>NC_090941.1:616594451-617957785 GCF_040938575.1 Ambystoma mexicanum
GGGGGTGGTGGGAGACATGGGTGGAGGCCTGGTGGAGGCTGCCCCTGCACTGCTGGGGGGTGGGGGTGGTGGGAGACATGAGTGGGGGCCTGGTGGAGGGTGCCCCTGCACTGCTGGGGGGTGGGGTGGTGGGAGACATGAGTGGGGGCCTGGTGGAGGGTGCCCCTGCACTGCTGGGGGGTGGGGGTGGTGGGAGACATGGGTGGGGGCCTGGTGGAGGGTGCCCCTGCACTGCTGGGGGGTGGGGGTGGTGGGAGACATGAGTGGGGGCCTGGTGGGGGCTGCCCATGGTGGCAGGGGGGTGGGGGTGGTGGGAGACATGAGTGGGGGCCTGGTGGAGGGTGCCCCTGGTGGCTGGGGGGTGGGGGTGGTGGGAGACATGAGTGGGGGCCTGGTGGGGGCTGCCCATGGTGGCAGGGGGGTGGGGGTGGGGGTAGACATGAGTGGGGGCCTGGTGGAGGCTGCCCCTGCACTGCTGGGGGGTGGGGGTGGTGGGAGACATGAGTGGGGGCCTGGTGGAGGGTGCCCCTGCACTGCTGGGGGGTGGGGGTGGTGGGAAACATGAGTTGGACATGAGTGGGGGCCTGCTGGCAGGTGACCCACAGTGCTGGGGGTTGGGGTCGGTGGGAGACATGCATTGTTGATCAGTAGTGCAAGGTGACATGTGGGTTGGCTGGGGGGCATGCCCATGGTGGATGGGCTGCCTGCGGGACATGAGCAGGGGTGCAGGGTAGTCCCCCGTGGTGTGGGCTGCCTGCAGGGGCCGTGGAGGTTGTGGAGCGTACACCTGGGAGGACCCACACGGCCAATTCACGTGTAGTACTCCCCAGAACCCCTGAAATACACATTCCCTGCTGAAATCGCGTGTGCAACTTCCCGGTCACCCCTGAAATACACGTACCCTGCTCGCACTGGGACAATCGCGTGTGGAACTTCCCGCGCACCCCTGAAATACACGTACCCTGCTCGCACTGGGACTATCGCGTGTGGAACTTCCCGCGCACCCCTGAAATACACCTACCCTGCTCGCACTGAGACAATCGCGTGTGGAACTTCCCGATCACCCCTGAAATACACGTACCCTGATGAAATCGCGTGTGGAACTTCCCGCGCACCCATGGAATACACGTACCCTGCTCGCACTGGCCCATTTGCGTGTGTAACTTCCCGCGCACCCCTGAAATACACGTACCCTGATGGAATCGCGTGTGGAACTTCCCGCGCACCCATGGAATACACGTACCCTGCTCGCACTGGCCCATTCGCGTGTGGAACTTCCCGCGCACCCCTGAAATGCACGTACCCTGCAGAAATCGCGTGTGGAACTTCCCGCGCACCCCTGAAATACACGTACCCTGCTGAAATCGCATGTGGAACTTCCCGCGCACCCCTGAAATACACGTACCCTGCTTGCACGGGGCCAGTCGCGTGTGGAACTTCCCGCGCACCCCTGCAATACACGTTCCCTGCTTGGCGTTTGCTGTTTGCCAGCCCGGTGAACTGGTCCAGGGTTAGCGCAGCCCTTTGCGATGATTTAGCGATTTTGATGGCTTTTCCTTGCGCGAGGGCGTTCTTGGGGGCGTTACTGGCGCTGCTGCAGGGTCGCTGCGATTCTCTGCGCCATGGCTGGTTTGGAAGCCTAAAATCCATGAATACGCTGTGCGCGGAAATCGGTTTTAACGCACGTGCCTGGCGCAGTCAATCGCACGCGGACACTCTGCGCCAGCCGCTTGCAACACTTTTCTGCGAAATTCTATGAATTACCCTGTTTGTGGTTTTGTAGCAATTGTGGTGATGCAAGAAACATGAAACTTCACATGATTATGCCCAGATATCATGCACACATATGTGTAAAAATGTGGACAAATCTGACATTGGGTACCAGACCAAAAGTGCAAAAAATTGCCAAATCTAGACCCAAGCTCTCACCGTGATGGGGCTCGGATGAATACTTGCTCCACCAAATCTGTGATATCAATATGCTGTTGCTAGCAAGTTGGCAAAATTGTAAATATGTCTTGTATGAAAAATAGACTTCATGTGCAGAAACAAAGGGGAGGTTCTCCCTGGATCATAAAATACAGCGTCATCATGACACTCTGTTTTCTTCTCAAATCAGGGGAGAGGAAATACCCTAACCAATAGAATAGCAGGGGTGTGCCTAGTAGAAGTCAGCATACCCACCCTTTTAGAAAATACATAAATAGAGATAGCTTAGGACCTAGAGACACACATTCACCCATCATCCGTTTGCTGGCGGAGCACTTTGCAAGAGAAATCCATATTCCAGACTCCAGAACTTTGAAAGCAGAAAGGCCCACTTCCAAAGCTGAATCCGCCTCAGCTTGGCCTTTTAAATCATGAAACCAGATTTGACCCCAGATCTCTAAGGGGAACAAAAAGAATAGCCTGGCTGAGCTGTGCCACCTTCTTGCTAAGAATTCTTGCCAGAATCCAGAGATCCAACCCAGTAGAACAGAGCTGTGACCAGATAGTAGCGAACCAGAACCAACCCTTCAGATCCAGTCCAATCCCGCCGTGCAGTGTCCAGAGTGCCGTGCTGGGTGCAGAACCAGAGAGCCTTGAGTCCAGTCTGGTGTGCTAGCTGAATTCCTATCCAGAAAGTCTCCCTGACCAGATCCCTGACGGGTCCATCCCAAACAGTGGTAGTGAGTATCCATAGCATAGGATTGCCCCTAGCAAATATCTTATCCATAAGTAATCCTATCCAAACCCATTCTATTATCTCCAGAACTGCATTGTAGAAAATCTTTTGTTTTACCTGAATCTTTCTCTCATCCCTATAGTCCTGTTAAAATCATCTTTGCGGTAATATATTTACTGTTGAAAGGCAAGCATCTCGGTGGGCAAACACTATCCAGAGGCGTCACTGGACTGGTGGCTGTGCTGTTATGTAGTCTGTGGCTTCATAGTCTCCCTAGTATAAGAAACCTTGTTTGTAATTTTAAAAAGCGCAACCTTGATTTCCAAATTTTGACTCTTTCTGAAAAAAAACAACCTCTACAAAAACCTTCATAACTTCTACACCATGTATGCTAGAAATTAAATTTAAGTGTCCAATTGAAGCTAAGATCCTCAGCTTTCTAAAACCGCATCCCAACTCCTTATAGTTTTTCCGCATTCGCACTTACCGCGCGTGGGAAAGTTGGCCGCAAATTTTTCGTTTGGCTCAAATCTATCACGTGTGAAACAGCTGTACATTGCATCTGACCGCAGAATTAAGGTTTCAACCTGCTAGTTATTCAATATTCATTGCTAGTGTTTGTCTGATACCATACAAAGCGGCTCCCACTAGTATTGAATCCATTTTAGTGAATTAAATCCATTTTCAGTGGGTTTTTTTACCATTCATTCAAAGCCACATTCAAAACCATTTTGACAAGTTGCAATCATTCCTGTTTTTCTCTGTGTTTGCTGGGGGAAATTGGGATCGATACTGTATTTGTTGAGTGTGTATTCCTGAAACCTGTTTTCTCTCCTTCATCTCTATATTGCATATTGGGGGGATTGAGTAGCGTGCAGGGGGAAAGAGTAATCACATTGCATTTTGATAGAACCCACACAAAGTATTATTTCTATGCTGCATTATTTTTCCTATCAATACTACTTCTGATTAAAGAGATTTATTGTGACATCACCCCATTGGTGATCATTGTATAAACCATTAAATAGTGTGTTATATATATTGTGAAAATCTATAAAATAAAACAGCCTGCTTCCTGGTTCAGTGTGACGGGGGGGATTCAAAGAGAGGGGCGTGATATAACGGTACATCATTCAGAAGTAAAAGAACTTATAGACATAAATAAATAATTAAGGGTTCCAGCTGTGCATTACCCGCTAGGCATTGACTTAGGTGGAGTGCCGGGTTCAAATCACTTACACCACTGAATCTCTTACTGCTGGTGCACTGTGATTCTCATCTGGATTTCTTGTTTCATTTCTAGGCAGAAGAGAAAAAAAACACGAAATAACTGCTTCATGTCATGAAAGTAAATGCTATCTACAAGCAGTGACTGTTTAAATAGTAGATTTACTAGCAGTTTTTTCAAATTGGAAAGGACTACCTTGTACAGAGTTTGGCAGTGCTGTGCATTGTGTTTGTTTTCTGCCGGTTAACACCTTGGACTCAGACTTTGGCTGCAGTTCTTTGCATGGTATTAGGGTTTTGGAAGGTCTATGCTTTTTGGCCACTGTATATAAGTCTATGTGTGGGGTGTACATAGACCAAAGTCTGTTGTACTCCCCAATGGAAGGGATGTCAACATTGCACTTCATTGCAAGTCTAGTAGATAGATGTATGAGTGTACAAACATGTGAGAGTGCCACATAACTTACACAGATTTGTTAAACACCCTTCTGCCTACATCCACATGTGTGTAATTGGTCTTATCACTTTTAAATACATGTTAAAAAAAGAACTTCACTTTTTATGCATTTGTTTTGTAGCATAGGAAACATGCTCATCTGTGAGCATCTTCTTTTTTGAGGCAGTTTGTAACATTTCAAGACACATCTATCATATCCTTAAGGAAGCTGTAGTCACGCCACTCCTCCAACACATTGTAGTGAACAACCTTCTTCACTCCAACCAATCTGAATTCAGATCCAGATGCAGCACAGAAACAGCTACCATCAAGGTGATTCACAATGCCTTTACAATCCTCGATGATGGCCATCCTTTCCTCCCAGTCCTCCTTAGTCTACTGTGTTGTATTGTGCTGAGAGGTCACCTGACCATCTACATTACTGCATGGGGATCAAAGAGATTGTCCTTAGCTCGTTCAAATCCTACCTTCCTAGTCACCACCAGTCATACAAATGGATTCCTCCAGATCAGCAACTATGCAAATCACATGGTGAGTGTCATAATGATTCATCCTCTTTCCTGTGATATTCAATCTTTACATGGAATGGTCCATACACATCCTGCCTCCACATAACATCCACATCCATAAATAGGCAGATTACAGACAACTATGCCTCAAGATATTGTCCATCAAAGACATTCATACGCAGAAGGCCCATCTTACATTGATCCAGTCCTGGATGTCCACCTGGACCTGAAACACAACACCTCCAAGACTTTACACTGCTGATCAACAAGCTTAAATATTCTGACCTGGCTATCAACCTCGAGGGCTTCATACCACAGCTTGCCATTTGTACCAAGTCCCTTAGGGTCAACATCGACAGACACCTCTTCTTCAAACAGCAAGGAAGACACAAACTGCTTGGTACCAACTTTTTCTCCTGCAGAGTATCAATGCATTCATCCCAGAAAACAAATTCATATCTACTGTTCAAGCCTTTTTTCTCTCCCAACTGGCTGGTGGCAATGCCATTTTGGAAGGCCTTCAGGTGAGTACCCTGGAACCCTTGAGATGTGTCCTGTATGGTACAGTACTACTCATCAAAGGACTCTGCACCTTCAACCACATCTCCCGACGCTCATGAAACTGCACTGGCTCCCACTGCAAGCATGTATCATCTTCAAACACTGCTGCATTATATGCAAGGCTGTAGACTTGAAGTCTAAAACCGACTTCACTGACCAACTCAGCATTTCCTGGGTTTGGGGTCTACCATCTGCCAGAAGTAAGGACATGTGCAGACTTGAACTCTGCAAGTGCAGGAAGGAAAGAACCAGAAGACATTGTTACGCTCACCTGGTATCCACAGGGACGCCACCCAGCTGGGTTACTCGCTGGTATGCTTCTCAGCTTTGCCCTGATGTGGTCTGCGGGGAAGGTTTTGCCTGAAAATACAGGTCTGTGTTCAAGACTGACCGACTGGGGTAAGTATGCTCCCTCCACCCCTGTATGCTTTCAGTCCTTCTGGCGCCCTCTTCTCACCTTGTGGTAGAATTAGGTGTCCTGCCTTCTTTGCAGGGGCGCGTTGTCTTTCATGGGCGAGTGCGGTCCAGTTACTTCACTGACGCCGGCCCGTTTGATATTGTTCAGGTAGGTCTTATTGCTGTTCTTTAGTTTTTTTGCTATCCTGCATGCCTTTCTTTGTTTAAAATGTCTCTTTTTTCTCCCTTAGGTATGCAGAGCTTCAGCGCGATAAACTGGCTTGGCTGAGCCCCGCTGGTAAATGATGGCGCATTAAGAGCGCTATGATGCGGTAAGCGCTATGCGCAGCGCTGCAAAGTCTTGCCTTTGCTAACCTGTTTTTTCCTTCCTTGTAGGTCGCGGTGTTCTTCAGCGCGAGTGGAATGGCTGGAGTGGTGCCAGCCGAGAGGCGACCAGCCAGGTAAGCCTTTTGAGCAGTTTGTAATTTGTAAATGTCTCTACAGCTTTCTTTAATGTTGCCTCTATCTTCCTCTTTCAGGTCGTTCTGTCCAGGTGGCGTGCAGATTCGAGGAAGCTGTTCTCAGTAGCTGCAAGTGTTTAAAGATGAAGACTGCAGGTAAGATGCTGCTGCTAATGATGTTCCTTTTGTCTGTTTGCAGGTTCTGCTTCTCCGAGGTTTGGGGCAATAGCTGGACACGGTGAGCGTCACGTTGCAAGCTGCAAAGTAACACGAAGAATGTTCTGCAGTCAGGGTGTGGTTTATATAGCCCAGGTAAAGTAGTACCAGGGAAAGTAGTTCCAGGCCTGCCACACCCAAAACACTAGACTGCATAGCTTGGTTCTTAGGAACCAAGCTATGTGGATGCCTCCATGTTGGCTGACAATACAATGACAATACAATAAAGTAGTTTCCAAGCACATTGTTGTTCATGGTGTATGAGCCTGCCGCCATGAGGGCTTTTGAAGAGGATGCCAGGCTCTAGAGGCCCGAGTCCTGACTCCACCTGGCCAATGGGTTTGCCAGAGGGGGTTTTGGGTGAGGGTCGTGACAGACATGCCTTCTCTGTGTATGCCCCAAGACTGTAGAACCTCCTCCGCAGCAACACCAGACACTCCACCTCGCTTCTACATTTCTGAAGGAGCTCAAGACCCTATTATATAAGAAATGGCTGATCACTAACATCTAGGACCACAGCATTCACTCCTCACCCTACCAAAGTTTGGATGATCTGTTCCCCACTGCTTCCTCCCATGGTTGCTTGTAAGTACCTTGCTGCCAATGAGCGCACCCTCCCACTCTCAGCTCCCTTGTGTCTCTGCTTCGATTACTGTATCCTTCCCCTTATTATTTGTAAAGGGCCCTGTTGCTTCCTGAAGCTAGGTATGTGCTCAATAGATGCCCTAAAAAAGATAATAACAATAATAATAAAACCCATTGAGGTATGGCTTTAAGCCAACCACTGTAGCTTTTGCCAATTCAATCAACTATGATCAATGTCCACATTCAGAGTATGTTGTAGAATGATTCTTCATTTGGGTTAGACAGACAAATGCTCTCCAAACCGACTATGTTTGTTTGTTGTCAGTTGTCGCACAATACCAGATAAATTGTACATCTGCGAACATGACCAGTTGAAAGTTCTCCAAAAAATAGACACCAATGAAGAATGTGAATGGATTCTATGGGCACTATTCTCTGCAGCAGCAGCAGTAGACAAATATGACCTGAAGCTGTATTATAGTTTTTATTTATTTTAATTTTATTGTGTGCATTCATTGAGCTTGGACCAAGCTTGGAGATAAAGTGGTGGCCTTAAACACACTTCACTGTAATGACCAGTATGGTCTGAGAACCAGTCTTTGGACCATGTACCAGATGGTGGCGATCTATATTTATTCAGCAACCCAGCAAAAACAATTGTCAATCAGGCGATTTGTTTATGCATGGACTGTTAAAGACAATCTAAAAAGCAGACAAACTGGCACATTTCATTCTCTGCATTGATGAATGCAGGTGGATCTCAAAAGGCCAATGATAGAGATTGGTGTTGCTTTTTGGATACATTGGTTGGAGGTATATGGTAAGTGTCTGGACATTTGACATAGTATTGGCTTTCAAAATTTGGAAGTGCCTAAGTATGCAGTTTGTGGCATGTAGTGGTGCCAGGGCATGGTTAACTGCAAACACATAATCAGTGTTCATTGTGTGGATACCTCTCTGGGATAGCTTTGAAAGTTTCAATGAACGGCCGGCATAGTTGCAGCTCTGATGATATTTCCCCCATGTTCTACATTTGTATTTTCTTACTGAAAGGAAACTGTAGATAAGGTTCAGGGAGTTCAGTCCACAAATACAGAATGTAAGGTGCAATGAAAATAAGTCTACCTCAGCTTTCCTTCTTGGCTAGTGTGTGCCATCATTTACTAATAGTAGCATACACCATGATGGAATTCATAGTTTCTGGGAGATGGTGTACACTTCATTGATCATGGACACGAGCTCTTCTCTGTCACATCCAAGAAGCAGTGTACAGAAACACCCAAAGGGGTCTTTAACAATGCACTACTGCTAAATAAAAAGTATTTTAATAAATGGTATATTATTACCACAGTAATTACTGCAATATACATTAAAGTGTGTGTTGGCATTTGTATTGTGGGACATGTATTTTCTGTCATTGGTTTTGAACAGTGCAACTACCAGATTTGTAAAATGTAAATGGAGTTGGTGTACAAAGATGTCAGTCTCCACCGATATCCTTCATGGATTTTTCAGCCCAGCATCAGAATTGGCCAACCAATATAATGTCAGCACATTGAATAGGAAAGGGGGTGATTCATTGGTGTTGAATCATTTCGGCTGTCAAATTGTCTGTGTTTGGGACTTACTGGACATAAACTGAGTATCTGCTTTCTGAGCTTTTTTTAAAAGTAGTGTAGAAAGCCGAAATTATCCCCTTCTGTTTCCAGTAACACCATTCGGAGGTGGCTGGAAGTAATGAGGGAACATTTACTAACATTGCTTGTTGTGGGAGAAACGTGTGCATCCGCAGCAGTTTGAGAATTTACTTAAAGACTGCCACTTTTCTAATTTGCAAAAGTGTCCTTAAGCTTTCAGCAATTTAGAAAAGTGGTGATGCTGTCTGTGAAATGCTATGTGTAGAAAAGGGTGCAGGAGAGGATGAGAACACCACATAGGTGTTATACTTGATCTCCTTTTTTACATGCAAAACCAATGCTTTTGAAAGGAGAATCTCCTGGCAATAGTTGCCCTGCGTTACTCATGGCTGCTAGGACTGTTGTCAAGCAGTAAATCCGGCACATGCAAAAGTGGTGGCTTTGATGTCAGGATCAGCACAAAACAATCAGGTAGTCTGTATGGGTTAGCAAATTACCTTAAGTGTTAATTTAAGGTACCTATTATATCACACAAAAACACTGGTAAGGAAAAACATTTCTTGTAATCTTATTATTTTAGTACAATGAATGTGTAGACTACCATAAACCCTAGACAGAAGAACACCCGTTCCCTGTGTGGGGTGCCTGTCCCTAAGAAGGAGGTGATGAGCCGCCTATCTAATAGGGATAGAAGAGAGAAAGCTATCCCTGTATCTACAATGTATACTAGTTTGACTTCTCTTTTTTATTGGCTCCGAAAAGCAGTTGGTAGGAAAAAACTTAAAAATGGGACTAAGCTCCGTCTACTCACATTTCATTGACATTTCTGGGAAGATCTATTTCCTTGAGGCTCTAGTGGACCCTTTTAATTTGTAATCACCTTTACAAGAAATGTGTCAACGAAGTGTAGGTAGATTAATATGTAAAAGAGCCCTATTCATGTAGCGGATCAAATTGGGTAAAGTAGATTCTAAAAATTCTACATTGACTGAAAGGTATCCATCAAAATGCAGCCAATGTAATTAATGGTTGGTTGGAGAGACCAAGGTAAGTATGGACCAATTTGGCACCCTAATGCCAACCAATGGTTGTTAATAATGGCCAATGATTTAAAGATTTCAGGGGACCCATGGAGGGGTTAAGGAAGAGGAGAAGAGGGGAGTCTGTTGTCCACTACAGCGAGATTGATATTTTGTATCCCATGGAACTTGAGGTGAACCATCTTAGGGTCTGAAAGCACATCAAAACCTTTCTATGTGCTTCTTCTTTTTCCCCTCCTCTCCCCTGCTCACTTCCTGCCTAAAAATGATTTTGTACTGGTTTACTACCCACCCTGTAATCTGTGCCCCAGGCCACCTCCCTCCCAACAGTTCCACCCCTGCACTGGCTTTCTGACAACCCCCGCATTTGGGGACTGTTTTCTGCAACCAGTCCACCACCACTTGATGTCTACACTTATCCTTCCACTTGCCAGCAGTAGTTGCAATTTTCTGTTGTTCCCAGGTACTCCACTTTGCCCTCCCCCTTCCCATTCACTTGCATACTCTGTGTCACCTGACCTACTGGGATTAATGTCTCTGTGTGGCCTCTGTTCCGCATCCCTTTCCTCATCGTGCCTTCACACATGTAGGCGCCATACAAATGCCACAGAATACCATATCACATCATATCATGTGATATACACACACTGCATTCATGACAACAGGATGCCTGCCACGTACTTTGTAGACTCCACAAAATGGTCTTTCCACTGTAATGCATGTACTACAAATGTCGAAAAAGTGATCCCACAAAAGCAGCACAGAATTTATGTTAGCAACGTGAAGCAAGTGCGTGCAGTGCATGCATGCAAACAGGTTGCCTGCCCCTTACCTTGCACGCTTTCACAATAGCCTCCTACATTTCTCTGTACAAACATATCTTCTGCCACACTGCTTGTGTACACACCACAACTAGCAACCACATTGCGCCATGGCTTAGCTTCCACATTGCCAATGCCATTGCTGCCATCCTAAAAAGAGCCGGATGTGGCATGTCTAATCCACAAAGTACAGCGGAATCCTCAGAGTTACCGTGCTAGGAGGTAAAAGCGGTGGGGGGCGAGGTGCAATGTAAAACAGGGTAGGGGATTGTGTCTTTAGTACTGTCTCTAAAAACACTTCATTTTGGGTTTTATTTGTCAGGTTTTTGTTATGTACGTGCGTGCATACATTTCTTTTGTGTTCTCTCTTTTGCTGACTGTTTCTTTGCTTCTTCTCCTGACATTTTTCTCAACTGAAGATGAACGCTTCTCCAATATTTCTACAGGATCCTCTGCAACGCTTTGTGCAGAGTGGCAAACAAAACACCATTGCCAATGGAGGGCAAAAAATACAATTTCCTTGGAACCACTGGAAATCTTGCTACTTATTAATGCTTTCATAGTCTGTGCAGAAAATCCCAGCACTGCACATAAAGTCACACATGCTTCTGGTTATCCAACATTTCCCGACCTCTGGCTGTGGACAAATTAGACCGGCATGGTCCCATGCTCCTCTTGGTGTTATGGATGAGAAAATAACCTTTGCAGTGGGAAACATATGCATCACTGCTGTCATCATTCTTTACGTGCGCAAGAAAACATGAGCATGACATGTACCCCAAATGTAGTACTCCAAAATGTACGACCACCACATCAACAGTACTGACAGAGGCCACACATGTGCAAAGGAAATCCATGCACCCGAAACCCCACTCATACACTGTGCCCCAAAAAGCCTGCACTCCTTTCAACTGAAAGTCAGTATCAAAGCCTCTTTCCAAGGCATACCTATGCAGATTGCGCACAAAGGTATCACCAACTATCAGAACTCGTCGTCTATCCATCTCTGCCAACCTCACTGCATTGAAGTTTGGGTAAATACGTCACTGCCCCTTTCTGTGAACCCTCCACACCTCATTGGAGAATCCCCACATTTCCATTTGTGAAGGCTCCATGATCAGAAGGGCAGGATGTGGCACGTGTGCTTTCCCACCTACAGCGAGGGCCACGCCCCAGTAAAGCAGACACAATACTTCTTCCCTTTGCACTGGCATTTTTCCAACACTCCCTCAGTGGCTGCTGTGAAATTTTCAAACACGCATGTACCAATCACATACTGAACCTCTACATTGCACACTATCATTTCTGTACACCACTCCATATTTATCTTTAAACACTATCGGTGCACAGTGCCTTTGCTTCCAAAGCCCCTCCACCAGAAACCTCTGCTAAAAGATGCACTATTTCAGCATCCACAAAGATCCTGACGCACAACCAGCACACATTTGGCCATGCACACAACAGTCCACCCTTGCCCACACCCAGCACAACACTATGGATCCGTGCATGTGCTCATGTGGGTGTCAGACTGAGTCTTGTCTGATGATCTGCAGAAGCTGCTCAACCCCGACAGACCCTCTAAGGTGTGAAACACTCAACCAATAATTTCCACAGCTAAATATTCCACACCTTGGGGGGGAAAGTGGATGTGAAAATAACAACAAACAACAGACTCCTTTCAGACCTCTGGACCCTCAGGATATCTGAAGCAAGGAAGGAAGCAACGATTATGCAGTCAACATACAAAATCAACTTTAACTTTGGCTTCAAGGTATAAAGAACTGCTGAATAACACTTGTACCTGTTAATCCTCTGCAACCTGCCCAGAGGATGGAAACATTAAAGCTTCACCAAAATAAATGTAAAACAGCTTTCCCTAGAGTGGCTGAAAAAACTGTGTTCACAAAACATCAGTCTGTCTTTACTCCCAAAAATAAAGATATGCACAGAAAAACGGTTGCTCTTTAAGCTCTGTCTTTTCAACCTCTTTTCTTTAAACTTCTTGTTCAAACAAATTGTTTTTATGGACCTGGATGCAAACAGAATACTGAGTCTTCCGTGCTCCTGTCTCCACTGATGGATAAAAAGTCACTGCGATCTTCAAAGTCTTTAAATTATCACACGTCCTTTAACTCTGCCTCTACAACCTTAACCACTGTTTAATTATTTACTAACTCCACCTGAGCTGCATAGCTGTTTAATAACTATAAACTAACGATTTTGTTATGTTATCACTTATCAACTTTTAAAAAGTAATTCCCTCAGCGGCCACGGGGTTGTAATTTATGGACATGCTGAAGTATTTAACATTACGCTAGCCTAAAACACAGCAAATATTGCGCTATGTTTTTCCCCATTGAGTCTATGCAAGAAATAGAACATGTATGGGACCCCCCCTATAACTTTGACCCCCCTGAACGAAACCTCACCCAACTTGGCAAACAAATTCAGAGCTGGCCATGTACTTTTTTTTAAAGGTTTGGTGAGCATTCGTCCATATGATCTATTAAGTATAATACAACTATTTTAAAATATATATAAAACTATATACAATTAGAATACACCATTTCAACTACGTCAAACATTCCACAGCACCAGACAATAGCCATCACTGGAAGTTCACCTTCAGTTCAAAGATGCACGAGCAATGTATTTTGAGCATACAAATGAGCTCAAATGCAAAGCTAATGGTTGAGAAACCAGTCTTGTCTCATAAAGCTGTGTGCTATTTCATATTTCGTTTTTTCAACCCAAGCCTGAAAGCCTTATTATCAAAGATCAATGCAGTATATTGTGACATGCACATGGTTGGAGCATTGGGGTACACTGAGCAAACACTAGCACCGGTATAGTGTGTTTCTAAAGGAGTGAAGAAACCCTTTTGCCTAATATGTTAAAGTAGGATAGACATTTCGTTTAAGTCACACATGCCATTGCGTCACCCATTTCGGAACCATATGAGTAATGCATTGTGTATGTTCAAATAAGCACATATGTAATCCTTTCGCTCCAGGAAAGGGCCTTTGTCTTGAAGGACTGTAAGATTGCTATTTTATGCAAAGCTTTTGCAAGCCAGGGTAGACAGCTCCCAAGGATGCAGGCAAATGTATACACCTCTCACACTCATGAGGGTTCATCACTGCACTAAATATGCCGATGTTCAACTCGGTGACCAGCCTGTACGTTTACCAATCGCCATGTCCATTTAAACTGCCCACATCAAGTCACGTTATCACTGACTTCACAGTTTCAACAGCACCTTGGATGCAGTTCTGCATACATTATCATGCTAGCATTCACATTGCCTCAGAAGATATTGATGCCAGTTTAATCAAAAAAGTACCATTAAAATGAATTCTCTTGCAGGTGCCTACTTTGGCCCCAGACAATGTTGATGTCTGTTTTAACAATATTATCTCAGTGTTGCCCTAGTAAAGTGCTTGGGCAGCACCAGTGTCTGTTTTGCCCCCGAAGAGCTTATATGTCACACATTTGAATTGCCCTTTAATTAGATGGGTCTATGTTGGACCTTTATATGTTTGTGTTTTCCCATTCAACAATGAAGCTTCTTCCCTTTTTACACCCCTCTTCCACTTGTCTTTCACTTGTTTTCCCTAATCCCGACTTATTTGGGTATTACCTTTGCCAACACCAGTGAATTATTAGCAAATGCCTGCAAGAATGTCTAAGGTTGAAAAAGCTATGTGGAAAAAAGACAAAGGCCTCATTACACGGTAGGCGCTAAGGGTTTACCGGTACTGGTATTTTACCGGTACCGGTAAATCCTTACCGCCTTACTACGAGGTCCCTTTGCGGGTTGGGGAATTTAACGCCTGCTTTTTGCAGGTGTTAAAAACCAACCCGCAAAGGGACCAGTGGAGCTAATTACGGTACCGCAATTTGCGGTACCGTAATTAGCGCCTTCCCCATTCCCATAGAGCCCTATGGGGCAAAAATGGGAATGGGGAAGGGCAATGGTGGAAGGGGGAATTACCGCCCCGCCAACCTTGGAATGGGGTGGTAATTCCCCTTTCCACCAAGGCAGTGCCGGTATTTTACCGGCATGAACCATGGCGCTAATAGCGCCATGGTTCACCGCCTTCTGTGTAATGAGGCCCATAAACCCTACCATTTTCGCGTATGACCTCCGCCTGAAATTATATAACCAATCTTTCTTTAATATTTTAAGCACGACTCTACAGGCTGTTTTCAGCACAAATGCACTTAATTTCGCACGCTATGATGTACACTTCCTAGATGAACTTGAACAAAGGGCCAACCCAGAGTCCCTCCTCGTAGCGCTGCATTATGCCTTGTCTACCATGGACTGGGAACTAAAAGAGGCCCTGGAAATAATTACTGGGGACCAAAAGAGGCCCTGGAAATAATTTTCAAAGGGGCCCCACATGACACATTTTCAGCAAGTCCAATGCTTTTCCTATGAGAACATTTGGAAATACAACACAAAAGAGGCCCAGGGTGCAGAGGCCCACCGGGAAATCTCCTGAGTCCCGTATAGGCCAGTCCAACCCTGCGCGTACTCTACTTAGCATTGGTCAATACTAATGGAACAGATGGCATTATTATTATTATTATTGTTATGTCATCATTTACCTATTCTACAAATGTGTAGAACAACCCTGAGAAGTCAGAAATATGACGTTTTACGACATAATGGTGGTCGATGAAACTACAGTTAGGCTTTATAATCTGAGCCAATCCAATATCTTTGTACCAAAACAGCAAGAAAGAGTGATCATTGATATTTATTAAAGTTGTTACATATACAGCATTCATTTTATTGCCATGGCCACATGAGGTAAAATGTACTTTATCTTACATTCTTTAAAGCTCTGTTTTCTGAAGGAGAAATAAGTACTTTTGTAACCCTGGCTCTGACCTTGAAGGATGTGTATTTAGGGCACGGATAGCTGCAGGGGGGCTCAGCACTTATCTAGTCGCAGTCTCCTGTCAGTGAGGGTCATTTTGCTCTGCTTTCAAAGGTGACACTAGTCTTAAAATAGATGCATTTTTCGCAGAACGTTTTCCTTGCATCTCTTAAGCCAAAAAGGAAATTAGGATGGGGTCGGCTGGTGAACCTTTAAAGTAGTGGGGTGTTATTATGTTCACAGAATAGGTGCGTTACCATAGCAGAAGGGGCCAACCCCACCTTAGAGGCCTTCCAGGGGTACCCAAAATGATTAAACATGGGCAGGAATGATGTTTTTTCGGCTCAGATTTTAGGAGTACATTAATAAAAGGCTTTGGGCCTCATTACACGATAGGCGGTAAACCATGGCGCTATTAGCGCCATGGTTCATGCCGGTAATTTACCGCTACCGCCTTGGAGGAAAGGGGAATTACCGCCCTATTCCAAGTTTGGGAAGGCGGTAATTCCTCCTTCCTTCATTGCCCTTCCCCATTCCCATTTTTGCCCCATAGGGCATAATGGGAATGGCGAAGGCGCTAATTACGGTACCGCAAACTGCGGTACCGTAATTAGCACCCCGGTCCCTTTGCGGGTTCGTTTTTTAACGCCTGCTAAAAGCAGGCGTTAATGTACCAACCCGCAAAGGGACCTCGTAGTAAGGCAGTAAGGGTTTACCGGTACCGGTAAAATACCGGTACCGGTAAACCCTTACCGCCTACCGTGTAATGAGGCCCTTTAAGTTTTACAATGATTTCTCTAGATGCCAGGTCACAAACAGGACACAGGAGCATGTCATAGCAGATCAATCATACAACCTCCAGGGAACTGTGCACCCGAGAACACCACTGGATGCATATTAGGCACATGCTTAATCACCGGAACAGTGCCTGGTGCAGTGTGCTACTACCCCACTAGTAAACATTTACATCATACACTACTTGCCACAGAAATGTTAAATATGGCACTAGAACATGCACAATGTAATGCACATTATTTATCCTATGCTAACGAATAAAATGCCATCAGAAATGCAAAAGCATGAAATGCAATCAGAATTAGCTGTACATTGCTGCCATGGCATGCCTGATTACTCAATATGCCGAGGCTCAGCTCAGTGCACCAGCCTATACGTTTACACATAGCCACGACCATTTAAACAGCCCCATCGATTCACGTGCTATTAATGGCAACAGCACCTTGGATGCAGTGCTGCCTCAGTGAATACATTTCCGTGCTAGCATCTAAATTGCCCCCAGAAGATTATGATGTCAGTTTCAAGAAATAAAAAAATACAGTAAAACGAATTAACATGCTGGTGTCTACTTTGGCTCCAGAAAATGTTCATGAATGTTTCAACAATATTATCCCAGTGTTGGCATAGTAAAATACGGTTTCCTGCTGGTTTCTACACTGCTGCAGGCGAGCGTATATATTTCATAAATTTGAATTGCCCTTTAATTAGTTGGGGCTATATTTTCCATTTGTTTTTCTTTGTTGTAGGTTTTTATTTGCCCCTTTTCAAAAATGGTTCCCTCCACGATGTAGCCTCCTACTCAATCAACAACGCCCCTGCTCCCCTTTGTGCACCTATATTTCCCTTGTTTGCCCAATGCTTATTAACATATATAGGACGTTTGCCAACATAGTTTGACTCAATGGTGCGGTCGAAATATTGAGTATAGTGATGTATAGATGTATTTTTCGAATTGGTGACTGTCCACACCCAGAACCTTACAATCGCATTCTCAAAAAAACAATGAAATACTAAATAATTACCTTAACCCTTTTTTGCCTAAACTGTCCACAATATTGGATGTGCTATTATATCCCATGGACTACTACAAATATTCATATATGTTATTCCACCATAAATAATTTGTAAAATATGTATGCAAATATGTGCACCAGAGTTAACCACGTGATTTCAAATATATAACATTCCATATGTTTCTCCTCCACCTTAGTGACTCCGGATCAGGATCTAAATCTTGCACAATAGTACAACAGGTAATTTTCAAAATTGACACAGTCTTGTCGTGTCCATGTCACAGTAGGAGCAAAACAAATCTCTTTCATAATTTGAAACTCAAGATACTTTGCAGGAACCCAATAGGTTTTTGTCTCGTGCTTACTAAGGGCATTCGTCATCAGACAAAGTGGCCATGCAATGTATGATTTCTTCTGTTTGTGTATTAATCGGGTGTCTCTTTATTGACTATCTATTTGGTGGTCAGCAATAGGGAAGTTCATACTGATGATGTTTCTTATTTATTGCACGCATGTATTATTGGAAGAAGTGCATCTCTCAACTGATAAGTATTTACTCCATCAGGAATACGAAACTATTATTTATGAAAAGGAGGAACCCCTATTTTCTTCGGAATGTATCTGTATTTTTTGCATATGCCATAAAAATGCACATGAAGCGTTTGACAAGAATAAAAAAAGAACATATATCACAATTTTAAAATTAAATCAAAAAAGCATGTGGAAAGGCATGTTACAAAGCATGACCGCAATATCCATAAACACATAGCAAGAAAAAAATCTCAATTTTTCTCAAATTTTTTCCGTAAACACCATGCAGTGCCGAATTTGATTGAAGTCAGCCTCATTAGAATTTGTACGACACAAACATGAGCCCTCTTTGATAATCCTAGTTTTGGATGTATTAAACAATGCTCTCAGGTGTTTCCCATGATTAATATACAATGCACATATAAATAGGAAATGTATGACTTTTTCTTCTCATTGACACAAAGGTTGGAAGACTCTCCATTTCGAAATACTGTGACATTTAGCAAAAGTAACATGTCTACTCTTAATCTGCACATAACATTTTAGTACTTTTGGTACAAAGAATATCCATTAACCTTTATGGACCAAAACCACAATCTGTTTGTAGATTTTGTATGGGTAATTTCTTAATTATGCTGCAGTCACAAATCTTTTTAAAATACCAGACATCGTTTCCACTTCCTTTGTAACTTTGTGCAAACTTTGTACACACTTTGCAACTTTGTAAAACTTGAGGTTTCACACTAAGTAACCCAGAGTAATCCAGACATGGACCCCTTGCCCACTGTTTCTTAGAGAGGCTCAATTTCACCTCACTGATGAGGCCTGAATGGTCTGAAACACGTGTCTGGGGTTGCTGAGGGTACTCTTGTTCAGATGAGATTTGATTGGCATTTATGTGGTGGACTGCCCTTGTGGGTGGGACATAGGCCAATATGCAGAGGGATATTTTTCCTCTGTGAACGGTCCAGTGAGCTGAACCATGGTTGTACACCCTCCTGGGTGGAAGAAATTCCATAGAACAGGGTATTTGACCCAGGTTCGTTCTCAGTAGAGAGACTCTACCCTCCTTTGTAACTTGGTAAAACATGGGGTTTCACCCTCAGTAACCCAGGGTAAGCCAGGAATGGACCCCTTGCTCGCTGTGTCTTAGAGAGGCTCATCTTCACTTCACTGATGAGGCCTGACTAGAACAAAACATGTGAGTGGGGTTGCTCATTGCACCCTTGTTCAGAGGAGATTTGCCAAGCATTTCTGTGGTGGACTGCCCTTGTGGGTGAGACAAAGACCAATATGCAGATGGATATTTCTCCTCTGTGAAGGGTGCAGTGAGCAAAACCATGATTGTACACCCTCCTGAGTGGAATACATTCCATAGAACAGGGTATTTGGCCCATGTTCGTTCTCAGTAGAGGGACTCCCACCCTACTTTGAAACTTTGTGAAACATGGGGCTGTAGCCTCAGTAACCTGGGGTAATCCAGAAGTGGACCCCTTGCTCACTGTGTCTTAGAGAAGCTCAGCTCCATCTTGCTGATGAGGCAGCCTGAATAGGATGGAACTTTTGTTCAGAGGAGATTTGCCTAGCATTTTGGTGCTTGACTGCCCTTGTGAGTGGGACAAAGACTGATATGCAAATGGATATTTCTCCTCTGTCACGGGCGCAGTGAGATAAAACATGGTTGTAAACCCTCCTGAGTGGAAGGAATTACATATAACAGGGTATGTGACCCATGTTCACTCTCAGTAGAGGGGCTCCCACATTTCTTTGTAACTTTGTAAAACTTGGGGTGTCACCCTAAGTAACCCAGGGTAATCCAAACATGGACCCCTTGCTCACTGTGTCTTAGATAGGCTCAGCTTCCCTTCAGTGATGAGGCCAGACAAGGCCAAAAACGTGTCTAGGGATGCTGATTGTACTCTTGTTCAGAGGAGATTTGCTTAGAATTTTGGTGCTGGACTGCCCTTGTGGGTGGGACAAAGAATGATATGCAAATGGATATTTCTCCTTTGTGAAGAGTGCAGTGAGCTAAAACATTGTAGACCTTCCTTAGTGGAAGAAATGCAATAGAACAGGGTATTTGACCCATGTTTGTTGTCAGTAGAGGTGCTCCCAGACTCCTTTGTAACTTTGTACAATGTGGGGTGTCACCCTAAGTAACCCTAGGTAATCCAGACATGGACACCTTGCTCACTGTGTCATAGAGAGGCTCAGCTTCACCTCACTGATGTGGCCTGACTTGGCCAAACACGTGTCTGGGGTTGTTGATGGTTCTCTTTTTCAGTGGATATTTGCCTAGCATTTCGGTGCTGGACAGCCCTTGTGGGTGGGACAAAGACTGATATGCAAATAGATTTTTCTCCTCTGTGAAGGGTGCAGTGAGCTAAAACGTGGTTCTAGACCTTCCTGAGTGGAAGAAATTCCATAGAACAGGGCATTTGACCCATGTTCGTTCTCAGTAGAGGCGTTCCCACACTCCTTTGTAACTTTGTAAAACTTGGGGTTTCACCCTAAGTAACCCAGGGTAATCCAGTTGTGGACCCCTTGCTCACTGTGTATTAGAGAGGCTCAGCTTCACCTCACTGATAAGGCCCAATTAGGCCAAAACATGTGCTGATGGCATTCTTGTTCAGAGGAGATTTGCCTAACATTTCGGTGTGGATTGCCCTTGTGGGTGGGACAAAAACTGATATTCAAATGGTCATTTATCCTCTGTGAAGGGTGCAGTGAGCTACAACATGGCTGTAGACCCTCCTGAGTGGAAGATATACCATTGAATAGGGTATTTGACCCATGTTCGGTCTCAGTAGCAGGGCTCCCACATTTCTTTTAGCTTTGTAAAACTTGTGGTTTCACCCTACGTAAACCAGGGTACTCCAGACCTGGACCCCTTGCTCACTTAGAGAGGCTCAGCTTTACCTTGCTGATAAAGCCCGACTAGGCCAAAACACAATTCTGGGATTGCTGATGGTACTCTTGTTCAGATGTGATTTGACTAGCATTTCAGTGCTGGACTGCCCTTGTGGGTGGGATAAAGATTGATATGCAAATAGTATTTCTACTCTGTGAAGGGTGCAGTGAGCTAAAAGGTGGTTGTAGACATTCCTGAGTGGAAGAAATTCAATAGAACAGTGTATTTGAACCATGTTCGTTCTCAGTAAATGGGCTCCCATACTCTTCTGTAACATCATTCTTGTAGCGGGGGCCAAAGGTACCTGGATCGCCCCAGAGGTGAAGCATGTCTAATTTCATGGACCTCTATTTTAGATAGTGAAACCACAAAAGCTCCAGTGTACTTTGTTGATTCAAAACATCCAAAACTCCATCAAGATGCTTATGTTATTCTGGGGTATTCCACAATTCAATCCATTATAACAACAGTTTAATCTTCACCCAGTGTTGTATTCCATATCAGCCCATTTCTAACTTGACTGGGATGCTTGGAGCACTAGTTGGCAGACCCACCAGTTGTTCCAATATCCTGTGTTCCCCTTCACTAAACAAGCTTTATTGGCATGTGCCCACAATTCTAAATCAAAGTGACTGCCAAAACAGCCTGCATTCTGTATATTTCCATCGCATGCAAAATGGTTTGTCCACATAGTGTTTGGAGGAATCAGTGAAAATCATCCCACACCTTGCTAAAGATGTTAAACATTTTGATTGAAGGAGATCCTGTACAAACACGTATTCCAGCATTCCTTAATATTAGGTTCTTTCTTGGCCACTTTAATTTAGACTGACACATGAGTGGGTAAATTATCACTCAGCTACACCTGCCACATATTTGATCAATATTTGATGCTTTTTCTTTTTTTTTCTATTGTATTTCTCTCCAAGAACCTATCATGGAATGTAGATTTAAGACTCACTCCTGACTGGTCCACTAATATGATTAATGAGCTTAGGCTTCAATTGGCTTCCCCATAACATTGCTTCTTCTATTTTCACAACTGTGGCCTCTGATCTAATGGCGGCTATTCTGCTAGACTGTGACAAGATTTAATTCCTTATATTGCGATAGAAATGGCCTTTCATTATTCAGGAGTTGCAGGCACTTACATAATAGCCTGCTATTAGTCATGCATCTTTTAGCTTACATTAATATGGTTTTGTGGGCTACATTGACCCACTGAGCAGAATTTCTCCAAAACCAAGCTGCGCTTCAACAGAAACAGCAAAATGGTTGCGCTGGTTTCAGTAAGCACCATGGCCTCAAAACTGTGTTGTGTAGCAACAAAGAGAGGGCTGCACCATCTTGCCAAGCACATATTGGGCAGGATGGAACAAGGGGACACACTAACGGAGCTTGCTGGTGTGTTCTTACATATACATAAGAAATAAATCCCAAAATCCCCATTAAAAAGGAAGCTTTTTCACCTTTAAAAAATGCTGTTCTGATGCTATTTCCATCTGTTCTTCCTTAAACCACTGTGATTAATAAGGCCCTGACCATGCCCATTCATATCCCCCTTGTGCTTCAGCAAAACCAAGCATGAACCCTGAATGACAGGCTCTGTTAAGCCAAATCTGAAACAAAGGCCCAAGAAACTTCACTTTCTGCCGTGCACAGGAAACACTTTATTTTGTGATACAAAGTATCAAAGATCAGTATTTCAAAGGAACTCCGGCTATCTGGGTTATGTCAATTTCAGTGCTTCTGTGGTTCAAACAAACTCCTACCTACAAGAGAAAATAACTATGGCTGCAGAACAGTGCGGGAATCTGATGGAGATGAAAAACTGAATTTAAAAAGAAATGCCAGCTTTTCACTACACATGTAAAAATGGGATTTGCAGACAGAGGAGAAAAATGCCTGTTTTAAGAAATACAAATGAAATCCTGCCCTTATCTAGCAATGTGAAGGGGATTGTGATGTGAAAATACAATGAAGGAAATGGTTCTAATTAGCAGATTTTCTTACAATTCAGAGCCAAAATAAATACATTGAAACTTCAGTGGCTGCTGTGGGGATGTCAGCTAAAATTAAAAAAAATAGGTTTCTGCTGAGAGGATGACAGAAACAAAAGCGCTTCTCAGCAGATACTAACACCTTGATGACAATTACTAGGTTGGACAGAATCTAGTCTAGGCTGAAACCACTGGCAATGGGTCCTCCAGGAAAAGGAAGTGTGAAGTGGGGTAGGGACAATAAACTTTCAATCCAGATGGGATAACCCCACCTTGCTCTGGAGGAAATGACAGTTGGTGTCAGCTGAAGAAAGAAAATAAATGGCCCAGTGACAGACAAAGGACTGCCATTTGCTTCCAAAGACTATTTATGAATAAAAATGTAAAGACATTTATCACTGGAGCAAGACTTTGTAAAAATGTAAAGTTTTGCAGTTTAAAAGTGATTTATTTTGGGATTTCATTTAAGACATGGTAGAATTCATTGACCCTTTGGGAATGGAAATGGCAAAGAATCGGGGATTACAAGGAGCGTATCCATGATGCCAATGCGAATATTTATACATTCATCCCTTATGTTTATCCACGCATGTTTATAAAGTTTTGGAATTTTAGGCCGAGGCGTTCATACTCAAAATTACCAAAAAGTCTTAGAAGGGCGAAACAATGCCTCACGGATTGCAGAGTTGGAGTGCTATGCTCTACACAAAATATATAACCTGTCTAAATAATTTGCTAAGAGATTTCAAATGTATAAATGTATTGTTTGTGTCAAAATCGGATTTTGGCTAAAATAACTGTGGGAGGTTTTTTGGGCATTGTAAACTCACACCATAAATCTGCCCTCCTGCTTTGAAATCCAACCAGTTGGGCGAGGCAGAGACTAGCACCCCTGACCAATCCCATTAGTTAGAGGTGTATTTAGCTAAGCCTGCCCAGCCATATACTTTGATGATGTCACTGTGCATTATAAATAAGTGTCCTTGACAACACACAGACACACACTCTTCATGATCTTCCTGCGCCGGCATTCCGTTCCTGTTCTATTCATCCTTCTGAGTCCAGATTCTAACTACAAGGCAAAAGCATTGCTGACCCTACTCCAGGGCCCACTGCAAAATCCAAGCAGAGCTGATCCTATTCCCAGCAATGCCATTGATCCGGAATCAACCCACTAATCCCAAATAACCAAAGGGGAAAGCTGTGGTATTCTTTGGGAACCACCCTGAACCAGCCTGGCTTGCTGCCCACTTAACTGCTTGCCAACTGACTGTATCCAGCGGTTCCTGTGCCATTCAGTGACTAGAATTGCCATTGCGCTGTCCTTGCCATCCGGTGACCAGAATGGCCCAGCTGTTTCCTTTTGCCAGGCGTGCATCCGTATGGTGACCAGAACCTGTTGACGGTCCAAAAATCCCAAAACTAAAAGTGGACTGTTAGTATAATCCCTACCCCATAGAAATCCATAGTCTGCTTTGTCTTGCATCTGTCTTTATCCCACTCTCTAAGCCATCCTATCCTTATCCTGATAACTTGTTAAACACTGTTAGAATTATCTGTGCACCCTGTCCGTGACTTCCTAAAGTGCTAGCGCCATCTCTTTTCAATTTTGTCTTGTGTAATCCTAAACCAGTAGTCCTATTTCGAGTGATCGGACTGGTTTCCACAAGGGTTGGGCACTGGGGTGACAGGGTTGAATTTGCGAATCAACCTTGGATCTTACTGTGTCCATCTTTGGTGGTCTAGTCTGAATATTCTAATTTAGAGTAAAACTGTGCTTGTCACAACTGTTTTCCTTTCCTATTTCACGGCTTCATTCTGCTCAAAGCGCGCCTTTTTATATCTTGCTAACTCATCCAGTTTCATAGCTAGAGACCTATTTTCAACTCTCAAATGTCCCTTTGATATATATATATATATATATATATATTCCCCAACCATGAAACCGCACTCCCAGAGTATTTCACCTTTATTAAAAAACCGTTTGGGTAATTTAAAGCGGAAATTGAAAAGAAATACAACTTTTACACGTCATTTGGCTCTAATCTGTTCTAAAATTTCCACTCATTTTCAAATTGTATGCCTTTTGCTGATCCATTGCCTTGTGATTGCCAGTGATATAACCTACATGCTATTGTGATGAAACATATGTATATTATAATTTAACCACACATTAATTCGACCCACTGAGCAGAATTTCCAATTGCTATTTTAGGCCTCTGTTAGGGGTTTAAAATCCATTTTCCACTCTTATTTTCCACTCTTATTTGCATCGTATTCCTGATTACCTGCTGTGTCTTTCCATCCATTCAGCATTGATTATTTGTGGATTGAGGGAACATTGCAGGGGGAAATCCTAACTCGGGTGCTATCTTTCCTAAATCAAAAAGTGTTCCTATTCCCTGGTGTTTTGTATATGTTCCAATAGAAGGTTAAACCTAGTATCTTGCTTACATCCTCATTGTAATGATCACCCCATTGGTGATTGCTGCCCCATATTAAAAATTGTATGATTTCATTTGAATTTTTAAATAAATAAATAAATATTGCATTTCACCAACCAGCCTGGTCATGGTCAATTGTGACCCGGGGTATTTGAAAACGGGGTGTGATACGAGTTGTGTACCATCTCAAACTGAATCTGCATTAAATAAGGAGAAAAGCATTTCAGTTGTGCGCTACATACTAGGCCGAGACCAAGGTGTGTGTCGCCTGATTGAAATCCGTAATAGTTTTCATTTTGGTATTCATCATCAGTGAATACTTTTTGATCTCTTTCCTCTATTATCATTACTGTGCATATGCAATAGGTAGGTTAAAAAGTACACCATTCAGCATGTTATTTTAAAATGCCTGTTCCTATTAGGCAGTCCCAACAAAGCCATGTCAGTTTTGCAACAATACAACACATTGTCAGGTCGAAATCTATATTGCCTACAGAAAGCTAAAGATAATCAGACTCAACAAGGCAATGCCAGTCTGGCGCCAGTAAAGCATGTTATAACACCAGCATGATAATGCATTTTAAAATGTATCATAGTGTTTTTTAATGGGGCAACACTGGCATGTCTGGATTTTAAATTGAATTTACATGGGGAAGTGTTGACACATCTATATTGTACCCAAATATTGTGATAGCAGATTTTAGAATCTCATGCAAGTGCTGCCCATGTATACTATATTTCCATGCTGGTGTCTACATTTTTCCCAAATATGCATGATTCCAGTTTACAAATGTCCAGAACCGCTTCAAGCCACAAACTTTTCTCTAAGAATAGCCCCATGTCATTTTCATTACCCCCAGATATTTTCCATGACACACACACACACGTTTTCCGCCTGCATTACCCCTATAGCCTTTCCATGCCCCTAAATTACCCTTTCTCCCTTTAATTGCCACCCCAGGACAGTCCCATACTATATACCATTGCTCAATCAGTTACTCCATTCACTCTGCACAGTTACTGGTAGAACAGTCCAAATTCATTTCCCTTATTCATATTATTCCCAGTATCTTTGACATGCCATGTCACATTGTATTCCTGAATTTCCTCATGTCACTCTGATGGTCCCAAACTTTTGCATATACCACATCCTGTTGCTCCTAAATTGTCATATGGCTCCTACCTTGACCATAGTTTTGACCAATGCCACAAAGTGTTGTGCCCTGAACAGCCGCATTCTACTCTCATTGGAGGCAGACGGACAACATGTCATGATCATTTTTACTCTGAATTGTCCCATTGTGCTCACATTACCCCCAGACCTGCACCTTTCCACATCTCTGCCTTCTGAATTCTCCCACGGAACACACATTGCCCTAAGGATGTCCCCATTCAACATCCCATTGTACCATTGGATTGCCTCGTGTCACTCGCCAACCTCAAGATCCACTTCCTATTGACTTCTGAATTACACCACAGATGTCACATTGCCACATCCCTGCTCCATGCCAGATTCCTTTGCTTAATAAATTGGCATATGCCACTCTCGTTGCCCCAAAAACCTCCCAACACCATGTTCTTTACCCTTAAATTATCTTATGCCAATCTCCATACGCCCATGAGCTGTCCAGTTGCATATACCATTGCAGCTGAGTTCCTTTTCTCACTCGTGTTGCCCCAGGAGTTACCTATGCAATGTTCTACTGCCTAAGAATTGAAAGGGGCCCATGCCACAACTCATTACCCCATACATTTCCTTGGGGTACTCATATTGTCCCACTGAACCATGCCACATCTAATTGTGCATTGAATCACCTCATGTCACACCCATCGACCCACAATTCTCCCGTGCCTCGCTCCTTTACTCATGAATTGACACATGGCAGCCACAATATCCCCCAGAGGTGACCATGCCATGCCTTGTTGTCTGTGAATTCCCCCCCCACATTCATTGCTCCATAACTGCCATATGCCATGTCCCATTGACCCACAATTTTCCCATGCCCTATTCTATTGAGCTATACATGACAATGTTGCACGCATCATCTATAGAACTGTCTAATTCCATGTTACTTTGTCCACTGGCATGCCCCAGGGAACACATATTGCCTTAGGACCTCACCACACCACAACCTGTGAGGCTCTACATTGCCCCATGTCACTCTAAATGCTACATGCCACATCCCTTTTCAACTAAATTGGAATACGACATCCACAATATCCACCAGACCTCCCCCTACGCATGCAAAATTTACCTTAACATCTCTCTGTCACAAGAATTGCTCTTAGAAGTATGCCATGCCACAGCCAATTGTTCCCGAATTGCCACATGTCATTTACATTGTCATTGAGTTGTCCTACACAAAATACCCCATGACCTCCGAAAAAGCTCTATACTTCTCAAAGTGCCCCAGAACCCAGACATGCCACGTCCCATTGTTCCCTGAATTGCCCAATGTCACTAATATTGCCCTTACAACCGCCCAATGCCATATCCCTTTGAAAATGAATTGCCTTTATGATACCTATATTGCCCCATGCCACATCCCATTGTCACATGAACTGAACTTTGTAGTGCACAATGACCCAAAATGACTACGTGCTCTGCTCCTTCAATACCTACATTTTACCATGGCAACCACATTGCTTTCAAAACTCTCCCTTACCACATCCCGAGTACCTAGAATTGCTCTATGACACTTGCATTCCACAGAGCTGCCCCATGCTACACCCCATTGCTCGCTAATTTGCCACATGGCACCCATATTTCCCTAGAACCCCAAGGTGCCAGAATTCTTTCCCCCTGGAATTTCCTCATGCTACTTATACTACCCCCAGAATTTCAACGTGCTCTTCGCATGGTCCCAGGAGCTATCACATGGCTTGTTCCTTTTCTCCATGATTTGCCCCATGGCATCACATTGCCTTAGAACTGTCCCATGCCCAATGCATTTCCCGCCTGAATGGCAAGATGCACTTGCATTGCCCCTGCAGTACCCCTTGCTATGTCCCATTGCACTCTGAATGTTCCTGTGTGACGGTCAAAATCTAGGATATGTTCATTGCCACATCCACTTGCCTCTCAGATGCCCCATTGTGCAGTCATTCTGCCCAGGAACAGCCCGGCCTGACTTCCTGGCTTCACACATCGAGTACTACTTTTTACACTTTCCAATTCTATCACCCATTCGGTCTGCACTAACCTAAGGACCATGAACTACTGCCTTCTGAACATCAATGCCAGCAAAATTACACACCCCAGAACCCTGAAAATCACATTCTGAAACACACAGTCAATTTAATAGCAACCTATGCTCTGCTCTTTCTGTTCCCACTAACTCACGGGTATCCCTACTTTTTTTTTTACTTGCAATACACAAAACAGCAAACAATAAGGCCCACACATATCAAAAGCTGTGCTGTTTTAAGTGCAAACAACGTAGCACAACACGATCAATCAAATATATTGCCAGCTTTCATATGCTGATTGATGTGTAAACGGACTGGCAGGACTGTCTTCCCCCGCCACCTAACCCTGAAACTCTCCTGCGCCGGAGCTGCCAACACAAACGAAGGGCTGCAGCAGCTCTGCATTCCTAAAGCATGCGTGTCAGCGAGCACCTCATTCCATGGCCCTGCATCATCATGGCTGGATTCGGCGAGTTGGGAGTCACCGGAGGAGTGGACATCTGCTCATTGGGGGGTACTGCAGTCACCTAACTGCCCAGAGGCAACATGTCCACTATGTCACATGATTTTGAACATATATTACCAGTTTTCACACCCACGGAAGCAGAAATGAACAGTTTCCTCATGGCAGACGGACAATTAGCAGCTTTTACAAGCCCAACCGTGGCAGAGAATTTAGGATTTCAATCTCTAGAGGTGTAGATTGCCTCTTACAAATGACCTTTAATTAACTAGCTTAGATGGTCGAGGTCTTCCAACCATCTGAAGGTAAAAATCCAGTCGTTATTTAAACCCTAAGCTATCCAATTAACAGCAACTACACATGGTGATATAGGATTAAGCCTGTAATTAGGGCTGTTGCACAGACTACATGATTTTCTTGAGCGACCCAATAGAGCAAGATTTAGAGGAACAAAAATTGAGTTTTTATTTGGACTCCTATTACAGACTAACAAAAAAGGTATTAATAGTTCTACAGACTCTACAAAATATGTGTTCAGTATCTATGAATGTTACCTGCTATACTAGAATTACAGTAGTATTTTTTGTCAATAAGGCCTGCTTAATGCTGCTATTCAAACCCATAATGCTTTGTGGATGGCTTCACTAATGGACCAGAAACACTGTATCCTAAGGGTATGTTTCAAGCAGATCCCTGAGATTGGGCATTCATTGATCTACACGCGTGCATAGGTACAATAGGGCCACAATACAATTAAGAATGTTCCGTGTCTTTTCGGGCAAACTATGGAATAACCTACCATTTGTATCAAATATATCTTTTTGTAAAATTAAACAAATAATAGTAAGAAAGTGTTCTCAGATCAAAATGAGGATCATTGGAGCCCAGAGTGCGGTAAAAGGGAAAAGGGGCTGCCGACAGCCAAGCTGGCGGAAGTGCTAGCTTTGGTATCGACACCTGACATCACCCTTATCGTTCTTAAACTTTGCAAAAGCTCTGCTGCTAAGTTTAGGTAATACAGAGAGGAGGCAAAGAAGAGGTTTGGCCATTCATGCCAGGGGTAGAGCAATCACCAGAATTCTTTGCAATAGCCATGCTCCTAGATCATGTGATGGTGGCATTGTGCTGGTGTGGTTGGCAAACAGAGACAGGAGTATCATACTGCTAGCCTCTAAATCCAGGCCTTAATGAACCTTCAGATGACATTACACCATGCAGATGGCTAGATATTACGCCAATAAAGCCAAGAAGATTTTAAAAAGTATGCTGCAGAAGGCACTTTCCTGTTTTTTTTATTGTTTCGCTTTCCTTTGCTCACATTTCATTTCACCTTTTCATGCAGTGTGAGTAATGCCCCTACAGTGATGACCTTAGAAACAATAAACTGGCCAGATCTCCCAAAAAGAATGCCAACTTGGGAGACCGCTGAGAATCCCTTTTGGCGTATCGCCACTTTGCCAGTCAATTGCTTGCTTGCGTGTCAAAGAGGCCTGGTTATGCAGTGCATAGAAGAGAACAAGGGGCGTGCTTGTGGCTGTGAATAGCATTACTGCTTCACTATATCTATCAACTCTCTGAAAACCGACATTATTTTTGATCCTGTGTAACCTGCACTTAACCGGCATTTTAGTCGCTAACATCCTGTTTATTCTTTTCTGAACCTGTATTTTGGTCACTATCAGCCCATTTAACATGTAGCTAACCTCCAATGTGATCACTACTAGTCAATGTAACATGTAGTTTCGTCACTACCAGCCTCTTTAACCTGTACATAGGTTGCTACTCTCCTATCTGTATCCCAGCGCCTCCTTGAAGGTTGTCGCTTTAATGTAGATGTTAAGCTAAGGCTGATTTTATTTTACTGAGCCTTTGACTCCAGTCCTTAGCTTGTGAGCAGCTAAAGTTGGGCTTTGAAGACCTCCTCAAAATAAGTTTATGAAACTAGATCCATTTTTTTGCATGTTGAATCCCCAAATACGTTTTTGAATATCCCACTGCACATAGTTTATTATTAACACGTTCACATACGATTGTTAAGAGGAATATTTCAGAGGGCATAATATTCTCCAGTAGTTTGCATTTAGGATCAAATTGTCGCTTTGGAAAAGGCCAAATTCATTGACACTGCCGTGGGTTGCTACAGGCGGTGGTACCGTTGCTAGGCAGCACCAGCAACACAATTGAAAGAAAAGCACAATCTGCCCACGTATACTTGCAAAGTGTTATCGAGCTAGGACGTCTTTGACATAATTCAGTGAAAGTCAAGTCGTCCTAGTTTAATGAATATGAACATCGTCCTCTGAAAGGTACAGTTACACAAAATCAACCAAATTAATGTGTCCTTTTGCTGTACAGAAACTGTGCATAGAAATGAGCTTAGGTTTTGGATATGCTTAACATAGTGCTTTTATGCAAAATGTAAATAAGTAAGAATGCCATTCACTGCCCTCTCATGTTATTCCCCCTCAAGAAAGAACATGATTTGTTATGTTTTCAAGAAAAGGAAATACATGGTGCTCTGGGACACAGAAGAATGGTGCGTAAATAGACAATCCTCATGTCTCCTCATGATCTCAATATCACTTGGCCTAGTAAGATTGTTGTCTCTGTCCTCCCTCTGTTCCCCCTTCCTTGCCTCTTTGTGCCTTGAAACACTTGTGTACAAATGCCATATGATGTCATATCATGTCAGGGTTTTTAGCCAACCCAAGTCAGATACATTGACTTATACCCTGCAGGTGTACAAGCATGAGTAGAGGCTAAAGCACCCACCCAGCCCTCATGCTTCTACAAACCAAGAGCAAACCCAATCATGAAGGTATAAACCAGCACAGTTATGAGATTTACCTCCTTTGCCTTTTGTGGTAATGCTGGCCAAGGCAGGCCATACTCTCAAGAGGGGTGTGAATATGATCAAAGTGGCAACCCAAACAGCAATAGTGCAACAGTTCAAAATAAAAAAAAGCCCCAATCAAAGTTCTATAAAAATATATCCTTAATAAAACACACCATATACAATAATAACTAACTAGAAAACCACTGTCAAACCTCACCCCTGTGGAAGGAACACAGAATATGGAAAGGTAGAATAGATGCAGTAGCCTAGGTAATGAGAGGGGGAGGGGAGGTGGAGAAGGCAAGTAAAAAACTACAATGTTGAAAAAGGATATTTCTTGAGGTTGCAAAAAGGGATTAACATGATATAGCCAGTCTCTAAGGGCTAAAAATGGACCAAGGGGACAGTTAGCAGTCAATAGTACCTTTTCGTGTTTCTTGGTGGACTGGCATTGCCAAACCAGACTTCATGGCACTTGTGTGAATATTAGGAGAGTGCAAAAGGCGGCCACAGAAGGTCCCAGTGGTTAAAATGTGTTGAAAGGTTCAACAGCGAAAATCAATAGGATCCCAGCTGTCTTGGATCTCAGGGTGTGATGAGTCCCAATCCAGGGGCTGAAGGACAAGGTGAGTCCTTTTCTTGTGCGTACAGACTTGGGGGAAGCTGGCATATAACTTCAAGGCTCCTTCAACAATGTCCGGTCCTGGGTACCACTGTGGCTGCCAGAGAGACAGATCTCATCACTGGGGATGGTTAGGGGATTTAGCTCGTCTCTGCCTTGGAACCCCTGCCATCATCTCACAACTGGAAGACTCTGGAAAGGACTGCGCTCCCAGAAGGGTCCACACAAAATCTTCTTCAAGGGATGGAGTCCAAAAGATGATTGCAAGGTGATTCAAAGAAGTGGTGTGAGACTACTACTTTTAAAGGTAAATGTACACAGGTGATTGGACTAAAGCTAGCCTGCTGCAGGGGTCCAATCCCTGCTCTTGGAATGAGTGGACTTTGCCATTCTGATATCTTTGCTCTGGAGGAAATGGAGGACACAGGAAGAAGATAGAGAGGCAGAGAGAATCAAGATGTTAGACGTGGATATAAGTGATTTTTGAGAAAATATTTCACCTAATGGAGAAGTCACCAAATGTATTTAACCTAAAAACGAAAGTCACTTTTTACTTGTTCTACTTTTTTTTAGAATGCGGGGGGAGATGCCCTGCAGCCCCCACTTACCCCTCTCTGCCCTCACTTATACCCTTACCCCACACCCCAGCTATTATGCACTACACATATACCACGTTACCTACCATTTTTGGTCAAATAAATTGGGTCACTTCTCCTTAGGTGAAATTGTATTTGGTGAAATCTATGGCAATGGGTCGAAGTGTCCCTCTATTGTACAGATGTGGCCTGGACAACACTAACCCACTTTCCCCTTCTCAATAAAATCAAAGACCTTTAGAAAGACAGCACCCTAGTGTGATGTCTAGCCCTTTGTGACTGGGCATGCCCTTTGATTCTTTCTCCCAGGCCAGCTTCCTGCAGAGTGGATGGCCCTGGGAAAAGGGTGTTACCTGCCTTTACCAAGGAACAAAGAGAGGCAATACCCCCAATGCTGCATTCTTTTTATTCAAGGTGATGCTTCTTTAATTCTTTGTCTTTTAAGTGGGTGTAAAAACCAAATAATTAAAAGAAGAAAATCAGTTAATTCACCTGTTTAGCATCTTTTTGTCCCTCAACACTCATGGTAGCACTGGTGGGCCTATGGTGTAGATGGGTAGCGAGGAAACAGTGCTACAGGCATTGGTACATTTGCTCAATGGAACACAATTGCGCATTCCTTAAGAGTTACCTGAAGAGGCTTGGACAGGGACAGCACTTAGAATGGTGTGTCCAAGCTCGGAGGCTTCAGTGCAACTTCTCTCTGTAGGATGGAGGACTAATGTCGATCTGATGGCTCATCTTTATTGTTCATGACACTCCGGAGGGCAGATCCATACATGGCACTGTCATCAGGTGGGATCTTAGAACCTACTTGGCAGAACTGTAATTTGGCAGGCTCTAGATCCTACAGGATTCTAAAAATATCCAATAGGACTGGAATTCCCACCAATCTCATTGCCAAACTTGTTGCTGTCAAGGTTTATCAGTATTTTCACCAAGAGAGGGCTGTCTTTCTCTTCTGTATCGTAGATTGCAATATTGGGCCACTCAATTGAATTTTTTGCACAATAAATTCTCTTTTCTCTCTGTGGCAGTTAACCCTTGCATATGTGGGTGCTCCAGAGCACACTAGACCCTACAAAGACATTTAAGCAATATTACCTGAGCAGTTGGGGAATTACTGGGCCAGGTAATGCCCCCTGCAAGGGTAATATTGCTATTAGCCCCCGGCACATTGTACTGGGGCACTAATAGTGTTTTTTTTGACCTGTTTACCATTTCTCAACTTTACAATAATCTACAAAATAAGATGGCTGCCATGGATCTGGGAGAAGGGAACTACATGTAGTCCCTTCACCCTTTCCAAGGTGACAAGTTGCGCATCAGAGACATGGTGGGAATACTACTATTCCCAGCACCAGTGAGGGACAGCAGTGCAAGGTAAGTAGGGTAGGGGCTGGAGGGGGGCGAAGTATGTGGAAAAGGCAGTGGGGGCAGTTGGAGAAGTACACGGGCACTGGGGAACACTTACCTGATCATCTGGTGGGGAAAATAGCGGCCTCCAGCTCCAAGGCCGCTAAGGAATCCTTCTTGAATAATTTGAATGCAGGCTGAAAGGAAGCATATAGCCTTGCAATTTCAAAGTGTTTCCTCACACATTTGAAACTGCTACACCAACATAAATATTTAGATGAAAGCTTTCACTGCCAAAATGAATATTAAAGTGCACTAATAAGGTTGCTTCCAAGTAACCACTGTCAGAAAAATTGTAATACTCAATTGAATCTGTTGTATGCAGCTGTGAAGGTTATCATCTCATGCTGATTTAGCAATGACATTGGATGTCTGAAATGGACTTCTGATCGATATCAGGCCTTTTTGATTAGTTCTTTCCTTACATTTTCTCTCAAGTTCAGACCCTCTGTGATTTCATGAACTATTCAGGCTCATAACAAGACTAGAAACCAGAAACCACAAACTATCTTACCTCATAATGGGACATAATATTTTGGTAACTACAACCAGCCAAGGGCACCAGAATAGAGAATATTACAGAACCATTTGCACCATTGCCAGTGCACTACAAAACAAACTGCTCTAGTCAAAAAGCATATTCTTTCAATGTACTTTTCAGCTGTGCAAAGTGCTAGGACTTAGGAAAACATCGTCCTGCTCCATCAATGCATTTAAAGAATATGTTTTTGCACTAGGGCAATTATTGCCTAAATGCTCATTACACTTGCACCAGTACAAATTGTCTGCAATACCACATTCATGTTTTTTTTATTTTAAAACCTTTATTTGGCTTCGGCAATCAGACGGAACATGATACAATTGTTTCTGTACAAAGCATCACAAACACACAAAGTCAAAAAAGTTAACAAAATTGCAAAATGGGATGATGCAACTACAATTTCTCCCTGGTATCAATCTAAAACCAGTTAAAATGCATAGTTCATTCACTCAGAGCAAAAGTCGTAAAGTGCTGGGGCATGTGATACAAAAGAAATAGGTGCTTTAATGCATGCTTGCTATAAGTCTGTTTCTCTGTAACCAAGCCCGATGAATGCATTTTGAAACAAAGAATACCACTTTCATGTTATTTGTTGTTCTACAAAGTAACATTTTGTCTCCTGTCATTGAGAAGGGATCTTCTCTTAAGATCTTTGAAGCCCTCGCATATGAGCAAAAAATGGAGGGGGCTATCAAATCAAACAGCCGCCTAGGCCTGGCATTTTATCCCAGTGACAGGTATAAGACCTTACCAGGAGGCAGCCCGTGCGTATGCTGGAATAATAACGTCCATGTAGTCTTCGTATCCTGGTGTGCGCTTGTGGTTTAGATATTCTGTACCAAAGGCCAGCACAGAGAACATTTCCTCTGCCCTGTTCCTCTTGTACCTTAGGTAAGCAGCCTTTACTCTTGGTTTTGCCTCTCCGGATATTGATGTTGAGTCGTCCCAATAAATGCTAAGCTCCAATATCATGAGCCATTTTTTCACATGGATAATCCACTGGATTTTATGACTAGCCCCCAGTCACATCACATGTTCAAGGGTCGCCCAATATTTAATTAGCCCTGGATTACCCAACACCTGTAGCCTGTAGTCGTGTTTTTACAAAATCAAGTTTTAGTTTCCCAAGGGGCCTACTGAAACTGCATTGGAACTCATGTTGATTGTTTTCCTGTTTAGTTAAGGAGTCATATACTACCAGTGAATGGAATATGCTATCTACCACATGCATTTTATTAATTGCTTTCAACAGTTGTTTCATATTAATCTGCAAAGGTCTCAGTAGGAAGATCATCTTTATTAGACTTGCAAAACAAACATGAAGATCAGAAAGTATGGACTGCTGATGGGTAATCCAGGATGACCTTTGGTTAGAGACTTTATTGAATGCAATGTTGTATCTACAATATTCTATTCCCATATGCCCACCACATAAACCCCTATTGCCAAGAATGTATCCTGAGTCTGCTTCGAAACAAGAACATCCAGAACTCAGCGATGGTATTCTGGGGTTGGTAAGCAAATTACTTCTGTGGTGTACTCGAACCTGACAGTATGACAGACAGAAGTGATCACAGTTCAAGGGTTTTTGTTGAACTCCAATTGGGTTTGAAAAACACCTATTTAATCCTAAATCTAAAGATTGGAGCAAGCTACGACAATCAAATAATAATAACACAGTCCTAATCGAGACTGTCAAAATAAAAGGGCCTATACTTATAAACCTATTGACAATCCTTACTTCCGAATACAAATATTGTGGGAAACAATGATATTTATGTAAAAGAAAAGTGTTCAAGAAATGATATGTCAGGATATTCAAGCCATTGGCTTCCCTTCCCCACATTTTCAGCACGGGACAAGGCAGCACACTCGTGCTTAGCACACTCTCTAGCTTCTTTACATCAGGGCCTTCTGTGCCGAAGTCTCTTTGCCATTCAGAGTCTCTTATTTCAGAGGGCCTGATGCAACACGACACACATTAAAGTTACTTTCTTCTTAAGATTTACTATTCACCCCGGGTCCCCCTCTCCCGGGCTCAAACTCACTCTAACATGTACAACTATCTCGGGTGATTTACTGTTCACACCAGGTCCACCTCTGCTGGGCTCAGACCCACTTTAACACAAAATCTTCAATTGGTCTCCCTCCGCCGGGCTTCCACCAAATGTATCTACTGTTCCAAACTTTCTCTACTTCATCAACATCGAAGACTTTCAACTCTGTGTGGGATTTTGCTTGACCGTCACAGGACCACTTTGATTCACAATTACTCGTTCTCTTCTTGATATAACCTTTTTCTCAATTTCACTTTTGCCATTTTTCAGCTGGATACCTTACAGAGACCTTTGATTGAGCATCCGCGTGGTTTCTTACCACTCTGTCAAAGGTATTATATCTTGCTTTTAAAGTTCAATCAATCATCAGCAGTTTGACTTTACTCTTTGTCTCTTATCACACGCGTTTTAACAATGTTCATTGCAGCACATTCCATCAAATGTTGCTGCTTGCAACCATGGTTTCAACAAAAACCAGTCTTGTATCGGTCTCCCCAACTCACCAGCTGTATTGATTGCTTTGTTCTTTAAGCCAAGGACGGTACCACAGAGGTTGCTGCTTCTTTCCGCCTTGATTATTCATGCGGGAGGGCCCTGGGTATCTCTGTAACACAGTGCAGGATTATTCAGCCTGGTTTCCGGGTCTTACGCTTTCTATTCTCGAGGTTTTTGGAAAATGTATGGGAGTGAGGGGTCGTCAGGCCCCCTCGCGTCGTACGCTCCTCAGTACGAGGCTTGGACCATGTGCCTCTGGTAGTGGGATTGCCCCTCGCCCTTATGTAAAGTTAACCACGGTTGACCGCTACATAGATGAGACTACTGAGCAGGACATAGGGCATCCCTCTTTTGTGCCCCCTTTCGACTCCATCTTGGGTAAACAGGCCTCACTGCGATAGTACAGCAATGCTCAGCTCCCCTTCCACCGCAGCAGCCAAGGACAGAGACACACACACACAAGGCACAGGCAGCTGGCTGGCCCCCACCCTTACACTCCTCCTGCGAAGGAAGGCTCTGCGCTTCCATTCTCATGCTGAAGCCGGAGAAAGTTGCAACAACCAATATGATACAGTTTTCTTCCTCTGAGATCACTGCTCGCCTGAGAACCAGCATGTGAACCAGAATGAGCTAAGCACTTTCTGCTCGTTCATCCCCATAAACGTGCCAGCCACCCACCCCCATTTTAGAACAATGTATTGCCCTCCTGACCCTATGCTCCCAGTAAGGTATTTCTTTCAAGTGCCAGACCCTCGCCCGTGCTGCGAAACCCACCCAACACACTCCTTACTAACCTTAAGCATTTTTACTACTATATATGTTTTTACTTGTACTAATGAGTTTGAAACCTAGGAGAGATGCAAAACACAGCCTGATTCTTTTACATGCACAATAAGGGTCAAGGCCTTCAATTACAAGCCACGAATGACCCAATTGTACTGACAATAATCATTGTGTGTGACTTATGTAGAAATGTGAAAAGTAGCATAATATTTTTTAGATCATTTGTTATTTAATGTGTAACATATTAGCTCAGGTAGTGACCACAGTGACCGGACCCTGACCTGCGTGGAGCACAAGATATTTGACGTCCGTCATCTCGTCAGCCACTTGGCCAACCAGAAGGAAGAGATGCCACCCACACCTACAGCACCACACCGCCTGGCCAATCGGGTCCATTTAGCATTTTTTGTTAGAGTTACTTTAATTGATATATATACAAGTGTGATGTAATGGGAGGTAGAGGGTTTTTTGGGTTATTTCCTAGCTGGAGAAATAAACCATCCTTTGAACTCTTGCAGCCGGGTCTCAGTGCCTCCTTTCCCGTCAAGGGGTTGTGTCGGTTATTTTATTTTCTCTCACACGTAGTAAGCCGGGGAAAGGCACCTACATTTTTGGTGACCCCCGCAACGTGATTTAGAGAGGTGCCTTGAGGCCTGCACCGCCCGGCAGCGAGATCCAGGGAGCCCCCAGCAAAACCATTGCCTCCGCGGTTGACCAGACTGTGCACACCAAGAAGAAAGGGTCAAGGGTTCCCAGTTGACGAATACCCGATCGAAAAAGCTGCTCGCCAAGGCAGGCCACGGCTTGGTTGGGGGACGGACCTGAGCGAGGTCCGGCCGTGAGCGGCGACCCTCCGAGTACCTGACTGAACACGTGGAGTTCCGGTTGCAAAGACCCCAAAGGAAGGTAAGGGGAAATACGGGAAGAAGGGAGTTAGCAACAAAGGGAAGGTAGTTAAGAATAGGGTCTGCGTGAATGACGGTGAGGCTTTTCTGATCTATGCTTTATATGGCCATTAGGTGTTGTAAGAAGTGAGAAGAAGAGAAGTGGTATCCTAGCCCGTACGGGGTAGAAGGCGGCGCCGCATAGCACTTGTCCCGACCAAGTGCAGAATAGAGATAAAGGGAAAAATAGTAGGGATCTCGAGTAGACTCGGAGTAGTTTTTAGAATATTCTTTTTCGTGAAGGTAAGAAATCTTGAGATATAATAAAGGTGAAAGGGGTGGCGAGTGAATGTGAAATAGTAGATAGGATAGGAAAGAAGAAAAATCAGGGACAGTAACGGGAATAGGGAAAGAACAAACATGCGCAGGCAATGCATGTGTATGGTGCATGATTATATTTTTGTCGGTCTGCTTTTGTGTATATGTTTTGTTGAACACGCTAAAGTATTTTAGTAAAAGTAACTTTTTTGATTAATGAATAATAGGCAAAGAAATAAATGGTGAGAGGTGACCAGGTAACACCTCTCAAGAAGAACTGCTAATGTGACATACCATAATTGCAAGCTTTGATAAAGAACGTATTTCCACATATTGTAACTGACATACCAAGTGAGAGGTGGGAAGAGATTCAAGGGTACCAGAATACACGAGAAAGGAAAAGAAACATTGCCATGGGGGGAGTAACACCACTGGCACATATTTGCCAGCACCTTCCACTATATAGCGACAGGATACAGAAGTATCACGATCAGTGGATCACTGATATAAAAGGAGACGGGGTTACACCAATTTGGCCAGAAGAAGGGTCATTCGACAAAAGAGTGTTGGACCTAGTATCAACCCATTTACTAGCACGATACAAAGGGAAACAGTTACAGAACCGAAGAGAAGTATTAGATTTATGGTGAATATTCGAAGAAGTTTCCCCCACGGTAGAGGTAGGTACAAGCCGAATGATAGAAAAGCAGAAAAAACTTGAAGAAGTAGGCGGGACACCAAAAGGGGAATGCTCAACAACTACAACTGAAAACGATGTAAGAAAAATCTAACCCTTAATGACTAGGCCAGCGGTAGGGTTTAGTGAACCCCTGTATATACCACCCACCGCCACTGCTCAGGGTGGGGCAACAGCCCCCGAACCTCCACTATATGACAAAGGAGGCCTGTACGGCCCCACGAGTGCACCTCTTGTGGACATAGCACGTTTAACAGGTGATTTGAACCGCTAGTTAGCGCACGCACAAATGGAAATAACACAGTTAAGAGCTTTATGTGACAAAGGGCAAATGCTGCCAGGGGGAGGGGAGGTACCCCCGCTGTCACTGGCAGATCTCACACCCCCGATAGGGGCAGCAAGCAATGCAACCCCAGCAGCCTCGCTATCACGGCAATCTATAGTATCGCAAGGGACGTCATCACAGCAAAGACAAGAACAAGAGTGGCAGTCAGGACAGTTCCTGTTCCAATTGAATAACAAACCTGTGAGAATTATATGCCCAGATACACCGGAGAGTCAACAAAGTGGAGATCAGGGTGAAAGACAAGGAAGTGAACCCAAGGAAAACTGGCAGGATAATAACGAACTAGAGTCAGAGATAGAAGAAGTATGGGATGATTTAGATGAACATGAAGAGGCAGCTGCCGCAGAGGGTTCCCCACTGCCAAACTGCCGTTACCCAAACACACTATCACCACCATTATGGCAAGGTAGATTAAGACAACGAACAGGGAGGACAGGGAACATACTGGTAAGTAAAATGAAAAAAGGGAGAATGAGCAAAACAGGAAAGAAACAGAAACTACAAATGCCACTGATACATAAAGGAGCAGGTAGGCCAAACTATATTCTGTGGGCCCAAATGGACAAAAACAACCTGTTAAAACTCCTCCCCTCGCTGACGGGAGGAGCAGGTAAGTGGATACATGTATTTGAGAAGAACACGGCAGGCATGCCGTTAGCTATAGGTGATGTGAAAAGCTTATTAGTATCAGCAATCGGGGACCAAGCAGACACAATCTGGGAAAGGGCAGGGTTCCCTGGAGTAACAATGAGCTGTGATCGCCACGATGGATCACCATTCAACAATGTTCGAGCACAATTGTGGGATGGATTGCGGCATGCATTTCCAGACTTTCCAGATTTACATGCAGTGATGTGGTGCACGATGGAGGAGAACGAGGATCAATTCATTTTGCGAGTGCAAGATTTATGGAGAAGCGAAACTGGTACGGCATGGAATCAATCAACAGCTTTATTCTATTTTATCATTAAAAAGGGGCTGCCGAAAGAGGTGCAGAAGGCCTTGGACAAAATAGCTGGGATCGAAGCCAAAGGGTGGCCTGAAATTCAGAGCATAATTGTATACCACTGGAGGAGGATCAAAGAGAAGGAAAAGGAGGTCACGCAAAAGAGGCTGGCCGACAAAGCAAAATGAGTGCAGACAAAATTAGTGAAGGTTGCCGCCATTACTGCCAGTGTAACCGCAGACAGAGGAAACGAAGGAGAGGAAAACGTGGGAGGAGGGCCCATTGGGATAGCAGCGCAGTGGGTTGGAGAGGACCAAAGACAGTGGAACGGAGAGGAACAGCCATGCCAAGGATCACAGTGGCAGAACAGGCCGGCCCAAGGAAGATGTGGGTACCGCGGGCAGAGGGGAAGATATGGAGGAATGGGAAACAGAGGGTATGGTGGGCAAGGACCAAGAGGAGGACAACAGGGGTCGTGTTGGAATTGTGGAAAATGGGGACATTATTCACGAGATTGTAGAATGCGACCATTAGGGTATTTTCAGCAACAACAGCAACAGCCCATGAACAATGAACAGGGGTGGGGCTGCCCACACCCAGGTAGCCCTTGTGGAGCTCCAATGGGGAGGGGGAACAACAAGATCATTACTGCTATGACCCCCAAATGCAACAAAGACAGCCAGCCCCACACCAGCAGCAACAGCAACAACAGCAGCAGCCACAACAGCAAAACGCACTACAGCCCATGGCGAGACAAAACCCAGTAGGGAACATAAACAATAACCCTTTTGCAGCAGCCGCAAACGGTGCTCCTGCCCCATTCCGTGGCGTAACGATCGTAGGTGACAACGTTTTTTCTGTGCCAGGTCAGCAAAGATACCAAGACTAGGACAGCCCACAGGGAGCACTTGCGTGTCCAGTCCTATCCACCACACAAAGTGCAAATGAGGAACCACTTGTGGTGGCAGAGATAGGAAACAAGCAGTTTATCTTTATGGTAGACTCTGGAGCAGAAAAATCATGTCTCACAGAAGGGCGGTTTCAGCTCTCGGGAAGAAATTTGGAGACGCAGGGGTTCTCTCGGGCTATTTTAAAAGTTCCTTCTACAAAAGATCTTGATGTAACAGTAGGGGGAAAAACAGTGCGCGCACCCTTATTGTATTACGAAGACGTGCCAATCAATTTGATGGGACGAGACTTGCTCAGTAAGTTAAACATGACCATAGCCTTTACTGAGAGAGGAATAGTGTACTTGATGCCAGGGATATGCCCCGTACGAGCACTCCTGATAATAAGCACGATTACAAAGGAAGTTGCAGTAAGAGGGATCCCCATTGACATGGACATGTTCGTCTATGGAATACAGGTATTAGCCCGAGTAGTGCTGAAATAACACAAAAAGAATGGAGAATACCATCAGACTTCATATTCCGCCAAATCACACCAACAGATGTAGTGCCAGGCACAATTGTATCTATAGACATTGAGGCAGTTCAAGTTTCCAACAAACGCATTGTGGTCATAGGCCTGGACGCGCAGGGACGCGAATGGAGAAGTGTGCTATGCATAGAGCCAAACATAATGCTAAAAGATATAACTGATGAAGAATTGTTTACTGATTGCAAAGGGGATGGAGAAATAATAATGGAAATAAGCATACTATGTGACATTATGATCCAATACAGAGAAATACACAACCCACTCATGGCTAACATAAAGGCCCCACTGACAATATTTGAGGAAGACATGACCAGGGTAGCACCTGAAATTTGGACTACAGGGCCACACGATGTGGGATTGTTGCATGAGGTGACTCCCATAAAGATCAAACTGAAACCAGGTGCCTTCCCACCCAGAGTGAAATAATGCCCAATATCAAAAGAAGCAGAGGAAGGTATTAGAGAAACAGTGAATGCACTCCTAAGTCAAGGTATCTTAGTGCCATCCACTTCCCCATGCAACACAGCGATATTTCCGATTAAGAAAGCGAAAGGAGGGGCGTGGAGAATGGTCCAGAACCTCTGCCCACTCAATGACGTCATCCAAAAGGAGTTCCCATTAGTGCCTAACCCAGCATCAATATTGTGCAGTATACCAAACGAGGCAACTTGCTTCACTGTCATTGATCTGAAAAATGCCTTTTTCTCTGTGCCACTCGCACCAGAGTCGCAGTACCTTACAGCTTTTACATTAGGAAACAGCAGATATGAACATCGCAGACGCCCACAGGGGTATTGCGAGAGCCCAAGCATTTTTAACAGAGTACTACGAGAAGACATTGGCAACATAGATGTAGGGAGCACCATTATACAGTACGTAGACGATTTACTCGTCTGCAGCAAAACAGAAGAAGAGTGTAGAGAAGACTCGATAACACTGCTTAACGTATTGGCTGCCAAGGGATACAAGGTGGACAAAGGAAAGTTACAATACTGCCTTGCAGACGTTGTATATCTCGGTCAACAAATATCTAAAGATGGAAAAAGAATACTACCAGACAGAGCAGCGGCCATTCGACACATTATCTTACCAAAAACAGTGAAGGACATGCAGAAATTTCTTGGCATATGTAACTATTGCCGAGCATGGATCCTTGATTACGCAGCATACACACGGCCAATGCTACAAGCACTGAAAGAAGCACAAAAGAACAGAGCCCCAATAAAATGGACACAAGAGACAATTGCCCAATTCTCCCGACTAAAAGACCTTATTGCAGACGCCCCAGTCCTTGCAAATCCAGATTATGAAAGGGAATTTTTCCTGTTTTCACACAGCAATGGAACATTGATGACAGCAGTATTGACACAAAAGACAACCCTAGGTCACAAACCATTAGTGTACTACAGTGGGACATTAGACCCAGTAATGCAGGCAAATTTCACTTGCGAACAAGCCCTCGCTGCAGCGGCCTTCGCCATTGAGAAAAGTGTCACGATCGTAATGGGATGTTCAGTGATGCTATATGCGGAACACTCATTATTTTCTATTTTGGAAAGAACTAAAATCTACTCTCACCACACAGAGAGCATCTGCTTATGAAATAATAATATCAAGTCCAAACATACATGTGGTCAGATGCAAGACAGTGAACCCAGCCACATTCATTACAGAGCCATGCACAACTGAGGATTTACAAGAACACGATTGTAGCACGTATGAGGGAGAGGGCGAGGACATTCCCAAAGCAAGAGAAAATGCCCTTACAGAAGGAGAAATGTATTTCATAGACGGGTCAGCATCCATAAACTCAGAGACAGGAGAGGAAAATGTGGGGATGGCAGTAGTGCACATAGAAGAAGACACTTACAAAGTGATTGTTCAAAAGCGCCTCCCCTCACATTACTCTGCGCAAGCAGCCGAACTGATTGCACTAATCAGCGCATTACACACAGCCAAAGATTGTGCCGTAACAATATATTCAGACTCAGCTTACGTCACCACCACAGTTCACTCAGGGTTATCACGTCGGCGAAGGAGATGGTTCAGAAGAGGATACGGGGTCCCCCTTACAACATGCCACGTTGCTAAATGAACTAATAGAAGCTTTAGCAGAGCCATCGGTAGTAGTGGTGGTTAAATGCCAAGCCCATACCAATAACACAGACGCCGTCTCATTGGGGAACGCGGCAGCCGATGCAGCAGCAAAGGATGCCTCGTACTTCAATAAGACACCAACATCAGAGTACATTGTAAAAACAACCACAGCAGAACAACCAGCAGAAGCATACAGTAACACGCCCATAGCACAATTGATAGAACTCCAGAGAAGGGCCCCACCGGAAGAGCAGGAATTGTGGGGCAGACGAGGGTGTAAGCAATCAGCCACAGATCTCATTTGGAGACAGGAAACAACAGGCAAGGTAGTGATGCCTATAGACTTATTAGAAGTAGCATTTCAACAACTGCACTTCCCAGCTCATGTTGCAAAACAACACATCGCCTCAGACATTCAGGAAGATTGGTTTGTTCCCAATCTGCATGAATACTTGTCTAAATTTGTGATTGAATGTACTACATGCCAAACTTACAATTCAGGAATGACATTACAAACTCTGTGTGGCACTTTGCCACGCCATACAGGTCCATTTAGAGAACTACATATCGACCACGCCGATATGGGAGAAAGATGTAATGGAGCAAGATACTTAATTGTGGTGGTATGTCCTTTTTCACGGTGGGTAGAAGCGGGTCCCCGTCCCCGTCCTGATGCAAAATGTGCTGCCAAGTTCCTTGTGCGAGAAGTATTCTCGCGGTGGGGAATCTGTGACGTGATCCGTTCAGACAACGGCACGCACTTTGTGAATAATCTCTTCAAAGAAGTAACCTCCCTTCTGGGGTGAAAAATAAACTATGTTCAATTTATCATCCAATGGCCAATGGAGTTGTGGAGAGGATCAACGGACTGCTCAAAAGCAATTTATCGAAATTATGCAGCACGTTGAAAAAAAATTGGGTATATTTTCTGCCCCTAGCACTGTTCCAACTCAGAAACCAACCATGTAAGGATCACCATTTAAGCCCGCACGAAATCGTGACGGGGAGAAGAATGCACACGCCGCTCTCTCCTGTTAGGAGGGCGTCTGATGCACACAGGGCTGCCACAGTGCTGGGGGAAGAGTTTAAGGAATACCTAGCACAGCTAACGCGCGCAGTACGCAGCATAGCAAAACAAATTGCTCCGCCATTTACTGAAGATTTAGCAACAGACACCTCCATGCTGGCAGCAGATAGCCCGGAGGGGCCTTTAATGCCAAGGGAACACATCTATGTTAGAAGTTTTGTAAGAAGGTCGAATTCACCAATATTTCATGGTCCATACACAGTGATGTACAGCACCCCAACTGCAGTTAAAGTGAAGGGGTTGAAATACTGGGTGCACCTCTCAGATGTGAGAAGGGCGCACAGTGTCGCACTTCCCCAAAATGAAACCGACTGTGTGGATGCCATCGCTAGCATTGTCTGACATGATGAAAACTGCAACTAAGACAGGGAAAGAATAGCGAAAAAGCAAAATGTTTTTTATATAGTCTGTCTTTCTCTCTCACTCTTTTTTCTTTTTTCTTTTTTCTTTTTAAATCTCATATGAATCGTGTTATTCTTTCTATTTTTCTTCATTGTTTCTTTGATAAATGGAAAGAAATTGTTAAATGCCTAATTGAGCAAAAAGATGAAAAAGAATGAACAATTGCAAATATGTTTCTTTTCATGATGACTTAACGAATTTGTCTCGCCCACATAGGTTCAACATGAGCCAATGCGACGAAACGGCTGTGCAGGCTGAGATGTTAGATAGAAATAGGGATGCCACTAGGGCCAGTAGATTAAGTAATCTGGAATGTGTTATAAAATATGCTGCCATACTATTTGCAATAATGATGTTTTATTTTATTTGGTATAACGTTGTTTTATTTGTGGCAAATGAAATGAACAAAGGGGGGAACGGGGCTAAAATAACAAAACCAGGGTCTAAACTAATATGGACTGGAGCAACGACTATTTTGAAGCACACTTATAACATTGAATCGAATAGTATAAATACAACGTCACCCTATGAACAATTGCATGTAAACAAAACTGCTATTCCATTGTTGAGTAATACTATGGCCAAGAAAATAGAGCTTGGATGGAATGTAAATGACAATTACTATTGGTTGACTAACTCCAGAAATACAAGCATACACACACACGGCACCAGAAACCACTACTGAATACACACGTGTCACCATGAACAACATTGATGATGCATGGTCCAGAATATTCCCGCTGCAATATCAACGAGTTGGCACCCAATTAAAAAACAAAAGAAGGAGGAGAAAAAGGGGGGCGGGAAAAAACAGATATGATATTTATCATAACCTGGGGTTAGATGAAATAGAGGACCCCCGACACCCTGACCAATCAAATAAATGGTATTCAGACAGGAGCGCCGCAGCAAAGCAAGCAAGTAATGAAAGTTGCTACGTGTGCTCACTTATTCCTCATGCAACTGGAACCCCAAAAATGTTAATCCCACAGGAAGCACCATTGTCTGAGGCCCAATGTTTGATTCATCTGATGCTGTGTAGAATAAAAAAGACATTTCAAGCACACACAGCCGCCATGGAAAAATTGGAAAACAAACAAACTTGCACCAGCAGACGACAAGGAGTAATCTGCCTTCAAGAGCCATTTTTCATCATAAAAGGGACAAGGTATGCAGACGACAAGTGGCATGATGAAACGATTAAATGCAAAGCTGAGGGGCTTCGAGGGCTGCCAGATGAAACATACGAGTGGGCAAAAGAAACGTTCATCCCAATCTGGTCACAGCATATCACCAAGCTAACATGGGTCACACCCCTGGAGAGGCCCATAAAGATTCAAAGAGAAATACTGCACAAACTTTGCTTCCATGGAGAAGGGAAGGTGAATATGGGAACCGTGCAGCAGTGAAATAACACTATAACAATACCAGATATGAAAAAAGGCACTGCCGCATTAATGGACATATACTGGATCTGTGGCAAACGAGCTTACCTGCATCTCCCAGCATCCTGGAGGGGCACTTGTGCCCTAGCCGCACTTCACTCAGCATTAATGGTGATACCAGAGAGCCACGTTCAGTTTACAGCAAGGCCTTCGGCTGACAGTTCGACAGCAGGCCAATCGGCTGACACATCGGCAGCAGGGCAATCGGCTGGACCATCGACAGCGCCCGATGAGACAATCACAGAGCCCCCAGCATACAAACTATTGTCAGAAGAAACATTGAGAACCAAGTTGTCACGCAGAAAAAGATCCAATTATATTTCGTCCAAATCATCAGAACTCCTTGCTGAAATCCTGCAACAGTACAGGCTTTTCTCATCTGCAGAGACATTTTTCGCATCATTTCTAGCACCAGGCATTCAAGCAAGGACAAACGCGAAATGGCTGCAGATAACACGCTGGGAGCTCATCCAGCTGGCTAACGACACTGAAGAAGGATTCAACATCATAAAAATAGAGCTCCGTGCACTGCGCCTGATGACGATGCAAAACAGATATGTCTTAGATCTCATCACGGCAATGGACGGTGGTGTTTGCAAAAAAATTGGGGGGCATGTTGCACGTTCGTACCAACTTCAGATGCTGATAACACTGTTACATGTGATAACAGCAGTGCATAATTTAGGAGAAAGAATGAGAGCAGAAGGTGGAGCAGATAATGACACGTGGTTCGACAATCTGTTCAGCTGGATACCATCATGGGTGAACATAGCAGCGAAGATACTCATTCCCATTATTGTCTTTCTTCTCCTAATATTCTGTGTGTGCCAACTGGGACTAAGATGCGGTGAAAATAATATGCCTAATTCACCGATGATGATGGTAACAGTGGGCCGACAGACAACGGTGGCTACCATGATTGATGCCCAAGTACAAACTGGAGAATACACCACACCGCAGTATAGGATGACGGCCATCTATAGGCAGTATGGGGACGTGGTCGATAATCTACATTACACTACCATTAAAGAACCAAAGAACTTGCTGTGGTATAATGAGGTTTGGTTAGATTTAGATGGGGATGGTGGAATATACTTAATGGTCACCCCAGAAGAATACGCAAGAAGAGGTAACAGCTTAAGAAGTGTGTGTAAAGCATGGATGCCAATAAAGGGTACACCTGCTTGGGATGAGGCTGTGGCTGAAGCTGGCGCTACTGAAGGGAGAACGGAAAGAACGAGATAAGTAGTTTGTTACTTTAGATATAACAAAAGGGGGAATGTATGGGAGCGAGGGGTCCTCAAGCCCCCTCGCGCCGTACGCTCCTCAGTACGAGGCTTGGACCATGTGCCTCCGGTCGTGGATTGCCCCTCGCCCTTATGTAAAGTTAACCACGGTTGACCGCTACATAGATGAGACTACTGAGCAGGACACAGGGCATCCATCTTTTGTGCCCCCTTTTGACTCCATCTTGGGTAAACAGGCCTCAATGCGATAGTACAGCAAAGCTCAGCTCCCCTTCCACCGCAGCCGCCAAGGACAGAGACACACACACACAAGGCGCGCAGGCAGCTGGCTGGCCCCCACCCTTGCACTCCCCCTGCGAAGGAAAGCTCTGCGCTTCCATTCTCACACTGAAGCCGGAGAAAGTTGCAACAACCAATATGATACAGTTTTCTTCTTCTGAGATCACTGCTCGCCTGAGAACCAGCATGTGAATCAGAATGAGCTTGTTCATCCCCATAAACGTGCCAGCCACCCACCCTCAATTTAGAACAATTTATTGCCCTCCTGACCCTACGCTCCCAGTAAGGTATTTCTTTCAAGTGCCAGACCCTCGCCTGTGCTGCGAAACCCACCCAACACACTCCTTACTAACCTTAAGCATTTTTACTACTATGTATGTTTTTACTTGTACTAATGAGTTTGAAACCTAGGAGAGATGCAAAACACAGCCTGATTATTTTACATGCACAATAAGGGTCAAGGCCTTCAACTACAAGCCACGAATGACCCAATTGTACTGACAATAATCATTGTGTGTGACTTATGTAGAAATGTGAAAAGTAGCATAAAATGTTTTAGATAATTTGTTATTTAATGTGTAACATATTAGCTTAGGTAGTGACCACAGTGACCGGACCCTGACCTCCGTGGAGCACAAGATATTTGACGTCCGTCATCTCGTCAGCCACTCAGCCAACCAGAAGGAAGAGATGCCACCCACACCTACAGCACCACACCGCCTGGCCAATCGGGTCCATTTAGCATTTTTTGTTAGAGTTACTTTAATTGATATATATACAAGTGTGATGTAATGGGAGGAAGAGGGTTTTTTGTGTTATTTCCTAGCTGGAGAAATAAACCATCCTTTGAACTCTTGCAGCCGGGTCTCAGTGCCTCCTTCCCCGACAAGGGGTTGTGCCGGTTATTTTATTTTCTCTCACACGTAGTAAGCCAGGGAAAGGCACCTACAAAAGTAACGGTTCCTTGTCGAAATGGTCAAGGAAACTTCCCTCCTTGCCATCCCCTTCTGTTTTGCCATCTTTCTTCTCTCATTCAGCTGCCGTCATGAAACTGCTGTTTCCTCGTGTGCTTTGCTTCGCTCAGAGTGTGCTCTCTCTGCCTTTTATCTGTGTGGGGAAGCTTTATGGATGTCAGGTTTGTGTGATGGTCAGTAATTGCCCGACCTCGCCTGACCATTGTATTGGGACACATCAGGTATGCTGCTTGGGTGTTAGTCTGTTTTCTCTCATAGAGGGCTGTCTATGTGAATGTGTTTGTGTTGTAAAAGGGGTGGGGTCAGAGTTCCTAAATATCCTACCTGGTAGGACGGGGTAAAGATGTTACAGGGAAGGGGATACCGTGTCTCACCATCCAGTGTCCCACTCCCACTCCCCGAAGACCCCTCACCCAGGTGATCCTCCCGCACTGGCCCACCCCTAGGAACTGGATCCAAAAGCGATCACCTGGTCTTGGCCACCTGGATGACAGATCCCTGGGGACTAGTGGGTGAGAAACTGGGTTTCATCAGCAGTTCGACTTTACTTGCGTCTCTTATCACACGCGTTTTAACAATGTTCATTCCAGCACATTCCATCCAATGTTGCTGCTTGCAACCATGGTTTCAACAAAAAACAGTCTTGTATCGGTCTCCCCAACTCACAAGCTGTATTGATTGCTTTGTTCTTCGAGCCAAGAACTTTACCACAGGGTAAACTGGGTTTCTCACACTGACCAGTAGAGCAGTGGCAAAGGAAGGAACTCTAATAATATTAATGTCCGATCTCAAAAGGAAGTTTAATCAGAAAGAACATCTTTTAATAAGCAGAAAGTATACATATTGGCAAAGCTAATTACTTTTTTACTCACTGAAAAATCATTTGACTCCAAGTAAGGAGCAACATCTGATTAGAGGCCTGCTTGTACCCCTAACATAGGAAGTGAAATGACTGGGCACAAAATAAAGTGTATAGTTTTGCCCACCTGTCTGCACCACAGTGTAGATAAAATTAAAAACAAGACTTACTAAGGTTTATTATGGAGCCCTGTTGAAGAAAATCACACATATATGCCTTTTAAGTTAATTGCATCAATTCATCAGAGATACAACTGATTTAGTGCTTTCTTCTGTAACTATGGATCCCTCTTCGGTAATTCTTTGTGATCAGTTAAATAAGATTCAGGGAGATGCTAGAGACTATACACACATAACACATGGTTATTGTGAAAAGCTCTCAGCAGCTGAGCATAGAAAGAGCATGAAGGTGCTGTTGTCTAGACGGGTACTAGAATTTCCTATCCTTTAACAGACAAGCAACACAGTTCCTTCAGTGTACTGCCGACAGAGTCTGACTTGGTTTTTTTAATTTGCTACTTTGTTCATCACCCGCTGTTAGGTTATGTTATGTCATGTTATGTTATTTGCTTGTTTATAACACGCCGATAGCCCGCAGGCATCAGGGCGCAGGAATGTCCAGAGTAATCCAAATATTCTTTGTATATTTCTTGTTTCTTTCTGCCATGTGTTTTTCCTGTAACTAAGCTGTAAATTTTCTTATAAAAATACGCCCGGTTACCCCTGGGTCTGGTGCGCAATACAAGTAATAAAAACAAACAAACAAACAAGCATATTATTATGTGTTATAGAGAGCGGACAGAGATAAGCGATTATCATTGGAAGAGGTGAGTTTTAAGAAGTTTCCTGAATCTCCAATAGTTCTCTTCCTGCCGTAATGTTAGTGGCAATCTGCTCCAGCATTGTGCTGCCTTGACTGGGAAGGATTTCCCTGCCCTTGCACACATTTGCTCTAGCAATGTTCAGATAAGCCTTGTCCTCTGATCTAAGGCGTCTTTGGGGCAAGTACATGGGGAATTGTTTCTTAAAGTAGCTCGGAGCTTCTCCATACAAATATCTGTGAACTATGGTCATTGCCTTGAAGTGCACTCTCTCTTCCACCCTTAGCCAATGTAAGGATCTTCTCCCCATTGTGACATGCTCCCTTTTTTTGATACTCTTAATTATTCGAACCGCGTCATTTTCCATGACCTGACACTTCTCTATTTCCCCCTTCGTGGCTCCTATCAATAGGGCACTGTCGTAGTCGAGGCATGACAGGATAACAGCTCTTGCTATCATTGCTGCGTTCGTCTCGTTAATACATGGTCTTAAGGCTCTCATAAGACCCATGTAATAGGCATTGTTTTTCTGCAGGTAATTAATCTGAGCCTCAGATCCCACGGATGGTTCCACAATCATCCCTAGGGTTTTTACATAAGCATCACTGGGATTATGGCCTGTTTGATGGAAAAGGCCTGGTATTCTGTCCCTAGCTTGGATCTGGCCTGTTATGGCCCGAAAATCATCAATTTGGTTTTGGTATTATTAAGACACATCCAACGTGACGTTGCATCCAATTGTCAATGATGTGGTAAACCTCTATTATTTTCGCGCTATCAATGCTGTAATCTCCCTTGAGTTCGAAAATGAGCTGCGTGTCATTGGCATAGTTGGTAAAGAACACGCCGATTTGTTCCAAGAGCTTGCATAAGTTAAACAGCAGTGGCGATAGGCTAGCCCCCTCGGGGACGCCATACAGGATGGGGGCAGCCTCTGAAAATGTATCTCCCCAGTGGATCTTAGCACTCCTGTCTTTCAAAAATGATGCTAGCCAATCCAACGCCTTAGGCGTGCACCCAGCTATTTTTCCAGTGCCTCCTGCAGGAGTTGGTGGTCTACCAAATTGAACGCCGCACTGAGGTATAATAACATGAGAATACCTGTTTTGCCCTTATTTATTAGATCTAAAATGTAGGTCTGGAGATCGAGCACAGCTGATTCTGTGCTACGGGAGGCTCAGAAGCCTGATTGCTCTTCGTGCAGTAGTTTACGATCTTCTACATGCTTTTGTAATTCGTTGCGATTTTGCCTAGGACCTTCAGTATAAAGTTCGAGTTTGTTATAGGTCTCAGATTACTGGGGTCCTTTGGATCCAGCCCTGGTTTCTTCACTAAAGGGGTGATAGTTACCTTCTTGATTTCCTTTGGCTCTACCCCTTCCCTGAAAGAAGCATTGACTATCTTTATCAGTACTGGGGCAAAAATGTCTTTATTGGCCGGTATGATTTTAGCAGGCAGAATATTCTCTGCACTGGAGGTGGGCTTCATTTTCGCCAAGACTCTACACAATTCTTCCTCGGATGTGGGAAGGAAGCTGAAACTCTCTCTTCCTTCCAGGTTGCTTATTTCATCTGGAAGGATAAGGGGCTCTCCCTCTCTTCTGGCTGTGATGATGTTATTTCAAGGCTTGGAGATTTTAGCAGGAAAAGCTACTTGTACCCTTCTTGTTACAATGGATTTCTGAACTCTGTTATGGTGAACACATGTTCTGGAGGCCACCCTTGTTAGTGTAACAGGGAAAACTTCTGTGAAGTGAGCCAGGACAATTCAAGGACATTTAAGCAATATTACTTGAGCAGTTGGGGCATTACTGGGCCAGGTAATGCTCCTGCAAGGGTAATATTGCTATTAGTACCCCTGGCACATTGTACTGGGGTACTAATAGTGTTTTTTTAAACGTGTTTACCATTTCTCAACTTTACAAAAACCTACAAAATAAGATGGCTACCATGGATCTGGGAGAAGGGAACTACATGTAGTCCCTTCACCCTTTCCAAGGTGACAAGTTGTGCATCTGAGACATGGTGGGAATTCTACTGTTCCCAGCACAGGCGAGGGACAGCAGCGCAAGGCAAGTAGGGTAGGGGCTGGAGGGGGGCTAAGTATGTGGAAAAGGCAGTGGGGGCAGACGGAGAAGGACACGGGCACTGGGGAACACTAACCTGATTATCTGGTGGGGAAGATAGCGGCCTCCAGTTCCAAGGAGGCTCGGATTGAGTTCTTTACCATGTGGTAAATTACCCCGTTCTGACAGTCCTCATTGGTTGGGAGGCCGAAACCACACCCCACCCTGGACTAATAAATACTACAACTAGAATTATTTTAAGCAGACCAAGGCCTCAGTTTAGATGAAAAAGGAAATCCTTCTTGAGTAATTTGAATGCAGGCTGAAAGGAAGCAAATAGCAAATAGCCTTGCAATTTTACTCACACATTTGAAACTGCTACACCAACATAATTATTTAGATGAAAGCTTTCATTGCCAAAATGAATATTAAAGTGCACTAATAAGGTTGCTTCCAAGTGACCACTGTCAGAAAAATCGTAATACTCAATTGAATCTGTTGTATGCAGCTGTGAAGGTTATCATCTCATGCTGACTTAGCATTGACATTGGATGTCTGAAATGAACTTCTGATCGATATCAGGCCTTTTTGATTAGTTCTTTCCTTAAATTTTGTATCAAGTCCAGACCCTTTGTGATTTCATGAACTATTCAGGCTCATAACAAGACTAGAAACCAGAAACCACAAACTATTTTACCTCATAATGGGACATATTATTTTGGTAACTACAACCAGCCAAGGGCACCAGAATAGAGAATATTACAGAACCATTTGCACCATTGCCAGTGCACTACAAAACAAACCGCTCTAGTCCAAAAAGCATATTCTTTCAATGTACTTTTCAGCTGTGCAAAGTGCTAGGATTTAGGAAAACATCGTCCTGCTGCATCAATGCATTTAAAGAATATGTTTTTTGCACTAGGGCAATTAGTGCCTAAATGCTCATTACACTTGCACCAGTACAAATTGTCTGCAATATCACATTCATGTTTTTTATTTTAAAACCTTTTTTCGGCTTCAGCAATCAGGTGCAACATGACACAATTGTTTCTGTACAAAACATCACAAACACACAAAGTCAAAAAGTTAACAAAATTGCAAAAAGGGATGATGCAACTACAATTTCTCCCTGGTATCAATCTAAAACCAGTTAAAATGCATAGTTCGTTGACTCAGAGCAAAGCAAAAGTCGTAAAGTGCTGGGGCATGTGATACAAAAGAAATGGGTGCTTTAATGCATGCTTGCTATAAGTCTGTTTCTCTGTAACCAAGCCCGATGAATGCATTTTGAAACAAAGAACACCACTTTCATGTTTTTTGTTGTTCTACAAAGTAACATTGTGTCTCGTGTCATAGAGAAGGGATCTTCTCTTAAGATCTTTGAAGCCCTCGCATATGAGCAAAAAATGGAGCGGGCTATCAAATAAAACAGCCGCCTGCGCCTGGCATCTTATCCCAGTGACAGGAATAAGACTTTACCAGGAGGCAGCCCGTGCGTATGTTGGAATAATAACGTCCATGTAGTCTTCGTATCCTGGTGTGCGCTTGGGATTTAGATATTCCGTACCAAAGGCCAGCGCAGAGAAGATTACCTCCGCCCTGTTCCTCTTGTACCTTAGGTAAGCGGCCTTTACTCTTGGTTTTGCCTCTCCGGATATTGATGTTGAGTCGTCCAAATAAGTGCTAAGCTCCAATATCATGAGCCATTTTTTCACCTGGATAATCCACTGGATTTTATGACTTGCCCCCTGTCACATCACATGTTCAAGGGTCACCCAATATTTAATTAGCCCTGGATTACCCAACACCTGTAGCCAGTAGTCATGTTTTTACAAAACCAAGTTTTAGTTTCCCAAGAGGCCTACTGAAACTGCATTCAAACTCATATTTATTGTTTTCCTGTTTAGTTAAGGAGTCATAAACTACCAGTGAATGGAATATGCTATCTACCACATGCATTTTATTAATTGCTTTAAACAGGTGTTTCATATTAATCTGCAAAGATCTCAGTAGGAAGATCATCTTTATTAGACTTGCAAAACAAACATGAAGATCAGAAAGGATGGACTGCTGATGGGTAATCCAGGATGACCTTTGGTTAGAGACTTTATTGAATGCAATGTTGTATCTACAATATTCTATTCCCATATGCCCACCACATAAACGCCTATTGCCAAGATTGTATCAAAACACAAGAACATCCAGAACTCAGCGATGGTATTCTGGGGTTGGGAAGCAAATTACTTCTGTGGTGTACTCGAACCTGGCAGCCACTCTGCTTGCGGAAGAAAGGCCATAATGCTTGTGGAGCAGACAATCAAAGACCTTCTCTGTATCTGACCTTCTGTACAATAGAAAACATTGTGAATCCCTGGACTTCAATTACTGCAATAAAGACCTCATGATCTATTAGCACTTAATTTCAAGAGATTATTTGCCATGGTTATTCTCGTAAACGCTCTAAAGATCATATTAATAAATGAAATCAAATGCAAATATGTCTTAATGATCTCTTTATTTCACACGATTATGTCACTTTGAGAATATCACAGGAAAATACACCATTCATACCGTTTGAATTGAAAGTGCAAATTAACTGGCCTCGCAGTTTGGGCTGGACTGCTCCCATCAGCGGCAAGACACAAACTGATTTTTGGCTGGTATGATTGTGTAATGATACACATAGGGTAACACCTGATGACATGGAAGCTGCCCAGACCAATGCCAGTGGTTGTGATTAATTGAATGATTTCCCTCCATCAACAGTGTCCATTGTGAATATCTCTAAATTGGAAGGCATATGACCATTGAGTCCCTTGCCTGTGTTTGCCAGGGAATTAGCCTGCATCGCAGTGATGATGCACGCAAGGTCAAAATACGTTTGGGGTTGCGTACATGTTTGTACAGGAGCGGGCTGGTTTTTCAATTCAGGCTGGGCTGCAAAGCCACAGCTGATATGTGTGTCGCTGACCCCCTTCTGTAATGACACAGGCAGGATAAAAAATGATGAAATGGAAGCTGACCAAAACAATCGATTCTATTCATCGCTTTTGGTGTCTGCAGATCATGCTGACCCTGGCACTTCATTGATAATCATATCTTAAACAGTCATCTAAGCATTGTGCCCCCAAACACATTAGAACACAGAAACAAAGTGACCTGTCCCCTAATCTGACTGTTCCAAACTGTTCTAGAAGAGCAATGTCCAACTTGGCTGCCCACCCATGTTCATTGGTCCAGCTTGACGTTCTTGCCAATTGTTCTCCATCTAATTTATGGGCCACCTAGATGGCGCTGGAGGATGCCTGGAGAAGCAGCTTTTTATGGGCACATTGATCTGCACTCTCCAGTCCTTCCTGCATGACAGCAACAGGCTGAGCACCGAGTCTGACGAGGCCCCTGAAGCTGCTCAATTTTGCCTTTCAGCTCCCCTATTGATGTGCTAAGTTTTTCAATGCTGGACCGCCCTTTACCCCAGCAGGAGTGCCCACCTTGTATCACTTTATGAGATCACACTGTGGCCACAATTTAAAGGGGTGAAGTTATTGTGTCAAATGCTGACTACAGCAAAAGAAGCTAGGAGAAAGCTTTTGCACGTGTGGCCCCATTTTCCTTTCAGATGACCAAGTTCATCATAACCTATATTGAATGCAGGCCTCATTATAAGTATGGCAGTGTGGCAAAGAAGTGTTGGTAATTCTGTTACCGCCACTTTTTCCACACTGCCAAATTGTAATTTCTGGCGGCTCTAGTGCCAGTAAAAATGAATGTGTGCTCAATCCACCGATTGGTAGAGGAGAAGTGGAGGATTCACAGCCAGCTTGTTGCTAGAGGTAAATCCTCCAGCTTGCCTCCAGAAACCGGCAGATTTACTGCATGGTAATTCCGCCATTGTTAAATCTGCCACAAATTCTGATGGACTACAAAATGGGGAATTACACCACTTGTAATCCCCTGGTAACTCCACCGGACCAAGTTGTGGAACTGCTCATTAAGTTTGGTGGTATATGGGCACATTTTCCACCAAATCACAGCCAAACTCGTAATGAGGTCATATCTTTTATTATAATGTTTTATTCCAACAATTTACTGAATTTCCTTTGGAAGATGTGAGCTCTCTTTTGTGAGCAATTATCTTCTAAAAGTGAGCCATGCTTGTTTTATGTAACAAGTTTCCATGTTCCAACAACTTCACATGTTATTTTACAGAAAAGTGAAATGAATGAAAGACCCCAATCGTGGGTGGGGACATTCCCTGGGGGATGTGTCAATAGAAGACAACAAAAATAGATCAATGATATGTTGCATTATGTCCCCAGAATAAACAATGAAAGGTATGAAAATTATTTCTACCCAATGTACAAAAGAAATGTGAGTCAGAGGCTTGGTTGGTTTGCTTGCCATACCAATTCCTATGTGCTTTTTTGACATTTCATATTTATATCAAATATTTGGTGTATAGTGTTGGCTCCGGAAAGCGGAATTCTCCACATTTCCAAAATGGTATGATCCTGGATATAGGCTTTGGAAAGAGGGTCTGTGAGCAGTGAGAGAATGAGGAGAAATGAGATGTGCGATGAAGAGAGGGTAAGAGAAAGTGGGGTCTTGAGGGAAGGAATGGCAAGGAAAAGTGAGCGAAAGCGGGTGGTGATTAGTGTGTAAAGGTGTGCTGCCTGCATGACAATGCCTGCTGATGAACGGACTGGCAGGGTGGTGCACACAAATCACAACTAACATGTTCTTCAAAGTGCTTAAGGAGATGCACACACACACAAATGTTTGTAACTGTTGCCACTAGAAATTAGATTTTTGGAAATGGTAAAGTAGAATTTCCAACAGGACACCCTGCCTGAAAGATACAAATCCTGACAGCAGAGGCAGGTCACTGCAGGGGGGCGGGGGAGGAGGGGGTCTATCGCAAGTAGTTACTTGTCAGCTGTGAGCAGCTCATGCTAGCAAAACCTCTAAGAAATGGATTGTACTTCATTGTAAAATACACTATTTGTGACACAACAAAATGAAATGCAATAACAATGCAATCACTGCTAGGTCTTTCTTGATAGGAATTCAGGAGAAGTACAGACACATCTCTAATTACCACATTAGCTTCTACTGGATCCAGTTGCATCAAATGGGTTTTCATAACAGGATTCCCGTAATAAAAATTATCCTATACTTTTCTTGATAGGAATTCAGTATATGTACTGACACCCATCCAGTAGAGGCCATTTGGAAAAAATAAATTGGAATTTGTGAAGGGCCCCACCATGCGTTCAGGTAAAAGCATGATCCGGAAAAGACTAGTGGAAGCAATGGCTAGATTGGCTTCTACTGGATCCAGATATGACATGGATTATAAAAACAGAATTCATCTGATAAAATAAAACCACCCCAGAACCTGTCTTGATATGTGTGTGTATACCCCTGAATACCTATCTTTGAGCACCTGCATCCAGAAGAAATTTGTCAACTGAGAGTTGTACAAGATCACTCCTCCTTTAGGTGAAAAGCATGAAACAGCAGACAAATTACTGCCAGGGAGGGATAACCTTATTACCTTCAGCTGGATCCAATTGCTGACATAGAGCCTCATTCTGAGATTGGTGGTAGTCATGGTGCTATTAGCGCCATGAATGCCACCAATAACGGGACCGAGTCCGGTGTGGTGCAATGGGGATTTACCGGTCTAGTCCGACCTTGGCATGACCGGTAAGTCCCCATTGCACCAACCATTCCCCATTCCCATTGAGCCACCATAGGGCTCAATGGGAATGGGGAAGGTGCTATGTACGGGCCTGCTAATGGCAGGCCCGTAATTAGCGGCCTGGTCCTGTAAGGGACATGTGGTCCGACCACACGTCCCTTGCGGTTCCCGTTAGGGGACCTCGGATTTGGGCGGTAGGGGAATATCAGCACCGGTCTCCTTACCAGTGCCCGTATCCCCTACCGTCCGACTCGTAATGAGGCCCATACAATTTATCTGACAATCAGGTAGGCTAGTCAAATTGCATAAAATAAATAGGCACCGTTTATACACCATCACTACAGAATGTTGCGTGATATGAAACATTGACACGTTGTTCCTTAAATGCAGAACTCAAGCATGGTAATATCTTTAAATGTTCTTCTCCACTAAAAGGTTTTTCTGTCTATATCTAATATGAATATGTTTTCCTTCCATGAACCTTCAAAATGCATTCAATAAAATGTATTAAGCATGGTAATATCTTTAAATGTTCTTCTGCACTAAAAAGGTTTTTTCTGTCTATATCTAATATGAATATGTTTTCCTTCCATGAACCTTCAAAATGCATTCAATAAAATGCATTAAGCATGGTAATATCTTTAAATATTCTTCTACACTAAAAGGTTTTTCTGTCTATATCTAATATGAATATGTTTTCCTTCCATGAACCTTCAAAATGCATTCAATAAAATGCATTACATTTCACATGGATGCACTTTTCGGACATATTCACAGATGAGTATTTGTTTTATTGAAATGTGTCTGGCTTGTGGAATTAATCACTGTGAATGTTGCAGTTTTTTTGGCACAAAATTCAGTAACCCATAGTTTGTGATGTTTTTTATAAAGTGTTGCATTATATGGGTGTGCAGATTTTTTTCCTTCTGGGTGCCAAATATTCCAGCTCCTACCTCGCTGGCTCTGCTCCAACTCACGGTTTTTGTTACAGAGGATGATTCCTAAATCATTGAAAACCTGCAATGGGATCTGTTGCGAGCTCTGGGCTTTCTAACGCAAAATCACATGTTCTATTTTATTTGCCTATGACCCCTAACAACTACAACCCCTGGCTTCTTTGCATTTCTGATTGACTTTGTTCAGAAGGGCAGCCATAGCTTCTGCCAGTTATCCTGTCTAACCAGCACACAATTAGACACTAACAAAGAGTTGTGTGCTGCAGAATGTTTTTAAGATGTCTTTAAAATGCTAAAAAATTCAGTTGGAAGCTACAATTCACAAATACCGTCCATTCCAGCTGAAGAAGTGTGAAATTCTCAGTTGTTTTTATTATTCAAGTTCTCCCTCCCTTCCTCCTCTGCCCTCAGATATTGCCACATCATGTATTTGTGATGTATCCGTAGGACCTCATGCATTGGTTGGAAATGAGCTTGCAGCACTTTTAGGCATAGACTTTCCATTTACAAATGCCCCAACTGTTACAGGAATTCCCTGTCCATCTAATATACTTATAGTGAAAGAGCTTTCTCCAAACATTTGCACACGCACGTTCAAAGCATTTAGTGTTTTTGGTGGCCTATTAGCAAATTTCATAGGCACCTGTTCTGTCTTCTGCAAATTATTTTGCCGCTCCGTTTGCAAAGGCTGATGATTTTCTTGGTCCAGGCAATTTTTAAATACATTTATGGATACTGCGCCCTGTATAGGTGTTGCCGGGGTCCTCTAACCGTCACCCCAATTGTCAGCAGAAAAAACTTGGGCCCATAAAAAGCTCCCCGCCACAAGAACAGAAGACTCAGCCATGAGTCAAATTTACTGTCTTTTATTAGCAAACAAAATGACAGGGATCATACCAGAAAATCAAGTGTCCCCCGGAGCTCTTGTCTTCTAAATATGTGTCACCCGTTTTTATCCCGATGTGAAGTCACAAATCCAGGTCCCATCCCATTAGTCAGTTTGGGTAGGATACTTATAGATATCATACAGGTCAGTTCTACAATGGGATAGCCATATCTAGTGGCTCCTACTTGGGACACCACTACTAGTATCAACCTAAAATGTTGTAGGGTCGCAGAGAGACCATTGGTCCTTGCAAAAAACTGTATCACCACGTGAAAGGTGAAACTGGATTGGGCAGAATGTGTCCCCTATGTTCCCTCTAATTATGTGTCTCTATGTGCGGAACTGGTTGGCTGTTGTGCACACATTATTTTGCAAGTGCGCAACTGACTAATTAGGTAAGCCACTTTGTGAGCTACCATCGCAGAAGAGAGTTTGGAAAGGAATTTTCTCTTCTCAGCCACTGCAAATCTTTACAAATCTTACACTTTTTCCAAACACATAGGTTAAAATAAAATATTTCATATGTGATTATACAGAAAACTCATCAACAAGTCCAAGACTGTAACATCTGCCACAGTACCTTGCAAACATACTTCTGTGCAGAGGTTTTAGGTTTTATGCCACTGGAAAATCACTCAAGTGTATTACAAAACACACATTTCTCTTGTCATAACTGATGTGGCTGTCAAGAAATAATTCAGACAGAAAACATTTTCTGATGGATTCATGGCAATTAAAAGAAATGTGTCGAAAAACACGCTGATAAGAGTTCAAGTTCCACTTTAATGAAGTGATTCAAGGTCCAGGAGAACATCTTTTAAATAATCTTTGAAAGGATGATATGATAATTGCATCATAATAATTGCACCTCTGAATAAGATGATCACAAAGTCCTGTGCCTCTGCTTAATAGCCACATTATGTTCTCCTGCGGGTAGTGATAACACCAGCCTTACAGGTAAGAGACATATGCACCATCAACTGTTACTCCCTAAAAAAGGAAAATGTGCCCAACAAAAAATGAGAAACAATGAACAGATCATTGCTGCAACTGATATTTTCTTGAATTACTGATGTAAGGCATTGTATCAAACAGTATGACAGACAGAAGTGATCACAGTTCAGGGGTTTTTGTTGAACTTCAATTGGGTTTGAAAAACACCTATTTAATCCTAACTCTAAAGATTGGGGCAAGCTACGACAATCAAATAATAATAACACAGTCCTAGTCGAGACTGTCAAAATAAAAGGGCCTATACTTATAAACCTATTGCCAATCCTTACTTCCGAATACAAATAGTGTTGGAAACAATGATATTTATGTAAAAGAAAAGTGTTCAAGAAATGATATGTCAGGATATTCAAGCCATTGGCTTCCCTTCGCCACATTTTCAGCACGGGACAAGGCGGCACACTCTCTAGCTTCTTTACATCAGGGCCTTTTGTGCCAAAGTCTCTTTGCCATTCAGAGTCTCTTATTTCAGAGGGCCTAATGCAACATGACACACATTAAAGTTTCTTTCTTCTTAAGATTTACTATTCACCCCGGGTCCCCCTCTCCCGGGCTCAGACTCACTCTAACATATACAAGTTTCACGGGCGATTTACTGTTCACACCAGGTCCACCTCTGCTGGGCTCAGACCCACTTTAACACAAAATCTTCAATTGGTCTCCCTCTGCCGGGCTTCCACCAAATGTATCTACTTTTCCAAACGTTCTCTACTTCATCAACATCGTAGACTTTCTACTCTGTGTGGGATTTTGCTTGACCCGTTGCAGGACCACTTCGATTCACAATTACTAGTTCTCTTCTTGATATAACCTTTTTCTCAATTTCACTTTTGCCATTTTTCAGCTGGATACCTTACAGAGACCTTTGATTGAGCATTCACGTGGTTCCGTACCACTCTGTCAAAGGTATTATATCTTGCTTTTAAAGTTCAATCAATCATCAGCACTTCGACTTTACTTGTGTCTCTTATCACACGCATTTTAACAATGTTCATTCCAGCACATTCCATCGAATGTTGCTGCTTGCAACCATGGTTTCAACAAAAACCAGTCTTGTATCGGTCTCCCCAACTCACCAGCTGTATTGATTTCTTTGTTCTTCGAAGCCAAGGACGGTACCACAGAGGTTGCTGCTTCTTTCCGCCTTGATTATTGACGCGGGAGGGCCCTGGGTATCTCTGATACACAATGCAGGATTATTCAGCCTGGTTTCCGGGTCTTACGCTTTCTATTCTCAAGGTTTTTGGAAAGTAATGGTTCTTTGTTGAAATGGTCAAGGAAACTTCCCTCCTTGCCATCCCCTTCTGTTTTGCCATCTTTCTTCTCTCATTCAGCTGCCGTCACAAAACTGCTGTTTCCTTGTGTGCTTTGCTTCGCTCAGAGTGTGCTCTCTCTGCCTTTTATCTGTGTGGGGAAGCTTTATGGATGTCAGGTTTCTGTGATGGTCAGTAATTGCCCGACCTCGCCTGACCATTGTATTGGGACACATCAGGTATACTGCTTGGGTGTTAGTCTGTTTTCTCTCATAGAGGGCTGTCCATGTGAATGTGTTTGTGTTGTAAAAGGGGTGGGGTTAGAGTTCTTAAATATCCTACCTGGTAGGACGGGGTAAAGATGTTACAGGGAAGGGGATACCGTGTCTCACCGTCCAGTGTCCCACTCTCACTCCTCCAAGACCCCTCACCCAGGTGATCCTCCCGCACTGGCCCACTCCCAGGAACTGGATCCAAAAGTGATCACCTGGTCTTGGCCACCTGGATGACAGATCCCTGGGGACTAGTGGGTGAGAAACTGGGTTTCAACAGCAGTTCGACTTTACTTGCGTCTCTTATCACACGCGTTTTAACAATGTTCATTCCAGCACATTCCATCCAATCTTGCTGCTTGCAACCATGGTTTCAACAAAAACCAGTCTTGTATCGGTCTCCCCAACTCATCAGCTGTATTGATTTCTTTGTTCTTCGAAGCCAAGGACGGTACCACAGAGGTTGCTGCTTCTTTCCGCCTTGATTATTGACGCGGGAGGGCCCTGGGTATCTCTGATACACAATGCAGGATTATTCAGCCTGGTTTCCGGGTCTTACGCTTTCTATTCTCAAGGTTTTTGGAAAGTAATGGTTCCTTGTTGAAATGGTCAAGGAAACTTCCCTCCTTGCCATCCCCTTCTGTTTTGCCATCTTTCTTCTCTCATTCAGCTGCCGTCACAAAACTGCTGTTTCCTTGTGTGCTTTGCTTCGCTCAGAGTGTGCTCTCTCTGCCTTTTATCTGTGTGGGGAAGCTTTATGGATGTCAGGTTTCTGTGATGGTCAGTAATTGCCCGACCTCGCCTGACCATTGTATTGGGACACATCAGGTATACTGCTTGGGTGTTAGTCTGTTTTCTCTCATAGAGGGCTGTCCATGTGAATGTGTTTGTGTTGTAAAAGGGGTGGGGTTAGAGTTCTTAAATATCCTACCTGGTAGGACGGGGTAAAGATGTTACAGGGAAGGGGATACCGTGTCTCACCGTCCAGTGTCCCACTCTCACTCCTCCAAGACCCCTCACCCAGGTGATCCTCCCGCACTGGCCCACTCCCAGGAACTGGATCCAAAAGTGATCACCTGGTCTTGGCCACCTGGATGACAGATCCCTGGGGACTAGTGGGTGAGAAACTGGGTTTCAACAGCAGTTCGACTTTACTTGCGTCTCTTATCACACGCGTTTTAACAATGTTCATTCCAGCACATTCCATCCAATCTTGCTGCTTGCAACCATGGTTTCAACAAAAACCAGTCTTGTATCGGTCTCCCCAACTCACCAGCTGTATTGATTGCTTTGTTCTTCGAGCCAAGGACTTTACCACAGGGTAAACTGGGTTTCTCACAGTGACCAGTAGAGCAGTGGCATATAAGGAACTCTAATAATATTAATGTCCGATCTCAAAAGGAAGTTTAATCAGAAAGAACATCTTTTAATAAGCAGAAAGTATACATATTGGCAAAGCTAATTACTTTTTTACTCACTGAAAAATCATTTGACTCCAAGTAAGGAGCAAAATCTGATTAGAGGCCTGCTTGTACCCCTAACATAGGAAGTGAAATGACTCGGTAATACATAATACACTGACATAATAAAGTGTATAGTTTTGCCCACCTGTCTGCACCACAGTCTAGAAAAAATTAAACACAAGACTTACTAAGGTTTATTATGGAGCCCTGTTGAAGAAAATCACACATATATGCCTTTTAAGTTAATTGCATCAATTCATCAGAGATACAACTGATTTAGTGCTTTCTTCTGTAACATCTATGGATCCCTCTTCGGTAATTCTTTGTGATCAGTTAAATTAGATTCAGGGAGATGCTAGAGACTATACACACATAAGACATGGTTGTAGTGAAAAGCCCTCAGCAGCCGAGCATAGAAAGAGCATGAAGGTGCTGTTGTCTAGACGGGTACTACAATTTCCTATCCTTTAACAGACAAGCAACAAAGTTCCTTCAGTGTACTGCCAACAGAGTCTGACTTGGTTTTTTTAATTTGCTACTTTGTTCATCACCTGCTGTTATGTTATGTTATGTCATGTTATGTTATTTGCTTGTTTATAACATGCCGATAGCCCGCAGGCATCAGGGCGCAGGAATGTCCAGAGTAATCCAAATATTCTTTGTATATTTCTTGTTTCTTTCTGCCATGTGTTTTTCCTGTAACTAAGCTTTAAATTGTCTTATAAAAATACGCCCGGTTACCCCTGGATCTGGTGCGCAATACAAGTAATAAAAACAAACAAACAAAAAAGCATATTATTATGTGTTATAGAGAGCGGACAGAGATAAGCGATTATCATTTGAAGACGTGAGTTTTCAGAAGTTTCCTGAATCTCCAATAGTTCTCTTCCTGCCGTAATGTTAGTGGCAATCTGCTCCAGCATTGTGCTGCCTTGACTGGGAAGGAAGGGCAACTGTGCTGCCCTTGCACACGTTTTGCTCTAGGAATGTTCAGATGAGCCTTGTCTCTGATCTAAGGTGTCTTTGTGGCAAGTACATGGAGAATTGATTCTTAAAGTAGCTCGGAGCTTCTAAATACAAATATCTGTGAACTATGGTCATCGCCTTGAAGTGCACTCTCTCTTTCACCCTTAGCCATTGTAGGGATCTTCTCCCCATTGTGACATGCTCCCTTTTTTTGATACTCTTAATGATTTGAACCGCATCATTTTCCATGACCTGACACTTTTGTATTTCCCTCTCCGTGGCTCCTATCAATAGGGCATTGTCATAGCCGAGGTGTGACAGGATAACAGCTCTTGCTATCATTGCTGCATTCGTCTCGTTAATAAATGGTTTTATGGCTCTCATAAGACGCATGTAATAGGCTTTGTTTTTCTAGAAGCAGGTAATTAATCTGAGCCTCAGATCCCACGGATGCTTCCACAATCACCCTTAGGGTTTTTACATAAGCATCACTGGGATTATGGCCTGTTTGATGGAAAAGGCCTGATATTCTGTCCCTAGCTTGGATCTGGCCTGTTGTGTCCCGAAAATCATCAATTCGGTTTTTGTATTATTAAGACACATCCAGTGACGTGGAATCCAATTGTCGATGTGGTAAACCTCTATTATTTTCACGCTACCAATGCTGTAATCTCCCTTGAGTTCTAAAATGAGCTGCGTGTCATCGGCGTAGTTGGTAAAGAACACGCCGATTTGTTCCAAGAGCTCACATAAACTTCTCATGTGTAAGTTAAAAAGCAGTGGCGATAGGCTAGCACCATGGGGGACGCCATACAGGATGGGGGCAGCCTCTGAAAATGTATCTCCCCAGTGGATTTTAGCACTCCTGTTTTTCAAAAATGATGCTAGCCAATCCAACGCCTTCGGCGTGCACCCAGCTATTTTTGCCAGTGCCTCCTGCAGGAGTTGGCGGTCTACCAAATTGAACACCGCACTGAGGTCTAATAACATGAGAATACCTGTTTTGCCCTTATCTATCAGATCTAACATGTAGGTCTGGAGATTGAGCATAGCTGATTCTGTGCTATGGGAGGCTCAGAAGCCTGATTAGTAGTTTCCGATCTTCTACATGCTTTTGTAATTGATTCATTGAGATTTTGTCTAGGACCTTCAATATAAAGTTTGAGTTTGTTATAGGTCCCATATTGCTGGGGTCCTTTGGATCCAGCCCTGGTTTCTTCACTAAAGGGGGGATAGTTACCTTCTTGATTTCCTTTGGCACTACCCCTTCCCTGAAAGAACCATTGACTATCTTTATCAGTACTAGGGGAAAAATGTCTTTATTGTCCGGTATGATTTTAGTAGGCAGAATGTTCTCCGCACAGGGGGTGTGCTTCATTTTGGCCAAGACTCTACATAATTCCTCCTCGGATGTGGGAAGGAAGCTGAAACTCTCTCCCAGGTTGCTTATTTCATCTGGAAGGATAAGGGGCTCTCCCTCTCTTATTGCTGTGATGATGTTATTTCGGCCTTGTAGATCCTAGCAGCAAAAGGTTCTTGTACCCTTGTTAGATTGGATTTCTGAACTCTGCTATGGTGAACAGATGTTCAGGAGGCCACCCTTGTTAGTGTAACAGGGAAAACTTCTGTGAAGTTAGCCAGGACAATTCAAGGTAGCTAGGAGAGCAGCCAAAGCTAAGTCTCAGGAGTAGTGGGGGTGATCTGAGGTCCTGAATGAGCACACACAGTAGGACGACAAGAATTAGCCTTAGACAGTAGTATATACAAAACATACACAATTTATTAGGCCCAGACAAACACAACTGAATAAGGAAAAACACAGTAATAATACTACTTTAAGACACACTATGTAAAATATATACAGCCACTTTTTCGGTCAATGCGGTAAAGTGCTGATTCCCGCCAAAACCTGTGAGGAGGGAAAGCAAACAAACTTTGTCACAATGGCCAACTCCAGGAATGGATATCGTTAACTTAGGAAGTCCAGCCCTATAAAGATTGGAGCCTTGTGCTCAATCTTATGTTTGTGATTTCTAGCGCTAAGTGATGCCTAAAGCAACAAAGTACACATTTCAAGGAGAAGGAAAAGTTAGAAGAGGACACTGGAATGTGGAGAATTCAGATCCAAGACTCAGATGAGTATCTGCTGCGGAGAACAAAGTTATACCCAACTTTTTGAAGACTATAGGAAGCGGAGGCCACACAAGCCATAGCAAGGACCACCAGGGATCCTTTGTGAGTAAATAGGGTTTGGATGAACTTGGAGCCACTGGTCGTTGTTATGATTACTGACCGCCCTACGCTCACTCCGGGATCACATTTGACAGGTTTGAAGAAGGCCACCTGGACTTCAAAATCCCCTCCTTGGTTAAGCTTCAAAGTGCACAGGTGTTGCAGGTGCCGATGCGGGTCCGGTTTACATCGGGTCTGGATCTCTCATCACAAATGCAGAACAAAGAAGGCACTGATGCAGCGGGTCTCAGGACACTTGACACTTGAAGAAAGGCGGGAAAGTCGTCAGCAGCAACTGTCAATGTCGCACAGTGACTCAGTGACGCAGTGACACATGGGCACCCAAGTCTCGTGGACTGACGCTTGCTTCTCTCTCATGGCCCAAAGCAGTTGGCAAGAAGAGGCTCGACCATGCAAACTAGGGTTCCCCCAAAGCTCAAGCTGAAACTCAAACTCGATAAAACAACGCTCTACCACGGGTGATGACGTACAAGCTGGTCAGTCCACTGGAAGGGCCCAGGGACACTTCTGAAAATGCTAATTTGCAGGGCACCCTGGAGGCATCAAGAGTGATTGGGCCCACCAGTCCAAGGGGTTGAAGCACCTTTTCAGATATTCAGAGATCGAGCACAAACAGGGCGCTACTGGGACAACAGCGGGCTCTGGGTACCAAACCTTCTCTGCGTGGTTCTTGATAGTCCTTGTATCGGCTCCACTTCTCTGGATACTTGGCTTTGTGTATATTTAGATTCAAACATATGGGTGATCAGCACTCTGGCCCCCTCCTCATATCCCAAAGTTCAGTGAGTGCCCACACCCAGCTGACCAATGAGGAGATCTGCCCCACTCAGGCATGCCAGCAGTGGTCCAATCAGGGACCACCGTGGCTCTCATGCTCTCATGCACACCACACATCCAGTTTAGATTTGGAACAGACAGTCCCAGCTCACTTCCTGGGTACCCACACACCTGACATGCATTAGCCTGGAAAAGTAGTGGCTTTTGTGGGTGAATGTCTGCCCAAATAAGGACTCTCCAGGTCACAAAGATCAGGAAGAAGGCCAATGGACAAAATGGCCAAAGGAGAAGACAAAAGACCTTGTGGCACGCCATGACAGACACTAGCCACAGTCATGAGCCAAACGCGGTAAGCGCTGTATGGTACGGTAAAGAAACAACGTTTCTCAGTACTGACTGCCTGAAGGACTTGGACTGTCCTTGGTTTCTCAATGAATACCTATTGTTGGGAAAATGTAGTGTGCCTATGCTAAGTGTGCATTTTGACCTTCCCTAACTCTCTTGCTCTGGACCATGTTGTCTGCGGTTCTTCTACTTTGTCTTTGTCTTCCTCTTGCATCAAATCGTCTTCTTTTAGACGAGGAGAGGTCTCACCTCGGCAGGGTATAACGTCTCCAATGTAGTTGCATTCTGTTTTCCCATTCAATTTGACTGCATGCTCTGTGGATTGCTCTACAGCATAGGGACTCTCAAATGTGTTTAAACCTGAGGCTTACAGAATTCCAGAGTGAGACCGTGTCCTCCGGATAAAATAGTGGCTGCTTGAGGAGTCTTGCACTTTTGGCTGGTATGATATCTTCTTCACTGCTTTTATTCAACCACTCCCCCTGCACCTGTGAGAAATGAAAGATGTACTAGCCATCAAAGAAGCCACATACTCGTGTATTTAATTTCCAAACACTGGATACATTGCACCTTTTTCTTGATAGCGGGGAAAGAAATAATATACTCAAAACCAAAAAGGATACAGGCTACCCCTCCCTTTTAAATGTATTTGAATACTTACCCCTTCCTCCTCCTACCACTATCGCTCAGGCACTCTTGCTGCTTATGGGGGGACCTTTGTCCCGTGCACCCCCACTAAGTCATTCAAATGTGGCAGCCTGCTCCATGTTGACACATGAAACTCTGGCTCTGCTGTCAAGCACTCCTCTGACATCTCTCACCTCCTTCAACTCCTGGACCTTGATGTTCTTGCTCTCACTGAGACTTGGTTTAAGGACAGCTCTGTCACATGTTTTGACACACTTCTCCCTGAAGGCTACAATATCCTCTCCATGCCCAAACCAAACAGGCGAGGAGGTAGAGTAGCCTTGATCTTTGCTGAGTGGCTTGCCTCTTTTCTCTCTGACCGGCCCTCTCAGGTGGAACTTGGGCCCTCACTCCTCTATTACTCTCCCTACTTGTGGTGTCCCGTAGGGATCTAACCTATCCCCCTGGTTCTTCAATATCTACATGGCCCCCTTGGCCCACATGACCTCTACTGTTACCTCTAACTTCTAGTGTAATGTGGATGACACCCAGCTCTACTCCTTGCTCATCACTGACTATCTATCCGCAATTCAGTCTTGGTGTGCTGCAAACAATCTCTGCCTGAATGCCCCTAAGAAAGTGATCCTCCTCATTGGAACCCCTGCTCCTGCTTTCCCACTGCAGCCCCAACTACCAATGAGGCAAGAAATCTAGGGATCATCTTTAACTCCACTTTCTCCTTCTCTTCTCACATCTCAGGCATTTCCAAAACCCACTACAAACTGCGCCTCCTCAGAAGCATTCAACCTTTTTTTCAGTTTCCCCCATAGGCTCACCACCTCGAGAGCCCTGGTTCTCTCTAGGCTGGACTATTGCAAAAGACTCATTTTGAATCTTTCTACTTCTACTCTCCATCCTCTACAACTCACCAGGACAGAACCACAAGACTTATCCTTGACCTCAAGCCCAGGCACCATATCTCTCTGGCACTGAAATCCCTCCCAGTGCCTGCAAGTATCAAATTCAAGACCCTCTTCTTAATCCACAAGGCTTTCTGTGGCCAGGGCCTGCACTATCTACAACGCTCCCTTCCTGAATGCTCTCCCTCGAGAGTCCTCCTCTCATCATCCTCCAACGCTCTGGGGGTGAGCCGCTTTCACAAACAGATTTGGGGTTAGATCTTTATTCTCTGCAGGTGCCTCACTCTTGAACAGCCTCCCTGCCCTTCCTTCCCCTCTCGGTCTTGAGCCGCAGCACATTAAGTTCCAGAAACTCCTCAGGACCTTCCTCTTCTCTTCCTACTTATCTCTCCCTCTCCCCTGCTAACCTCCACTCTCTTTTTCTTCACCCTCCTTCCTCCTTCCCCTCCCTAACTATGTTCGGTTTTTTCTGACTGTTTGCCTGGTTCACTTCCAGAGCCTTCCAGGTCCCAGGCCCTCCGCCAGTCTTTTTGCAATGGCCTCCGGGCTGCTGCACTTTGTTCATTGTTGCTGCTTGTCAGGGGTTTTGACCCATGTTCGAGTTATTATGCTGCAACATTTGGTGCTGTGGGCTCAGAAAATCCAAGATGGCCGAAAAAGCCCACATTGCGCCAGAATCCAGGAAAACCGTGCAGTTTTGGCGCACACCAAAATGTTCCCCTGACCTGCCACCCACCATTGCGAGCGTGATGGGCCAGGAGTGCCATGCGTGAAATGTGTGCCAAAGGAAAAACAGAAGTGCCGGTTAGCTCAGAAAGCGATTTGAAATCACCATTTTTTCTTTGAAATGCAAGCTAAAAATGCCTATTTTAAACATTGCAAGATATTCAAAAATCTCACTGAACACCAGCAGACATTTGGCAGAATGTATTCTTGTGTGCATACAAAATCTGGAAAGATGAAGAGCCCAAAACAATGTTTATGACAAAACTGGCTGAGCTGTGGATGTCAGCAGCTGAAGTGAAATTGGACTGAAAGACACTAAAATCTAAATGTTTAAAATAAATGAGTGACCTACTGTTGAGTGTCACATAGTTTGCAAATGTTAAATGTCATAGTTTTGAACTTAGAATCAGCGTTCTAGCTGCATGTGTAAAAATTGTAAGTTTGATTTGGATGAAGAAAAACTGGGAACAAAAGTGACATTTGGCTGAAGCCTGGTTTGAAGAGAGTGAATTCTGCCCGGCAACTACCCCCGACCGGAGTTGAAACTTGCTCAGCCACTCTTCCCAGGGCTGGCTGCATTCTGCTGCCCCCACCAAAAGGAGATGACACCTCCCTGATTGGATTAGGGGAGGAGCAGCTGGGGACTGCAGGAAACTTAACAATGAGCCTTCCTTGGTTCAGGCAAATGTTAAATTAGGGAGGGTCGTAAATGGCTTCCTCTTGAGAGAAATGGGGAGGGGCAGTGCCTCTGTGAGCAACTTGAGTTGGAGGAAGTGGACAAACCAGAAATTCCGCCATCTGCTTTGGGAAACCACACCCCTCTAGGCCAGAGCATAACTTTAAAAAGATGGATAATTCATAGTACGGACTTGTCAAAATTATATATAATTAATATCATTATTCTTGTGATTTTTCTGTGCACATTTTAAGAGGTGTTAGAACTCTGTACCATGTTCTGAGGCAAAACCCCATGAATTATGGAGATTGTAGACACGGGGTTCACGCTAGAAAAATGAAAATTTACTGGAACATGTGTAGAAAGGCGGTGTACATCTGTGTCATATTTGGTAAAAATCCAATATTGGTAAACCAACCAAAAAGCGCAAAATGTTGTCATTTCTTAATCCAAGCTCTTAGAAACATCAGAGTTGGAACAAAAACTACCTTATGTGATATATGATGTGTATATGTAATGTCAACCACTTGTGTATCTGGGAAATGTGTTTAGTTATGAAAATGATTTTCTAAGGTAAAAGCAAAGGGGAGTGTTCTTTCTGTATGCCAAAGAGATGACACCTGATGACTCACTGCTCCCTTCTCAAATCAGATCAAAGAGAAATCCTTGACCTATCAAATCATGAGTGGGGTGGGTACAGAAAGTTAGCATCCACACCCATTTTCAAAAGACATAAAAAGAGCCACTGGAAGCCAGACAGGGACATTCATTTTCCAACTTTCAACTGAATTCCTGCACAGCACTCTGACGGAGAACTCCAGAATCCAGAACTCAAGAGATCCAGAACTTCACTCCAGAACTTAAAGCAGAGAGGCCTGGACCACCAGCTAAATCCTTTTCCAGCAGGCCTTCAGAATCCAGTAATCCAACCAAACTATTCTATAGCCGGGCAAGATGTTGGATTCTTGCCAAGAACTTTTGCCAGAACTGGTAGCAGACCCAGAAAGCAGTGCTGTATCCAGAGAGACCAGACCAGATCGCTGTGAGCAGAACCAGAGATCCAGACCAGACCAGCAGAGCAGAGCTGACCCAGATAGCTGTGACTTCAGAACCAACTGCCTGGAGTCCAGCCCCAACCTGACCAGACCCTGACGGCCTATTTCAAATCAATAGTGTGAGTACTCAGCCAGAACTGTGCAAAACCAATCTCTTATCTTAAAATAATCTGATTCAAAACATTTGAACCTGTCCAGAACTGCATGATAGGAATCGTGTGTCCCTTCTACGATTTTAAACCTGTAAAAGTGTAATTTTGCCATTTTGAACCATTATTTCATTTCTGAAAATCTACCTTCACGAAATCGTCCGTATCTCTTGAACCGTTTGTGCTGGATCATATCAACATAGTCGGTGTGGACATGTTGGAAAGTCCTGATTGTGTGGGGTATGGCTCCCCTCACTGCACGTAAAGTATGCCCTGCAGTGAACCTTTTAAAATGACAAAGATTTCAATAAGTGCTGCTATATGTTCTGACATATTCTGACAGAACCAATCTTCCCCAATGTGAGCAGCAAGTACCTCTATACCCATCTGAGTGGGAAAATGCAGTTGCATGAGTGCAATCTGAAATAATGCTTTTAGGAGTACTAGCTTGCCTGTGCTTTCCTGTCGCCACAATGCATCTGTAGGAGATATTGAACATCCCCTTCTAATCCATAAGTCTTTCTTCTCTGTCAGAGCTCTTCCCTGAAACTCCATTATCTGTGTGGCTGGTAATGTATGATAGCCTTCCCTTAGAATCATGTTGCACATATTTATCTGTGTGTATCAAAGTCTGTTATTCCTGAAAAAATGCTGCAAGTTTTGCTTCTGCGTCTGCTGTTTGCTGCCTTGGGAGACTGTGTCCTCCCCCCCTGGTACTTTACGACTGCTATTGCTGCTTGGAGTTGAAGTACGACTATGAGCCTACCCAATAGGGAAACTTGCAGCACCGGTGTGCAATCAGTAAGTCTGAAACCCCTCCTCTGCCATCGTTACAGACCAGAGTGTACTGTAGATGTCACGTAGGCCGAATCTGAATACACTGTAACTTCCTGCACGCTACAAATGGCATTATGAGAGGCACACATTCTGCTACTAGTGCCGAAAAATGGGAAGGCAATCTCTCACTTGCCCTTACTTCTGCTGTACTATCTGCTTTTAGTCTCACCACTGCTATCCCTGTATGTCTTTCCACTATTTTGTGGTCTAATGTCAATGACCCGTCATACTGTTCCATGTATATAGTATCCTTCTTCTACTGGCTCAGCTAAAAATGTAAATGGATTGACAGTCCTACACCTCACTACCTGTATTGCTGTGTTCAATATAATCACCTCGTATCCAGAAGCTCTCTGTGTGGTCAACATATTCTTGTTTTTTATGAGAATTGCAAAGAGGGTGTGCTCCACGTACAGTGTGGCTCTGCACCCCATGGTGATACTCGCTGCCTTCTCAACCGCAAATGTTCCAGCAGCCAGAGCATGCTCACAAGGGTACTGTCTACTCTACTGGGTATAAAAGTCTGCTATAAAAAGCTAATGGCTTGTGCCATAGGGTAGTCTTCTGCATGAGCACCACAGTCATCACTGCTCTATTGGAGTGTGAGAACAAATGCAATTCATCATGATAGTCTGGGATCCCTAGTACTGGAGCTGTGCATATTGCTGTCTTCAGCTCTTCAAAGACTTTAGTCAATTAGCGTGTCCATACCAACTTACTATTGCCTCTGTTCCTCCCTAGTCCCGCTCAACAAGGGTCTTGTATATGTGCTATAGTCAAACATCCAGGCTCTACAATAATTACAAAGGCCCAAAAACTGCTGCATTTCTGTCACTGTCTTTGGCATCAGCATTCTACAGATTGTCTCAGCCCTTCCTGGAGTAACTTTGTGCCCTTCTTGTGACATCAACTGCCCTATGTATAGCACTTCCCTTTGGCAATATTGTAATGTTGCCTTGTCCACCTTATAACCATTTTCTGCCAATACTGTCAGCAAATATACTGAGCCATTTCAACACTGTTCCTCTGACTTGCTACAGATTAAAATGTCATCCATGTATTGTATGGCTGTCCTCGCTATCTGCATGTTGCCTCGATCCATCTGAAGGATCCTATTAAAGATGGAAGGTGACTCACTTACCCTTGTGGAAGTCCTGTGTGTTTCCACTTGCGATTTCTATATAGGAAGGAGGTTAAGTCCTGTGACTGTTCGTAAAGTGGTATATAAAAGAAGGCATTCTTCAAGTCTATTACCATGAAGTGCATCGCTTCCATTAGGATACTGCACAAAATTGCCGCTGGATTTGGAACTAAAAGGAATTCTGCCTCTATAATTTGGTTCAAAGGGCACAAATGCTGAATGAAATACCATGATCCTTCTGTTGCCTTTTTCACCGGATACACTGCAGTGTCACACTGCGATACTGAAGGTACCAGAATGCCTTGCTTCACTATTGTGGTGATCATCTCATAAATACCCTCCTCTGCTTCCCTTGATAGAGGATACTGTCTTGTCCTTGGTAAAATAGTCCCTGGTTCAAGCTTTATCTTGACCGCTCCTATCCCTTTTAACTGACTGACATCATAGTGACTACTGGTCCATAAAACACTGGGTACCCACACTCAGTCTTCCTTGAGAAATGGTGTGGGTTTTTTTCATAACACAGCCATTCTATGCAGCACTTCCCTGTAATATATTTCCACCCAATGTGTAATGTTTACGGCAAACACCACCTCGCTATCTGATCGATCATCTTGGAATAGCTCCTCATCTGTCATGTCAGTCAGCCTGTATCCTTCCCCCAATGCAATTACAGTTCTCCATGATTCTCCTATATCGTCAGTCCCACGCACTACTATTCTCTCGTCTCTCACTATAACTGCCTTGAGTTCCATTAGGCTCACTTTTCCTTTTTTCTCATCTAATGGAACCTCCGGTCCGAATAGGAATTCATTGGGTATGTGTAACAGTCTACCCTGTATCCCTGGGAGCCATGTGATATACATTTCTACCCCATATGAAAACAGTTCAATGTCTACTGGCACCCCCCTCTGCTCTGTCAGGCCACAATAAGCTTTGATGAGTTCCCTCAAATTCATGAAATAAATCCCTGGCGTTGAGCACACTATTCCTTGGTCTGTGAATGAAATGGTCATGCTAAATCGGCTCGTCATGTCTCTACCCATTTTATTCACTGGTGTCTGTTGGGGATATAACAGTGTCATGGTCAAGTCATGTGCTCCCACAGAGTGGTAATTTGGCAGTAAAGGGAACCAAATCCGTGAGCACAGAGAACCCCTGCACATTCATGGCAATGCCTGACATTGGGTGTCTCCCCTTCCTTATAGAGGACCTAGTCGCCCCTGCATCCACGAGAAAGGAAAAAGTTTGTCACCTATAGTCACCCCTATACATGTTTCCTCAGCTGAATTGGGTGTAACAGATAGGATCGAACACATCAGGTCTGTCTGTGGGCAGTCCTATTGTGGATATAATGACATTCCCTTCCATGTAAATGGATTGCCCCCTAAAACAGTTGCACCTTCCAGCTTTTGCATGGGATCAGACATCGTGGAGAACTCATGTGTCGCGGTTATGATGTTCTGTTGAACTGGTGCCTGCTGTGCTGGTTATGACTACTGCATGTGTGCCTGCATATGTAATGCATGTGTCATGGTCTGATTATTCTGTGTTTGCTTGTCCTCAGTATGCATCTGTTGTGGTGTGTACATCTGTGCTTGCGTTTGATCTGGATCATAATAGTTAGTCTGGTATGTAGGTAAAAAAGGCAGCATCCCCCATTTGCTTTCTTAGAGAATCTTGCAATACACCTGAGATATAGATGTGTGCAGAGCATACATGTTGTCCATTTTTTTCACTCCCATGATAGCTGATTGGTCATGCCAAAGGTGCTCTTGCCTTACTTTGCATATGTGCAAAGTAAGATACGCTGCACATCTGTAAATCATGAAGTTGCCCACATTGCAAAAGGAGATCCTGCTGTCAAAAGAGACTGGTAGGCTCAGATATTCCACACTGTAGAACAGGAGCATTGAATTTATTTTTTGTATTTTATTTGTCTTTCAATAAGTGCTTTAAACCAAAGTGCTGAACATAAAAATGAAACACTGTATAATAAAAGTGAATAAACAATTGGGCCCAGAAGGTGCTCAAGGGTGTTGAAGTAAGTGCGATTTTAAAGAACCATGGAAGAGAGAGTAGACAGTGATGGAACAAAGAGAAAGTGGGAGGGTATTCCTGTGGAGGGGAGCAAGAAGTTCAAAAGATCGAAATCGAGACTGAGCACAGGGGGGGACGAGGAACCAGAAGTTTAAACTGAGGGGAATACCGAAGTGAGCAAGAGGGAATGTAGAAGGATATAAGTGCAGCTATATAGCTAGGGACAGACCGTAAAGAGATTTGAAGACAAGACAAAGAAAGTTACATTTAATTTGTGAGTGAAAGGGCAGCCAACCAAGGGCTTCAAGATAAGAAGAAATAGAATCCCGATAGGGGAGAAGACACAATAGATGAATCGAAGAATTAAAGACTGATCTTAGAGGAGCAAGACAAGAATTAGGAAGCCCAGGCAGAGTGGTAGGACAATAGAAGAGTCGGGAAAAGATCAGAGAGGAAATTAAAAGTTTGGAGGCTTGAAAAGTGAGAAACGGTGGGTCTTACAGATATTGTGGTGATTAAAACGACAGGAATGAGAGGTTAGAGAAATTTGATGGGGAAAGGAGAGATTGCAATCAAAGTGGAGACCAAGATTGCCATCTGTAGTGGAAATTGGGAGCTTGGATGGGGGAAAAGATATGAAAGGAGATGGAAGATGAGGAGGAAGAGTGTTCGCAGGGAAGAACAGTACCTCAGTCTTCCTTGCGTTGAGAGTAAGAAAGTGGGAGGACATCCAGGATTTAATAGTGACAAGGCAGGCTGGAAGGGTGTGATGGATTTCTGGAGACAAGGAAGAAAAGGATAGGAACAGCCGAGTGTCATCGGCGTAGAAGTGATGACATAGACTAAAAGAGGAGATAATGGCTGCGAGATGTGATGTGTACAAAGAAAAGAGAATGGATCCTAGAACTGACCCTTGATGTATCCCGGGCACGAGTGAGAAAGTCGTGTGAGCAGTGTCTTGTATGTTAACAATATAATGTCAGAAAATTGTCAAAGTAAGCACTTGAGTACACCCCTCTCACCCTCACTGGGTCTATTTATCCATGTGCAGGTTGTTTTCACATAAATACTAATGTGCTGCACATAGGATATGTTGTGGTTGTTATAGATATTTTTTAGGGTGGAAAGAAGTGTTTTGTTGTAAAAAGAACAGAAACTAAAACGATACAAAGGCACTCATATAATATGTTATCCCATGAACATTGAGGGGGGTCCTCATTTCATGGGACTACTAATTAAAGAACTATGTGTAGCACTGCTAATTCAGCAGAGGCTTAACTGCCCACATCACTGTCCCTCAAGAGGGGTGACTGAATGCCACAATGGCATGTTCCCGAGTAAATTGTGAAACATATGTGCAGATGCTAACCTGAAGTGGCCAGAGGCACTCCCATTGGTTCTTATGAGCATGAGAGTACAACAAAAAGAATGACAAGCTTGAGCCCACACCAAATCTTCATGTGATCCCCATGTACTTTCGAGCATCACCACTACTAGCCTTAAAACAAACCAATGTTCACCTAGCAGACAAACTGGAGCTACCGTACTAATGAACAACTGTCACATCTATCCACTCATGGGTCAAGGAATTGCTACCAAAACCACTGGAGAAATACTGTTATTCCCTGGAGTCTGGGGAGTGGACAGCTTTGGCACCCGCTGAAAGTGCTCCTATCAAATCTTCTTGACAATTGATAATGAAGTGAAGTGTCAATTGCCAGTCATCTGCACGTGCACACTGCTTCAATATTGCCCTTCTTACACTTCGAATGTTACTTAATTTTAGGGTCTTTTCACCATAGCTGAACAACACCTGTGCTACATAACACATTCCAGAGCGGATATTTCATAATATAGATGGTCCATCTGCATCATAAAGAACTATGGCATTTTCCTTACCCTTCTCAGAATTCCAGATAAACGTCCCATTTCCTTTCTTGTGCAAAGGTTTCTGCTACCCATCTAGCTAAGCAGAGAGCATTGGATCTATCCAGAAAGAAAAGGGATGCCGGGGTACATGATGGTGCACACTCTCTAGTTGCAAATTGGAATACCTATCATGGATAATTGCAATTGAATGAACTAGAAAAGGCAGCGGGTCATTTCACTGGGCACAACTGACTAATATTCAAGTAAGTCTTGGTGAACTTCATATTGCCTCTGATCTGAACATGATGAGAAATTAACTGTTGACAAATCGTGTTCTGAACAGTACATCTGTAGGTGAATGGCTCAAGTGGGGCACAGCATGCAGAGAAATCCAAGATTTCCTGAATTACCAACTGCAGATAATCAACAAGGACATTGAATATCAACCCTGGCCAATAGCTCTCAAAAGTGACTCTGGCGTTCTGCCGGATATGTGCTTATGTGGTTATGGCACCTGCTCTGGGAACTTTTCTCGATGGTGATGCAGAATTGTAAAAGGCCATTCCATGTGCACAGACCCGTTCAGGTAGTATGGGCTCCTAACTACCGAATAAAGTCAGGATCCTGGGCAGGATGTCTATGGGACTGGGTTATCCATTGTGACATATGGGAGATAAGGATTCCTGAGGCTGTATGGAAATATGCCATCTGTGCACCAGTGCTAAATAATGATGTCTGGTTTGGAATTCTTAATCAATGGGAATTCTGGCCAATGGAATCTCCACAACTGTAATGCATTCATAAACTCATCCCAGTAGAAATACTATTAGTAGGCAACTGGGTATGGTGGGAGGAAGGCAACAAGATTCTCCTTGGATGGTAGGACATATTTTGGTACAAGATAAATATGCATATGGGTTAATAAAACTGTCAAACATGACACAGTGGACATCAGATCTGGAATGTCTACTGAACAATGTCTAATGGCTAGCAGAGGTAGTTATAGTGGTATGTACTATCTATTGCACTCCATTTAACTGAACTTCCCTAGAAGTTCAACCTATCAAGAATTTGCAGGAACATTTGCACCAGACTAAGAAAGTCTCTGACGTAAACAAATGGATACATGTGTGCAGGTCACATTGATGAAAGGATATGTACCTTTCAAACAGTATAGAGAATTGCCACATCATATGTCGTATGTATGAAAGAACAGTGACAGGAAAAGGTGGTTGCTTAGTGCCAACATTCCTTGTGGCTGCCCCTGTTGGTAGTTTTCCTAACACTTGTAACATATTGCTGCCTCTGTAAAAAGTGTAAAAACGTAATTAAGTTTATTTCCATGCCCAACTAATAGGACATACTGAACTACAAAGTATCCAAGGGAAGTCATTTTCTCTTGACTTACAATTAGTGATTGATAATCTAATGCATATTGAGATTTTATGAATTAAAAATAGAACTGTTTCTGTTAGCAAGGTCAGTCAAATAAAGGCCAATGTCCATACAACAGGTAAGTGATGGCGAAATTAATTCTGTAGTAAATCTTCCAATGCTGACATAATGCATTTTGCTCTATGATTGTGCACTAAAGCACACAAGAGGGAGGATACGAGAAGAGGAACATTGAACTGCTATGATGAACTGGCTTGATAAAAGCCAGTTAGCAAAGGAACCATGAACTGATGTGGAACAAGGCATTAAAATGTTAGCCATATTTATTATTGCCACTGAAAATTACACTAAACAGTACATTAGAAGACCAAACCATTGTATCTAAGGCAAATCTTCATGTGATCCCCCATGTGCTTTCAGCCATCCTCAATACTAGCCTTAGCACAAACCGATGTTCACCTAGTAGACAACTTGGTGCTACAGTACTATAAGGTGCTAAAGAAAAATGGTCAAGTCTATGCAAACATGGGTCAATGAATTGCTGCCAAAACCACTGGAGAGAGCCTGTTGTTCCTTGGAGTGTTGGGAGTGGACAGCTTTGGCACCCGCTCGAAGTGCTCCTACCAGATTGTTTTGACAACTAATACAACAGTGAATTGTCAACAGCAGTAATCTGCATTTGCACACTGCTTCATGATAATTAATGCATTAAAATCCCTTTCGCAATGCTCATTCCAAAATGAAACACATTAGCAGGCTTTTCCTTTTAAAATAGATGAGTAATCAGAGATGAATACACACAATCTAGAGGTTTTAAAGAAACTGTTAGAAAAATATGAAATCTCAGAGAAACAGTATGCTTTCTTTTTTATTGACCATATGTCAATTCAAAACTAGTATTTGACATGCTTTTCTTGCAACACAAGTAAACCACACAAACAAACATAAAACTGTTAAATTACATTTGACACTAAATGAAGCAAACACGAGTCACCTTCAATGGACACATGGGAAGCTTCTCTGTAGCCTGTAATATTGGGGGCATTTAATATACATGTGTTCTATGCAGACTCTGCAGAGCAAAAAGCGAGTTAGAGAGATTTAATTTATATTCTTCTCTTGCTCTTTAACACAACCAAGTGTGAAAACACTGCTCTGTGTTTAGTGCTAACATGAATGCATGCTGCCTTTGCACACTGAACAAATATTATCTGCTTTTATCATTTTGTTATTGAACAGAGAATGCATGCATTTCAAAAAATGGTAAAGCTCTATATGTTAAACATACTGTAAGATTTTGAAAAGTGCACTTCTTACTGAGGCTTCAAAATGTGTTTGAAAATGTTTTTATGATCTCTCAATGTACGTGTCTTTGAGGCACTATAACATGGCAAGTTTGAATTTTTCCCAGTATATATAATCCACAAAATGCTAGCAATCAACCATATTGTAGATTTGACAGTATGGAAGAAAAATGTTCCTAGTCATGAGTGTCAGTATTGTGAAACAGAAACTAATTTCTGTAATTGTAATGAGGAGGTCATGTTGAGCCCTTATTCGAGTTGTATAAAAACATTTTTGCAAAACCAATGACATCCTAAGAGAAGTAGAGGCTCCCACTAAGGGTAGCTTTTTGAGATGGGATGATGAAACATGGTGTGGGAAAGAATTACTCTTTGGAGGCTTTTACCAAGTTGGTTGGCATTATGTACAAGGTACATTTTACAAAACCCATTTTAACATATGAGAAAAACAAGCTCATGTTGATGGTAGTTGATCATGATTGGAGATTAAAAACATAACACCCACAAGTCAGGATAGGCGGGCAAGGATAAGGCCAAATCACTGACAATTCAGGATTAACTGGCAAGAAAATAAATGAGGTTCAGATGAGCCTGTTGCGCTGGTCTTTACCTTATACAATTAATTGTACAGGAAAGCAGGAAGGCAAGGACCATGGAAGAACACAGAGGCAGCCAGTGGCAACATTCTTGGGAATGTTTAATCACTCCTGTCCGTTCCTTTGAACCTTTCGTGCTTATCGAAAGCTATGTAAACTAATTGAACAATAACACTTGTGGTTTTTGAAATAAACTCATTTGTTCAGAACCGCAGTTTGCTTTTTGTAGGATCTCACATCCTGATTATTTTGGATTATTATATACGTACCCTCCTGGGTAGATCAGGACCCCGCCAGGTGCCCTTATTTTCACTTAACATTCTTGGGAATACAGATGGGAGGCCGAGCTGATTCAGAAAGTTGTACGGCATGGGTAAGAAGAAACAATAATCTAATTTCATGCATTTGCCATTAGAGAGCAGATCTGTCTATTGGCTTAGAAATGGCACTTTGCCAATTTTTCCAAATTCTAATGTTTAAAGTGATTGGATATTTTGAGGGCTGAAATAAGCATTTTTTACCCATGCATGCATCATATGTTTCTTTTGCGTGGTTAAACCATTAAGGGACACTATGATCTATTTTTGTCAGATAGCCTTTCAACTGTTCGTGTGCTGTACAAACACTGAATTTATTTATTTATTTATTTTTGCATTTATTTAAAGGGCACAAAACGCTGAGGTATCTAGGTGCTAGTTACAGAAGTGCTTGAACAGGAATATGCAGACGTATACATACATGACAGTTCTCCTCTTGAGGCAGAAAGCTACATCAGGCATAGATAAGGACATAGTAGGAGTTGTAATACATACTGGGGCTCACCTCTTGTTGCGGGGAGCTACAACAGACATGTATAAGGACATAGTAGGTGTTGAAATACATACTGGGGCTCACCTCTTGCTACGGGGAACTCCAACAGACATGCATAAGGACATAGTAGGCGTTGAAATACATGCCGGGGCTCACCTCTTGTTGTGGCGTGCTGCAACAGACATGCATAAGGACATAGTAGGCATTGAAATACATACTGGGGCTCACCTCTTGTTATGGGGAACTCCAACAGAAATGCACGAAGACATAGTAGGCTAGGTAAGCAATGTTCGAAAGCTACTTCTCTGATTATTGAAGATGCATAAAAGAAGCATGTGTGAGACAAAAGATGTAACACAGTATAGGTAGAAGGAGACTTGCAGGGGGGGTCTGAAAGTAAGATGAAAGGTTGGGATGCTGCAGGAAGTAGTAGCACTATGCGGTGTGGCATTCTACAAGAACACAGAAGAAAGCAGCTTTACCTGTTTGTTATTGTCACTTATATTGCAATATTAGCATAGGTTATAGACATAGGTTATAGACAACAAGAAGCAACGTAAAGTCATGCCGGTGATACTGGAGAGAGTACAGTGGGGCAGTCTTGAAGGTAAAATGGGAGCAGAGCTTGAAGACGGTGGGTGCGGGGATTTCTTGAACGATATGGATGTGCCGACAGGGTTAGGCGGCGTGACCATAGCTTGGGTTGTTAATGTCCAGCAGAGCGGGACAAAGTACACATAGGCGATGTGGCTGCACAGGATGCTGTGCTCGGTCAGTGACTCGAAGCAGAAGACGGGTCATACTGCTATGAAGCTCGGAACAGAGATGGTAGTGTGTCCCTTGAACTTTTAGCCGCAAAGATGAAGAGAGTTACAAGTGACAGGGGGGGTGGAAAATTGTAGGTGGGTTTCAGAACGCCAATTACAGGATCTTCGATGAATAGATGGTGAAAGTGGGAGAGATAATGTTATAACATGGTGATGATCTGAAACGAGTAGCGGGTGAGCGTAGGTACGGGACAAGGGACCGTCAGGAGAATAGATGCAGGAAGAGTGTTTCTTGCAATTGTTGAAGAGTGAAATGCAGGTTCTGTCACTCTTACCCTTACCTTAGTGGACGTCTGAAGCGGGGTACAGCCGGTGCCGAGGTGGGATAGCCATGGGTAGACAGGGAAACAAAGGGCCCTTAAACTCAGCCCTTCGACATAGGCCCGGCTTCACCTCCCGGCTCCGTCCGGTCCGGGGACTTGCTGGCTCTTGCAGTCAATCACAATGATGCATGAAGTGGTGTGCCTCTCCAGGCAGATCAGGGAGGCCAGGCACAATTGCAAAGCTCACGGCCATCTTCATGGTGGTTGTATGGCAACTAGAACCCATGGTGGTGGTAGGAGAATTGATTGTGATACTGAATTTCTGCACAGTGCATTAAGATCTGTCTTTGTTGCCCCTCATTTTCTTTGGCCAAGATAAGTGGATTCATCAAAGCGAAGAGGATGGAAGAGAAGAATCCTTACAAGGGGATTTAAAATGTATTATATGTAATCTTTAATTCATAGCATTTGATACAATTTTGGCTGTTTATAGGTAATTGCCATTGGAAGCTTTGAGTTTATAAATATATAAAGTTTCCAATGCCAGATGAATGTCTTCAAGCAGTAAATAAATGGTTGGTGGATGGAGTTGTCATTTTCCAAACACTTATTTAACTATGGCTGTGGCACAACTAAGGAAACAGTTTTTGACTTTCATGAAAACTTATGCTGCAAACGTAGAAGATTTATTTGACATTCTTTGAATAAAGAAGTGTATAAAGTGGCATATTCACCATATAGGGCTTCTCAATTAGCCTTAGAGCACATAAACTATCAACATTTGTTTGGAGGACAATTAAAGATATCCTACATCTGCTGCTAAACAGCACCCCTTTCCTTCAGAAGAAATAATACTAGGACACATGTTCAGATTTCACCCAAACAGAAAATGTAATGATCCCCACACTAGACACAATGTGGAATCTTATGGGGGCAATTTGGCATCTTCCGAGCCAGTGCTAAAGGGATAGCAGCTCTAGGAGCTAAACCTGTACCTGGTCATGTTTAGAAAGTGAGGAAGGGAGACTTTCATTCTGTACCGTCAAAGCTCTGATGGGTGCATGTCAAACAAAGCAAGAGGAAATACCAAGATGGTACGCCACTTAATTGTGTCAACTTGAGGGAGCATTTCATGAAGTCACTCCATAGCAGAGAGATAGAGCAGTAGCCATGAGCATGCCAGCAGCATGCAGTTGACCATTAGAAAATTGCAAAGGCTGTGCTCCAGCTTTTAGTTTGTTATATTTGGAGCTGTTAGGTATTTCATCATTCAAAGCTTTGACCAATCCTGGGAAAAATAATAAACATCAAAGTGGTAACTGCAGCAATGAGTTAGGATTAGTCATAGCTGGGGCAGAACTATAATAATGGCACTCCTTAAAGGAGAGCGTGCTAGAATAGATGTCTCTGGGAGACTGGTGTTACTTCCTAATGAACAAGAAAGGGTGCTCCACTTTGGAGACGCATTATAAGCCACATTTAAATTTAAGTGACCAAGAGAAGGATCTAGAAAAGAACCAAAAGTGGAAAAAGTAAGAAAAAGTAGAGACAACCAATGGGACATTTTACACATACATAACTACCTTCTCAAACTCAAGGGAAAGAGGAAAGGCAGTACAAAAAATTCACCCAATATAATGGAAGAAGATTATAAGATTTATGGTGTTAACTGTGACAGAGCAATCTTCTCTGAAAGTAATAGTTATAGGCCTATAAAAGGGTACACTGGAACAAGGGATTAGGGAGGTAAAGATAAAGGTAGAGTCAGAATAACATATTATCTGAGAGATAGAACACCCTATAGAGAGCCATAAAGGCACAGGGATGTGGGTATCTCTCAACCACAGAATGGCAAAACCCCAAGCGCAGCATTAAATGGAGATCATAAACCAGTGAGAAAGGAAAGAAAGGAGGGGGAGAAAAAGCAGACCACAGTTTTTCAATCAAAAATGGAAAAGCTTTAGACACACAGGATAATTCCAGTAACTAAAGTATCTAGTGACTGGATCAAAGTCTTTACAGGTTCTTGTCCAGGCATTTCAAAATTTGGGAGAAAACAAATGTTTTAAGATCTATGAACACATAAGCAAGTGGCAATAACTACTCTTGCAAGTGCTTGCATCTTTACACACCAACTCGATGCGCTGAGTTTGGTGCAGTACCGGGCCAGAAGTGGGTAGTAGTATAAATGCGAAAAAGGAGGACTGGCAGGGCTGCGTGCTTGCACCTTTCCTTTTTAATCTTTATATTAACCATCTAGCATCCTTTTTAGAGAGCTTATGGGCTGATGTACCACAGGGTAGAGGCAGAAGTCTGCCTGTCCTAATTTACCAGATGATGCAGCACTCTAAGTTAGAACGCCTAAGTCCCTCCAAACTCTTGTCGAGAGCTATGCACATTTTATAACGCAAAGGGGACTGAAGGTAAATATTAACACATGTGATGTAATGTGCTTCATGATTAAACGCCTTTGTGATCCGTCAATTTTTTTAGATGAACAAAGATCAAATTTATGTCAGTGTTTTGAGTACCTAGGAATAACCTTTAACAGTATGCTAACTTTGACGGAAAATGTAACTATTAGAAGAACAAAATTGTAGAAAGCTACTGTCAAAATCTTTAGATTTGCTAAACCGTGCAAACATATTCTGCAAGCCATATGTGAACAGCCTGCAGAGGAAAGAGTGTGGCTGTGGGAGCTTATGGATGGGAACTGTGGGGTATGGGCAAGCTGGATGGGCTTCAAGATGAGGAAAACCTTTTTCTCTCATGGCTTTTGGGAGTAGCTTCGACTACAGCATCATACATTGCAAATCTTGAAACAGGGCTTGCCCATATCTGACACTATGCTTCTTAAACCCAAGGGGACAATCTAACTAAACTTTTGATAAAACATCTATTCTCCTTGGGTAACTGCCACAAAATTGAAAGGCTGTTATGCATTAAAAACTATTTCGGAAACTGTGGGACTGGAAGGTTGTTTAGCAAACCCATCCAGTCTTTCTGCAGTGCATAAGAAAGTGCTAAAAAATAAGTTCCTGATACTTTGGGGTAGTAATGTGGAGAATATGAACCCTTTGACAATGGCCCTCATTATAAGCTTGCCGGATTTCTGCCCGTAATTCTGACAGGATACCGGCAAACTGACCTACCCTTTCCCGCGCCTAATATTTTTTATCAAGATAAGGGCTCAAGTGGAGCCATCAGGTATGTCTAACACAATCAGATGTTTAACCCCTATATGATCTATATGTGGCCATACCCATGAACCAATCCCCAATCCCCTGCAGAAGGCAAACACCTACTCCCTTTGTCAGTGCTGGTTTTTTATGGTTGCCTCCATGTTATTTGACTTGGAGACAAGAGCTTTAATGCAGGTTTCAACTGTTCCACGATGAATACACTAGTTATTTTCAAATTAAGGATTGACAAATGTTTTGGCTGATGACAGCTTTACTTTTATGAATGCATTTGAAAAATACAACCAAATGCCAGCACGGAAATAAAGCAGTAGGAACAAATTTGAATGTACAAAACTCGATCTCTATCTTGCAGTAGAACTGCACTCAGAGGGATATGACCAGCAGGCATTGCAAAGTCAAATATTTCCTGCTGTGCCTCAGCAATTTTTAACGGCAGGGCGCTGACTCTGTGACCTTATCAGTTGATTTCTGCAAAGCAGTTTCGAAGATGTACACAATAGTCATATTTGGGAAGTTGAAATTGTAAATTTCTCTGACACATTGAAAGAACAAAGCGACCAGATTAACATTACATTAAATAGATTTACTCTAGGAATGCATTTGGACAGCAGCCAGATCATGTCGCTTCTATACACACCAAATACCCTGCCCTCTATTTTTAGTAGCGCACTCCATTCCATTTTTTGCAAAAACAACAGTTTTCCTTTACAGATTCCAACGCCTGAGACCGCTTAACATCCTTGCACTTTAATAGATTTGCCATTTGCCATTTTGATTTTCATCACACTTCTATTTTCTGTTGAGTAATGTATTCCTGTGTGTGTTTACTATTATTATTATTATTATTATTATTATTATTATTATTATTATTATTATTATTATTATTGTATTTATTGAGTGCAGACCTGGCTTTGAGAAGTACCGGAGCGCTTTACAGGGGTCTACAACAATACAGATACATAACGGAGCGTTTTACAGAGTTATACAACATTACAGATGCATAACAGAATGATTTTCAGAGGTAACAGAGGAGGGGTACAGCTGTACCAGGTGGCAGGGCAGAGACGGGTGAGCAGTGTATAGCGAGTCAGGAGGCACGAGGGCTGACATGATGGCATCTACTTCACCATTTTACTTTTGGGCTAGTAGGTGATGGTTTAGGGCCACCTATGTGCCACTACTATTGCACTGGAGTGGAAATAGAAGGGAGATGTGAGAATGCACCCAGAGCTTGTGTGTGTTGTTTGGTTTGTTACCCACCTATTCACCACCCATAGCCATGCTAATACCCGTGGTCACTCACACCCACTACATAACCCTCCCAGCGCAAATAACACAAATATAGAATCTCTTTGCGATAGCTATGTCACACTGCAACATCAAACGGTGTGATGCATAGGCCCTGCTGGTGTTATTTCCAAGCACTCTTCTAAGAGTGACTGGTTTAATTGGAACTGCACAGGAGCTCCTTTTGTAATGAAAATATCTTAACTAAGTCTGACTTCAGCCACTGTTTTATGAGCTAAATGTGTGTTCTCTCCTCTGTTCCTTTTCGAAAGTCCTATAAAATACAAACATTGTCAAAGGCAAAGGTATGGCCTGTGCATAGGTATTACTTATGCATTTTCCAGGCAATGACATCAAATGGCAAGGCACTTACACCATTTCCATGTGTTGCCAGTTTACAGCTAGTTTGTCCCATAATGGCAGTGCCTTGCTAATGCTATACAATACATTAACAAAACCCCAAATTGTTGGTTTTGCTAATGCTTGTTTACATAGAGCTCTGCATCAATAGTTGATATAGTAAAAGTATATTAGTATAGGACTAGTGGTAATATTTACCTGTGTGCTCTGCTGAGCATCAACAGAGGTCACATGGTCAATAACCTCTCCCATGGAGATGACTATTTCTCCCTGTGAGTGGCCACAGCAGGACATGGCTTCTGCGGTCCAAGTTGGTGTTTTTACCATCATTACCCAATGCCACCTGATAAGGCAGCTTCCTAAGCCTCAAGGCAATTCAAGCGTACTCAAAATTTGATTCATCCCTTAAAATACACAGCACGGTTTTGTGTGTGGATGAACATGGGACTCCCTTTAAGAAAAGTAGATGTCAGCTATCACCAGTTCAGGCAAGTTGATCACACCATTATAATGTACATAAGCCTCTCAGATAAGTTGTATGCTAAATTCCAAAATGAATAGTTAATAAAACTGTGCCTCCCAGATCTAAGTAAGGAACACATCATGGTAGCCTAGGAGGGGAGCACTACAACTATGTCTGTGGACCCTTGTCAGACAGACTCTTCGTTGACAGCATTGGCTGCTCAACACTGTCAAAGAACTCACAACCACAGAATCCCACTGCCACGGGAGGGTTTTGACCCTGGACTTTGGAACTTACACCATGTGAAAGGCATGGGGAGAGTGGACTGACTATTGTAGTCACATTAACTCCTGTACCATTACAGACAGCGAGAATGGAAAGTGTGTGCATGCATCTTTCATGACAGCACAAGCGACAGATCACAAACATGTTTGACAATCCAAATCCATGTTATTCAAAATACATTAGGACATTCTGTTATGAGACTATTAATGGCACAGGGGCAAGTATTATGCAGTTCTCTTTTCTTTTCTTTTGAATGTCAATGGATTATTCACGGAACGGCCATGGGTACAAAGATGGCACCAGACTAAGTCTACCTTTAATTGCAGAGCCTGAGGAGCAGCTCCTACACCGACAATCGCATACACTACTCATATATTGTGTTTCATTGTGATAATTTCAAGATTTGAAAGGAGGCAAAAACTCTCTTAAAAAATTCGATGAATCAATCCTTGCTTTCTTCACCACATGGATATTAGCCATCCCCTCTGGCTGGGGGCCCACATGGTGAACCATAGAAGATATCTTTGATGCCTCAGACTTGGGGAGGCTGGGCTATTGTTCTATACCACTGTCAGAAGTCTGACTAATATACATATGATGCATAATTTGTGCCAATGTAATGTAGCGGAAGGAAGGCCATTTCTCATTAAAAAAGCACCATGTTCCTCCACTCTAGACAAGCTTTTTTTACTGCTGGGGATACTGCTGTGGCAAAACTCTCCGAAAGCTTTGCCACATTGCTATTAATAGCTTCAGCTACAGTTGGTTTACAAGCACTTTGACGGTGCTTTCAATAAAGGCAGCAAGGTTGCTGTTCCAGCTGTCTACGTACTCATACATAACCCAATGTGGGGGACAGGAAAGGTTATTTAAATTGTCCACCATTCTGCTAAAAAGTAACAAAACTGTAGCCCGAGGCCAAGGAGTTTCAGGGCACTGCGTGCTTCTCTGCAGCACTGGAGCAGTACAGCTCTGGGTGCAAGGTTCTTTCCTCTAAAGGACACACCAAGCATAAAGACCTGCAAATCAACAATGCTCAGTAAATGAACATGATGGGCGGCTCTAGTGTGGCACCCAAGCACCAATTATGGGCTGTATTGTAACGATTTCCCCATGTTATTGTTAGGCAGCAGACACGAATTAGGTCCACAGCAGGCACATGCACATATACAATAGAAATATCAGAAAGAAAAACTAAAGACTATTCCATAAAATGGCTGCAATGCACTGAAACTCTTCATTTTATACTACCCATACACCCAGAGTATAAATGCACATTTCATGAGAGCCCTTAGAAGCAATACTGACCTGTTGAGTTGATCAGAGCAGCATCACGAAAAGAGAACCTGTTCCTTTCTAGGGTGGAACCTATATTGCTGGACTCTGGACTGCTTGACTCAGGCATTATTGGAGGGCACAAAGGGAAGGGGCACGGGAGAAGGGGAATATTGGAATGAGAGTTTTCATGTTTCCATGACAGGTCATAGAATCAAACACTCCATGAGGTCAGACAATAGCTAAATAGCATGGACACATACATGTCACATCTACATGGCAATAGAAACATGCAGTTAAGAGGGTAATGCCACATCAGTCAGATACAGAGCATAAGTATTACACAGGGAGCTCAATTGTGTGGTGTTTTCCGGTCAGCATAAGCAGATGACTTACATAAGGTACAACACTTCTCATATCTCGCCTATAAACTAACAATATAATAAAAGGTCAGATGTATTTTTTGTCCCTGTATGTTTGTCTGATGCAGTCGCTTAGCCTGTTGTCACCACTAGAGGGAGCTGTTGCTTTGGGATACATAGAGACAATGCCAATTCGCATAGTTTTGCCTGTTCACCGTTAGAGAGCGTATTTCTAGGCACGACAGGACAAGGAGGGGGAAACAAGGGAGGACAAAATCACGATCTTAATAGGCCTTGTGTCATTCAGATCGTGCACATGCGGGGAAGAAGGAAGAGGAGAAGTGCCAGTGGGGAGTGGAAGGAGGAAGTGCAGTTAACTCACAAGTGCAGCCAGTGGGTGGCTCATAAGTGCAGAGAGAAGGGACTGTAGGGTTGCAGATTCAGACCCTTAAGTGCTGGAGATCCTGAAGGCAGTGCGAGGGCAACTGGATATGCAGGAACGTAGGCCCGAGTTCAGAGGGTGACCAGGTGACCAGTGCGCAGAGCAGTCAGGTGCATCAGCAGGGGAGAGGAAGAGAGAAAGTGGAAGCAAAAAGGAAGGTCTTGAGTTGCTTCCATGACTGAAGGCGGTTCTGCTCAAATTTTGGAGAGGCAGGGAGGCTGTTTCAGAAGGAGGCTCCCAGCCAAAGAAATTGATCTGCCCCCAACTCTCTGCTTGGAGAAGCGTCTGATCCTCAGAGAGTTGGAGGTGGATGAGAGGAGAGCTTGAGAACGAAGATGTTTTGGAAGAGAAAGTTGAAAGTGGAGAGGTCCCAGGCATCAGAAAGCCTTGTAGATGCTGCAGAGGGTCTTGAAGTTGATCCTTGCAGCCACAGGGAGCCAGTGAAGAGATTTCAGAGCTGAAGAGATACAATCCCTGGGCTTGAGGCCAAGGAAAAGTCTTGCAGTCCTGTTCTGGATAAGTTTAAAAGGTCAAAGAGTAGAAGCAGGAAGATTTATAAAGAGGCTGTTGCAATAGTCCAGACTAGAGAGGACCAGAGTTCTGGAGACAGTGAACTTCTGGGGGAAAGTGGGAAAAGGAAGAATACCTCTGAAGATGTGCAGCTGATAGTTTGACTTCTTACACATGTCAGAGATGTGAGGAGATAAGGAGAGGGTGGAGTCGAAGATGACACCAAGGTTCTGAGACTTACAGGAAGGAACAGGAAGAGGGCCCAGAGAGGGCCGCCAGAGACAGAAAGGAAAGGAGCGAGCGGGTGTCCCAATGATGAGGATCTCAGTCTTACTGGCATTAAGGCAGATATCATTGGTGGCACACCATTCCTGAACTGCGGCCAGACAGTCTTGTATGAGAGAAGAAGCAGAGGTGGCTGATGGGAGCCTGAAAGAGAGCTGAGTGTCATCTCCATAACATTGAGAATTGGAGCAGAAAGTAGCGATGCGGTGGGCAAGAGGTGCCAGGTAGTGGTTGACGAGCCAGGGAGAGAGGTTAGACCCCTGGGGAACACCACAAATAGAGGGAGAGATAGAAGAGAGGAAAGACCCCAGTTGGACCTGAGAGGGTCGGTCAGTGAGAAAGAAGGTCAGCCAGGCCAGGGCCTGATCAGTAATACTATTCCCTCATGTCGCTAACTGTTGCACATTAGTGACAAGCTCATCAGAAGAAGCCAGCTGTACAGTAACACTGTTAAACGAATTGGAGGGAGACCAGAACCAAGCGAGATTTATGTTACAAATTGCATTCAGGTCATGTAGAAGCATGGAGCTGATTCTGGCTCAAAGGAGGCGGAGACAGTACACCACACAGACATGCGTTGGATGAAGGCTGAACTAAGGAGAAGACCTACCTGCTTTCATCATCTCTAGGAACTCTGAGAAGATGGCTCCTGTTCTACAAAATATCCTCTACATGTGTCAGTGGCCATACATAGAGCCACAAACCATCAAAATGACAACCAGATGCCAAAGAAATTGGCACCTGCTTGTGTCTAGGCTTTATCGTGTGAAGTAGCTTAAGCCTTAGAAAAACAGATTTCAGCAACTGACAAATTGTTGACCAGCATCACATATAATCACTCAGTTGAGGGCAGAAACCTCCTAAGACTGATTGTATAGATGACGAAAAGAAACTCCATAAACTAGTTTTGAAACCTGGTGAGGAAACATCGACTGGAACAGGTGTCGATTTGCTAAACTAACGCTTGGCTGCACTCAACAGCACTTCCTTAGTGACTGTATTCTCCAGCGTGCCTAATCATATCTCAAATATAACTATTGATCCACCCATTATGGCCACAGAAAGGGGATGCAAGGTAGTAAAGTACTGAAGGGATTTACAGACATTCTGATTGAATATAAAGTGTACCTGCTAAGTTAACACATGAGTAGGCACGGACATAAGTGGGTCAAGGCCTGCCTATTTTGCTCTAATGCTAACTAAGCAAAGAATTTACTTATATGTAATACTGTCATATTTAATAACACATGTTATAACCTGCCAAACCCTTTTGACAGGCTGAGGTAATTGGAGGAGATTGACTAACTGAGGAGTGATTTAGGAGGATGTAAATGTTATGTTATGTTATGTGAACTTTTAAAGCGCACTGTCACCAAAGGTATCTTGGCGCTAAGAAGGAGAGAGGGAGGAAACCAGTAAGACCAAGGCAGAGTTAGAATAGCAAAGTCTTCACAGATTTTCTAAAGGCTATATGGTTAGGAATAACCCTAATCTTAGGTGGCAGGTTGTTCCACAATTGAGCCGCGGCCACGGAAAAAGCCCAATCTCCAATGCGTTCACAACGGTAAGGGGGGTCCACCAACAGGTCGGCTGATTAAGAATGCAGCGAATGGGAGGGGAGATAGTGTAAAAACTTGGACTGGAGATATTCTGCCCCCAGTCCATGAATTGCTTGGTGAACAATGCAGAGAGACTTAAACTCAACTCTCTGGCTAACAGGGAGCCAGTGTAGGGCATGCAGTACCGAGGGGATATGCGCCCCATAGGGGGAGCCGGTCACAGTGCATGCAGCCAGATTTTGCATGCACTGAAGCCGCTGGACTAAGCCTTTAGGCTGCGCCAGATATAGTGAATTACAGTAGTCCAGTCGGCTGAGCACCATGGCAGCAAGAACCGGGGGATGGAGAGAGACTGGCAGAAGCGATAGAACCTTCTTCATCTTGAGATGGAAATTACCCACTTTGCACACGGCTGAGAATTGGTCATTCATAGACAGTGAAGCAGAAAGGGTGATACCGAGATTCTTAACCTTTGTCACAGGGACAGGTAGAGGACCCAGGAAAGAGAGCCAAAAGGTGGACACCCAGAGTGAGTGATTGATGTTCATTGTATGAAGAGTGATTGTCCTAATGGTATCCACACCAACCGTTTTTTTTTTCTCAGAGCACATGTGCATAAATAACACTTGTGTCTAAGGAACACATGAAATGGAACATTGTTTCATGGAAAATTGCCAGTCTGAAGAGTAAATTGGGGACAAAGATTGGGTAAACATTTTAGTGAACATGTAATCATTTTATGACAGGAACCCTGCAGCCATGCAAGTAGATGTTCCCTTGCTACGCTTAATATTTTAAGAAAGCAATTAAGGACAAAAGGGCCCAAAAGCCTGCTGGTCATCACATATGTGTTTCCACTTAACTCGCCTGTGGAACAAAGTCTATGGGCCTCATTATGACCTTCGCGGAACGGGCTAACGGGCTCTGCTAATGGAGGCGGACCCGTTAAACCCATTCCGCAAAATTACGAGGTCCCCTCGCGGGACGCAGTAAGGACGCCTGGTAAAACCAGGCGTCGTTACCGGGTCCTGCGAGGGGAAAGGGAGCTAACAACGGGCCGCTCGTAATCAGCCCATTGTTAGCTCCCTCTCCCATTCCCATTGAGCCCTGTGGGGGCTCAGATGGGAATGGGGAAGGTCCAGGCCCGGGTTCCCAGAGGGAGGAATTACCGGGCCCTCCGAACTCAGAATGGCCCGGTAATTCCCCATTCTGGGAACCCGGTAAAGGAGCCCATGTTTGGTGACAGCCAAGGAGCTAACAGCTCCATGGCTACCGCCAAACTCGTAATGAGGCCCATCTATTGTAACCAATTCAACTATGATCAGGCTGTCAGACAAAATACAATCAAAATAATCACTGATCCCTGTCCCCTATATGGCGTTCCTTATATAGTCCCTTTTGATTTCATTTTCTTTCTCAGATGCCCTATGGCCGAGATGACTCTAACTTGTTCATTAGCTGCATGTGGCAGGTATGGTGTTGTTATCATAGCAGTATGTTTCTATACTATATTCAGTAATAATGGTAGTTTGGCCTTGCCTTGCCATGTGTTTCCCTAACAGTGGTTAATGTCCTTGGTGCATCATTTACACATGCATATGGCCATGAGTTGGTGTGAATTAGCATGACAAATGTATACTACATGGGAATGTAACTACTTGTGTAGGATACTAGCAGTGTCATGCTGGGGGTGGTCGAGTGTTACCGGAATGCGAGGGTCTGGAGAAACAGACAGTTTGAGTCCCAGCAAATACATGCACAGCTTCTTTTGATGGGAGCTTGCATTTGCCTCTGCTTCACTGGGGAGTTAAGGCATGCACCAATATTATGCCACAATGCAGCTATAGCACCACTCAGTCTGCCCACTGCTGCAGAAAATAAGGCAACTGATGTGGAAGAGCAACATGAAAATACCAGGCACACATGTCCCTGGCATAGAAGGCTGTGACATGATGCCTTGCCACAACACTTCACATGAGCGTGATCAATGTTTGGGTAAGTGGGGCAGCAAAATGCCCAAGCTGACCAGTTCCTGAGATCTGGAAGACGGTGGGCCTCATTCCACGGACGGTGGTAACGCGCGATGGTTGCCGCCGGTATTTTACCGAGTCCGCCATGGTGAATGGCGGAATTACCACCCTATTCCAAGGTGTGTGGGGGCGGTAATTCCCCATTCACCATGGCACTTCCCCATTCCCATTTTTGCCCCGATAGGGCTCAATGGGAATGGGGAAGGTGGTAATTACGGTACCCAGACAATGGTTCCCCAAATTAACACTGTTGAGACTGTGCTCTGGATATTTTAGTTTTCTGCATATGTTCCAATGAAGGAAGACTTCCAGGGGAGAGAGGAGTAACCAAAGGTGGACTGGCCTAGAGGGAACTCTGGAGATTTCCCGGTAGGCCTCTCCACCCTTGGCCTCTTTTGTGTGGTTACCTGTTTGATTTACACATTTTCTCATAGGAAAAGGTTTCCGACTTGCTCAAAATATGCAATTTGGGGCCACTTTGAACATGATTTCCAGGGCCTCTTTTGGTTCCCAGTCAACCCCTGGGAGTAACAAGCAACCGTAATGGCTGAAGGCAAGAAAAGCGGTCCAGTGCCTACTCATCTCTGGCACGCATCCTGCAGGCAAAGCACTTCAACAACACACAATGAACAGGCCTCGCAGATAGTCACTTCAACTGATACAGTGTTTACCATGGCTTACAGATGAAGATGCACAGTTTATCTACTGCATGGCAGGTCGGATCCAAGGTTTCGTGTTAGTGGCACCAACAAAGACATACACTTTCTGTTCCGGATGGTATCGATCCAGTATCCAACAGCGAAGAACAGCCGTAGGCACTCTCCTGTGAAATGCCCTGAAATCACTCACACAGCAAGGCGACGTTATCAGCAAACATTGCAGCAAATGTGGAAACTGGCATTGAATATTAAATGCTCGACACGCAGGGGAGGAATTGACCTGGAACGAGGAATTGGCCCAGAAACAAGATGGCAATATAATGGGGCTCAAATCCCTGAATGTTGAATGGGTGAGTTGACCCGGCTGATAGGCGATCCTGTGACTGCAGGTGGCACACAGATATCTTAGGCCAGTGCATAACTCTCTGAGCTATCTTACCAGCTGCCTACCAATATATGGGCACCCCAGGCTTCACAATATGTCTGTTAGTGAATGTGGAGAATCCTACACAAAACATAGGTGTACGTGTTTTTCCCATGTGCTGACATTGATTCCTTGTGGCACAGGCGAAGTCTGCTGTGCGATTCCCAAACATGTTCAGAAACCCAGCATCAGCGTGTCCATGGCACATGTTAAATCTGTTTTGCGTACTCCCATCAGATCATTTTAAAAGATTGTGTCTGGGTATTCTGCACATGCAAAACCCAGGTACAATCTGCTCAAAGTAATCGTGCAATAAAGACCACTGTGTTAGCAATTGTGGGCACAATTGCAGATCTATGCCACCCACACATTGCCACGGATACACTGTGTTAGGCAGAATTGCATGCAGTAACCTCTGGGACCACCACATACAATTAGGACTACAGGTGTAAGCACAAACCAACCTTTGGTATACTTCTGTACTACATACTTTGTAGTAGTGAGCTGAGCAGCCAGGCTTATCTCAAGAGGGAATGTGAGCAGTACAAGGATGTTACATGGAGGTCTTAAAATCACAGTGGTTCAAGTAGACACACTCAAGGTTTCTTGGTAAAACACTTATTAATTTATTACACAATCATTTAGAAAATATTCACTAGAAGGAGGCAATTAATATTATACAGAAATATACTTCAACACCAAACCAATACGTTTCTGAGTAAATTAGGCTCCCCTGAAATAGGAGCAAAATGGCATTTCAGTCACTTTGAATGGGTGTAAAAAGGCACAAGTTAATAGAATAGATCACAAATACTTTCTTAGGCAGTGCAAATAGCTTCAGTTGACTAGAGGACTCGATTCAGTTCAATAGGCCTAGGCCAAAGTCAATGGACTAGTGTCTTGGATAGTAAAGAGCAGTTCTTGTAGTAAACGGTAAAGTCTTTGCCATGTTCTCAGAAGTAGTGTGTACAAAAAAGAATCATATGCTGGGTCACAAGCTGATTAGGCCTGCGAGTTGGGAAAGTTCCACAAACTTTCACTGCGAGAGGTACGTTCTCTCAATCGGGTTGGCACAGTACCTTAATATGAAGAACACGATGCAGCAGAAGACGTTGGTTCCTGGCAGTTCCTGCAGATCTCACTGTTCCAGAGCCTCAGTCGTGGGGACAAGAGGGAGGACGTTGGGGGACTCCTGAACTGCACGGGATCGTCAAGATACACAGACATAATTGAGTCACTTCAGTTCCAGTAATTGTCATCAAGCACACAAGCTGGTGCCCTTCCCCCTGATTAATCCTAACCAGCTCCGAGAATGGTATCCAGGTGGCTTACAAGTTGATTGGAAGTCGTCCTTGAAGGGGCTTCTCTGTCCAGATGAACTTGGGAATTCAGAACTGCAGCAGGGCTTCATCAGGCAAACCAATGGTCCAGGAGTTGCAGCAGCCGTCCTCTTCTAGCTCGTCTTCGGTTCTTTCGTTCCAGTGGTTGACTCTGCTTTCCAGTCAAGAGACTCGCCTTTTAAACAGTTTTCTCCCTTTCATTCCAGCCTAGCTGCCTTTCTGGACAATCAGCCAGCCAATCACGCCAGAGTGCATTTGGGTCTCCTAGGAGACTAAGCACAGGGAGATTTGGGCAGCACCCTCACTTCCTGTCCACCCCAGACACTCAGATGCCAGAGGTGGTCTTCAGTACTGTAGCCTGCCAAAGGTATAGAAACAAAGGTACCAAACCTAGTTTGGCGCAAAGAGACAAACTCTAGAAGGACCTTTCCTAAAACAAATGGCGAAAAAAGAAGACCGGGACCTGCTTAAATAAACAGGCTTAAGAAACCATCTTGAAAAACATGGCTCCCGCGATTTTTAGCTACTGGTGTTTGCGGTCGGGAAAAATCATGGTAGTTCATTATAAAACCACTGCCACCAGCCATTTCAATAGAAAACGGTAGCATTTGACTGCTACATGAGTTTCTAGACACAGGGGATACTAGGTAACCCCTCCAGCACTCTATAGGAAGATAGTGTTTGCTGGGTCTAGGAATTTAAAAAGACTAGTAAAGACAATTTAACCTTACATTCTCTGGAAAACAGTAGTTTATCCCAGAGAAGGTATTAAAACCTTTGGGAAGTCTAAAAAGACATCCCTGTGTCACTGCACTGAGGGTGCTGTGTAACACACATGAAAAGATGCCCATGGAGTTATCCTAAAACTACATAATCAAAGACCACAAGAGTAAAACACACATCAAAATACATGAACGAATGGGCAAAGAGGCTCACACTCTTTCCAGGTAAAAACATTAAGTCCTCAAAATCCGGCAAAGTTGTTGGGGGTCTCTAAGGTGAAGGGAATTAGCACATTTATGAGAATTCTCCCTAACATTCGTCCCCCCCAGACTAAGGGACAGGTGGATTTAATCCACCCCTGGATGAATCTCCTTACTCCAATCAGTCAAACATTCTGGAGAGACCATCAGCATTTTGGTGATTACACCCTGACCTGTATTCAATGGTAAAATCAAACCCCTGTAGGCTGACTGACCATCTTAACAATTTAGGATTTCCCCCCCTTCATCTGCATTAACCATCTCAAGGGTCGGTGGTCAGTCTGGATCACAAAAGTAGATACATACAAGTATGATTTAAACTTCTTCAGTGACCACACAATAGCAAAACATTCTCTTTCAAAGGTTGCCCACCTTGTTTCTGGTTCCTTCAGCTTTCTGCTGATGAAGCAGATGGGTGCTCCCTACCTTTCTCATCCAGTTGACTCAGAACTGCACATATAGCTGTATTGGAAGCATCTGTTTGCACAATGAAGGTTTGGCTGTAGTCGGGAGCTCTTAAGACTGGAGCTTGACAAAGGGCTTTCTTAAGTCTTTCAAATGCCTTGTTGCACTCCTCAATCCACCTGACCTTCTTAGGAAATGTGGGTGAGGAGACCACATTCAAGACCCATAGTTCTCTATGAAGTTCCTACAATATAATAACCAGTGAGACCTAAGAAGGCTCTCACTTGGGTTTGCGTAGAAGAGGTGGCCCATTCTTGTAAAGCTTGTACTTTGCTAGGCAATGGCCTTATTTCACCTCCTCCTACCTCATGTCCAAGGCAGACCACTTTGCTCTGACCAATTTGACATTTACTTGCCTTTATGGTCAAATGGGCCTGCTGAAGAGCCTGCAAAACATATCCTAAGTGGTCAACATGTTCTTTCCAAGTAGGGCTGAACACTGCAATGTCATCCAGTTATAGGCATTACCTTAAACTGGTAGAGGCGTGCTGGGGTTGAAAATGCAGTTTTCACCTTGGCATGGTCTGTCAGGGCTATTTGCCAATAGCCTGATGTTAGGTCAAATGTACTGAGGTACTTTGCTGAACCAAGTTTGTCTACCAGCTCATCTGTCTTAGTTAAAGGATGGGCATCAGTCTTAGTGACTGCATTTAGAGCTCTATAGTCCACACCAAATCTCAACTCCTTGGATCCTGCCTTTAGCACTAGTACAACTGTACTAGACCATGGACTGGTAGAGGGTTCTATTACCCTGAGATCAAGCATCTTGTTGACCTCTTCTTTTATGTGGGTTCTTACATGATCTGACATCCCGTAACCTCTGATTATAACAGGTAAATGGTCACCAGTGAGAATATCATGCTGCCCCCAAGGGGTCAAGTCTGGTGACAGTGAAAACAGGGAGGCAAACTGATTTAACAGAAACTTGCACTCCTCCTGTTGTTTCAGTGTGAGATTAGAAGAGAGATTAACTCCTTCTATTTTCTCATCTAAAAGTTGTCCCCTGAGGAGATCAGGAAGAGGTTCACTCTCTTCCTCCTCTTGAGCTGAAGCTAGAAGCAAAGCTCCCACTTCTGGTCTTGAGATATAGGCTTTTAGACAGTTGGCGTGAAAGACCCTGGGGGCCTCATTAGGATTTCCTAAATCCACCAGATAATTGAACTCTCCAAGTTTTCCCACAACCTTGAAGGGTCCAATCCATTTGTCCTGTAGAGCCCTCTGCCTTGTAGGGACCATAACTAAAACTTTCTGGTTTTAGTAAACTCAACCATGTTGGCCTGACCTGCTTTTAAGTTATCAGATGCTTCTGTCATCATGTGTATCATTCTCCTCCGGAGACCTAACACATAGTCAGTGACTCTCACTGGCTTGAGAGAAGGAGCATTCTCCAACCCCTCCTTAAGTAGGGCCAATGGACCTCTAACTGGATGACCATAGAGAAGCTCAAAGGGACTAAATCCAACTCCCTCCTGAGGGACCTCTCTATAAGCATATAGAAGGCTTGGCAGTAGAAGGTTCCACTTTCTTCTAAGTGGTTCTTCTAAGACACCTATCATGCACTTCATAGTACAGTTAATCCCCTCTACCAACCCATTCCTCTGGGGATGGTAGGCAGTTGAGAACTTGTAAGTCAGTCCACAGTTTTTCCACATGGCCTGCATGTAGTGGGACATAACAATGGATCCCCTGTCAGAGATGACTTCCTTTGGAAAACCTACCCTGCTAAAAAATACCAAGTAGGGCCTTAGCAACAGCCTGAGCTGTAACAGTCCTCATAGGTATAGCTTCAGGATACCTAGTAGCATGGTCTACTACAACCCATATAAATCGTTTGCTTGAAGAGGTTGGAGGGTCTAAGGGACCAACAATGTCGATTCCTACCCTCTCAAAAGGGACTTCCACCACTGGGAGAGGCACTAAAGGTGCCATATTCTTGGCTCCACTCTTGGCCAGAGATCTGAAAAGTGTGACAGCTCCTACAGAATGTATCCACATCAGACCCCAACCTAGGCCAGTAGAAATATAGAGAAAACCTTTCCTTGGTCTTTTTGAAGCTCAAGTGACCAGTCAAAGGAATCTCGTGGGCTAACTGTAGGAACTGATGTCTTGTCTCTAGAAGCATTACAAGTCTTCTGTAATCCCCTGGGAAAGACTCAGTTGGTTCACTGTAGAAGAGGCCATCTTCCCAGTACAACCTATGCTTCCCTGGCTCTTGCCCTTCCAGCTGGGAAGCTGCCTATTGGCGAAGACCTTCAAGAGAAGGGCACTCTCTTTGACCTCTGCTGAAGTCTGCCCTACAGGGGCCACCTTCTGCCACTAAAGACTGCAGCTCAGGATGGTCTTTAGGATCCAGGTCTCCAACAGGGGTAAGGTCGTCTTCCAGCTCTGAATATCCAGCAGCTCATTCAACCTTTCCTGTTTCTTCCTCACACTCAGCCTCAGCTGGTGGAGCAGTCACAGTTGTGACTTTGGACAGTCCTCTCTGGGATGTCCTTGTTGGTGGCACAGGAGTTATTTCTGGCTTTTTCTTTGAGATTTTGGGTTTCCAGTCCTTTGGACTGGGTGTTATAGATTCCTCTGTAACATCCACTAGAGAGTCAGTTAAGGTACTCTCTCTGGCCTTCCTTGTCTGCTCTTGTTTCCTTTTACTGGGAGGCCTGGGGATGCTTGATACAACTCCAAGAGTGTTTAAATGATTCCCCAACAGGATTCTCCCAGGCACCTCACTTTGTACACTAACAGGTATCTTGACAGTCATGTTGTTGCACTGTATGAGAGCTGGTAGTTTAGGAAGCATTTGGGCAGGGCCTCCAGCAAGCTTAGTGAGGCATTTGGTTGCCTTAGCAACATCCTCAGGTTTGAAAAAAGATTCATCCACCACTGTAATGCTGGCTTCAGTGTCTCTAATGGCAGGGGTCTCCTGACCATTCACAAGTACACTGTCCCTGTAATATTCTTTTGTGTTATCTGGAATTGAATTGTAGACATCTAAATTCTGCTGTTCCCACAGACCCAGGGACACTAAAGAAACACTGACAGAGACTCAAATGGGGTCTTCAGTAGTACTTGAAAGTTTCCACTTGCCATGTGTACATATCCCTCTGGGGAAAAGACTAGGGAGACAGTGTGGACCCCTGAAGGTTTACCCTTACATCTGGGATCCCATTTCACATGGTCAGTAGATCCACAAGCATAACATTTTCCAAATGTTTTGACAAATGGGTGTTTCTGCTGACCCCCCTCTGGTTCGGCACCAGAGGTTTCACTAGCCTGATTCGGTTTCCCTTGTGGCTTACCCTAATTCTGTTTGGGGCCCTCTTTTGGATTGGAGGTATTATAATTCTCTTTGCCATCTTTCTTTTGCTGCTTCCCATCATCCTTCTTCTGAGTTGCCCCAGAATCCTTGTGAGTAGCCCTGTTGGCAACTCACAAGTCAGCAGCCTTCGCTAACTTGTTTGGATCAATTTCCTTAGACTCAGCCAAGTGCTATCTCAGCTGAGGAGAGCAGGCATCAAAAATAGATTCTAACAAAAATAGCTTTCTCATTCCTTCAAAAGTGTTAACTCTGTAACCCTTTACCCAACCATCTAAGTTCTTCGTACATTCACACAACCAGGTAGCCCAGGGGGTACCATCATGTTTATTGAGGGTCCTAAACCTCTTAAGGTACTGGAAAGGAGGATTCCCAAATCTAGCTATTAAAGCTAGCTTCACATTTTCATACTCCAATCTTTCAAGTTCCCCCACCTCCTTTACAGCATCAGTTGCAACTTGGGGGAGCCTAGACAAAAGCCAAGGAATCAACTGATTCCCTGTGAAACCCTCAGTCCCCTAGTTATATTCAAAAGCAGCCAAGCAATCCAAAATATCAAGTCTCACCTCATACATACTCACAGCTTCTTTAGGCGTGCAAGGTCTCTTAGGACTGAAAAACCTAGAAGACTCTGGAATAGAACCATTTTCCAGAGACAATTTCTTCATTTCAAGAGCATGATGCATTTCCATTTCTCTGAGTTTGATTTCTTGGTGTTTACTTTCAGTTTGCATTTGGAGCATTTCGAATTCTAACTCAAGTCTATTTTTTTCAAGAGAGACACATTCTGGACTCGCTACTGGACCTGGTAGGGTCCCTGTGGGTATAGCTTGAGGGCCTAAAGCAGGTAGAGGTGCACTGGGGCTCACAGACTGAGACTCCTCTGACTCTTCTTGCTCATCAATAACATTAGAGTTAGACTCTGAATCATTATCAATCTCATCAACACTATCCAGATTTTCTGAGGGGGTAGGGGTTATAGCTCAACCTCCGAGTCTTTGATGATTCAACATCTTCTCAATCAATTAATTGTTCTTGCTTTTAACAGAGAGAGACCTGACTTTACACATATCTTTCAGCTGATCTACTGTTAGAATGATCAGGGCTTCCTGTTTGAAGTTATCCATATTTGGCATTTTAAAGCAATTGCTTTTCTAGTGGTGCTTAGCCTTCTGAAGGTTATTAGAACAAAAGTAAGAGCAACCCTCTCAATGAAACAACTATACTTTATCCTCACCGCTTGCCACCAGTGTTAGGAAGAACTGCATGCAGTACCCTCTGGGACCACCACATACAATTAGGACTATAGGTGTAAACAAAAAACAAGCTTGGTATAAGTCTGTACTACACAGTTTGTGATAGCGAGCTGAGCAGCCAGGCTTATCTCAAGAGGGAATGTGAGCAGTACAAGAGGGAATGTGAGCAGAACAAGGATGTTAGACAGATGTCTTACAATCACAGTGGTTCAAGTAGACACTTACACGCAAGGTTCCTCGGTAAAACACTTATTAATTTATTACACAATCATTTAGAAAACATTCACTAGAAGGAGGCAACATAATAATATACACAAATATACTTCAATACCAAACCAATACGTTTCTGAGTAAATTAGGCTCCCCTGAAAAAGGAGCGAAATGGCATTTCCGTTACTTTGAATGGGAGTAAAAAGGCACATGTTAATAGAATAGATCACACATACTTTCAGTTCACTAGAGGATTCGATTCAGTTCAATAGGCCTAGGCCAAAGTCAATGGACTAGTGTCTTGGATAGTAAAAAGCAGTTCTAGTAAACGGTAAAGTCTTTGCCAATGTTCTCAGAAGTAGTATGTACGAAAAAGAATCATATGTTGCGGCACAAGCTGATTAGGCCTGCAAGTTGTGAAAGTTCCACAAACTTTCACTGCGAGAGGTACGTTCTCTCAATCGGGTTGGCACAGTACCTTAATATGAAGAACACGATGCAGCAGAAGACGTTGGTTCCTGGCAGTTCTTGCAGATCTCACTGTTCTTGAGCCTCAGTCGTGGGGACAAGAGGGAGGACGTTGGGGGACTCCTGAACTGCACGGGATCGTCAAAAAACGTGGACAAAATGGAGTCACTTCAGTTCGAGTAGCTGTCATCAAGCACACAAGCTAGTGTCCTTCCCTCTGGGTAATCCTAATGGAAATAGGATGATAGTTAGCCAGGCAGGAATGGTCAGCTGACAGCATTATTTGAAGAGGTTGCACAAGCAAGTGTTTGAGGGGAAGTGGAAAGGAGCTTGTGACAAAAGAGTTATTATAGAAATCAGCCAAGACATGGCCGGGTGAGGAGATGTTGTTCTTGATGGTTCTGGAAGAGCAAGGGAGCACCTGTTTGGAGGAGACCTTCATAGAGCTGACAACTTTAGAGATGTCATCTGGTGCAGTGGGAGAGAAGGAGGAGAGTAAAGGGGTGGAGAGAGGGTGGCCAAGAGAGACAAGAGGAGGGATTAGGACGGGGGAAGAGGAGCGAGAGGACATGATGTCATGAGTTTTGGTGGTAAAGTGTGAAGCCAGTGCAGTGCAGAGGGTCTGTGAGGGTGGAAGAGAGGTGTACACTGCAGTAGGATTGACAGGTTTCTTACAGATTTTGAAAAGTTCAGCAATATTGTTGGTTGCTCCAGAGATGTGGGCTTGGAAAAGAGCCCTCTTCTTAGAGTGAATGGGAAGTCAGTATTGCTTTTGGAACAGGCGGCAGGCCAGTTTGTAAGAAGATGTGCATGAGCGCTGCCACTTCGGCTCAGCAACTCTGCACTTGCGTTTCAGAGGAGCCAGGTCCAAGTCATACCAACAATTGCACTTGGAGACAGGCTTCATGCGGATCCTCATGACAGAGGCAAGGATGACAAGGGTATTGTAGATGGAGAGATTAACGTTAGCAAGAGCAGAGTCGATATGAGAGTCAATAGAAGGGGTATGAGAAAGAATGAAGGTGGTGGCAAATGCAGTGACTGACACTTCATTGGTCGAATGATGGAGAAACAGGCTGGCAGTGGGGGCTGAGGCATATCCAGGGAACCCTGGAGCTCCAGATGGGAGGAGAGGAGATCATGATCGGACCAGGATAGATGGTGGTGAGAGGGTTAGAGATAGGGATGTCTGCGGTAATGAGTGTATCCAAGGTGTGTCCGGGTGAATGTGTCAGACAGGCGGGAAGAATTGTGAGGGAAAGAGAGTCACAGAGGTTGCATAAGAGAACAGAGGCTGCATCAGGAGAGTCAAAATGAATGTTGAAATCTCTGAGGAGGAGAAGCTTGGTGGAGCTTGGTGGAGGGTTGGTGGAGGTGGGAGGAAAGGGGAGATGGGTCTGATAGATGGTGGAGAAAGTGCTGGAGATGGTAGGAGAGACCCCAAGCCTACAGACGAGGCATTCAAAGGAAGAGTAGGATTGAGTGGGAATTATAGTAGCAGGAACCCATTCGGGGAAGATAAGTGCAACTCTACCCCCAGACCGGTTTGGCCTGGGATTGAAGAGGATCTTGTAGCCATCAGGGAGAAGAGTGTCAAAAGCAGAGGCGAAGCTGGCCTTGAGCCAAATCTCAGTGAGAGCCAGGACATCACAGTCACAGTCTTCGAGGAGGTGACAAATGTCAGAGGAGTGTTTGGCAGCAGAGCAAGAGTTAAGGGCAGCTAAGTGAAGCTGGTTTCCGCCTTTAAATATCTTCCAAGGAAGGGCACAGGGGCAGGCTACAGGCCACGGAGGGGGCACGGTGGCCAGAGGGCTGGCCGAGGGCAGAGATGAAGGAGAAAGTGGGAAGTTAATGAGAGAAGGGAGACACCTTTCCAGAAGTAGGAGATTGGGATGATATCCCTGGGCCATGGTAGTGCCATTCAGGTAGACCTGAATGATGAACCTAGATGATGTGAAGTGTGCCAAGAGCACTTTGTGCTTTATCACGTTGAAGCGTCTTTTGTGCTAGATGGAATTACAATGAAGATCTCAGACCACATAATCAGACAGGCTCAAAGAGTATGTCAAAGTACTACTTTATTATCATTTAATAAAGTTGGGAGAACTCACAGACATCAGATTGATGCTTGCACACTTGCAACTAAACTGATTACGTGGAAGTCATTAAATGTGGCAAAATATAAAACCAATCGAGGGAAGGGATTTGTTAATGGAACATATATTCTTATAGAGCATATAAGACGGAATGCATCATTGGCTACCCCTTATCTGTAGGGCACACCTTGAACTACCTCAAAATATGTACAGTACTGATTATAGCGGACTAAACAACAGTGGATTGGTCTCTGCAACATTGGGCCTCATTACGACCCAGGCGGTAAGTTACCGCCTGGGCCGTGACTTTACCACCATGGCGTAAACTACGTTTACGCCATGGTGGTTGGCGGACTTACCGCCCCATTCCGACCTTGGCAGGGCGGTAAGTCCCCAATCCCCATTTACCCTTCCCCATTCCCATTTTTGCCCCATAGGGTATTATGGGAGTGGGGAAGGCGTTAATTACGCCACCGTAAATTACGGTGGCGTAATTAACTCCATGGTCCCTTAGCGCCATGGATTTTAACACCTGCTAAAAGCAGGTGTTAAAAGCAACATGGCGCTAAGGGACCTCGTACTCAGGCGGTAAGGGTCGGCGCTGTTAACGCTGCCGTTAACCCCTTACCGCCTGGGTCGTAATGAGGCCCATTGTCTATTAGGTTGTCCCCCAGCCGCACAGATTGCTTGGCATACTATACCAACCTTGGACTCTTTTGCTGCACGTACGTGTTTCAATCCCGTCAGACTACTCCCTGTTTCCCTACTAGACCATCATCTCTCATCAGTAGGATATAAGCCAAAGTCTTCTGTTTGTAGTTGCCCCTGTTTATTTATTTGTTTATTTGTAAGGTGCCATAGCCCACAGGCAGCAGGGCGCACAAGTAGACAGATACTGGACGAGACAAAAACATGACAATCATATTTAATCAAAGAGGATAGTTTTTAGATTTTTTTGGAACATGTTGTATGTTCCTGTGGATCGCAATTGATGTGGGTATATTATTCCAGGCACCTGCAGCTCTGAAAGGAAATTATCTACCTTTTCCCTGATTGACCTGAGGAGTGGTAAGGAGGAGCGCTGAGCTTGATCTGAGAGACCTATTATGTCTATAACGTGTCACAGTGGATTTCAAATATTCTGGTGCCTTCAAATATATGCATTTATGGGTTAAATATAGTAGTTTGAACTTAATTCTTTTTTCCACTGGCAGCCAGTGAAGTTTCTTTCAGTATTCGGAAATGTGTTCCTTTTTTGGAAGATTGTATATTATCCTTACAGCCTCATTCTGGATGATCTGTAACTTCTGGTTGTTCCTTTCATTGGCTCTGCCAAGTAAGGCATTACATTGGTCAAGCCCAGGTAAAATTATAGCTATAACTAGCGTTTCACAGTTTTTACATGACACTAGTAGATTTATTTGCCTCAGGATTTTAAGATGGGAATGTGTTTTTTTGGCAACATTATTGACATGGGCATCTGAGTTTAGAGATGCTTCAAATATTACGCCAAGTGTTTTTACATTGTCAATCACCTTAATGGAACAATTGTCAACTATAAAGTTTGCGTAGGATGGATTGACTGCCCACTGTCCTGGAATATTCAATATGCACACATAGCTGTTTTTCCATGTATCTGGATTCTACAGCCTCGGTCTATCTCTGAGGTAGCTTGGTTAAGTTCAACGTGAGCCAGCATCCATTTTCCTATTATGGCCGTCCTTGCCACGTTATATATATACCTTTATAGCAAGCTTCTATAGGTTTTCTTTCTACCTTGTGCTACTGCATATTTACAGTTATTGGTCAGTGTGTTACTTAATCTTCTTTATAGCCACGATTACTTTAGCCTTAGATACATGTTTCTCTTGGTGCTTCAGTTACATTGTTACTCTTAAGTATTTTCATGTCGTTTCAACTTATGTTCACATATCTTCTTGATGACATCACTCTGTCCTCGTCAGATTTCACTTTATCGTACGTCCATGATGTCCATAGATGCGTTCTGGCACCCGTTTACATGGCATCCTCCTACACAGCATCCCTCCACACTTTCAGTGCTAGGGTACATTCTGTATGGCTGTCTGAGTGCATAATGTCTCTCATACACTCAATGCGGTATTCGAACAATACAGGGGGTCCCATTTATTGCTCTTCTCCTGCTGTTCCAGTATGACAGTGGTGAGGGGGCAGGAGCTAGTGAGAAAACAACTACCTGATCCTCTACAACTTCCCATCTGGTTCCACCATTAATGGGTGAGGAAGAGAAAGGTGAATAGGCAGAGACCATATGGGGTGTCCATTGGTCAGGAGCAGGGATGGAAAAGAGGATGTCAGTGATAGTCTGCCTGGAGGAAGCCTTTATTTTCCTTCCAGGATTTGAAAGAGAGGGAGGATAGGAAATAGAGTGGGAGTTAGAGTAGATAGAGGAGCTCGAGAGCACAATGGGGTGTGGGGGTGGAAGGCAGATGCCCAGGGCGGAGAGAGGCAGGAACTCTATACAGTGCCCAAAAGGACTCACCAGGCGGCCTAGCAGCCAAGCAGGTACAGATGTGGCAGGTACTTAAGCAAAAAACAAAAGGGGTAGACATTAAAAGCATACAGATTTGGAATTTCTAAAAGCAGGAAGATGTAGCATAATACAACTAGGGTAACAGTTTTTAAAGCTGCCTAGATTTGACAAATCTAACAAAATGAAGAATAGCAACATATCACCGGGGCAACACTATCTTTTAAAAAGGCTACATTCGGGGTTTAAACAGGCACAAAATGCTAGCATTTAGGGTACCTAAATAAGGTTGTTCTTAAAAGATTTAAGTTTCAAAAATACAGTAAAAATGCCCAGATGTGAGTTAACAAAATACAGTCTCAAATGCCCAGATTTAAGTTTTAAAAAACTGTAAAAATGCTCAGATTTGAGTTACAAAAATACGGTAAAAATGCCGAGGTTTGAGTTACAAAAATACAGTCAAAATGCCCATATCTGAGTTGAAAAAATGCAGTCAAATAGAGGTTGTTGCCTTGTCTTTAATCTTATTGGCCTTCTTGCTATAAACCCCTCATGGGAGCTGGACCCAGGTACCGGTATACTATTTATCCCCAACTCCTGCATGGTTTGTACCACCCTGATCTCGGAGGAACAGGGAGGGGAATAGACGGAATTACAAAAAATATGTGGCGATTCCACATGGTATACTATGTAGGTCTTTCCACAGTCACATTGAGAAGCAGGCTTTGCCTGGCACATAGTTGTTTCATCCTGAGGGGCAAAAAGTGTCCAGCCAAAGGGAGATAATGCTAGGAAGTGCTTGGGGGGGCGTGGCCAACCGCCATGTAGTGCGGACACGACTTCGGTAAGCTCCGCATGACGATCCATCGATAAGCTGTTTTTCCTGCTTTTAAGTCGCCTCTAGCACCTGCAAACCACCCCGAGAGCTGCTGGCAGCGGCGGGAGCCTCCCGGACTCCCTACATCCGAGGGTGGAAGCCCGGACGCCGCGTCGGGAAGACCGCATATCTACTATGCGAGTAGCCAAGATGGCGGCCTCCATTCGCTGAGCCCGGAGAGCCTAGTATCCCAGGAGAAGGCCGCCCTACGCTGCCGGGTGGAACGGGCGAGGGTGGTATCCCTGCTGGCCCCTCAGTGGCAACCCTTACGACAAGCCGGGGAGTGTTCCGGACGCGAGGACGGGAAGGCGACCAGCGAGGCCGAGGCTGCCTGCCTGCCCCGCTGCGGGGACCGAAAGCGATCGAGGACCAGCCGGACCCTCCCAGGGGATAGGAGTGCCGGAAGCGGGGCCTGGGGATCGCGCACCATATCGGGTGCGAGCGCCAGCCACCTCGCGCTGCCCCCGGTTGGCGCACCACGGGAGCTGCGTGCCCCATCCGCCCCGCCCGAATCACAGCCCCGACTCCCTGCGCCCTGGAAGTGGGTTGTGGCGGCAGGTAAACTCTCTTTACTGAGGACCGAGGGGAGCCGCAACCATATGCTGAAGAACGGCCCCTGCCTGGCGGAGCGTGTGGGGGCCTAACTGCATAGCACGGCCCGCGATTGAGCGACCCCTGGGGTTGGACTCCCTGCGGACCACCACTCAGGGCCCACCAATTTGCACCCAGCGGGTCGTGCCTCTCTGCCATATTCTTAGACCTGTTGCACCTTGCGGAGCCCGGAGGCCCTAGGGGACCGGCGCCGGAGAGCTTGACACCCCGCTGGGGGGCCCGGAGCGCGGACTATAGTGTGCTGGGAGAACCGCAGGCGGGCTATTTCCACAGGGGCCACGACTAAAGTGCCCTGGCCGGGACACCCGATTGCAGCACTTGATACCCGCTGAGCTGGGAGGATGTCCAGCTTGGATAAGTCTACGGGGAGAGGGGCCAGGTCTAAGCAGCGGCAGACCACCCTGGACGCTTACACAGCCCCTGAGCCCCCCAGCCCTGAGTGCCCAACCATGGCAACCGCCGCCAGAGACATAAGCCCTACACTAGCGACGTCTGAACCCACCAACTCCCAACTCTTGGAGGCCATCACGTTAATCCAAACAACTATGGTGAATAAAATCGACGCTGTGGCCATAGATCTGGGACTCCTTCGCCAGGACGTCCGCTCCCTGGCTGGTAGAACTGACGCGCTTGAGACCCAAGTACGTGAGAACACTGAAGCGAATACCCAGCTTCTGCACGACATGGAAGGCCTCAAGCAAACAGTCAAGAATCTGGAGGACAGGATGGAGGAGGCCGAAGGAAGGGCCCGCCGGAACAACATCCGGCTGCTTGGATTGCCGGAAGGCATCGAAGGCTCGGACCCCACCAACTACGTGGAAAACCTCCTACTGCAGGAGATAGGCGCGGAGAAACTATCGCAGGGGTTCTCCATCGAAAGGGCTCATAGGTCACTTGCCAGGAGGCCCCCGCCAGGAGGCCCACCCAGGCCTATGATAGCAAAAGTATTAAACTACAGAGACCGCGAGGTGGTCCTGGCGTACTCTCGGTCAGGGGGCCAGATACTGAGAAATTCGGCCAAGATTGCAATTTACCCCGACTACACCTTTCGAGTGCAGATGAACAGAGCTCAGTTCAGTCACATCAAAGCCAGGTTGAAGGCCGCTGGTTTGAAATACATGCTCCTGTACCCGGCAAGGCTAAAAGTAATACACAAGAACAGAGCCCACTTATTCGACACGCCGGAACAAGCCCGGGACTGGATGGACGAGCAACAATTACCAGACATCGAAGACAAGAGGCGCAAACCGCACTGACAAGCCTACCAGAGACTGCTGTATCGTATCACACCATAAGAACATAGTAACCTAACCCCTAGAGCAGCTGAAAGGATCCTATCACGTGGAACACCGAAGTTTCAGCTCCCTCAACCCCCCAGGAGCTTGTTTTTTTTCTTCTGTTTTTTCAGGGTACGTTTACCCGCCCGTAGGGCACCCGAAGACCATGCCTGGTCCTAAGGAGCGGAAACGGGACAGTCACGACGAGGAGTATCTTGTCAGACCAGTTATTAGTTGGGGAAGTTTTTTCTTAGGGAAAGGGGAGCCGGAAACCCGCACCCTAGTTGGGAACCCTAAAGTTGGAATACCGAGACCGCAGGACTCCCTCAATACCACAGCACCTCTTACGGGACCCCGACCAAAACCTGGGCGGGTGAGAGAACACCACCATGACTATGGCTGAGAGAATAAAAGTGATGACGTGGAACGTCAGAGGCATGAATAGCTATGTGAAACAACGAAGGATCCAGGCATACCTGCGACGATGCAAGGTAGGGATCGCCATGCTTCAGGAGACACACCTAACGGAGGCAAAACTGGCAGCGCTAGCCAAAACCTGGCGGGGGACCTTGGTGGGATCCGCCTACTCCTCATATGCTAGGGGGGTCCTGGTGTGGATTAATCCGACAGTCCCCTTTAAAGTCACGGACACCAAGACGGATGACGAGGGCAGGATGGCTCTAGTGCAGGGTACCATGGAGGGAAAAGACCTATGCCTGATTAGCACTTACGCACCTAACCATGACGCCACGACCTTCTTCCACTCCCTGTGCTCTAGACTGGGCCCCTACGCAAATAGCATTCTGATATGGGGTGGGGACCACAACTGCACCTTAGACCCCCTCAAAGATAGGTCTGACACCAAACACTCCCGCCCATCCCCCCCAGCCAAGATACTATCCAAACTGATTTCGCAGTTGTCACTATGCGATCTGTGGAGGGAACTGAGTCCGGAGAAACGGGAGTATTCCTTCTTCTCCCCGCCACATAGCGTCCACACTAGGTTGGACTACATGCTGGTCAGTCAGGAGCAGCAAGCAACTTTCAGCGAGGCTCAATACTTACCCAGAGTACTATCAGACCACTCACCCCTGTCGGTCACTTGGGAGGTGTACCCGCCCAGACCCCCGGTTCCCACGTGGAGACTGCGAGCAGAGGCACTGCTGGACGGGGCCTTCAGGGATCACGTACAAGACAGCACAGATGAATACTGGCTAAACAACCTAGGCAGTGTAGAGTGCATCGGCACCGCATGGGAGGCGTATAAGGTGGTTATGAGAGGGGACATGCTAGCTGCAGTAGGGGGGGCTCAAAGAGCCATTACAAATGCTCTGGCGGAAGCTGAAAGAAAGCTGGGGGAGCTGGAGAACAAGGCAGATCCGACTCCTGAGCATGTACGGGAAATAATAACGCAGAGACAGGCCTGTCTGACGCACTGGGAGTCCCTGGGGAAATTAAGCTACGCCAAACACACTGAAAGGACACACGCCCTGGGAGACAAGCCCGGCAAACTCTTGGCCTGGCTGTACAAGAGGGAAACCCCTAGGACCCCCATCTGCCACATTCTTAGATCGGATGGCACTACGGTGCACACCCAGGCAGAAATTAATATCGTCTTCTCTGAGTACTACCAGAACCTGTACTCCAAAACCCCGCCCTCGCCGGACACCGGGATCGAGGACGCCCTAGATTGCATAGAGTTACCCAAGCTAGACCCACTGTTGGCCGTAGCTTTGGAAGACCCGATCACCCCAGACGAAGTTAAGGCAATCATTAGATCATTACCCTCTGGGAAAGCGCCAGGCATGGATGGCCTTCCTGGGGAATTCTATAAGACATATGAGGAGACCCTTGCCCCACTGCTGGCACAAGTATACAATGAGGCTTTTGAACGCGGCACACTCCCTGACTCCATGAGGGAAGCAACAATCATCCCCTTGCTGAAGCCCGGCAAAGATGGAACTGATTGTGGTTCATACAGACCGCTCTCTATGCTAAATGTCGACTGCAAAATACTGTCGGCACTCCTCGCCAATAGACTACGCAAAGTTATCCCCCTGCTAATACACCATGACCAAACTGGCTATGTACCAGGACGCTCCATAACCGAAAACTTACGCAGGTTGCACCACATCATATACCGCACTGAGCGAGACACCCAGAAATACGCGGTGGCATCACTTGATGCCACCAAGGCCTTTGATTCGGTTAATTGGGAATGGTTATACGCCACCATGGTCAGGATGGGCATTGGACCCGCTTTCCTTAAATGGACCCAATTGCTTTACACCCACCCCGTGGCCAGAGTGCGCACCAACAAGACATACTCTGGCAAATGGCCCCTCCACAGAGGCACACGACAGTGATGTCCCCTATCCCCCATGCTTTACATCATTGCTGCAGAGCCAGTGGCCGCATACATTCGGCAGGAATACGGTGGAGGAGGCATCATACTAGATGGAGTGACACACCTTATCTCCATGTACGCGGATGACACTCTTCTCTACCTACATAACCCTGAGCACCTCCTGCCCTACATCTTGGAGACACTAGAATGCTTCCAAAAACATACTGGCATCCAGATAAACAAAGACAAGTCGTGTCTCTACCCCCTCGCAGCACTATATAGCAATGAGTGCGGATCCCTGCCCCCACTAGCTCTCCAGTGGAAGGTGACATCCTTCAAATACTTGGGTATTACCATACACTGTAGCCCGGTCACTGAACATATCCTTAACACAGTCAGATCAAAGGATGCACTCACCAACTCCATGGCTTTCTGGGGGAAACTCCCTCTCTCTATGGCAGGAAGAGCAGGACTCCTCAAAATGGTAGCGCTCCCACGCCTATTGCACTGCTTTACCAATGTCCCCTACAACATCCCCTCAGCCTTTTTCAGAGACCTGAACAATCTCTGCAGAGGATTCCTGTGGCAGGGGGGCAGGCACAGGGTGGCGCTTGATATCCTTCAAAGGCCCTACGAGAAAGGTGGACTGAAAGTCCCTAATTTCGAATTATATTACCTGGCCAGCCAACTGAAGCACGTAACGCACTGGATGGCTGATGAAACCACCACTGACACCAGACTTCTCCAACCGGCTCTGCCGCGACTGCTACTCCGAGACTTGTTATGGGTCGAGAAAGGGGCTCCACAGCGTCACCCATACCTGGCCAAGCTGGGAATCCAACTCTGGAAGCGGGCCTGCAAAGCTGCGGGGCTGAGGGGCCCATACTCCCCACAGATCCCCATTGCAGCAGTCATGGCGAAACCCTCTTGGGGGCACACTGAAACTCGCTCGGTGTGGGAGCCTTATGGGGTGGCAGTACTGGGCGACCTCATGCACGAACATGAACTTTTGACATTCCCCGACCTCTGCGAGTCGACGGGCCTGCCCACCGGGCATTCTTGCTCCACAGGGCGGTAACACTGGCCTTAAGGAAAAGATGGCCAGAGATAGACAATCAATTCACTGAGAACGAAACCATCGAAACACTGCTGGACACTGCCGAAGGAGGCCACGAAACCTCCAGAATATACGAAGCCCTATTACTGGCAACGACAACGAATGAACTAAAATGTAAAAGGAGATGGGAGAGCGAAATGGGCCTTGTATTTGAGGACAACACATGGGAGAAAATAACCCACTACCATAAAAAGACTTCCAGGAATGCTCGCCTCCAATTAATACAGCTATCACAAACAGAGCCTACCTTACACCCGACGTCATATCAAAGTTTAAAGGGGCCTCGCCACAGACATGTCCCAAGTGCCACGCCCCGCAGGCAGGAATGACCCATATGTTCTGGAGCTGTCCCGCGGTCCTAAGGTTTTGGGCCCGGGTGAAAGAAAGGGTGGCGCTGGCCGGGATTGAAGTGGTAACTCATGAACCTGCAGCTTGCATATTGGGGACATACAGGCGAAGCAGCAAGGATAAGCCCCTAAATAGACTCCTAGACTTGATTTACATAACAGCTAAAAGGCGCATAGCCATGGGCTGGAAAAGCGTACGGGGTCCCAGCGAGGCCCTTTGGTGGTATGATCTCAAGAGATGGATCGCCGCGGAGACGGCGGCTTGGGAAATGGCAATCCAGGTACAAAAACTAGACTCCAGTGCAGATCTTCTCCGCTGGGTGGAGCTGACAGAGCCACTTCTCCGTCCAGCGACACAGGACAGCACACCGAACAGTCCTGGCAGTCCCTGCTCGGCACGCGAGCCCATTGAGGACTGAGGCTTTAACTGCGGTCACGGGGGGAGGGGGGTGGAGTGGGCGGGAAGGGAATGTTAAGGTTGACGTTTTTGTTATTACACATACTACAATGCTCCGCCATTGCGCTGTTCGTTACATGTTTTGAAAAACCAATAAAGTATTTTCAAAAAAAAAAAAAAAAAAAAAAATGCTAGGAAGTGCTTACCCCTCTAGTCCTCTGCAGCGGCTGCTTCCCCTTCTCCACAACTGCCTCCAACTGACTAAGACGTTGTCCTCACGGGCCACATATTAGAGAGATGTCTCTTGAATAAAGCTCCCTGCACTGCGAGAAACAGCAAAGTTCCAGAGCATGCAACCCCCCCTGAGAATTCTCGATCTCCACCGTGCCTGACGCAATAGACTGGAGTTTCAACAAATATTTGCTTGGGTGTTGATCGACCCCTTCACACCTACACGCTGCAGCAGAGTTTTCCAAACCAATCTGCAACAGCAGTGCCATCCCCCCAACCAGGAGCAGTCAATATAGCCGCCACCTCACTTCAAAACCAACCTTTGCATAGGTTGGCTGTTGTCGGCGTCTGGGTTACTGCATCTAGCTTCTCTCGTTGGAGATAACCCTTGCATTTGTCCATTTGTACCTATAGCCAATAAGCCATGTTCTTGCTCATTCCACCGTGATCCTTTATTTTCCCTTCAAAGAAAATTAGCTCAAATGACACAGTTGTTTTTTTTTCAAAAATGGCAAACTTGGCCGCAGTTTTATTTTCACAACAACAGAATCACTGCACACATTTAGCGAAATTCAGTTTAAGTTGATCAGGCATGTCTGATATGTTGGAAGCCTCTGCCCCTGCAGAATTTAGACATGGCGCAATTCAACTTCTTCCTCGATCTTTCGACTGCCGTGTGGTTCTCAGCTCCCCTCCATTCCGGCCTGGGAATTATCTCCGACCACACCATCCCCATGTCTCCGAGCTGCGCCAACATCTCCTGTAATGAGAGCATCATGTCCCTCAACAAGACCCCCTTCCCCAAGCAAGTCAAGTCGTTCCCCCCCAAATGGATGACCAGCACGTCGCGACTCTGTTGCTTCCCCAGCAACTTCCGTATCAGCCCCTGTAGCTGTTCCCACTTCATCCCCGGCACCCCATGCCACCAGATCCGGTACTCGCCGGCCATCAGCTCCTCCTGCTGTGGTGACCAGTTTGCCCCGGCCCTTGAAATAAATGAGTGCCCCACCACCCACACGGAGCACCTCTTCCTCCTCTGTGAAGCTGGTAATGAGAAGGAGACGAGAGGGGCATGTTACATTACATTTTCTCTGGCCTGATGTACCTTTTGAAACAACCCGAAGACCACCTCCCTAATCGCTTGATTTCTTCGGCCCCTAGCCCCCCCGCTGCTGCAGAGGTGGCCGCCCGATCCTAAAAGAGTGAGTCCTGAACCGCTTTTCTGTCAACCCCGATTTTGCCAATGCTAGATTCATCACTTTCTTGAACTGGAAGCGGCTTAAGGTGGACCCATTCCTATGTAACAGTAGCGGGGCACCGGGGTCCGATGGCAGCCTTTGTTGCAGGAATCTGGCCAAGGCCGCCACAGGGCAGACTAAGCTAGCCTGGATGGCCTGCACTGTCAAGGTCACCCCTTTCCCTTTCTGATCGGTCTTTGACCTACGCACAAAGATGGTCACCTGGCTGCACGTTGCCTGGACATCCCTTAATCGCAAGAAACCAGCCCCCTTGCCTTCTTTGTTCTCGGGCACAAGCTCGCTCACCCTGAGGGCCCCAAAGAATGCTACTGTGAGGGCTGCTGTGAATAATACTCACTCTGCATTACTGTTGCATATCATGTTCAGACATTCAATTAAACCATGCAGTTTCACCACGTCAATGGGCCGCCTATCATCAGGCTTCCATACTGTTTGCTTGGCCCAACCTCTCATGGCCAATGCGATGTACTGCTACTTGGTGAGGTCCCTTTCACCCTGAAGTTTGGTATAATGAGCTATCACTTCCAAATTATGTCATCCAGGCTCTGGTTTTTCCCATCTTCCAGCACCACCCCACAAAGGCTTGCACTGGTAGATCTCTCTGCCCTTCTGACAGTACGTTCCTCTGAAATGCTGTGAAACGTTCCCAGCAAGCCCTGTACCTTTTTGCTGTGCCTGGTGCCAAGGCTGTGTCTATCAGAGCGCCCAGATCACCCCAATCATCCCCCACCATTGCTCCTTGAATGGGGACATCACCTTCCTTGCTTCTGGACAGTTGCCTCGGGACCTCTCCCACTGCAAATGAGACAGAGAATCAGCTACTGTGTTTTTTACGCCGGGGATATGCCGTGCCCTGACCTCAATGTTCAAGGCCATTAGGCTCTTATGGAGTTCCCGGAGCAATTTCAAAACCCTTACATTGTTTGATGACCCCAGATTCATAATCTGGACCACCGCCAAATTGTCTGACCATAAAGACACCTTTTTGTTCTCCAGTTGGGCCCCCCATAGCTTAAATGCAACCACAATGGAAAATAGTTCCAACAGCGTGATGTCTTTTGTGATTGCCTTCAGGTGCCACTCTGCTGACCATGCCTTATCGCACCACCTGTCCCCCAGGATTGCCCTGAAACCGTGAGACCCAGAAGAATCAGAAAACAGCTTGAGCCTTTGACTGCTGGCCATTCCTGCCTCCAAAGTAGCACCCCATTCGATTGTTTCAAAAATTTCTCCCACATCCGGAGGTCCTCTTTCACCCCAGATCCCAACCGGACATGTTGGGAAGCATGCTGTAGCCCTATTGTCTTTAGCTCTATACCCCTGGCAAACACTCTCCCTGTGGGTATTACTCTCCCAGTGAAATTGAGATTACCTGCCAGGGATTGCAGCTGCCTCAAGGTTGCTTTGCTCTTACCTTTCAACCCTTTGATGATCTCCTTCAATTTCTGCACCTTGTCTTGTGGGAGCCTGCATTTGCCTTTGACTGAATCAATTTCAATCCTTAGAAATGTCAGAGTTGTGGCTGGGCCTACCGTCTTCCCTTATGCTAACGGGACCCCCATGCTCCCCATCAAGCCCTGGAATGCCGCCATGAGTGCCCTGAACCCCTGGGTCCCCTCTTTACCAATGAATAAAAAATCATCAAGGTAGTTCAGGACCCCACCCTTCCTCACTTTCTCCTTCAATGTGAACTCCTGAAAGGTGCTGAATGCTTCAAAGTACGAACATGAAATGGCACAGCCCATTGGCAGACATTTGTCATAAAAATACTTGTCATCCACCTTGAACCCCAGTAAGTGGTGGCTTTCCTTGTGAATCGGCAAAAACCTGAAGGCTGATTCAATGTCTGACTTTCCCATTAGAGCCCCCCTCCCTGCAGCTTTCACCATATGTATTGCGTCATCCAGGGAGGCATACTGTACCCTACACAACTCCTCTGGTATGCCATCATTCACAGATAGTCCTTCTGGAAAGGAGAGGTGGTGAATTAAGCGATACTGGCCCTCCTCCTTCTTGGGCACTAACCCTAAAGGTGACACCACAAACTTGTCCAACGGGGGGGAGGAAAAGGGGCCAGCCACTCTATGCAGCTTGATTTCTTTCTCTACTTTGTGCTCCACGACCTCCGGTTTTTCAAGCTCTGACCGTAGGTTGGTTGCTTCCTTCACACTCTTGCTTCCTGTACCAGGGATCTTGAAATCCCACCTAAACCCTTGCCACAACAACTTAGCATCCGCCCACTTATGGTATATATTAAGAAAAGGAGTCATGGCAAGGAGGTTGACCGGTGTAGGTAAACTTGATTTAATCTGTTTTTTCTCTCTTACAGGCTTACAAAACCCACAACCTCAGGTAATCCCACATTCTCGCTTCGACCTCTCTGTAGGCTTGCTGCTGCTCTTAAGTTTTGCTTCGCTTGAGGAGGAGCTGCGAGCCCCTGAGCCCCCCCTCTTGGGTGCCTGAACCGACATGTTTTACCAAAGGGGCACTCCCCTTCTGCAAACCTCCAGCAATCTGCTCGCTCCCCCTGGTAGCTGGCTGCCCGATTGACCCAGGAGGACGGCCCACGAAAGGACCCCCTACCCTGCTGCGAATAACCTCCTCTACCTCGCCAAACCTGGGACTTTTCCCCTTGCTGTTTGTCACCAGGCTCTATGGCTGCCACCATTTTTCCCCTTGCTGTTTGTCACCAGGCTCTATGGCTGCCACCATTTTGTCAATGTACCCCCCGACATCCACTTCATCCCAAGACATAGCGGGCCATACTTGCATTTTCAGCCTGAAACCCCGGTCATAATCCAGCCATCCGTCCCCCCTGTCCTTCAGGTATAGGTCATGGATATATTGCTCATATGCCACCATTGATAACCCATCAAGCAGATATTTTTCTAGCATCACTGACATGTAAATTCTAAATGCTTTGAGCCAATTGTGAATGGAGGGTTCAACCTTGGCCCTCTCCCTTTTCCTTTTCTCTTTCTCCTTCTCCGATAGATCTTTCAAACCCTCCCCTAATGGTACAATCCCTAATAGACCAAAAATGTCAACAAACTCCTTTCGCCATAGCCTCTCCTTAGTGACCTAGGGGATGTGCCACACCAGTGAGTTCATTGCTGCACGCACTGGCGCAAACCCTGGCTTTGGTCTTCCATACTAGGTTACCTGTCCCCAACCTCCTCCCGCCCCCGGGTTGGTTGGGACTGTTGAAATTGGTTGTGCCTCGTTACCCCCGCTGATGTTGTGAACCCCAGGCCCTTGCCCCCACCATGACAGCCCCTGTTGTGTTCCAGGTGGGGAGGACACTTGAGACAGTTGGCTACTCCCCCCCCCCCGCCCCTGGGCCGGTGCTAGGCAAACCAACTGACTGAAAACATCAGGTGGAATTACCCCTACCTGCCCTGTCACACCCATGGGAGGAAATGCCTGGTATATTCCCCTCCCAAGCCCCCTGAGCCCTGATTCAAGGTCTGCTGATGTGGCATACCACTAACATTAACCACATTTCTATTCACATTATCATTAACATTCAATGCCTGCCCATGCCCACTTTTACCCCATGCCTGCATGCACTGCATCAACATACCTTTGACCATCTCTAGGGATGTGGTTCCCTCCACAGCTAAATCCACCAGTCTGGTTACAGGAGTGCTGGGTGTGCCACCACTGTTCCCTGGAGCCTCAGCAGGTGTAGGTGCCGGTAAGGCTGCATCCTCCTGCGCCCTCACTCTCCTTCTTGGTTTTTTCTGGCATTGGACTGTTCCATGTTTGCCTTTACCTTCGCCGTCATGGTCCTTTTTCTCTTACTCATCTGGACCTCTTCTTCTTCACCACCATCCTCTTCTTCTCCCCCCCGTATTTCCACTTCAGCCAGTGTCCCCTCACTGGTGCTGTCTTGAAACATCAAGGGGGTGCCCCTTTCCTGGCTGGGCCCAGATGTGTCCCGTCCCATTTGGACCACCATTGTGCTCATCCAATTAGGCCCATGAGTTGCTGCAGCCAGTCTTGCCATCTCCAGGAAGGCCTCCAGGTCCATCCTTCTGTAGGTCTGTTGTTGATTCCACTCTTCAAGAGCCACAAACCTTGGATCTTGCTGCTGCTGGCTCTTAACTGCTGTCTGGTGCCTTAATTAAGCGTGTCCTGCTGCTCGCACCAAGTTTCAACCTTTGGCAGCCCGGGTTAAATTGTCTGTGATTTTAGAAAGCACTTAATTCTTTTTAACCAGCCAGGCTCACTTTTCCCCCTGGGCGGCCAGAGTGTGATTGCATGCGTTTTATAAACAAAAGTCTGTCAGCCTTTTCCCCAAAAGTCCGGCCTTTTTTGGAGGGCTGGGTTCGCTTTTAAGTGGCCAACACAGGGATTGAACCTGCGACCTTGGTGTTATTAGCAGCACGCTCTAACCAACTAAGTTAACCGGCCAGACAATATGTCCCAAGGCTTCCCCCTAGTGTGGTCCGGGCTATTTCACCCATGAATTTCAAAGCTTTTCACCCTTTCCAGTGGGCTGGGTTTGTTCAGGGACGGTGCTGTGTGACCCTGTGTCCCTCGCTGCTCCTTACCCGGACGCCGCCTTCCTCCACTTCTCCTTTGGCGCTGCTTCCTTCCTTTGCGGTCTGTCTCTCCTTCAGCGTTGCCCCTTCTGCTTCACGGCCTCACAGCTCTCGTGCTTCCCCTCTGTTGGGCTAGCTTCAGCCACTGCTTCCGGGTTCCGGAGCCTCTCGCTCTTCCTAGCAGCTCCGCCATCACTGTTGTTGGGCGTTCCAGCCGCACTATTGCCCGCTCCTGGGCAACTGATGGCGGTTTGGCTCCGATACCTCTCCTCAGGATAACGGCCTTTCGTCCTGTGCTGCACTCTCGACCCGGCAGCACTTCACAATGACCTTGAGGACAACGAAGAACCTCTCCCACAGAACCAAAACAAACATCTTCTTCACTCCGACGGGGTGGGCGTCCTACTGCAGGTGCTGGATGATACCTGTCGTAGGACACCCGCCCGTTATATAGGGGGTTACCCCGCCCCTTCCCATTGTTCGCCCTTCGTGGACTTTGCTGATTTTGGTGCCGCTATGCGCCTGAGCCCTCCTCCTCCCAAAAGGGGGGAGGGAGTAGAGGGGAGATGGTCCAGCAGTGAAGGACCGTGCACGGGTTACCAGGCCGCCTCCTCCATTTTCTTTCTACTTCTCATTGACAGCTTCATTACCCGTTGAAGATGGCTGGGGACGCCTCAGCTACCAAATAACTGCAAACAGCCTGAGCTAGCAGCCGCCTATTGTCACAGACCGCTGCAGCTCATTGTCTGCAAGAGACAGTTCAGACAGCCACTCAGTGTCTCGGAGGGGGAAGTGCAAAGCCGCAGAAGCACCCACTCGCCAGCATACTCTGTACAGGTGGCCTCCTCAACTCCTACTCCGTCACCTCCCGTCCACCATCTTGTCACAGCGGCCTTATTACTCCAGGAAAAGTCAGTTTTGTGCACCAATTGGACAATGTCTCCACATGCCAAAGCTCGCCTGTATGCTCAAAGAGGCTTCAGACACAGGCATGCAGGTTGCAAAATAAATAAAAATCCAAAGGAAGCTCACCAGAGCCATTTTTCTAGTAGAAGGGCTTGTGGGTTCTGCACCCCAAATGCTTGCCAAGAGCAAAGCACTGGACTTTGGCCTTGGTCTGGCTATATGGTCTGAGCTGGAGGCAGAGCGGCTCATAAAGATCTCCAGAAGAAGTGCGACTCAACTAAAAGAAACATCCATATCGACACAGTGAAAAACAGTCAGTCCCTGGAGCTGGTGCTGAGTGGACTGCAGGCAGAGAAACACACAGCCGGCACGGGGGCCTGGCTGGTAACCCTGAGTGAGGCTGTGAGCCTGAGCCACATCACAGCCATTTTTAAGCAACCAATTCTGATTTTAAATACATTACAATGGGAAACCAGCACGCCCATACTTGCACCATCACATAAAACAGGCATATGAACTGCACTCAGCTATAAAAATATAAATAAACAGAATTAGGTGAAAGAAAATGGCTGCGTTGGGCAAACAATCACATACTGTACACCCAATCACACCCTACTCACAAAACAAAACTGCTGATCCAATCAGTTACTTCTTACACTTAACCAACACCCACATATAAGTACATTGACATTAAAGGTAACCTACTTATTTAAAACAAATATATAGTACACAAACTTAAAAGATCTAATAAATAATGTTTTAAAGCAACAAAAAAGTAAAAACATGTTTTAAGAAACATAAACAAATGGTGCCACCATTTTGAAAGAAAAAATGGCTGCCAAATTCAGCACACAATACAAATGCATGGAAAGAGTACAAAAGAGTGTGGTTTCAGGTGGACATGGGAGGGAATTGGTGGAAAATCATATAGATTTAACTTAGAGATGGGTGTTAAATGGGTGGACACATAGCCAAACAACACAAAAAGCTGATGTATCCATCCTCATATGTCATCTTCACTGAAAGGCATTACAGTCCCTCATGCAAAGCCCCTAGTTGTAGCTCTTATGTTAAAGCTCTTATTTAATGACAATAGTTTTGGCTTATAGGTAGCGCTTTAAGCTCCACCTAATAGCCAAAACTAAAAATGAACTTTGCCTGTGTGGATTTGCAAGGGAGTGCTGGGGATATGGGTTCAGATCACACAAACAATAGCAAATAATTTGCCCTCACTGGGGCTAGGTGAAATACTGTTCGGATAATCCAAGCCACCAGAATTTTGGGTGGTGTTAGCCCATGAAAGCTTTTAGAACTTTAACAGAGATTTCTCTGGAAGGGTTTGAGATTCCATGTCTGTTTAATATGAAAGACCCATTGCTTTACTGAAGCCTGGAACTAAGGAAGTGGGAATGTTAATCTAGTTTCGATTTCCATCACTGTTGCTTTAGAAATATAAAAAACACATTTTCTCACCATTTTAGGGTGCGTGGTTGGGCAGCTGTGGGATGAGGAGATCATGAGGTGAATTGTGGGGGCAAGGGACCTCATTTTCCACTGCAATGTGACACACAAATATTTGCAGATCACCAAACATGTGGACCAGAGCCAGCTTAAGTCATCACTAAAAATGCAAACCATTAAAGAGCAAGGGTAGCTGCCTGGCACTTGACCAAGGGTGGTGGCAGAGGCTGGCTGCTCCAGTGGTGCCTCCAGCACTGCCATGGAACTGGAAGACGCCAACAAGGAGGTGTGCAACCTGACCTCCTGTACCTTTTGCAGCATCACCTATCCCTACTTTGAGGTGCTCAGTTTTATCTCCAGTGCCGCATCTGCCTCAGAGAAAAGCACTGGACTCTGGCCTTGGTCTGGCTATATGGTCTGGGCTGGAGGCAGTGCGGCTCATAAAGATCTCCAGAAGAAGAGCGACTCAACTAAAAGAAACATCCTTATCGACACATTGAAAAACAGTCAGTCCCTGGAGCTGGTGCTGAGTGGACTTCAGGCGGAGAAACACACAGCCGGCATGGGGGCCTGGCTGGTAACCCTGAGTGAGACTGTGAGCCTGAGCCACATCTCAGCCATTTTTAAGCAACCAATTCTGATTTTAAATACATTACAATTGGAAACCAGCAGGCCCAGACTTGCACCATCAAAAAAAACGGTCATGTGAACTGCACTCAGCTATAAAAAAAACAAAAAAAAAACAGCAGGATTCAGTGAAAGAAAATGGCTGCCTTGGGCAAAAAAACACATACTGTACACCCAATCACACCATACTAACAAAACAAAACTGCTTTTCCAATCAGGTACTTCTTACACTTAACCAACACCAACAAATAAGTACATTGACATTTTCAGAGATATTTTGCAACAAAACCTTTCTATTAAAGTAACCTACTTATTTAAAACAAATATATAGTACATAAACTTAAAAGATCTAATATATAATTTTTTTAAGCATCAAAAAAGTAAAAACATGTTTTAAGAAACATAAAAAAATGGTGCAACCATTTTGAAAGAAAATATGGCTGCCAAATTCAGCACACAATACAAATACATGGAAAGTGTACAAAAGAAATGTTGTTTTAGGTGGGGATGGGAGGAAATTGGTGGAAAATCATATAGATTTAACTTAGAGATGGGTGTTAAATGAGTGGACACATAGCCAAGCAACACGAAAAGCCGATGTATCCATCCTCATATGTCATCTTCACTGAAAAGCATTTCAGACCCTCATTCAAAGCCCCTATTTGTAGCTCTTATGTTAAAGCTCTTATTTAATGACAATAGTTTTTGCTTATAGGTAGCGCTTTAAGCCCCACCTAATAACCAAAATTAAAAATGAACTTTGCCTGTGAGTATTTGCAAAGAAATGCTGGGGATATGGGTTCAGATTACACAAAAAAACGAAATTAATTTGTCCTCGCTGGGGCTAGGTGAAATATTGTTAGGATAATCCAAACCACCAGAATTTTGGGTGGTGTTAGCCCGTGAAAACTTTTAGAACTTTCACAGAGATTTCACTGGAATATTTTGAGATTTCATGGCTGTTTACTATGAAAGACCCATTGCTTTACTGAATCCTGGAACTAAGGCAGTGGGAATGTTAATCTAGTTTCGATATCCATCACTGTTGCTTTAGAAATATAAAAAAACACATTTTCTCATCATTCTTGGGTGCGAGGTTGGGCAAAGGTGGGATGAGGAGATCATGAGGTGAATTGTGGGGGTAAAGGGCCCTTATTTTCTACTGTAATGTGACACTCAAATATTTGCAGTTCACAAACATTTTGATCAGAGCCAGCTTAAGTCATCATTAAAAATGCAAACCATTTAAGAGCAAGGGTAGCTGCCTGGCACTTGACCAAGGGTGGTGGCTGAGGCCGGCTGCTCCAGTGGTGCCTCCAGCACTGCCATGGAACTGGAAAATGCCAACAAGGAGGTGTGCAACCTGACCTCCCGTAACTTTTGCAGCATCATCTATCCCTACTTTGAGGTGCTCAATTTTATCTCCAGTGCCTCATCTGCCTCAGAGCAAAGCACTGGACTTTAGCCTTGGTCTGGCTATATGGTCTGGGCTGGAGGCAGAGCGGTTCATAAAGATCTCCAGAAGAAGAGCGACTCAACTAAAATAAACATCCATATCGACACCGTGAAAACCAGTCAGTCCCTGAAGCTGGTGCTGAATGGACTGCAGGCGGAGAAACACAAAGCCGACAGGGGGGCCTGGCTGGTTACCCTGAGTGAGACTGTGAGCCTGAGCCACATCTCAGCCATTTTTAAGCAACCAATCCTGATTTTAAATACATTTCAATTGGAAACCAGCACGCCCATACTTGCACCATCCCATAAAACGGGCATGTGAACTGCACTCAGCTATAAAAAGAAATATGCAGGATTCGGTGAAAGAAAATGGCTCCTTGGGCAAAAAACACATACTGTACACCCAATCACACCATACTAACAAAACAAAACTGCTGATCCAATCAGGTACTTCTTACACGTAACCAACACCCACAAATAAGTACATTGACATTTTCAGAGATTTTTTGCAACAAAACCTTTCTATTAAAGTAACCTACTTATTTAAAACAAATACATAGTACATAAACTTAAAAGATCTAATCAATAATTGTTTAAATCATCAAAAAAGTAAACACATGTTTTAAGAAACATAAACAAATGCTGCCACCATTTTGAAAGAAATAATGGCTGCCAAATTCAGCACACAATACAAATCCATGGGAAGAGTACAAAAGGGGTGTGGTTTTAGGTGGGGGTCGGAGGGAATTGGTTGAAAATCATATAGTTTTAACTTAGAGATGGGTGTTAAATGGGTGCACACATAGCCAAACAACACAAAAAGCTGATGTATCCATCCTCATATGTGATCTTAACTGAAAAGCATTACAGTCCCTCATTCAAAGCCCCTATTTTTTAGCTCTTATGTTAAAGCTCTTATTTAATGACAATAGCTTCGGCTTATAGGTAGCGCTTTAAGCTCCACATAATAGCCAAAACTAAATATGAACTTTGCCTGTGTGGATTTACAAGGGAGTGCTGGGGATATGGGTTCAGATTGCACGAACAACAGCAATTAATTTGCCCTCACTGGGGCTGGGTGAAATATTGTTAGGATAATCCAAACCATCAGAATTGTGGGTGGTGTTAGCCCATGAAAACTTTTAGAACTTTCACAGAGATTTCTCTGGAAAGGTTTCAGATTCCATGGCTGTTTACTGTGAAAGACCCATTGCTTTACTGAAGCCTGGAACTAAGGCAGTGGAAGGTTAATCTAATTTCGATGTCCATCGCTGTTGCTTTAGAAATATAAAAAAACACTTTTACTCACCATTCTTGGGTGCGAGGTAGGACAGCGGTGGGCTGAGGAGATCATGAGGTGAATTGTGGGGGGCAAAGGACCCCATTTTCCACTGAAATGTGACAAACAAATAGTTGCAGATCACCAAACATGTGGATCAGAGCCAGCTTAAGTCATCACTAAAAATGCAAACCATTTAAGAGCAAGGGTAGCTGCCTGGCACTTGACCATGGGTGGTGGCAGAGGCCGACTGCTCCAGTGGTGCCTCCAGCACTGCCATGGAACTGGAAGACGCCAACAAGGAGGTGTGCAACCTGACCTCCTGTACCTTTTGCAGCATCACCTATCCCTACTTTGAGGTGCTCAGTTTTATCTCCAGTGCCTCATCTGCCTCATAGCAAAGCACTGGACTCTGGCCTTGGTCTGCCTCTATGGTCTGGGCTGGAGGCAGAGCTGCTCATAAAGATCTCCAGAAGAAGAGCGACTCAACTAAAAGAAACATCCATATTGACACAGTGAAAACCAGTCAGTCCCTGGACCTGGTGCTGAGTGGACTGCAGGCAGAGAAACACACAGTCGGCACGGGGGCCTGGCTGGTAACCCTGAGTGGAACTGTGAGCCTGAGCCACATCTCAGCCATTTTTAAGCAACCAATTCTGATTTTAAATACATTACAATTGGAAACCAGCACACCCATACTTGCACCATCACATAAAACGGGCTTGTTAGCTGCACTCAGCTATAAAAAAAAAAGCAGGATTCGGTGAAAGAAAATGGTTGCCTTGGGCAAAAAAACACATACTGTACACCCAATCACACCATAATAACAAAACAAAAGTGCTTCTCCAATCAGGTACTTCTTAAACTTAACCAACACCCACAAATAAGATTATTGACATTTTCAGAGTTATTTTGCAACAAAACCTTTCTATTAAAGTAACCTACCTATTTAAAACAAATACATAGTACATAAACTTAAAAGATCTAATCAATAATTTTTTAAAGCATCAAAAAAGTAAAATCATGTTTTAAGAAACATAAACAAATGGTGCCACCATTTTGAAAGAAAAAATGGCTGCCGCATTCAGCACACAATAAAAATGCATGGAAAGAGTACAAAAGGGGTGTGGTTTTAGGTGGGGATGGGAGGGAATTGGTGGAAAATCATATAGATTTAACTTAGGTATGGGTGTTAAATGGGTGGACACATAGCCAAACAACACGAAAAGCCGATGTATTCATCCTCATATGTCATCTTCACTGAAAAGCATTTCAGACCCTCTTTCAAAGCCCCTATTTCTAGCTGTTCTGTTAAAGCTCTTATTTAATGATAATAGTTTTGGCTTATAGGTAGCGCTTTAAGCCCCACCTAAAAGCCAAAATTAAAAATGAACTTTGCCTGTGAGGATTTGCAAGGGAATGCTGGCGATATAGGTTCAGATTACACGAACAACAGCAATTAATTTGCCCTCACTGGGGCTAGGTGAAATATTGTTAGGATAATCCAAACCACCAGAATTTCGGGTGGTGTTAGCCCGTGAAAACCTTTAGAACCTTCAGAGAGATTTCGTTGGAAAGTGTGAGATTCCATGGCTGTTTAATATGCAAGACCCATTGCTTTACTGAAGCCTGGAACTAAGGCAGTGGGAATGTTAATCTAGTTTATATTTCCATCGCTGTTGCTTTAGAAATATAAAAAACACATTTTCTCACCATTCTTGGGTGCGAGGTTGGGATGCGGTGGGATGAGGAGATCATGAGGTGAATTGTGCGGGGTAAGGGACCTCATTTCACATTGAAATGTGACACACACATTTTTTCAGATCACCAAACATTTGGATCAAAGCCAGCTCAAGTCATCACTAAAAATGTAAACCATTTAAGAGCCAGGGTAGCTGCCTGGCACTTGACCAGGGGTGGTGGCAGAAGCCGACTGCTCCAGTGGTTCCTCCACCACTGTCATGGAACTGGAAGACGCCAACAAGGAGGTGTGCAATCTGACCTCCCGTACCTTTTGCAGCATCACCTATCCTTACTTTGAGGTGCTCAGTTTTATCTCCAGTGCCGCATCTGCCTCAGAGCAAAGCACTGGACTCTGGCCTTGGTCTGGCTATATGGTCTGGGCTGGAGGCAGTGCGGCTCATAAAGATCTCCCGAAGAAGAGCGACTCAACTAAAAGAAACATCCATATCGACACAGTGAAAACCAGTCAGTCCCTGGAGCTGGTGCTGAGTGGACTGCAGGCGGAGAAACACACAGCCAGCACGGGGGCCTGGCTGGTAACCCTGAGTGAGACTGTGAGCCTGATCCACGTCTCAGCCATTTTTAAGCAACCAATTCTGTCTTTAAATACATTACAATTGGAAACCAGCACAGTCATACTTGCACCATCACATAAAACGAGCATGTGAACTGCACTCAGCTATAAAAAAAAAATAAGCAGGATTCGGTGAAAGAAAATGGCTGCATTGGGCAAAAAATCACATAATGTACACCCAATCACACCATAGTAACAAAACAAAACTGCTTATCCAATCAGGTACTTCTTAAACTTAACCAACACCCAAAAATAGGTACATTGACATTTTCAGAGATATTTTGCAACTAAACCTATCTATATAGGTAACCTACGTATTTAAAAAAATATATAGTACATACACTTAAAAGATCTAATAAATAATGTTTTAAAGCATCAAAAAAGTAAAAACAGGTTTTAAGAAACATAAGCAAATTGTGCCACCATTTTGAAAGAAGAAATGGCTGCCAAATTCAGCACACAATACAAATGCATGGAAAGAGTACAAAAGGGGTGTGGTTTAAGGTGGGGATGGGAGGGAATTGTTGGAAAATCATATAGATTTAACTTACAGATGGGTGTTAAATGAGTGGACACATAGCCAAACAACACAAAAAGCTGATGTATCCATCCTCATATGTCATCTTCACTGAAAAGCATTACAGTCCCTCATTCAAAGCCCCTATTTGTATCTCTTATGTTAAAGCTCTTATTTAATGACAATAGTTTTGGCTTATAGGTAGCGCTTTAAGCCTCACCTAATAGCCAAATCTAAAAATGAACTTTGCCTGTGTGGATTTGCAAGGGAGTGCTGGGGATATGGGTTCAGATTACATAAACAACAGCAATTAATTTGCCCTCACTGGGGCTAGGTGAAATATTGTTAGGATAATCCAAGCCACCAGAATTTTGGGGGGTGTTAGCCCATGAAAACTTTTAGAACTTTCACAGAGATTTCTCTGGAAACATTTGAGATTTCATGGCTGTTTAAAGACCCATTGCTTTACTGAAGCCTGGAACTAAGGCAGTGGGAATGTTAATCTAGTTTCAATTTCCATCGCTGTTGCTTTAGAAATATAAAAACACACATTTTCTCACCATTCTTGGGTGCGAGGTTGGGCAGCGGTGGGATGAGGCGATCATGAGGTGAATTGTGGGGGGCAAGGGCCCTCATTTTCCACTGAAATGTGACACACAAATATTTGCAGATCACCAAACATTTGGAACAGAGCCAGCTTAAGTCAGCATTAAAAAATGCAAACCATTTAAGAGCAAGGGTAGCTGCCTGGCACTTGACCAAGGGTGGTGGCAGAGGCTGGCTGCTCCAGTGGTGCCTCTAGCACAGCCATGGAACTGGAAGACGTCAACAAGGAGGTGTGCAACCTGACCTCCTGTACCTTTTGCAGCATCACCTATCCTTACTTTGAAGGGCACAGTTTTATCTCCAGTTCCTCATCTGCCTCAGAGCAAAGCACTGGACTCTGGCCTTGGTCCGGCTATATGGTCTGGGCTGGAGGCAGAGCGGTTCATAAAGATCTCCAGAAGAAGAGCGATTCAACTAAAAGAAACATCCATCTCGACACAGTGAAAACCAGTCAGTCCCTGGAGCTGGTGCTGAATGGACTGCAGGCGGAGAAACACACAGCAGGCACAGGGGCCTGGCTAGTAACCCTGAGTGCGACTGTCAGCCTGAGCCACATCTCAGCCATTTTAAGCAACCAATCCTGATTTTAAATACATTACAATTGAAAACCAGCACGGCCATACTTGCACATCACATAAAACGGGCATGTGAGCTGCACTCAGCTATAAAAAAAAAATAGCAGAATTCGGTGAAAGAAAATGGCTGCATTGGGCAGAAAAAACACATAATGTACACCCAAACACACCATACTAACAAAACAAAACTGCTGATCCAATCAGGTACTTCTTACACTTAACCTACACCCACAAATAAGTACATTGACATTTTCAGAGATATTTTGCAACAAAACTTATCTATAAAAGTAACTTACTTATTTAAAACAAATATATAGTCCATAAACTTAAAAGATCTAATAAATAATTTTTTAACGCCTCAAAAAAGTCAAAACATGTTTTAAGAAACATAAACAAATGGTGCAACCATTTTGAAAGAAAAAATGGCTGCTAAATTCAGCACACAACACAAATGCATGGAAAGAGTACACAAGGGGTGTGGTTTTAGGTGGGGGTGGGAGGGAATTGGTGGAAAATCATATAGATTAACTTAGATATGGTTGTTAAATGGGTGGACACATAGCCAAATAACACAAAAAGCCGATGTATCCATCCTCATATGTCATCTTCACTGAAAAGCATTACAGATCCTCATTCAAAGCCCCTATTTTTAGCTCTTATGTTAAAGCTCCTATTTAATGACAATAGTTTCGGCTTATAGGTAGCGCTTTAAGCCCCACCTAATAGCCAAAACTAAAAATGAACTTTGCGTGTGTGGATTTGCAAGGGAATTCTGGGGCTATGGGTTCAGATTACACAAAAAAAGCAATTAATTTGCCCTTGCTGGGGCTAGGTGAAATATTGTTAGGATAATCCAAACCACCACAATTTTGGGTGATGTTAGCCCATGAAAATTTTTAGAACTTTCACAGAGATTTCTCTGAAAAGGTTTGCGATTCCATGGCTGTTTACTATGAAAGACCCATTGCTTTACTGAAGCCTGGAACTAAGGCAGTGGGAATGTTAATCTAGTTTCGATTTCCATTGCTGTTGCTTTAGAAATATAAAAAACACATTTTCTCACTCATTCTTGGGTGCGAGGTTGGGCAGCGGTGGGGTGAGGAGATCATTAGGTGAATTGTGGGGGGTAAGGCAACTCATTTTCCACTGAAATGTGATCCACAAATATTTGCAGATCACCAAACATTTGGATCAGAGCCATCTTAAGTCATCACTAAAAATGCAAACCATTTAAGAGCATTAGGACTGTTTCATGTATGGCGTAATCCAGTAATGTTACAGCTGACATGAAGGATACATTAAATTCAGCATTTCATACCTCCTTGCATGACAGGGTCATTGTATACTGCAATAACCATACCCTTGCTATTGTCTATATACAATGCAAACAACATTTTGGATTTGAGGTTTATTTACATAAAATGGCCTTTGTGTATATATTTTCAGTTATGATATGATCGTTTATTTATATAGCACCTATACACAATGTGTTTCAAAGCGCTTCAAGACAAGGGAGGGAACAAGGGAAAATACAACCACATTCAAGGCAAGGTGACCTAGATCCACTTGCACCTGCTCCACATCTGCAAAGGAAAAGAGGCTGGAGGCTCCTTAGTTAGGGAAACAGAGCGGCAAGCAGGAAGGCACCAGGTGGGCGGGGCTTTTTAAGTGGTGGAAAAGAGCGGCAAGCAGGAAGGCACCAGGTGGGCGGGGCTTGCTAAATGGTGAAAAAGAGCGGCAGGCAGGAAGGCACCAGGTGGGCGGGGCTTAGGCCAGGTGACCTAGATCCACTTGCACCTGCTCCCCATCTGTTGTACCTTAAACTGCGGTTTGGTATTTTACCTCTGGCATATAACCAACAGGTGTGGAAGTTATGTGCCTCTTATTTGTCTCCTGCAGGCTCCCTGGAGAGCAAAGAATTTTACCTTTTTTTGTCCAACATATGTTCAGTTGTGATTTGCATATTTGAAGCTGATATTGAAGGAGCATTCCGTAAGAAGGGTTCATGATGCAGTTCTTTTTTGTAAAATGATTTGTAAAATGCATGTCATTTTTGCTGTTGCTAAACTTTTGCATAGGGCCTGGGCCCTTAGGAGCAAATGCATAGACTCCTGTCTGGGAGGCTTTTGGCTTGATTGCAATTTTGAGTTGCCATGCACTTTAGTTCTAAAAAAAATATGAATAGGGATCCAACTTGTTAAGTATATTGGAACACATAAACGATAAGAACAATGCACTATAGAGTCGATTTGCCTTTTAAGCTTTGATGTATTAACTAAACTTTCCACTTTATTAGTCATTCATTTCTGAGGTATCTGCCGAATCATGCACTTTATTGGTCATTTCATCATCTGAGTGATGCCTTTTAAACCATTTGATGCATTTGAAATGTAGTTTACTTGTGGGTTATTAACATTGTTTAGTATTGCATTTAATACATGGTGATGTATATGTGTTTGTAAGTTTTATGATATGTTGAAAAATAACTATGATGATGACAAATGCAAACATATGTATTTCCGTGGCTTGTCGCCCATTCAGTGACCTGAGGAAAAGATCGACATCGTACCTGTTCTGTATACTGTCTGTCAATTATCTCTCATTGCCTTTTCAAAGTCAGTGAGCCCTGCTGTCCTTTACACTAATTTCAGCATGCACCATTCCAGTAAATGCTGTGAAATGTGCTACAGATAGAAATAGAAATGTCATAACCAAGTTTACTGATGTCAATTTCAGAAAATGTCTGTTTAGCCGGTAGAATAATATTTATTATTAATGTCTGTGTTTGTGTCTGGAATAACAGACTGTAACAAAACACAACTTACCTCTAGTGCTGCTTGGTTCATATTAGAGGCTGCTTTGTTAATGCTTTGTTAGGGAAATGCATGTACAACCCTAAACATATAAACTAAAGGTAACTTCTTATAAAAGTTGGAAAAAATAGCACTGTCAGATTGTAGAATATATTTCATTCCTTGAGACAAACAATGACTTGCATGGCAGGCTGTCAGAACCAGGTAGTTGGGCGTCAAGGACTTTGAACCCATCTGCTTGGCAGAGGCATAGCCAGGATTGTCTAGCAAATGGGGCCTGAAGCTAATGTAGTTTGGCCCACTGAACTGACAAAAATATCTGTAAATGCCTCCACAGAGCTGCTGAGTGGGCAATTACAGATTTTGGGTGGGCCTTGCCCCTCAGGCCCGACCCTGCCAAAGCCTCTGCTGCTTGGCCAATTAATGGTGCTTTGACAATACTCGGAATACGTGGTCATGATGCAGAGGACAGAGCAAGATGTCTTGTTGGACAATGACCACAGTAGTTTATGAATAGAAAAGCTAGCAGAATATAGTGATCAAAAATTGCATTAGTGTCAATCTTTACTTTACACGACCTATGTACTGAAGAACCGAATGAGCATATTAAAAAGGATTGGTCCTTTTCAGCTGCAACAAGCATATAGGGTCGCTGTTTCTGCCCCTTGCCTTTGAGGGGCCGGATTACCATTAAAGTACTATTAGCGCCAGCGTAGATACAGCACAACATCATTTGCACTTGGACTTATGAAATTTGTGCACCTACAAATTCTGTAATCGGGCCCCTGTTCCTTCACTGGTTTTACCCTTCATCTGTACATTGACCATAAGGTAGCAAAGTGAACGGTCATAATCCAATTCCGCCATTTTATATTCTTTCGAATTCTGTATGCCTTGTCTGTAGCTTTAGTGGTATAGTCAAAATGTGAGGTTATGCAGCTGCTTTCACCTCAAACCAGTTATCCTTTTGCAAGTGCAATAGCAGAAATCGAAAGTAGTTAAAATGCCTTAAGCGCAGACCAATTTTCCCTCAACTCTTAATTACTGTCTATGGAAGATAACAAGAAAAGAAGTATGCCAAAAAGGTAAAAAGCATACAGTGCCAGTCCCCTGACAGCTGCCTCGAATACTTTGTTCCCAAAAAATACACATTCAAAAGGAAAACCCAAATGTGTGAGACTACTTTGATCCCAAATGTTTGAGAAAAGGATGCAGAACGATTTAAAAGTCATATCAAATCTATTCATAACATCCTCAAATGGATCTATATAACCCAGGCTAAACTTATACCTGCACCATCCCGTTGCAGAATCATGCCTCTACTCTCTCTTTCATATATTGTCTATCTGCTGTCCGTATGTTTTACATTTTCGTCTTCTCTGCATCTGGAGCCTGGTGGTTGAGGGGACACCCCAAACTCCCACACATCTTTCCCCATTTCATGCCTGATCCCTTTTTTGAGTTTCATGCTCTCACTTTCAGGGAACACACCCCTAAACTGACCTTAATTATTTATGTATTTATTGTTTGCTTGATAGGCGGTTACACAGCAAGTAAAACACTTTTTCAAACACCAACAAGGCGACAGGAGGGAACAAGGGAGTGAAACACATTACAAAGCACAATATTTAAGAGCAGTGGGAGAAAAAAAGGATGAACCTACAATGCCTTGTGAGTATTCAGAAGGTGCAAATACAGCAACTAAGAGGGCAGAAGGAGTAAGTGCTGGTGAGTCTGAGCTCATGGGTGAGCCACAGAAGAAGTGCTAGGATTGTTGAGTGCTACACAGCCTCAAGCCGCATTAGGTGTAAGTGCGAACCTCAAGGGCAGAGGGTGTGCCAATGAAATGCTGAGGGCAGAGAGGAGCTGGGCCGATTGGCTGAGGGAGGTCATGGGCCTGAGGATGCACAAGGGCCCCGGACACCAATAAGAGCAACTGTGGGATTTGCAGAGGAGAGAGGAAGGGAAGGAGGAGGTAAAAAGGAAAGTCCTAAGGAGCTTCTGGAATTTAGGAAAGTCCTGCTCAAGGCCTACTTACTCCTGATGAATTTCCGCAAAATGAATTATGAACGGAAAGAAACATGTTGGGTTGGGGAATTTAAGTATGTGGTATATTGAACAATGAAGCAAGCAGTGAAACACATTGAATTGATTGCAGAATGTGTTTGTGTTCCGTTTCTTTGCACTTTATCATGTGTACATTGATTTAATATTGATAGGAAATGTGACTGTATTTTAGAGTGTTGCTTCTTTTTTTAGGCTATGGTGTTAAGAGTGTATTAGACATCAGATATGTGAGGATGTATAGTTGTTTGTATATGAGTGAGGTACGTTTGGAGTTTGTTTTCAGGCAACGTAACATGGTTATGTGTATGTATTGATAGTAGTACAATTTTTCTCAGCACTTTACATGATTTGTTTTAGTATATTATAGCGTTGTTATACATTGATGATTTTTAGAATCTTAGTGTTGATTTTTGAACATATATTAATTAATAAAACTATTGGAATCATGATTTCAGGACTTGAAGTGAATTGAATTGTTTAATATCATATGTTATTTGTTCTCATGTCCAGATTTACGATACATAATGATATGCTCATTATAGGTGTCGTTTGCATAAGTGCGTGATCACGTTCATAGCTCACCGACAGAAACATTACTGTTGCAATCTTTTTGTTTAGGTATATATACTGGTTCTTTCCAGGATAGACCACAATACAGATATACCTGGTATCCCTTGTTGCTTCTTTTTGTTATTGTAGAAGGAGGGGGAGGCTGTTCCATAGGAGGGAGCCAGCTGAGGAAAGTGAACGACCACCTACACTCGGTTTAGCAAAATGATTTATACCCAAAGAGTTGGTGCCAGAGGAACGTAGTGGTCTAGAGGGAGAGTTTTCAGTAAGATAAGGTTGAAGATAGTGTGGTCCCTGGGCCCAGACAGCCTTGTGAACAATGCAGATGGATTTTAATTTAATCCGTGCAGCAACTGGGAGGCAGTGAAGACTTTCTAGGGCAGGAGAGATGCAGTTCCTGGGATTAAGGCCAATGATTAGTCTTGCTGCTCTATTCTTGATTAGCTGGAGGGGTCGCAGAGTGGAAGATTGTAGATTCAGGAGGATGCTATTGCAATAGTCAAGCATAGAGAGAACCAGGGCTTGGGTAACATTGAGCCTCAAGGGGACAGTGAGAAAAGGGAGAATTACTTTGAGAAGGAAGAGTTGAAAGTGGGACTTCTTGGCAATGTCCTGAGTGTGAGGAAGGAAGGAGAGAGAGGAGTCGAAGATGACTCCAAGATTTTTGGCTTCAGAGGAAGGAGCAAGGGGAGAGCTGAAGGAGGAGGGCCAGAGAGAAGGGAAGAAGAGGGAGCAGGGGTCCCGATGGGAAGGATCTCAGTTTTACAGGCATTGAGGCAGAGATTGCTGGAGGTGCACCGGGACTGGATGGCAGAGGCAGAGGTTAGTTCTTTCTTCTCACTGATCCCCCCACTTCTCCCTGCCTCACCCTCATCCCAGCAAAGCCTCCATCCTCCCCCACTTACCTTTCCCTACTGCCCCTTTGTTTTTCTCCTGGTGGACTGGCCCTTCACGTTACATAAGCCTCTGCCCTGAATTCCGTGCACCTTGATATCTTCCTACTCTCTACCCCCACTCCCCAGTTCTCCCCTCATACCCCACTCACCCCATCCCAATTTACTTTGCATTTGGATGTGCAGCCAGACCCTTTCTCCAATTCGGCCACTCACATCTGTATTTTATTGGACCCCCATATGCTTTTTTTTGGGTGAAGTGGTTTTTCTGGCCGTCATGAATACATCATTCTTTCAAAATGTGTGTGTATTCTCTCCAGCATAATGACTTAGTATATTCTGTGACACCTGAGAAGGTGGCTCTAATTAGGATTTCTAGTAACGAGAGACATAATAGCTTCACAGAAAAATAGGAAAAAGTGCCAAAGTTCATTCCACAACAATGAAATGTCCTTGCACTGGTAGCACTGAATCCGCAGCCTGTGGACGCACAGTGCTGATGAAATCTGATTCTGGACAGAAGAAGTAAATGGAAGAGCCAAGGTGTATATGCACTTGGTCAAACTAGTCCTACAAACTGGCTTAGTGGTATTTTGGTCACCATGGATGGGGAACCAATATATACTAATGTCCCACAGGAGGACTCTTTAGAAAGGTTTTAACAAAATATCTCAATGAATGCATAGGCTGACATTCAGTTCTGAGTTGACAGAGGTGCCTTTGAAGTGGACCTTTTGTCTATAAAAATCAATTTTATAGGCAATGAACCAACATGGGCCACGATTTTGCTCCTAATAATTGTCACGTGACAATGTTGTATTGATGACATTTTCATTATCTGGTCAGGAAACATTGATGAATTACATCTCTTAAAGCATTAACCTGAACTACAAACTATAAAATTAAGTTTACAATCCATTGGATTCAATAAGAGGTCATTTTTATAGACTTTAGGATTGAGCATGAAGGGGGCTCATTAACTGAGCACTTTATTAAACTTACGGACAGGAATACACTCTAACATTTTATTAGTGATCATCGAACAAGTGGGTCAGTTCCTACATTTTTGCAGAAGCTGCTCAAGTAAGTCTGATTCTATGGCATGGGATGGAGGCTCCCATTATGCACTTCTCTTTTCTTAATATACATAGCAGAAGGAAAAGAAAGCATACACACTACTGCCTCCACAATCCCTAACTCATGCTCCTACCTCCTTCTGTCCTCCAATCAGGAACCAATTTCACCCCATAAAATCTTCCTGGCATCTGCACTCATCCTCGTTTGCTGCCGCTCCTTCGTCATGATAAGTATTTCATGCGCATTTCTATCTTATTAGACTAGCTTGCTTTGAGAAATGAATTTGCTTGACTGACGTGGAACATCTTTGATCGAGTCAGTTTACCCCTTTAACGTGGGTTGCTCATGCTCTTTGGCATCGTTGCAGGAGAGCGCAGGCAGCCCCCTCAATAGTACTTACCCCCATTCTCATGTTCCTTCAGTGCACTTCCACTTTGCCTCCCAGTATCTTTTCATCTGCTGCTGGGAGGTGCGGGACTGCAGTGTTGCTAAACGCCCAACGCTGGTTTTGAGTCAAGGACCCAGTGTTGGAGTGGTTTGGCAACAGGGGGTAGAAAGGTGCACAACTAGTACTCTCTACGTTGTGTTGCTGGTGTTGTGCCATTCAATTTATTGGATGCTGATTCTCTCCTGGTAACATGTCAGATAAAGAAAGGAAGGCATGTAAGCCTTCGATACACGCTGATCCAGCGGGTTCTTTTGAATGGCAATATAAATTGACTTTATTTATTAATGACTCTGTGGCCCATGCCAGCAATCATACTATTGGATAGCTTGTGGGAACAGCCATAAGGGAGTCAATGGCCTCTATGGCAATTAGTTTTGTTTTGGTCTTTGGCCAGATCATGAAGCAAGGATTGGCTGACCAGTCCAATGATGACTTTGGCAATTCAAATGATGATAAAGGAATTACTAGTAAATCACTCAAAATGACATATAAGTGGCATTATTTTCCGACACTATATAATTTGGACATGGGTATGTCCATACAGTCCAGCATCACCAGGAATGGTGCGCATTTGGGAGCGCCATAGGGATGGGACTTGATTTCACCACATGGGCACTCAGGCAGTGAGGACAACCACTATCTGCCGAAGAGGGCAAGATTTGTAGCCATGGGCTTGTTGTCTGAGAGGGATGATTGAAACCCAGTTTAAGGTGATCCCGATTCACCTCTGCTGTTTGATTTTCCCAACACTTTTCCAGCAGTAGATTTTGTGGGTTTAACAGGGGATGATCCCTCTATGTCAGGTGTAACTGGTTCTATTAGATACCCAATGTTTAATCCCTTTGGTTTGACACATCTCAACTCCTTGATTTGGTACATCTTACCGCATGTAGAGAGGTTTGCCCAATTCTTTTTTTCATAAAGAATTGAATGAAAACTCTAGGAAGAAGATAAGGGCTGAATACCTTAAGCCCTATAGGCCAGGCAAACAGCATGTGGGGCCTTCAGTTCGCCCTAAATTGGCCTTGTTTTTTTCCTGATTTGGTAGGGATATTGCTAAGGGAGATGGTAAAGCCTGGACCACTTGTCAGGAATGGCTGTTGAACACTATAGATCCTTTGTTAAAGATCGTCTGAGGTCTTGCAGAGGCCCGAGTAACGAGTGAACCAATGGACTGTGAGGCCACCTCTATTTGAACCCAGAGAGATGTGTGCTTTCTAGTAGACAAAAATGCCTCTATCATTCAGGAACTATATAAAGGCATCCTAATGAAGGTGAATAGGAAACTCATGTATTTGACTTGCTGACACCCTTGTTTCAAGGGATTTGGAGGAGTTTATTTTTGGTGACCGGTCCATCAAGGAAATTGGCAAATATGTGGCAATGTTTACTTCACTTGACAAGGTCCAGACAGCTCAGCAATATTTTTCAGTCTCAGGTCTCTGGGTGGGCCGGCCGTTCCAGGGTAGGATTAGCCAGCCAGGCAATGGCTGACAGTCCCAGCAATGTCATGCTTTCAGGCACAACAGAGGACCAGAACACCCTTCTTTCCACAAAGGTGTCAACATGGCTGAGGTTCCAGGTGAGCAGCTGTTCAGCTCACCTGCTGAGGTGAGTATTATTCCACCCCTCCGGAGACACAGCAGTGCAGGGTCGACTGCAGTATTTTCTCTTCACAAATTGGGTTTTGGTTTCCACAGATGCCTATATTTTAGACACAATTAGGGGACCAAGTCCACTCAGGTTCAATCAAGCACAGATGAAAATGGTGGATTAGGAGGTAGGGCATTTATTGAAGAAGCAAGCTGCAAAGCCTTGGCCCCCCACACACATTAATATTCTTTAGCACTATCTTTTTGGTTCGTAAAATAGGCAACTCGTTCCGGACAGTTTCAAATCCATGATCATTGAATTAGTTTATTTGTTAAAATGGAGAAGACTGCATTGTTACGTGTTGTATTGAGGCCAGGTAACTGCTTCGTTTGGGTGGAGCTCAGGGATGTGTATTTGAACATTGATGTTGCGCCTGAGGACAAAAAGTTCCTGGGTTTTCATTGGCAGTGTCAGATTTTTAATTTCTCCTCCCTGTTCTTTGGTTTGTCATCCACACCTTGGTGTTTTATTACTATTACATCCTGTAGAGGCGCTACCTCTCCCCCACACTCTGGTAACAGACAGGTTACTATGCCATTTAGAGGCCCTGTCCCGCTCCTTGGTCCTTCAGTACAAATATGAAAAGAATTGTGCACTCATACAACTGTTTTATCCATACCCTAAAAAGAAACAGTGAGGATAAACATGGTGTGGACCACAAATGACAGAAGTGATGTCATTTCACCAATGACATCATAAAGTTGCATAAGAGACAGGGTAAACATGTACATATTATAGAATACCACAGACGTTAGACCACACTTTGTTTAGATATTAAGAATGTTATTCATACTCAATAGACATTAGAAATCAGAAAAATAGTAGTGCTCAAATATATGCAGGAAATGAGTTCACTGACAACAGAAATGTGACAACAGCAGACATCCATTTCTTAAAATTGACTCCACAGTTTGTCTAAATAAAAGCTTTAAGCCTGATGAAGTTCAAAAGTGTTTGGAAGTGCTGAAAAGACTGAAACGTAGGACCATGTGCAACTCAAGAAAGGGAGTGTCTGGGCAGAAGCCCAGATACAGTGATATGGCAGCATAAATAGCAGAATATGTCATTTCAAATGGTGTAAAACGAAACTGTCATACAGTCAGAAAAGATAAGATAGGGAAATTAGCCAATAGAAAACCAGACAGTTTATTTAGGTCTTGACCACATTGTGCAAAAAATTCTGAAGACGTGATTTCTAGAAACTTGTTTTGTTCAATTTTAAGGTTGCAACATATATTTTGTGGTTCAGTGACTACCCTAGCCTTACTAAATTAGCATAACAGTTATGTGTTTCGGGAAGTGTTTATGTCCAATGAAAATCAAGTGATGTTTGACCTTTAAGTAAAATGACCAATCAAAACCCATTGAAATATTATGATCATATTAGCATAAATGATTGTGTAATTTCTCGCCATTGTATAAAACCCATGGTGTATGTATTATACAGTTGAGATCTCCTGTTTCAGCTGTATGAAGCAGTAATTTCATCTTTGATGTCCTGGGTTTAGTCTTAGCAGTGCATGGTGGTGGCTCGAGTTATGGTTGCTTCGCTTACCATAACTGGAGAATTTCTGAGGTTTTTCCGTTTTACTTGTAACCATAACGACCCTTCAACAATGTTTTTTCATTGAATTTCATAGGTTTATATTAGTGCAAATTAACTATAATGTCCCTTTAACAACATTTTTCTGTGAATTTCATAGGTTTTTATTATTGCAACTTGACCATAACATCCTTTTAAGAAAGTTTTTGTCAGTGAATTTCATGGGTTTTTACCAGTGCATGCTAATTTACTACAACCAACTAATATCACACTTACCCCAATATAGCAACATTGTTGTCCAATTCACAAAGTTAAACCTTAAAACTCTGCCATTTCCCACCTTCTAGCATCATTTTGAACACCTCAATATACTTTTTGCAACTTTTTCTACTGTTTTTGCCTCAGTCGATGTCCGCGAACGTCTGACTTCATCGCAGACCTTACAGACAGTGCCACATGACCACATGATTGTGTGCGGCATGATGCTGTGTTTGCAAACTTGTCCACACTTTGAGATTGGGTTGGTGCTTTGTGGACAGTTCGAAACTGAATTTTATACTGATTTAGGAATTTTCAAGCTCAAAATGTACTCTTGCACAGGGCCTACAACTATTCTTGCTAATTATCCATTAACAATCTAGTACAAAGGACATACTTGGAACAATATTAGCAAAATTGCCATTTATCTTAAAAATGGCACCAGCTATTGCCATCCCTCCTCCCCAAGAGCCACGAGCTAGAGGACCAACACAACAAAACTACAAATAAAGCACACTACTTCCAAAGACAATGAAGAGGACCAAGAAGATGAGGTAGAAGAAGTGCCTACCTCTAGCCCCAAGAGAGAATCATAGGTGTGGCAGTCCTTTACCATTGTTGGAAATGTACTAAAGGCTAAAGCTACCAAAGTGAAATGCATGGAGTGCAACTTTGTACTCAGTTGAGGACTACCTGGACAGTACTCCTATGGGACCACCTCCATGTGCTGCCACACCAAATCCAACCACTGCAATGCTCTCAGAAAGGTTGTTCCTTTCTTAGCAAGTAGTAGGCTGTCTTCCTCCACTTCATCTTCCTCAACCAATACTGTAACCACACAGCCTACTTCTCTGGGACACAAAATTCCACCAGCTACCTTGCAAGCAATAAAATAGGGTGTTGAGCCATATCTTTCAACGACAACAGTTCTCTGTATAAACTGCAACACACCACTCTGCAGGGCGGAGCAATTTTGAAGTGCTTTTTAAGCTGTAATGAAGAAGCATGAGAAACACTACCCCCTACCGTAGAAGTAACACACACGCAACATCTTACTCTGTCCACCAGCCTCTCCATATTAGTGCTTGTTGCCTCTTCCCTCATTTCCCTCCCCACATTGCGTTCTAACTTCTCCTACAAAAAATAAATAAATCAAGAAACAACAAAAGAAAGGTTCCTTTAGGAACCACCTTTCACAGTTAAAAAATAGAGCTAAAAAAATCGTAAAGTCTCTATTTACTTTACATTTCTCAGTAAAGTACATAGACTCAATAAGGTTTTCCAACATTTCCATTAGCATTTTGTGTTATGCTAAGAGGAATAATGTGGCATTCCTCCACCGTTCTAGGGACTGGAACAGGGGATAACGGCCTGGCAACCCAAGTGATCGCCACAAGTGAAGTGAGGGTGGATAACAAGGGCTTCGGATATTTATACCCTTTCCAGGCCCTGCAATCAGGGATGAAGGCCATTAGCACCACGGGTACCAAAGCGGTAACCCGTGGAGCTAAAAAAAAATGACTTTTGTTCCTACACTTGGACACGCGTGGTGTCCCACTGTAGGAAGAAAAATCCTTTTCCAAGATGGCCACCATGGAATGGGTAGGTGAAGCTCCATACAGAGCCCCTCTTCCTTTTCCAGAGTGGCCTGCAGAAGGCGAAGAGAGGACCCTATGACCATATTGCCACAAGCACATTTTATTTTCCCTTTCAAACCTATCCGACTTCCAAACAACTTTACCACTCCTGGCCACATTAACCCCATTGGTCGTCCCTCGTGGTCATGGCCAGTGGCCAGATTGTCTGGTCATGACCATATGCCATGACCCGGACCATCTGGCCACTGCCCACGGCCACAGGCTATACCTCAGTCAACAAAGGTATATCAATATTTTTTGTACCTACATTATGAGACTTTTCAAAAAATAAAACACAGGCACTATTGCAAAATCATTCTTTAAGGTCCTTGTCAATGCTCCTTAATTGAGTTTGCTGGAAATCCGGCCATGTTTTATTTTTTCAAAAGTGTAAAAATGTATGTACAAACAATAGTCATATAACTTAGCCCCCACTTGAGAAAATCCATTCAGACATTGGACAAACATTCAAGGTTGGGTCTATAATATTTCTGAAAACATTTTTCCACATTCATCAAATGGCTACAAAGTTATAAGCCATCTTAAAATCTTGAGACCCCCCATAATTTATCCCTCTCTTGACAAAATCCCACCAAACTTTGAAAAAAAAATCATTTATATCTAGATCTAAAATCGTTTGCAATCTTCTGTTCAGATTCATTAAATTGCACCACATTTATAAGTCTTTACAATAATTTTGGATCCCCCTCTTATTTTGGTTCCCTCTTAACAAAACAGTACCACCCTTTCCAGAACCATTCAGAATCATCTATAATAAAGTACCCAAATTTCATGCAGTTTCATTGAGTGGCGCCAAAGTTATAAGCCATCCAAAAACTGCTTTTCACCAATGCTGTAATGCAGAAATAGGCATATATGCCCCAAACATCTGAAGTATTCGCGAACATCACACGACTGCACCCGAACATTCGGACTGTTTGCCTACTTCGGGGATGAATAATACCTGTTTTTTGGCTTCTTACGGCAATATCCCATCCCATCCTTATCACCCCTCAACTCCCCAGAGATTGTTTGATAAGCTTGACAAGTGCAATGTTGTGTTTTTTTAACATGTTTTACCGCAATGTTCGTGGACAATCGCGGCAGTCCGCGAATCCAACATGACTGGCATTTCCAAAAATCTGATGCACTTCACCATCCAATCAGTGGGCGCGTCCGATGTCTGCATCACGTCGCCGTCTAGGCCAATCAGATGCCCGTCCGCGGACCGAACAGGGAAGTGAGTCTGTGGACCGAAACCAGATATCACTATTTTTTTTTACCTACTTTTTGACTGTTTTTAAAAAATAACTGGACGGATTTACACCACATTTACAAAAGGATGCTTTCGAGACCAAGCCGTCACTCCTGCCACAAATTTGGAAAAAATCCATCCAGCGGTTTCCATTGTGTCCATGGGAAAACCAACACATTTTGGGACCCCCCTATAACCTTGCCCTCCCTTGACGAAACCTCACCAAGCTTCGCAGGATCAATCTGACAGACCATATACTTTTTGTGTGAAGTTTCGTGAGAATTCTTTTAGTGGGGGTGAATTAATAAGCCCCCCAAAAAGTGCTCCTACTATGGGCTAAGCAACTTAACCATAACTACAGGGCCGCTATAGGTATAGTTACTGTTATGATGGCGTTTCAGAAAATTACTTTTCTAACTACATTTCAAACCTGTGCATGAAAAAAAATCTGAAAATATTCCAGAGTAATATTTTGAGGCAGCCTATGAATGCAAAAGTTCAGATTTGCACAATTACCGGTTTATAGTTTAAAACATGTCTATTTTGACAGCTTCTAAGATGGGGATCTCCCATAGGAAAATAAAATTTTATTTGGCCCAAATATCTCAAAATTGGCTGCTTGAATTTTCCTAATTTTATGCAGGCTCCCAGAGTTTATCTGGAATTGGTGGACTGAATTTCTTTGGCAAAAATTGACATAGCAATTCTGAGATATTTATATTTGAAATGTACCTATATATGACACATGCGCAGAATCAATGCACATATTTCATACAAACTGCACACAGAGCATATGATGTTTAAAGTTCACACATTACACAAGTAACACTTATTATTATTATTATTATTATTATTATTATTATTATTATTATTATTATTATTATTATTATTATTATTATTATTATTATTATTATTATTATTAGTTTGGTTTTGGTTCACATGTCCTTATATCTACCTGCTTTCTCTTCCCATGGGCTCATCCACTAGGAGCCTTGAAATAGAACACCATAGCCAATATAGATCGATCTGTAAGCTCACTGCTTCTGCATTGAGGCAAACCGTCCAAAATTTGAATGTGTTAATTGCATCATATACAGGCACATATTTCCCAAGGATACGCTTATGGAGTGATTTTAACACAGGACATTCATTAAGGACGTATCTTGGGGTTTCAAGATTCTCCTCCATTTTGCAGATTCTTCAAATCCAATCTTTTTTTGGTATTTTTAATAAAGCCCCTTTGAATATTAACAAAGGCAGCTGATTAGTTTGCAATCGAATTATAAAGTGATGCACAGCCAGGTTTGGCCATTGATATAGATACGAATGGGCTCTCAGATACCGTTGGTTTGTATGGGAGACATAACGATAAGATAGTAATACTGCCAAATATACATAGTTAATTTCCTAATCCCATATTTGTATACACTTTCTAAAGGATGCCTTTAGAGTGGCATATTCTGTACTTATATATCTATCATGGTGCCAGCCAATTTTTCTAAATAGTCTGTCATTAAATGGTGTGAATTCACACACATTCATATCTGAATTATTCTGACAGTCTCTACTAGTTGCCTCTAGAAGCTGGCATTGTGGGTGGAAGATGGCTTTTAGAAACAATTCCCCTCTCCTCTCTAGTAGCTGACCTTTTAATGACATCAAACCCAATTCCAAAAGCAGGTATTGGATCTGTGTCAAAGGCGCCAGTTTCAGGATATATTTCCATTAGTGACCTTCTAACCTGTTCAGCCACTTCAAATCATATATAACAATAAAATCCATACCATACAGAATCGCAGGACAAAATCTTTGTTTATAAAGGGCGATTATACTCTCCATAGACTATCCTACAGTGCATCCTGCGAATTTCTCTATTTCTCTATCATTAGCATCTGTATGAGGGCCTTTTGCCTTGCTTCTCTTATATGAGCGTAATTCCTAGAAGCATGAACATCTAGGACCAAATAAGCATACTTTTCAATATATTCCAGTACTTCCAAATTAGTTTCGAACTTAGGTTGATGGCCCTTTCTAACGGCTACCACCAGAACATTAGTTTTATCCATGTTTATGGCAAGATCATTGTTTTCTTCATACTCGACTAGCTCCTTAAACATGGATTTAGCTCCGCTAATCGTATGGTTCAGCATCACCAAATCGTCCACATAGAGGTGACATGGTACCGTCACCCTTTCCATTTTTGGGCAGCATCCTGTCTCAGCATGAAAGTGAACTGGGAGACTCCAACCCTTTAAGACGAGGTAACAATACTGTTGAGAAGAGTGGGGGTGCAGAAGTTACTCATCAATGATCAAAATGACTCAAACATAGAAAACTGTTTTAATATCAATTATCTAAAACAGGGAGTACAACGGATATCATCGGATGTCTTAGCGCATAGTTTCTTAATGCATCTAAAAAAGCATTCTTTTGTAACACAAAATCGTCATTGATAACATCAACCTACGGATTTACTAATGTCATCCTATGTGGCAAACTTCAAAAACCTAGTGGCTATTGTGATTAGTTCTAAGGGAACATCTAAGTATATGTTCCATACTAGTCAAAGAAAGTGATAGGCTTCTTAACATTAGGTGGGGAAACGAAGCCCTCCCCTCAAACAGGTCACTACGAACGTCACTAAATACACAATGTCCCATTGGTTACACAAACTATAGGACCCTTAATCACGCAGCCCCCTATCATTGGTTGGCACTCTAACATCCGTCAGTACTTTTTCATCTATGTTAGAAGCACACAAACTGGTCTTCCAGGTGCTATTTGGGATTGTACAGGAAATGCCATGAATACTCAAGGTTTCACAGGAGCTACAAGTAGAGTTCATTTTACTGAAGAATTGCCAGTCTCTAGAGGAGAATGTGACATGTCTGTGCCATTATTATATTCAAGACAGGCACCTGTCAATATATAACGTATATTAGGTTGAGATTTAATGACCAAATTGAACATGACTATTTAGTTCACTGAAAAGGCATAGTGTGTTCAACACCAGAAATTCATTATTTAAATGTGAGTGAATTTATTATGGCATTTGCATGACAAGTGGCCATACAAGGAGTACCGTTACAACCAGAGGTTTTTCACTATGGGGTACATGTTTTGTTGACATGGCTACCAGGTTTAGTGGGCAGAACTATGAGTGTACCTGATGAATTTTAGATAGATTTAGATACCTATGGATGAAGAGGAAGGGTGAGTATTTCCTTTAGAAGTACAAGCAGCCATAGTTCGAGAAGAAATGGCTTTGCTTGATGGAATTGATTATGAAGGCAGACGATGTAGCACATTCATTGCCATTGGGGAAGGTTACAGATTGACTGACGTGACTGATGAGGATATGTTTGGAGACCATCCATCAGATGACGAAGTAGTATTCGAGATGAGCATTACTTATTGGGTGAGAGCAATAAAACGTAAGGTTCCTCAGAAAATGATGCTAGCACAGAAATGCCTCGACTATTTCGATTAAGACATGGCGAAAGTGCCAGTTTCCTTATGGACAACAGGCACCTATGACATAGGCCTATTGAAGGGGGCTGGAGAAGTGAAGATTAAATTAAAACCAGGAGCAATTATACCTTGAACACAACAGTACCCCATGTCTCGAGAGGCAGGTGAAGGTATTTTTAAGATGATATCCGCCATGATGGAACAGGGTATCTTAGTGATGTCAGAGTCACTGTGATTCATCCTGTGAAAAAAGGGAAAGGGGGAACGTGGCATCTAATTCAAGATATGAGGCCGATTAACCAGATTGTAGAGACCAAGTTCCCTCTAGTTCTTAAATCCTGCGAGAATCTTATATAATATCCCAGTTGAGGCACAATAGTTCACTGTGATGGATTTGAAAAATGTGTTTTTCTCAATCCCATTGCATAAAGACTGGATTTGACGTCATTTACATTCAGACAAACTTGCCTAAAAAGTGAGTCTTGATTGATTTTCAATAGAGTCCTGCAGATGGACTTAAGCAATATTGATTTAGAATGTGTTGTGTTGCAGTATGTGGATGACTTATTGGTCTGTAGCACCTCAGAGGAAGAGTGCAGACGTGATTCAGTTCAGCTAATGATTTTTCTTGCAGAGAAAGGATATAAAGTAGATAAAGAGAAATTACAGTGTTGTCACGAAGAAGTGTTGTATATAAGCCAGTTATTTTTCTTCGCATAAAGGAAAGAAAGTTACTCCTAAGAGGGCTGAGGCTATTTTGAAAACAGTAAAGCCACTCACGATGAAGCAAATGCAGAGATTTTTGGGACTGTGTAACTATGTAAGAGCATGGGTCTTTGATTATAGTTCATTCATAAGGCCATTGTTGGAAGCTCTGAAGAAAGCACAGGTGAATCAGGAAAACATTGTCTGGACTGTGGAAATGGAAGAACAGTTTGATAAGTTGAAAATGGCAATTTGCACAGCTCCAGTTTTAGGGATTCTCAATTATGCTGAGGAATTATTTTTGTTTTCGCAAAAAAATAGCACTGTTATGATAGCTGTACTCAATCAGAGAACCATGGTGGGGTACAAGCCCCTTGCCTATTACAGTGGGATTCTAGACCCAGTAATGAGGGGTCATTTTGCTTACAAACAATCTTTGGCAGCCACCTTGTTTGCCATTGAGAAGGCTGCCGGCATAGTAATGGGTTATTCTATGATGTTATTTGTTGAACATGCATTGTTTGCTATTTTGGAAAAACCTAAAGGCACGTTAACTATTCAAAAGGGCTTCATTTCAAAGGCAGTCATTTCAAATCCAGCGATTAATAACCTACGGGGTAGTCATATCAAATCCAGCGATTAAGAGATTAAGAAGTTTGATGCAGAATAGTGAATCCTGCCATGTTTGTAGCAGAACCGCTGGCAGAGGACGAGCATACACATGATTTCTCGAATTATGAGGAATTCTATCATGCACTCCCAAGGGTGAAGGAAAATATGATTCGCTTTATTGACAGTTCTTCTAGAATCGATCAAAATGATGGACAAAGAAATACAGGTGCTGCTGTGGTGAAGCACATGGCCAATGGAGAGTTTAAAGTATTGATAAGTGTGCGGCTACCGTCTCACTTTTTGGCACAAGCTGCAGAATTAGTGGCGCTGATTGTTGCACTGGAGAATCATGCAGACCAGGAAGTAACGGTGTACAGTGACTCTGCCTATGTGACATCGACAGTGCATGCAGTGCTAGTACATTGGAAAAGGAGGGGCTACCTCCGAGCGAACGGCACTCCAGTACAACATGCAGCCTTATTGGACAGACTTATTAAAGCACTACAACTCCCAGTAGCCATTACGATTGTTAAGTGTGCAGCACACACTAGAAGGGCAGACTTTATTTCACGTGGAAATCAAAAGGCTGATTAGGAAACAAAACGAGTTGTATGTTCAGAAAACATTATGGAGTTTAACTTTTGAAAGCATGGTGGTAATGATGAGTGTGTAGTTATTGTGAGACCCAATGGTCCCTTTCAGCATTTGCACATGGACTATGTCAACATGCTCCAAGTATGTAATGGATACAGATATATGATTGTAGTGGTATGTCCCTTTTCGAGATGGTTTGAGGCTGGTCCATGTACACACCCAGACTCTACCTGTGCAGCAAAATCTTTAGTACAAGAAGTGTTTCCTAGATGGGGAATATGTGACGTATTAAGATCAGATAATGGCCCTCTTTTTGTTAATGAAGTCTTTGAACAGATAAGCTTGTTGCTTAGTATGAAGCACACATTTCCATCTGCTTATCACCTGCAAGTGAACAGGACTTGTGAGAGACTCAACTGCTTGCTTGAAGAAAGAATAGCCAAATTGAAGCTTACCTTGAAGAAAGGATGGTTGCATTACCCACCATTGGCAAGAAATCAACCAGGTTCAGACCACCATCTTACCCCCATGCAATAGTGACAGGGAGGCAAATGAGGACAACTCTCACACCTCCATCTAGAACTAGAAGTGATGCCCAGAAAACAGCAGAATTGTTAGGAAAGGAGTTACGTGATTACTTAACATGCATGACCTCAAGTATCTCTTTCATTTCAGATCAGCTCAAGCGAAAGGGGTGTGGTGCTACTTAGAACACAGAAGGAGATATTACAGCAACTGGAATTAAAGAACCATGTCTTCCCAAACTTTCCCCCGGTGATCAGGTCTTGATCAGGAACTTTACAAGAAGGTGGCACGAGCCGCGTTTCAACAGCCCATTCATAGTGAAAGATGTGACACTGTCTACAGTTTAAGTACAAGGCAGACACGCTTGGATATTTCTCAGATATGTCAAAATCTATGCTGGAGAACCCCCTGCATTCCCACCCCCGTTGGAAGCTGTTGAATAAAAAGACAAAGAGAATATTGGACTGTGGCTTATTTTGGGACACTCTTTTCAGTCACTAAAAAATGAGTTAAGGGAAGCTATTTGTACTTGAGCCACAGGAGTTTGTTGACATTGGACTGAGACACATTTAAGTCTTGGATCGAGAAGGAGAGCATGCCAGATTTGGAGTTCCTTTTCGACGACTGGAAGAGGGAAAAGTTCCCCAATTCATTTCTCACTGAATTTCTTTTGGAGGTGCCCATGTTGGTGCCTAATGACAATGTTTCATGGATTGTTCTTGCAGTTATTTTGTTCATTTTGCAGGCATGCCCTGCGCTTGTGGGGAGAACTAATAGTTTTCATCTGTTCCTGCAAGATCCTAAGTCTGGTTCGATCATGAGGCAATTGCTTGCAGCTATAACACAGCAAGTTCTTCATCTTCTTAAGTCCAGTGGGGAAACACAAATGCCCCTATCAGCTGATAATGCACATAGACTGGTCGGCCTGGTGTTCTATTATCTAATTGAGGAGTGCTCACATCTTGTTGTGAGACAAACTGATGTCTGCAGGTTCCTGAGGGATCCGAGGAATGATGCAGTACTTAATGAAATACTAAGAGACATAATAACACAGGTAAACCTTTACTCTGAGAGAACGCAGAGAACTGAATGAGACTTTTGGAGGAAGAGATCCAGAGTCTACTAACTGAAGTTTTCTCTGTGTTGCTGAAAAGTCATCGACATGTTGTCTGGTAAAAGGACAATTCATTGTCTTCATTGGGAACTTTTCTTCATGGTCATATAATCAGCCAGCTGAAGCTGACCGAGGAACTTCTGGAGCAGACTCAGCAGCTGCCAGAGTATTGCATGGTGTCACCCGATTAAAAATCTGTTTTTCCTTCCTTAAAAAAGAGTAAGAATGGGCAACATCAATAGAAACATCATCATGACAGATCACGAGAGACGTCCACGATTTGCAAGACGCTACTGTTGTAAATGGGCGTACTTATATGTGATTTACACTTGCATTTTGTTCATACTGATACTGCTCTCACTTACAGTATGCACTTCATACTATTTGGAGCCAAATAGAGCAATGATTCTTGTCTATCCTCTTATGCAGGAGGAGGGTACAGATGTGGCAACTACAAAGTAACGGAGACCCTATGTAATCATTCCTATTCTAGAAGGTGGTGTAAAGTTGCCTGGTGCTATGACAAATGTCACTAGACATCTTTCCTTAGAGAAACGTGTTATAGAAATTGTCCTTGAGCACCAGAAACAGGCTTGAAAGGTGAGACAAAGGAAGAGATGGTCTGGGAGTGAAAATACAGAGGTAGCACATGTAAAAACACCCAGCACACTGATACATGTTTCTATGATTGTTCCAGTAAGAGGAAACTATGCTGACATATTGCATGAGATGATTATAGAAGCCCATAAGAAAATAATGAGACCTAAGAGAAGTGCTAGGGAGGATGATCATGAGTTAAATGATTACCTGGATAGTACAGCACACTTGGGGAATAACATATGGTATCAACATATGAAAGAAGTGGGAAGAAAGACCTCAAAGGTGGAATGCTTTGCACTCCTGCTTTATAGCATAGGGAAGTCTAAAATCTGCAGAGCTATTGAAATAGATATCCTGACTGCACACTGTATATCACACCTAGCATTTTGTCACACAAGAGGCCAGATCATGGGTTGAACAGCCTATTTCAAATGGGCAACTGGACGAATATGTCCAAGACACAAAGACAAGGCTAAGAACTCACACCAAGAATCGCGTGATCAGATAAGAAAAGCCTGGAGTGAAAGGAGCTGGAATCAGATGGGAAGTAAACAAAAGACTGGAAAGTCCAAGAAAATCTGCAGAAGACACCCATAGATGGAAAAACAGAGGCCAGATGCATATTTGGGGATCAGTGTTATCACCAAACAATTGCACCACCACAGCCAGAGAGATAGCCCTTTCGAAACTCGACTATTGCAATGCGCTCTCTGTCTAGGAACCAGCTGTCCGAATACTAACAAGCTTCAAGTGCTTCAAAACAATGCCATTAGGGCCGCTATGAATATCCTTAGAGCACAACATATTTCCGAAACTCGACACAGTCTCAACTGGCTATCTGTCAACCAGAGAATTGCTTTTAAATCTCTGTCTCTCATGCACAAATGCCTCACAAACCTCGCACCGATATACCTGTGCAATCGATTCTCACACCACACCTCTGACCGACCTGTTAGATCTGCACAAGCTCACTGCCTCAAGATCCCGAATTTTAAACTACAGAAGGTGGGGGGCAGTAGCTTCCCTGTACTTGCCGCTAAACTGTGGACTACACAACCGAGCTCACTCAGATCTGAACCTTCCTATCTCTACTTTAGAAGAAAAGTCAAAATCTGGCTACTAGCGCAAGAACATTAGCCCACCCACCCTAGATGCTCCTGCACAGTATGGGCAGTTTGGACATAGGCTTAATGTAAAGTTGCTTATAGCCTAATTGCCTCTTTTCAGCCGCCTATTGTAAATCCTTTGTAATATGTAATTAATGTAACTAATTGTATAATGTATATAAGAAACTATGCAATGTAAACATGCAACTTTGTGAACCTAAGAAATGCGCCCAGATGCCTAAGGGCTTGGTGCACTTTACAAATAAACAAAATAAAAAATACAAATACACCAGACGGTTGGGAAGAAGGTGTGGTGATCTGCAGAGACTGGGTAATAATGGGTCACTACCATCCAATTATTGAGAATGCACAAATTCTGTGTAAACGTTTATGGTTGAAAATTGCTAAGCTACTGACCTGGGTCGAAGATGGAGGGGGACCCTTGCAGATAGTGTCTTTGGAGAATGAAAAGCTGTGCTTCAGAAACAATGGCACAAGAAAAGTTGGAGAGAACCAGATCTGTGGTCGAATTTTTGAGGCACAAGGAATGAACATTGGGACAGCAGTGATAATGGATCATTATTGGGCTTGTGGATCCAGAGCGTATATGAAGTTACCCAAAGACTGGGGAGGACAAAGCTCACTAGTGAATGTCCATGTTCCAGCATTGGTGATTCCTAAAAGTGACTTAAGTCTTGACAGTTTCCAGAAAGCAGATGCTCACCTGAGGAAGACGAGATCTGTGGAGCTGATTAATCGAATGAACAGGGAGAACTATTTCTTAGCCAAGTCAATAAAAGCTTCACCCCGTATGAACAAAGACTGTTCAGCCAGACCTCGTCGATATTCATAATGATCTTCATGCCAAGAATCCAGGTTAGAGCAAATACCAAATGGCTGCAGATCACCAGATGGTAAATTGCTGCAGACAATCAACATTACCATAAAGGGATTCAATGCTATCAGAGAAGAGATGTGAGCCATACGACTGATGACTCTCCACAATAGATATGTCCTGGACATGATCACAGTTATGGATGAAGGTGGTTGTGCAAAAATCGGGGAATCATGTTGCATGTTCATTCCATCTCATGATGACGAGAATGGTACCTTGACAGAGGCCATAGACTGTCTTAATGATTGGGCGTCACTGATAGTATTGAACACCTCATATCTCCCAGTGAGCTGCCTATTGTGGATTCATTCTCGTCCCCCTACCTGTGAAAGGATTCCCTCCATCAACAGTAACACCCCGTGTCCTAGGAGTCATTAAATGACCCGTGCTTGTGCTTTGCTGTATCTGCATAGGTGACTGCGGTGACTGCCCTTGTGGCAGATTTATTGTTACCTGCTGTGTTTGTATATCTTGTTGCATTCTCTGTGCTTGAGTTTACTGCACTGAGCAAACCCATCTCCATTTTTCTGCGAATATGCAGCCGGGTTTGTGGTCCCACCTTTTGAGAATTGCCCACTCTGCACAAATCCTTGACTTCTACATGTGCGAGCAAAGTGCCCTGACATAACACATGTCCAACACATAATTCTCCTAATTTGCCCCTCCTGCATGCCTTGACTACTGTTCTGCATGTTTTGAAACCCACTTTGATTGTTCTGGAAGTTTCCCTGATTATTCTGGAAGCCTCTAACTCGAAAGTCTCCCCTTCCCAATGATTTTAATCCATTATTATTTTGATCAAACTGCCTTTGGTTATTCACCTGCAGCATGCTTGCTTCTTGCTGTGAACCCTATCCATCTCAACTAGTCAACATTGCCCCTTCAATGGCGTACTTTGATGTTTTTTTTCTGCACTAAATTTGCCTCTTCACCTTTCCTAACGTCGTCTTTCTTTCGATTCTTCTCTTGCAATAGCCTGCAATAATGCGCGATGGTCAGCTTAATCTATGACCATGGTTTTGCTTCCATGCTCCATAATTTCTTGAGTTGATTTTGTACTGCTTCTGGCAGCCCTTGGCACAATGTATGGTAAAATACAGTTATTGATTTCCCCCAAGCCTCACATGTTTCCAAAGCCCACTGTTCTTGGGAATTTCGAACAAGAGGATCATCCCCTTCCTGCATCTTTTTTGCCATTATAGCTCCCATATCTGATACATCCGCGTACAGTACTCTAAGTGCCTTCCAAACCACGGCCCTACAGTTATTGAATGATGCTCCATCATGAGCAGTGTTTACCGTAGTAACACTAGAATACCCTGCTCTTGACCAAACGTCATCAGTCCTTTCCCCAAGGGTAGCGATCAGTAGACCTTCAGTGGCTCCTATAGCTAACGTGTTTCCTCCTGTCATTTTCTCTAACTCATGTGTCCATTTCCAAGCGCCATAAGATACACTCAGGAGTTTACACCTCAAATTATCCTTATCCATCTGTGGCCAAGGGATATACTATGGTTTGGCTCCTCCTTTTTCTTACAAGGGAAACTGTGAAACCCCAAACTCACACCCATCCCCATTGTCTGTCTGTTCATAACAGGGACAATGGCTCTGAACCACCTTCTACCTGGCAGTGACCTTAAACTGCTCACGTAAGGTGGCAAGTACCCCCTCTCACAATGGGATCGCCCTCTAGGTGGATCTAGCCGCGTCAGGGATTCTGATCCCTGAGATTTGGGTAGATCTAGATCCGACCATCTTAGATCCTTGTCCATTGAAAAACACTCTTCAGGGCCACATGTATTGCCTTCCTCCTCCCCACAGAAGGTTTCTTTGTCCTTGTCTGACATATCCTGTCCCCAACTCATGTGACTTTGTGCCTCTTCATCTCTATTCAGAGTCAGTCTGTCTAAAGAGAGATCATTCTGCTCAAAACTACATGAGGCTCCCTCTTTATCGTACAACTGCATGTTTTTACCCTTCCCCTGCGGTACTTTCTTAGTCCTCATATCATGATAGACTTTATCGCTAGCGTCCCCAATGCTTCTAGAGTCAAACACATCCTCCAGATTTGCTCTAGCCGCACCTGCTATTGGCTAATGTACTGGGAAGAACTCTTCTATGTCTTCCCATGCCACTGTTGGATTAGGATCTATTAATTCCTCTTCTACACTTTCAAGATCGCATGCTCTCTGTCTCCTCTTTCGTTCTAGTCCATCATCAAACTCTCTTTGTTTCCTTGCTTCCTCTATTAGCATGTCTTACTCTTTTATTTTCATATCTCTCCTCTCTTTTGCCCTTGAATCTCTTCGTCTTTTTGTCTTTGTATTCTTTTATCCCTAAAATTCTGTTCTTCCTCTTCTTCTCTCTTTCTTTCCAGCTTTTCTCTTCTTTCTCATTCTTCGATTGCCATATGGCTGTTGTCATACTTTCTTTGCTCCTCTGCCTTTTCCTGCTTTATCAGTTGTTCATCTTGATACAACTGTTCCCATCTTTGTCTATCCTTCCTTTCCACCCCATCTTCTTTCAACAGTTCTTCTCTTTCTCTATCCTTTTTGTCCTGTTTGTCTCGATGTTCCCTTTGCCTTACATCCTTGGTGCTCTTACCATCGCGTTTGACCAAACTCTGTCCACCCATCCATTTGTTCTGTGTAAGTGATAACTTATCAGTCTTTCTCTCCTTTCAATCTCTTTATTTCCAGTCCTACATCTAAGGATGTACTTGGTTGATCACTTATTTCCTTGTCGCGTCTCTCCTTGTCCATCAGGACCTTAGAGATCACTTCTCTCTCAGGAATTTTCTCTGGGCCCTCATGGCTGCTTTGTGCAGGCGACTCATATGCCGGATTTCTGTACCCTGTTGCTGCCTTAGCTCCCTCAATGGGTACAACCCATCATCTTTCTTACTATCGCCACCTGCTTCAGGTGTGGGAGGGGGAGCAGAAGGCTCCTCACCCCCCTCTTTGCATACATTCAATGTCCAAACCTAAGGAGGCGTCTCCTCTTTCCTCCTGGTATATTTTCCAGAGCTCTAATCTTGCTAATTGTTTATCTAACTTTTTTCCTGTGTATGCTGCAGGCAAATATGTCATCATATGCTGCAAAACTGCCTTCAATAGTGATCGCCCTTATGGCCATGGTATGAAAATGGTATCTGATGTGCCCTTAACCCATTCTACACTGTACTGCTTAATTTTGGATGCATTTTTCAGCAACTGTTTGCCGAGATGTGTAAGTTGAGCAATATCCTCCATTTTCACTCATGACCCTTGACTGTCAATACTCACCTTTATTCTTAGCAACTTTTCAAAAATACGTTTCATAAAAACAAAACAATATGAACGTGCACCAATCATCACAGGCACCAAACCCTCTATATCACGTTTTTGGATGTATACAAATTGTTCGAACTACAATTGTTCGAATTACAATTGACCTTTGCACAATTGACCGAATTGTGAAGGTCAATTGCAATTGTTACATATATGCGGGGGGAAACCCCCCGCAACCCCCATTATATATATAAATATATATATATATATACATATATATATATATTACCAAACCAATATATATATATATATATATATATATATATATATATATATATATATATATATATATATATATATATATATATATATATGTGCGGTCAATTGTGCAAAGGTCAATTCGGACCCTCGACTTTAGGTCAATTCGGTAATTCGAACAATTGTGTTCGAACAATTTGGGTAATACCACATTTTTTACTTAAATCTACTTTTTCACTAAACACCATCAATTCAATTCCAATAAATAAATAAATAAATAAATAAGTCTTAAATCTCGTGTTTTCCTATTCACATCTATCAATTCCTCTATTGTTTTTTCACCATATACAGTCACATAAAACAAACAGACAAACAGACATACTTGACCGGCCACATATATCTCAGTCTTCTCTTCAAGACTAATCCTACCCCTAAAAATACCCCGATTGAGATATGAACCGTTCTCTTTAAACTTGTCTTTAACCAAGTTTGTGGCCTACGTCACCTGCAAATAGGGCTCTAGAAATGATTCATTCTGTTACGTTTTTATGACGCAGGAAACTGCGCCTACCCTTTATCGTGGCTCCTTTCCTCACGATAGCTCTTAATTGCTTGGCCTCTCCACAAGTCAATTACTCAATAACTCAATGAATTGGCCTCTCCTCAAATCACTTACTTAATATTCAACACTCATCATTCTGAAGTTACTTTACCGCAACCTCCGAGTCACTCGTTTTTCCCTTATCACTTTCTCCACTCACTGCCCATTCACAATTTTGCCACCTCACTCAGTTTTTACTCACCATTCGCTTTTTCGACTTCCGAATCTCGGGATCGTCCACATCTTTATCAGCCTTTTCAACTTTCCATTTGTTCAGCTTCATGTAGATGCTGTTAGGGGATTCTGTCTGAAACCAAGGGACCCGTCTCACCTAGCATTTGCAAGCCTGATAATTAAAAATTGTTCTGCTATCTACAGGGAGCTTCACGTCCTTTCAGCAGAATGACAGAGGTTGTGCGATATTTCCGGAACCCCAAAGCCTACTATCACAATGGATTTTTAAGCATCTTCTCTGCTACCATGTGAACTGGGAGACTCCAGCCCTTTAAGACGAGGTAGCCACACCCTTGAAATGAATGGGGATGCAGAAGTTACTCAAACATCAATAATCGAAACGACTCTGGTAGTTGCCAAAAAGATAACTATTTTAATATCAATTATCTAAAATGGGGAGTACAACAGACATCATCGGACTTCTCAGCGCATAGTTTCTCAATGCATACAAAAAAAGCATTCTTTTATAGCACAAAATCGTCATTGATGACGTCAACCTACGTAGTTACTAACGTCATCCTACATGGCAAACTTCAAAACTCTAGTGGCTATCGTGATTGGTTCTAAAGGAACATCTAAGTATACGTTCCATACTAGGCTAAGAAAGTAATAGGCTTCTTAACATCAGGTGGGACAACTAAGCCCTCCCCTCAAACAGGTGTACTCCAGAGACCCCCGGCTGGCCCATAGAGCCAAGGTTTCCTCCAAAAGTACTTTAAGACAAGATAGCTGTACCCTTGAGATGAATGGGGATGCAGATTTATTACTCCAACACCAATCAATAAGGACAACTCAATGGTTTGGCAAAGGGAGTCTGTTTAATGACAAGTACAAAAAACAGGTAGTTTTGGAAATCAGCAGTGATGCGATCGTCATCCTCGCTTCAACTCCAATGAACTTCATAAAAATCATAGCATTTATACTGAAAACTCATCATAATTGACATATAACACTCAAAAGTTAATATGCAATTCTATTGGTTAGGAAAAGGTAACTTTAATATAGGTACTATATATGTATATGGTAACGGAGTGAGGGGATTGGGTAAACACTGTCAGGTGGGCATCTAAGCCCTTCCGTCAAAGATGACTAATGTAGGCGTCACTAAAAGTACAACGACCCATTGGTTCTACTAACTGTAGGACCCTAGATTATTTGGTCCATTATGATTGGGTTGGCACCAACCGCATGCATAAATTTCTACTTTGCTTAGTAGCACGCAGAATGGTCAGCCAGGTACAGGGTGCCCCCTAATTACACAGCCTTTCTCCGATTAAGGTTACAATCAATCATCACTTCAGCAACTATGTGTCAATTATGTTACTGTGGTTGGCCTTGAAACTGCATCTTCTGTCTGGGAAAGTCCTGATATCTCTGCCTGGGCGGATGCCAAACGTAGGTGTGAACTCGTGATTCTCCTTGCTCGGATGGTCACGTGCTTCCCACACCGTGAAGTTGTCTAGTTCTCTTAATTTGTGCATTTGATTCTTATTCAGCTTGCCACCTGCCTGCGCCTCCTTATCTTGACCTTTCAGAGACAGGATATTCTGTTCTTAAGTTTCAATTATATGTAGCTACTGTTCGTTCCTTCAATTGGTATGACCTTGGCTCTCCTGGCACGAGTTGCATCTGCCGAGTTTCGATTCAGCCGTCTCTTCTCTTTTGCTAGACTATGAATCTTTGCTCATTTGGCCTTTAGTAACCTGGGTTGATTCTGCTTTGTTTGTAAAGTGGAATAACACTTGTAATACTGTGCTTCATTTTGAAGTAGATTATGTATAATGGTGCTTGCAGCACTATTCTTCTACTTAGCATTGCCAGCTGCATTGTTTTCTTAACTTTCTTGCGGTTCCAAGCATATGTACATGTGTCAGCTGGTTGAATATCTTCATCCTGTTTACAGCTTCAGCTTCTTTTTATTTCAACATTGTTCTCCCCTCTTAGGTTCACAATATCCTTATTCATGGCGTTTCATCTCTAGGTGTCATTCTCAGGTTGTCATTTCTTCTACTTGTGCGTCAGTCCGGGTCCTTGTGACATCACCATTCGTCTTCCATTAAGATCTTTTTGGTTTCTTCTGGGACTGTACTTAGGCAATCTTCATTTCGTCTCATTTGCTAGTAAGGTTTCCTTAATGGATACCTTACTGTCCATGCTTTTCTTGGTATCGGTACTTCAATAGGTGTTGCTCTTCTGATAGGTACTGGGCAGAGCCCTACTGCAGCTCTCTGCTGATTTATCTGCTCATCATACGTCACATATTTTGGTGTGAAAGTTCCTGGTACTTCTGGTACTTCAAAATGGGCAACTAGAGTGCAGGCTTTATTTGGGACATCCTCCACACTCCTCCCTCTGGGCGATTCATCAACCACTTTTACCTCCATCTTTGGATTCAACTTACTTGATTCTTCTGTATTTATCTTTGCCTGGGTTCATTCCTTCTTCATCTTTGGGGTCTGTACATGGTGGTTTGAAGATGTGTCTCTTTGGTGTCTATATTTTTATTACTCCTTTCAGGCTTCCTGCTGTCCTTTTATGTTCGTCTTTATTCCATGTCATTAGTTGACATTGTACATTTGGGCTAAAGTAAACCCATCTTGCCACATAATTTCTGTGATTCCTGGTATAGAGAAACTTTGTTACTTCTGGTGCTTGAATACTGGTCTTCACAAAGTCTCTTATTTTCTCATCAGTCAAGTCTTTGGGCTTCCATCCTGGCTTGACATCAATCATGATCTTCATCCCTATGGCTTTCTTCGCAAGTCTTCTGGCACTGAGCGATTATTATCTTGATAACGCAAAATCCTAGCAATATGATCACTAGCAGTGCTCCCAAGAACTTGAATGCTTCTGCCATCCATTGTGGGACCCATGAAAACAGCGATCCAAACCAGCTGTCATCATCAACTTCATCAGTTTCATAGATCATCTGGTTCTGCAGGTTTGTCAGCATACCTATGGCCTCTATTAATGTTCCATTCCCCTCATCGTGAGATGGTATAAATGTGCAATATGATTCCCCGATTTCTGCACAAACTCCTCCATCCATGGCTGTGAACATGTCAAGGACATATCTGTTCTGAAGAGTCATCAATTGGATGGCCCTCAACTCTTCCTTGATCGCATTGAATCCTTTTATGGTCATGTTGATCGTCTGCACCAACTCCCATCTGGTTATCTGCAACCATTTAGTATTTACTCCAACTTGGATTCTTGGCATAAAAATCGTTGTGAACACTGATCAGGTGAGGCTGAACAGCCTGTGTTCATAATGGATTGCATGAAAAGCTTCTTCTCTCTCTTCATCCGAGTTATCAGTTCCACGGATCTCTTCTTCCTATGGTGAGCATTTGCTTTTGGGAAACTGTCAATATTCAGGTCACTTTTCGGGATCACTGGTGCTGGAACGTGGACATTAACTATTGTGCATATACCTCCCAAGTCTCTTGGCAGTCTGATGTATGCCTTGGATCCGCAAGCCCAATAATGATCCATAATTACTGCAGTTCCATACACCATTCCTGGAGTGTCAAAAACTCGTCCACAGTTCTTATTCTCTCCCATCTTTCTAGTGCAATTATTCCTGAAGCAGAATTTCGGACTTTCTAGTGGCACTATCTGCAAGGGTCCTCCTCTGTCTTCGACCCATGTCAATAGTTTTGCTCAGCCACAATGGCTTGCAGCCATTCTGCACAATGTCAACTGCTTCTTTGCAGAGTCCAGTGATTACCCAAGCTCTGCAAATCGCCACTCCTTTTTTCCACCCATCTGGTGAAAGCACTGTTCCCCAAATCTGCATTTGGGCTCTATTTTTCCACTTTCGAGCTTCCTCTGGAGTTTTTCCTTGGACATTTAGTCTCGAGTTCACTTCCCATCTTATTCCTGCTCCTTTAACCCCAGGCTTCTCGCACCTGATCACATGATTCCTAGTATGAGCTCTGTTTCTTGTCTTAATGTCTTGAACATAATCATCTTCGTCGGGATAGGCTGTTTCAGTTGCCCATATTAATGAGGCATCACTACCCATGAACTGGCCTCTGGTCTTGAAATTCCTACGTGTGACAGACAATGTGCTGTCTGGACATCTATTTCTACAGCTACAAAGATCTTAGATTTCCCCATGCTGTATGGTAGGAGTGCACAAACAAAGCATTCCCCTTCTGAATATCATCTTCCAACTTCTTTCATATGCTGGTACCAAATGTTGTTTCCCAAATGTGCTGTGCTGTCCAGGTAATCGTTTAGTTCATTGTCATCTCCATGCATGCTCCTCTTGATTCTTAATGTTCCCCTGTAGTTTGCTATAACTACATCCCTAAATGCATCTGTATGGCTCTTTCATGCTGGAGGATTCTCAGGTATCCCAGTCCATGGTGCAGGTCTCCTCATCGGTGCCATTTGAGTGGACAAACGTCTGGCAGCTCTTTCACTCTCTTCATACATCGTTTTCTGTCAGGCTAGAAATGTTCATATCCATTCTGGCATTGGTCTGTTATATGATTGTACTGTGGAACTGGTACTTGTCCTCTGTGTTGGAACATATATGTTTGGCAATACAGTCTCTGCAGTTTTATTCTTCACTTCCTCTTATATTTTTCTTGCTTTGGTTATGAAGGGCTATACTGTGTCCTCTATTAGTTGTGCTTGTGAGATTTTCTTTGAGTTTGTCTTTGTCTCCCTCAGTGTTGTCTCAGGGCTGTTTATCATAATTTCTATTGGTTTCTTTTCCGATTCCTCTTGTCTTTCAACAATGTCTGTTGTGGAGTTTCTTATGGCAAGCAGTCTCTTCTTTTCTACTGTTTTAGCTTGTGGTTCTGTAGTCATTGACACTAGGCCTGTTTTGTGTGCATTCAGCGTGTGCATGTGTGTGGTTTTCAGTAACCTTTCTTCATTCATTCTTTTCCGACCCTGTCTCCGGCTTTTCTGTTTGTTTGTTACTGCAAGTGTGTGTGTATCATTGCTAATCACATCCTTTTCAAGTTCATTCACTCCACCATCAGATCTTCTAGGGACTGCAATGACTATTTAAGGTCTGGGTGCTTTTGTGGGTTTCATGTGTGCATCATTAGATGGGTGCACGGGAATTGGAACGCTCTGTGCACCAATAAAAAATGCAGCTCTGATCATTAATGACAGTAAAACAATGATGCATAGGATGCATAAATACATTATGCTCCTGTATGTCAGGCGGCAGCATTTACTTCCAGAGAAGCGTGGTTGTCTCTCCTCCTGTGGTAGGACCAGATTGCTTCTCTGAATCCCTATCTCGATCATTCATCAAATGTCCCTTTTATTGTATTCCCTTAGCCAATATCAGCTTTCAAGTTCTGGGTTCAAGAGTGTCAGGTTCTCCACAAATGTCCCCCCTCTTGCGGGTGATGAGTTTGTCTCTTATCTCAGGATACAGTTTCTTTGCTAGACTATGAGAAAAATCAAATCAACTAACACTTCAGTAAGTCCTTTTTACTGTGCATGTTCAAAGTAAGTAAGCTCCCAGTCCACTCCTCGGATTTGCTTCAGTCCTAAGAACATATTGTATGCTGATCAGTATGATGAAATAAGGAAAAACTAACAACAAATGCAATAAGTGAAGTCCTATACACTGATTCCTTGATCTGTCCCTCAGCAGAAGGCTTTTAGAATCTCCATAGATAATTCTGCTGATGGTTAGGGAGTTCTACTTGGAGCACAATTCCAGGCAAGAGCATGCCCATCTGTGCAACATTAACTGGATCTCTGATGAATGTGATGACGTCAACATCGATCGGTCTCCCCACCAGCTCTGGAAAGTCAGTGATCAGGCGAAAGGGGACGTTGTGAGCCAATCTGCTGTCTTCTAGTGACAGGGACATCCATCCTGTCTTGTTGAGGTTCAGGATTATATGTTCTCTCCTTGATGTAAACAATGTCTGTACTGCCCGGTCGCGTGGAGTGCGACTAGGATCACGATTTTATTTAAAAGTTTGCTTTAATGTTCTGTATTTGCTGGGTCTTGAAGAAATGTGAGTGTGTCTGTTGTTCATCCGACAAGAGTTGGACAATCTTCGATTATGCGAAAGAACAATGGTCCTCATCACGACTTTGGCGGTAACCCTTAAATCCGGTGGTCGCGCTATTACCGCCGGATTTAAGGGCCTGCCAAATCAGGACTTCAGCGGATTTCGCCCCAGCTCTTGGCTGGGGGGAAATCCACCGAACATTTGCGCTATTACCACCGGCGGGAAATCCGCCGGCGGTAAGAGCGCAAATTTTCCCCTTTGAGCCCAATGGGGAATGGGGCATTTCCGAATGGGCTCAATGGGGAATGGGAAATTACATTACCGCTGAACTCGTGATCTGGCGCTATTAGCGCCGGGGAGTTTGGCGGTAGGGCTAATACTGCCGGCATTACCGCCAAAGTCGTGATCAGGCCCAATGTGTTGATAGGATCATTTATTTCCGTCTGTGTTTGGGACATTTGGTTTCTCCTCACTGTACTCAGGAAGTAGGAGAAATTGTTCGGCAATGACAGTAAGCAGTCTTCTTATTTTCTTTTCGTTCTCAGGATCTTGAAGAAAGTCAGTGACATTGGTGACCCTCCCTACCAATGAGGTATGATCTTAGCACTAGATCAAAATAGGTGACCACATCCTTGGTGATGTCGTTACTGCGGGATACCATAAGTGATTCCGAATAGGGTCTCGGTGTGAAATGAGTCTGGATATTGTATTTGCTTCCAATGTAAGTGTCCTCGGTCAAAATTTGGCATATTCTTTTCCCGTCAAGGATCAAGTGTGCCTCAGTCCAAAGTTCATATTTCACAGGCTATGTTGTGGCTTATGCGTGCAATTTTCTTCTTCACCCTGCAACTAGAATGCACAGAGTGTTGTTTTTTATGTCCTTATCCCCTTTTTTGCTTAGAGGAAGTGTCCAATTTAAGCCACAATTTGCAAAAAGTTCTTTGTCTTTGTTTGGCTGGTCATGCGTCCTCTTCCTCATCATGGATCTCGTCTGCACCTGCTGTGGTTCTTCCCTGTCGCTTGCTGACTCCTCTCGTTGGGGTGCAGGTAGGGGGCCTTCTCCGATGTATGGTTTGATATCGCCGAGAAAAATCCAAGCTCTCCTGCCTTGTAGTTTCACTGCGGATGGGGTAAAGTCCTCCACTGTGAAGGGATGGTTAAATATTGGCTTGTCATACCTTTTCCTTGTATGATTCCTCAGAAGGACGGTGTCTCCAGGAAAAACGGATGGAACACAAAGTCCTTGCACTGTGTCTGTAGTAGTATCTCCGTCTGTGTTCCGTGCTGCCCTGTCCCCTTTTCGTCGTCGCTGAAATTACAGTAAGGCAAGATGTCATGCAGTTCAGATAGTTTTGCATTTCAGACCCTAACATTTCTCCTGTTTACTGGGCATCACATCTAGCTTTATCTTGGGGTGTTAAGGGAGTTCTCACTCTTCTTCCTGTGGCTATCTCGTGTGGTGTAAGATGATGGTCAGAACCGGGTTGGTTCCGAAACGCATACAGTGCCAAAGGAAGGCAATGCAACCATCCCTTTCTCAGAGTCAGCTTCAACTTGGCTATCCTTTCCTTTAACAAGCCGTTGAGCTTCTCACAGAATTCCATTACCATGCGGATGATAAAACCAACAAGAGTGTGTGCTTTATACCAAGCAGAAAGCTAATCTGTTTGAATATTGCATTAACAAAGTGAGGGCCATTATCTGATCTCATGACCTCGCACACCCCCTGCCGGGGGAACAGCTCTCTCACTAAAAATGTGCTCGCACAGGTAGAGTCTGGGTATGTACATGGACCTGCCTCAATCCATCTAGAGAATGGACACACCACAACAATTAAGCATCTGTACCCGTTACATACTTGAATCATGTCGACGTACTCGACATGCAAGTGCTAAAAAGGCCCATTTGGCCTTGGGATGACTCCTATCATTACTTTTAATGTGTGCCCAGCCGTGAATTGCTGGCAGATTATACAGTTCACTATAAAGAATGCAACATGCTCAGCTAAATTCGGTATGAACCAGTCTTCTGCGAGTGTTGCTGCTAAATTTTCTTTTGTCATGTGCGCCGGATAATGTAACTGCTCCAGCGCTATTTTTAATAGGGCTACAGGCATTACTAGTTTACCAATGCTGTCTTGTCACCACAAGCTGTCAGAGGGGTTTAAAGAACACCCTCGACGTTTCCAAAGGTTCTTTTCTTCCTGTGGTGCCTCCCCTTGGCGTTCCATTAGCTGTGTTTGTCCCAAATTACTGTAACTTTCAGGTGCAGTTCGTGTAACCATCAGTCGCTCGTTGGCATGGATAACTTCCACTTCCATGATCGTTTCACTTTTGGATGCCATACGCTTTGCTTCCGTGTCTACTGCTCGATTTCCACGTGAGATAAAATCTGTCCCCTTCATGTGGGTGTTTCATGACCGCTATGCCCACTGGGAGCTGTAGTGCCTTGATCAGCCTGTCCAATAAGGCTGCGTTCTGCACGGGCGTGCCGTCCGCTCGGAGGTAGCCCTTCTTTTCCAGCATGCTAAGCCTGCGCGCCCTGTTGAGGTCACATAGACGGAGTCACTGTACACCGTTACTTCCTGGTCTGCGTGATTCCCATTGGCGAGTATCAACGCAGATAATTCTGCAGTCTGTGCTGAATATTGAGATGGTATTCGTGCACTAATCAGTACTGAAATTCTCCATTTGCTGTGTGTTTTACCACAGCAACGCCAGTATATCTTTGTCCGTCACTTTGATCGATCCTTGAAGACCCATCAATGTAGACGATCTCTCCTTCTGCCAAGGCATTTTCTTTCACCCTGGGGATTTCGTCATAGAATTCTTCATAATTTGCACAGTCATGCATTGGCTCTCCTTCAGTGACTGGCTCGGCTATGAACATAGCTAGGTTCACTATCTTGCATTGGACTATCTTAATCAATGGATTTGATATGATCACTTCATAAGCCAAAGCTCTCTAAGATGTCAATGTGCCCTTTGGTTTCTCTAAAATGGCAAATAGTGAGTGCTCGACATACACTGTCATGGAGCGTCCCATCACAATGGTTGTAGCCTTCTCTATGGCAAACGCTGAGGCAGCTAAACTTTGTTCGCAAGGAAAATGACCTCTCATTGCTGGGTCCAAATTCCCACTGTAGTATGCATGAGGCTTGTAATCCAGTGTGAGCACTGCCTTCTTAACGCTGCCATTCATGTGTGAAAACAGGTAAAATTCCTCTGCATAATTGGGGATCCCTAGAACTTGTTCTGTGCAAATAGCTCTTTTGAGTTCAGCAAATCCTTTCTCCATGGTCTCAGACCATTCAATCTTTTCTTTCATAACTTGGGCCTTCTTTAGGGCCTGAAGTAAAGGCTTAGTGAGTGTAAGAGCTATAGTCGAAGACCCATGCGTAGTTGCATAGGCCTAGACACCTATGCATCTTTTTTATCGTGTGTGGTTTAGCCGTGTTTAGTATGGCTTCAGCCCTTTCTGGGGTCACTCTCTTTCTTTCTTGTGAGATTAGCTGGCCTATGTACAACACTTCTTGTTGACAATATTGTAACTTTTCCTTGTCAACCTTATAACCTTTCTCAGGTAGTATAGTCAATAGCTGAACAGAATCGTACCTGCATTGCTCTTCTTTTGTGCTGTGCTGCAAATTCAGATGTCATCTATGTATTGCAGGACGAGACTTTTTAGTGCAATATTGCTTAGGTCCATCTGCAGGACTCTGTTAAAAATAGATGGAGATTCACAATAACCCTGTATCAGATCTTGTGAGTCACTGTGCAACGGGATGGAGAAAAATGCATTTTTCAAGTCAATCACTGTGAAATATTTTGCCTCAATGGGTATATTACATAGAATTGTAGACGAGTTAGGGACTAAAGTGAACTCAGTCTCAACAATATCATTTATTGGGCGTAAATCCTGCACTAGCCTCCAAGACCCCCCTTGGTTTGTTGATCGGATAAACCAAAGTATTGCATGACGACTCTGACGTCACTAAGATACCCTGCTCCATCAAAGCCGAAATTGTCTTAAAAATCCCTTCATCTGCCTCTCTGGACATGGGATGTTGTTGGGTTTTTGGTAGAATTGCTCCTGATTTCAATGTAATCTTCACTTCTCCAACCCTCTTCAAAAGGCCTACGTCATAGGGTCCTGTAGTCCATACTGAGACAGGCAACTGGGCCATGTCGTTATCAAAATATTCAGGACCGTTTCGTGCCAACATCATTTTCTGAGGTACTTCTCTTTTGATCATTTTTACCCAAAATGTGAGACTCACTTCCACCATTGTCTCTCCCATATTTGCATGTTCTTCAAACAGATCGTCATCGATGACGTCAATCAATCGCTATACTTCTTCAATGGCAATCACTGAGCACCATTGCCGGCCCTCGTCATGATAAACGTCAATCAAGGCCGTTCTCTCTCATACTGCAGCTGTGTGTATCATCAAGGGAAATATTTGTCCCTTTTCCTCATGCATCGGTATTCATGGCCTGAATAGGAATTCATCAGGGGTCCTCATGATTCTGTCTGCAAAGCCTGGTAAACCTGCCATAAGCACGCGCATACCATATGCGAATATTTCTGGCTCTACTGGTGTAGTCCTCATGGATGTGTGTCCCGCGTATGCTCTGATTATCGTGCATACATTTGAATAGTGCATTCCTGGAGTTGAACATACTATTCCCTCCTCTGTGAACGAGATTGTCATGTTTAACTTTGTCATTCAATCTCGACCCAAAATGTTTACTGGGGTCTGACGTGAATATATTAAAGGCACATTCATTTCGCATTCACCTATAGAGACTGGAAGTGCATTTCTGAAGGGAACACAACTTATAGCTCCTGTAAAATTCTGAGTATTTATGGCCTCACCGGACAAGGAAAACTTGCCTTCACGTATGCATGAGCGTGTTGCACCCGTGTCAACTAGGAAGAAATATTCTTTATCCCGTATAACGACATCCACCCTAGGTTCCCTGTGAGGGTCTGGTGTCACTGATACGATAGAACACATCAGGGTTCTCAGGGAGCTCTCCTAATCCATATACAATTTTGGCCCACTGTGTGCTGGTGGATTTCCCCCATTCCCATTGTTACTTCCCATTCCAGGGTTCGTGGTCTGCCCTGTGCTCATCGTCTGTGATAGTTGCAACGGTGCCTGTTGGAATTGTCCTTGTGGAAAATTCCCCAGGCTCTGAGTTAGCACGCCTTGTTGCGCTCCTGGTGCTTGTTGTTGCACCGTGTGATTCTGTGCAATACCCTGCTGTAAAACTGCAGGAGTCCTTGGCCGTTCTGCATCATGCCTTGGTTTCTGCATGTGCGAGATAAGTGCCCTGTCATTCCACACAACCAACATACTGGTGGTGGTCAGATCATTTGCCCGTTTGACATATCTTGAGTACCATTTTGCATATTTTGAAAACCTCCTTGATTATTTTGGAAACCTCCATGATTACTCTGCCATCCTCTTCCCCTAAATCTTCTTCCCCTGGGGTAAAACCCCATATTGCCCTGATTATTCTGCTGTGGATTAGTCACCTGCTGCATGCTTGATTCAGCTGTGCTAGTTATCATGGCTCCCTCAAGAGCATATTTTGACAATTTCTTCTGCACCAATTTCGCTTCCTCACCCTTACGTGCAGCTTCCTTTTTGCGATTCTTTTCTTGCAGCAATTTGCAATAGTGTCCGATGGTCAGCTGTATTTCAGACCAAGGCTTGGCCTCAATTCCCACTAATTTCTTGAGTTGATTTTGTACCAGCTCGGGCAGCCCTTGGCACAATATATGGTAGAACACAGGTATAGATTTCGTCCAAGATTCATGAGTCTTGAGTACCCATGCGTCTTGAAAATTCTGTATATAAATTAACGGATCCTCAGACTCCTTTATTTTTCACGTCATTATAGCTCCCATATCGGAGGTGTCTGGGTGCAACACTCGTAGCACTTTCCATACTGCGGCTCTACAATTGTTAAATGGAGCTCCGTCATGCACGGTATTAATTGTGGTTACACCAGGGTAGCCTGCTCGTGCCCACACATTGTCTGCTCTCTCACCAAGTATGGCGATTAGGAGACCTTTGATATCCCCTATATGTTCCCTCCTGTCATTTTTTCTAACTCATGTATACACTTTCCGGCTCCCGATGTCAGCATTGGAAGCTTGTTTTTCAAATGTTCTCAATCCATGTGTGGTCATGGAATATATTGTGATCTTACTCCCCCTTTCTCGAGTAGCGGAAATTGGGATGCATAGCCCTCTCTCTCTTCTCTCATTGTTTTCCTGTCTATTGCAGGGGTAATATTCCTGCATCGCCATCTGCCTGGCAATGTCCTGAGCCTGTCCATGTAGGGCGGTGAAGACACCCCCCTTTGACCGTGAGATACTTCTTCATGTCGGTCAGACTGTGTGGCTGATTCTGATGCTCTTGGTGCAGACTCACTAATGTCTGACCATCTTATTCCTTTCTCTCTTGGGAGTCGTCTTTCGCTCCGTCTATCTTCCTCGTTTTCTTCATGCTCCTCCCTTTCTAAGTCGGACAGTGTCTGTGCCCAACTAGTGCCACTTCTCGTGTCATCTTTGTTCCTCCTTATTTCTAGCCTATCCAAGGATAGGTCTCTATTCCCACTACTTCGGGAGACATTCACAGTGTTGTAAAGCTGAGTGCTCTACAGGTGCTCATCTTCCCCCTCCCCTTGGGGTGTTTGTTCTAACCCCATTTCATCATATATTTTATTGATCGTTTCTCCGATGCTTCTGGTGTCGAAGTCATCTTCCATATTTGCCCTAGATGTGCCTGGTACTGAATCATATGCAGGAACAAATTCTTCTATGTCTTCCCAATCTACAACTGGAGCAGGTTTTCTAATCTCTCTCCCCAGATATTCAAGATCGGGTGCTCTCTGTCTCCGCTTACTTTCTATGTCATCATCAAATTCTCTGTGCTTCTTCGCCTCGTCTCTTACTCCTTCTTCTTCCTTTTTCTTTCATTTGTACGTTCATCTGCCCTTCGAATTACCTCGTCTCTTCGTCTCTTTATTCTTTTCTCTCCTATTCTTTGTTCTTCCTCTGACCTTTGCTGTTCCTGTCTATCATGGTCACTTGCTGCTCTTTGTTTTTCGATCGAGCTGTCTTTCTTGCTCTTCATGATATAGCTGTTCTTGCCTGTGTCTGTCTTTTTTCTTATTTTTTCAGCTCTTAACTCCTTCTCTTTCCCTTTTCTCTGTATGTCATCTAACCTCTCCTTTTGTTTTATCTCATCAATGCCTTTGCCATCAAGTTTAAATAAAATGTCCCTCCCATCCATTTGTTTTTTGCAAATGCTATCTCATCAGTTCTATCTTTGCTTCCTTTCCATCTTTTTCCTTCTCTCTCTTTGTCGAGAGATGCACTTGTCTTTGCCTGATCCCTTCTTTCGTCATCGTGTCTTCCCTTGTCCCTTGGGACTGTGGAGGCAATATCCTTATCCTTATCTTTCCCTTGATTTTTGTCAATACTATGCGTAGGTGACTCATATATGGGGTTGCTATACCCCATGGCTGCTTTAAGTTCTCTCGGCGAGTATAATCCCTCGTCTTTACTTTCTTTACCCTTTATTTCGGATGGGGCTGGTGGCGCGATAGGCGTCTTACCCCCCCTCAATGCATACATTAAGTATCCAATCTATTGGCGGCTTCGCTTCCTTTCCATGTTCATACATTTTCCAAAGTTCTAGAACAGCAAGGCGTTTGTCTAACATTTTGCCCGTGTATGTGGCATGCAAATATGTCGTCATGTGTTGCAAGGCAGCTTTAGATAAGGACCCACCGTGTGGCCATGGCATAAACATCTTGTGGGCGGTTCCTTTTTTTTAAATTTCAGTTTTATTGATTTTTTGTAAAAAGGGCCATACATACAAATACGTGCATGTTATATTCACATTGTTATACCAATGTTACCTTGTGATTGGACAAAAATGGCACTTTCGGGTAGATTGTCTGTCCTTCCCCATTTGGGTTAAGTTATCATAATCCCTTTCCCTCCCCCCTCCATCCCCAAGACAGCTTTCTTGGTTCTTCCTGCTCGTTGGCGAAAGTTCAGCTTGGAAGTGGCGCAGCACGGGACATTTATCACAGGTGGTCTGCTTAGGTACAAGCTTGCGACAGGCTTGGTTAGCTTGTAACATGTCGGGTGGTATTTGCTTCCTGTTGGAGAGTGCTGCTTACAGGGATTCTTGATATGTTGGATTGTTTTGTTTCTGGAGTGTGATATGCTGGTTAGCGAAGTCGCACCATATTTCTTCATGTCGTGCCGCCTTATCGTGGAGGGCTGCCGTAATTTTCTCCATTGTATAAATGTTCGTTGCAATATTAATCCATTCTTTTTTAACTGGGAGGTGTGAAGATTTCCATTTAATGACCAGGGGTGCTCTTGCAGCTAATAACAGTGGGGATGCCAGCCCCTTTATCCTGATTAGTTCGTCATCTTCCTCTTCTAAGTCAAATAAGGTCAGGAGTGGGGATGGGTTCCTTTTGGTTGCCGTCTATCTGTTTACTCCGTCCTAGGACTTCATTCCAATATATGTGGACTTTAGGGCAACCCCACCACATGTGCCAGTAGTTGGCGTCCATTCCACATTGTCTCCCGTATTTTGGTCTGTTGGTCTGATACATTTTCCATAGTCTGTGAGGATCGTACTGCCATCTGTGAAGTAGCTTTATTGCGTGTAACTTGTATTGTGCTGCGATTGAAATTCGGGATGGTGTTTTGCAAATTGTGTCCCACGCCTGCTGGTAAAATTCTATGTCAAAGTCCTTTTCCATTTTTCTTTGAGGCAGAGGCACGAGACTTGGGGCCTCATTACACGGATGGCAGGGAACCATGGTGCTATTAGCGCCATGGTTCATGCCGGTAAAATACCAGCACCGCCTTGGTGGAAAGGGGAATTACCGCCCTATTCCAAGGTTGGCGGGGCGGTAATTCCCCCTTCCCCCATTGCCCTTCCCCATTCCCATTTTTGCCCCATAGGGCTCTATGGGAATGGGGAAGGCGCTAATTACGGTACCGCAAATTGCGGTACCGTAATTAGCTCCCTGGTCCCTTTGCGGGTTGGTTTTTAACACCTGCAAAAAGCAGGCGTTAAATTCCCCAACCCGCAAAGGGACCTCGTAGTAAGGCGGTAAGGATTTACCGTACCGGTAAACCCTTACCGCCATCCGTGCAATGAGGACCTTGGTCTTTGCAGATCAGGGCGCTGTACATGCGTCCTATCAAGCCTTTGTTTGTGGTGATTGTGTCTAGGATGTTTTCAAAAGGCGTGAGTCCTCTTCATATTTTATCTTTCCATTCCCTTTTGGATAGGATGCGGTTCAAACGTAGATACAGGAAGCTCTGGATTGGATGCAATTGGAGAGCTTCTTCTAATTCTGTGATTGGTATGAATGTATCTTCTCTCCACAGTTGGCCGACCCTTTCAAGTCGGGCGTCGAACCAAGCTTGGTATCTGGAATGTTCAGGGATTTACTCTCTGATCCCCGGGGCCCAGAGATAGCTCAGGGGGGAAGACCATGTGGTCACCCTGGTTATCACTTTCCCTTCCTTCTATATGTTCCATATTGTCCCCAGTATTGGGTGATTGCGTAGTCTTCTTTTGAACTTTGGTCTGGGAACCCATAGCCATTCTGCAAGAGTTGCGGGAGTCAGGTTGTCGTTGTCCAATTGGGCACATTGCAGGTCTTTTCTGTCTCTTAGATGTGGGATGAGAACTCTTAGTTGGGCAGCCCGGTAGTATCGCTCGATGTCGGGGAGGCCGACACCTCCTTGATTCTTGGGTAGTATCAGAGTTTCATACGGTATTCTAGGGTTCTTTCCCTTCCATAAGAATCCAGTTTTTGCCCTTTTCATTTGTTGAAAGAAATGATCTGGAGCTGTCATGGGGAGTACCTGAAAGGGGTATGGAAAGCGTGGGAGGCTAACTATCTTGATGGCGTTCAGGCGTCCCATCCAGGAAATTGTGAGGGGTCTCCATTTTGTGTGGTCTGCGTTGAGGGCGGTGAGGAGTTGGGGGAAGTTTGCCTCGTATAGGTCTGCGATATCTCTCGTTAGGTTGACCCCTAGGTATCTTGGCATCAGGCCTCCGATGATAAGTCCCAGGCGCTCGAGTTCCTCTCGTCGGTCCGGGGTGGGTTCGGGAAGAAGATGGATTTGGTTTTGTTCATTTTGAAGCCTGACAGTGCGCCGTATTCTTCGATAAGATGGATCGCTTGGGGGATTGATGTCATCAGGTTCTGCACGTGGAGGAGAATGTCATCTGCGTACAGGGCCAGCTTATATTCTCTGCCGTTCACATGTAATTCCTTGATGTCATCGTTCATTCTGAGTGTATGTGCCAGTGGTTCCAGTGACAGTGCAAATAATATTGCCAAGAGAGGGCAACCCTGTCTTGTTCTTCTACTCAGGGGGAATCAGCGTGAGTACTGGGAGTTCACTGCAACGGACGCTCGCGGGGCGGTATAGCAAGCTTTGATTCCTCATAGGAGAACAGGGCCCAAACCTATTTTCTGTAGTGCAGCTTCCAGCTGTATCGAACGCCTTCTTCTCATCGCAGAACAGTGCAGGTGTGTTTGGCATTTTCTTGGCTTTGTGTATTAGGTGGAGGGTCTTACGAGTGGAGTCTGCTCCCTGTCTGCCGAGGATGAATCCCACCTGATCGTTGTGGATTATGGCGGGCATATTTGTCTCCAACCGCACGGTGAGGACCCTCGTGTAGATTTTGGTGTCCGTGTTTATGAGAGAAATCGGGCAGTAGGATGCTTATAATTTGGGGTCCTTGCCTTCTTTGGGGATGACCGTTATTAGCACCTTGGAGAAGGATTCTGGGGCGGAGCCTAATTGAAGGATGTTATTGAAGAGCTCGACCATGAATGGAAGGAGGGTATCAATGAAAGTCTTGTAGAACCCTGCTGTGTAGCTGTCATTTCCAGGGGCTTTCCCTGTTGGGAGTCTTTTGATCGCTTCTTCGACCTCCTCGCCTGTGATGGGGGTGTTGATGGCTTGTGCTATGTCCGGGGGTAGGCTTGGGAGAGATATCTTGTTCATATATTCTGTAATCGCCTCTGGGTGTGGTTCGGCTTCTGAGGTGTACAGTTTCTCATAGAAGCTGGTGAAGGTCTCTTGAATATTGGAAGGGTGGTTTCCGTGGGACTCATTCTCACTTTCTATAGTTGGCACCCATCTTTCCCTACATTTTCCACGGAGTCTGGCGGCAAGTAGGGCACCCATCTTATCCCCTTTTTCGTATTGTTTTTGTTTTAGATACTGAAGCTTGCGCACAATTTGGCCAGTTTCTAATTGCCTCAGTTCCTCTCTCTTGCTGTTGGATTCCTCTATTTTCTGGGTTCTGTCGGAGCCAGCGGATTGTGCGCTGTGATCCAGTTGAGTTATTTCGCTTCTGAGCTTGTTTACTATGAATTGGCGTTCTCTTTACCCTCTCTTTTCTTTGCTGCCCCTTCTTCACGTGGCTTTCCCTGCTTCCCATACTGTATTTACAGAAATTTCACCTGTATTGTTTTGCTCGGAGTACTGATTGATGTCCTTTCTAAGTTGGTCTCGGAATATCAGATCCTTCTAGAGTGTCTCATTGCAACGCCATTTCGAGCTTCTTTTGGGGGGCGCGAGCCGACTGAGAGTGGCCGTGACCATGTCGTGGTCTGACCACGTTATAGGGGATATACTGGATGTGGACATCGCCTCTGTGAGTTCTGGGGTGAGATATATATAATCGATTCTGGTATGTGTGGCGTGCGGCGCGGAGTCAAACCTAAAGCCTGTTTGCCGTCGGTTCATGTGGTGCCATGCGTCTTTGAGTATGTAGGCGTCCATCATGTCTGCTACCTGTGAGTGGCCAGATTCTGGTGGTGTAGTCGCTAGTGGGTTGCCAGCTTGCCTATCCAATTCTGGGTCTATCGACATATTAAGATCACCTCCTAAAATCACTTTGCCTTCGGCTTCAATCATGACTTTGGGGACTGTACGTTGTAGGATCTGGACTGTCCAGAGTTGGGGGCATATATGGATGCAAGTGTTGTGGTAGTGCCTTGTATCTTGCCAACCAGTACAAGTGCTCTGCCACTTCCGTCAGCCCAGGATTTTAGAATTTCAAACTGTAGCTCTTAACTGATTAGGATGCTAACGCCGGCTTTCTTGAGTGAGCCAGAGCCCCAGTGTTCGGAGCCTGTCTTGGCTACAGTACCCTCCTTTCCTCCCCCCTGCTGTATCTGGTTTCCTGTAAGAAAAGTATATCGAGCTTCACCCTCTTGAACTCTCTGGACACTAGTTACCTTTTGGTGGGGAAATTAAGTCCCTTGACGTTCATTGTGCCAATTTTGATTGTGCCAAGCCTGTCGCTTGCCTGTCATGTGCGTCGATCACGTGGATGTCTTCTTGGTTTGCGCGTCGAGTCCCATCTTTCGTCACTGGGTGCCGACGTAGTGGAAGTGTTCTGGTAAGTGCCCGCAGCCATCTTGGGCACTGACGTGTTTGCCTGCTCTCTCCCTCCCTCCCCTTAAAGGTATTCAACATGATACCCCTTGCCCTCCGTTCACTTTCTTCCGCTTTCCTCTTATCAATGAGGGCTTGCATCTTTGCTTAGTGGCGTCCAGATTGGCCTGGATGGAAACAGTCAGTCCAATGTCAGACCACCGGTGGGGACCGTTACCTCACGGTCCTTATCACAACTACTGTCAATTTAACATTTTGAGCCCCCTTCCCGCCCCCCCAACACATTAGAACTCAACAATAACTGGTTATAAATGAAAAATATGGTGATACATGTGGTTTCATGGTTCTTCGTCAGCTGACTGTTCCACGCTGCCCTCCAGGGGGGGACCCTTCTAGGAGTTGGGTCTTGTGTCAGAGGTGCGTGGGTTGTCTGGATCTGGACAAACGCCTATGCAGTGTTCTCCGGTTAACTGCTTTTGGGATGTGGAACACTGGGGTGGGTTTTCATTTGTCGGTGTTTGTTGTGTCGTTGAGCCGCCTATACTTTCTTTACCCCTTCACTCTTTTTCTCCTTGCTCCCTGAAGCTCCCATTGCGTTCTATTCTGTGCAAGTTCTTCTCAATCTCCTTCCTTTGGGCCTGTTCCGAGGAGGTCCATGATACAGTCTCGGATCTCTTCTTCAGATCGCAGCTGTATCCTTCTGCTTCCGTGTTTGAAGGTGAGGGAGAAGGGGTATCCCCACCTGTATCGCGTGCCTTGCTCTTTGAGCCATTTCGTTAAGGGGCTGCAGAGACGTCTCAGGGCTAGGGTGAGCAAGGACAGGTCCTGAAATATGGTAATCTTCGCTCCCCCAGTGGGAGCGGGGCCCCGGATATGGCTTTCTCAAGTATCCTGGCTCTGTCCTGGTACCGGTGGTATCTAGCGAGGACTGACCTTAGGCGGCCTGGCGGGCCTCTCTCTGTATTCTTTCAGTTTAGGCTTGTCGATGTCCTCGTCTGCTGTCAGGATTTTGATGATGTCATGTATTGTTTTTTGAGGTCTTCTTCTGTCTCCCCTTTGTGCTCTGGTATCCCGAAAAATCGTAGGTTGTTCCTTCTTTCTCTATTTTCTAAATCATCCATCTTCAGGTGAATTTCTTCTTCCCTCTTCTCGATGTTTTGTATCATCAGGTCCATTTGGGTTTCGAGGGTGTCTATTGAGGCTTGGTTGTTCTCCACGCCTTCTAGTCTCTCTTCGATGTTATCTATTCTCTGTGTGATCTCATCTATTTTGCCACCAAGGTTGGCTCCCATGTTTTTTATTTCGTTCAGGAGGGCAGCGATGTCGCACTTGGTGGTAGCCGTTTCGGTCTCCAAGACTTCCATTGACATTGTGGCTCTGTGCTCGGAACTCGAGGGGGATGGGGTGTATGCGTATCTGGCTAGCTTGCTTTTAGTGTTCATGAAGCAAATATTGTATCAGAGGAGACACACGCCCGTAGTGTGGGGGCCTTACCCTGTGTACCACTGTGTGATCAGATGTTTTTAGAATGGTTCCAGGTCGTTGAGCTGTAGCGCAGCCTACTATGCGGATGGTGGACTAGTATAGGGCTTCTCTAAGCAGCTACTTGAGCCTTTGGGTCCATCCATGGTGAAGATATTTATGTAAGGCCTCCCACTTCGGGCAAAGGCATGGTGCAAGTCTCCTAAAGGATATAGTGTGGCGTGGGTCCTGGTGTACGCAGTCTTGTGCGTGCGATTTCGGTAGGGGGTCCAAGGGGAACCTGGTATCTCCTTTTGGTCCCTTGATTGAAGATCCCTTGGGCTCTCCCCCGGAGCTGGTATGATGCCGTTTTGGGGTCCTGTTGGAGGTGTGCACAGGTAGTTTAAAGTGGAGGCCTGCTCCTCACCCACGTTGTTCTCTGCTGTGTATGGGTGGCGCTTTGACAGTTGTGGATGTTGCCAGGCAATATTTGGGGCCCTGGTGGGCTCGCCCCGTGTGTGCGTTATAAGCATGTGTGTCTGGGCGGGCCTGGCGCGGTGTGAAGGGTCTGCAGCGCGGAGTGTCACTTTCTTCCACAGGGGGGAGACTTGAGCTGAGGGCTGGGGCGTTTTGAGTCCGTACACTTTGGGAACCGGAGTCAGGATTGTGATGTGTTCACTTTTTGTTAATTATTTGTTAATTATTTTATATGTTTTCCAATTTTTAATTTTGTTGTTTGTTTTTGTGTTTGGGCCCTCCTAGGGCTCTGCCTTTCTCTGGGGCCCCTCCGCAAGCGTCAGACAGCTCAGAGAGCCGTGTATCTGTGTAGCTGTGTAGCCGTGTTCCCTGGCGGGCCACCCCTCTTGGAAGTCCTCCGTGACTTCGTCCTAGTTTGGGACACAGACCCGCGGGGCACAGCGCCTCCAAGCATGGCAGCTGCAACCGCTGTCACGCTCCATGTGTGGCGGGGGAGCTTTGCGCAATCTCGATGGTGGCGGGGCCTCTCGCGCTTCGCGGCAGGAGGCAGGTAGAACACCTCTGAGGGGGGCCCCCACGGGCAGCAGCCGAGGGCTACCCTATACAACAGCATCTTTGCCATCACCAGGGTGCACGGGGGGTGGACCGGGGAGGGCGGACCGCGAGGTACCTCTTAGGCCGCTGGTTATGTCCAAGCATTTTGCCTCATTGGTCGCCACGCAGGGCTGAGTGTGCGTTTACTTTCATTTGCAGGTCGTGGTCGGCCCGGGACTTCTCTTGGCGATTTCTTCGGTTCCCTTGGGCCGAATTGCATCAGGTTTTCTCCTATGTGGTCAGGGGGTCTTCAGAGACAATACTTTCCGTATACCTTCTGTGGGGGGGCGTGATGTGGGGGTGCAACTCACATCACGGACCATCGAGGACGGAGCTCACACAGGGAGGAAAGTCATCCGTGCGCCCCCTGGTGGCCAGGTGGGCGGTTCCTTTAACCCACTCTGTACTGTATTTCTCCAGTTTAGGTGCATGTTTCGGCAACTGTTTGCACAAGTGTGTCAATGGAGTTATGTCCTCCATGCTCAAATCTGTTCCCTTTCCTCTTATATAGCAATTGTCAACACTTTTTTGTGGTTTGAACAGTTCCAACAATATGAGCGAGCACCAAACACTGCAAGCTATTCAAACGCGTAAAATTTTAATCAGTTTTCTCAAGGACATTTTTCAATGTATGACGTCGAGAAAAAAAACATGTAAAACAGATGCTTAACAGACTTGATAAACACCAGCTGGTCACAGATATCTCTGCCTCTAATCATTACCCCTTCATGGAGTCTAAACGTACCACTTTCACGACGTCTTTAACTGTCGTGGTAGTCTAATTGTTCCCCCTTTAGCTGGGACTTTGGGTACATGTTTCTTCTAGCTGCTTATAATAAAAGTGTAGGAATAAGGCAAATCCTCTCACTTCTCGGGTGTCTTCCCCGGGAACCTCTCTCTTCTCGGGAGTCCTCCCCAGTAACCTTTATTTACTTAATTATTCTCAAGTCATTATTCCCTTATATATATATATGTATATACATTCTTCTCTACTTCTAACTATATTTTGTTTTTTCCCGCCTCCCTCTGTTACCTTTTCCCTTTACTTGTTCTAAGGCATGCACTTTTGCCAAAACATGCAATCTGGTTCCTGGTTCCATGGTTCCTCTCTGGACCTTCGGGATCACCGCCTTCGGCTTTTCCCCTGCTCAGCTGCCCGTAGGAATGGGAAGGGGTTGCTTGGGAAACACGGGTCCCTTTAGGCCCTGGTCTGCAGTTTTTCTTACACTACCACTGTCTACGGGGAGCTTCACGGTCTACTCGGCTGAATGGCAAAGGACTTGTGATATTACCGAAGACCTAGAGTTATTTTATGTCGACGGTCAATGGGTGTCTTATTCTAATCAATCGATAATCGATAAACCAACCATCCTCTGCTACCAAGTGTACTCTGGAGACTCCCGGCTGGCCTATAGAGCCGAGGTTTGCTCCGAAAGTACTTTAAGATGAGAGAGCTGCACCCTTGAGATGGATGGGTTGCAGATTTATTACTCCAACACCAATCAATAAGGACAACTCAATAGTTTGGCAAAGGGAGTCCGTTTAATGACAAGTACAAAAAACGGGGAGTCATAAAAATCAGCAGTGATGCGATCGTCCTACTCGCTTCAACTCCAATGAACTTCATAAAAATCATAGCATTTATACTGAAAACTCAAAACTTTCAAGTCGTTACATGCAATTGCAAAGTCATGCGAATGTATAGATGTGGGAGCCGTAGTATACACACACCGATAGACATTGCTATGAGCAATGAGGCCCCACCACACTCGGCACACAGCCCCGGGTCAGGCCGTGCTTCAATAGCTTCTCGGCATTACATACAACGACCTGGAGAAATAGCATTCACTGCGCAGACGCACAGTACAGCCTCTGGTTGCCTCATCCTTAGTAACCAGACCTATGAGACAGCTCCGTGAGTGACAGACCCCGCATGCCTTCAGAAACACACAGTGTATTTATATACCCAGTACACCGTAGGCTCTTATTCAGTATATGAATAATAAAGGCGCCCTGATAATAACAGCAGCGAGATCCCAAGCACACAGATACGACTATACCATGCAAGCGCGTAGAAGCAGTCCCCGGTCACCTAGCAACTAAGCGTCACCACAACAAGTTATAACTACGCATGCGCTGAGCTTGAACACTACCGCGAAATCAGCACAGCTCCCGGAGAGTGCAGACACAGGTAAGAGAGCGTTCTTGACGGATCGAGCAAAGTCTCTCACACTTTCTTTATTAGTTATTGTCTTTATTAGTTATTGTCTGTTTAGGCATCAACACACACGAGGCACTGATTTTTTTGGTGCATAACGTGACGGAGCAGATCCAGTTCACAGACAGGCATAGCTCTAACAGGGCTTCACAGTGATGCTTTTTTCGAACACAGCGAGCAAAATGGCCGCTAGCTCAAAATAATAGAAACTTTTTAGCATAGTGATATGCCAGTGTACCTCACAAGGATTTTTTAATCCCTGTTCTCTTGTTTCAGCTGCACAAGCTAGAACTTCAAGATACCAGCCTATATATATAGGAGCCAGTAATCCACAGCGCACAGAAGGCACTGCATGAGAGGGACACCGTATTCCTTCTCCCAACCTGTGGCATCCAAGAAATGGGCTCAGGTAGGATATTCAATCGCTCACACCCTAGGTAGCTAAAAACCTATAGACAGACACCAATTTTCTAATTTTCCCGTTTTTAGATTTGTTATCTACGAGGCAATTCAAGTGACACACCACAACCTCACTCACCAGTCCTGAAGACGGCACTAGAACATCCATTCAAACAGTTCTTGCTAGAAACACCAAAAGTGTCGACTAGATAGATGTTTGGTTAGGGAAACCAGACTATAAGTCACCACCACCACTAAGTTCTCACTGTGCAAAGACTCAATTACAAATTGTTATGATATGAAAGTTTTATATGATCAAATTTGTAACGATACGCATAATTGATGTGGTTAAACATGACCACACATGTATAACGGCCTGAGTTGATTTTTTAAGAAGCATTTGAAAATAAATATGTTATGTATATAAATGAAATGTTGGTGATCTCTAACTTCTGTACAGACTAAATCACATGATTTTTTATTGTGTGTAGTGAAAACTACCGGCCAGTCCCAAACAGGTGGCGTAGCCTAAATTCACTTGCTATATATACTGACCAATCCCATGCATACATTTCCACTTAGCGTAGCAGCACGCAGAATGGTCAGCCAGGTGCAGGTGCCTCCTAGTTACCCGGTCTTTCTCCAATTAAGGTTACAATCAATCATCACTTCAGCAACTATGTGTCAATTATGTTACTGTGGTTGGCCTCGAAACTGCATCTTCTGTCTGGGAAAGTCTTGATATCTCTGCCTGGGTGGATGCCAAGGGTAGGTGTGAACTCATTCTTCTCCTCGCTCGGATAGTCACGTGCTTCCCACACCGTGAATTTGTCTAGTTTCTCTTAATTTGTGCATTTGATTCTTATTCAGCTTGCCACCTGCCTACGCCTCCTTATCTTGACCTTTCAGAGACAGGATATTCTGTTCTTAAGTTTCAATTATATGTAGCTACTGTTCATTCCTTCTATTGGCATGACCTTGGCTCTCCTGGCACGAGTTGCATCTGCCGAGTTTTGATTCAGCTGTCTCTTCTCCTTTTGGTAAACTATGAATCTTTGCTCACTCGGCCTTTAGTTACTTCGGTTGATTCTGCTTCGTTTGCGAAGTGGAATAACACTAATAATATTGTGCTTCGTTTTGAGGTAGATTATGTATAATGGCGCTTGCCGCACTATTCAGCATTGTTTTCTTAGCTTTCTTGCGGTTCCAAGCATATGTACAGGAGTTAGCTGGTTGAATATTCCATCCTGTTTACAGCTTAAGCTTCTTTGCATTTCAACATCGTTGTCCCCTTTTAGGTTCACGATAACCTTGCTCATCTCTGGGTGTCATTCTCGGGTTGTCATTTCTTCTACTTGCACGTCAGTCCGGGTCCTCCTGACGTTACCATTCGTCTTCCATTAAGACCTTTTTGGTTTCTTCCGGGACTGTACTTAGGCAATCTTCATTTTGTCTCATTTGCTCATAAGGTTTCCTTAATGGATACCTTACTGTCCATGGTTTTCTTGGTATCAGTACTTCAGTAGGTGTTCCTCTTCTGATATGTACTGGGCAGAGCCCTACTGCGGCTCTCTGCTGATTTATCTGCTCATCATACGTCACATATTTTGGTGTGAACGTTCATGGTACTTCAAAATGGGCGACTGGATGCAGGCTTTATTTGGGACCTCCTCTACACAGGTCACTATGAATGTCACTAAATACACAACATCCCATTGGTTACACAAACTATAGGATCCTTAATCATGCAGTTGGCACTCTTACATCTGTCAGTACTTTCCCACCTACGTTAGCAGCATGCAGGCTGGTCTTCCAGGTGCTGGTGAGCTAGTCTTAACCATAGCTTCCCACCAATTAGCATATCATCTTTCCTCACCTCAGTGGTGTGCTGTCAATTAAGGCTTTGAACTTGTCCTTGGGAGTGTTCTTTTGCTCTGGAGAATTCAGGGGAGTTAAGGCACGCACTGCCCTCATGCGTAGGTGTGGTCATCATGTTCATCCAACTTCATCCTTCCACGAGACTGAAGACCACAAAATCGAGCTCTGGTGTATTTAAAATACTATTTTCTAATAGACCTCCGATGTCTTCTTTGTTTTTGTCCATGTTTTCTGAGCTGGAGTTTTGTTCTTTCACACAATTTGTATCCAATATCTGCTCACCCCAGCCTGATACAACCTTGGCTTCTTGGGTTCATCAAGGCTTGCCTTTCTAAGTTTCACTCCTATTAATTGTTTTAACTGTGACACACTGGAAAAGAGGCCTTCCTTTTTTAGTCCAGCTCTGCTATAATACATAGTACAAACATCCATTCTTTACTCACTCCTATATATGTATAAATTGGTGTATGCCACAATCTATTCACTATAAAGCTTGCCTCAAGAATACTTCATCTGCTTTAATTTCTTTGCATATGTACACGTGCAAAATGACTTGATATCTTCATCAGTTCTGTAATATAGGTTTCTTCATCTTGATCCCAAGATTTCACTTATCTTTCAATACTTTCTTGATGCCTTATCGAATATCTTCATCCTCTTGTCTCTGCATCTCTTCTTTGTACGTCAGCTTGCTTTGTGTGACCGCCACGTCACCATTCTTCACTTCCATTCAGCTGTCCTGCTTCTTCTGGGATCATACTGTCTCGTATGCAGGTATGGTTTTCTCAATTGGAACCTTGCTTCCAGGATTCTCTGTGTTATCTATATGTTCAATGGTTTTGCTTGTGTCTCACACTCTGATTCCCAACATAAAGGCAATATGGGTGAAGTGGTTGAGGTGGGGTACTTGGCTCCTTCTCTATAAAAGCAGTGTGGCAAGTCCACTAGATACATGTTGAACAAAAGGGGGGCCAACCCACATCCCTGTTTGACCCTCTTATTAATAGGTACTTGGGATTATAAGGTACCAGAGTCATCCAATCTCACTTGTCCTCCATTATTTGTATGGAGGTTCTTAAGGATGTTAATCATCCATTTTGGGCAGTCCACCATTTCGAACTTAAGCCATAGCTTCTCCCGATGTACATAATCAAAAGCTGCCCAGAAGTCCACAAACACTGCATAGAGTGCCGGCTTACCTTTTGGGCCAACCGATCGAATTATACGGTCTAAGGTTCTGATGTTGTGATTAGTGGGACTTCCAGATCGAAATCCTGTCTGAATGAACTGTACTATATGATTTTCCTCAACCCATTTTTGTAAGATCTGTAATACAAATGTACCAAACATTTTCCCTGTGATGTCTAAGAGTGATAATCTATAGTTTTGAGGCAACAATCTATCCCCTTTTTTAAAAAACAAATTCGGGATCAGCATACATTGTTGCCATGAATGTGGAATCACCCCCGATTGGCAAACTTTATCAAACAAGATATTAAGGATCTGTGCCCATCCTGTCAGTTTGTATTTGAGAACAGCACTAGCTAACCCATTTAGTCCAGGAGCCGTAGAATTATTGAGTTTAGCAATGATCAGCACTATATCCTTCTCAGTCACTGCCAATGGCCATCCACGAGGATGATGGTCCACATCAGCTGGGCTAGTAGTGTTAGTACTTTTAGCTATAACATATGAGAGCCAGACATTCTCTTTAATGGGATTAATGATATTTTTAACTCTGTCTCACTTTGCTGTTGCCAAAAATACACTTCATTTCCTTGCTGCCAAGGGCACAGATCATATTTTGCCAGTGGCGGTTCTTGACCAAATTTCCCCATTGTTTAAGCCAACTCTTATACTCAGGTTTTATTTTCTTAACTAGACATGTCAACTCATTTAATGGCCAACCCGCCCTGTATGATTGTCTTAGTGTCTTTCTGATTTCTCACTTATCATTATATCAAATCAAATCTATTCAAATGCTTCTCAGAGGTCACATGTTGTGATTTCACTGATCCCTTTCCCCTAGCAAGAGTTTTTAAGTATGCTTCTATTTCATCTACATTGCATTTTTTCAGCAAGCTCATCTCACTAGCTATCATCTGAATAGGTGCTAGGTTTACTTCACTAATTGTTCTAGTTGTCCCGCAAATATGGTTTCCTGCCCAATTTAAATTGGCCCCACTGGTGGTTCGGGGGGGGCAGTTCTAATCAAGGATACAGCAAGTAGCGCGTGTCACTAAAGTCATTTGATATTATCTTTAATCCCCTGACTTTCTCTAAACTTAAGTTATTACCATAATAATTATCAATCGTCACTCGCTTATTTCCCATACCCCAAGTGCAATCTCCCGTGGTTCTACCATTCAATTGGATTAACTCCCATTCTCTCACAAAATCCAGACATTGGGCACCTTTTGAGTTTGAGCCTTGTTGTAATATAACAAATTTTACCAAGGTATCATGACAAAGTGTCTGAATGTCATTATCACAACAGCGTGCACAACAGCGTGCATTTAGGTCTCCCCCAATAGTATAATCTGATGTTAGTTTTAAGGTGATGGAATAAATGTATACTTTTCATAAGAACTGTAAACAGAGCATACACATTTTACATTTCACACATTACACAATTAACATCTAAAAACTGACATCAAAGGCAAGAGACAGCTGGCTTTGATGTCATCTGTAATGTGATGGAACAAATGTACACTTTTCATACAAACTGTACAAACGTATGAGTTTTACATTTCATACATTACATAATTAACATCTAAAAACTCACTTAAAAGGAAAGTGCAGCTAAATTTGATGTAATTCTGAAAGTGATGGAATGCATGTATACTTTTCGTATGGAAATGTAGACTTATATGAAAATGTAGACTTATCATATGAATATTTAAACTTTTTATATGCAAATATACACTTTAGGAGGCATACAAATGCATGAGCAGAATGAAGGTACATTTTATATTAAAACCCTACTCATAAATGTGTGATATTAACATTGTGTATTTGAACAATAACAACATGCTCCTATGACATGTGCACCTAATAGACATGCACCTAGGACACATGCAAATCTGAAATGTTCAAGTGTGCTATCATATGCCATGTGCAATCCTCAGAAATTCCATAGTATGCTAGTTAATGTCTGGTATAGTGATCAAATGCAAAGCACATCTTTGCATGTCCTGTTACTGTGATCTGATCATATCAAATAATGCCTCATAATAATATCAGGATTTTATACTGTCCTTCATGCCATTTCCTCCTGTTTGTAAGCACAATTAATAATATCTGTAATAATTTAAATGAGCAGAATGTATAAACCTCGGGAGTATGATGGTTGAGTTTACCCCGGGGTGTTTCAACTTTGTGATGTGTAGGCTGGGTCTGTGTTAGGGATGAGCACATACCTGGATGGTCTGTCCATCCTGACAATAAGAATTATACAGTCCCCAGAAGTAATGTGCTACCTAATATATCTTTTTGGCACCACCATATACTACGAGAAGCCTCAAACAAATCCATCTTAGTAAATTAGCAAAATAGTGAGAAGGGGTAGGTGCGGGGAGAGGGGCGGGTATGGGGGTGCACTAAAACATATTTTTTAATAAGCATGACATGTGTTATTAGTGTCTATACTGGCATGTTGGTGCAGCCAGTCTAGGCTTTAGTTACTGTGGCATGACATTTTTGACTGGGCATCTATTATAAAGTTAGCATCATAAGTGTTATTAGGTGTCTAGACTGGTATTTTGGTGCAGCGAGTCTAGCCATTTCTCACTGTGGCTTGACATTTGTTACTGTACATCTATGACAAAGCAAGTACGATAAGTTTTATTACTTGGCAACACTGCCATTTGGGTGCAGCCAAACTATTCTTTTCTTGCTGTGGCATGGGTTATTTTTCTGGACATCTATGATAAAATAAATGATATTGTTATTACGTGACTAGATTGGCATTTTCGTGCTGTCAGTCTAGCTATGTTTGACTTTGGCGTGGCATTTTTTACTGGGCATCATCACGGCTAAAGCAAACCTGATAAGTGTTATTGTGTGTCTTGGCTGGCCTGAATTTTGCAGGCAGTTTGGAACTGTTCTCTTATTGTGGCATTGCATTTGTTTTTAATGCATTCAAATAATGACAGCATTAATCCTCCTGAACACTGCTGGTGACTTGCATCTATTTAATTTTGTATTAGAAATGCCCTACAAAAGCAATTGCAAATTGTCTGGCTGGCTTTTTATCCAATGTTTTACAGAAAGTGGGCTGTGTTGGATGTATTGACCCACTTTGCTGTGCTATGTGGCACCACCCTGCTAGTTATGGTGCAGAAAGCAGCAACAATAGCGGCACAACTATTGTGCGTGCCAAAAACCTACAAAAACTGCGTCCTGCAATGCACCAAAAGAATGGATGCACAACCTGCCACCCATGGTGCATGTGTGGTGGGATAGAGCACACACTGCAGAAAAGGTGCCAGTGGGCTCCAGGACCAGAAAACAGAGTGCAGAGAGAGAAGCAGCACTTTGCAATTGCAACTCAAAAATGTGCCTACAAATGACATTTGCTTTGATGCTAAAAACTCCAAAACGCCTATTACACAACACTTCTCAACATCCAAAATTTTGCTCGGTGCTAACATTCATGTAATCTTATGAAGCATTGCGAACATACAAAGTCCTAAATGTGAAGAGCAAAACATTTCTTCAGAGAAACCGGATTGTCTGTAAACTGACAGCCCCTGTCAAAATCTGTGTGCAGCACCTTGGGCTACATGTGGATGACAGCTGTCAGAGGAGCCCCTGATGAAACTGCAAAGTATTAAACTAAAAGTCTGCCGGTTTAGCAAACATAAAAAGGATTGTTGCTAAAAGAAATACAGATCTTCGTTGTGTTTTTGATCCCACAGATTGAAAGCTAAGAAAGTAATGTATTTATGTGATTTGATGCAATAAGTTTGGTTTTGCTGGATTTCAATTAAGAATAAATTAGCTGGGCTGAGCTGTAAGAACTGGAAAAGCAGGTTTCTCCCAGGGGGAGGGAAAATCCTCTCAACAGAAACTCACTGGGAGAAAATCTAGACTGTCTACAGAAAGAGAATGAACAATGGCAGAGCTTCAGCCCAGGAAATGGAGGTATGAAGGGAGTTGTAAACTGCTCCTCGAAGGGACTTTCAAGAGGAGGGGGCTGTTCTGGGACTGCAAGGAGAGACAAGGGGGTAGGACCATTTGCTGTTTAGCATGAACAAAGAACAATTTTTAAAGACTCATAACTCGTGATTCAAAATGGTGAAAATATACCAAGGACATTTTAAGAGGCGGCAGAACCGTGTAACACGTTCTGGACAGGAATGGCAATATATGTGGTTTTATGTGAAATGTATTAATATTAGGATTGCGAAAATTTACACACACATCCCCATGTTGAACGCGCACATTTGTGGTAATTTGCAGAACATTTTGAAAATGTGCTGATGGCGAAAAGGACAAAATTCTGTAGAATGGTGAAACTAGATCCCACCGCTGCAGGATTTTGATGAGCAGATACTACATAAAATATGGCACCTTTGTGTGTGATTTGTGTAAAAGTGATCAATGTAGAAATATGTATTTAGGATGAAATACGATTTTAGTACTAGTAGCTAAAGGAAGGTTTCTAAGAAATGTAAAGCAAACCATAAAATGTGACATCATCCAGCCTTGATCCAATCACTTAGTTGAAAAGCGGAGATGAGATGTTGATCCAATCAATGCTCACAGCAGCAAGCTTACTAAGCCTGCCCATACACCCATTTTGTGATGTCATTTTAAAGGATAAATAGAGATAGCTGACAACACATCGGGACTCACTGATTCACTCACTTCCCTGATTCTGGCGAAGCACTCTGATCTAGCATTCTACATCCAGTTTTAACATCCTTCCAGATCCAGAGACCAAGACTCTTGCAAAGCAGTACATTACTATTGATTTCAGCAAGGCCTAAATCCTCAAACTTATTCTTGCAACTCATTGAAGTGCTGTGGTGTGAGACGGCCTAATCCTCAAACTTGTTCTTGAAACCCAGTGAAGCGCTGTGGTGTGAGAAGGCTTTTTGAACTAGTATCCTGAAATTCTCTGGCTTGCTACCACAAGGCTTGCCTGAGGAACTCAATATTCAGCTGATTGAAATACACACAAAAAAGGAGGTCAGTTTGTGTGCAAATCCAGTTACCGGCATAGCTGATCCAGTACCGTGCCTGATGTGCTGTTCTTCCTAGACCAGATCAAATCCACGACCAGAACTGACGGTCCAAATTAATTACTTATTTTGTAAGTATTAATAGGAAGAATAGTGACCCTAATAAATCTGCCTCGTATGATCCCAATCTCAAACCCATCCCATTTTTAATTCAGAACCATTGTATTTCTAGAACTATCTTTATGCTGACTCTTCTCTCATCTGTGTTCCTAAACCCTATCTTCTTATTGATTGATTAAGGAAAGTAATTCCCAAACCAAACGGAATCTAGAGTATCACACATGAACTGTTATGAGTTGCCGTGAATGACCTTCCTGTGTGGCATTCTCCTTTCTGGTAGTCTTTCATATAGCATAAGAAAACCTATCTGTCATTTCTAAACCCGAATTTCTGTTTTCCAGAAGCGAAACTTCAACTTCTACTTGTACCCAACATCCTTAGCTATCCATAGAACCCAAAACAGTGTGATTCCACCGTTATAGCGAATATCGCGCAAGGAAAAGTTTGCCGCGAATTGAAATTCTGAAAGGTCTTTACATGTGTGAAATAGCTTTAAATTGTTTCCTACTTGAACTTTGAGATTTCAAATGCTTTCTTTTGACTAAATCATTGTTTGTGATTGTGTGCAACTGTTCAAAGCATCTTCCATAGGAAGTTATGATCATTTAAACACTTTTGACCTTATTTGGTGTTTTTGCTCAGTCAATTCCAAAGACAATTTCAAAGCCATGCTGACAGCTGAAAAGTCAATTCCGTTTTTCTCTTGTGTTTGAAGGGGGAAGATGGGAGTGATATTTTGTTTGCTTTGTGCTGTTCCTGACTACCTGCTCTCTCCTCACATCTATTTAATTGACTATTGGTGGGCGGAGGGGTGTTGCAGGGGGAACCCCTAACCATAGTGCCATCTATACCAAACCAACACAAAAGTATTATTTTCTGTGCTGCATTTGCTTTATGCAAATTCCTTGATTCCTAGTGTATTAAAGATACTCTTCAGTGTTCTGTCACCCCATTAGTGATTGTTGTTTACCTATTAAAATATATTGTGATTTGAATTCTAAATACATAAATAAATATTTACCTTTGAAACTAGCCTGATTCCGGATTCAGTGTGACTGGGGGACGGGGGTTCCAGGGGAAGGGTGTGATACAAGTGGTATATCGTTCAGAATATTGAACTTATAGATAAAATAAACAGGGGTTTCAATTGTGCACTACACGCTGGGCGTGACTTGGGTGTGTGCTGTATTGAAATCACTTACAGCTTGGGGGCTCGGTGCCGGGATCCTCAATTTGACATACCACTCATGATAGTCTAACATAGCATGCTAGCCGACGGGGTACATACGTACATACACCTTGTTGGGTTACCATACTGCGCTACACTGTACAAGCACCCCTCAAAAGAAATATTCAAAGGAATTGGGCCTGTTTGCAAAAGTAAAAGAACCCTGAGAAATTCAGAAGGAAATTAATATTTCCGGAATTGCGACCCAATATTGCTAGGGAACACCTACTGCACAAATTGTTTGTCAGGGGTGAATGGCCAGAACAGGACGAACAGGTATGGCTGCAGGGAATAAAACAGCAAATCACTGAAATCAACCTCGATATCTGGCAGGATAAGGGTCCATTACATCAAGAACTTAGAAAATTGTATATGACCCGTAAAATAAAAGAGGAGCAGTGCAAAATCGCCAAAATAGCGGCCTACCTGTACCTCCACATAGAAGTCATACAGGAAAAGTATGCAGACCATGTAGATTTCACAAAGAGGCAAGGGGAAGCACTGCAGAAAATCCAGAGCAATCTGGACTCTGCAGAGCAAAGACTCCAGAATAGCCAAGAATCTGAGACAGAGGCTAGGCAGTATGCCACCAAACTCCAAGAAGATCTGGCTCTCTTACTGCAAAATAATGCAGAGCAAGATGCTCAGATACAGACAATGCAAAACGAGTGTCAGGAAAGGTTCGACTCTTTTAAACAGAGTCAACAAATGCTTGCGCAACAATTAAATTTTAACAGAGTCTGTACAGAACAGATGGTCATCTTACAAGACCAGATAGACCGATTAAAAGGGGAAAATAATAAATTAATTATTAAAGACCTAGAATCCCAAGCAGAGTTTGATGAGGAGCGCCAGAAAGCTGGTGCATTCAAAAAACAGAGGGACGACCTGGCTGAGCAGAGGGCCACTCTAAGACAAGAGGGGGACGCCTTAGGCCAGGAAGTCAGCCATTTAAAAACAAAGTTGGAGGAAAGTAAGCTGGCCATTCAAGAGTTTCGGGAAATCAAAACTGATTATGAAAAGCTGGTAGAGCACACCAGGCGGGTGGAGGATGCTTTGGCAAAGAACAATCAGACTAACAAGGACCAAATTCAGGAGGTGAGTCTCCTGCAGCAAAAATGTGCCCAATACTCCCAATGCAGGGAGGAAGCACATAGAGACAATGAGGCTTTCTGTGAAAAGAATGACAGGCTCCACAAACAGATAGCCATGCAAGAACAAATCATAGAAACCTGTAAGGCCTTCAGAGAGGACCAAAAGGGTCGGATTTTGGCATGTCATCAGGGAGTAGGGGCTGAAAGAGATGAGGTAAGATGGGAAAGTGAAACCCTTGAGCATAATCACAGGACCCCTGGCATCAGGGACTTCAATCCCTTCAGTTCCATGGACTCTGCCACCCTCATGTCCACTGGCTAATAAGAACCAAGGGCCACGGGGATGGTAGACTTCAATACAATGGGAGATATGGGACTGACAGATAAGCGCCTCCCAGAAATAGATGGGCGGGCAGCTATGTATAGGTTCCCAAATATTAGGGCCAGCCTCTCTGATCAGGGAGACTCCAGTGAGGGGAGAATCAGAGAACTGGATCCTCAAAAATATCACCTACCAAGAGATCAGTCAGTCAAATTTGGTGGGGAATTCCATGAGACTAGGCCCACAAAGAGCATTTTAAAAACCTCTTCCCAGCTAGGACAGTGGGGGGAGTACTCAGCTCATCCTGGGAGCAAGGGAGAGTCAGAAGACTCTTCTGAGCGCCACAGGTTTCAAGAGACTAGGCCCCCACAATCTGCCAGCCAATCCCAAGCCCGCAGAATCAGGGAAAGCCGAGAGGATCAGACAGTTACCTCTGGTAGCAGTGCCTCTGAGTCAGAGGATGAGTGGACAAGGGTGACCAAAACTAAAAAGGCCAATAAAATCAAGAGGGCCCTACTGAAAGATCCCCTGAAGCAAATCAGGGCTATTAGGAGCGTCATAATGCCCTACCATAAATATGCTAAATATTCAGTTTGGGAACACCTCGAATTGTTTGAGCAAATTATGGAGACTTTCCACCTGAAGGACAGCCAAAGCTGTATTCAGTATGTCAAGTGGACATTTTCACCTGAATACTCCAGCTTCTTTGCGGGGCTGCAGGATCAGAACCATTCAAGATCGTCCACCTATAGGGTGACCATCTTAAAGCATTTCTCAATACACAGAAACCCTCAAGAGGCCCGCAAGGCGGTCTACAATCTGCAATGTGGGGAAGACAAGGCCCACAAGAATTTGTCCAAGAGCTTAAACGTGCCTTTGCGCCGACCACAAGGAGGGTGCGCACAGAGGTAGGGAATATATCAATATCTTCTTTCATGCCCTTCCTAAATACATTATGACCCAGCTGGTGAGGGATTTTCGTGAGAAAAGATCACTAGATTGGGTAATTGAACAAGCAACTCGCATCTACGAAGTGCAGAAGCCAGTAGAAAATAAAAGTGCCAATAAAAGCCCAAAACCAACCAACACCCCTGCTGCTGCTCAGGTGGCGGAGGTGAAGGTTGACCCCATTTTAGATCTGGAGATGGAGGGGCCTAAAAACATTCCTGCACAAAATCCTACTAACCAAATACCCAGAAGGCCCTCGGGCCAATCCCAAACTGGGAGTCAGGGAGGTAACCCAACAAATGGGACCCCTAACTCCTCTGACTACATCAGCCCCCGTTACAAGGGCAACAGACCCATCCTGGGCTATGTGTGGACTCCCCCAGTCCAAGGAGGGGGATCCAACCAGGCAGCCGCCAACCCAGGAAACTTCCCTCCTCACTTTCCCCAGGAGGGCAGTAATCCCCCAAATGCCGGGTTGAGTTTCTTCCCCCAGAACCCGCCAAACACCAACCCCCAAAACAACCCTTCTTTCTTTCCCCACTTTCCTGAGCCCAGACAGACCAATCCAGGAGAGGGGAGGCCAAAATTGCAGAGGCACCAAAACTATCCCAACCAAGGGTATTATGGGAGAAAGGGACAGTTACCCCTCCCGTGATCAACCAAGGGTAGACCAGAGGACCCTGTACCAGCCAGAGCGGGTGCCCAACTGGAGTGCCAGGTCCAGAACTTGGTACAGGATCTGGGTTGCATGTTGAGGGCTCAACAGACCCCTCGGAAGAGCATAGCGACTCAGAACTCCTCAAATCAAGTGTCTACTGCTCCAGAGCAATGATGGGGCGAGAACCCTGACAACCCATCGGTTCCCAGGGAGGAGGCCAATTCTGGTGACTGCCTCCAAAAATGTTAATTGATAGAGAAATGGGAAATGGACCTGGAAAGGTGCATGCTCAAAATTCCAATAGGCAACAAGAGCATAGTCCATAATTGTTTGGTCGTGCAAGATGTCCCTGCTGCATTTTATTTAGGCAGTGACATTCTCAATCGCTGTGCCATTAGTTTGGACCTAATAAACTTCAAAGCCTGGTCCCGATTATCGGGTAATCCCATGGACTTTCATGACCCAGAAAAAGTATTTTGGTCAGCTCAACTGTTGCCATATGCAGTTGAAATTCAGATTGGAGAGGAAGTCACCATCCCAGAACGGACCCAACAATTCTCACTTGAAGTAAAAATTAAAAGAGTACAGAAACTGAAAAATCCTGATGCCTATGTTCATCTCAATGCTCATTTCCAACAGCAAGGTTTGTGGGTAAACCCAACACCATTAGCCAATACAGAACACAACATCATTTCAATAGAGGTGGATAACAGCGACCTTAGGAGTATCACTCTGGGCACCGGCACCATTATTGGAATGGCAGTTGATGACCAACATTTTTCCATAGATTTAGGTAACAAACTGGAAGACCAATCCCCAATGACTGTTTTGACAGTGATAGCGACAATGACACAAGACCACACAGGATCTTCACCCGGCATGGGGGGAAGTTTCCTGGTGTACTCTTCCTGCCCTTATGGCAAAGAAGATGTGACTTGTGACTTCAGGAGGGATGAGGTAATCTTTCAAGTCCACCGGCACTGCCTTCCCCACCTGAAGCCATCAGTCCAAGTCAGTAGTTTGACCAGGGACTTCTCCACCCAGCTGGAGGAGGCCGCTGAGATAGCCAAACCAGAAGTCTTTCCGGGCTTCTGGCAGATGTTTGAAGAGAGAGTCAACCTAGCTGATGCCTGTGAGACTGTGGAGCAAAAGCAAAAATTGAAACATATTTACTTAGATTTTCAAGATCTCTTTGCGGTGGACTCATATGACTGCGGTCGCACCGACATCCACACAACAACCATTACCACGGACCCTGGCATGACTCCAGTGTTTGTGAAGCAATATCACTTGCCTCTCACATCAATGGAGTCCCTTACTGAAATAATTAAGAACCTTGAGTCCCATGGGATAATTCGTCCAGTCCACAGCACATTCAATAATCTTGTGCTGGGGATTTTGAAACCAAACGGCCAGTGGAGACTCTGTGCTAACCTGAGTGAGCTCAACAAACGGGTCCATACTTCCCGATGGCCTCTTCCCTACATTGACCAATGGGTACTGGATTGTACCTGTCAGTAGGGAGGACCAAATCAAGCTGGCCATTACCTTCGGGGGCAGCAGTACACTTGGACCCAAACTTCATTCGGATACATCAACTCCGGCAATGAATTTAACATCTTTCTCCATGAGGCCATGCCCGACTTGGGTGAAAGGGGTAACCTGGCCTATGTAGATAATGTTCTAATCAAAAGCTCAACTGTGGAGGAACACATAGCGGAGATCTGTTATGTTCTGACACAGTGGAGGGAGGCCGGAGCAAAACTCTCTTTCTAAAAGGCACAGTGGTGCAGGACCCGTGTCAATTTCTTGGGGCATGAGATAACTCCTGAGGGTCTCTGTCCCCAGGAAAAGAAAGTGGAAGCACTCCAGAAACTAAACGACCCCACAACTCTGCAGGAACTAAGGAGCCTCCTTGGATGAACTAATTACAGCAGAAAGTTCATTGAGGACTCTGCAGAGATCACAAGACCCCTGATCCATCTGTTGAAGGGGTCGGTCAAGTGGGAGTGGGGTCCAAAACAAGCCGAGGCAGTAAGACAACTCGAAAGAAGCCTCTCACAAGCGCCTTGCCTGGTTTACCCTGTCAAAAACAAGGAGCTCTTCTTGGAGGCAGGGTTCTCAAATGCATGCTTGACGGCAGTATTATATCAAAAGCATGACAAGGTCAATAAAGTAATCTCCTATGCGAGTAACACTTTATCCTCTGTTGAGAAAAAATTCAATGATTGTGAGAAGGCACTCCTGGCAAGGGTGTGGGCATTGAAGAATTAGAGCTCGTTTATCCGGGGGAACACATCATAGTGGACACTCCACAACAGCCTCTGCAACATCTTCAAAGTGACAGAGTCCGGGCCGGAAATGTGGGTAATTCCCAAATTACTTCCTGGATTCTGTCAATGCAAGGCTTTCCTGTGGAGGTCAGATATGGCCAAAACAAGAAGAGTCCCCTCGTGCAAGGTCTGGATGACTTGCATGATTGTGCCAGAGAAAACTGTTTCGAGGAGGAAAGTCTTAAAATCAAGGACAACATGGAGACATACCTTAATTTCCCACACATATGTCTATGAAGAAGACAAGTGTGAGGGAATGCCCACTGTCTATGTGGATGGGTGCTCCTACCATGTTGACAACAACGGGGAAAAGGAACTTGTTGCCGGCGTGGGGAATGCATGGGTGAATGATGCACCAGGACCCTCCGCTGGGTACAAAATCATTCCCCGAAGTAGTCAAGTGGCAGAGCTGATGGCTGTGCATCAAGCCATCCTCACTGCTGTCCAACACCAACTCCACAAACTAGTCATAATCACTGATTCAGATTATGTACCGAATGGGTTCGTGGAGCACCTGGTTAACTGGAAAACCAGAGGCATGCTATGTGCTAATAACAAACCATTAAAACACGGAAAATTAATACAAAGTATTGATGATCTGGTCACCTTGAATGGGATGACCATCTACTGGAAAAAGATTAAGGGTCATTCTAAAGTAGAGGGACCAGACAAAACTGGAAATGACCCAGCTGATCAGCTGGCCAAAACCGGAGCCATCCAAGGGGATCTACTTGAGATCGAGTCCCTGTTGGGAGAAATCCAGGTCACTGCTATCACTAGGTCTCAGACAAATGCTCACAATGAACTCTCAACTGCACAATGGAGTAAGGAGACCCCAGATGCTGATTTGATTACGGGGATCCAATAATTGGTAAGTTTTATCAACACATTGAGGTCCTACAAAACTTTCCCCTGACGGATACCAATTACATTTTGAAGGAGGACCTCTGAGTGTTGATGAAATGTCCAAAAATGTTGCGAATCCAATACGGTTTGTTGGTGAGGAGATCCGTATCTGGCCATGACCAGTGGGTGGTCCCTACCTCATTTCGAAGCCTGATGCTAAATCATGCCCATGATGCGGCCACAGCCGGTCATCAGGGGTTTCATACGACATGTGAAATCTTACTTGAGGTTGCATACTGGCCACACATGGGGCAGGACCTCGACCAATGCTTAAAGGGGTGTCTTGTGTGTGCACAATTTCAGCCAAAATCACTCACACACAGTGCTCCCCTCCAAAATAGGGGGATGACCCTGCCTTGGTCAGATTTGCAAGTCGATTTTATCGGGCCCGTGATTAGCTTCTTTAGGGGGAACAAGTATATGTTGACCGTAACATGCGTTTTTACTAAATGGGTGGAATGTCTCCCGGCCCCAAATTGCAAGACAGAAACAGCAGCTGCCTTGATGATCAATCACATCATCTCGCGTTTTGGTCTACCACAAAGGATTGAGTCAGACCGAGGTAGCCACTTCACCAGCAAAGTGATGACAAAGATGTGGGAGATACTTGAGGTCAAAAGGAAACTACACATTGCCCACCGTGTCCTCTAGTGGTGGAATTGAGAGATACAATAAAACTATTGTGAGCATATTAAAATGTTTGTGGTAGATTCTGGGCCAAGTTGGGACATTCGATTACCCCTTGTCCTGATGGCCATCAGATCTACCCCTTCTTCTGCAATAAAAATGTCTCCATTTGAGCTGATGACTGGACGAAGGATGGTGCTACCCCAGCATCTGCTCTATGGAACCCAAGAGCAGACCTTGATAAATGCCTCCACAACTCATGAGAATGTTGAGAATCTGAAAAAACACCTTCAACATGCTTTTGCCTATGCTCAGTGGAATATAGAAAGATCTGCGGACATTATGAAGACCCACTATGACCTTAAGACAACTAAAAAGGAATGTCAAGTAGAAGACCGGGTCTACTTGTACAATTTCCAAAGGAACCAAGCCAAAGAGCGCAAATTCCTCCCACCTTGGTGGGGTCCTTTTGAAATTGTGGACAGAATCTCACCACTCGCCTACTGAATCCGCATCCCCAAGGGCAGTTTGACAGAGGGGGAAGACAAGTAGGTCCACATAAACCAGCTGAAGAGTTGCCATCCCAGGCATACTTTGCCACAAATAGAGGAGACGACCGGAAAAAAAAGATGGAGAAAATCCGGAGACATAAAAGAATGACTAAATGTTCACTGTGTATGTGCGAGAAGTGTGTTAAGACCATTAGTGAGCATAGATGGGGAATATTGTGAATTGTAATCAATGCAAGTGTCTTTCCCATTGCTGGCATTCCCAGATGACCTGCGGACACAGTAGTGGGAACATTTCCATAACATGCTGTGGTCTATCTTCTATAACTGGGGGGTTGTCCTACCCTCCATGATTCAAGAACATGCAGAGACATTTAAATGCAAACCGGTTTTAAACCCTTTTAGAAGCCCATCCTCATGGGGCATCCATCATTAGAAACACACATTTGCTGCTAAGGAACACATGTCACTTAGTTTTTGAAATTATCAGCTTTTTATTATCAATTCGCTGATGCTTTTTCTTTTGCAAAATATTTAAGTGTTATTATCTGTATAACAATTCATAATAACAATAGTACTGAACAAACACATAATTACATCTAAAATGCAGTGAAAAACTGTTCATAGGTGTCCAAGGCGTAAACAAAACGCTAGTACATTTCCCAAAAAACTTCCTAGTAAGTGAAGGAAACCATGTAGTTAAGTCCATAAAACACAGAATATGAGTATAGTTAGAGGAGACGTTGATTGTAGGTCTCCTATGCCCGGCTATGGTCTGACCTCATATTTGGTCTACGTCTGTATAAGATGTTAGAGGTATAGGTGCAGCATTAGGAAAGGCCCATGGAATGCTGGGGCTGTGTGCTGCTGACGCTTTGGCAGAACAATACAGACGGCAGCAGACTTCAGCGAACAAGTAGGGGGATTTAACCCATGACTGTGTGTTTCACCTCATTGAAACCTTTTGACTTGAGATTTAGCATTGCTGTCAGCCCTGATTTGAAAAAGTCACTGGTGTGTCGAAACACGTGTCATCCGTAAAGGGCACTTTCAATTCAATTTAATAAACAAACCTACCCTTCACAAATACCCAGTGTGGCACGTTTTTGAAGTGTGGAGAAGTCCATTCAACTATAGTTAGAGGAGACGTTGATTGTAGGTCTCCTATTCCCGGCTATGGTCTGAGCTCATATTTGGTCTACGTCTGGATAAGATGTTAAAGGTATAGGTGCAGCATTAGGAAAGGCCCATGGAACGCTGGGGCTGTGTGCTGCTGAAGCTTCAGCTGAAAAGATGTGTAAGCCTTCTTCTAGGGCCAAAAAAGTCAGGGAACTCACTGCTCGTGCTGGGAGTAGGAGTGGATGAACAGGAAAGGTCTCATCGCTGGGCAGGAGTGGAAACTGGAGTCACCACTTTCGAGCAAGTAAATAGGAAATGATGCCAGATCACGGATGTGGGGCCCGTTGGGAGGAGGCGTGGGCCCTCCGGCCTCTGGAGCAAAGTCCGGCTGGGCAAGAGGTGTGTCGAACCTGAGGGTAGTTACAGAGAAAGGGCCCAATGCTGGAGGAGGGCTAGAGGAAAGCAAGATTGCCTTAAGGCTAGTCATCAAGGCTGAATGACAGGCAAAAGTTCAGTAAAGCTTGCCCTGCAGGAGTCTGGGCAAGCTGGATCAGGACCGGCGTCTGAAAATGGCGTTCTATCTTCTAGCATCTGGACTAAGAATCATCCCAAGAATCACTAAGGGGGACCAATCAGGGACCAGGAGTAAAGACCCAAGGAGCCCAGAGTGCCGTTTCATACTCCCATCTAGAACCAGCAATACTACCAACCAGATCCAGCAAGGAGAGCGGGTCGCCTCAAGAACTGACAGGAGAAGCGACGGAATGTCTCCACATAAACAGAAAAGAACATCCTAATCTCCTGATTTCCCCTTGACAGGAGGTCAAAACCAAGTTGGGAGGGGGGGCTCTGTGGGAAGTATTGACCCACTTTGCTGTGCTATGCAGCACCACCCTGCTAGTTATGGTGCAAGAATCAGCAAAAATGACAGCAAAACTCTTGTGCGTGCCTAAAACCTACAAAAACCGCATCCTGCAAAACACCAAAAGAATGGATGCACAACCTGCCACCCATGGTGCATGTGTGGTGGGATACATCACACACTGCAGAAAAGGTGCCAGTGGGTTCCAGGAGCATAGACAGAGTGCAGAGAGTGAAGCAGCACTTTGCAATTGAAACTCAAAAATTGCCTACAAATGACATTTGCTTTGGTGCTAAAAACTCCAAAATGCCTATAACACACCACTTCTCAACATCCAAACTGTTGCTTGGCACTAAAATTCATGTAATCTTATGAATCATTGCGAACATACAAAGTTCTAAATGTGAAGAGCAAAACATTTCTTCAGAGAAACCGGATTGTCTGTAAACTGACAGCCCCTGTCAAAATCTGTGTGCAGTACCTTGAGCTACCTGTGGATGACTGCTGTCAAAGGAGCCCCTGATGAAACTGCAAAGTATTAAATTAAAAGTCTGCCAGTTTAGCAAACATAAAACAGATTGTTGCTAAAGAGAATACAGATCTTAGTTGTGTTTTTGATCCCACAGATTGAAAGCTAAGAAAGGAATGTATTTATGTGATTTGATGCAATAAGTTTGGTTTTGCTGGATTTTAATTAAGAATAAATTAGCCGGGCTGAGATGCAAGAACTGTAAAAACAGGTTTCTCCCAGGGGGAGGGAAAATCCTCTCAACAGAAACTCCCTGGGAGATGCTAATTGTGGCTTAGCACAGACTTGTGTCTACAGAAAGAGAATGAACAAAGTCAGAGCTTCAGCCCAGGAAAAGGAGGTGTGAAGGGAGTCGTAAACTGCTCCTGGAAGGGACTTCCAAGAGGAGGGGGATGTTCTGGGACTGCAGGGAGAGACAAAGGGGCAGGACCATTTGCTGTTTAGCATGAACAAAGAACAATTTTTAAAGACTCACAACTTGCGATTCAAAGTGGTTTAAAATATACCAAGGACATATCTGTTAGTCTAATTTTTAACTGCACATTTTAAGAGGCGGCAGAACCGTGTAACATGTTCTGGACAGGAATGGCAATATATGTGGTTTTATGTGAATGTATTAATATTAGAATTGTGAACATTTACACACACATCCCTGTGTTGAACGCACACATTTGTGGTAATTTGCAGACAATTTGGAAAATGTGTTCATGGCGAAAGGACAAAATTCTGTAGAAAGGTGAAACAAGATCCCACAGCCGCAGGATTTTGATGAGCAGATACTACATACAATATGGCATCTTTGTCTGTGATTTGTGTAAAAGTGACCAATGTAGAAATATGTATTTAGGATGAAACCTGATTTTGGTACTAGTAGCTAAAGGGAGGTTTCTAAGAACTGTAAAGCAAACCATATAATGTGACATCATCCGGCCTTGATCCAATCACTCAGTTGCAAGGCGTAGATGAGATGTTGATCCAATCAATGCTCACAGCCGCAAGCTTAGTTAAACCGGCCTATAGACCCATTTTGTGATGCCATTTTAAAGGATAAATAGAGACAGCTGACAACAAATAGGGACTCACTGATCCACTCACTTTGCTGATTCCGGAGAAGCACTCTGATCCAGCATTCTACATCCAGCTTTAACATCCTTCCAGATCCAGAGGCCAAGACTCTTGCAAAGCAATAGAGTACTATTGATTTCAGCAAGGCCTACATCCTCAAACTTATATTTTCAACCCAGTGAAGCGCTGTGGTGTGAGAAGGCCTTTTGAACTAGTATCCTGAAATTCTTTGGCTTGCTACCACAAGGCTTGCCTGAGGAATTCGCTATCCAGCTGATTGAAATACCCACAAACAAGGAGGATAGATCCTGTGCAAACCGTGTCTGCGTGATGTGCTGTTCTTCCTAGACCAGATCCAATCCATGACCAGAACTGACGGTCCAAATTAATATATTATATTAATATTATTGTGTAAGTATTAATAGGAAGAAAAGTGACCCTAATATATCTGCCTCGTATGATCCCAATCTCAAACCCATCCCATTTATAGTTCTGAACCATGTATTACTAGAACTATCTTTGCGCTGACTCTTTTCTCATCTGTGTTCCTAAATCCTATCTTCTTATTGATTGATTAAGAAAACTAATTTCCAAACCAAATGGAAACTAGAGTATCACACATGAACTGTTATGAGCAGCTGTGAATGACCTTCCTGTGTTGCATTCTCCTTTCTGGCAGTCTTTAATATAGCATAAGAAAACCTATCTGTCATTTCTAAACCCGAATTTCTCTTTTCCATTCTCGTGCCTATTTTACAAAAACAACCTTTACTAAAACCTCTATAACTCCCTCAGTTTGTATGATAGAAGTGAAATTCAACTTCTACTTGCACCCGACATCCTCAGCTATCCATAGAACCCAGATTCCATGCAAAACAGTGCGATTCACCTGTTATAGCGACTATCGCGCAAGGAAAAGTTTGCAGCAAATTGAAATTCTGAAAGGTCTTTACACGTGTGAATTAGCTTTAAATTGTTTCCTACTTGGGCTTTGAGATTTCAAATGCTTTCTTTTGACTAAATCATTGTTTGTGATTGTGTGCAACTGTTCAAAGCGGCTGTAAGAGGATTCAATTCAACACTACAGCTAAGTCAACGCTTAGTCTATAATACTGAATGAAAACCCTTATTGATATATCTTTAGGTCCAGTTCATGCGTTCTGGATGACTACCCCTATATAACACCCCTCTCTTGGAATCCCCCTGACCCCACTGAGCCAAGAAGTAGTTCTGTTTTGCAAGTTTAAAAGGTTTATTTGATAATTTAAACAATATATATCACGCTTTATAATAAATTAATAATTGAATAGCACACTTAATCTGATATGATAAAGATCAACAACGGAGAATCTGGCACTAGCACACTTCTTATAATCACTAATGAGTTGACCGGAAATGGATAAGGTAGCACACTGGTAAATAGGAACAAAAGTATAATGTGGTAGAGGATGCTTTATGTAAGCTCAGGTGGATGCAATATTCAATGAATGCAGTACAGAAAATACTCAATATGATTTCAACCAAACAATGTAATCACTTTTCTCTGGCAATCCCCTCCCCCCTTGATGCAAGGCAAGGAAATGGAAGGAAAACACACAGTTCTCAGAAATGCAATCAATGTAAATCAGTTCACCCAAGCAAGCTTAGACTACAGAAAACAGATAGGAGTTTTGAAAACACAGGCCCACATGCTTTTATATGTGCTAGCAATGGATGAGAAGTATGCTGGAAATGCTTTTAATTCCCTTTCAGAGGTTCAGGGTGAGTGGTATCTGGTTAATATTAGTCCAGGCTCACACTAGCAATGATGCAGGAATGATTAGCAGGTTAAACGAATTTCTGGCAAGGAAAAGCAAAACTGCTGTCTTTTTTACATGTGAAGAAATTTGCAAATCGCGGCAAAATTCGCGGATGCGCCGAGCGCTATTACAGAGGAACCACAAGGACTATCTCTATCGTTTTGGGGTCCTAGGAAAGCCTAGGATCTTAGCTTCAAAATGAAAGTTACTGCAAGTCTCTAGCACAAACGGTTGCGGAGATATGAGCGATTGAATAAAGGTCGTTTTTCAGATTTGCAAATTTTAAACGCAACACTTTTTCAGCTTTAAAAATGATGGCAGAATAACACAATTTCTAAGCTGCAGTTCTACTTAGATTAAAATAGGATTGAATTGTATTATTTTAACTAGGAGATTGGTTCTGCACAGTTTTCTAGGTACTCACACTATATTCTTGAGTGAAATGGGCCTCATCAGGGATCTGGTCAGGGTTTTAGACTCGCCTCTGGTCTCTGCACTTCACAGTGATCTGGGTCAGCTCTCTCTGGTTCTCTGGTCTGGGTCTCTAGTTCTGGATAGATTGAAGTCTCTAGTTTGGCTCTCTGGAGGTTTGATGGAGGTAAAGTATGGATTTTTCCGGCAGAGCGTCCCGCTGCAGATGGAATTGAAGGTCCCTATCTGTCCTGTCTGTCTGCTTTTATGTGGTTAGAATGTGGGTGTGTTCTAGCATCACTGACCCTACCTCTCTCTCAGCTTCTAATTGGTCAAACTTCCATTTCTTATTTGATTGGGGAATGAACTGTGAGTCAGAGGGATGTCATTTTATGGCTTGCAGATAGGACACTCCTCTGTCAGATTGCACACATTCTATATTTGATAATAAAAGACATATTTCACAGTTACACAGTTTCTTGAAATTACATATACATGGTGTGGCTGAATTTAGCCATGTCTCTGTCCAAATCTGCTGTTTCTAAGAGCTTGCATTCAGAAATGGCAGATAATTGACTTTTTAACTGATTTTTCACTTTCTGACATTGACCCAACTTTACATACATGTGTGCAGGGAGTAGGGACATTAACTGATGAAGTTTCAGATTTTTAACATGCATACATTTAGAGTAATATCCACTTTTCCGCTAAAACCCCCCTGAACACGCCACCGGGTCGAAAAACCTCTTAAAATGTGGGCAGAAAAATCACAAGAATTGTGGTGTCATTTATAAAATTTTCACATGTCCGCTCTATGAGTTATTCATCTTTTTAAAGTTATGTTCTGGCTCCAAAGGGGTGTGGTTTACCCTCAGCACAAGGTTGAATTTCTGGTTTTTCCAGTTCTGCCAAGCCAGCTTGCTCTCACAGGCAGTGCTCCTCCCCTTTCCTCAGGAGGAAGCCACTTTTTACGACCATTTACGACTCCTGCCAATAAAACCTTTGCCTGAGCCAGGACAGGGCTTTGTTCACTTTCCTGCAGAGCACAGGTAATTCAATTATCAGATAGATGGCATATCCTTAGTGTGAGCAGCAAAAGGGCAGCTAGGCCTGGGAACACAGCTGTGACTCAAGTTTCACTCCTGATGGGGGTAGTTGCCAGGCAAATTGGAATCTCTTTAAGCTGTCATTTCTGTTCCCCAGTTTCTGCATTCAAATAAAACTAAACATTTTTACATATGCAGCTAGAATGCTGATTCTAAGTGCAAAACTATGACATTTCAACAGTTACAAAGGCATGTGACACCAAACATAGGTCACTCATTTAATCTAAACATTTTCGATTTTAGTGTCTTTAAATCCAGTGCAACTTAAACTGCTGACTCCATAGCTCAGCCAGTTTTGTTATAAGCATTGTTCTGGGCTCTTCATTTCCCAGATTTTGTAGGCACACAAAACTCCATTCTACCAAATGTCTGCTGGTGTTCAGTGAATATTTTTCACATATTGCAATGTTTGAAATAGGCACTTTGGCTTGCCTTCAGAGAAACACAGGGTGGTTTTAAACTGCCGGCTTTTGGATAGTGGTGAGTACTGGTACTGCACCCATTTTTGGGATTTAAGAAAATGAATTCCCCACAATTCTAGGTTGCATTTGGCAATCAGCATTGCCATTCCCAATGGTTTCAGACTACTGTGCGGGCAGTCCAATGGTGGTTTTAGGCAGTGTCCTTCTGTGCCCATAACATCGGCAAAAATGGGTGGCAGCCTATTCTTCATGCATTTCCCTGTGCATTTTCTGGGAAGCTCTGGCCATCATGATGTTTTCCATGTCAGTACTGCACAGTTTTGAGGTACGGCTCGGATGCATGGGTAAATACATCCCACAAGCCCCCCTCTTGCGATGGCCATTCTATTTCACGAATGGGACTCGCAAGACCTGGGATGTTTCCTCATCTTCTTCCAATAGATGGCACAGTTCAGCATCTTTTCCTCCATCCGGTCGGATTGATCGGTTCTCCTCGCCGGTCCTGATGGGAGTATTGGGCGGTCCACTGGGCCCATTGGATCTTCGTTCCCGGTCTCCGGATCGCCCTCCTTGGCCCGTCTTCAGGTTTTCTTTCTCCTAGGACGACAAAGGAAGAGCGGCAATACCTACTCATAGACGTTTTTCCACCACTGTTGAGATAGTGGGGCAGCATATGCATTTCATCATGACGAAACATTACATTCTTATTTTGATAAAAAAACAGTATAACTAAGAGACAGTTTCATGCAAATCACAATATTTTAGAGACTAGATGTGGTATGTTTTATGGTTGGAACTGAATTAATCTGAGACAGTACCCGCTAGGATTCCAGAGGATTCCTCCAGTTGTTGCAGAGTGTGCCTGGGATGGCAACATTTCAACTGGTTTATGTGGACCCACTTGTCTTCTCCCTCTGCCAAAGGACCTTTGGGGATGTGGATTTTGTAGGCCACAGGGGAGATTTTGTCTATGATCTTGAATGGTCCCTTCCATGTAGGCAAAAATTTGCGCTGCTTGGCCTGGTTCCTTTGGAAGTTGTATAGATAGACCCGGTCCCCCACCTGATATTCCTTCCTGGAAGTTTTCAGGTCATAGTGGGTCTTCATGCTATCAGCTGATCTTTCTAGATTCCGCTGAGCATAAGCAAAAGCATGTTGGAGGTGTTTCCTTAAATTCTCTACATACTCATGAGTAGTGGAGGCATTTATCAGTGTCTGCTCTTGGGTCCTATAGAGCAAATGCTGAGGAAGCACCATCTTGCGCCCAGTCATCAACTCAAATGGTGACATTTTGGTTGCAGATGAAGGGGTAGATCTGATGGCCATTAGGACCAGAGGTAATCGGATATCCCAACTTGGCCCAGAATCTGCCACAAACTTCTTTAATATGCTCACAATTGTCCGGTTATATCTCTCTACTGCCCCAGAAGAAGCTGGTCTGTAAGCAATATGCAGCTTTCTCTTGACCCCCAGTATCTCCCACATCTTTGTCATTACTTCACTGGTGAAGTGGCTACCTCTGTCTGACTCAATCCTTTGAGGTAGACCAAAACGGGAAAAGATGTGGTTAATCATCAAGGCAGCTGCAGTTTCTGCCTTGCAGTTTGGGGCTGGGAGACATTCCACCCACTTGGTAAACAAGCATGTCACAGTCAACATGTACTTATTCCCCCTAGCCGAGCGAATTACAGGGCCTACAAAGTCGATTTGTAAATCTGACCATGGCAGTGTCATCCCCCGCTTTTGTAAAGGTGCCCGGTGCGTGAGGGATGATGGCTGAAACTGTGCACACACAAGACACCCCTTCAAGTATTGGTCGAGGTCCTGCCCCATGTGTGGCCAGTATGCAACCTCTCTTAAGATTTCCAGCGTTGTGTGAAACCCCCTATGACCGGCGGTGGCCGCATCATGGGCGTGACTTAACATCAGGCTTCGGAATGAGGTAGGAACCACCCACTGATCGTGGCCAGCTTTGGATTTCCTTACCAACAAACCGTCTTGGATCCGGAACATTTTTGGACATTTCATCAACACTCTTAGGTCCTCTTTCCCAATGTAATCGGTATCCGTCAGGGGAAAGTTCTCAGGGTCCTCAAGGTGCTGGTAAAATTTACCAATTATTGGATCCCCCTTCTGAGCAGTAATCAAATCAGCATCAGGGGTCTCCTTACTCCATTGTGCAATTGAGAGGTCGTTGTGAGCATTTGTCTGGGACCTAGTGATAGCGGTGACCTGGATTTCCCCCAACAGGGACTCAATCTCAATTAGATCCCCTTGGATGGCCCCGGTTTTGGCCAGCTGATACAGCTAAGTCATTTCCAGTTTTGTCTGGTCCCTCTACTTTGGAATGACCCTTGATCTTTTTCCAGTAGATGGTCATCCCATTCGATGTGACCAGATCATCAATGTTTTGGATCAACTTCCCATGTTTCAAGGGTTTGTTGTTAGCACATAACATGCCTCTGGTTTTCCAATTAACCAGGTGCTCCACGAACCCGTTCCGTACATAATCCGAATCTGTGATTATGACCAGTTCGCGGAGTTGATGCTGGACAGCAGTGAGGATGGCCTGATGCACAGCCATCAATTCTGCCACCTGACTACTTCGGGGACCAATTTTGTATCCAGCGGAGGGTTCTGGGGACTCATTCACCCAGGCATTCCCTACGCCGGCCACCAGTTCTTTCTCCCCGTCGTTGTCAACATGGTAAGAGCATCCATCCACATAGACAGTGGGCATTCCCTCACACTTGTCCTCTTCAAAGACTTTGTGGGGGGAATTAAGGTATGCCTCCATGTTGTCCTTTATTTTTAGACTTTCGTCGTCGAGACAGTTTTCTCTGGCACAATCATGCAAGTCAGCCAGACCTTGCGCGAGGGGACTCTTCTTGTTTTGGCCATATCGGACCTCCACAGGAAAGCCTTGCATTGACAGAATCCAGGAAGTAATTCGGGAATTACTCACATTTCCGGCCCGGATTCTGTCACTTTGGAGATATTGCAGAGGCTGGTGTGGAGTCTCCACTATGATGTGTTCCCCCTGGATAAACGGGCGGTAATTCTTCAATGCCCACACCGTTGCCAGGAGTGCCTTCTCACAATCGTTGAATTTTTCCTCCACAGAGGATAAAGTTTTGCTCGCATAGGAGATTACTTTATTGACCTTGTCATGCTTTTGGTATAATACGGCCGTCAAGCACGTATTAGAGAACCCTGTCTCCAGGAAGAACTCCTTGTTTCTGACAGGGTAAGCTAGGCAAGGCGCTTGTGAGAGGCTTCTCTTGAGTTGTCTTACTGCCTCGGCTTGTTCTGGACCCCATTCCCACTTGACCCCCCCCTTCAGGAGATGAATCAGGGGTCTGGTGATCTCTGCGTAGCCCTCAATGAACTTTCTGCTGTAATTAGTCAGTCCAAGGAGGCTCCTTAGTTCCCGCAGAGTTGTGGGGTCTTTCAGTTTCTGAAGTGCTTCCACTTTCTTTTCCTGGGGACAGAGACCCTGAGGAGTAATCTCATGCCCCAAGAAATTAACACGGGTTCTACACCACTGTGCTTTCTGAAAGGAAAGTTTTGCTCCGGCGGCCCTCAACTGCGTCAGAACATAACGGATCTCCGCTATGTGTTCCTCCACAGATGAACTTTTGATGAGGACATCATCTACATAAGCCAGGTTACCCCTCGCACCCAGGTCGGGCATGGCCTTATGTAGGAAAATGTTGAATTCATTGCCGGAGTTGAGGTATCCGAAGGGAGTCCGGGTCCATGTGTACTGCTGGCCCCCAAAGGTAAAAGCCAGCTTGTATTGGTCCTCCCTGCTGACAGGCACGGTCCAGTATCCATTGGTTAGGTCTATTGCAGTGAATACCTGTGACCCCTGAATCTGGGCCAGCCCTTGGTCAATGTAGGGCAGAGGCCATCGGGAAGTATGGACCCGTTTGTTGAGCTCCCTAAGGTCGGTGCAGAGTCTCCACTGGCCGTTTGGCTTCAATATTCCCAGCACCGGATTATTGAAGGTGCTGTGGACGGGACGGATTATTCCCCGGGACCCAAGGTTCTTAATTATTTCAGTAAGGGACTCCATTGATGCGAGAGGCAAGCGATATTGCTTCACAAACACAGGAGTCATGCCAGGGTCCGTGGGGATTGTTGTTGTGTGGATGTCAGTGCGACCACAGTCATATGAGTCTACCGCAAAGAGATCTTGGAAATCCAAGAAAACTTGTTTCAACTTTTGCTTTTGTTCCAGAGTCACACAGGCATCAGCTAGGTTGACTCTCTCTTCCACCAGCTGCCTGGAAAGACTTCTGGTTTGGCTATTTCCGCGGCCTCCTCCAGCTGGGTGGAGAAGTCCCTGGTCAGAGTGCTGATTTGGACCGGAGGCTTCAGGTGGGAAAGGCAGCCCTCATGTACCTGGAAAATCACCTCATCCCTCCTGAAGTCACACGTCACATCTTCCTTACCATAGGGGCAGGAAGTGTACACCAGGAAGTTCCCCCCATGCCGGGTGAAAATCCTGTCTGGTGTTGTATTGTCCTCACTGTCACTGTCAACACAGTCCTTGGGGATTGGCCCTAACAGTTCATTTACAAGATCAATGGAGAAATGTCGGTCATCAACCGCCATTCCAATAATGGTGCCTGCGGCTAGAGTAATACTCTTTAAGTCGCTGTTATCCACCTCTATTAGAATGGTGTCATGTTCTATGTTGACTAATGGTGTTGGGTTTACCCCCAACCCTTGCTGTTGGAGAGAAGCATTTAGATGTATGTAAGCATCAGGGTTTTTCAACTCTTGTCCCCTTTTAACTTTCACTTCCAGGGAGAATTGTCGGGTCCTTTCTGGGATGGTGACTTCCTCTTTAACCTGAATTTCAACTGCATAAGGTAGCAATTGAGCTGACCTAAATGCTTTTTCTGGATCATCAAAGCCCATGGGATTATCCGCTAATCGGGACCAAGCTTTGAAGTTTATTAGGTCCAAACTAATGGCAAGGCGATTGAGAATGTCACTGCCTAAGTAAAAGGCGGCAGGGACGTCTCGCACGACCCAACAATTGTGGACTATGCTCTTGTTGCCAATGGAGATTTTGAGCATACACCTGCTTGGCAGGAGATGTTTGGAATTAGGTGCTTCCAGGTCCATTTCCCATTTGTCTATCAGTTTGAAGGTGGGAATGGCTGGATCTTTTGGGAGTTGGCGAAACATGGCTTCGCTGATGAAGCTCTTACCATTGTTCACACACACTCGAGCGAGAACAGAGTCCTTCCCATCATTTAACTGAACAGGGATGAACAACTGCTCTCCAATTTGCTGAATATCAGCCAGGCTTTGAGCTGATTTCACATCTTTCTGGACTATAGGAGTGGGAGTTTCAGATTGTGGATTGGCATAGAATTTCAAAGTGTTTCCTTCCAGCGTGGAATACCACTTTAGACTGGAAGGAAGGTTGATTTTCAGAAATAGAGAGGACCCCCCATCACCAGTCTGTTGTCCTACTGCTATTACTGTCACGTCTGGAATTTGGCTATTCTGGAAGTGAAATTCTACTTGGTCAGATTTTTGTTCAACCATGTGGCAGGTGCCGTTTAAACTAACATGGTTGACACTCTGTTTTAATTTTATTGGTCGGCTAGTCTGGGTCCAGAGGACCTTGTTTACACAATCTATTAGGGGTGACAACCTTCTCAGGAGGTCATTCCCTAGTAAACAAGGGGTGCCCTCTGGGGTCACAACTATGACCGGGTGTTTCAACTTATGTCGCCCAATTTTAATGTCCAAGTCTGCCGTCCCCTCGACGGGAATTTCCTTCCCGTCAAAGTTCTGCAGTTGTCCAGGAAGAGAGGTGAGAGGAATTTGGTAATTCTCTCCCCTACCTGCATTCAGTTCATCAAAGGCCCTTCTGGACAGAAGGGTAGCTTGAGATCCAGTGTCCACCAGTGCCAAAATTGTACCCTGTCCCTGTACTTGTACCGGGGCATAATATCTTCCCTCCTTCTCCTCAAGGGGGCACAGATAATGCAAATTTTTGGACAACTGGTGGGCTAATTTTCTGGTTTTGGACATCGCGAGAGAAGAATTTTGGGCAGAATTCAGTGGAGAGCCTTGGGAATCTGAAAGAAAAATTTGGCAACTGGAGATCAGAGCCATTGTGGGTTCCCCTGGCTCCGGTTCTGGGCCGCCCCCCCCTTTTTGGAGGCAGTCCCCAGTATGGGTTTGAACCCGGGGATTTTCTTGCGGTTGGTTCTGGGATGAGATGGTGGGCGGCGGTAGCTCAGTCTCCACATCTCCCCAGTCTGGATTTGCATCCCTAGGGACCCATTTTTCTTTGGGGGGAGTTCCCCCCTCTCTGAAGGAGAAGATCCTTTTCCCAGGATCCTCTGAGGATCCCTCTCCCTCACATTGGAAGATCTGTACCTCCTCCTCACACTGAGTCTGTTTGGGTCTTTTGTTTCTCCTACCCCCCCTCTGCTCCTTAGGAGGCAGACTTTCAGGGGCAAGAGATTTTGTTTCCGGTTCCTGGGTTTCCAGGGGCTGTTTACAAGTGAGGAAGGAAGCTTCCTCCAAGGCTTTACACCCCCCTTCCCTTTGTGCCTCCTCCCTGGGAACCGGTGTGTTATCGGGGTGCTGCCCCCGTCATTGTTCTGGAGCACCAGGTCCAGAGTTGGGTACGTTCTGCGCCGGCACGCCCATCTGAGGGTTCTGCTGAGCCCTCAGTATGTGACCCAGGTCCCGCGCCATGTTTTGAACCTGGCGCTCTAACTGGGAAACCCGCTCAGGCTGATACGGGGCCCTGTTTTCTCCCCTGGGCTGATCCCGGGAAGGGTAGCTGTCCCTCCTCTGGTAATACCCCGGGTTGGGAAGATTTGGGTACCCCTCCACCCTTGGCCTCCCCTCTCCCGGATTCAGTGGTCTGGGCTCAGGGAATTGGGGAAAGAAGGATGGATGGTTTTGGGGCTGAAAGTCGGGTGGATATCTGGGGAAAAAGTTCTGCCCAGGGTTTGGTAAATTTCTGCCCTCCTGTGGGAAGTTTGGAGGGAAGTTCCCTGGGTTAGGTGCTTGTCTGGACCCCCCCCCTTGGGCTGGAGGAGTCCACACATAACCCAGGATGGGTCGATTTCCCTTGTAACGGGGACTTACATAATCAGGAGAGCGAGGGACCCCATTTGTGGGGCTGCCTCCTTGGCTCCCTGTCTGTGACTGACCCGAGGACCTCCTGGGCCTAGCATTATTAGGTGCAGGCAGGTTTTTAGGCCCCCCCATCTCCAAATCCAAAACGGGGGTAACCTTTACCTCTGCCACCTTGGCAGCAGCAGGGGTGCTGTTGGCTTTGGGGTTTTTCTGGGCATTACTTTTGCTATCTACCAGTTTCTGCACCTCATAGATCCGGGTAGCCTGTTCAATGACCCAGTCTAAAGATCTTTTCTCGTGAAAATCCCTCACGAGCTGGGTCATGATATATTTGGGCAAGGCATGGAAAAACGTATTTATAAATTCCCTGCTATCCGTGCGCACCCTTCTTGTGGTCTGTGCAAAAGCACGCTTTAACTCCTGCACAAATTCTTGTGGGGCCTGATCCTCCCCACATTGCAAATTGTAGGCTGCCTTGCGAGCCTCTTGAGGATTTCTGTGAACAGAAAAATGTTTCAGGATGGCCGCCTTATATGTGGACCATCTTAAATGATTTTGGTCCTCCAGCCCCGCAAAGAAACTGGAGTATTCCGGGGAGAAGGTCCACTTTACATATTGAATACAGCTTTGGCTGTCCTTCAAATGGAAAGTCTCCATCATTTGTTCAAACAACTCTAAGTGCTCCCAAACAGAATACTTAGCGTTCTTATGGTAAGGCGTGATGACGCTCCTGATCGCCTTAATCTGCTTTAAGGGGTCCTTAAGCAAGGCCCTTTTTGCCTTATTGGCCTTTTTGGTTCGGGTAACCCTTGTCCATTCTTCCTCGGACTCAGAGGCACTGCTCCCAGAGGTTCCCGTCTGTTCTTCCAGGTTTTCCCGGATTCTGCGAGCCTGGGAATGGCTGGCAGAATGTGGGGACCTGGTCTCCTGTGTCCTGCGCAGTTCAGAGGAGTCTTCAGATTCCTCCTTGCTGCCAGGATTTGATGGGTACCCCCTCCACTGACCTAACTGGGCAGAGGTTTTCAGGATGCCCTTAATGGGCCTACTCTCCTGGGGTTCCCCATTGAACTGTACTGTATTTGGGTGCCCATACCCGGATGCCCACCCCTCCTTCCTGAGTGGTACTGGCCTATGAGCCCCATACTCTTAGCTGCATAGTAATCTGCCATCCCTGCAGCCCTGTGCTCATGTGTGCCAGGGGACATGGGGGTGGCAGAGTCCAGGGACTGAGAGGTATGAGGGCCTCTGGTACTAGTGCTCCTGAGGTTATGCTCCGGAGTTTCCCTTTCCCAGCGAACCTCATCTCTATCCGCCCCTGCTCCCTGTTGCAATGCAAGAGCCTGCATTTGTGCTTTCAGTTCCTCTGTTAAGGCCTTACTCGACTCTATCAGTCTCTCCTGCATCGCTACCTGTTGTTGGAGCCTATCATTGTGTTGACAGAGGGCCTCATTTTCCCTCTGTGCTTCCTGATTGGTCCTGGAGTACTGGGCCAGTCTTTGCTGCAGGAGGGTTACCTCCTGGGCAATGTCCCTATTGGCCTGCTCCTTTCTTGCCAAAGCCTCTTCCACCCTCCTGGTGTGCTCTAGCAAGTTCTGGTGTTCTTTTTGGAGGTCACCCAGTCCCTGGTGGGTCAGGTGATTTTCTTCCATTTTTCTTTTTAAATGGCAGACTTCCTGGCCTAAGGTATCCCTTTCCTGACTGAGAGCCTGCATCTGTGCTGCCAGGTCGTCCCTTTGCCTTTGAAAGGCACCAGCATTCTGGCGCTCCTGATCAAACTCTGCCTGGGTATCCAGGTCTTTCAGAATTAGTTTGTTGCTCTCTGCCTTCACTCTATCTAGGTGGCCTTGCAGGGTGACTACCTGCTCAGCACATACCCTGTTGAAGTCCAGTTGTTGCTCCAGCTTTTTCTGGTTTTGCAGTAGGGAGTCCAAACCTTCTTGGTATTCCTTCTGCAAGGCCAGAAATCTGGTATCCTGTTCTACCTTTTCCTGTTGCAGCACATCCATATCCTTCTTTATTTTAATGATGTGCTGCCTACTATCATCTTCTGACTCCTGGCTCCTCTGCAGCCTCTGCTCAGAAGAGACCAGGTCAGATTGGACCTTCTGTAATGCCATCTGTTGCCTATTTGCCAGATTTTGGCTTTCAGCACATCTATCCTGCATGTCTCCCATATATAGGTACAGGTATGCTGCTATCCTGGCAATCTTATTGTGTTCCTCTTTGGCTTTAGGAGCCATATATAGTTCACTCAGGGCCACATGTAAGGGACCCTGATCTCTATATATATCTGACCCTGTTTCAGTGACCTGTTGTGTGATGGCCTGCAACCACACATCCTGGCCCTGTTCGGTCCATTCACCTCTCACAAATAGCTTATGCAAGAGGTGCTCTCTGGCTATTTTCATATCTACCAAGGTCGTCATTCTAGAGATTGGTCTCTGTCCTGACTTACAGAAGTTAGTATTTTATTTTTGCAGAACAGAACTTTTCTTGGAGTGTCCCTTTTGAGGAATGCTTCACAGCGTAATGCAGCGTGGTGATCCGACCGGATGTATGTATCCCGTCAGTTAGCACACTGTATTAAGCTGCACAAGTGGTATTCTAACCCAAACGTCCGGCTCGAGCCCCCAATTTGTAAGAGGATTCAATTCAACACTACAGCTAAGTCAACGCCTAGTCTATAATACTGAATGAAAACCCTTATTGATATATCTTTATGTCCAGTTCATGCGTTCTGGATGACTACCCCTATATAACACCCCTCTCTTGGAATCCCCCTGACCCCACTGAGCCAAGAAGTAGTTCTGTTTTGCAAGTTTAAAAGGTTTATTTGATAATTTAAACAATATATATCACGCTTTATAATAAATTAATAATTGAATAGCACACTTAATCTGATATGATAAAGATCAACAACGGAGAATCTGGCACTAGCACACTTCTTATAATCACTAATGAGTTGACCGGAAATGGATAAGGTAGCACACTGGTAAATAGGAACAAAAGTATAATGTGGTAGAGGATGCTTTATGTAAGCTCAGGTGGATGCAATATTCAATGAATGCAGTACAGAAAATACTCAATATGATTTCAACCAAACAATGTAATCACTTTTCTCTGGCAATCCCCTCCCCCCCTTGATGCAAGGCAAGGAAATGGAAGGAAAACACACAGTTCTCAGAAATGCAATCAATGTAAATCAGTTCACCCCAGCAAGCTTAGACTACAGAAAACAGATAGGAGTTTTGAAAACACAGGCCCACATGCTTTTATATGTGCTAGCAATGGATGAGAAGTATGCTGGAAATGCTTTTAATTCCCTTTCAGAGGTTCAGGGTGAGTGGTATCTGGTTAATATTAGTCCAGGCTCACACTAGCAATGATGCAGGAATGATTAGCAGGTTAAACGAATTTCTGGCAAGGAAAAGCAAAACTGCTGTCTTTTTTACATGTGAAGAAATTTGCAAATCGCGGCAAAATTCGCGGATGCGCCGAGCACTATTACAGAGGAACCACAAGGACTATCTCTATCGTTTTGGGGTCCTAGGAAAGCCTAGGATCTTAGCTTCAAAATGAAAGTTACTGCAAGTCTCTAGCACAAACGGTTGCGGAGATATGAGCGATTGAATAAAGGTCGTTTTTCAGATTTGCAAATTTTAAACGCAACACTTTTTCAGCTTTAAAAATGATGGCAGAATAACACAATTTCTAAGCTGCAGTTCTACTTAGATTAAAATAGGATTGAATTGTATTATTTTAACTAGGAGATTGGTTCTGCACAGTTTTCTAGGTACTCACACTATATTCTTGAGTGAAATGGGCCTCATCACGGATCTGGTCAGGGTTTTAGACTCGCCTCTGGTCTCTGCACTTCACAGTGATCTGGGTCAGCTCTCTCTGGTTCTCTGGTCTGGGTCTCTAGTTCTGGATAGATTGAAGTCTCTAGTTTGGCTCTCTGGAGGTTTGATGGAGGTAAAGTATGGATTTTTCCGGCAGAGCGTCCCGCTGCAGATGGAATTGAAGGTCCCTATCTGTCCTGTCTGTCTGCTTTTATGTGGTTAGAATGTGGGTGTGTTCTAGCATCACTGACCCTACCTCTCTCTCAGCTTCTAATTGGTCAAACTTCCATTTCTTATTTGATTGGGGAATGAACTGTGAGTCAGAGGGATGTCATTTTATGGCTTGCAGATAGGACACTCCTCTGTCAGATTGCACACATTCTATATTTGATAATAAAAGACATATTTCACAGTTACACAGTTTCTTGAAATTACATATACATGGTGTGGCTGAATTTAGCCATGTCTCTGTCCAAATCTGCTGTTTCTAAGAGCTTGCATTCAGAAATGGCAGATAATTGACTTTTTAACTGATTTTTCACTTTCTGACATTGACCCAACTTTACATACATGTGTGCAGGGAGTAGGGACATTAACTGATGAAGTTTCAGATTTTTAACATGCATACATTTAGAGTAATATCCACTTTTCCGCTAAAACCCCCCTGAACACGCCACCGGGTCGAAAAACCTCTTAAAATGTGGGCAGAAAAATCACAAGAATTATGGTGTCATTTATAAAATTTTCACATGTCCGCTCTATGAGTTATTCATCTTTTTAAAGTTATGTTCTGGCTCCAAAGGGGTGTGGTTTACCCTCAGCACAAGGTTGAATTTCTGGTTTTTCCAGTTCTGCCAAGCCAGCTTGCTCTCACAGGCAGTGCTCCTCCCCTTTCCTCAGGAGGAAGCCACTTTTTACGACCATTTACGACTCCTGCCAATAAAACCTTTGCCTGAGCCAGGACAGGGCTTTGTTCACTTTCCTGCAGAGCACAGGTAATTCAATTATCAGATAGATGGCATATCCTTAGTGTGAGCAGCAAAAGGGCAGCTAGGCCTGGGAACACAGCTGTGACTCAAGTTTCACTCCTGATGGGGGTAGTTGCCAGGCAAATTGGAATCTCTTTAAGCTGTCATTTCTGTTCCCCAGTTTCTGCATTCAAATAAAACTAAACATTTTTACATATGCAGCTAGAATGCTGATTCTAAGTGCAAAACTATGACATTTCAACAGTTACAAAGGCATGTGACACCAAACATAGGTCACTCATTTAATCTAAACATTTTCGATTTTAGTGTCTTTAAATCCAGTGCAACTTAAACTGCTGACTCCATAGCTCAGCCAGTTTTGTTATAAGCATTGTTCTGGGCTCTTCATTTCCCAGATTTTGTAGGCACACAAAACTCCATTCTACCAAATGTCTGCTGGTGTTCAGTGAATATTTTTCACATATTGCAATGTTTGAAATAGGCACTTTGGCTTGCCTTCAGAGAAACACAGGGTGGTTTTAAACTGCCGGCTTTTGGATAGTGGTGAGTACTGGTACTGCACCCATTTTTGGGATTTAAGAAAATGAATTCCCCACAATTCTAGGTTGCATTTGGCAATCAGCATTGCCATTCCCAATGGTTTCAGACTACTGTGCGGGCAGTCCAATGGTGGTTTTAGGCAGTGTCCTTCTGTGCCCATAACATCGGCAAAAATGGGTGGCAGCCTATTCTTCATGCATTTCCCTGTGCATTTTCTGGGAAGCTCTGGCCATCATGATGTTTTCCATGTCAGTACTGCACAGTTTTGAGGTACGGCTCGGATGCATGGGTAAATACATCCCACACGGCTCCCATAGGAATTTATGATCATTTAAACATTTTTGACCATATTTGGTGTTTTTGCTCAGTCAATTCCAAAGACAATTTCAAAGCCATGCTGACAGCTAAAAAGTCAATTCCGTTTTTCTCTTGTGTTTGAAGGGGGAAGGTGGGAGTGATATTCTGTTTGCTTTGTGCTATTCCTGACTACCTGCTCTCTCCTCACACCTATTTAATTGACTATTGGTGGGTGGAGGGGTGTTGCAGGGAGAACCCCTAACCATAGTGCCATCTATACCAAACCAACACAAAAGTATTATTTTCTGTGCTGCATTTGTTTAATGCTCATTCCTTGGTTCCTAGTGTATTAAAGATACTCTTCAGTGTTCTGTCACCCCATTGGTAATTGTGGTTTACCTATTAAAATATATTGTGATTTGAATTCTAAATACATAAATACATATTTACCTTTGCAAACTAGCTTGATTCCGGGTTCAGTGTGACCATGGTCGTTCCAGGAGAATGGTGTAATAAGAGTGGTATATCGTTCAGAATATTGAATTTATAGATAAAATAATTAAGGGTTTCAATTGTGCACTACACGCTGGGCGTGACTTGGGTGTGTGCCGGATTGAAATCACATACAGCTGTATGATGCACTATTTTAACCCATTATTTAAATATTTTTCTTGAGAAGTGGGTACACCCCGAATCCCCTATGGTTGGTTCAGGTTCCCTTGTTACGCCTGGTCACTATGGCTTATTTGTGGGAATGTTTATGCCCCTTGAATTAAAAAAATGATTCAGTTACCACTGGGTGAGTGAATGGGTATGAATGTGCGCGTGGAAGGTTGGGGCTCGAACAAGGAGCTTTTAAGCATGAATGTATTCTTTCATTTTACTGGCATTTTTGGACAAAGCAAACGTAATGAATGTTATTATATTGGGGAGGGTTGGGTTGAGGGTTTATAGTGGAAACAGGGAGGCAGACTTGACTTTTTCGGTGGCATGACATTTTTTACTCACAATAAAGGGTAAGACCAATGTGTGTTCTTAGATGGTGGGTGGAGGCATCTGTGCAAGCAAACAAGAGAATGTTTCCTTACTTCAGCATTCCATGTCTTACTGAGTTTGAGGGCAAACTAAACCCCTGGAGCCAGGCACAACCCCCATGTGTGTGCGCTAGGTGAAAGATTTGAGGTTAGATTAAAATACAATTATTTCTTTCACCTAGTGAAGTGCGTGGCATGCCCCTGCAGCAGCATGATCATCAAGTGAACTGTGCATGCGTGGTGGTCCAGGCTGGCCCAGGGTGTGACGCGGTCCATGCTTTGTTGCTGAGTTTAGAGAGAGGGGGCCCCACATTTAATGTTAAGTCAGAGGCCCAAAAATGAGAACCCACAGGTAGCAAGTGATACACATTGCTTCTCGTAAAATGTTTGCACAATCATGACATTTCAGGGAGGGTATTCGGTAGTTTGTCATTGAAAGAGGCTAAATGCATCCTCACCCCCATGCCCACAATGAAAATGGAGAGTCTCATGCACCAAGATGGTCTTATCACTCAAGGGAATGGCCTAGTAACCCTAATACCCATTGGGCTAAAGTGACTGCCCCCCACGATATCACATGATAGGTGATGAGACTGTCTTGTTTTGCAACAGTTTCCATTGCGTCAGTTGATGGCAGTTTGGTGTACACATTTTGGTTGATTGTTGGCGTTTACAAGTGGGGAGTTTCAGGTTTTCTTAAGGCAGGTATGGATGTGTCCCCCATTCATATTAAATGGAAGGTCTTTTCCATGTAAATTGAGGTTTGTAGAGAGGTGTTGTAGCAGGAAACACAGTATTCGAACTGTTAGTCCTATTTTTTAATCAGTAGGAGTTTTTATTATGAAAGGGTAGCAGTCATTGATGTTTGCAGTAGTACAACAATAGCTTATTTTGTCATCACTCCTTTATTGTAGTAATCACGACATAGGAACGACTAAATCGACCAGCGTAACAAGGAGAAATGAGAGCACCTGGAGAAGCAGGGGAAGTCTGAAGACCGTCTGATGGATTTAAGAGTTGTTCAAACCCAAGTATGCTACATAAAGGGAAACCCCAATATGGATGGTCAACGCAGTAGTGACATGTGTCCAAGAAAGAGTGTCTTTTCCAAAAATGGCAAAAGAAAATTAGCAAATGGGTAAGACATGCGATGCTCAACCATGTTACACAAATAGAAATCTATATCAAACACTGTGCTAGAAGCTCAGAAACTAGTTGGGCAACATCCATCCAAACTGACTTGAATGTATTGATATAACATGACCCTGCAATCCCATTGAAACAGTGGAGTGCACCTTGTAAAGAAAAACATGGGACAGCACAGAAATCTTTATAAACAATCTGTTGTGAATGCTGCTCCTTACAAAAAGTCACTATATCATAACATAGCATTACACTTCTTCAACTCGACAGCAGCAAGCTTTCCCGCACAAAGAAGCCAAATTGAGTTGGCAGCAGCACTGTCAAAAACTCAGTATACCGTAGCCACACCAGAAGCTTCGTCATCCTTAATGGAGACGTACCACCGCCAAAGAAACCAAGGAATGGCCTGAAGAAGACACATTGTCATGTCGTGGTGTCGCCTGATCTCAGCAATGTTTACAATGCATGATTTCGAAATCGTTCAGAGATTGCAGCTGAAGTAATATACTATATTAAGTTCAGTGGCCAGTTTCTCTTCATTGCCAGTAAAGGGGCAGAGAGGGTCGCCTTCCAATAGCAACGCTGTCTGAAAATGAAAGCATTCATACAAAAATATGCCACCAGGAAATAGAAAGCGAGAAAGCAAAGAAAAATCAATCTTGAAAATTCCCTTTTATGTGCCAGTGTCATACTGTGATCACTACGTCTGCCATCTCAGACGGGCGCATCCTGTTGGCCTTGAGTTTGCATACACCAGTGGTGGACATGTAGCCATGGGAGTTAGGTCTGCCGGTATGTGTTATTGGGGTCTAAGACTGGCGGATCTGATCGAGGCTTAAATCAGGTTTGTACATTTGAAGGTCTGGTTACCATTTCAAGTTAGCTGGGTTTTTATGACGTTGCATTTTTTTGTGTGTAGGTGCCAGGAAAGGGTCCCAGGCCATCGTGGCTGAAAGATGTTCGTTCTGTAATGTAATGTCATATATTCTAGCAATTTCAAGTTCAGACGTTTGTTAAAATATTTCTCTGGGTGACATGAGTTTTTGGGAATCCAATCCAGAGGCATCATGGACGAAGAAGGGTGCTAATGATATGGTGGTGGAAAGTGTGTCTAGTCCTTCCTGTCTGTATAGGGGAACAACACCTTATTATCTGACAAGTCAGCAAATTGATGGAACTGAGCATATTTTGATGCTATTACATAGGAACCTAGTTCCTTGGTTCCATATGGTTGCATATAGTTCTGTGGTACCATATGGTTGCATATAGTTCCGTAGTTCCATATGGTTGGATATAGTTCCTTGGTTCCAAATGGTTGCATATAGTTCCGTGGTTCCATATGGTTGCATATAGTTCTGTGGTTCCATATGGTTGCATATAGTTCCGTGGATCCATATGGTTGCATACATGCATGCATACCTTATTGCAAAAAGAGAAGGAGACTCAGGGCTCGATTCTCATCAAGGTGTTAAGCAGGGGCGTCATTTAGGGGTGGCCAGGGGTCGCAATTGTGACCCCTGAGGTCTCCCTTGCTACCCCTAAAAAAATAAAATTTAACTTTTATTTTTTTTAAATACAACTTCCTGGGCTGTGGCCAGCACCATGTGGCTATTTGCTTCTGGTGTGGCTGGCTTTCTTATTCTGGCCTCTTAAAACAAAAACTAAAAAAAACAGGGCTTCCACAAGTTTAACACTTTCAGCAGTGACCCGAAATAAGAAAGAATAGGCATAACAAATAATTTGTCTTTCTGGAATTCTATACAATAATTGCTAAACTCATTAAAGGTTTATTTCAGGCACACTTCAGGGGGTGAGTCACCGATTTAGTCTGTTCTTAAACACCTCAACTCATCCTTTGATTCTACAGAAGTCGATAAATGAGTACCAACACAGGATGGGTGATATTGTATGTATATGTGTTCTGTATAAAGTGCTTTAGCGTAAGTGCTATATGATAACACAGTATTTCATAATATGGGCCTATTCACACTGTTCTTAACAATACATATGGTGATCCATTCTTGTATGAAATGCAAATGCATATCACATTATAGTGATATCGTGACCATATTTTTTGCAGTGTACTTAGGAACAATGCTATGTGATGCAACTTCTTATTTGGTCAAGGGGTGAAAGGTCATGTTCCATGGCTTCCCGTGATATCACTTCGAGGTGGGATCAAATGACATTACTTCCTGTGATGTCATCAGAGGTCAAAGATCGTGTGATGTCACTTTCTCTACCACCTGGAATTTTGGTGAAATGACGTCCCTGATGTTAAGTAGCGAAAAGGTCGCATAAAGCGTTAGCATCCTTTTCGCTACTTAACACCCCTATTCTGAAGATGGCATATTCTTCCGAAGTCGGATTGAATGAGCTACTTTTCGGAATATGGGTGCTGGTTGCTAGGAAGGGCTGAAAACTGACCTAGCAACCAGCACTTTCGTTATGTGGCCTTTTGCATGCCTATTCTTGTGTTACTCCTCCACATTCGGAACTGCCTGAAATTGGTGCCGAAGTATGGCACCAAATTGGTATCGTTCTTGTGGAGGAGTGCCACAAGAATCAAGGATTTCATGAAAGCACCATGGTTGTATTTACGGTCCCGGGGAGTAATCCTGCCGCCTACGGGATGTTTCACTTGTTTGCCATTTCATTTTTATGTCAATGGGTAGGGGCAGCAGAAAGAGAATGTGAGTTAACTCGGAGGTACATAATATGCTTTATAAAGTCCATTCTGCTTGTCACTGAGCTGCAACGCTAAAACCGTGGAGCATTTTATGTAAAAACTGCTGGTTGCTAGCTCCTAAAATACTTTTCCAAAGCACGTGCTTCCCTCTGATGATTGATGAAGCAGATTTTTTTCTCATACACTGATCTCGGCAGCAGTTTTGCAAAATTACGAATCTCTCGTTATTTCACGAAAGTGCTGCTGAGATTCTGCAATCCGCCCATTCTCCAAAGAACAGGCGGATTGCAGCCAGGGCAATCTCGTGCTCTGCGATGATGCCCAGGCCCACTTGAGAATACTTATGGTGCCTAGGCACAGTGAAGCAGGCTATTTAGCACGCTCACTGTGCCTACATAAGAACGGGGCCCTCAGAAGGAATCAGAATTGCTTAATCTCTCCTTCTGAGTCCCTCATTTACATGGGCCTGGGCATTCTCTATGAAGGAACCTCACTAATTGTGCATCAGCATGATCAAGCTCTTTCCTGGAATTCATATCTGTCTGTACACAGAGTGGAGATGGATACGTTAATTACTGAATGTGTGTGATGAATGGTGCAAAATAACAGGATCCATCCAGGATTCTGTGAAGTTCACTGTAAATATTCAGTGATCCCAGGGTGATTGTGTGTTCTGTACATCTGGACACAGTGCAGGCGACAATCATTGCACCACGGATTTCCATGGATTTAGCATGGTTTTTGCTGTTTCACTAAAAAAAGGCAGGTACAATGGAAATCAACCTTTTCGCTGGGGATCAGAATGGCAATCCATAGTGGCATTATGAGTTTTTGTATCAGTGCAGGAGCCCCAGATAAGGAATCCTTATGCAGCTACTGGTCAGAATAGATGGATGCAGTGTCAATCCGTGCATAACACTTTTCATAGATTTTCTTCGCACTGGCATCATTGAAAATAAGTGTTCGCGTTTCCAAATGTTGCATGTTTATTTCTTGTGCCAAAGTAGACCCCAATGGATTTATTTGTTAGTGATATTTCGGCATCTGCCAGGTAGCTTTTAGTTTAGCAATGAGGATTTACGAGCCGCTATCACCTGATGTGTGTCAAGGATTATCGCCAGGGGAAGAATGCGATGCCACACCTTTTGGGCAGCATGAATATTGTGTGATGCTCTTTTTAATATGTAATAGACCTTCTACTTCTTTATATTTCAAAGACTAATTTTTTTGTGGCATTCTAATTAACAATACAATAATATATTTGGACAATGTTATAATTTTGTTCTGCCTTCGCGAACATCTTATGCTATTTATCAATCAAATAACTTTATTCGGTTGTACGACCATCAAAGTACATCCTAGCAAAACATTTCTAACATTACACTTACATATTTACAATTTAAAAAAAAAAAGATCCAAGATGCTAGGACTCACTGGTGACACTAATACAAAAGAGCGAATCATGGCCCCTGTTAAGTGGCTTGAGACGATTCTCTGAACTTAGATCCACAGTTCCAGTACCACAGTAACTGCCAGATAGCCAAGTGCCCAAGGGGACGAGATTTTCACCAGATAGGGCATTGTTGGAAAGAAAGTGTTTGGGTGTGCCACAGTGGCAGGATCGGTGTACAGGCTGCCCGCAATACTATCAATGATAGTCCGGCCATAGCGTTTGAGTCTTCCCATTACTTCCCTGGCCATCAGACTGTCGATAAAAACTCATTTAACAGAGTCCTCAGGGTTATCACTAATCAGTCTGTGACACCCCACCATGCCCTCCCGGGTCAGAAATGCACAATCCCCAACTGAGAGGAGCAAATGGAGGCGTTTATTCAAAAGGGCATCCCTCAGTTCGCGCCTGTCAGGGGGCCGTTTGGGTACCCCATGAAGAAATATAATGGACCCACTTGGCCTCCCCCATGCTTGGTGCTTGGGTGAACCCCCGCAGAACGATGATTACATGCACCAGTTGCCTCCACCATGGAGCAATAAATACTTGCAGTGCTAGTGGCACAGACCATCAAGATGAGGAGGTTACCACCGGAGGTAAGGGGCCTGGGGGACTCTCCTGGTACATTACAAATTATTGGCTGATCCGGCTGGGGCTGACTCATCAGAGTAGAGACATTGAGGACATCAGGAGCAATGTTCGTAGTGGGGGGTGGAGGGTATAGCCTTCCAGCGGCAGTGCCAATATCTAGGATCTCTCCCAATGGGCCCTCTCTGACCCCCCTCCAACCCATCCCCTTCCCTGGACCTCGATTAGATCTAATATCAGTTTCTTAACAACTGCCAATTCGGACATCACATGGTCACAAGAACAACCCCAAGAAGTTTGGGCCTCTGAATGTGGGGGATGTAAGGGAAGTGAAATTCCTTAGTTGGAAGGCTTAGGTGCCCAAAGGGGAGTTAGTCGGAGGAAGGCACTAGCCCCAGAGTGCGCTGGCAGCATGGTCTCACTCCAGGAGCTACAGATGGAACTACCAATGGAACTGGCAGAGCACTTTTCCTCTATAGATCCTTTGGGGGCCATGTCCATGTCCATAGGGTCAGAGGCAGATTGTACAGGGGTAGACAGTAGGTGAGCTAGCTGCAGCATGGCCCAATAAATCAGGTGTCAGGTGGCCCATACCAGAAGGGGGCATAGGAGGCAGACCGCAGGGCACAGTGGAAACCAGGGGGGAAGCCATTAAGGTGCAATCCTTGAGGAATTTGGATAAACCTGTAAGCGCCTTCTCAGTTCCGTTCTCTGATGAGTCGAATGTCCTTACATAAGCCAAACAATTGGGACTCCGAGGTTTAGAAGCCAAGCTTGTGTTGAGAACAAGCTTGTGTTGATTTGTATAGGAGGAGCCTTCCCAAGCGTTTGCAAAAGCAGAATTGGCTGTGTGGTAGGGAGAGACCCCACAGTGGACAGCTGAGGCCGTTAGTTCCCCTCCCCAGACAGAGAGGTTGGGGCATTGAGCAGTCTTGTTTCTTCAGGGGTGGGCCTCTCCCCATAGTGTTGGGGATACTGATCGAGTTCTCACTGGGCCACTCCCTAGTGTCTCCCGCAGGAGCAGGCATGTTGGCAGCAATAGCTGCGGGCTTCCTTTCAGGAATAATGTCAGTAGCCGACGCATGTTCAATTCCCTTAATCATTCAACAGCCCCCCATTTTCTTCTTGCTACTTTGATCCTGCGATTAGTTTTGGGGCCAGGGTGAGTATGCTATTTAGTAATCTGTCATGCTGGAGAAGATCTCTACATATTGTTGGTTGATGGGTTAGCAGTGGACCCAAGAAGAGTTAATGTGGCCAGGTTGTCGGTACATGCTTTTTGTTGGGATTTGCCATTCTGTAGCCTTCTTAATTTACATCTTAATGTATGGCTTATCTTTTCATCTTTTCCTCCAATTTGTATAGTAGATATGACACACATTTAAACAAAACTCTATTCCTTTTTGGAGACCACAAAAATATGGTTGCCATCACTGCAGTATCTTATTTGTGTAAAGTTCTGTTTTCCTTGAGTCTGGATGCTAATCCTCCTGGAATGGTGTTTGCATTCTACATGTAAGGCAATGTACAGAAGGCCAGTCAACTGTTCCCAAGATGGAGAAGCAAATCAGATCCAGAAGACCACCATGATCTTCCATTCGATATCTGAAAGATGTGAAATGGGAGCCCCCGGAACACTTCATGGCTATGAGGTAACTGTACTGAAATGTCACCTCCAGCCACAATCTCTAGGTAAAGCATATGATGCAAACCGGATGGTCCATTACACACCAGACTCCCAGCACAACCTAGGCTGAGACTCATAGTTTGGGTAATGAAGTAAGCAATGACAAATACCCCAGGAATGTTTACACTTTCTCCTTTTTTTCTTTCAATGAGTCAAATCTATCATCTGAAATGACTGCACTTTTAGTTGGCGTTCTCTAGCAACATGCATGAGATATCTTACGGCAGCTATAATTCATTTGTCAGATTGGTTGTGCTGATAGGTACAGTAAATACACTTTAGCCGAAATGCATCCCTCAAAAAACGTAAAACTTGATACTAGCCCAGTAGACCTCATCTGGTCAAGGCTACCATAACCCCATCCTGACTACTACCCACAACCCAGACATGGTACTCCTGTTTTTTCCTAATGACTTAGTACATTTTCCCACTGTAAGTACACTAAGGGCATGGCTTTCCTTCCTGTAGCTATACAAACCTCTTTTCTCTAAGTACCCATCCTTGTGGACCTGAAGACATTTTGGGAGGGGGTAGAGGTGTGGAAAATATCTCATCTTCTTCTGACCCTCACTTACAGCCAGAATGTGGTTCTTACTCAGACACTTGCTGGGCCTGATTTTGATTTTTAGTGAAGTGGGGTCTGCTGTGCCGCATGCACACTTTTGTCTTTAAAACTCTGGGGCAACCTCTCGCTGCCCTGTAGTTTGATAATGGCCTGGATTCATGCTGGGGTAAATGTAACCGAGGTCTCTCTTGTGGGTGCCGATGCAGGGGAAACAGCAAGGCATGAGACCAGAGGGTGGCGGCAGGCGGTTAACCTAAAGCCATGACAACCAAATCTGTGGATATGAAAACTCATGAATATCAAAACTAGCCCAGCAACCTTCCGTGCATACATGACAGGCAGCACGACCTGTCCCAGCCTCCTGGTTCCCATTGTTATTATGACTGGCAACACAATCACAGCACACGTGTGTAATGTGCTTAGTTCCTCTATGCTTCCTGCATTTGCCCTCCACATTACTGTGAGCATGCACCCAACCTGTCTGGTTTCCCGCCAGAAGCGTGGCCAACGTCCTCCACAAAATCGAATGCAAACTGGTTTTCTATGACGCTCTTGCCTGGTAGCCCTGCCACTCGCAATTGCGTGGATGGTCTTTCTGTGCTGTGGAGCGTTATTCACTGAATCACTCATATTCCCTGACCAAGCGTCCTTGCCTTATGCAACAAGGTAATGTGTTCAGCATTTTGACTAGCTCGAAGTCGGCCGCTGAGATGTAAGGTGAAGGAATAAAATAACTTACATTTATCAGTTTCGCAAACCTTACCAATGCAGCTTTCATCGAGGATTTCAGAGCAGAGCTCTGTTCATTTTTGGGGGCATTGACAAAGCTTTTGGGTAATGTTTTTATTAGCATGATACGACTTCTTTTTATAATGTATGTAATCGTTATTCTTCTGTTTCCTGAATAAAAGTATGTTTACGTTTGGTTCAGTATTTTTTTATCATATCAATTTTGATTAGCACCTTCCGTGCACACTTTGAGATACTGGTGGGATCAAATTTAGAGCAGAAGGATCACTGTGTAAAAGTGGCCATCCTCTTTTGGAAATGAACAAGAGTAACCTGACACACTATGCTCATGCTTACATAAAATACAAGTATATTTTTGAAAAATAACAAAGGTACCCCTTTTCGAGTTCCCCATAGCTTACTTTGGAGGGGACCTGTTATGTTTGCATATTAGAATACACAGGTCCCCTACGTTTACGTTTCAACATTTACACGTCTGAGTGCAAAAGAGGAGTGTAAAGTGTGTAAAGTGATGGCATACGCCCCCCCGTTTGCACTCCGATTTGCAAATGGACTGAACACCGCCTTCTATGTACACATGACAGGCAGCGTTTAAAATGTATTGCTATGGATTCCTATGGAAACTGCCAGTTTTTTGCTGCTGGAAAATGCAGGCGGATTCCATAGGAATGCACAAATTTATGTAAAGTACGAATTCAATTTACAGTATACCAGAAGCAAAATGAAATACATAGAGTTAATGTCCATTGAGTACATCAGAAGATGTTCAGGGTTGGCTTTTTCTTGATGCAAACACAATGCCTTCAGTAATTCAAAGGACTTCATGGCTTGTAAATACACTAGCATACAGTCCATTAATTGAGAAACAATGTTTATGCAAAGCAAATACGGAGAAGGAATCCTGGCAGTGAAAGGGTTACTTGATTCATGTAGTTGGGCCAGAAGAAGGTGTGACCCAACCCGAGTATGAGAGACAACTCAATTTCCCTTTCACCACATCTTCATTTTGGCCGGGGCCCTCAAACAAAATATGCAATGCTTATTAAAAGCAAATATGTGAGTATTTTGTATAGCCACCATATAAGTATTTGTCAGGTTCTACAATCACATGTCAGATACTCACAATCAATTTGTGTCAGGTATTGGCAAGCAGTTGCATTATTGCCTGGAATTGCCATCACATTTAAATGTACATACACCATTGCTAGATGATGCCTCAAAAGTCCACTGTAACAATTTATTGAGAAGCCACCCTCAACACAGGGAGTTCCTCCCCTCCCCACTCAAGTGGTTAAGCAACAAACTATTTAACAGATTCTTTTTTTTTTTAGCCCTATCTCAGACACATATCATGCCCCTTGGATTCCTTTCCCCTGAACGAAAAATGAGGCAAGAACCAGGCCGGTGTATGGGAAATATATTGGTATTTATTTAAATTAACAGTAAAAGAATTTAGCACAAAAATATCAAAAACACCACTTTATCCGTGGCACAACAAAATCAACTTCTCTCAGCATAAATAAATCACATATGTGAGTGAAAAAGAACACAGATACAATTCTTACTTTCTGCAAATTTCACTCCATGAAATAATTACATTGATCAATAACAAAGGCACTTATGTTATGTAGTGCGATTTTAATTTTCCTGCACGCTTAAAAGGGTAACAGTAGGATTTCAAGATTGGTAAAAATACATATGGCAATTATAATTTTGCTCACACTATCGTTTTGTTTTTCAGACCCCCCCAACCACTTGCCCTGGTCTACGTTGGGAAATCAGGCAGAAAAATTGGAATGCTTTAGGGAATGTTGGATTCCAGACCCCCTTAGTGAAAGGCCTGTGTTGGAGAAGTTGCATAAAAAGGTTGGACTGATTTAAGAACAACAACACCCCCTCTTCCTTAAAGAAGTCGGGGGCAGCTGGACAACAAAGATTACACAATTAATGTATAGGCTATAGTTTTCAGCGCACACTGGGAAGTGAGCTTTGTTTAATTTTGAATTTCAACAAAAGTCACCCTGTAGTGTTCTTCCAAATGGGGAACTAATTCAATTGCATCTACACGGTTTTGCCAACACCCCCTATAAAGGGAAAGGATTCAAGAAATGTTTTCAAATGTCACTGGAGTTTTGGTGGGTGAAACATAATATACATTGCTTTTGGTCAACCCACACATAATGTTTTGTTTTCCTGACATTTTTATGTGAGCAGTGATATTTTTTCACTTTTACTTTTTTAATTGCACACGCATGTGCAGGCCGTTTTTGTTTTCAATGTTTAAAAATCCTGTTTTCCATGTGACAGGGATCTTTATTTCCTGATTCTTTTGTAAATTAAAATGCTGCTTATCCATTGCTAATGACAGGTAGGCCCCTTTCCACATGACTCTTTAATTTTACTTGAAAAACAAAAAAAAGACCAGACTGTTTTTGTTTCAGTGTTTAAAATCTTTCTATTCATGTGAAAGGGACTTCTGTTTGGGGCCTTTAAATGTACCCCACACCAGGTGCTCATACCATTGGCATGCATTTCTATCAAATGTCTAAGTACTGGCAACATTGTTTGTGTGAGGGTATTTTTGCATTGTGCAGCTATGTGTCTAATATATGGGTGTGCGGGCATTGTGTGTTTGTGTGTGTTTGTATCCATATGCAGTGTGCAGAAGGAAGCATGTTGGGAACTGTGTGGGGCACTGTGTGCTTGTGCTTGAGGATGTGTGCATTCAGAAATGTGTGTGTTTTGGGCATTGTGTGTATTGGAGCAGCATGTGAGGGGCTGTGATTTTGGAGTGGAATTAGGGACAGTGGCCCTCATTACGACCCTGGCGCTAAGTAATCGAAATTACCGCCATGGCGTAATGAGCGTTAACGCCATGGTCCGATGGCGATAAGAGCGCCATATTACGACCCATCGCGCACAAGCATTATGCCATGGCGGTAATGTAAACTGCGCCATGGCGTTAATGCCCCCAAAACGGCACCTACCGGCATCGTATGCCGCGCAAGGTGCACCACCGCCACCCCGACCACCGTTCATAGCGGTGACCGTAGTTAGCGGTCACCGCAATTAGCGGTGACCGTAGATAAGCGGAACCGGAAGTAGCGTCACCGCGGCGGAACGGGAAAGAGCACGGCGGCCATCTTTAAAAACACAATCCATTGCCATCCTCCGCAACCACTGGACATCCGAGCCTGGGACCCGGCAAATACCATCATCAACCTTCTTCCTGCTTGAAAATGCCTAAAGTGGTTAAGAAAGCCTGTGACCGCCAGCGGCAAGACCGCTTCACCAGAGAGGAGCTCACCATGCTTGCGGAGACCCTCCAGGAGAACTCCGCAGTGGTATTCTCCAACCAAATGACCAGACCGGCCATAGCCAAGAAGAAGGCCATATGGGCACTGGTAGCTCAGCGGGTTAGTGCCGTGGGAACAACACCCCGCAATGTGAGACAGTGCCGCAAGCGGTGGGACGATCTCCGGCTCAGAGTCAGGAGCATACTATCGGCGAACAGAAACCTGGCCATGGAAACCGGTGGAGGATCGCAGTCCCCTATCAAATTGCAGCCATGGGAGGAAATCTGTGCCTCCACCATCGGAATGGAGAGCATAGAAGGAGTAGGAGGAATGGAGAGAGGAGCCCCGACATCAGGCGATGCAGGTAGGTGGCTCAAATCAAGCCATGCAAAAATCACCAAAGTCCATTCATGTGAAGTACAATGTTGCCCCATAGTGTAAATGCAACACATCAGCAGGAGACTGCCCACAGATACATCCGATCTCCACCCTGTACACATGCAGTATGCACACCCTAACTGCAGGCACCCACATACCTCCATGCTACTTCCACACAAAAGGGAGACAACCTGTTTTCCCCTGCCTCAAATGTGCCGCATGTACTAACTGATAAGATGTCAGTCGTCACAATGCCCGCCCAATGTCCACAGACCCATCAATAACACTTTCCCTCCTTTGCTCCACCACAGGCTCAAATTCCGACCTTGAGGATGAGGACACCACTGCCTCCACACCCACCAAGAGGGCCAGGACAACTGTGCCAACACCACAACCCTCCACCTCTGCCGTCCCGAGGAAAACCCCACAGCAGCCAAAATCCACGCCAGGAAAACAGGACAGGGCACTGACAGCCACCCCAGCAGGCAGCACAGAAGCAGCAGCAGCCATTACCCAAATCGTGCCCACAGAAGGGACAGGCTCTGCTGCAAGCAGCACTATTGGGGAAACTGCTGCCATCGCAGCCTCCTCCGATAGCGAAGGAGGGATCATTGAGGAGTCTGATGTTGGAAGCCCCACTGCCCACCCTCATTCCCCCTACCTGTCCCTAAGCAGCCCGCATGCGGGTGCTACACAGGGGCAGTCAGAGGATGACGATTGGCCAGGCTCTCCATCCCCGCTGCAGGAGGTGAGCAGCCCAATGGGAATACCACTGCCATTAGCCATGGCCCAGAAAGAACAACTAAGCCTGGAGGAGATCGTCACCCGGCAGCAGCAACTATCCTCGCTCCTCAATGAGCATGTTGCAGAATGTGGGGGGTCAACGGCAGCAATGGAGAAATGTGCGGAGACAGTGAAGGCTGCTATAGAGTCCTCCACAAAGGACATCTGCGCAGAACTCTCCGCTGTGCGGCACGCCATCACTGAACTTGTGCAGACAATTCGGGACATGCGTCCAAATGAGCAGGCAGGAACCTCCTCGGCTGCCAGCTCGACACCAAGCAGCCCCATCCGCCGATCGGGGAGGAACCTGCGCAGCACAGGCAGGGGTGCCCCGGGGGCCAGGGGAGGGGGCTGCCAATAGTGGCCGGACAGTGGAGAAATCCTGCATCAGACACTGCTGCACAGACTTACTCACACCTTTGTAGGGATTCCAGGGGGGAGGGTGGAGGGGGGAGTGGGTGTGTTGGGGAGTTCAGGGGAGAGGGGGGAGTGGGTGTGTTGGGGAGTTCAGGGGGGAGGGGGGAGTGGGTGTGTTGGGGAGTTCAGGGGGGAGGGGGGAGTGGGTGTGTTGGGGTGTTCAGGGGGGAGGGGGGAGTGGGTGTGTTCAACAAAATCACTTTCACAATACACTTTTCATATTTGCACAAATCAGATGTGTGGACATTGCTCATTGCGTATGTGTGATGTATTGGTAAACAGTCCCCAGTGTCCATATAACAGACGCACACAGTTCCACAATCGTCATCTCCAGGTGACACCCCCCATTTGCGTGTGCTAGAATAATTGGTTGATCAGAGTACTATGCATTTCACGCCCCTCCTGTGCATCGCCGCCTCCATGAGGTGCTGCCGAATCCCCACCTTCATCATCCTCATCGACAGGTGGTTGCAGTCCAGCATCAGGGGGCAGGGGCACATTGCGTCTGACGCACATATTGTGTAGCATGACACATGCCATGACGATCTTTGCCATCTTCTCATGGTGGTACAGGAGTGCCCCACCAGACCTGCTGAGGCAGCGAAACCGTGCCTTCAATAGGCCAAAAGCCTGCTCAATCACCGCACAGGTACGTGTATGTGCACGGTTGGAGTCCTCCTCGTGCTGGTTCTGTGGGTTCCGGACTGGTGTAAGTAGCCACCTCTTCAGGGGATAGCCTGCATCACCTGTATGTGGGCGAGAATGTATGTGTCAGTCATGACGTCTATTTCAAAACATGACGTGCCACCATGGCTTGCATCCAACTGTTACTTCGGACCTCTTTTGAATGCACTAATTGATTCACACTATGCGACCAGTATATGCTCATGGCTCCTATGGAATGTGGTGCATGCCATCAACCAATGTATGCAGGGGGGTCAAGTGCCTTGTGAGTGTCCATCCACTGTGTTCGTTCATACCGTTTGTTTTGGTGGCCTGGCACGTGTCCTGTGAGGTCAACGCTCACATCATTGCAACATTGCTGTCAGCGTCATCATGACCCCAGTGAGCAATATTGATGTTGATAGGGACATTTTGTGGGCCTTGCTGTCTGTGTGATGGTGTGTTGATGTTTCTGTCCGTCATGTGCCTCATTCGTGCGCAGTTATGGGGACAGGCCTTTCAGTGGATGGTGTCTGGTGACGTGCATGTAGGTGCATTTCGTTGAGGTCAATGTGGTGTGAATTGGTACAATGCACTTGCAGATGGTTGTGTCAATGTTGGGGCACACCTTCATTCACGTGGTGGGGCTGCATACATCGGGCATTAGGTTTAGTGGTGTCAGCTGAAGTTTGTGCTGCTTTAGGGTATGATCTGGCTCCGTTGTCTCTGCTACTCACAGCCAGGTGGGGTATTCAGTAGGGGTGGGATGGCGGTTGGTGTTTCTATCATGCTGTTTGTGTATCATGTATACGATGGTGTTGATGGTGTCCCGGTCCAAACGGTACAGGGTGTGGATCTGCTCAGCGGTGGGGTTGATTGGACTGGCTCTGATGCGTGGGATTGTGGGCTGCCTGCATGGTGCCACTGGCTGTGCTGGTGGGGCTTGCTGGCCCTGCCTTGCCCTCCTTCTCCTCCTGCGTCTCCTCTGTGCAGCCTATTGTTGTTGTTGTTGTAGTTGAAGTTGTAGCACTTGCATTGCTATCAGGTCCTCCAGCCCCAACATTGCTAGTCCTATTGGAATCATTGTGGAGTGTGACTGGGTCTGGGAAGGGGTTGGGTGTGCTCTTTTTGTACTTCCTGACTCTGTATTGCCTCCACCTGTGCTGATTCTGTGCGCCTGTGGCAGCTGGATTCACTGCACAAGGCCCTTTACGGTTGGTTCGCGATGGCGTAATTTGCACCATGGCGGTAAGGTACTTAACGGGTTGGGTGATGGCGTTAGGTGCATGTCCGCTTGGGTCGGCATTCGCGTACCTTTACGCCATGGCGCTAAGTACGGTGTGGGAGGTCGCGTGCGCGCGCCATTGGCGCAGTTAGCGGCAGCGTTAACTACGATGCCGCTAATGGCATCGTAGTTAACGGTCACGGGTCATGATCGGACCTAGCGGAAAACGATGGCGGTAACCATTTACCGCCATCGTTTTTCACTTAGCGCCAGGGTCGTAATGAGGGCCAGTGTGTTTGTGCGGGTGGAACAGTGCATATGGGGGAGTGTAGGTTGATTGATTGTGTATGTGTGAGGGGCAGTCGCAGTCACTGCAGCTGTGAAGGGAGCAACTGTGACCCTGAACATGCTCTCTGAGAGCAGGCACTGCAGAACAGGATATAGATTAAGCAGGGCACAGGTGTACAGTATGCTTTTGACATGGAGTTTGCTGAAAGGGGGTTCTGGTTAGCACACCCTCCTTTCTGAGACAGAATTACCTGCAGTATTTTATTATTCATTAAAATAAAAAAAATGCCAGGGCTTAGACATCCATGTCAGATGGCAAAACCTCATAGCAGGGTTGGTGTGTGTGTGGGTTGGGGGTGGCAGTGTCCGTGGGGGAAGCATGTGTGTGGGCAGAGGGACTCACTGTGTGGAATGTATGCATAGACAGTCTATGTGTAAGGGGCATTGTGTGTGCAGAGCATGATTTGTTTCTCAGGATGCAGTGTTTGTGGGGCTGTGTGTACAGGGGCAGTGGATGGGAGGTAATGTGTGTGTGTGACCAGGTTGTGTGGTGCAGTGTGTGTTGGGACATTTTCTGTGGGGCATTGTGTTTGTGTGGTGTGTGTGGTGAGGGCGTGTGTGTGTTGCGTGTGTATGTGTGGTTGTGTGCAAGGCCACTTTGTGTAATGGGCCCAGTGTGCATGTGGGGACGAACATGCGTGGAAGCAGTGTGCAGTACAGTGTGTGCATGAGAGGAAGTGAATAAGGACAGTGTGTGTGTGTGTTGGAAGTGCATATGCATGTGGGCTGGGCAGTGTGCACTAGAGCAGTGTGTGTATCAGGTAGATTGTGGTTGTGCACATGTGTGTGTGTCTGAACAGTGTGGGTGGGCAGTGTGTGCAAACAGGTAGTGTGTCTGGCATTGTATGTGTGTGGAGACAGTGTGTTTAGTGGGCAGTGCATGCATTGGAGTAAATATGCAAGTTGGCAGTTTGTGGACAGTCTATGTGGACAGTGTGTGGGAGGGGGAATCTGTGTACGTGGAGTAGTGTTTTTTGGATGAGGCAGTGTGTGGGGGCTGTGTGGGTGGGTGGAGCATTACATATAGTGGGAAGCGTGTGGTGTGGTAGTCCATGTATGGGGCAGTGTATTTGTGGGGTAGTGTGCTGTAGCTGTGTGTGTAGTTGAGCAGTTTATTTGTGTTTTTGAGGGGTAGACGTGTGAGGGGCAATGTGTCTGGGTAGTGCAAAGTGGATACATTGTGTGTATATGTTTGAGAAAAAGAAAGCAGTGTCTTGCAATTTTGGATAGGAATGTCTATGCACCGAGCTGTGTTGGTAGAAGTGTATGGAGCCAGTATGTGTGAGGCAGAGGGTGTGTGTGTGTGTGGAGGGTCACTGTGTGTGGTGGGCTCATTGTGCCTGAGGGCAGTGTGTGTTGGCAGAACATGTGTGTGGTACAGTGTGTATGGGGGAAGTGCATAAGGACAGTTTGTGTTGGAAGTGTATATGTGTGTCTGATGTGCAGTGTGTGATAGAGCAGTGTGTGTGTTGGTTAGATTGTGGTTGTGTACGTGTGTGTGACTGGACAGTGTGTGATCAGTGTGCCCAAACAGGCCAAAGCAGGGTGTGTGTCATTGCATGTGTGTGGAGAGAGAGTGTGTTTGGTGGGCGGTGTATGCATGGGAGAAAGTATGTGGGGTGGCAGTTTGTAGACAGCCTATGTGGGAGGGGAAATGTCTCTATGTGGGGTAGTGTGTATTTTGAGTTATGCAGTGTGTGGGGGATGTGTGGGGGGCTTTACATATAGTGGGCAATGTTTGTGGGGTAGTCATTGTATGTGTGTTATTTGTGGGGCTGTGTGTGTCTGGTGGAGCAGTTTATTTGTGTGTTAGGGTAGTGTGTGGTGGCGACATTGTGTGTATGTGTGTGTGAGAGAGAAAGAGAGAGCAGTGCGTACAAATGTATTTGTAGCACTCTGTATACAGTTGGTGTTCAATGCATGTAACACATGTCTAGCTTGATTTGGAGTTCTGGACATTGATTGTTGAACTACGCCAACATTGTGGGTGGAAATGCATTCTGCATCGAAACCTGAAGCAGGCCTCATTGCAAGGAGAACGAGGAATCTGTGCACTGTTTCACCAAACTCAATCCACGCTTCATTAGCTAACCACAGTTCTTCACGCAATAGTGTCCAGCACACCCCTGACAGAGCCAACCAATGTACAGTAATATGTTCTCTCTGTTAATAGTGTTGTTTGCAGTGTGAAGCTTGTGGGACAGAGCTGCAAAAGTCTTCTGGTGATAACAAAACTGCAAAGGAGATTTCAAAGCTTCAGTTTCAAGCTGGGGTGAGATTGAGGGGCTGGAATGCTGATTTGAATGCATGTTGTGGTGGTTGTTAGAAGGCATCACGCAGCACGGTGCCTTGATGAGTTGAGGTGCACACCTGGGAGGAGGGTGTGTGATGAGCACATTACATTGGGGCAGGGGAGTTGCTAGGTCTGGAAAAGACCCGGGGCTACACTGATGTCAGAACTGTTGGGACTGGGGGCTAGCTAGCCTTTTGGCTGTAGCTCCTGAGATTCTATCCGGGGCTACAACCAAAAGATCAGGGGCTATAGCCCCCTTAGCCCCCCCCTAGCAACGCCCCTGCATTGGGGTGACTCGTGTTTCACTGTCACAGTGTACTGATGCGTCCCTGCAAAGGAACTGTGTGTGTGCGTACAGCAGGACGTTCACAGTGGGAGGGGGATGTCTGTGGCCCTGTAGCTTTCAGTGAAATCCAGCTTTCTCGTCAGCACTGCCCTCCTCTCGCAGGTGTACTGAACTCATGTTTTTCGAGGAATAGAACGAAAGGAAGCGGTACAAGCACAGTCGCTTCAGAAAAGGGGCAACGCACGCAACCCAACACGCTGATGGAAATAGCTTAAGAAAAATAACACTAACGGGTATTTTCGTATTCCAGTGTGTGCCTCCCTTGTTTGCAGGCCCCTTGCAGCGGTCATGATTGAGCCCTGTGAGATAATGCTCCATTTTCTCTTTGCCACAGTGTCAGTCAGCGGTCCGACCTCGTCTTGCTGATGATCCGTGAGAAATGCCACTGCCTGGCAAAAGCGAAATCACTGTTCTGGGCAAGGAGGGGGAGGAGAGGGCAAAGCCTGGGTGTGAAAGGTATGGACATGTAGACAAATAGCTGCAACCGTCTGCGTGTCCCTCCTCCCATCACATGAACTCCATCTTCTCTTCCCATGTCGATAGTTTTGGCTTTTTAAATAGCGGTAAAGCACCACCTAATAACCAAATCAAAAAAATTCAACAAGAAGGAAATGGAAAGCATAAGAATACATATTTGATGCACACATACTAAAATAGCAAATACAATACCATACCATACCATACCTGACCAATGTCATACCTACTGCTGCTTGCCTAAAGACAGCTACCCGTAGCCAGCAATCTAATTCTTTTTATAGCAGCACTAGCAGAAGCAACATGCTGTACTGTGGATGTTGTTACCTGTGCAACTAGAAAGTGCATTTGCTGAGCAGTAACAGAGCCTGTTGCCTGATATTCCAGTGATGGTTGTCATCGTGAAATTTTAGAACACACTTAGGGCCTCATCACGAGTTGGGCGGTATCTGTGTGGTATTTCTGCCATGATACCACCCGGGCTAATAGCGTTACCGCCATCCAGTATGACGCTATTAGTGCCGGATCAAGGGTTGGGCTGTAACAGGTATTCCCCATTGGGTCCGTTGAACCCAATGTCGCATTTTCGGCACAATTAGCGCACGCTAATAGCTCCGCGCTAATTGCGCCCCCAAAAATGGGCGTTAAATTGGTGCCTTTAGCCCCAGCTTAGAGCTGGAGGTAAATGCTGCCAGCCTCATGATTGGGCGGACCCTTAAATGCGGCAGTAATAGCGATACCGCCACATTTAAGGGCTACCGCCCAACTCGTGATGAGGCATCCTTTGAGATCTTTCCTACCAAATCCAATCTCCATCAGAGTGTATGTGCCTAACTAGAATATCTAGGAATCCTTTATGTGTCTCCCTTCGTACTTATCATACAGAATTCAATTTCGACCACAGATTTTAGAGAAGTAGGGCTCCGAGCAGGGGTGTTGCTAGGTCTGGAAAAGATCTGGGGCTACACTAATGTCAGGATTGCCGGAACTCAGGGCTTGCTAGCCTTTTGGTTGTAGACCCTCAGATTCTATCCGGGGCTGCAACCCAAAGACCAGGGGCTATAGGCTCCTAAACCCCTCCTAGCAATGCCTCTGGGCTTGTGCTACATACATGCTAGCTATCTTGGCACCATAATACGATTATTTCATAACTGGGCAGAAGCTTTGAGGCACAAATGGAGGCTGTATCCCACTGGCATTTGGAAAGTCGTTCATTTGCAACACTACTTGGGCCCCTAGCCCTCAAGGAGAGGAGCCAAGCAGAGTAATGCCTCATACACAGTGCAGGTTCGTATTCTGCTCTAAGGATAACAACTGGAGTTTGGCATTCAAGCACAGTGCTTTCCACAAACAACAGGCTTTGCCTTTGACCCTTGGAGTAAAGGCGTCTAAACAGCACATTCTAGAGATACAGTAACATCAGAACAATTGAGGTTAAGTAGGGTGCAAACAACAGGAATTAATAGTGACCAAAATATGTCCAAGGCAAGCTGGCAGTAAACCAAATACTGAAACATGTATATCTAGTAAAAACCTAGAGTTTGGTGGTTCCCAAAAACAAAATATTTGAGCAGTCTTTGAAAATGAAAACATTTTAGTGTTCCCATTATGAACCTCCAAGGGTTTCATTTGAAATTGATATTTTCCTTTGCAATGCCACATGGTTTAATTGACACAAAATCCTTACATCCATCTAGAGCAAAATGCACTGATTAAAATAACAAGGAGAGAAAAGACATTTGTAATTTTCATAAAATAAGGACATAAAAATGAAATATGTAAAAAGCAGTAGGGCCAGTATTCATAGGCTATTGGAGATATGAATGTTCTTTTTGCAACAACTTTATTTAAACAGAGCGAGAAATGTATAGGCATGAATTTCCCAAGGGATAATTACACATCTCTCCAGATAGGCCCGTTATACACTGAAGTTCACCTTGTTGAATACTGCCCAAACGTCCAGGAAGGAGCCTCCTGATTCTGAGTAACCAGTAGCCAGCTGAGATATGTGGCTAAGGTTATACCACAGCACCCACCAATCTAAGTTAATTATGATTACGATTTCTGGTTTTCAGCTGAATCTGATAAACCCAAGAAAAACACCACTGGGAGAAAAAATGCCTTAGTGTGAGCAAGGATGGGAGGATTTTTTTTGGGGGGGGTGAAGAGGTGGCTGGAGAGGGGACTTGGTATACAATAGAAGAACCCTACTCCCTCCACCAGTATGCCTATATCCTTTCTCCCATTGATTCCTGCCCTGCCCTCAGGCCTTATTAAAAAACACTGCACATTCTATGTTCCATCGTTATTTGGGAAAAATTGAAACATTTGGCAGCAGTCAGGGTGTATTTAGACATTTTTATGGCTGCTGATTCACATCTCAAAAGTGGTCAAAATTCCTCAAAATAGCACTTGATCACTGACAAATATGGTAATATGCAAAAAATCGTTTAATATGGATTTTTCAGTGTTCCTATTTGTGACCCCACAGGTGACTCCATCAACATATTTTGTTGCATCTAGTCTCGCGCTGCTTTGCATTCTGAGACATTCAGGCTTCTTTTCAAGATGGGATAAAACAAAGCTACAATTATCCACTTTTTGCTTGACATATTTCTACAAAGATGTATACATTTTTCGGATTGATTAATTATGATTTGTGTATAGAGTATTCTTGAAAGACAAAAACACATCTTTCTACCAACTAGAGCCGGGAAAATATATGTGGTCAGAATTCGATGTTTCAGACTAGGCAAACATCCCTGCATCACCACTTAATTGAAGTGTGCAATCTTAGGCATATCATTTTATCTCACTGTGACCTATCCATGAGAAGTAGAAGTCTTTGGAACTGATTCTGTCCACATATTACACTAGAAACAACATTTCCCACTTATTCTATTGCTCTATAAATAATAACAGTGACCCTGGATACAGCGCTTGGAGACCATGTAAATAGCAGCGAGGTGCAGTATACATCAACATAACAGAGCACAACATGTATTGCACCTCACACATTTTGTTTTATTTTTTATTTATTCAGTGCAATTTCTTGTAATGTTGCTTTCCATTATACCATCAAGTATCAGAGCCTCATGTCACTTTTTGTATCATCATTTTCTGCGTTTTCACACTGATGTCAATACATATGCAAATTAGATACCACTTTTCCAGATGCACCGTCTCACTGACACCTATTGCCGACTTTCTCAGAAAAAGCATGTTAGCTACCCCTTTTGAGAGGGTGTTCGATAAATAGCCTGACCATTGAGAACATTGTATATATCATGATATTTCTACTCCAGAAAATATGTATGTTAAATATATGAAGACACCAGCCACTTCAGTTAAGCTCCTGAAAACGTTTTACTAAGTTTTTATATAGCAAACCCCCAGCACAACCTCCTATCTTCAGCTCGCACTCTCAACTGCCTGGCTCAGAACCCTGAGCCTTTTTTTCCCATGCACATTCCACCAGTGGGGTTCAATGTTCTTAGAAGACATCACAACAGTTAATAAATACATATTTTTTATGTAGACTGGAAAAATACTGTTGGGCTTCATTATGTTCTTAAAAAATGTATAACCACTGATGTACACTGATTTTTTTAAAGTGTGAAAACACTGGAAAAACACCATTGAAATCAACAAAACATAAACACTGAAAACCATAAAACATAATTATAGCTAGGCTCCCTGTTCTCCATTTTTGTTGACTTTTGCAGATAAATAGAAACAGAAATCAACCCACTTTCTGTCTGTACCTATTTATAACAATTTAAAAAAGGGCTTTCTGCTTGGTTCTGTATGCTGTCAATCATGCACTGCCGGCCAATCACATTGCAGACTGCCGGGATGGAAAGCTTTAAAGCTGTACACGAAATGGCCCTACAGTTATTCTTGCTGCTGACAACATATAGCTTAGTGCAGCAGCAATCACAAGAGCAACCAACAGTCCTGTCTATATGTTTTTTCATTTGTATAAATACATAAATATATTGCTTAAGTTATCTATTTGTATGGCAAATAATAAATGCAGATAAATATAGAAAAAGTATATTATGTTTATTTGAGTTCTATACAAATCAATGTTTCAATAACAACACAGGTAATGAATAAAAATAAACGACTATTTTGAGCTACAGTCAGAAGTGTACTGGCATGTCTTGGCAGTACCCTTGCATATAATAGCACATCTGAGTGTGTTTACTGGCAGAGAAACACTGGTGTGCAATGTATATTTTGGCACCTGATTTCAAATGTGTGTAATTATTTACATTGATGCTCGTTATAAGACACACATACAAAAGGCATTTTTGCCAGGGTGATTTTATGTCACTTGCAGTGATTGGCTGCTGACAGGAACTTAATGAATCACTTGCAAGCAGGTTTTCAGTGTGGAATCAGTACAATGGACCAAAGCTTCAGATTCTTCCTGCTGATAGGAAAATATGTCTCCTTGAGGAAGATGGATCTTTATGTCAGTATATTAACATGTACACTGCGTTCAATTGCGTTCCTCGAGATAAGTTATGGAAGGCCCTCGCGAGTTATAGATCCCGCAGCCTATATTAGCAGCATTACTACTCCTATTACGGATATCACTGCAGCTGCAAGATGGAGCCTTAATGGTTATACTACAGACTCATTTGGGGTAGAGAAGGCTGTGCGACAAGGATGTGTCCTGGCTCCGACCCTCTTCTGCCTTCTTATAAATGGTATCATAATGACAATCCTTCATCACCTATCAACACTCCTATACTATGCACAGATAGATATCCCATCTAGCTGTTTGCTGATGATGCTTTACTAATATCCTTGACCCCATCAGGCTTAAAAGAACAATTTGTAATGTTCAAAGGCTTCTGCAACGAAATGGAGTTAACAATTAACCACAGAAAACTAAATCAATGGTCTTCACAAGAACAAAGAATACATCTGCTGCCTAAGGCTTGCGGTTGGGGAGGGCCTCATTCATCGAACAAACCAAGGGTTATGATAACCTGGAGTAAGGTTCTCATCAACAGGGAAATTAGATTAACAGATAGAAAAAGCCTCAACCTCTTTGGCTAGCTATGAAGGGGCCATAGTAACATTTTGAAAGGAGCAGGGAAATGCTGCTCTTCGACCGACCCTGGTAGTGTACAAACTCCAGGCGAGACACGCTGCACTGTATGGTGCAGAGATCTGGGGTTGCACTAACTCAACCAATCTATCCACACAGAAACAGGTTTCTTGAAATCCATCCTGAGTCTCCCCACAAGCATGCCTACAGCTCTTCTACACGAAGAACTAAAGTTAAACTACTTATAGAATGCTATTGCTAGCAGGCCTGTTTTTTATTGGGTGAGGCTGTGGAGTTCCCCAAGTCTTCTTGAATACAGAGAAGCCATGACACATGCTATGTCACAAGTGGGAGGCAGATCTCAAAGAGTCGCTGGAGTGCATGTAAGTGGATCTGTGGCTAAACCCAGGGGTAATTACAATAAACACCAAAAAGGGGACTAACACACTTATTGGATGTTAAACATAAGGAAGACAAGACCACAGAAATCCTAGTCATCCCTTTTACTGGCATACTGGGGAAAAAAGTTATGAACGGGCTATGAGTCTTAGTTGGATGTAATGAGACCTAAAACGATGGGCACACTATTTATTAGTTATGCTTTGTGAATTTTACCATTAGCATAACTTGAACAAATGGGACAAAATGTCTTTAGACAAGTGCGCTTATTGTATGACAGCTCGGCAAACGACGTGGAATTTCTTGTTGCTGTGCCCGCAATACTTACACTTGAGAACAAAATACTTAAAGCCGAGATTTCTACTCTTTGGGATGCACACTGTGTTAGAAGCTCATTCATTATGTAAAGATACAAGCAATGAAGCAGCAATGTACGCTACAACTAAATATGTACGTAGGGCTTGGAACATGAAGGTGAATTTCCCCAAGCTAGCCTCTTTGTATGTTGGACCATGCATGTCTTGTAATCAATTTAGCGCATCGATTTATATTTAACTTACTTTAATTTGCGTTGCCTGTTGCATTTTATTTGTATCTTATGTTATCGTGCTGTTTTACATAATTGGTGCACTACTTGTATGTATTAATGTGTGTATTGCTTGCTATTGTTTTTATGGAATTTCATTCTGAATAAACTTGATGATTAAAGAGGCAACCGAGATGTGAAAAGCCTGCTTGCTCTTCACCGGATTAGTCGGTCTGGCAGAGGCCACATTTCTGGAAGAGCCACAGTGCTCAAGGGAATCTATGCATATGGGCCCATAGTTTTTCTTCAAATTATTTGGGCAACTGCATTATAACATATTAGACGATTATGTATGACATATGCAGACTTTTAAAATGTAAACTTTCTGTTTGAACCCCAGTAGATATGAGGGGGGCAATAGATATGAGGGGGGCAATCCCCCCTCATATCGACGGGGGATTTCCCCACTATGCACCGACCACTCTAGAGGGGTACCTGGTCAAGGGCTAGTATTTCTTTTGTAGAGGTTGGAAATATGAGATATATAGAAACTTCACAAACGCAGGAAACACATTGATGTATTGCACATTGACACAATAATGACAAGAACAACATTGATAAATAGGTAAGGGAGAGAGAAGCACACCGAGAAGGGGCATATTTCTCTTGCATTCCCTAAACAGGAGACTACGTTGCAAGCCTCTAGGAAGCAGAAATGGCTTCAGGACAAGTAGATGTAGATTGCAATGCATACAACCTATCCTAATTATTTCAAAAGAGAATTCTCGATGGCTGTTATTTTGAAGATGTAATTATGGAGTGCTTCACGTTCCTTGGGTGTTACAGTCTTTTCGGAGCTCCCTGCTACACCTATGTCGGATGGTTGTTGCCCTTTCAGTCCTGTATTATGTTTGCATGTTAGTCTAGTCCTGCTGTTCCTGTTACAGATGCATGATTACACGTCGCTGAAATGAAAAAAGAAATTAAGAGGTGGATTGCTTAAACTGCCTGCCATTGGTCTATGTGAGAGCTCTGGTCAACAGGGAATTCCCTCATGTGTTGAAAAATAAACTTCAACAACATATTGTAATTGCTGAAACATCTCTGTCCGATTGTTTTTGCTGGGATTATGTAAAAAAGGTATATACAAAAATGAAAAAGTGAGGGAATTGAGCAGCCCCCAGCTAACACAAAACATGCTTTTCAGATAGAAAAATTAAAATTGTGGGGAAATGATAGCTTTTTAAATTGTTCATGGCATTTAACCTTTACAGGTAGGGATTTGGTGATCAAAGTAATTATGTGACTATTATTAGTTAAGCTTTATGCATCTGATGGGTAATTAAATAATTCCAACACTTTGAAAAAGTAGCGATGGCATGAAGCCTGCAGCTTGCACAGACTGCTAACATGGAGCCCGCAAAATAGTTTTTTTTTTATCTCTGGAGATTCCCACATGGCCTCATTTATGTAACAATACACCTTTACGTTCCAATCACCAGTGCTGTAAACAATGTACAACAGAAAGGCACAACCCTACCAATCGGTTTACTAGAGGCCTCTACCACTCCATGATAGAATACATGAAATATGAGAAAATGTGTCGGAAGAAATGTACTGTTTAATAACTACTCTTTGCAGCAAGATGAGAATACCAAGACCGGGCCCTAATGTGCCTTGCATGCCCATGATCAGAAGGTATCCACATTCATGTAAACATGATAGATATAAATGATATGGTTCCATGTAATAAGGTCCCCGCAAAAATGTCTCCTGACAAAAAAGTCGGTGTTTTTTGCGTAGACATTATTACATTGAACATGCAGGGGACACGCCGGCAACCCCTGATTATTATTATTTTTTTTAACAAGGACTTCCCTGCAACGCATCCCCATACATGTCACCATATATAATGTCGCCAACGTCTTTTCCCGGTGACATTATGTATGGGGACATTATGTATGGGTACATTATGTATGGGGACATTATTAACTGACACCAATAATATAAGGAAGATCTGATATCGTGAATGCCATATTCCGATTTCTGGCTTAGAAACATTAGAACAGCATTCATGCTTTACCATTAACGTCTGGGACAACTGAACCCACTCCGGTAGACACACACCTTGTTGCACACTACCCAACAGAGATTAAGTTCCATATACCTCAAACCCTATAAGCAAGCAAGGCCCCCAATTGAAAAATGTAGAAATACAAAACACTGATCCATGTTTGGGAAATAAGGGGGATGTTCCAGCATAAGAGACGTTATATGACATTTTGTTTTTTCATCATCTTGCCCCTATGAATTCCCCATTTAGCCCTACATTCAATCAAAACCTTTCCTTGCACTATACCCACCATGACTAGCACCACATCCTCAGTGAGAGGAAGGTAAAGAAAGTGATGTGTAGACCTGAAAGCGGCTTTTAACTCCCCCAATAGGGAGTTGTTGTGGGAATCACCAAGGAGAGAAGGCCTAAAGGAATGATATGTGATGCTACTAGAACCACTTCACGATGCTAATGCAATAATAGTTAAATACAACCTCAATGGAGAAATGATGGCCGATTATCTGCAGGGATGGGTGTCAGACAGTGACGTATGCTGGCTCCACCCTATCTAGCTTATTCACAAACGATTTACAGAAGTTAGTTTTTGTCGAAGAAAATAAGAATGCAAGCTTTAATTCGGGTAAAAGAAACCATAAAAGCAATTTACAAAGACAAGCAGTAAAATAGAACAATACCATACAAATCAACATTATAATTAATACAAAAATACAATTTCATATACATGGTAGATGTTTCAAAAACAATTGTTGCATATCCTTCATTAACAATTTATAAAAATGGTTAGTCAGTTGCAAAGAAATGTTCAGCAATTCCAAGCTGTCACTAAATAGCTGGAAATCAAATACACTCTGGGGACAATGTGTTTTTTTTTTTTATTATACTCCAGAGCCCATAGCACAGTATTAATGATATTTGCTTTTAGGATGGGACCAAGCCATCTTCTCCTGAGTTGGCTGAGAACTGGACACAAAAAAGAGAATGGTATTCATCCTGGCTATTGACTGCCCATATTGGGCAACTCTGATTTATATGAGTGGTTCAGTTTCTGTTTTTAAAATGGTTTTAAAATGTAAGGGTAGTATACCCAAGCATAATTTAACGTAGATGGTTTCTGCACCTATTGGTTTGATCCATGAGAGATATTTCTTGAAAAGGACTCATGCATTATTTTTTTACAAAACCAGTCTGCTAGCGCCCAACCCCAATAGAACGCATTTAACTTTACAAGGTCAGGTCGAAACACTTATTCAGGATTGTGCCAAATGGAGCCTAACGCAATCTTAATCTGAAGATTCTTGATATGCTGGAGCCAGGCCCATGGTTTAGTATGGTTGTTTTAAAAAATACAGCAAAACAAAACAGGTGATAGCTGGAAGGTTTGGAATTACTCTTAAACTCTGGCATTGCTCTGGTCAACCCTCCAGACTATCGTTCTTCATCTGCCAAGTCCTTACAACAGGGGAAAGATCATATGCAGATCAGGCTTGGTCCAACCCCCAAAAGGGGCAGTCCAGGCCAAACTGCTTGGTCACATCCCTTCTGCACGAGACCATGAGCATTCCCAAACATGTTTTGACCTTGTTGGGCCACATCAGTGAGGAATAGCTTGGGTCTCTAGGCCCACTAGGCACGGGACTCATGTCTGGGCATACCCGTCGCCCTCGGGGTGACTACAGCAAAACAAAAGAGGTGATGACTGAAAGGTTGAGAATTAATCTTAACCTATGGCATTGCTCTGGGCAATCCTCCAGTCCATCGTTCTTCACCTGCCAAGCCATTACAAAAGGGGAAAGACCATATACAAATCAGGCTTGGTCCCACCCCAAAAGGAGCAGTCCAGCCCAACCTGTTTGGTCAAATCAAGAATATCCAGCAATGCTTTCTTATGCACAAAAAGTTCTTTATTGGACCATATTTTAACCCAGAATAGTAGTGGTTTTAAATGTGCATGATAGTCAATTACAGATTGTCCTAGTTACAGATTAATTGCTACGATTAAGGTGCTAATAAGTACCCTTAACAGGTTTTTGATAAACATATTTTCTGAAACGTTCAGTTTTGGCATCTCAGAATGCACCCAAATGTCTGCTGCATACAAGACCGCTGATTGTTTTTGGGCTCTGTAAACCTCTAGTGCTGAATAAATTATTGAACCCTCACATTTTTTAAAGGTTTAAAAGTGCCCCAGTATGCCTATTTAAAATAATTTCTGGGTATGAGGGGTTGAGTCCCCATGCTTATTAAATCACACGCCAAATGATCACAAAAAGCACCATTTTCTATTTTTACTCCGTTAAGAAGTAAGTCAATGGGGGTGGTATTTTTTACTTGTCCTATGACGTACCATTATCTTTGCCTTTTACGCATTTATTACTAGATGCACATTACTGGTAAAGGATGCAAATTCCGCAAATGCCTTTCTTATACCCTGTGGTGTCGTTGATAATAGAACTGCATCATTGGCAAACAATAATATATTAATGTGTTCCTTGTTTAATAATGGTGCATCTGTTTTTACTTGCAAAAGGGATTTGGCAAGTGCATGGTAATTACTGCATTCATAAGAAGCGGGTCATTCATTTGAGGAAAACAAAGGCAATAGTGATGCGGAAGCTAAATGCTCCAGGCAGTGTTCTATGTGAATTGTATATGTTTAGAGGCGGTATCTCGCTTTGACTAACTGTGCATTGGCTTTGAAAATAAATAGGTTGGCACTACAGGTAGAAAGTAGGAGGAATAAAATGGGCCAATCTTCTGGCAGGGCTTCGGGGTTCAATAAGAGGTTTGAGGGTCTGCACAAGCCTTTGATGTCTATCTGCAGAGGTCTGTCATTGCATCTATATATGGTGGTAAAATCTGGGTCTATTCACCTTCTACTGTTGTGGACCTGGGTTGTGTATTATCGTTGTTGTATCACCCTCTTACCACATTCATTTTGGATTAAGCTGTGGAGTAGAGGACAGAGAATGCAACAACACATTTAAAGGTATTTGCAGACTGGATGCTTGCATGAAAATCTTTGGATGGCCTTGGTGAAGAAACCGTTGTGTGCATTGGGTCTTGGTAGCCTACAGGAGTCCCAAAATATGATTACTTTAGTGAAATGAGGGATGTATTATGGGATGTGGAAAGGAAGGAAATGCTAGGTAAACTGAATAAGCACCCTTTGCTGTCCTGGTATTTGAACCATAAGGCTATCTGGTCTCAAGTATGCAAAAGGAGGGCAGTACACTATGCAGCTTAGAATGGGAAGCGTCTGACTGAGCTGCAAACCTGCTAAGTGTGGCAAGGCACCTAGGGCAGGCTCTGTGAATGTGAAACTAAGACAGGAGAGACCTTGGCACACCATACTCCCCAACCTGTGTTTTTGCATATGGATGGAGACAGAAGGTGCTCCTAGCGATCTTTAGGTCTAACAATATTTAAACGTGTCAGAAGGCCAGTGGATGGAGACAGAAGGTGCTCCTAGCCATCTTTAGGTCTAACAATATTTAAACGCGTCAGAAGGCCAGGGAATAATGCATATCCACTATATTTACAGGAGGGCCACAGAAGTGGTGGCAGTCTGCTATTCCATGGAATGCTGGAATGAAAGAGTAAAGAACCTTTCTGCCGAGGACTGTGAGACTTGGAAAGCAAAGGTAGGAAGAGCTGTAAGAAATGGACAAGGGGGATGGTTTATAGAACATGTAATTTGTATTCCCTTTTTCTTAATATGGTTATTGTTCTGAACATTCTTGCACTTCTTCAAGGTTTATTGCAGTAAGTTAGCAAGACAGAAAAGAAAGCCCCTGCACAGAGAGCATCAGGTGCCCTTCACCCTTCCTGCACCCTCATCAACTGTCACAACATTCTGGGTGACATCACACCGGGTAGAGACCTGTGGTACAAGGACTCACACATATTAATAGAATACATCTATGATAACAGCAAATAGTTAGACAAACAGTACATCAGTTAGCAAAGTAAAGCCCCAACACGTCTTTCCTATTCATTGCTATAGCTCAAGTACAGCACCACATGTTCAATGTGATAATGTCCCTGTAAAAAAAACTGCCATTTTGTGGTGACTTTTTTGCCAGGTGGCATTTTTGCAGGGACATTATCACATGGAACCGATGAAAGTTCAGACAGTGGAAAAAAATGTGACTAAGCAGAAGAACTGTGATGAAAGACTGCGATGAAGGAAAATGACAGTCAGAATGAAAATGACTGTGACAATGGACACTTTAAACAAATAATTACAGTGTCGAATTAGAAGGACTGTCATAAAGGAAAAGCACTGCAATTAAAAAGAAGGGCAATAAAAAATTAAATTGACTATAATAAAGTACTTCGATAAAAAAGATGGAATAAGATGAATTATTAGGACCGTATTGAAGGACAAGGACTGTGACCAAGTTGAAGAACTATGATGAAGAACGACTATGATGAACAACAAAGACTATGACAAAATACAAGGACTGTGTTGACGAAAGACTTTAAAGACGGGAAAAGACTGATGAAGAACTGTGTTGAAAGAGAACTGTCATTAATTGTGATGAAGAAGGTCTATGAGGGAGGAGAAGTAATTTGACAAAGCCAAAGTATTAGGATGAGGAAAAGTGATAAAGAAGAACTGCAATGAAAGACTGTAACAAAAAAAGACAGTGCAAGGAAAGCTAAGAGAAGGGCTATGATGATGGACTGATGAAGGAGAAGGAACTGAGATGAAACAAAAACTCAGAGAAATTACAAAGGTCCAAGATTCCTACTAAGGAGAACGACTGTGCTGTAGGACTTAATGTAGAAGGATTGCGGTAAAAGACAGTGGCTAAGGAGAAGGACTGTGGTTAAGCAGTGTGATGAAAGAGAAAGTTTGTGATGAAGGAGACACTGTGACAAAGAAGGAATGCGATGAGGGAGGACATTGATTAGGTACTGTGATTAAGGAACAGGACTGTGAGGTAGGATTTTTGCAAAGGACTGTATGAAAGAAATGGACTTTGGTGAAGGAGATGGACTGCAATAAAGAAAGATGCTACGATGAAGGACAGACAAATAAACAAGAAGCACTGTGGCAAACAACTGATCAAAAGGAAGGACTGTGATATACAGTGACTGTAATGAAGCAGCACTAATGAAGCAGAAGGAGAAGGACTGGGGTGAGGCTATAACAGTAACTAACATTAAGGACTCTGAGGAAAGACAAAAGAAGGCTATGATAAAATCTGATCCGAAGAAGGACTGATAACAAAGAAGGACTGTGATGAAGGAGAATGACTGGGATGACATTGGAGGGCTGCAAAAAAAGCAAGTGGCTCTGATAAAGGACTATAATGAAGGAGAAAGACTGACAACATAGACATATTTTGACAGACACACTGTGATGAAGGAGAAGGTCTGTGATAAAAGAGAGACTGTGCCGAAGGGGAAGGACTGCGATGAAGAAGGACTGTGAAGAATGAAAAGGACTGTGATGAAGGAGAAAGACTGTGACAAAGGACCGATGATAAATCACGAAAGACGAAGAGAAGGACTTTGATGTAGGGATATCATATGGGTGAAGGATTATGATGAAGGACTCTTAGGGTGAAGGACTGTGACCAATAACAAAGACTGACAAAGGAGAGGATATTTTGCAACAGGGAATCGTTTTGATGAAAGACTGTGATGAAGGATGCTTTTGACAAAGGAGCACTGTGATGGAGAGGAGAAATGAAGGAGTACTGTAATGGAGGACTATGAATAAGGATGTGATGAATGAGAAGGACTATGATGAAAAAGGAAGGATATGATGAAGGAAAAGGGCAGGGCTATGATGATGGTGTAGGATGGACTGTGAGGATGGAGAAGGACTGAAATGAAGAAAGGCTGTAAGAAAAGAATAGGACTATGATTAATAACTGTGTAGTAAGAAAAGAACTGTGACAAAAGGAAAGGACTGTAACAAAGGAGTGCCGTGGCAAAGGAGAAGGATCAGGATGAAGGAACTATGAAGGTGAAGGACTGTGATGAAAGAGTGGGAGGAAGGCAAAGCACAGTGATGAATGGCTAGGAATAGGACAAAGGAGACACCCTATAATGGAGGATTGTCATGGAGAACTGCAACAAAGGTACTATTGTGAAGGATACAAAATGAAATGAAGGAGAAGGACTGTGATGAAGGTGAAAGCTTGTGCTGAAGATAAAGACTGTGACAAAGGCCAAAGACTGTTACAAAGAATCAGGACGTAATGAAGGACTGTGACAAAGGAGGACTGTGGTGAAGAAGGAATGTTATGGAGTATGACATTGATGAAGGAGAAAGGTCATGACCAATGAGACAGACTATGATAGAAGAGAATGACTCTAACATATGAGAAAGAGGAAATCTGTGATGAAAGAAAAGTACTGTGCAGAAGGGGGACTGTAAGGATTGGAAAGGGCTGATGAAGGAGAAGTAATTTGATGAATGTCTGACATAGAAAGACTGTGATGAAGAAGGACTGTGCTGAAGGAAAACAAGTGTGATGAAAGAGAATGACTGTGATCATGAGTGATGGAGGAGAATAACTGTGATGAAGGTCTGAAACAAATAAGATGAATTGGGGTGATAGAACTTAATGAAGGAAAACTTTGATGAAGGACTGTGACAAAAGAAAATGTCTGTGGCAAAGGAGAATGACTGTGATGAAGACATATTGTCATAACAGAGAAGGAATTTAATGGGGCAGAGGGGATGTGAAGAAGGAGGACTGTGGGGAAGGAGTGTGATGAAGGACAATGATTGTGATGTAAAAGTACTATGATGAAGCAGGACTGACAAAGCAGAACGACTGATGAAGCAGAAGGATTATGATGAAGAACAGTGATGAAGAGGAAGAGCAATGACTAAAGAGTTTGATGAAGGGAAAGGGCTGTCATAAAGGCTAAATACTATGATGCAAGGGAAGTACTCTGATGAAGGAAGACTGTGTTGAAAAAGGGGAAAGGTCTGTGATCAAGGAGTGTAGTGATGGGGACGCTGTGTGGTGAAGGAGGACTGTGAGGAAGGAGTGTGATGAAGGGCAAGGATTGTCATGAAAGACTGTAGCAAAGAAAGTCTGTGATGGAAGGGCTGTGATGGAGGAGAAAGGCTGTGATGAAAGAGAATGACTTTGATGAAGGGGAAGGACTATGAGGAAGAAGGACTGTGATGGAAGGCTCTGATGAAGGTTAAGGCCTGTGATAAAGGAGAAGGACTTTGATGAAGGAGAATGACTGTGAAGAAGGATGTGTGTGAAGATTGAGAAGAACAGTGGGGAAAGAAAAGGACAAAGAAGAAGGAGGTTTGTGAAGAAAGAGAAGGAAGGAAGGGTTTTGCCGAAGGGAAGGGCTAAGAAAAAGCACTTTGTTGTTGAAGAACTGCTTCTCAATACACTTTCTCTTCTCTATCTTCTATGTATCATTGTTCTGGCCACACAGTGGTGCTTTTATCTGCCAAAACAAAACAAGTATAGACTAAGCTTGGATGCCTGTACATCAGGGTGGAAAAAGACAGTCAAAAATACAATGCATCCTGACAGGCAACCAGAAAGCCCATATATAGAAAACCATGTTGGCAAAGTTAACTTTGTCAACATGCAGCCAAAACTAAAAACATGGATGTTATAGTGGCTGATGTGGATGGGAATAGTAGGTCCCTTCTGAAATTATGAGTCCCTTCCAATAAAATCACTTATTTTGTTGTAACTGGACATATGCATTGCAATAGTGCAAACTAATTATATAGAACCCTTCTGCATGCTGCTTCATACTCTTTTCTTTCGTTACTATTTCCCTTGCCAATTCTATGAAAGCTCAAGTGTCAGTTTGATGTGATGCACAGGAGATGATTCCTTCAACTTCTGCAAAACAGAACTCCTTTTCCCCAATGTACACATGGCTTTATTTGCAACTAGCAAGATAACAATGAATCCATGATTCATATTGTCTTCTGCTCTTTTTATGTCCTGAAGGCAGCAGCAACATTGTATTTGTGGAACACCAAGAGGGGTCGTTGAAAACAAATCAATATGTATCTTGCTTTTTCCTCAAGTTGGGCTAGCAGTTTCATTTCCTTATTGATGCTACACATTATAACATTATGTATTGGCTAAATGGGATATGTTCTCAATCCAAACAAGACAGTCATTGACTGACTTTATACTCTGACTCTTTGCTGCCTATTTGGAAATTAACAATGTTAAAACAAAATACTTTTAGCACAGTGTATCTACCCAATGTGCGTAAATTAACGTATTCACTAGAACCTCGAATCGCTGGAAATTTGGTCGAACTGAAATTTGGTCAATGCCCTTAGGCTGTGTGGTCTATTGAGAGGCCTGCGTGGTGGGGAATCGTTTCCAATCTTAAGCAGCTTTCTGGGAGGCAGGGAGGTGCTTTTGAGGAATGCTTAGGACATTTAGAAAATGATTAATGAACTGCAGTGTAGTTAAAGAAGGGTCTGGCAGCAGGTGTGATAAATCAGTAATTCAGAAGTGAGTAAAGAACATAAACACCATCTGGTTCGGATTGAAGGAATAGGGCAAGCAGCTTTGTATTCCAGGAAATACCTGTGGGCAGCTGTTGTGAGACTCACAGATGCATGATTTTTAAGAGAGGATGCAGCAGAGATTCAAGGAGTTGTGTGACACACCACAGTGAGTGTCCATCTCGTAAGCTGAGTGGATGAGACATGTGCCCATGGGATGATACCTAGGAGAAGGTGCTGCAAAACCTTCAGGGCAGCTAGTACAAGATTCATGAGAGCATCATTTTTGGGGAGGAAGCAGCAGAGATTTGGGGAAGTGGGAGATATGCCGCTAAGTGTGAGTGCACAAGACATGAGCCACCAAGTGGCACATGAAAAAAGAAGCATAGACTCCCTGCGGACGTGCAAGACCCATGCTCACTGGATTTTTGAGGGGGACAGCTGAGATTCATGCAGATGGTTGATACATGAGTCAGTGAGTGAACAGCACAATGAATCATGTCGGGAGCACCCATACAAACTCCCCGCGAGGGGACCAGCATGCTAACAATGGGCCCATTAGTAACAGGCCCATTGTTAGCATCATTCCCATTCCCATTGAGCCATATGGGAGCTCGAATGGGAATGGGGATGGTCCAGGTCTGGGCTCCCTGAATGGGGAAATACCGGACCCTCCTAGGTCGGAATGGCCCTTTAATTCCCCATTCAGGGAACCCGGACCCGAGTTTGGAGGCAACCATGCCCTTATTAAGGGCATGGCTGCCTCCAAACTCGTAATGAGACCCTATGTTTACTGAGAATGCCATTCTATTGCAAGACAGAGGTGAGCATTATGCTTAACTTTCTTTATTGCCACCAAAGCAGCTATTCAAAACTTTAAACATTTAAACTCACATATTTTTTTGTTTGAAATGACAAAAGAACTTTCTCGGTTTAAATGGTTTAACATCCATCTTTAGAGGCTCTCAACTACTTAACACTGCAAGCCCCATGAGCCTCCACACTTTATGTAGGCCTGAGGCTATCTCTCTGCACCAATCCTGTGCCTGCCTCCCTTATAAGAGTCCCTCACGCAAGGTTCATTCCCCTTTCTTTTTGCTGCCAAGTCAGTTAAGTGCTTTTCCTTAATTGTTCATTGAAGCTATCATAGCGGTAACCTGCTCAAATATCACATGTATCGTATAATGTACTTTAGTGTGCCGAGCGCATAACTATTTACATTTATGTATTTATATTATGATATCTAAATTCACTGTAGTTCGTGTGAGATATTCGGAGGTGGCAGACGATATTCAGGGAGACACTCGTTGCGAGGCTATTAGTAGAGCAGCAAAGCTGCTCCATATAGCGTGTGTGTGGCACCGCGGCTCCCTTGCGGCCACAGACGAAGAGTTTATCACAGAGCGAGACGTGGAGGCGGGGCCGGAGCCATGGGTGGATCAGCTGGTGTGAGACAGCCGGCCCCGCTCCACAGGGTGATCCCTCGAACGGGAGGTGCACACTAGGAGCCAGGGGAGCGGGAGGAAAGAATCCTTCCCGTCGTCCCCTGGGCCATTCCTCCATTTTGTGCTGGTTTTTCACCGGACAAGTGACACGGAGAGTGTAGCAGGAGTGCCATTATATGAAAAAAAAGGAATAATTGCGTTTTAAGAGACAACAGCTGAAGTAAGGATCAGGCTACTGACAGCAGAGGCTGAGCCTCGTGCCTCTGAGGTGGCATGTGACCAGTGTTACACCTGATCATTTGGTGAGCCTAAGTCAGCCAACATCAGTAAGTTAGCACTGCTAACACAAGGAGATATGGCTCAATATGGTGTGGAACACTCCACCACTCCGGAGTACAGTGAGGAAGAGTGGCAGGAGCAACCCAGTCAGCAAAGGACTGATCTCTCACTTAGCGTTAAAAAAGTACTGGGAGACTCCCTCTCCCAGGCTGTCACAGAGGGCGTGCAGCCAATCGCCCATAGACTTGACATGCTAGAAGCATGGATGCAAGAGAGGGAGCAAACGTTTTTCCAAGAAAAAGCGGGCTCTGAGCCCTGGCGAAGGCACTTCGGCTGGAAACCCCTTGGATGGGGTTGAGCAGGGGCATACAGCTCGGAAGAGCAGAAGCTCTTTGATCCTCCCGAGCAAGGAAAGAAGGGTCGACCCCGATCCACAAGAAGCAGAAGACCCATTCTCCAGACTGAAAAAGGCTTTTCTGGTGAAGTCAGCAGATCGCCAGCCCAGACCGCCTGCCCCAGGGGTGAATAATCAAGGGGACATAGACGAGGGCTACTCACCCGGCGATGAAGGAGGGGAGGAGGAAGACCTCCCTGAGCCCCCTGCAACAGAATCCCCGATCCTCGAAGGAGAGGAAGATATACACAACATGTTTGACTCCCAGGCCATCCGGCACCTGAGATCCGCAGAATGGGCACCGTCACCCAGGGTGGCGCTCTACATGGCGCAACACATTCGAAAGACATTGGACAAAGAGGTTTGCACCCGCATGAGAGCAGAATGCCCTCGGCCTGACCTACCCAATAAGCTATCAGAGACTCCCGATCTTGACCCAAAGATGGTCATGTTTGTGACAAAGGCCTCCAGAGATGTCCGTAAGGGCGTAGACAGGGCGTGGAGAGGTTGCCAGGACAAAGTGCTCGACCTGGCCGGCCCTTTGGCTAAGATCATGAACCTTGCTGAAAGGGGCAAAGATACCGGGACCCCGATTGACCCCATCGCCCTGGCCAATTGGGCTCAGCGCGCAGTTTGCTTGTTGGGAGAAGCAAACTGTGCCCTCTCATCCGAGAGGAGAAGGGGATTACTTCTGAAAATAGACTCTAAGTTGAGCGACCTTTCGTCCTAGGAAGCAGAACGGGGAGCCAAAGGACTCCTTTTCGGGGAAACGTTTGCCAATGAGACAGTTCTTAGGAACCTATTCAGCCCTCGAGAAAGCTCAGAATTCTATACAGAGAATCTTTCCAGGGCGTGTTTTTGCAGGGACCGGATGCCAGCGGGGTCGGGCGTTCGGTCGCGGAGCCTTCCACCGAACACCCCAAGGGCATCGAGTGCAGTACTGGGAAGGGAGGCAGCAGGACGCCTTCTTCCCTTCCAGAACAAGATTTCCCAGAGGGCGCAGGCCGAAAGGAGCCTACAGACAGCCGGAAGCCTCTGGCGGTGAGTACACTCAGTGCGCAAGTGGGAGGCAGAACCCTCCAGTTTCTGAACGCATGGTATACCTTATCCAGCGATGCATGGGTGAGAAACGCAGTAGAAGTGTTACACATATGATATGATCGTTTATTTATATAGCGCCTATACACAATGTGTTTCAAAGCGCTTCAAGGCAAGGGAGGGAACAAGGGAAAATACAACCACATTCTTACAGGCCATGAACAGTAAGGATGTGAAATTAACTATCGTACTCGGCCTGACGACATTTCAGATAGTGCAAGAGCTAAGACATAGATAAGGAAGGGAGGGGGAGATTGGGAAGGAAATGGAAACAGACAGGCGACTACCGTACTAGGCCTGACAACATTTCTGGTAGAGCCGGAGAAAAACAAAAGGTGAGGGAGAGGGGTGCAGAAAGGGAGGGGAGGAACAAAACAAGCAACTATCATACTAGGCCTGACGACATTTCAGATAGTGCTGGAGGGGTCGTGGGGAGGAAAAAAACAGTAATGGGAGGGTGGAGGAAACAGACGAGGTTGCTATCATATCTGGTCCAGGGACAATTCTGATAGAGTAAGTGCATGGAAGAATGTAAGGGGAGGAGATAGGAAAAGGGAGAAGGGAAAGGAGGAGAGAAAAGAGTAAGCAGTCCAAAAGAGTGGAGAAGCAAGAGTGGAGAGCGAATACAATTGCAGAAGTCAGTAGTAACACATAATGTTGCAAGCCAGGATACAAAATGAAGATGGGAACAGCATGATTCAGGGTCACCATAAGCACAAGATGCAAAGGAAGTCCAGAATGAGAGTTGAGAAAGAGGGACGCACCGTGAATGAATGAAGTCCATAAAAGTCAAATCCAGCATTGGCCACAAGACAGTGATGGTGAAGGAAGGCACCAGGTGGCCGGGGCTTGCTAAGTGGTGAAAAAGAGCAGCAGGCAGGAAGGTACCAGGTGGGCAGGGCTTAGGCCAGGTGACCTACATCCACTTGCACCTGCTCCCCATCTGCAAAGGAAAAGAAGCTGGAAGGGTCCTTAAGTAGGGAAACAGAGCAGCAAGCAGGAAGGCACCAGGTGGGCGTGGCTTGCTAAGTGGTGAAAAAGAGCAGGAAGCAGGAAGGCACCAGGTGGGCGTGGCTTGCTAAGTGGTGAAAAAGAGCAGGAAGCAGGAAGGCACCAGGTGGGCGGGGCTTGCTAAGTGGTGAAAAAGAGCGGGAAGCAGGAAGGCACCAGGTGGGCGGGGCTTGCTAAGTGGTGAAAAAGAGCGGCAGGCAGGAAGGCACTAGGTGGGTGGGCTTAGGCCAGATGGCCTAGATCCACTTGCACCTGCTCCCCATCTGCCATAGACTTCCTAGGCAATCCCATCCAAGAGCGAGAAACGCAGGCTATTCTTATGCAAGCAGCAGAAGTAGCTCTTCTTCAGAGCGAGTTGGCGAGATTGGATCAAAAGAACGTAATAGAGAGCGAGATGCAGTCAGGACCAGGTTTTATCAGCAACATGTTTCTGGTTCACAGAAAAGAAAAGGTCCGTCCCGTCATCAATCTGAAGAGCCTAAATGAGTGGTTGAAATACAACCATTTCAAGATGGAAGGAATCCATCTTCTCAGAGAACTACTACGTTCAGGGGATTGGTTAGCTCGTCTGGACCTCAAAGACACGTATCTGACGATACCGATAGCGAGAGATCATCGCAGATTCCTGCGTTTTCTCTGAAACAAAGAGATTTGGCGATTCAAATACTTGCCATTCGGCCTCGCCTCAGCGCCTTGGGCATTTACCAAGCTGATGCAGCCAGTGGCTGCAGCCATAAGGGAGAGGAGGATCCGGATTATAATATATCTAGACGACATCCTAGTGCTAGGGTCAGACAAGTCCTCCCTAACCAACGATGTGCGTTGGATCTTCTCCCTACTATCCTCCCTAGGATTTCTTGTGAATCTGGACAAGTCTCAGCTACAACCGGTCCAGAGGATCGAATTTCTAGTATTCACTATAGACACTGTAAGAGCGATTCTAGAGCTACTGCATCACAAGGTGAGAGTCATAAAGAAGGAGCTCAGAGCGCTATTGGCAAAGAAAGTGATTTCCCTTCGGAATCTAGCCAGGATAGTGGGACTGCTTGCAGCTTCCATCCAAGCTATATTCCCGTGCCCACTCCACTACAGAGCGCTTCAGCGTCTCAACACAAAACACCTGCAGGAATGTCTCCCCTACCCTCAACATGTAGAGTTGGACGATGAAGGCACGACAGAATTCCACTGGTGGCTGCAGAACATGGAAGCCTGGAACGGTCAAGCCATTTTCGGCGACGCTCCAGATTTGATAATAGAGTCTGACGCGAGCAGAGCAGGGTAGGGAGCACGCTACGAACAGTTAGAGACAGGAGGGAGATGGACCGGAGACGAATTACAACTTCACATAAACTTTCTTGAGCTGCTTGCAGGCACCTTTGCCGTGCATGCATTCACCAAAGGCAAGGGCAAATGTTGCAGACTGGAACTCGTGGTACCTAGCAGACGCCAGCGACTGGAAACTGCTTTCCGAGATATTCAACCACCTACAAGAAGTGTGGAGACCCCTAGATACAGATCTATTTGCATCCAGTCTGAATGCGCAGACAAGCAGATATATCAGCTGGAGGATGGACCCGGGTGCAGCTGGCATGGACATGTTCCTCCAGCCCTGGACCGGAGCAGTCCATTACTCATTTCCGCTGTTCATCTTAATTACGAGAGTTCTAGCGAAAGCTCGCAGAGAGCAAGCAGAGCTAGTGTTAGTGGTCAAGTTCTGGGAGTCCCAGACGTGGTTTTCCAGTAGCGATGGTAGCGATGGAACTTTCCTCGGATTTCCCGATGATAGTCCTGCATCACCCGGACCTCGTCCTCAGCCCAACAGGTCAGAGACACCCCCTGGTAGTGGCGTGCTCACTGCACCTGATGGCCTGCAGAATTTCAGGAGGAGATGGGAGCTGCCAGGCATTTTGCAGCTCGCTGCAGATTGTATCAGAGACTCCTGGGCGCTTTCACCTTCAGGAGCTATAGTTCGGCATGGAGGTCGTGGGCGCAATGGTACACACGTCAGCAGTTGGATCCTGTTTCAGCCCCTGAGTTACCTTGCTGTGGAATTAAAGTAACTGTTTGGTTAAAGGTGACATGGAATGGTTGGACTGCCAAAGAAAGTGGAAGGAAACTTGCGTGAGGGACTTTTATAGAGGAGGCAGGCACAGGATTGGTGCAGAGAGATAGCCTCAGGACTACATAAAGTGTGGAGGCTCATGGAGCTTGTAGTTTTAAGCAGTTGAGAGCCTCTAAAGATGGATGTTAAACCATTTAAACCGAGAAAGTTCTTTTGTCATTTCAAACAAAAAATATGTGAGTTTAAATGTTTAAAGTTTTGGATAGCTGCTTTGGTGGCAATAAAGAAAGTTAAGCATAATGCTCGCCTCCCTGTCTTTAATAGAATCAAGACTGACCAGTGAAGCTAGCATGGCAATCTTCATTATTGCATGTGGTACATCACAAGTGGCTAAGCAGTACGTGTACCAGTAAAGGTATATGCCCGGATATTGCTACACAATGATGAATATCCACCAGAGGTTGCACTTTCAGTTCCTTCCACCATTTCAGAGTGAGGGGGAAGAGATCTTATTGACCAAAGATCAGATATGATCAACACATGACATAGTTCAGCAGTCTGTAACATTTGGCTCTCTATATGTTTTGGAATAAGACTCCATTGATACCTCACCAATGGCTGTCTTGATTAGTGCTGATACTATTTGTAGTCCAAAACATCAGGAGAGTCAAAGGTTGCAGACCGCTGGCATAGTTGAAAAGCGGAGGATGATTATCTCAATCACACAGGGTGCCAAGGCAAGGAACAACTTGGGTATCATATATATGTAGTCCAATATTATGCGACACCATGCATAAACATGAAAATAAGTCAAAATGTCCGAAGTGCAGTCCTCTGCACACAATCAGACAATCAGTATACTACCAACACTCCACACAATTACCCCTGAAAATGCTACAGCTGTGTTTTTGTGGCAAGGAGGGCACCAAACTCTATTGCCAATATGCCAGTGAAGCTTTGCAGTGATTACCTATTGCGTCAGGTCAGTGTTGTGGAAGCATTTGATCATGAAAAAGTATCAAAATTAATTTGACGGGCAGGACCAGCTCATGCTAACCTGTCTATAATGTTAAACAGAGGGGGGTCTGGGAAACTCTCTACCAGCACAAACACAGCCCATTGACTTGTTCTTGGGTGGATGGCCCCTGGAAGAGTCTCAACCAAGTCTTTAGCTCACTGTCCCTTTCAAAGAGAAGAAATATCCCGCATATCAGTCTTAGTCCTGCCCAAGGGCAGTCCAGTACCGAAATGCTAGTCAATTCTCCTCTGTACAAGAGTACCACAGCAACCCCATACACGTGTTTCAGCCTAGTTGGGCATCATCAGTGAGGTGAAGCTGTGCCTCTCTAAGAGCAGTGAGCAAGGGGTCCACGTTTGGATTCCCCTGGTAACTTAGGGTGAGACCCAAAGTTACTTGGTATGCAAAACAGAGGGGGGTCTGGGAAACTCTCTACCAGCACAAACACAGCCCATTGACTTGTTCTTGGGTGTATGGCCCCTGGGAGAGTCTATAATGTTGCAACTGACCAGCTGCCTTACCTTTTTGTGGGGAACTCTAGATTTCTGTGGTTTATGAGAAAATTCACTCACCTCTGGGATGTTCCCAGCCCCTATTTCTTCTCTCTCTCACAAAGCGGTAGGCATTGATATGATATATGATATGACATGGCATTTATAATATATTGATAAGATGCATTGTACAATGATGTTATGTTTACTGTGGGGCAGGGACAACAGCAGTCTTTTTAACAAAAAATCCACTTCATGGTAGAGAGATAGACAAGTGGTCAGAGCATTGACTACATAGCCTTCACAGAACGCTGGGTAGATATTCCTTCCTTTGCCAGGAAAGAGAACGGTCCTGGGTCAATCTACAAGCACAGCACATGTATGCAGTTCAGCACAAGGCAATGTTACATATGCATGCAAGGGTATCATGGATAACTATCGGATTCATGGACATTTGAAAGGGGGGGGCAAAGTAGCTGATGATCATAATTGCATTTGTGATTTGTGATTTGTTACAACAGACAATGGATTAAATATCCTTCCTGACGCACAAATTCACAAGACAATACATGTCGCTGGCTTGTGTCTTTCATCTTTTGGTCGCACGCTTTATCAGCAATTTTCAGCCTGGGAAAACATGGTGTGTGTGGCCCAGAAGATCAGCTCCAATTTCAGCAAGGCTTACAATGTCAAAAATATATTGCTTCAACTAGAGGCTCCTTGCAAGGTGCTACTGCACAAACTGACCACAGTGGCCACCCGTTCGAATTCTACTTTGAACTTGTTGGAAAGGCTATGTGAGTAATGCACTGCCATCATATATTTATGTAACATTCAAAGCAGAGCTCTAGACATGTTTGACAACTTGGCAGTGGATATAACGTTCGAGAAGGTCACTGAGTAGATCAACCATTGCAATGCATCCATCTGTTAGGTTCTTCCTCTTGTGCACATGTTTGAGGTAAACTTGAACAAGATGGCAAGGGCCTATGCTGCAGCAAGGTATGCCGACGTGGCACAGCTAGTAAGGGCCTCGTTTCATCCTTGAGTAACGAACTACAGGTAGTTGCATTTATAGGTAATATTGGGTACCAACAGGCTTTGTTTATGGTCTGACATATCAAGGTAAAAGTGCCAATTCTTCATCTGACACTGTTCAAATGTACAAAGTTGCTTTGCTGCAGCACTTACAGCATCAATTGGATAAAGAAGCAGGACGAACTTCAACCAGTATAAACTTTGCCATTGCAATAGGAATATCAAGCACAGCATTGATGGCATCAATAGGCAGTACATCACTGACTTCAGTTGAGGTCATGTAGGAGCAGCCTAAAGTGAGGGCATGCTGCCGGACACCCTCCACTGTAACACAGGCACCTTCAATACTGAAGGGTCATCAACAGGATCAGCAGACCATCAGACGCACATATGCTTGGTGCATATTGTCAGTAGGCCACACAGGGTGCACTCAAGACGGATTCCGGAAGGACAGCTCACAGTCCTTAATTTAAATGCACAACTCAACAAAAATGGAGGGAGGGGCAACGATAATGCCAAAACCATGTCTCTCACACTCGGTGTGATGATGTCTCACCACCTAGTGATATTGGGGGTTTCACGTGGGTTTACCATACCCTTTCTTCTGACCTCCTTCCTCTGGTGCAAAGCATTAATCGGCCAATTGCACTGTCTTTTGGACCAGTAGCTGGTGTAGCCGCAATATCTCTGTCAGTGTGAGTAGGGTCCAGGAAGCACCATTGCTGACCACTGAGACCTCAACTTGCCTTGACATTGGGTTACCCCATGTCTCATGTTTCTGCTCCCTTACTTGTTGCCTGATTAGTCCTTATCTGCCCTCCATGCCTGGGCCTCCTTCCTCCTCCTGCATCCTCAGTCTGCCCTAGGCCAAGCTGCCCTCAATGGACCTTCATATCCTTTGTGGGTAAAGGGTTGTTGTCATTGTTCTCTACAGCTGATGGCTCTTCCACTGCCTCCTCCTCTTCCATGTTGTTAAGCCCACTTACTCCTTTGATACCACCACCTCCTCCTCTGTTGTAACTACTTTCTCCTCTCTGACCATCAACTCCTTCCTTGTTAAGACATCAAATTAGTGCCTTCACCTATGTATGCTAAGCGGGGAGGGCTGGAATTGGTTGCTACCCTTTATTGCAAACGGGGATGCATTTTGACCATTGTGTACATTAAGCATACAGTGTGAATAGGATAAAAAGCTCTTTTAAGGTTCTTGCGCTAAGCGTTGTTTGTTGATAAGATTGGGGACATGAACCTTTTCTAAGTTTTATCAAAGGAAACCTTTTTTAATTGTACTAATAACAGACTGATCAAACATTGAAAAGGGGGAACAACAATGGGCAGCGAAAACAATACTGATAAAAACAAAGTGCGCGAAACAATTGTGTAACAAATAAAACAGCTCCAAACTCTGTTGATATCACTCCAAACATCCCAGACAACCTCCAAGTGAGAGCCCGTTCTATGTACAGCTTCCCTCAAAGTCTGGAAAAAACCCATAAAGGTACATTAAGTGAGCTATGACTTTTATAGATGGCTGCTCCCCTTTATGAGATTTAAGTGCTCTGATAGGCTGGATACAATTATTGAATTAGCCCAAGTAGCTCTGACTGGCTGAATGAGCCCAATAAATACTGCTGAGATTGGGGTCAGCTTTTTAAAAGTTTGTAGATACTTACCTCTTAGCATCAGTAAAGTTTGACATTGAAAAGTGTGAGTAAAATAGGGCATTCCAGCTGACAAGTCAAACATGCCGAAGCAGCTCAGTAGCTATCCCAGTAAATTCTCCTCAAGATCAGAGACACTGAGTGATGCATTTTGTGTATGAAAATTAGCTCAAAGAAATGCAGTTCCCTCCAGAAAATAACCGTTCTTTGTCTTATAGTGCAGCACTATTTTATTCAGAAAGACAAACAACTCTCAAGGATGCAGACAATCGGATTACGAGTTTCACCCTTATTTGGGATCATCAGTGTTTTATAGTCTGACATCCTTGTGAATGGAGTATGTGGTTATGTTTGACAAAAGCCATCAATGGTATGGTGTGTTTGGAAATACATGAAAAGAAGCAGTTGGAACAGTTGTATTTGTGAATAGGTCATGCGAACCAGAATTTTGAGGAGGAACAGAACAATGTTGATGGGGCGGTTTTTATTGGCCAGGGAAGTGTCAAGAGAAGAGTGGGGATGGAATTGGCCACAAAAGAGGAGTTGCTGAAGCTAGTGATGGAAGGATTCAGTGTGGAGGCACATAGCTTGATGATGTGAGCTGGGCAGGAGTCTCCTTTGAAGTTGGAAGGTTTGAGGGAGCAAATCGTTTTGAGTACGTCTAATTGGGAAACTTGAGAGAAGCTGAAGGGGGAGAGGTGGATAGTTTGAGAGGGGGGGCATCATAGACTTCAATGATGAGGGTTTCATTTCAAGAGGTGATTTTTTTTTTTGTCTTTCAATTTTGTTGGCAAATGCAGTTTGGATAGTGGTGCACCAATCTTTATTGGAGAAAATCTGAGTGGTTGAGTAGGCACAAGTGTGAGCTCAGTGAGCTTCCGAGTGTTATGAACTAGAGTAGGAGAGAGCAGTATGGTGGGGTTGGATGACTGTGGGAGTGGGAGTGGTATAGGCTGAACTTCATCAGTGAGTGGTCAGACCACGGCAGTGTGCTAGTATCTGAGATAGTGAGGGAGATGTTAGATGCGAGGATCCAATCAAGAATGCACCCTTTGTAATGCACGGGAGTAAAGACGTGCTAAGTGAAGTTAATTTTGGCAAGTGCGATTTCCTGGGCTGAGGCTTTCGTATCAGTGGGATCATTGAAGCCCAGATTAAAGTCACCCAAGAGGATGAATTTAGTAGCTGGCTTAGTGAGGGGTGTGAGTAGTAGAGGTATTCTGGACTCCAGGGAGCTTGGAGTATAGGTTGTTCATGTAGGAGTATGTCGAGTAGGAGGTTGACGGTGGTTTGCGGTTCAATGGTCTATTTATTGAGTAGATGTTCATAGCTTGTTATGGGGTAGGAATCTATCTGATGTGTATGGACGATTTAACAATGAGGGCTATGCCTCCTCCTAGTGTACTGAGGCGGTCAGCTCTAAGGATGGAGAAGCCAGGTGGGATAGCTAGGGAGAGTAGGGGGCCGGAGGCACTGGGGAGCCAGGACTTAGTGACGGTGAAAATGTCCAGGTGATGATCAATGATGTGGTCATGGGCTAGGGTATGATGGGCACCAAGTGAGTGTACATTAAGAAGTGCACAGTTTATGGTCACTGAATGCTTAGTTTTAGGCAAGATCGTTGTGTGTGGGAGGGTATGTAGGGGCAATGGGGGTGGGGATATGTGTGATAGGAGTATATGGGGTACAAAAAGGGGGAATGGTGCGATTGGAGAGCTCAAGGTTTCTGAACTCACTAATAATGGGTAGTGTGTGTGCAGGGGATTGCTGGGCAGTTCCTATGGTGCAATAGAACAGCTTGCATGAGCAAGCAAGGCCAGCGGGAGGTTATAGATGTTGATTGAACTGAGAGAGTGAAAGGGTGGAGCAGGATGGCAGGAGTGAAGAGGGCAGGACTGGGTAGCATCAGTAGGTTGAAGGGAGGGATGCTGTGTACAGCGCACTGTGAGGTAAAAATGAGAGGTAGGAAGGAGGTGGGGTATGGGAGGGCATAGGGTTGTGTGTGGAAAGAAGGTCATGTGAGCAGAGAGACTGGGCTGGGTCATGCCGTGTGGAATGAGGATCTGTTGGGTGAGGTCCATGAAGGTGCGTGTGTGAAGGAGCGGTGGTAGAAAAGAGGTTGGAAGTGGGCTGTGGTGGCGAGGCAGTAAAAGGGAATACTGATCATAACAGCAAGCATTATTTGTAGATGCAGTAATCATCTCACCTTATATGCTGGTGGGCGGTACATGAAGAGCTGGTTTTTGGTGGGTGTTGATACCATGGGGAGCGTGGTGTGGTGGGCCTAACCAGGGGATGTTTGAGGGGAGGCCATTGGTCAGGCCGTACTGAGACACAGGAAAAGTCAGACATACCCAGACAAGCCAAGACAGGCATTGGTGGCCTTAAGGGATCGCTGGGATGGCAGCTGACATCCTGGAATGAATCGAAAGCTCCTCTAGGAAAAATGGAAGCACAGCAGGGCTTCTATACATCTTCACCACGTGGGGGCTAACTCAAGGCAAGTAACAAACATTTGGAGGATTCCATGTTCTGTCCAATCCTTATTGTGTTAGTTATATGGAAACGTTTCCTAGTTTAATTCTGAAAAATATATGTAGGCAACAAGCGAGTTGCTGAATAGGATCAGACTTCTCACCCAATCAATAGCATTGTTTATGTATATGCTTTTTGATGCTTTGCTATGCTTTAATTGTATGCTTAGTGCCTTTTTGCAACAGAAACCATCCTTCTAAAACCTTGCTTGAAATCACACGTGTTAAACACTTATTCCAGATTAATCGGCGGCGAAACCCCTCTACTTTCCATATGTCCTCACATCATGACACTTAATTAAGCTTGCCAAGTCTCCCTGAGCTTTATTAAGTTACATTTCTCATCTCTATGCCTTCATAGCCTATGTTTACCTTGAAGTCTTTTAATATCCATTGAATACCCAAAGCTTGTGTTTGGTGATGTTTATATCTCAGTTAAATTCTCCTCCCACTCTTCTACTGTTGCTTGTTCTATAGATACCTTGAAAGCACTCTAGAATACCTTTAATTTAAATTAAAGAAGCACATGTGCTCATCCGTCCCCTGCTCATCCTTCCTTGCGAGATAAGCATTACCCTTGACTGTTCAATTGTGACATAGCTCTCACCTCCTCGGATGTGGTGCATGCTGTGTTCAACTCCAAAACCCCAGATAATCCTGGGTAATCTTGCTCCCATCCTTCAATTGCCTTCAGACATTCCTCTAAATTTAAACTGTGCCCTTTGCAACAACCGTCTTGTAGTTAATTAAATTGCACATATCACTGTGCTGCTTTTCATGGGCAGATTAATCATTTTTGTAATGCCATAAATCCAGCTTCTGCCAGTGATGCATTTGCATCTCACCATTCTCTCATTTGTTCTAATCCTTGATATCACGGCTGCTGCACCACTCTGACATTGTTTTATCCTATTTCTTTTTTTCAGGCTTTTCAGTTCGGGTTCATGACAATTTATTTTATTTTATTTCAGTTAATATGTGTTTCTTTTTTCTTAAGTGTTTATATTTGGATTTGTATTATGATGTACTTGAAATATAGCCTGTAACATTTTTTAATACTATTTTTAACAATTGCTCCTCAATAATCAATTCCAATTCATAAGTTCCTATTCAGTATATTTACAATTGGAAACAACTATTTTCTCAAAACTGCATTCACTTGTTGCCTTTTTATATCCTGCAGTAAGCCCCCAATTTCATGTCAACCATTGTTTTTCAACCTTTCCACTTCCACTCCTGTCAAAGCATGTCTGATGAATAGCAAAACTCCATCTAAATTCATTCTGATCCACCCGATCTCCTGACCTGGACTGCGCCCCCATCTCCCCTCTAACTAATGGGTTCCTCTCTATTCAGGAAGTAATTTAATGCTTGGCCACACTTTCTGTATTGTGTGTAATTTCTATACCATGCTCAAACTGCACCGAATTACTGCCCATTCAGATATTTACATATTCTATATTCCTTTGGCTCACATAACAAACACAATTAAAACGCAGTAGGGCGTTTGCTTCAAGAAAATCACAGCCCCCACTTAAACAATGAAAACATGAGCTCTGCAGCGAAAGAACTTACATGCAAGTTTCATCGAACAGACCAAATGTCCTATCCCAGTCTAACTTTCTGAGCTGCGTTTACATCTGTTCATAGACGGAGTGCTCTATTTACACCTGTTCTTTGATTGTGTTGATAAGTTTAAGCATGTCACAGCTCCTTCCTGTCATAGATCCGCAGATCCACAATGAACAAGTACTTTACTAGCTGCTGGATATAGAAAGAACCACCTTCTAGGCACTAGTCAGTTTCACGCCCACTCTGTCCTTGTAGAAGCAATGCACCACTATTCTCCTGCACACGTCCCGCAACATCGTCAGAGAAAAAGCTGCAACGACTTATTCGTGTTTGTTTAGCTGCTCTTGCTATGAATGATACTAAGCGGAGTTTGTTTATTTTTCTTGTAGTGTTCTCCATTCCCCTTTATTGGGTTATTTACTACATGAATCCTTCCTGCCCATAAGACCTTGGGCCTCATTACGACCCTGGCGGAAATCGAAAAACGATGGCGGAAATGCAATACCGCCATCGAATAGCGCTCGGTGCGATCATGACCCGTCACCGCAAAGTACGATGCCATTAGCGACACCGTAGTGAACGCCAACGCTAACTGCACCAAGCACGCGCGCGCCATGCCAAACCGTAATTACCACCATGGCGCAACGGTACGCGAATTCCGACCCTAGCGGACATGCACCTAACGCCATCAAGCACGGCGGAAAGTACCATTCCGCCATGGTGAGAAGTACGGCATCGCGAATCAACCGTAAACGGCCCTACTGAGCGCTTGTACACCGCTCCCTGGCCACATTGTACAACCCCCCGTAGGTGCAATGAAGTCACACAATGCAACCAGTGAAATGTACAAGTCATCCATGCCTGCCAACGAACAAATGAATCTCAAGAGTGCCCAATGGGAGCTGCAGGGCACAGATGGCACGAATACAGAAGCTATACAAATGGACATGACCTCAGTCTTCCACCAAGAAACGCACGCAAACACAGGCACCTGTGACCAGCAATATTCCGATAATCACATCATTCCACCAATCCAACTGGCTGACCGGCATCTGTTACACAAAAGCTAATCCCCCGCCCCTGAGCATGACATCATCAAAACAGTCATAATGGCAGCCCTTATCCCTGACCTCACTGGGCTCCGTAGGCAAACGCGCCCAGCACAGTACCACGCAACTATACTCCGAAGCTGGAACCCAATGCAGATCTCCTCACAATACATCGCTCCCCAAATAGGAATATGCCACATCACTCGCAAAGAAGAACGCTACACGGTTCATATCAGAATAGAAATTTAATGCACAACAAATTCACCAAGCCCATATAGCCATTAGGCCATGAACTCCAAAATATATTTCATTATCGTGGGCTGCATCCGCAATAAATGACCAGCTACTTCTTGTGTGACGCCCTGTTCCTTCATGGTACACAGGGGCTACATTCCCGTACGAAAAGGCAACATGGAAGCGCCTAGAACCGCAGGGCCGTCCCAATAGGGAGGCACTAGTCCAGCTGAAAGGCCGAAATGTTGCTCCTAGCCACTAGTACTGCGTAAGGGCATGTGGCCCATTGGCGATCGTCCCATAAGATCGTAATGCTGCTCCACTGATTAACACGAAGCAGCAGGTGTCGGGAGTAAAATCCATCTGCAGGAGTGGCATACAGATGGCAGTGGCAAAAGGGGAGGAGATACCTGTCAACCAAATGAAATGAAAAAGAATAGTATGGCCATCAGAACTACATTTGAATTACTCACTTCAATGATCACACCAAATCCACAGCCATATGCATGCTAGCCCACACCAAAGGATCATCACCACCCAAAAACCACTTGCGAATCATAACTATCTATATCGAGGTGAAAACACTATCACAAACGAGTGTACCTGTGCATGCGTCTGTTAAAACAGAATCCATCAGATGGGATTGGTAACGTGCATAGACACAAGTGTCTGAAGGCGCGTCGAGACAGGGAGGGCTCAACAAGGCCAGATAGACGATGGCCCCACTATGGCAGCCCTGCATCACATAGCGCAGGGGAGGCGGATAGATTCCAAGAAGCCCTGTACATGGCAAACTCTGTATCAAATCATCTGTCCATGCATCCATACATCATACCCTCATCCCGAATGAAAACGCCTGTTTCCATACTCACATAACATGTGAAATTTCCATTGAGTCTGTGCGTTATGCAGCCTGCAAAATCCACCGTGCCCCAGCCCGTTATTCCAGTGTTGTGAAGTAACATGTATTTGGGAACGTCCGGCCTCATCGCCCACGTCGCTATTGCGCATCCCATACTATTCATATCAATCATTGCATCCTCGCCATGGCCCCTGTCCCAAGGACATTGAACAATAGAACGTTATATTTGCAGTCAGACCTGTGGGCATCTCCTCGCCGCTAGCTGAAAACCGAAAGCGCCGCCCTTCGAATTCCTCATTTGCAACATCACGTCGAAAAGGCATCTGTGGCCGCTTGAAACCACAAATTAATCCATCTAGTGCGGCTGTGTGTGAAAATGGCAACTGCCTTCACTCACAAATGGAACGCCCCGCCCGTCGGTGAAGCTCGGTACAGTGTTGCATGAGGGTCCACCGTTACTCGAGTACTACGTTCCACTGACCCTTCACAAGTCTGTTCGCGACTGCAAAGATTGTATGTGAAACAATGGAACCATAGCCGAATGAACATATCAATCAATGTTACACTGCCATCGGGTACAAATACATGATTGCAATAGCAAGATGCCATTCGTCGAATTGCAGCATTGTGTGCGGGACGTGCTCGCCCAAAGGGGAGTGCAGCTTGCACAGGTGGAATGAATCACCACAGGTGGAGGCCATACAGCCTGAAAACACATAAATTGCACACCCAGTCTCCTCCCACAACCACACCCACTCCGAAATGCTACCGGCAGGACTAGCCATGTTGGCCCTGGGGGACCTGATAGCACTGCAAGTACTCCAACTTCAAGAAGAAGACGAACACCAACTACTACCGGCCGCACGGCGGAGACGCAGGAGGAGGAGGAGGGCAAGGCAGGGCCAGCAAGGGCCGCCAGCACAGCCACTACCACCACGCAGGCAGCCCGCAATCCCACGCCTCCGAGCACATCCGTTCAACCTCACTGATGAGCAGATCCACACCCTCTACCGTTTGGACCGGCACACCATAACTGCCATTGTGGACATGACACAGGCTGACCTTGTCAGCATGATAGATAGCCCAACCGCCATCCCACCCCTACTGAAGGTGGTGTCTGTACTACACTTCCTGGCCACAGGCACCTACCAGCACACAGTCGGACAGTTGCATGGCATATCACAGCCACTGTTCTCACGGACACTATTACAAGTGCTCGATGCCCTCCTGAAGCACGCAGACGACTACATCTCTCTACCACGCTCGGAGCAGGAAATTACGAACACAAAAGTGGGATTCCATGCACTTGCCGGCATACCGGGTTGCATTGGTGCCATCGACTGCACCCATGTGGAATTGGTCGTCCCACATGCCATGGAGGCCCAGTACCGCAACCGAAAACAATTTCATTCCCTGAATGTACAAATGGTGTGTGACTCCAACAGGATCATTACACATTGTTGTGCCAGATTCCCTGGATCAACCCATGATTCTATGGTCTTGAGGAACTCTACTATACCACGCTACATGGAGCGACACGCAGGGAACAGATCCTGGCTACTCGGTGAGTCTCATTTCATGCCTGATGATGTGGGGTATGTGATGCGGCAATGACCTGGCAGGAAGGGGGGGGGTGCGTACGTAGCAATGGCATTCCTCAATATTCCTTTCCTGTCCACATACAGGTGATGCCGGGTATCCACTGAAGAGATGGCTCCTCACACCAGTCCGGAACCCACGGGACCAGCATGAGGAGGACTACAACCATGCCCACTCACGTACCCGTGTAGTCATAGAACAGGCATTCGGCCTACTGAAGACTCGTTTCCGCTGCCTCAGCAGGTCTGGCGGGGCACTCCTGTACCGCCATGTGAAGGTTGCAAAGATGGTGATGGCATGTGTTATGCTCCACAACATGTGCGTACGTAGAAATGTGCCCATGCCCCCTGACGCAGAACTGCAAGCACCTGATGATGGTCATGATGAGGGTGGGGATGTGGCAGCACCTCAAGGAGTCTGCGAGGCACAGGCGGGCCGTGACATTCGTCAGCATCTCATAGATGCATGCTTCTAGCACTCACGCCTGGTGGCTGATACATGGACACGGGACTCGTGGCACTGTGTGTGTCTGGGACATGCACAATATGGACTGTAAGCCTATAATGGCCTCGTACACAAAGATTAATGTCCACACATCTCATTGCATGATCGTGCATTGTTTATGGCATATGTGATATCATGTTAAACACCCTATCGACCCGCCACCCAAGTGAGCCCAACACACCCCCTCCACCCTCCTACCTCCCCCCCGAACACCAGTGTCCAAAGATGCTCATTGTCAGTGGGCTGTCGCTATTGCAAGCCCCCTCTGCGGGTATCAGGGGCACCCCTGCCTGTGGAGCGCAGGTTCCTCCCAGATCTACGTTGGGGGCTGCCCTGGACGGAACTTGCAACGGATGATGTCTCTGCCTGCTCACGTCCATGCATGTCCCTAAGGGTTTGTGAGAGCTCAGTGAGCACACGGCGCACTGCGGCAAGTTCGGCACATACATCTTTGGACGTCGCATGCAGTTCCCCCCTCAGGCTCTCGGTGCTTCTCTCCATTTGTACTCTCAGGCTCTCGGTGCTACTCTCCATTTGTACTCTCAGGCTCTCGGTGCTACTCTCCATTTGTGCCCTTAGTGTCTCTGTACTTCTCTCCATTTCTGCCCTCAGTGTCTCAGTTGATGTTTCTATGTCTGCCTTAGTGCCCCCACATTCATCGGCATGGTCCTTGAGGAGCGTGGCCAGTTGCTGCTGTTGCACGATTAACTGGTCGAGGGACTGTTGCCTCTGCTGGGCCATGGCCATTTGCGGTGGTGTCACAGAGGGGCTGATCACCTCATGTTGCCTTGCCACAGGGCTTGTGGGGGATGGCCTGTCGTCGTCTTGTGGGTGCCCCTGCGTGGTATCCTCATGGTGTACGGGATGGAACAGACAGGGGGATTGAGACAGGTCATGGATGGATCTAACTTCGACATCCCCGTTTTCTGTGTCGGAGCATGCTGCCATTAATGCAGTATCACCTATGGTGCTGCTGCCACCAGAAGCAGTGCCTACTGTGGCATCCATTGGGGGGACCTGTGGTGGTGGTGTTGTGGGCATGCTGGCTGCTGGGGTGCCTGTTGGAGTTCCCTCCTGTGTGCTGTCACTTGATTTGTGCTGCTGCCGTGTCTTGATCCGTGCAGCTGAGGTGGAGGGTCTTTGGCCGTTGGTCTTGGCCCTCTTTGCAGGTGTGCTGGTAGGGGTGTCCTGGAGCTCGTCGTTTGGATCGGACCCTGTGGTGGAGTAAAGGAGGGCGAGCGTTATTAATGGGTCTGTGGGAATTGGAATGGCAATGTATCACATGCATTGGGGTGGTACCTGAGGGTGATTTGGGTCGGGGCCTTGGAGGTGGTTTCATTTGTGTGTGGAGTGAGGGTGCAGTTGTTTGGCAGCCTGCAGTTAGGGTGTGCCTGCTGCACGTGTAGAGGGTGTTTTTAGGATTTTTAATTATTTATGTATTTGATGTGAGTTTTAAAGTGTGCTATCAGGCCTATGTATGTGGACGTTCTCCTGGACATGTGTTCCTGTTGCACTATGTGGGCACGTGGTACTTCACATGATTGGACATTGTGGTTTTGGCATTGTTTTATTTGGGACACCTACCTGAATCTTCGGATGTCTGCACTCCTTTCTCCATCCCTCCGACTCCCTCTATGCTCTCCAGTCCAATGGTGGAGGCACAGATTTCTTCCCAGGGGGTCAACTTGATGGGTGATTCCGATCCTCCCCCGGTAGCTGTGGCAATGTTGCGGTTGGCAGACAGTATGCTACGGACGCGTATCCGCAGGTCGTCCCATCGCTTTCTGCATTGCTGTGGGTTGCGGGGTGCGGTCCCCACCGCACTTACACGCTGTGCCACCAGGGCCCATATGGCCTTCTTGTTCGCAAGTGCCGTCCTGGTCATTTGCGTGGAGAAGACGACGGCAGCATTCTCCTGGAGGGTCTCCGTGAGCACCGTGAGTTCCTCACGGGAGAAGTGGACCTGCCGCTTGCGGTTGCACGCTTTCTTCGCTACTTTTCCCATTTTTCTTGGTTTCACTAGGGTGGATGATGGGTTGGGATGTGTCTCAGGGTAGTATTTTTTATGGTTGTGTGGATTTTGTGGTTTTATAGGTGTACGGCGTGATGTTTCCCGTTCCGGGACCATGCTTTTACTTCCGTTTCCGTATATTTACGGTCACCGTACTTTCCGGTTGGCGCTCACTGCGGTGTCCGCTAAGATGGGTGGCGGTATTGCACCTAGGGCGCCGTACGGCGGCGGTGTGGGCCGTTTTGGGGTCATTTCCGCCATCGCGGACTTTGCACTTCCGCCATGGCGTGGTGCTCGTGCCCGATGGGTCGGAATGAGCCGCACTTTGCTCCATCGTGCAATGGCGGAAACGCTATTTACGCTATGGCGGTCCGGTCGGTTGATTTCCGCAAGGGTCGTAATGAGGGCCCTTGTATTTTTAAACAACTCACGCATGTATGACTGACTACCTCTCGAGCGCTTATTTAGTTCTACCCTCAGAATATTTATATTCATTATTTTCGTAGGATAATCGTGTTTTCCCTTATTTGCAGTAAGCCAATAGTTGCTTGAAAAATAAATGCTGAGCAGCTCCAGTTTACTAAAGATGGTGCTGTGTAGGTACTCTATTGCGTTAATAGGTCTTTTTTTTCCTTTGGACACTGTGTCGTTGTTTTGACTGCTGATACATTCTCCTTTGTTTGCGTTATTTTTCCGGTTTACTGATTTACGGACCGATGAAGACATTGGCACAGTCAGGCTTCTATGTCGAAAATAGGACTTTCCGCTAGATATTCATAACATACATTTTTTAAAAAAAACATTTCTTTATTGATAGGTTCACATCAATTCGGTTTCAGCCACACATATACATCAAAAATATCAAACTGTACACAACCAATAGAGTCTTTGCGTAGGAGCCACATTAGCAAGTACTGCACGCGAGAACACTGTCCGGGCCCTGTACCCCTGCCTTAACTCAGAATAGGAAATGCATTCCTGGGCTCGGTCCTTTGCCCGCAGAGTGGCCAGAACAAGGCATCCTCTCTGGATATCAGGTACACCGTCAGAGGGTGCCATATGTGTGTTGGCCGGTTTATGGGGCCACTGAGAGATGTGTATTCATTATCCATGTCACTCAGCCCAATTAGGTCCTTCAATCACTTATGCATTTTCGGGGGAGTTGCATTCGTCCATTTCATAAGGATGCGGCTTCTAGCCACAATCATATGCTAGAATTTTAGCAACATTTTCTGTATCTAGATTTAGAAGGGAGATCGGGCAATACGAGGAGCAGTCCAGGGGGTCTTTGCCCGGTTTTAGGATCAGTGTTATCACTGCTTTGCACATTGTGGGGGGCAGGTGCCCTTCCTCCAGTCTCTCCTCCCATACCCCCAACATATCGCCCTCAGTATCTCCACCATCGTGATGGGGACTGCCAATGCCTCGGCAGCCTTTGCACTAAGCCTTGGGAGGTGTGCCTCCCTGACATACTCCTCAAGTACAGCATGCGCTGGTGTACCTCTCGACGCATAGAGGTATTCATAGTACCTCTGGAATGTGTCTGCAATTTTCTTCGGCCTTACCACAACCACTCCCTCTGCCGTTCTAACGGCCGTTATCTCACTGCAGCCTTTCTCCAGCCGCACTAATGCTGCCAGATGCCAACCTGGTTTACCCTCCTCCCCGTATCTGCGGGCCATTACTGTTCGGGCAAAATATAAAGCCTCTCGTTCAGCTAGATCTTTGAAGCGGTCTAGCCCCTCTTTCAACTTAGTGAGTGTATCCGGTTTGCTCCCCTTGTCAGCCTCCAACTCCGATCTTTTAATTTCGAATTCAGTTTCATGCAATTGCCTACGGATCAGCTTCAGTACTCCCAGCTCCAATGACATAGACCCACCCTTCAGCACCACCTTAAATGTCTCCTACAGGGTTCCTTTTCCCACCACCGTGCCCTGGTCCACCTGAAAGTAGTTCTTGATTATACTAAGTGTCTCACTCTTGAATACTATATCCAATAAGGCAGCCTTTTTGAACCTCCGGCGAGGGCGGGGGGGTTTGCAGGTCCATGTGTATGGACCACAATACCGGAGAGTGGTCTGAGAGGGTCCTGGGCAGTAGCACACAATCCTCTGTGCGGTGTAGTAGGTAAAGGCTTGCCAGAACGTAATCTAATTGTGTGAATGCATTGTGAGCCGTGGAGTGATGGGAAAACTCTCGTTCTTCCAAGTGTAGCAGTCTCCATACATCTCCTAGGTCAAGGGCAGTCAAAGCGCTCAACACAGCCTCAGCTGCTTTAGATTGACCCCTCCTCACCCCAGTTCTATCCTTGGATGAGTCAAGAACTATATTAAGATCCCCTTCCCATACTATGCTGGTATGAAGGTACCTTTGGCAGTGTCCTACTAGAGAGTTATAAAAGTCAGGGTTGTCCACATTTGGCCCATAGATATTGTCTAACGTGAGCATTGTGGTGCCTATACATCCAGACACAATGAAATACCTCCCCTCGGGATCGATCACTATGTCACTGACTCAAAGCCCCACTGACTTGTGTAATAGTGTCATCACCCCTGCTGCGTAGGCTGAATAAGTAGTGAAATATTTATTGTTACCCCAGCTTTTGGCCACTCCTTCATTCTCCTTCCCCTTGAGGTGGGTTTCTTTGCCCTGTGTCTCTCACAATACTGGACTATTTTGCAGGCCTTCCGTGGGTTGTTGAGCCTGCTTACATTCTAACTATTTACCTTATGTGGAAGCACTTGGATGAGGACGGAAGAGAAAGGCTGTTGCTCCCAGCGTTCTGGGTGCTACAGTAGATTGATCTGTGGCAGTCCTGAAGAGATGTGAACCTTTTCGAGCTAATGTGGAGTTACCAACTGGGCAACCACTTGGACAGCAATCTCACCCCGTGCCCCGAAGGGGGAACCCCAACTCCCCTGCCCTCCAGCCACACTGCCCACCCCCAACTAGCAGTGAATGGATCCCCCCGTCTTTGCACCGACAGCAACCCCATTATTCTGGGCAATGGCCCGGGGGCGCTGGAACCGCAACCCAATTGACTGCCGCCTTTTGGTACCCCGAGGGGAGGGCATATATCAAAACATAACTTTCACATGCAGTTGACTGATTCATTACTTATCTAGCTCTGGATTGGTAATACCCATTGGTGTCACCCAATTCACAGTCGTTGATTGACTGCTGAGGTCTAATCCCCTTCGCAGGGGCAGTTCCGGTCTGACCCTAGCACTCCATGGGCGCTTATGTGTATGGCCCAACTTGGCCGCTCACTTCGGCATAGATTCTATAAACTGGTGCACTGCCTCCAGATCAGTGAAGAAGTGAGCTCTCCCGTCGTGTTGGACGCGCAGTTTGGCAGAGTACCAGATCTCTCGTTCTCAAAGTGCCCTCTTAGCTGCTACGAAGGACGTTCTTTCTGCACAGCTGGTGTGAAATCCGGATAGAAGCACACTCTGGCATTCTCATACGTGAGCTCTCCAAGTTCCCTTGCATGCCGTAGAATTGCATCTTGGTCCCGGTAGTTCAGAATTCTCGCAATCACTGGTTGTGGGCTCTGTCCCGGACACAGGGCAATTTGCGAGCCCCGGTGTGCCTCTATGATGAATTGCGAGGACAGTGCTGGGCCCAGCAGAACGACTTTCACAAATGTCTCCATAAACACCTCCATGTTCCGCTGTTGGACTGTCTGAAGATAAAGTCATCCAGATGGTTTCATCCCTGCCCCTAGGCCACCTCCCTCTATTTGTGTCCAATAATATTCTTCAATATCAATCTCCCAGTATTCATTTTTCAATTCTGTGTGCATACTATTTCTTAATCTTGTCCTCCTCCCCTTATCTCATAATGTAAAAAGAAGGGGCCTTTCCTTTGAGTACCAATATTCCAAAGGTGGGAGGGAGTGTCACTCTAAACTTATGACAAGGCATTTATTTTTAATAGTGTACATTTGGATGTGAATGTAAGAGTTTAATAAATTAAAGATCATTATATCCTGCAGGTCAGAAAGCACCATTGAAGATGCTGAAGGTACCATTGTGATTTGTATTTGCAGAGATAGTTATTTTTCCTACCTTTATATATTTTTCTCATTGTACACTAGGTGGATTGTATTTAGGTTACAAGATATATTTTTCATGGACAAAAGGCAATTTTTTTAAAGTTGGTAGTCCATTCCATAAATGAGAAATATTCAGATTATTCGATCTTGGGGTTAAAATATAACATGTGCAACTTTCCTATCAATTTTATAAGTGTAAAATTCACTGTTAATACATCCCATGCACATTCTCCTTCATGATGTTACCACGTGCCAACAATATTGTATTTTGTTTGTTCACAGAGATCCCATGTCTTTAGCTAAATGCATTTATTTCATTTGTTTATTTATTTTCATTTGTAAAGCACCCAAAACCTGAGGCACCAGTTACTGTTACGAGACCAGTTACATGAAGTACAATAACTTAAATCAGCATTGAATCCATGACAAGTACATATAGAAACAACAATGCAGGTTAGTATCGTATATAATGGCTATTATGGCCTGCGTGATCGGAAGGCCGTTTAGGCAAACAGCCAGGTTTTCAAGGCCTTACGGAAGGACTAGTAGGAATTTTGTGCGCTTAGTTCTGAGGGAGGGCATTCCAGTGGTTGGCAGCAACAGTCGGGAACCTCATCCCTCATCCTTTGGCTTTTTTCACTTTCGGTCGAGTGAGTCAGTCAGCATAGCAACCCCCATTTAGTGAGGGGCCGGACATTGATATATGTGTCAGGTCTCTTTGTACTTTGTTCATTAGCCAGTATACGGCAATGTTTTATGTAGCCTTGACTTGTAACTAATTTGAAAACAATGAATCAGGGACTTAGTGTGGTCTTACATCTTGTGATGTGGCTGGCGCTGCTAAAGTCAGGTGAATCCTAGGTCAACTCCAGCTACAAGTTCCATGAAGTATGCAAAGCTTTCCATTTGGGAAGAGTGTGAATCAACTCAAAGGTTTAAACATGTCTTATTTCAAGTTAAATGTATGACAGCGTTATTCAAATTGAAGTGAACTACATAGCAATCATAATGGAATTTTGAATTATGTTTGTTGATGATCCACATGTACATCTTGTACCAACAATATTAGACCTATAGCATTGTGGTAAAATCCCAGAATTAGTCTTAAGGACTTTTGAATTCTTTTTGATATGGTGTACACATTATTTTCACATGTGCAAAGTTTTACAGTTTTCTGTGACTTTGCTACATGTCTTCACATGCTGATCAGGCAGTAGTTGAATCAATACATGATTTGTATTTGTATCTTTAAAGAATGGAACCAGGCCTCTTCACACTCTTACATGTAGAAAGGTCCCATTTTACTTCCAGTGCAGTATTCGGCATATCCTTTACATTGACATGCCAGTCTCTGGATTCAATTGTCCACTCTCTTCACATTTCCACCTCACCTCACACCTAAGATTGACTGTATCATTTCATGTCTGTATCTACAATTCATCACACAAAATTGTTCTGTAAAGCAAATACAGATGTAACTTCATTGCCCTCCTCTGTAACCAGCAAGCTTATCTTTTCTGTACCAGCGCCACGATGCCCCCGGGCTGCTGTGCGCATTAAAAATGTGAATAAATAAATAAATAAATAAATATATAAATTAAAGGCTTGGAAAGAGTTTCAATTTGTCTGCTAGATAGCATACAGTTATCTGCACCTCACATTTTACAGGGGCAGCTTTTTCATCAGGGCAGCAAGCAAAATGCACCACCCAACAAGAGACATAATTTTGTGAATGGCCCATCTCTTGCTCCTTCAAAAAAGTTTTGGTTGTAGCTTCACTTTAAGAAAACTATCTGTACTACATTTTCTTCCACTAGTAGACCCCATGAAGTGACAAACTTGTACCATTCCAGACCCTTGAAAGTAGCAGTTAACACATAAATACAGCATGCTTGGCAACCATAAGCTACATACCTCGAGAAATCTAGGATGAGGTTGTTGTCAGCACAGCATACAAACAATGATACAACAGCAGTGAGATTTTTCACTTCTGTGCAGTAGGTCATTCACACATGCTCCAGGTTGATTCACAACCAAGGAGGGTCATAGAAGCTCTTACATGAAGAGTGGTCCACTGCATCTAATGTGTCCGCACACCAACCATTCCCAACAAGGTTATAGATAAATTCTATGATATCATTGATTTTTGAATGATCATCACCTGAACAACTAGACACACGTAGACATTGCACATGTCGGAATGGTAGGAGAATGCACAACCACCAATACACACATGCAAAGCATGCATTGAAAAGTGGAAGATACAGTGCCGGCCAGTGAGTTCAGTACATATAGCTTGTCTAAGGCCACATTTGGTGGCATTGGCCACAGATCTCTGGGTTGGTATGGCCCAAATCTATCTTCAATGTTGATTGTGCACAGTCTTTGGAGGTGCCATTTATCATCTAGGTGTCTACTGCCCATTAAATTCTGGTGGGAGCAACTGCTCCTTCATGTGCTGCCCTGGCCGCACATTCACTGCAGGGAATGGTGAGTGTGGCAAAGGGCTCTTTTCAAGCACACAGGTGTTCAGACACTCATCACTTACTGTAGCAGTGGTGGCCACTCCAACCTCATGTAGATTAGATAAGATTAGATTAGGGATTTATAACACACACATCCTTTCGGAACTAAACAGTAAACTGCATCTAGGTGCAGATGTTAAAATCCTTTGCTCGCATCAGGACACAGTCACAGAACCTATTAATCACTGCAACAAATGTGTTTTAATTGTTGTTTCAAAAAGGAATGATAGATGACAAAGGTGCACACTGGCTGATAGGCCTTGATTTTTTAAATCAGGTACCTGGGTGCTGTTCCTTGAGTACACCTGAAAATCAGACATAGCAGTCGGAATTCAATTCTTTACTGGACTGGGAGCCAATGCAATTTTTTAGCTGTACCTGGTGATGTAGGCTCTTTTTGGTAGCATGTAAACAAATCTAATGGCTTAGTTCTGAGCTACCTAAAGTCATTGCAGTTGATAGTCCAGGGCTCCAAGTAGCAGCGTGCCGCAGTATTCCAATCTTCAGTTTACCATGCTACCTACAATCATGGCATGGATGGATTCAGAAACCAGAGGAAAGATAGCTTTCAGGAGTCTAATTTTAAAATAGACAGATTTAACTGCCTCTGAAACATGGGCATTGCTGCCCATAGATGCATGCCAAATGCAGCCTAAGTTGTTATCCTTATAGGAGAAGGATGTAGCTGAGTCAAAGATGGCTGGACAATAAGTGGAGGCATGGTATTTGCTAAGAAGGTGCTTTGGTCAAAATACTGTAACCTTGGTTTTGGTGGGATTTAACTGAAGCTTGCTTTCCACCATCTAATCCTTTATGGCTTTTGCACAAGCCAAGACAAGCTCTGTTGCTTCTGGGGCAGATTTTAATCTGACAAAGGTTTGTGTATCGTCTGCATATGAATGGTATTTCAAGTTAAACTATCAGCGACAGTGATGATCCCTGTGGAACTTCACATAATACTCGGAGGGAAGAAGCATTTCAGGGCAGCCTCTGACACCTGGGCAACTTCAAAAATTCTGGTCAATAAAAGATCAAAATCGACTGTGTCAAAGGCTGTCGACAGATCCAACATAATCAACATACTGAAATCCCCTTCATAAGCTGCCCTCAAGATGTCATCCCACTCGGTCAATAGCGCTGTTTCAGTCCAATAACCAGGCCTGAAACTGGACTGGAAGGTGTCAAGAATGGAATATTCCTCTAAATGGCTCTGCAGCTGCGTGGTAACCATCTTTTCCAGAACCTTTGCGGTCCATGTTAGACCTGCAATAGGACGGTAATTCTTTAAGTCCGGGTGGCTCAAAGTGTTTTTTAACAAAGGTGTAAGAACAGATTTTTTTAGATCTTGGGGAACAAATCCCTTTGCTAAGGATACGTTCACAAATTGTGTCATAAAACCGCTAAGATGATAAGCATGTTTCACCACCAGATTTGCTGGGATTGGATTGTAATCAGGTTTTGTAGGTTTATGTCGGGAAATCAGATCTTCAATCATCTCAGAATTGACTGGGGGAAAAGGAAAAAAGGGGGGCTTGATAAATAACCCTCCGTTGAGGGGCTTGGGTTTGATTAGCGGCCACAGCAGTGTTCATTTGAGAGTCCAATCACATGTGAATGAGACTTATTTTTTAATTAAAAAAACTCATTGAATTCATTTGCCAGAACATGAGGAAAGGGCAGCCCAGATGATGCACATGCCGGTGACGTAAGGCTCCTAATCAAAGTGAATAGTTCCTTCGGTCTATTCTTCAAGGAGTCAATCTACTCTTGAAGAAACTGAGATTTAGCTGAAATAATTCCCTGTTTAAAGGTTCATATGTAACTGTGATAGACTGGGGACTAGTGTTCAAACCTGTAGTCAGCATCATGAATTGGGTAACCCCCCAATCAGCTGGGTCCTAGGATTTGATATGCCCATCTTTGCTACATTTGATTGGTTAATTTGTATATTTTCCACCAGCAGCATTTATCAACTGCGTATTGTATACTTTCCGGTTTTGATTTTCCCAATGTTTTTTTCATGTGATAAACTACATAGATCATATTTTCCTTACTGTTTTATGTATTGTAATAGCTTGATGACAACAAACTAAAAGCACCAAAATTACTTTAAAAAAGGCCTACATTAATTTCTAAATAGTATACCTGCTGCATTCATTAAGTATGAATTTAAGAATTTAAGCTTTACTTTTAGATTCAGAAACCAAATCCATTGACTTCACGGTAGTGACTGTAATAATCCTCCACAGCACTACACTACAATACCATAATCAAAAGCGTTGTTTAGGTCAAGCTGCATTCTTCTCATTCATCTCACTCCACCAGCCATTGCCACTTTGCAGCATGAATTTAATGATTATAATTAGTTTATTGTATTTATTATTGTAATTGATTGAAGACATTGTAACAAAAGCTCCCAAAGAAACAGAAAGTTTCTTTCCAAAAGGCATTAGATGAGATGGGAATCAAACCTAGCTCATTGCCACCAAAGGTGAGGACTCTCACCACTTGCCAACTGGTGCTGTGATGATTAAGCTTTGGGAAGGATAAATGAGCTTCAACCCATCCCATAGGTACAATGCACTCTGCTACTAACTAAAAATACACTACAAAGTGATAATATTTTCCAACACTCCATGTTATGGTACAGTACCCTCACCACATCCCTTTTTCCTGTTGGAAAAACTTTCATCACCATTCTTGGATGCTCTGCTTGATTTCAGTACAGCAGAGGATACAGCATACATTTTTTGTCTCTGTGTATCTTTCCCCACTGGCCCCACTTTTCCGTTCACCTGCTTTTCTGTCTTGGACTTCTCATTCACAACTGACTTTAAGATGATTCTCTCCCACTAAATTTTCTAAGGGCTCCATAATGGGACCGTAGTTAGTGAGCAATTGTGTGCTAGGCATCAAAGATTGCGCACCTCCCGCAGCCCCATACTTGAATTCCTGCTCCTCTCTGCCTCTAGCTGCTCTTATTCAGAGAAGCACATTCACACCTGAATGTAAGCCGCTTCCATGTCCTGACCTTTCATTCTGGTCTTTAGGCCAGCCAATCCATTTTAGGATTCCTTTGCTGGTATCATCAGAGAACAAACTTGAGTACGCAGCATTTATATACTGAGCAGGGTTAGAAGAACTCTGTCCTTGTGCCTATACACATGAAAAATTGCGGAAAGATGTGGGTCCATGTGAGCTGTATTCTCGTACTTGAGGTGTGCTTGTCCTTCATCAGAAGAGAAGGCCACAGAGCAGCGCAATTCAGTGCCTCCCTGCAATGGAATACCAACTGGCACAGGTGTAAACAGCCTAGTTTTTTGTTTGTTGTATTAATAAATACAATGATGAAGGTAACTCTGGTTCTGAAAGGAAGGCCTGCTGAACAGACCCCACTTTCATATATACTCCATGCCAAAAGAATAGCACATCCATGTACCTTTGCTTCACAGGTCGCCTGACATCTGCTGTTCATGGTCTCTAGTTGCATAGGGCAGGTTGATTGGTCATATGTGCATCCCTGGCAGCTGCTGTGACACGACATCACCACGGACAGATGTAGCATTTTAATTTCTGCTCCTCTGATCTTAACTATAATGATCCTCTGCTATAATCAGTCTGGTGCAAGGGTAATCGCTAAAAAATCCATACCTGACTGTGGCATGGTGACTGATAGGAACACACAATTATGATGGCCACAGCCATTTTATATCATGCAATTGTCTAGCCAGTGAGGCTGGGCCCAGCTATGCCATGGTGTCTCCACTCAAACCAATAGCCAGGATGCTGCTTCTATTCATTCTCAATAAGGAAATCTCCTGGAAATCAGATCAGTGTGTCAAAGGCAGCACTGATATATCAAAGCCAGCCTCACATTAGGGCTCTGCACCCCAATGGCATTTGAAGCATGCAAGCATGGAAAAGGCGTGAAGTTAGAGTAGCCGGAGGGGGGAGGTGGCACTCAGAAACGGTCCCACCATCTTGGAGTTATGCCAGGAAACTCTTGTCGCCTCCATTTCCTGTAGAACGTGAATTCTGGGTAACTGTCACTTGTAACTACAAAAAGGAATGGACCACCTGACAAAAGCCTTTGTTTGTGTCAACTTGGTACTTGGAAGAAACTGCAAAAGGAAACACTAAGCGCAAGAACCGCTTAGAGAAAAGCACAAGGTTGCAACCCGCCGGCCGCCGGGAGTGGATGGGATAAGAACCTCCCGGTTGCGGACATCTTGGGAAAACAACTAGACTGCACCGGGGACAGCGAGAAAAACATGATGGCACAGACTAATGGAGGCGAAACCTCCATTGCTTCAATAAGCGCCAGCAGCCCCCGGGAGCGTGACAGCTTTGGCCAATCACCAGTGACAATTTCCATGTGTATGGAAGGGGTTTGCCACTTCTTCCTTGATTGTGCTCTGGAGTGCGGAAGTGTGGAGTCAGGGAGCATGGAGTGAGAAGGAGGTAGACAGTGGGGTGAGGAGAGTAAAGCGAGTGAGGTCATGTAGAGTGGGGTTAAGGAAGGTGGGGTCAGGAAGCATAAAGTTAGGTAGAATCATATGGATGGGGTAAGCAGGGTGAGCTAGAGTGGGGTGAGGTAATATGGGATAGTTAGTGGGTTTAAGTAGAGTAGTGTAGGAAGAGTGCGCTGCTGTGGGGCAGGCTGTGTAGAGTGAAGTAGAGAAGTATGAGCAGTGATTAATAGTGAGTCAGGATGAGTGGAGTGAGATACAGTGGGGTGGTGTGTGGTAGAGTGGGGTCAGAGAGAGTGGGATGAGGAAGAGTGTACCGTAACTGAGCTTGCAGTCCTCCACTTCCAGCCCAGCAAGCATGGTAGATGACATCTGTGCTGACCTTAATCCCATGATCATTCAAAAGGATTGCATTTAGCTGCCAAAATATCCTCTCATTGGCCCTCATTACGACCCTGGCGGAAAGCGAAAAACGATGGCGGAAATGCAATACCGCCATCGAATAGCGCTCGGTGCGACTATGACCCGTCACCGTAAAGTACGATGCCATTAGCGATACCGTAGTGAACGCCAACGCTAACTGCACCAAGTACGCGCGCGCGCACCATGCCAAACCGTAATTAGCACCATGGCGCAAGGGTACGCGAATTCCGACCCTAGCGGACATGTACCTAACGCCATCAAGCACGGCGGAAAGTACCATTCCGCCATGGTGAGAAGTACGGCATCGCGAATCAACCGTAAACGGCCCCACTGAGTGCCTGTACATCGCTCCCTGGCCACATAGTACAACTCCCCGTAGGTGCAACGAAGTCACAATGCAACCAGTGAAATGTACAAGTCACCCATGCATGCCAACGAACAAAACAATCACAAGAGGGGCCAATGGGAGCTGCAGGGCACAGATGGCACGAATACAGAAGCTATACCAATGGACATGACCTCAGTCTCCCACCAAGAAACGCACGCAAACACAGGCAGCATAATTCCGATAATCACATCATTCCACCAATCCACCTGGCTGACCGGCATCTGTTACACAAAACCTAATCCCCCGCCCCTGAGCATGACATCATTCAAACAGTCATATTGGCAGCCCTCACCCCTGACCTCACTGGGCTTCGTAGGCAAACGCGCCCAGCACAGTACCACGCAACTATACTCCGAAGCTGGAACCCAATGCAGATCTCCTCACAATACATCGCTCCCCAAATAGGAATTTGCCACATCACTTGCAAAGAAGAACGCTACACGGCCCATATCAGAATAGAAATTTAATGCACAACAGATTCACCAAGCCCATACAGCCATTAGGCCATGAACTCCAAAACACATTTCACCATTGTGGGCTGCATCCGCAAGAAATGACCAGCTACTTCCTGTGTGACGCCCTGTTCCCTCATGGTACACAGGGGCTACATTCCGTACGAAAAGGCAACATGGAAGCGCCTAGAACCGCAGGGCCGTCCCAATAGGGAGGCACTAGTCCAGCTGAAAGGCCGAAATGTTGCTCCGAGCCACTAGTACTGCGTAAAGGCATGTGGCCCATTGGCGATCGTCCCATAAGATCGTAATGCTGCTCCACTGATTAACACGAAGCAGCAGGTGTCGGGAGTAAAACCCATCTGCAGGAGTGGCATACAGATGGCAGTGGCAAAAGGGGAGGAGATACCTGTCAACCAAAAGAAAAGAAAAAGAAAAGAATGGCCATCAGAACTACATTCGAACAACTCACTTCAATGATCACACTAGACCAACAGCCATATGCATGCTAGCCCACTCCAAAGGATCATCACCACCCCAAAACCACTTGCGACTCATAACTATCCATATCGAGGTGAAAACACCATCACAAACGAGTGTACCTGTGCATGCGTCTGTGAAAACAGAATCCATCAGATGGGATTGGTAACGTGCATGGACACAAGTGTCTGAAGGCGCGTCGAGACAGGGAGGGCTCAACAAGGCCAGATAGACGATGGTCCCACTATGGCAGCCCTGCATCACATAGCGCAGGGGAGGCGGACAGATTCCAAGAAGCCCTGTACATGGCAAACAGCGTATCAAATCATCTGCCCATGCATCCATTCATCATTCCCTCATCCCGTAATGATAACGCCTGTTTCCATACTCACATAACATGTGAGAATTCCATTGAGTCTGTGCGTTATGCAGCCTGCAAAATCCACTGTGCCCCAGCCCGTAATTCCAGTGTTGTGAAGTAACATGTATTTGGGAACGTCCGGCCTCATCATCCACTTCGCTATTGCGCATCCCAAACTATTCATATCAATCATTGCATCCTCGCCATGGCCCCTGTCCCAAGGACACTGAACAATAGAACGTTATATTTGCAGTCAGACCTGTGGGCATCTCCTCGCCGCTAGCTGAAAACCGAAAGCGCCGCCCTCCGAATTCCTCATTTGCAACATCACGTCGAAAAGGCATCTGTGGCCGCTTGAAACCACAAATTAATCCATCTAGTGCGGCTGTGTGTGAAAATGGCAACTGCCTTCACTCACAAATGGAACGCCCCGCCCGTCGGTGCAACTCGGTACAGTGATGCATGAGGGCCCACCGTTACTCGAGTACTACGTTCCACTGACCCTTCACAAGTCTGTTCGCGACTGCAAAGAATGCATGTGAAACAATGGGACCATAGCCGAATGAACATATCAACCAATGTTACACGGCCATCGGGTACTAATACATGATTGTAATAGCAAGATGCCATTCCTCGAATTGCAGCGTTGTGTGCGGGACGTGCTCGCCCAAAGGGGAGAGCAGCTTGCACAGGTGGAATGAATCACCACAGGTGGAGGCCATACAGCCTGAAAACACATAAATTGCACGCCCAGTCTCCTCCCACAACCACTCCGAAATGCTACCGGCCGGACTCACGATGTTGGCCCTGGGGGACCTGATAGCACTGCAAGTACTCCAACTCCAAGAAGAAGACGAACACCAACTACAACCGGCCGCACGGAGGAGACGCAGGAGGAGGAGAAGGGCAAGGCATGGCCAGCAAGGGCCGCCAGCACAGCCACTACCACCACGCAGGCAGCCCGCAATCCCACGCCTCCGAGCACATCCGTTCAACCTCACTGTTGAGCAGATCCACACCCTCTACCGTTTGGACCGGGACACCATAGCCGCCATTGTGGACATGACACAGGCTGACCTTGTCAGCATTATAGATAGCCCAACCGCCATCCCACCCCTACTGAAGGTGGTGTCTGTACTCCACTTCCTGGCCACAGGCACCTACCAGCACACAGTCGGACAGTTGCATGGCATTTCTCAGCCACTGTTCTCACGGACACTATTGCAAGTGCTCGATGCCCTCCTGCAGCACGCAGACGACTACATCTCTCTACCACGCTCGGAGCAGGAAATTACCAACACAAAAGTGGGATTCCATGCACTTGGCGGCATACCGGGTTGCATTGGTGCCATCGACTGCACCCATGTGGAATTGGTCGTCCCACATGCCATGGAGGCCCAGTACCGCAACCGAAAACAATTTCATTCACTGAATGTACAAATGGTGTGTGACTCCAACAGGATCATTACACATTGTTGTGCCCGATTCCCTGGATCAACCCATGATTCTATGGTCTTGAGGAACTCTACAATACCACGCTACATGGAGCGACACGCAGGGAACAGATCCTGGCTACTCGGTGAGTCTCATTTCATGCATGATGATGTGGGGTATGTGATGCGGCAATGACCTGGCAGGAAGGGGGGGGGTGCGTACGTAGCAATGGCATTCCACATAATTCGTTTATCGTCCACATACAGGTGATGCCGGATATCCACTGAAGAGATGGCTCCTCACACCAGTCCGGAACCCACGGGACCAGCATGAGGAGGACTACAACCATGCCCACTCACGTACCCGTGTAGTCATTGAACAGGCATTCGGCCTACTGAAGACCCGTTTCCGGTGCCTCAGCAGGTCTGGCGGGGCACTCCTGTACCGCCATGAGAAGGTTGCAAAGATGGTGATGGCATGTGTCATGCTCCACAACATGTGCGTACGTAGAAATGTGCCCATGCCCCCTGACGCAGAACTGCAAGCACCTGAAGATGGTCATGATGAGGGTGGGGATGTGGCAGCACCTCAAGGAGTCTGCGAGGCACAGGAGGGCCGTGAAATCCGTCAGCATCTCATAGATGCATGCTTCTAGCACTCACGCCTGGTGGCTGATACATGGACACGGGACTCGTGGCACTGTGTGTGTCTGGTACATGCACAATATGGACTGTACGCCTATGATGGCCTAGTACACAAAGATCATTGTCCACACATCTCATTGTTTGATCGTGCATTGTTTATGACATATGTGATATCATGTGGAACACCCTATCGACCCGCCACCCAAGTGAGCCCAACACACCCCCTCCACCCTCCTACCTCCCCCCCGAACACCAGTGTCCAAAGATGCTCATTGTCAGTGGGCAGTCGCTATTGCAAGCCCCCTCTGCGGGTATCAGGGGCACCCCTGCCTGTGGAGCGCAGGTTCCTCCCAGATCTACGTTGGGGGCTGCCCTGGATGGAACTTGCAACGGATGATGTCTCTGCCTGCTCACGTCCATGCATGTCCCTAAGGGTTTGTGAGAGCTCAGTGAGCACACGGCGCACTGCGGCAAGTTCGGCACATACGTCTTTGGACGTCGCATGCAGTTCCCCCCTCAGGCTCTCGGTGCTTCTCTCCATTTGGACTCTCAGGCTCTCGGTGCTACTCTCCATTTGGACTCTCAGGCTCTCGGTGCTACTCTCCATTTGGACTCTCAGGCTCTCGGTGCTACTCTCCATTTGGACTCTCAGGCTCTCGGTGCTACTCTCCATTTGGACTCTCAGGCTCTCGGTGCTACTCTCGATTTGTGCCCTAAGTGTCTCAGTTGATGTTTCTATGTCTGCCTTAGTGCCCCCACATCCATCGGCATGGTCCTTGAGGAGCGTGGCCAGTTGCTGCTGTTGCACGATTAACTGGTCGAGGGACTGTTGCCTCTGCTGGGCCATGGCCATTTGCGGTGGTGTCACAGAGGGGCTGTTCGCCTCATGTTGCCCTGCCACAGGGCTTGTGGGGGATGGCCAGTCGTCGTCTTGTGGGTGCCCCTGCGTGGTATCCTCATGGTGTACGGGATGGAACAGACAGGGGGATTGGGACAGGTCATGGATGGATCTGACTTCGACATCCCCGTCTTCTGTGTCGGAGCATGCTGCCATTAATGGGGTGTCACCTATGGTGCTGCTGCCACCAGAGGCAGTACCTTCTGTGGCATCCATTGGGGGGACCTGTGGTGGTGGTGTTGTGGGCATGCTGGCTGCTGGGGTGCCTGTTGATGTTCCCTCCTGTGTGCTGCCACTTGATATGTGCTGCTGCCGTGTCTTGATGCGTGCAGCTGAGGTGGAGGGTCTTTGGCCGTCGGTCTTGACCCTCTTTGCAGGTGTGCTGGTAGGGGTGTCCTGGAGCTCGTCGTTTGGATCGGACCCTGTGGTGGAGTAAAGGAGGGCGAGCGTTATTGATGGGTCTGTGGGAATTGGAATGGCAATGTATCACATGCATTGGGGTGGTACCTGAGGGTGATTTGGGTCGGGGCCTTGGAGGTGCTTTCATTTGTGTGTGGAGTGAGGGTGCAGTTGTTTGGCAGCCTGCAGTTAGGGTGTGCCTGCTGCACGTGTAGTGGGTGTTATTGGGGTTTTTAATTATTTATGTATTTATTGTGGTTTTAAAGTGCGCTATCAGGCCAATGTGTGTGGACGTTCTCCTGGCCATGTGTTTCTGTTGCACTATGTGGGCACGTGGTACTTCACATGATTGTACATTGTGGTTTTGGCATTGTTTTATTTGGGCCACCTACCTGATTCTCCGGATGTCTGCACTCCTTTCTCCATCCCTCCGACTCCCTCTATGCTCTCCATTCCGATGGTGGAGGCACAGATTTCTTCCCAGGGGGTCAGCTTGATGGGTGATTCCGACCCTCCCCCGGTGGCTGTGGCAATGTTGCGGTTGGCAGAAAGTATGCTACGGACGCGTATCCGCAGGTCGTCCCACCGATTCCTGCATTGCTGTGGGTTGCGGGGTGCGGTCCCCACCGCACTTACCCGCTGTGCCACCAGGGCCCATATGGCCTTCTTGTTCGCAAGTGCCGTCCTGGTCATTTGTGTGGAGAAGACGGCGGCGGCATTCTCCTGGAGGGTCTCTGTTAGCACGGTGAGTTCCACACGGGAGAAGTGGACCTGCCGCTTGCGGTCGCACGCTTTCTTCGCTACTTTTCCCATTTTTCTTGGTTTCACTAGGGTGGATGACGGGTTGGGATGTGTCTCAGGGTGGTGTTTTTAGTGGTTGTGTGTATTTTGTGGTTTTATAGGTGTACGGGGTGTTGTTTCCCGTTCCGGGCCCATGTTTTTACTTCCGTTTCCGTATATTTACGGTCGCCGTACTTTACGGTTGGCGCTCACTGCGGTGTCCGCTATGATGGGTGGCGGTATTGCACCTAGGGCGCCGTACGGCGGCGGTGTGGGCCGTTTTGGGGTCATTTCCGCCATCGCGGACTTTGCACTTCCGCCATGGTGTGGTGCACGTGCCCGATGGGTCGGAATGGGCCGCACTTTGCTCCATCGAGCAATGGCGGAAACGCTATTTACGCTGTGGCGGTCCGGTCAGTCACTTTCCGCCAGGGTCGTAATGAGGGCCATTGTCTTGGTGCAGCAGCTTCTCTGTTATCTTACACAGATGCCTAACGTCAAGAAAAGAAACAAGAAATGTTACGTCTAAGATTATCACACACTTTAATCAAGCAAATGTGGGAGACTGTGCATTGATGGTGGGCAAGCATATACAATACTATAGATTTGTATAACAATTGGAGTGGCATAAGGGGACTGGCGAGGTCAAGCGCGAGGACTGGTAGATTGGGTTGGTTTGGTTGGGCTGCAGGTGAGAGCATGTAGTGGGAACCTGCCTAGTCACCCACTGGGTAAAGTATATACGAGAGGTTTGTTTGCAATCACACTGCACACACAAACGACAATTAAATAAAATTGTTTGAAATTTTAATTGGAAAACAGTGCAGTCTGACACGTGTTTCGAGCTAAAAAGCTCTTCTTCTGAGGCTACATATTGGTTACGCAAATTAAATTATAAAATACATATAGTATTGAATCATCCATATAAATCCCAAACACAAAGACAAGGCACATTTGGTGATTATTTCAGACCATTGGTGCAGCCCAATCAAAATTACAGGATATCATCACATTTGTTCATAGAAAAACATGTTGTCAAGTTATACCAATTGAAAAAAGGATATTGAATGGCCAAATGTAGTTAGCGTATATCCAGTTCATGGTCGGTGCAATGACAGAAGGAAATAAGAAAAAATAAAAAAGCAGCTAAAATTAGCATTTGTTCCAATGTTGGTCATACAATTAGACTTGTGCTAAGTTAGTAAAATAATTTATAGGGGTGTACCTTAAAGTCTTGAAAACCCGGTACAGGTCACTAAGGAGACACACATTTTTTGTATAAAAATCTTAAAATATTCCTGTGGCCATGGTTTGTTTAGGCTTCACACTACACACTGTAAAGCAAGTGGAGAGCCGTAGATAGAAATATTTCTTTAGAAATAGCACTGATGGGAGAAATGGAAATAAATCAAGCAGATGTCACTCAGCAAGACAAGGGGTCTCACATCAAGACAAAGGGCACAACACATGTCAGAGATTATATTTCAATTCAGCACCACAGTGTAAACACGTATGTGCACATTGACAGTACAACCCCAGCACCATGTATATGTAATGATATATGTAAAGATATGTTCTAATGTTGTGCAATTGTATGTTAAATGACATGTGTTAAGTGTACATCTCACACTGGTGTGTCTTTGTCAGTATATGGGTTTGCCTGGGAGCTTTGCAGGGCAGAGGGTAGGTGTTTTGGTGGAAGAGTGCATCTGTTGAATGTGTTCTATCGTGATATGTTTCTGCTTAGCTGTCTTGTGTGGCCAGAGCTGTACTTGGATAATACTAATTGTTACAAATCTATGGATGCCATCCCTTCTCCCCTGGGGGTGGGGGTGGGGGGCTTTCCGATGTGGCCAGTGTAGTACGGCCACAGTCCAACAGTCCCCCTGGGGGTGGTACACAGGGGTAAGATCACATGGGAGAGGACCTTCTTTATGGGATTAGGGATCACCATCTCCTACGATTATGGTTGCCTCAGCCATCACCTGACCCTAGAGCCCCATCCTGCAACCCTAAGGACAAGTGCTTATCTAATAAGTTCATAACTTGTAGCCACCCTACCATTTACCTAGAAAGTACTGAGATGAGGAAGAATAGGAGTTACCTAAGTGAAGATCCCTTCTCCAGTACTGTGACTAGGAAGAACTCCAATGACTCACAAGGGAGTCCATAGATCAGTACTGTGATGAGAAAGAAGTGTGGAGGCATATGGATTACCTATTGGAACAATGGAGAGCGGTCTAGTGTTTTCCCAAGTCCTATTGGCCAGAGCCAGTATAACAGGGAAGACAGGCTCAGGAAGTATGAGAGAAGCACTCCCAGGAGGAGCAGGAAACAGGAAAGTATTGCTGCAGGAAAAGAGGTCATGGAGCAGGGGTTTACTGAGGCAGCAGAGGGTCTTCCAAGTGGTCCAAGGGAGAAGGATTGTCCAGCTAGAGGGAGAAGCAACAGTCCAGGCGGGCAAAGCCAGGGAACTGCACAGTCAGAGCAGACGCGCTCACTGCGATGGACTACATGTTGCGGAGCTGTCATAGTACACCAGAGAAAGGGAGAAGACTGCAGAAGTCCAAAACCAAAGCAGAAAGACCCCATGACCGACCAAAGACTACTGGGAGAGGCCCTAATGGTATGGAGTGACTGGGCCAGTTGGTAGGGGCAGAAGGGAGTAGTGGGATACCCTGACCCAGCTAAACAGGGGAAGAAGGGAAACTCAGGGAAGTAAAGTAGCCTTCCTGAGCCCCCAAGAAAGAAACCAAGTAAGACAGCTCTAAGACACGTGCCCAATGAAGATTTCCATTGTCAGTCATCTTCATAGTCACAGGACTTGGCAGGCTAGTGAACCAGCTCTGCCACACTATCACAAATTAATCGTACGTGTATGGGACTCGTAAGCCAGAGACCTGAAAGCAAGGTGAAGCAAGGTGAGAGAAGAAGAGACCAGGGAAAAGGACACCAGCGTCCCTGGTATTGTTTGAATAGGAGACATGGGGAAGGGAAGCGTCCTCCCTGGTTTTGTGAGAAAGAGACCAGGGGAATGGAAGCGCCCTCCCTGTTATTATGTAAGGTTTTGTCTAGGGGAAAGGAGCACAACCCTGGCATTGGAACTTTATTTTGGAACATAATTTTGCACCACTTTTTCTACGAGAGAGACTGGAAACTTTTCTGTTGGTTGAAAACACAAAGAACACTTTTTACTTTAAAGAAAGCCTGTGCTTGAACAGTTATTCTACATCATTAGTGTTAGGGACAGGGGTAGGTTTTGGGACACGACAGTGGCAGATTTAGCAGTGATAGATGGGCAGCTACTGACACTGTATCACATGAACAGGGACACCATGCCAACCGTCACACTGATCGTACAATCATCCTGGGTGGGTTAAATATCAAAACACCAATAACACTACTGCTTCTACTAGCTATGTCATATTGACATGTATTAGAAGGGTGTCTGTCCTTGGTACGTTAGAAATCCCTTATGGGTAAGGTCAGTACATATAATCAGTAGTGCACCATCTGTGAAGAGCAAGACAGCGATATCCTGAATCCCCAGAGTTGGTACATATAACCTTAACAGCTGCCATTCAGATCATCTATAAAGAGATTGCAAAGTGACCCTGCCTTACTCCGGCATCAGTGCGTATGGGTTTAGATATGTGTTCCAGATTGAAAACATGCTGTATTAGTTTGATGTAAAAGCCTAATGATGTCGATTAATGTGGTTCCTGAAGATTACTATCAAGTGTTCACTCTTAATGTCTGTATATGTGGTAGTAATTAAATGCAGTCTAAATATTTAATAAATGGTAACAATTTATTTTCTGAAACCGAGTTGAACTGGCGTAAGTATTTGTCTGGAGTCCTTCCAAGATTCGAACTGTGCAAGTCTTTTTTGCATCCATCAATATGTTCAGGGGAAAATTACCAGGAATAGTATTGTAATCTTACTTTTATACAGAATGAATAATGTCCGAGTTCCAAGCTTCAAGTTAATGACCAAATTGAATACCTGCATTATACATTTGAGTCACTACTGCGGGCCAGATTTCAGATCAACTAATATGAAAAATAGATGTACAGGGAAACTCCATTTCCAGCAAAGACAAAAACAGCTCAATGTTTATAAAACTGCTCATATCTAGTGATGTCAGTACAAAGACAACATAGTATACTTGGTTTCAGTAAAAACGTCTTTTTCGAAGAACTCACCTAAAAGATTGTGCTGTTTTGTTGCAGATTAATTCGTATGCATTTAGTGCACATTTCTTTAAGGCTGTATAGGTGATATTTTTCTATCTTTATTGAAATCCACAGAATGTACTGAAACAAAATTAAGGCGGTAAGTCATAGAATTCAGCGCAGAAGTAGCGCACGCGGGCAGAGCAGAGAGGGAGCGTGCGCCAGCCGTAGGCGCTAAACAGCATTCTGGCGCACCACGTATTAATGGATTTCCCAAGCCATTTACAGCCGTGGCGCAGCGAACATCCCGCAGCGCCAGTTACGCCACAAAGAACGCCCATTGCGCAAGGAAAAGCCATAGAAATCCCCAATACAGCGCAAAGGGCTGCGCTAACCCTGGACCAGTTTACAGGTCCCCTATACTGTAATCGTGTGAAAAACTATATTCCGGGGTATGCGAGTGAGCTGTCCACGCAGGTTTTTTTCCTGGCAGGAGCAGGGTACGTGTATTCCAGGGTACGCGAGTGAGCTGTCCACGCGATTTCACTGGCAGCAGTGGGGTATGTGTATTCCTGGGTACACGCGTGAGCTGTCCACGTGATTTCTCTGGCGGGAGTGGGGTACGTGTATTCCGGGATACGCGATTGAGCTTTACACGCGATTTCGCTGGCAGGAGCGGGGTACGTGTATTCCTGGGTACGCGAGTGAGCTGTCCATGCGATTTCTCTGGCAGGAGCGGGGTACGTGTATTCCGTGGTATGCGAGTGAGCTTTACACGTGATTTCGCTGGCGCGAGCGGGGTACGTGTATTCCGGGGGAACGAGAGTGATCTTTACACACGAATTGGCAGTGTGGCCCCTTCGGGGTGTCCCCTTCCCCCTCCCCATGACCCACAGGCAGCCCACACCACAGGGGCCCACCATGCACCCCTGGACATGCCCTGCAGCCAGCCCATCACCCCTTCCCATGCACCACAGGCAGCCCATCCACCCGGACCATGCCCTGCAGGCAGCCCACATCACAGGGGACCACCCTACGCCCCTGGGCATGCCCCGCAGCCAGCCCACCCACCCTGGTCATGCCCCACAGACACCCCACACCACACGGCCCCCCCTAAACCCCTGGTCATGCCCCGCAGGCAGCCCACACCACAGGGGGGACCCCTGCAAACACTCACAATGCCCTGCAGGCAGGCAGGCCACATGGCTCCATGCACTTGTGAGCCCCAACACAAGTCCCCCCCACCAGTTACAGGCACCAGCCAGCAGGCCCCAACTCATATCCCCCCACCAGTGAAGGGCACCTGCCAGCAGGCCCCAACACATGTCCCTCCACCCCACCCCCATTGATGGCAACCTGCCGGCAGGCCCCGACTCATGTCCCCCCCCAGTGACGGGCATCTGCCAGCAGGCCCCGACTCATGTCCCCCCAAACACCACGTCATAACAATACAGACCCTTGGTCCTAATGCCAACCCAAATCCCACCCCTCCTCCCCCCAGTACAAACACCTAACCATCCACTGCACCCACTCCCTAGTAAATGACCCATGCCATGAGAGTCTGAAAAGCATGCTCATGAATAAATGTCCTACAGAGGCACACAGTGGCAACACATGACTGAGCCAATGTTCATAGAGACATGCACGAAACCAATGAGAGTAGACCACACCAATAATGAAGATTTATGAAATGTATTAATAAGAAAACAAAATGACAAAATGAAAACCACACATGCAATGAGGAAATAATGAATGCAGTATGAAAAATAAAGTAAAATCCAAGCAAAAATTTAAATCCAAGACATGAAAACTGGACCCCTGCAGATGGCTGATGTGCAGGAACCAAATAACAGGGCACATTGCCAGCAGGCAGGCAGGCAGCAGCAGATGGCTCGTGGGAGGCTGCTCAGGGATCTGGGGGGAAGGAAAATGGACTTCTGGGCAGGAGCGTGGTCTTCCATGTGTTGTCCCGTGGCCAGCTTGATGCAGATTGAATCCGCATGTGAAAAATCAGCACGTTTCCGTGAAAATTGAGGAAAGGCCCTTAGCGCGTAAGCGCGTAAGTGATGTGGCACGCGTAGGCGTTGCTGTGCGCAGAGGTTAAAGGTCTGTGTAGGAAGCCTTTTTCTTGTACATGCTTTTTGTGGAGAGCAAGCGGGTGATTCTTGTACTTCTTGTCGGTTCACACACGATGACTTCACAATGGTTGCAGTGCGTACTCCTTGTTTACTGAGGCAGAGCTCAATTCTTCTTTTGGTGGGGGTGTTGCCAACGCGCACACGCGTCTCTTGTTTAAGTTCATTTTCCAGGCCGATGGTGAGTCGCGCACATATTTTTCCACTGTGGTTGCCCCCATGTGTCGTGTACCCATTCAGAGGTCATTGTAGCCTGCATGTACCAAGCGTACGCATATTTTGTGTTTCTGGGTGCCACAGCATACTGCTGGTCCTTCATTCCATGCACATGGGCTACCGAGGGGTTGCATGCATGTTTGTTTTTGTTTTTGGGGTGCCTGAGCATTGCGTTATCCGTCATTTTTCCCCAGGGGTCACAGACAGCCTTGCAAGAGCACAGGAGTATGTATTCCATCTAGTACCCTGCCCCCTTCACCCCAATTGCCCAGGACAATTATTTTCTGCACCTCCCATTCGCACACATCTGTGCCATGGTTGGGAGGCGACCATATAGTAAGGGAGGCAAAGGTGGTAGACTTCCAAGAGGTGGCCGCGGTAGGTGACGTGCCAGGATGAGCAGGGTGGCCAAGATGGCATTGGTGGCCAATGTGGGCAGGATGGCCCAAGAGGGCAGTGTGTCCAGGACCATTCAGGGACACCTATGCCCCCCCAGTGGGTCAGGGAGATGCAGCTGACACCATCCCAGCTCAGGCCCTGCTAGCCCGGCCCGGATTGGTCACCGAACTGGCACGGGATGACTCACAGGCCGACTTCCGTGTCACAAGCCACATGTGGCGGTGAAAGTTGCTGTCACCAGGCCACGTGGATCTGGGGCAGCAATGTCATCTGCTGCCCCGAGTAGCCAGGTTGAGGAGGCTGCATGGGCAGCTGCAGCTCACGCCACCCCGGCTCTGAGTCACCCAGGCTGGACAGTGTTGGTCTAGGACCCTCACACCAAGGCAGTTGTGCCGCTTGGTCCTGGCAACAGCACTCAGCAGCCAATGCCTGCTGTGAGACCTTTGGTCATCGTGCCATTTACTGCTTCTAGTGGCCAGTCCACCTGCGCTTTAGCCCCTACAGACCAGAGCGGTGTAAGTCACTCAGGGTCTGCACCACCTCTCAAGAGGAAGAAGCATGCTCTTGCGGAACAGGCTAGGACCCCAGGCACGGCTAGCCCCTCCGGCACGCCAAGGAAGCGGAGTTTCAATGATGTGGAACTAGATGCACTTGTGGGCTACGTGTCAGCACATGGCTGCAACATGCTGGTGACATCACGGTGCAAGACTTTGACTGCTCAGCGTAGGGCCCACTGGCAGTGCATCGCGGACCAGATTAGTTCCCTTGGATTTGTGAAGCGCACAGCTGATGATTGCTCAAAGCGTTGGAATGACCTCAAACGCCGAGCAAAAAACAAGCTGGCTTCCATTTACGCCTCTACTCTGGTGACTGGCAGTGGGTCACCACCAGAGGAGGATGAACTCACTGAACATGAGGCAATCGTTGGAGGGTTCATCACAGAGGATCAGATCCAAGGCGTGGGAAACCTAACAGATCTTGAGACAATGTCCGGTGAGTGCCCCTGCGTGTGTGTCCCAACCATGTGTATGTTGCTTGGGTGATGTGTTCTGATTGAGTGCCAGGTCAGGCTGTGTAGTCATAACTGGTATATGTGACCCATGTAGTGCCTCCTACCCATCCCCCACCCTTGGGTTTGGGGTTCACTGTATCCCTACTGACCGCTGCAAACACTTTGCACATGATGACTGCACTTGCCCTTAAACTGCCATTATGCCACAACATTCTTAATACAGGTTTTCTCTTTATTCTGCCTGATTGATGGAATCATTTGCATGATAAACGCAGATTTGTGTGTTGTTCTGCCCCAAAATCACCATACTTCAGACAGGGATTTTCCCCCACAAAGCCCCACATATGTTCACTTTTTAAGCAAATGATTTCATCAATCAGATTGACTGCTGTGCACCTACACATGCACTGCACCCCATCACTTCTGAGCCCTGTTTGAATGTTCAACATGACAATCGACTTGTGTCATGTCCAAGTGCCCCACCATTGATGTATCCATGTGCCTCCCATCACTGTATTTGAACACACTGGCGTTGTTGCAGCGTGTGACACATGTGTGTTTTGTCCCACTCTTTTGCATGTTCTGTTTGATGATATGCGTTTGACATGGATGGGGGACAGTAGTGATTATCTCCCATCTGGGTGTCCTTGTCAGTTCTGGCATGGCTATGCTACGTGCCATCTGTGTGCTGGCATGTGTCATGTTTGTGGATGGTCCATGCCACTCACAGGCTGTGTGATGCAGGTGCTATGCACCATGCAGCACATGTGTTGCTTTTCCATTTTGGAGTCATCAGTGTCTGCTTTCAGGCTCCCCTTCCACTTCATTAGCATTGCATGCATGGCTGAGTTTGTGTCATGTGTGACATGTCTGATTAATGTATTGGATGTTTACATTGTGATGCCTATGTGTGTCAGCTATGCTGTTCATGCATGTCTTCATTACTTTTCATTTTGTGCAGGTGATGAGGCACTAGATGCTGTGGAGGAGGAGGAGATGGCACAGGGGCAGGAGTACTCAGAGCCCCAACCAAGCACCACTGGAGGACGTGGGGTGGTGGTGCAAGAGAATCCATTGGTCCTACAGACCATCCTGTCCACGGGTGTCTCTGGGTACACCTCCGATGATCTCTATGGCTCAGGTGCTGAATCAGACATTGAGACAAATGTCCCGTCACAGGTGAGTGTTTCAGGCAGGGATGCTGTTCTGTCCAACGCACCTGCACTGGGGGTAGACCCCTCAACGGCCCATTCAGTTTTGGAATTCCCGCCTGTGGCGGTTACAGATGCAGGGTCACACTTCCCAATATTTGCTCCTGTTCCTGGGGCAGCAGATCAAAGGAGGAATGCAGTCCTGTAGCCTCAGGCAGTGCCAGCACAGCAAGGTGCACATCACCTTGGGGCCAACAGGTGTCGTGTCCAGCAACGCAGTGGCCGTGCGCCACCAGGAAATACTGTGTGGGAGAACTCCATTTATGCAATTGCAGCACAACAGGGGGCATCATGTGAGATGATGGCTCAGGCGGTGGATAGGGTGGCCACTTCCATTCTCCCCCCGAAAAGCAGGTGGAGTTCCAGCAGCAGGCAACCAAGTCCATGTGCCGCTCACACAGGGAGGACATGTTGGCTGCCAACAGGGACCAACGGGCTGAACTGGAGGCTCTGCGCACAGCCATATCTGCAGAGGCACAGGCCCACAGGGATGCCCTGAGGGAAGAAAACAGCTCCCTCAGAGCTACTCTGGGTGCACTTGAGGTGTCCCAGAGTACAAGGTCAGAACAGCAGCTGGAGCAGCTAACACGCACAATCTCAGCTGATCTCCAGGCAACCAATGAGGAGATCTGTGCATCATGTGAGGCCTTGCAGGTGGAAGTCTGTGATACCCGTGAGGTGCTGCATGGGGATCTCCGGAGCATCATCCTGCAGAACCAAACCTTTCAAGCGCGCATGCTTGCTGCCATGAAGGAGCATACCAGGGCTTTGCATGGTCTGCCTCCCATACCACGCACACCTTCTAATGTAGCACCAGAGGGTGACAACAGCTACAGCAGTTCTCCCCCTTTTGGGTAGCCGTGCAGGCCATGAGCCTTTGGAGGGTATTTTTATTTTCTCAACATCCATGCATGTGGATGTTGCGGTGCACCCTGTACCTCCTCCCTTCTGGGTGGATCCCCCCGCCCCCTGGTCAACCCATGACCATTTTTTATTTTATTTATTTTTTTCATCTTTTTTTGTTTATTGTGCGTTCATGTTACAGTGTGTTGCTTTGTGTGGGACCCGTATGCATCCTCTGTGTGTTCTAGCTGGGCCCATGCAGGCTTGTCTTGTGTTTGTGTTTGTCCAGACACATATGCCACTTCTGCTTCCCCTTTCCATGGACTCACAAGGGTGGCACCATGTGACAGTAACTTACACAGAGGCATTGGGCTTCCATCAGTTGTGTGGCCAGTCTGTAGTCCAAACTGTGCATACACCCCTAGTGGGGATTACTGATGATTTCTCCACTGCATGGTTGATTTGTATATTGTATTCCATATTGCTCATCATGCATATTTGCATGTAGCTTCTTCATGTCATACCTTGCCTGTCTCCATTGCAGATGCAGTTCATGTTGTGTGCAGTCCCCTGCCAAATTTACCTACCAGCAACACACTGGAGATGGAAGGGGTTGATGTGCTGCCTTTGTCATGTTGTCACACTTGCACTGTTGTGATTGGTTACTGTCAGACGTTGCCATTGTTGGGTCCTGTATTCATGTTTTGTCATGCTGGTAAGTGTATGTTCTTGTCTGCTGTTTCTTTTTCATAGCTGAGAGGGAATTGTCTGTGGCCTGTTTCCATTTGTGACGGTGCACTTTATGACAGTTGTGTAATGTGTTGTGCATTCATTTGGTTGCTTTCACATTGCATGCCATGCCATGGTGTCTTGGGCGGGTGAGATGGGGTTCGGAGGGGTTGGGTGACATACCAGTATTTGGTAGTCCTTCATGCAGCATGAATTTGTGCCTTTTACTGACACAGCATTGGGTCTGTTTAAGTATCTAGGGATGCACACAATGTAGCACTTCCAGAGAAACAATCTCAGGGTGGTATGGTTGTGACAGTTGACTGTCCCTTTGTCATCAATTGTCAGCTGGTATGTGCCAGGCCTGTGTGCACTCCGCAGGGGTGGGATTTTAGGTGAACAATGTTGCCACAAGCTGGGTAGGGGCTGCCTCGACACGTGCCCTTTCCCCTCCCATGCGCAGTGGCCGTGCATGTGGTTGGGGATGTGAGGGCACCATCATGTACACCGGCACGCCTCGCCAGGTTGCAACATTGTGCAGGACACATGCTGCCACTATAATCCTGCACACTACTGGGGGCACATATAGCAGCTGGCCGCCAATGCGGTCAAGGGAGCGGCAACGTGACTTCAGCACTCCGAATGTGTGCTCCACTATGCCCCAGGTTGCAATATGGGCTGCGTTGTATCTTACCTCGGGCGGTGCAGTGGGGTTCCGTATTGGCATCACCATGTAGGTGCTCAGAGGGTAGGCACTGTCCCCTGGGGAGGTGATAATGGTTGTCATTAGTTGGGTTTTGCCATTTCTCTGTGTGTGACATGCATGCATGTGCAGAGGCATTTGTACTCACCAATGAGCCATGTGTCGCCATGCCTCCCAGCTTCCAGGTCCCGGTTTAGGGGTGACATTCTGAATATGAAACTATTATGGCTCGACCCCTGATAGTTGGCATATACAGACGTGATGATTCCCTTGGCATCACAGGCAAACTGCACGTTGATGGAGTGCCAGTGCTTGCGGTTGCGATAGATGTGCTCAGTGGCCCTAGTTGGAGGTAGAGCCACATGGGTGCAATCAATGGCACCTAGCACTTTGGGGAAGTGTGCCACCCTGTAAAAGTCCTGGACCACGGCCTGCCTTTCTGCGGGTGTTCTGGGCATGTATATGTGCCTGCAGATTGAGGGGCGTGCAGTCATGATCACCAACACCTGGTGTAGGCAGCATGACTGCGTGGCCTTTGAGACGCCCCCAACTATGGCACTTGTCTGCTGAAATGACCCAGTGGCCAAGAAATGCAGTACATTGAGCACCTTATCCAAGGGGCTCAGTGCTTGGGAGCACAGGGTGGGTGATGTGAGGTCATCCTCCCACTCAGCAACCAGGTCTATGATGATATGGGGTGGAAACCTGTACCTGCCATAGACCTGGTCATCAGGCATCCTAAAAAGGGATTTAAAATTTAGGGCCTGGCTATCCTCCTCATCCTGCAGTGTCCCACGACCACTGCTGCGAGGAATGGTATATTCATCGTAGCTCATGAGCTTGTTCGTTGTTTGCACGCACATTTATGTGTGCAGGGCCGATTACTCCTGCTTCTGCCTGACGTACGTGTTTCCGGATTAGTGCGTCTTTTGTGGCGCGCGGGTTTTCCCTGTTCGATTCCATGAATACGTGTTGTTAGCGTGCGTGTGGGCGTTGCGAGGATTTAGCAGCGGTACTTCCCTCGTAAAACCCACATTTCCACGTGTTGTTCCCCATTCTGCATGTTCTGCCCCCTTTTTACGTGTGTGCGCTGTACTGTGTGCACATTCACTGGCCTTCTCACGCACAGCCTTCGGCATGTTGCAATGACGTGTGCGCCACACGCGGATTCAGCGCAGATCTCAGGTAAACCACGCACAGCGCCTTCCATGAATCAACAAATGGCTGTGTGCGCGGCTTTCCCACACGTGCGCTGCAATTTTCACGGTTGCGCCCCCGTTTTTAGTGCACATTAATTCCATGAATTACCCTGTAATTATTAATAATGTTCTTAAAATATTTGTTATAACAATAGCCTGACCCAAAAGCAGTGCGTGCACCTTTATACTTTGAGCCTTGGTTTGGCTGCAGTGTGAAAACTAAGCAATACCCATTAACCTTTTAATGTCTGTCCTATAGAGGACCAAATGGTCAGGACAAAAAAAAATAAGTTTTGCTTGGTGGACCCCGGGCAAATGTAGGTGACCAGACATTGTAGATCATTCTTCCATGTTAGGGTGCATACATATTCCTTGCAGCAAAAAATTTAACACTTTTTATATTTTTATATATAAATGTATATTCCGTAAACAAACCAGAGATGATCATCATTTCCCACAACCACCACATTTTCTGGGGTTGGTTGCCATGAATCATATCATCTTAACTCTGTCATAACTTTAAAAAATGGCTGCATTTTAAGCATTTTTTTATGCTTTATTTTTCTCCAGTTGCTCTGCCATGGCCAACAGCCACTGCCTTAAGCTATGGCCACTGTTCATGTTGCACCAATTACTAAATATGATATAGGCAAGCTGGCAAAGGCCTTTGGCCAAAAGCAGTGGCCCTGCCCTAAGGCCGTGGCCCATATCCAACTCTCTAGTAACTAACCAGACACCATCGGCCATGGACTTTGGATCTGCATACCTTTCAGATTGCAAAAGGGAGACTAGACTATGATCTACTGACAATGGCCTTTGGCCATGACCAACAGCCACAAGCTTCGGCCATGGCCACTGAACATGTTGTAACAATGACTAATAAATGTCCATTCCCATAACCCCCTTCCTAGCAACTAACAAGATTTCACAGGCCATGGTCCCTAGCCATATCCTCTTTCCAAATTGTACACCGTAGGCAGAAGACCACGGGCCAATGTCCCTCTTGCACCAAATTGGATAAAAGTCCATAGCCATGGCCAGCAGGCCAAGACTAAGTATGAAACCCATATTCCCATATTATTAGTGCTATCCCTGTTGCAAGTGTTGCACCCTGGGGGGGCAGGAAAGCATATTTGTTCTGGCCGGTTTGCCGATATTCGCGGATATAATCGAGGCTATGAAGGACTGTGGGTTCCCGTGGTTAAGAGTAGTTCTGTGCCTGCAGCTATATATTTTGGGGTGTCAGTGTTTTATTTCTTGTTGAAAGTTATTTTTTATAGGTATGATGACATCGGGGGTGAAAAAACACTGCCTATTGCCAAATGCCATGGTAAGTGACACAGTAGCTATTTGTGAGTCTTATCTATTTTAGCTGTGTGTTTTCAGACTTTCGTACATGCGTGCTGTCTGTGTGAAAGCGTTCATGTAGGAAAGCAGGGGTAGAGTTCTTACGTATCCTATCTGATAGGATGGGGTAGGGGTGCTACAGGGAAGGGGATACCGCGTCTCACCATCTGGCATCCTACTCCCACTCCCCAAAGACCCCTCACCCAGGTGATACTCCTGCACTGGTCTACCCCCAGGAACTGGATCCAAAAGCATTGGCTGTGTCCTGGCCACCTGGATGACAGATCTCCATGGACTAGTGGGTGAGACACCTTCTGGTTTCACACAGTGGGATGATTATTTGTGGCTGCACACCACTGCACGCGCTGAATTAACACCTGCACACACACAGATGTCATCTTCGGCATGGGCATAGCCACCTCAATATATCTCATCGTGTGATTGGACATTTTGTTGAGGGGAATAGGAGTCACGTGTAGGCATGGAGCCTCAGCGCATGGTATGATTGGCTGCTGCATCAGGCACGATGATGCGTAGCCACGTTAGATGCGTAGCTGCATTGAAGGAGGTTAACCTCCTATTGGTTAATTTTGCACATGCAGGTTTCATCAAAAGGCAGGCGTCACTGCATTGCAACGTGTGATTGAATCTTTTGTTGATGCGGATAGGCGTCATTTGTAGGCGCAGAGCCGCTGCTCATGATATGAATGTCTGGTGCATCAGGCACAAAGATGCATAGCCGTGTTTAAGGCGGTCGACATCCTATTGGCTCATTTTTCATGTGCGGGTTTCATCAAACGGCATGGGCATAGACGTGTCAATACATCACAGCTTGTCATTGCCTCGTTCGTTGACGCGGCTAAGCATGCTCATACTCCTATTGGCTGTTAAAAACAGGCACACAGCCGTTAGCAGCATCCACGTAGCTTTCAAAGTGATCAGGCCTTCCATTGATGCGGCTAAAGCCACATGCAGGTGCTACTCCTGATTGGGCGATGTGATTGGTCAATCATTTAGGCGCAAACACGTCATTGCGCTTTGTTGTATCCGCGCGTACGTAAAACACATTTTGGTTGGCTATATCGTATAATCGTGGTTACACCTCTCTTGCAAACACTTTTTTCAAGTTTTCTGTCATTGCTTTTGGTCTCTTGGTGGGTGAACTTGATTGTGAGCCTTCAGGAACTTTTAAAAGCAGTACCTTGATTTGGCCATTCCTTTTTTACTTTTCTTTTTTCTAAACCTTTGTCCTTTGTCTCGTGCTTTGTAGTTTGTTATTTTATCTTGGTGACTAGTACCCATTCTTGTGTTAAAATATATTTGGCCATGCACACTGACCATGACTGAAGGCCCTGCTTAATGCCAGTTACTGTTGTACTGTAATTAGTGATGTCATCCGTGATGTGATCTGTGATGTCATCATTGTGGGCATAGGTTGTGTCACAGAGGGCGCAAAGTTAAGGTCGCTTAAGCTGAATTTCAGGGGTTTTGTTGCGGAAAGTTCTCACCTTAACATCCCTGAAACTAAAGTTTTTTCCTTGAATTAAACAGCCTGCAATAGTTGCTGTGTAGTTATGGTTAAGTTGCACAACCCATAGGAAGAGCTAATTTTTTGCGGCTTATAACTTTGCCACCCCTGGATAAATCCTAAACAAACTGCAGAATAAGTATATGGCCCATCAGATTGATTCTGCAAAATGTTGTGAGGTTTCGTGCAGGAGGGGCAAAGTTATAGGGCGGGCCCCAAAAATGTGTGGTTTTCCCATAGACCCAATGAAAAAAAAATCTGCTCATGTCTGCAGGCTCTTGAAAGCATGCTTTTGTTTATTTGGTGTAAATCCGTACAGTATTATTTGTTTAAATGGCCAAAAAGTAGGTACAAAAAATAGTGATATCTGGGTTCAGCCTCAGCCTCTGATTGGCCCAGAGGACACGTGAAGTCTGCAGACATTGGACGCGCCCACTGATTGGTCAATAACAAAACGTGAGGTGCATTATGTTTTGGGGAAATACCCACCATGTTGGATACTCGGACAGCGCCCATAATGCGCGAACATCGCGGTAAAAACATTTTAAAAACATTGCACTTATCAAACTATTGAAACAATCTCTGAGAGGTGAGGGGTGATGAGGATGGGATGGAATATGCCATAAAAAGCCAAAAAATGGGTGGTTTTCCACCTTTGAAGTTTGTGAACAGGCCTGGACAGTCCTGTAATGTTCACGAACATCGCAGATGTTCGGCGGCATCCATACATAGTTTTGCATTACAGGGTTTGTGAAAAGCAGTTTTTGGATGCGGTATAACTTTGGCGCCACACAATTAAACTGTATGAAGTTGTGTGCGGTTTTGCCAAGAGGAAACACTGTATCAATTGAGTTGCACTCTGTAAATTTGCTCAGAAGCATATCCTGAATCTGATCAATTTTTTGTAATTTGCCAATATGTTTGGCTATACTTCATGTATCAGTTCTCTAACCGATGGCACCATCTCAAAAGAATCCTCTTGAAAAGTAAATTCACTTGATGCTGCAACAATTTGGAATCTACAGCCATGCCACTGTCCATTTTTAAACACTACCAGACAACTAGCCATGGGTTTTGGCCATGCCCACTATACATTTAGTACACTCCCAAGATCACTAGCCAAGGCCTTGGGCCATGGCCAGTGGGCACGGCTGCTCTATATTTTAAAACACTTGCAACCCATCACTCAAAGACGTTCATTAATCACAAACTGATTTTGACCTGTTTTGACAGTGGTATTGTTATGTATAAATGTTTGCAGGCTTTGAGAACTCACAATGTGTTTAGTCAATGTGCAGTAAGATTAAATTATTTTCCATATATCACACACTTTGGTTTAAGTAGCATGCTACAAGCCACTTGTTGTATGGCCGGTCTCTTTGTGACTGTTGTGAAACATCGCACAACCCCAACGTAACCGCATTCAAGCAGCACGGAAAAGGGAAAAAAATGACCGGTTGCAAGAATAACATATGCCTAGGTACTTTTGCCCCATATCAAAAACGTAATCTGGCACCTATGAATATAAGCACAATAAGAGAGCATATATCTTAAAGTGAAATATACAAATATAGTTCAATTGGCCTTCCCCTTAGAAGAAAATGCGCAAGACAAAATAGCATTGGACAATTAAAATAATTAATGAACACCTGGAAAATAATCTGAAAGCGGAAATGATCCACTAAAGATACTGGCAAAGTATAAAGGAGCTCACCTTTTAAACCCAGCAATCTGTCGTGAAATATTCCCTAGAAAACAAAATCCCAATACAAGCCAAGTGCTTGTTGTCTTGTGGGTGAGCATATGCAATGGGAACTTGACAGCCTGAGTAAAACCTTGATAGCCAAATACTTTAGCAAACTTGCCAACCTAAAAATAAATTGAGGCTAGTGTCCTCGATCCAAAAATAAGTTAAGCTGTCCACCCACATGTCCTTTACTTGTGCCCTGGAAGCAACCACAATCAGGTGAGAATAACTGCACCAGTGTCAAGGAATGTAAACTCTCTTGCCACATCGTGGACAAATACTCATGACTTACTTGCCCTCTCATCATTTCCCCTCCTCACCCCAATATCTGGCTTTCAACAATACTCTGCTTTATAAGATGACTTGAAAACAACACATATCATAGCTTCATTCAAATATATAAACCCTTGTAGAACTATGTTAGGCAAAAAGTGTACAATTGTGGCATAACTCCCCCAATCTTGAATGGGAGACTACAAATACCAGAATGCCATTCAGCAAAAAAGTTAAAGAATGGTCCCTGAGTGCAATATTTTCAACAACTGGCAGTTGCACAGTGTAAAAAAAATAATAATAAGTTTTATTCTGTCTATTTTCCTAGTGTGTTATGAGATATTTAAAACTAAGAAAACACACTGCATCAGGTACTATGGACTATCTCCCATCCATGCAGTAACCAAGGCCGACCCTGCTTTGCTTCAAAGCGAGGAAGGGGCCTGCCCCCTCAGGACATGTTGCTGTAAGTGATATTGTAAGTTGTGTGCATTTATTAGGCAGCATGGCCTGAGGGTGCTGGCCACTACCTTGCTTTGAAGCTAAGCAGGATTGAGTCTGGATACTGCATGGATGGGAGTCTTGGATGCCATGGCCAGTGAATTTTCACCCCAGATGTCACTGTAGCTGTAAAATAAAACATGTTTTCTATTGCCAGGCTAGCTGTAGTTTTATAACCCAAATATCGGAAAAACTCACATCACCAAGTACCCCCCTCATTTGTGGCAGCTCCCCCCACTTCCTAGATGGCCTCCTCACTTCCCCTTCCTTCTTCCATTACGCCCACAACACACGCTGTTTCCTTGACGCAGTTTGCTTTGCGATGTCAGCTATTCAAGGATATAACCAAGGTTACAGAAAAGCTCTGTGTTGCAAACTCAGACCGTAGACCCCCTCCAACTCTCAAATTTCACTTGGTGCCCTCTGGCCACCCCCCACATCTAGTCTTGGCTATAGGCACAGCTAGCTCTGCATCGAGAGAAAAACAAGAAGACGGCTGTTTCATTTTTTAAAACACCCCATTTTGGCAATTTACCTGAGATATCACTATCTATTTTGGAGAAGGGGGCACACCTTTTTCCATCAAATATTAAAAAACCACGGCACGGAATAACCCCAAACCACAAAAAGGCCTCCAGTAAATTCTTGTTATGTTATGTTATTCGATTTGTAACGCGCCTAAGCCCGTGAGCATACAGGCGTCGAGAGACAGTGAGGGAGGCGAGATGCTGAGCATGTAGTTCTAGTAAAATAGCATCGTCTTCAGCTGTTTACGAAAAACACGGCGGTCCTCTGTCTTTCGTAGCTGTAGGGAAAGAGCATTCCATGCTCGAGCCCCTTGGACGTGAAAGGTGCGACATAAACCCTGTGATCGTTTTATCTGGGGTAGTTCCAACAGGAAACCGTCGGCAGATCTTAAAGATTTCCTAGGTCGGTAGATGCTAATCCTTTCCTTCAAGTATACAGAGGCGTTACCATAGATATATTTATGACAGGTTGTGAGCAGTTTGAACTGAATACATGCTGCCACCGGGAGCCAGTGGAGTTTTTTCTGGCTGCACTGGTGGGTTCTGAGTGTTTCATCTGGTAGATGATCCGCACCACAGCATTCTGTATTTTCTGTAGCTGTTGTATGTCAGCCTTGTTGGCACCTCCCAGCTGTACATTACAGTAATCTACACGTGGCAGTATCACTGCCCTTACGAGTGTGATACGATTTTCCACCGAGATTAGTGGTGCCACTTGTCTAAGGACCTTAAGGTGGTAATTAGTGTTTGTGGAGATAGCTGTAACATGCGCCTCGCAGTCTAGACGTTCCTCCATGCATGTACCTAGTGTCTTAACTTTCTGCGCCACTTTGATTTGGTTTCCCTCGATGGTAAAATGGGCGTACCTGTGATCTAATTTAATTTGGGCCTGTCGAGGGCCAAAGAGCATTAGTTCAGTCTTAGCCGCGTTTAAACAAAGCCAATTCGAGGTCATCCATTGTTTTATGACCTGGTAGGCTGCTGCTAGTGTAAGTTGGTCAATGTCATGGTTCCCAGTGATTTTCAGCACCAATTGAAAATCATCGGCATAGTTGCAAAAGAAGATCCCCAAAGATTATAATTCAACACACAGAGGGAAGATGTAAAGATTGAACAGCAGGAGGGAAAGACAGGCCCCCTGTGGAACTCTGCATGTCATGGTCTGTGACTCGGAGGCACAGTCACCGCAATAAACCCGTGACTGGCGACCCTCCAAGAATGATCCGAGCCAGGTGGTAGCATTTTCGGATAGTCTGCCAGCAGTGGACATCTGGTCAAGCAAGATTTTATGGTCTAGCAAGTTGAAAGCTGCTGATAGGTCCAACAACATCAGCAGCCCCGACTTACTATGTTCCAATTTGGAAAGCATGTGCGTCTGCAAATCCAACAACGTAGTATCGGTGCCATGGGAACTCCAAAAACCATATTGCTTCACATCCATTTTGCCGGTGTCCAGTACGTAATATTGCAATTGTACAGTAGCTACCTTGTCAATGAGTTTGAGGAAAAAGAGGGTATTCGTGATGGGCCTTAGATTAGCAGCATCCAGTGGGTCCAGCCCTGCTTTCTTCAACAAAGAAGTGACGGCTACATTTTTAATGGACTGCGGGATCATGCCATTGCGAAAAAGAAGAACTGACGAACCGACAAAGGAAGGGAGCAAACAACTCCTGGTGCTCTAGGATAAATTTGGAAGGAAAAAGTTCACCCGGGCAGTCATTGGGATGCATAGTTTTAAACATTTCAGTTAGTGAGGGTTCTTTAAACTCAAAATCGGCAGGTCGGTCTGATTGACCAGCTGCTGCAAGATTTAGACTGGTCCAATCTTTTGACGAGTCAGTACAGGTAGCTGTGTTAGACTGGTTAAGATTCGATGTGAGACCTAGCAATGAGGATGTTTGTATCTCTTGCCTGATTTTATTTTGAGCCTTCAGGAGCTACTAAGCAAAAGCTTTCTGGTCTCTGTAACAGTCGTTGACTGTAGATTTGATTAGCGGGTTGCAGACGATAGGTTTCTCCCATGTTCGAAATAATCGGAAGAGTTCTTTAGTCTTGTCTCCAGATTGATTTATTTGATCGTCATAGAAAGTTTTCTTGGACTCAATAATTGTCCTCTCAAACTGCTTTTCGATGAGTTTGCAAGCCAGCAGATTTTCATTAGATTTGTCTTTAAGCCAGGTGTGTTCTGCTTGTCTTTTACTGGTTTTCAGCTCAGCTAATGTAGGTGAGAACCATTTGTAGCAGTTGGGCAGGTCTTTGATGATTTTGTCCTTCATAGGGGCCTGTTTATCTAGCATTTCGAGCATTACTTCATTGTAACTAATTTTAAGACTCTCGGGCCATGAAGGCTTTTAGTTTTGGTCATAAGTGACTCCATACAAGCCGTTAAGATGTGAGGGGTGACATTTTTAAAGTTTCGGGCTTTAACCGGGTGTGCCACCACATGTACTCTTGAAGCTTTACTAGGAAGCTTCAGACAACATGACAGAAAGTAGTGGTCAGACCAAATTGATATTGATATTGATATTTTATTTCTATCGTGCTCGTACACAAGTGTTTACACATGTTAATACATGGGGTGGAGGAAATAGGTCCGAACTGAACAGTTCCGCCTCCAATCCAATCAAGTACATGACCCTTATTGTGTGTGGGTTCGGTATTGTGACATATGATATGATGTGTTTTCAACATTTTTTCTAGTTGGAGTGCCTTTTTATCAGATTTGTCATTTTTCCAATGGCTAAAATCACCCAAGACAACAAGTACTGAATTTGTGGTCATCATGGGAGCTATCGTATTGACTAGATCATCATTACAATTACCTGTGTTTCCTGGTGGGCGGTAGAGTAGTACCATATTTAGACTGTAGTTGGGATTCGAGGTCAATTTCACATGAATGATGTCACTGCCTGTGCATTGCATTTTGGCCTCATAGAATCCCAAATGCTTTTTACAAATAATTGCCACTCCACCCCCAACATTATCCTCCCTGTGTCTCCCAAAGAACACGTAAGGTGGGGGGGTCACCTGCTATATGGTTGGCCCATGGGCTTCGGTAAGCCATTTCTCAGCGAGGCACATGACGTCAGGTTCGTGCTCTTGAACATAGTCATGTACTTCTATGTCGTGTTTTACCAAAGAGCGGGTGTTTAGTAGAATGATGGTAAGTTCAGTGAGAGAAGTTCCAATGGGATTTCTGTTATGGTTGTCTGGAGTAATATGATGAGATACGCTAGTGGATCTAACATTAGGGGTAACTCACTTGGTCTGTGGTATGGGTTCCTCCTGGGGGTCCCTTATCACACATATCCCATTCGACTTACCGGTGATAGCCATGATCTAGCGATTCGGACTAGCAGAGTGAGCAGCAGAACTTGTTCACGCTGGCGCATTCACATCTGTTGACTGAACAAGTACTGCAGGAGAACTATAGTCCTTCTGGGGGCTGTAGTTTAATCTCCTGCTGCGTGTGTGCCGAGATACAATCTCGGATTCAATTCACCCGCGCTTTGATTCCTACGTCTCGTCTCGCAACGAGCGAGTTTCAGTATGCAATCAAACTGGCAATATTAAAATTAAAATTTTATAAAAGTGAAAAGGTAACTGTAACTGTCACAATGATTAAAAACAATTCTAAATAATACCTTCAATTGCAGAACTAAGCAAAAATAAGAGGCTACAACACCTGCACCTACTTGTCTATCTCTGGCTTCAGGCCAAAAATGTTTCGGACCTGGTCCAAATCCATCCAGCGGTTTGGACTGTGCATCCAGCAAAAATTGTGTTTGGGAATATTAATGGGAAGTGGGCTGCAAATTTCTTTTTTTATTTTTATTTTTTACCAAATCTTTACCAAACTTTGTAATCTGTGCTTGGGGTGGGGCTCTGTCTCTAATTGAGTTTACATTTTCAACGAAACCCATTGCACAATTCGAACGTTATTAGCAATAGAATTCTTTGAGGTTCCGATAGGCGTCTGACTCACCTTAACTATAGTGCAGAGGTATATATATATATATATATATATATATATATATATATATATATATATATATATATAGGGCGGCATTCACTGTACTGTACTTAAGGTGAGTGACATGAGTCAAAAGAAATCCCAACATTCTAATGCTAATAACTTTTGACTTGCATGATGGATTTGGCTGATATTTTCCAATACAAACCATTTGCCATGCCCCGCATCAGACTGGAGATTATGGGAAGGATTCACGTTAAAAAATGAAAACATTATTAAGAAAGCAAAACAAAACAAAACAAAATGCTGTTTTCAGCCCAGTACAATTCATTTTCTCATAGAGCCTCCTTGCTACATCTCACAAAAATGCACATACAATTGTACTGACATTCTGCCTTTCTTTTTCTAATTGTGGACAAAACAAGTTTGGTCTTTTCCTCATTTGTCTTTGAGTAATTTGTGAAAAACATAAGCATTGTTTGTGAAAAAAGTTCCATTAGCCTAGTAAAAGTATCTTTCATGGCAAACTGAAAAGATACACCAAACTATCACTTCCACAATGCGCTACAATCATTTCTGGATGTTTGAAATGTACCATATCTTCAAACATGGGCAATAATTGAGTCAATTTTGTACTATTAACTCCATGCCATACCACCTCCAAGTTTTCTAATCCAAGATTATTACAGATCCCAAGCTGCTCTACATGCATCTGCAACCAACAAATGCAGAGATCTCCGATAATCCGAACAGTTTTGTTATTCAGGTCCATGCTCTCAGCAGTTCAACCAAGAAATGAAGCACTTCCTACCCTGTCCTCCTCTGCAGTTCAACTCCTCCTCCACAAAGACAAAGCCTCATTGGCTAAGCCTCCCAACGTCTGCCGACATTTGCAATGTACGCAGCTTCCACAGTCCTCTTTCCATGCTGTACATGATCAAAGGGCCAAGATGACACTTGCAATGTGTCCACGAACAGTCGCAGGCATTCGCAGACATCAATGCACAGGGCAATCTTTCTTCCCTTTTTACCTTTATCTCTATAACATTCCCTGATTGGCTACATTCGAAAACTCACCCACCCACCATTCATATCCAAAAGCTCTATATCTACCCCTGTCACCTTAGTTCAACAGTTTAGATGTACCTCCCAACTCTGAGAGTGCACTTGTGCTGTGATTCAGTGCCTCCGCTATCACAAACTACTGTCCAAACATTTGTAGATTTCTATTTGCAAATTCAAGACCACATACATTCCACAATCTCCATCTAAGAAGACATAATATAAGCATGCTTTCATTCCCAGAAGATATTTTTAGTACCACCTTTTTATGATATAACTTCACCAACAAGTAATGTCCTGTGCTGCAAAAAAATGCTCACTGAAGAACCTGTCCAAATACCTAATTAGTGATTAAAAAAGGTTTCTCCATACATAGTTACTTGTTTGTGCTACTATTTAGATCACTGCACAATTCCACAGTTAGCAACATGACACATTCCAATCTGGAGACCCTTATCCAAAACGTTTTTCTCTCTCTATTCTACGAATTGTAATTGTCTGTATCTCACTAACCACACAATTCAAACTACAATACAACAAATATTGCACATACCAATAAAAATTCCATTAAAAAATGTGCCTTATGTGAAAAGTGTAGAACACCTTTATAAACGTACCTTTAACTTCACTTCAGCTGCAAGACATTTTCTATGCAACAAAATAAACTCCACTGCAACACCCACCCAACTAGCTCATTAAGACTTTTAAAAGTACTTCATCTGTCATTCAAAATTCAACATCCTACTATTATACCAAGCAACAATTCCATATTTATAAGTTCCATAATTATCACCCTACAGTTCAACACATATTTCCACCTTCTTTTCATCAAGCATTAGCAATGCTTAACAGTTTGTACTTTTCTGTACACATACAAAATGCAGTATCTGGTCATAGCATCAAATTCCAAACCGTTGAATGCCATACCATAGAAAGAAATCCATCGAAATAAAGCATCAAATGCATTTTTTTAAATGGTAACCGATTTAGTTTAATTTTAATGGGTTTTGAAGGTTCAAAAAACAGGGGTTGAGGGTGGAACCCCCTGCCCCAAATAATATATATATGTATATATGTATATTAAAATGCATTTAATGCTTTTTTTTAATGCATTTTTTCTATGTATGGCATTCGGCGGTTTGGCAGTAGATGCAATGACTACGAACCACAAAATGCACTTGCTAAACACTGCCATAGTAATATTAAGTAACACTTAGTGGTAACATGTGCAAAATGGTGCAAGTACATGCCCATTTTCATAGCAATTAATAGCAAATGACAAATACTAATACATAAGCTAAACATACTGCCTTTATCAATGCTTTTTTTACAGCACTTCAGTGAATGACACACATAGCTCTTATGATTTAACTGTCAACAAACAAAACAACCTAGGAGTCCTTTCTCATATACCATTTATTCCTATGTGTACTCTAGTGCAATACGTTTAGCTTATAGGTGGCTCTGACAAAACTAAAAATAACCTTCCTTTTGTGGAAACTAAACCACTGCTTCCTAGACTACTATATTATACATCCTTACCTTTAACATAATTCACTACAGCAGCCATCATGCTACTTTATGTAGTGCTTTTTTAATTACTTCTGCTTCCATAATAAAGGCAATGCCCTTTCAATTATACCAGTGCACAATTATCACATGTACCAACTACCTTTCTTTTACATTTACAGAAAAAAGAACATTGCCAAAAAGAAACTACAGAATAAAGAAAACTCCTATGTGAAGAGTCAAGAATGAAACTCGGGCACAAGTTAGCCATTATGTTGGTTAAAGACTTTTATTAAAAATAAAAGGGTTGGGAAACTGCCTCTCTGAACCTGCTCTAAGGGGAATTTCCCTAGTTACACCAAAAACTAAGGTTCGGTCTGTGTTCAGATACAAAACTGTCCCATGTCCAAAGATCTAAAGTGAAAATGAAATGGTCTTTAACCTTGGGTGGTTTAGAAAAGTGTCTGGTCAACAGAATCCTGATATTTCTTTGCAGAACTTCTTGCATACACACCCTTGCGATTGCATGGTATACTTGCTTGCCAGGGCTTCTTTTACTCACAGACTTCTAGGGCATCTTGTATTCACACACTTGTAATTGTCTGGTAAACTCTCCTGCCAGTTCTTCTTGTATTCACACAGTTGTAATTGCCTGATATACTCTCCTGCCAGGGCGTATGTTCTTACAGGGTCTCTCCCCACTTCAAAGTTGCCCATCTACTTTGTTGGATTATATATCCTCTTGATATATTATTCTATTCAGGTTTCCCATGTATTTGCACTGAATACATTCACATATCTGCAAGGGTCTTGTTTGTAATTCAATTCCTCTTTTTGCAATAAGTCCTTTCACTTCTTTTCTCTTTGTTGCTTTGTTTATAATTATTTGCATTCAGCATGGTCACTGATATGTCCCGTTGTCCCCGCGGTCTCTGGGTGCAGTCACTGTCTCTTGATGGCATTCCTGTCCTCTCCCACAGTCAGCCGGTGAAGGTCTTATTCTGCTTCCTTCTCCCGACCACTTTCTCTTCACTTTCCGGTCCGTCGCGGCTTCACTTGTAACGTCTGCTTCACCACAAGCTCTGGTAAATGAAGCACTGTTTACTGTCACCTGCAAAAGCACAGGATTCTCTTGCCGGTTCCTGGCATTCCTGCAACATGTCCTGCTCATGCAGCAGCTTCCTTCTTCTTGGTTGGTGAGCTGCCCAGCTCCACCATGCAGGCTGAGATTTTCAGTTTCGCGTAGAGGTGCAGCTTTCTCTCACCAATAGTAGACAGCAACTCTCTGCTTCTGCTCTTTACATTTCGTGGGCACAGGTGTATGTGAGTAACAACTAGATCACTCACTGTGCTTGGGGCCTCATCCTCTCTGCATTGGTCAATCACTCTTCCTGGTCCCAGTATTTTGGTAATTCTGGGAAAAGAAGTCCATGGTTGATGATTGGTTTGCAGAACTGGAAAAGGCAGTTTCATAAGGTAGACCAATGATGAAAGGTTGGCTACAGGTCTTTAGAAAAGTTTTCCCTATTCATCATAGTAGAAGGAGTAGAGGTATGACAATACGCCATGATGGTCTTAGATATGGGAGGGTTATCATCATGGGAAAAAGGGGGATACCATGTCTCACCCGATGAAGCCATGACATCTCCTCGGAGGCTGTCTCGCCCCATGTGATCCTCCCTCATATCGCTGCCCGCAGGGTCAGGATCAGGTTCCGTCTGCCATCCCTTGGTCACATGGGAGGAGGTCACTCCAGGAAATCAGTATTGACTCCATCGGATTCATCACACCTCCATCTCTGCAGCGTAGGTACATTAATTTGCCATGTATGCAACAACTATTGTAATAACATACCACTTCTGTGTATTACCCTAAACTATCCTTTCATACTATAGTCTATTCTATTCATCACTACCTCATTCCATTCCACCAATCATACTCTTTTCCATTACAGCACATTATTCCTTATTGAATAACACCACCACTCCCTTATTCAATAACACCACCCTCTGCAACACATACCACTACAAATACCTTATTGCACAATCCCCATCACCGACTCATACTTCTTCCACAAAGCACTTCCCAAATACAATCTATCATTGACCCAACGCCTCATACTTCTACACCCTCTCACTCCACTCACCTCCTTTTTTACTACACCTATCATATATCAATCTTCAGACACCACACTCTCATATACCTTTTCTAACAATTCATTAATTGCTATATTTCCCCTTACTCATACCATTACTGAAATTACATTATCTTCTATTATCTCAACATCCCCCTACATCATACCACTATATCACACATCTACAATCTCAGGCATTCTGATTCCACATCTTACTATACAATTGTAATCCATATTATTACTCCAACACCCCTCATCCTCATCCCAGTATCTTAAATGTAATTTTATAGTCATATTTAAAACACTGTCCCTCAGATAGCTTAACACCAATGCATTCTTTCCTTCACTTGCCCCTTCCTCATACCATAACTAAAATCATATTATTTTACATAATCCTCACATCCCTCTTCCTTATGCCACTACAGCAGAAGTGTACAACCTCTACAAGTAGTTCACTCCATACTTCCCACTATGTGTACATTCCTCTTCCACAACCTACTACAGCACTATACTCAGTATTACTAATTGTGGATGTTCTGACCCACTAGGCTCTGCCCTGCAACACCACTATGTGGTGCTTTCATCAGAAACAACAGGATGGCCGCCAAAAAGTTCTATGCGCTAAAAATCTCTGAGGAGGCCGCAGGGAAACCTGGAAAATAGGCCACCAATCCATTTTGCCTGTGTCAGCGGTAGAACCGGAGACCACACTACCGAAACCTGTCATTGGGCTGCCCGCCGAGTGAAATGAAACTACTTGAAAAAGCAGTGCTGCATGCTAGTAAAACCCAGAAGTGCTTTAAAATCCGTTTTTCCTTAGCTATTGAAAGTGCAAAATCATGGTTCCCAAACATCAGAAAAGATCCAACATCCTTTTGGGTGTTAAACATCACTTTATTTAAAGAATCCACCTAAGCACAATGTCAGGAGAAGCACATTTCAACACAAGAAAATCCACATTTAAAAAGGTGCTTGTCTGGAAAAATATGTCAGATATGGGCGCAGTACCGCCGCTCGCCTGTGTCAGAGCTGTCATTTACTTATACTGGCAGTTTAAAACTTGTGTCTTAGAATCAAATTGTGGAAAATAAGAGACTTGCCATCAAAAGCAATATAGGTTGCTACAATTCAATCTCTATGTTTGAAAAAGACTGGAATTATGAGATCTGTGTGTATTTGTGTTGAAAATGTAAGTTTATTTAGAAAAGGCAATTTTAAACCAGGGGTTTTAAAAGTGAACTAATGTTAGCCACAGTTCTTCAAAGGCACATTCCACAGTTTGCCCCAAACAAAGGCATCTTCCCCCTGCTCTCTGCTCAGGAACTGTCATTGAGTTGTTAATGGAGGTGGGAGGAGATTTTGGCCTGTTGCTCTGAGGAGAGACAAAAGACTCCCTTGATTGAAAAGATATGCAGATTCAACTGTCAACAGAAAACAATTGCCAGCAGGAAGAGAGCCTGGGAGTGCTCTGGACCCAGCCAAACCTTGGGGGTAGGACCAGACAGATTTGTAGATCTTAGATAACAAGAAAATATCTTTTTAGCAAAGACTCATAGAAAACTGTGAAACATTTGTAAACATCTGTAAATTAAAGGTTGTTAATATGAAAATGCTGCTTACCGTTTGAAACTATTCTGGACTCTGTGCGATGTTCAGAGACAAGACTACCGAAATTTGGATGTTGTAGCAATTGTGATAATGCTAGGAATATGACAGTTTACAGGATTATGCCCAGATGTCATGCGCATGTATGGAGAAAAATGTGGATAGATCTGACACTGGGTACCCAACCAAAAGCGCAAAAAACTGTCAAATTTGAACTGAAGCTCTCACTAAAATGGAACTCAGACGGATACTTGCTCTATTAAATCTGTGATGTATATATGTATTGCTAGCAAGTTGGTGAGATTGTAAATATGATTCATGTGAAAAATAGATATACTGTACAGAAACAAAGGGGAGGTACTCCCTGGATTGTAAAATGCAGCATCACTATGACACTAGATTTCCTTCTCAAATCAAGAGAGGGGAAATACTCTAACCAATAGGATTCCTAGAGGGTGTGCTTAGTATTATTCAGCCTACCCGCCCCTTTGGGAAATACATAAATAGAGACTGCTTAGGACCTAGACACACACATTCACCCATCAACTGATTGTCGGCGAAGCACTCTGCAGGAGAACCCAGATCCAAGACTCAAGAACTCTGAAAGCAGGAGGCTCAATTCCAAAGCTGAACCCCTGGCCTTTAAAATCTTGAAACCTGATTTTAACCCCAGACCTCCAAGGGGCACACCAAAAAGTGAACAGCTTGGCCGTGCTGTTTCTGCTTTCTTGCCAAGAACTCTTGCTAGAACCCAGAAATCCAAACCAGTAGAGCAGAACTATAACCAGATAGCTGTAACCCAGAACCAACCTGTCAGATCCGGTCCAGAGGAGAGGCCGTGCAGAGTCCAAGTGCCGTGCTGAGTGCAGAACCAAGCGCCTGAATCCTGTCCGGTGGGCTAGCAGATTCCAGTCCCATGTCTTTGACCTGATCTTTGATGCGCCTATTCCAAACCATAGTTGTGAGTATCTATAGCATAGAATTGTCCATAGCCAATCTCTTATCTTTAAGTAATCCTATCCAACCCATTCCATCATATCCAGAACTGCATTGTAGAACCTTTCTTGTTTTTCTGAATCTTTCCCTCATCCATATAGTCCTTTGATAATTGTGGTGATAATATCATCTTTGCGCTAATATATTTGCTGAAGAAAGACAAGTGTCTTGATGGGCAAAAGTCAGAGCAGAAGCGCTGCTGTTCTGGTGGCTGTCCCGTTGGGTATCTTGCACCTTCATAGATTCCCTAGTGTAAAGAAATTCCTGTTTGTAATTCCTGTTTGTAATTCGAAAGCGCATCTTTCATTTGAAAATCTTGACTCTTTCTGAGAAAAATCGACCTCTACTAAAACCTCTGTAACTTCCATACCGTACATGCTAGAAACGAAATTTAAGTGTCAAATTGAAGCCAACATCCTCAGCTTTCCAACGGACATAAAGCATTGCATTCCTCCTTGTAGTGTCTCTGTAATCAGGATTCTCGCGCGCTGAAAAGTTTGCCGCAAATTCGCGTTTGGCTCAATTTCAACATGTGTAAAACAGCTATTCTTTGCATCTGACCTCAGAATTCCGTTTCATTCTGCTAGTTGTTCAATCATCATTGCTAGTGTGTATCTGGAACCATACAAAGTGGCTCCCACTAGTTTTGAATCCAATTTACAGAATTAAATCCATTTTTCAGTATTGTTCCCATTCATTACAAACCACATTCAAAAGCATTTGAACTGTTTTGAAATCATTCCTGTTTCTCTCTGCTTGCTGTGCGGGGGGGGGGGGGGGTGACTGGGATTGAAACTGTATTGGTTGAGATTGTATATTCCTGAAACCTGTTTTCTCTCCTTCCATCTCTATATTGCATATTAGGGGGGGATTGAGTAGTATCAGGGGGAAAGAGTGACATTACATTTGATTGAACCCACATCAAGTTTTATTCCATGCTGCATTGTTTTCCTATCCATATCAAGTATTATCCCATGTTGCATTATTTTTCTTATCCATACTCATTCGGATTAAAGAGATTGTTGATTGTTATGATATCACCCAATGCTGATCATTGTATAAATAGTAATAGTGTGATATCTAGATATTGTTCAAATTCATAAAAGTGTGACAAATATATTGTTCAAATAATAAAATAAATCTTTTAACTTTGCAAAACAATCTGATTCTTGGTTCAGTGAGACCGGGGGGATTCAAAGAGAGGGGCGTGATATAAGGGTACATCATTCAGAAAAAAAGAACTTATAGACACAAATATATAATTAAGGGTTCCAGCTGTGCATCACATGCTCGGCATTGACTTTGGTGGAGTGCCGGGTTGAAATCACTTACATAATCCAACACCTATATCGCTCATATCTGTACCAAATATCAATGTGCATCATTATACATACGTCACGATTCCTCATCCCAGTATAATAACACCCACAGAAACCTTCCACAACATTAAAATAGGCACTTTCTTTTTTCTAACAGATAGAAAACAATACCTACTAAAACTCAACTAGTTAGAAAGCAAAGAAAAGATTGGGCAGATAAAAAGAAAGGAGAATCCTATACTCACCCTCCACCAAAACAATATATAGAACACATTCAAAAAAACAGGAGAACAAGTAACTGTGCTCTTGCAAAGTACATCAGTCATCACAAACAAAACTATTCGACCTCCTTCAAAAAAGAAAAGTAATCAAATATGTAGTGCAGATATTACAACTCAACATGAACCTCAAACTATAACTAGCAATGTTGATGTGTTCTTAGCAATCTCATAAAAAAATCTGAAAAGACATGTTCTTTGCTCAAAAGTGCATTAATATATGGTTACGCTCCACACCTCCATTTTCAATTGAGTAAAAGTAATATCACTCGATCTCTTAAGAATATTTAGCGTGCTCGGGAGAAACCATTTCACGATACACCATTTGAACAGTGTGCTGTTTAGATGGACATTCGCGTCCCCTGCACACATGTGGTACTGTCTATAATGGCAGTCAATATCCTGATGCTAATCATTCATCAGAATTATTAGTATAGGTTCTTATATAAATCTTTCTTTAAACACAATGTCCTGAAGATCAAAATCGTCTTTAATTAATGGCAAAACATAATAATATTAAATTTCCAAATAAATTAATCAAACATAAAATTGGCTTGGCTCAACGCATTTTGGGAGAATACCTTCTTTTGGAGCTGATTAATTCTTCTTCTTCAAATATAAAAAGTATCTGGCTAGGTTATGCCATGTGCCTTCTTCCGGTAAGGCCCTCATGAATCATAGTCTGAGGCTGTGGATAATCACTGCACCCTTCCTATTATGAGTTATTTCCACTTGGAGTTTTCTTAGTGAAAGTTTACAGTTCTCTTTCATAACAAATGTCTTGGTGGATGTCGTTCCTTACTCCACTCTTTATTGTTATAGATATACCATCTGTCCGACATTATAGCCTGAAGGAGAGAGAGTCATCTGAATTCAATTTGTCAGGTGATCTCCGAGGAGTTCAGCAGTGCATCCAATGCTCATGTGAAATGACAGTACCACAGGTGTGCATGTGAAATAGACACTACCACAGGTGTTCAGGGGACGGGAGTGTCCATCTAAGCAGGACAGTGTTCAAATCTTCACTTAAAAATTACCATCAAAACATTATCCTTGAATCTCTGATTGACAGTGCCATCAAACTAAAATGATCATTTTAGCAGCGCACCATTTTACAGTGCAAACTCTTGTGCATAGATTGTACAATGCAAAAAGTACTGCTCTAGAACTGCAAAAATTGAATGACAATCTTCTAAATGGTACATCCGAAGAACTCCTCCGATAAATACAACACATACAAAGTCAATATTTTGGAACTGAACTAGACTTAGAAAACACAGTTAACTTGGAAAACATAAACTAACAACCTTTCAACATTAACCTCCTTACAAACACATCCAAAAAATAAATAGCAACGTTTTAAAACCCATCTTGAAATTCCAGACAAAATGTGTGTTAGTTGTCACAGAACTTTCTGTGAGAAAAGTACACACATAGTAGGTATGGCCTACAAAATAGAAGACAATGAGGAATCACAATCATTCCAATTAGCTTTATATCTAACAGCAGAACATAAACACAATATAACTGATTCCATAATAGTTTGCACATTCTGCAATACTAAGCTAGATAATAACTAAATGCCATCACAAGCTATTGATAATAACTTGGAAATGTTTACACTTTCAAAAGCTATCCAACAATTTAATCTATATGAGAGTATCATAATTCAAACAGAACAACCATTCCAAACTATAAAGGGCCTCATTAGGACCCTGGCGGCCGCGGAATGAACGGTCCGCCTCATTACGAGGTCTCCTGCGAGACCAGGCGTCCTGAGCAGGACCCGTTAGCAGACCAGGATGCTAACACTGGGCCAGTCATTAACAGGCCCGTTGTTAGCATCCTCCCCATTCCCATTGAGCCCTATGCGGCTCAAATGGGAATGGGGATACATTTTTACCAGAGCCCAGAAAAGGGCAATTACCGGGTCCACCAAGGTCGGCATGACCTGGTTATTGCTCTTTTCTGGGCTCCGGTAAAAAATCATTACCGGCGGCCCCAGTGCCCTTAATAAGGGCACGGCTGCCGCTAGGGTCGTAATGAGGCCCAATATGTCTCTAACCCAAAACTGTCAAATTTCCTCCAACAGAATTACTCAAAGGCATTTGTGCAAAATAGTATACTTACCACTAGATATTAATGAAAATGTAGAAACACAGGGAGTAGGTTTACCAGTACAACAATCTTTTATTGTACTAGTTAATGGCGTGCCAACAAAAGACACAAACATTTGGCAACAACTTGTTGACTTAAATAAATTTAAAGAAGTGCCTATAATATCTTAAACAAAACATTGAATACTACAAAGATAGACACATAGGGCCTCATTACAAGTTCGGCGGTAGTCTTGCCGGTAAAACCGGCAGGCTGCCGGCGAACTTGCAAATCTTTTTGGTGCCTGGCAATGGGGAAATACAGGGCCATTACAACCCTGGCGGACCTTGTATTTCCCCATTGCCAGGCGCCAGAATGCATTACTCCCCATTCCCATTTGAGCCCCATAGGGATCAATGGGAATGGGGAGGTTGGCTGCACCAGCACCATTCGAGCACTCCCTCATTAAAAAGCCTTCTGCCAATACTACCAGTCCAGCAAATGATTGATCAATCATGATCACTCCTTTCCTGTGCAAACTCTTGGAAAATCTGGCCATCTCCCAGCTTACTCTCCGCACTGAATCTGTTGGTTATCTTCATGGTGTAAGAGGATTCAATTCAACACTACAGCTAAGTCAATGCCTAGTCTGGGATACTGAATGGAAACCCTTATTGATATATCTTTATGTCCAGTTCATGCATTCTGGATGACTACCCCTATATAACACCCCTCTCTTGGAATCCCCCTGACGCCACTGAGCCAAGAAGTAGTTCTGTTTTGCAAGTTAAAAGGTTTATTTGAGAATTTAAACAATATATATATATATATCACACTTTATAATAAATTAATAATTGAATATCACACTTAATCTGAGCAGTAATCAATAATGGATAGTCTGGCACTAGCACACTTGTGAATAGGAACAGAAGAATAAGGTGGTAGAGAATGCTTTATATAAGTTCAGATGGATGTAATGTTGAATGAAATTGCAATACAGAAAATACTCAATATGATTTCAACAAAACAATGTAATCACTTTTCTCTGGCAATCCCCTCCCCCCCTTTATGCAATGCAAGGAAATGGAAGGAAAGCACACAGTTCTCAGAAATGCAATCAAATGTAATTCAGTTCACCCCAGCAAGCTTAGACTACAGAAGTTTGAAACACAGGCCCAAAATGCTTTTATATGTGATAGCAATATATTGGAAAATGTGCTAAAATGATTTTAATTCCCTCTGGAGGTTCAGGGTGAGTGGTATCTAGTTAATATTAGCCCAGGCTCACTCTAACAATGATTCAGGGATGGTTCTTAAGAGGCAAACGAATTTTTAGCAAGGAAAGCAAGGAAGCTGCTGTTTTCACACGTGGAGAAATTTGCAAATCGCGGCAAATTCGCAAGTGCGTTTTTCGCGATTGCGGCAAAAGTATAGGGGATAGGAATGCGGATTCCCAGCTTTCAGAGGAAAGTTACTGCAAGTCTCTAAGACAAACGGTCACGGAGATATGAGCGATATGGTAAAGGTCGTTTTTCAGATTTGAAATTTTAAGTTCAAAGTGACAAGTGACAGCTAGCAGCTAGAAATGACAGGTGACAGCTTTACAAAATGACAGGTGACAGTTAGGAGACAGTTCTGGTTAGATTAAAATAGATTGAATTATATTATTTTAACTAAGAGATTGGTTCTGCACAGTTCTGCTAGGTACTCACAATATATTTAGAAATAGAATGGGCCTCGCCACGGATCTGGTCAGGTTTTCTTCACTCGCCACGGACGGTCTCTGCGCACAGCGTCTGGGTCAGCTCTCTAGTTCTGCGAACAGCGGTCTGGTCTGGGTCTCTGGTTCTGATCAGGTCTGTGGGTCCGGATACAGCGGTCTCCGGTTCAGCTGGTCTCTCTCTGGATACAACACTGCTCTCTGGCAAATGGCAAGAGTTCTTGCAAAGAATTCAAACAGCTCACCTGGCAATGATAATGGCAATGATTTGAGGCCTGCTAAAGAGGGATTTAGCTTGTAGTTGACCTCTCTGCTACAAATTCTGAAGTAAAGTCTTGGTCTCTGAAGGTGGATAGATTGAAGTCTCTATGTTGGCTCTCTGGAGGTTGATGGAGGTAAAGTATGGATTTTCCCGGCAGAGCGTCCCGCAGCAGATGGAATAGAATGTCCCTATCTGTCCTGACTGTCTGCTTTAATGTGTTTTGAAAATGGGTGGAAAGGCTAGCTTCCTAGGCCCTACCCCTCTCCACTTGTCATTGGCCACTTCATCCTCTTCCCCTTGATTGGGGGAATGAAATGAAGTGTCATCATGATGAGGTCTGTTTATGATACAGAGTACCCACCCCTGTCAACTTTACACATAATCTATGTTTGCTCAAAAAGACATATTTCATAGATACACAGTGGTTTGAAATTGCATGCACCCATCACATATCACATGAGATATACCCTGTCCAAATCTGCTCTTCCTGAGAGCTTGCATTGAGAAATGGCAACATATTTCACTTTTTGGTCAGGTTACCAATATCAGATTTTTACTCAAATTTACCCAAATGTGTGCAAGGCATGCAGGCATTAATTGATGAAGTATCAGACTTTTCACATGCAGACATTTTAAGTAATACCCTCTTAACTGCTAGTTTGCCCCCAGATCATGCCACCGGTTCTAAAAACCTCTTAAAATGTGGGCAGAAAAATCACAAGAATTATGGTATCATTTAAATAATTATGACAAGTCCGTACTATGAGTTATTCATCTTTTTCTAAAACCATATTCTGGCTACAGGGGTGTGTCTTTTCAGGTCACGTGGTACAGAAACCAGTCTTTCCACTTTCTTCAAGCTCAGCCTCTGTCTCCAGTTTCTCCCCCTCCCAGTTTCTGCCAAGCCAGCTTGCTCTCACATGCAGTGCTCCTCCCCTTTCCTTCCAGGAGGAAGCCATTTTTATGACCCCTGCAATAAACCATCTGCCTGGGCCCTGGAAGGCCCATTGTTCAAGAGGAAGCCATTTATGGCCACTTCAATAAACCCTCTGCCTGGGTCCTATGTTTAGTCTCTAGCAGTCCCTTGGTAATTCAATCAGAGAAGTGTCATATCCCTTTTGGTGGGAACAGCAAAAGGCAGCTAGGCCTGGGAACACAGCAGTTGTGCAAGTCTCAACTCCTGTCGGGGGTAGCTGGTGGGCAGAATTCAGTTCCTTAAGCCAGGCCCCAGCTAATGTCACTTTTAGTTACCCAGTTTTCTGCATTCAAATAAAACTAACCATTTTTACATATGCAGCTAGAATGCTGATTCTAAGTTTAATACTATGACATTTAAACAATTGCAACCTATGTGACACTCAAAAGTAGGTCACTCATTTCTTTTAAACATTTAGGTTTTTAGTGTCTTTCAGTCCAAATTTACTTAAACTGCTGAAATCCACAGCTCAGCCAGTCTTGTTATAAACCTTCAAGTCACTTCAGAATATAACTTTACATTGTATCCACCTCTCAGTAAGTCTTTCTTTGGCCTGCTTTGGGTTCATTTATTCAGTTTTACATTAAAAAAAAAAAAGTCTGGTGTTGTTTTAAACCGCCGGTTTTCTGATAGTGGTGAGTACTGGTAATGCAACGATTTTGGGGATTTTTCTTGGATTAATGCATTCCAAACAGGAATGGTTCTTACATGGTAGTAAATCCTTGCTTAACATTGTTTTGATGGGGCTCCTTACAGTAAGATGGTTATGTGGAACCCCACAAAAGGGTTGAATCTTTTAAAGTGGTTCAATGAGTCACGATTTCAGCAACTTTTTGACATCAGTAACAGTGGATTTTGTTAACAAAGATCTTTCTTTACACTGGTGGGTGGCAAGTTAGGTAACCATTTTGGGTGTGCGCACAAACTGCGTGGTTCTCCTGGATTCTGGCGCACTTGTGGGCTTTTTGGCCATCTTGGATTTTCTAAGCCCACAGCACCAAATGTTGCAGCATGATAGCTCAAACGTGGGTCAGTACACCCAACAGATCCCCCCACGTGACGGCCCTTTGAATTTGAGTCGATGGGGAGTCGGGTGCACAAGGGTTTTGACCCACGCACTGGTCTGTCCGCATAATCTTCTTCCAATTCTGCAAATGGCACAGTTCAGCATCTTTTCCTCCATCCAGTCGGATCGATCGGTTCTCCTCGCCGGTCCTGATGGGAGTATTAGGCGGTACACTGGGCCCCTTGCGTCTCTGCTCCCGGTCTCCGGATCGTCCTCCTTGGCCCGTCTCCCGGTTTTCTTTCTCCTAGGACGACAAAGGAAGAGCTGCAATACCTATTCATAGACATTTTTCCCCCACCATTGGTATAGTGGGGTGGCATATAAATTTATAGTCAAAACATATGAACATGCACATTTCTTTTTGCATTCAAAAACGAAAACACTCACATTGAGAAACTCAGAATTTGATAGGCGATATGTAGGATATTTTAAGTTAGAACTGAATTAATCTGAGACAGTACCCTCTAGGATTCCAGAGGATTCCTCCAGTTGTTGCAGAGTGTGCCTGGGATGGCAACACTTCAACTGGTTTATGTGGACCCACTTGTCTTCCCCCTCTGCCAAACCGCCTTTGGGGATGCGGATCTTGTAGGCCACAGGTGAGATTTTGTCTATAATCTCAAAGGGTCCCTTCCATGTAGGCAAATATTTTCGCTGTTTGGCCTGGTTCCTTTGGAAATTGTATAGATAGACCCGGTCCCCCACCTGATATTCCTTCCTGGAAGTCTTCAGGTCATAGTGGGTCTTCATGCTATCAGCTGATCTTTCTAGATTCCGCTGAGCATAAGCAAAAGCATGTTGAAGGTGTTTCCTTAAATTCTCCACATACTCATGAGTTGTGGAGGCATTTATCAATGTCTGCTCTTGGGTCCTATAGAGCAAATTCCGTAGGAAGCACCATCTTGCGCCCAGTCATCAACTCAAATGGTGACATTTTGGTTGCAGATGAAGGGGTAGATCTGATGGCCATTAGGACCAGAGGTAATCGGATATCCCAACTTGGCCCAGAATCTGCCACAAACTTCTTTAATATGCTCACAATGGTTCGGTTATATCTCTCTACTGCCCCAGAAGAAGCTGGCCGGTAAGCAATATGCAACTTCCTTTTGACCCCCAGTATCTCCCACATCTTTGTCATTACTTCACTGGTGAAGTGGCTACCCCTGTCTGACTCAATCCTTTGAGGTAGACCGAAACGGGAAAAGATGTGGTTAATCATCAGGGCAGCTGCAGTTTCTGCCTTGCAATTTGGGGCTGGGAGACATTCCACCCACTTGGTAAATAAGCATGTAACGGTCAACATGTACTTGTTTCCTCTAGACGAGAGAATCACAGGGCCTACAAAGTCGCTTTGCAAATCTGACCATGGCAGTGTCATCCCCCGCTTTTGGAGAGCCGCCCGGTGTGTGAGGGATGTTGGCTGAAATTGTGCACACACAAGACACCCCTTCAAGTATTGGTCAAGGTCCTGCCCCATGTGTGGCCAGTATGCAACCTCTCTTAAGATTTCCAGTGTTGTGTGAAACCCCCTATGACCGGCGGTGGCCGCATCATGGGCGTGACTTAACATCAGGCTTCGGAATGAGGTAGGAACCACCCACTGATCGTGGCCAGCTTTGGATTTCCTTACCAGCAAACCGTCTTGGATTCGGAACATTTTTGGACATTTCATCAACACTCTTAGGTCCTCTTTCCCAGTGTAATCGGTATCCGTCAGGGGAAAGTTCTCAGGGTCCTCAAGGTGCAGGTAAAATTTACCAATTATTGGATCCCCTTTCTGAGCTGTAATTAAATCAGCATCAGGGGTCTCCTTACTCCATTGTGCAATTGAAAGATCATTGTGAGCATTTGTCTGGGACCTAGTGATAGCAGTGACCTGGATTTCCCCCAACAGGGACTCAATCTCAATTAGATCCCCTTGGATGGCCCCGGTTTTGGCCAGCTGATCAGCTAAGTCATTTCCAGTTTTGTCTGGTCCCTCTACTTTGGAATGACCCTTGATCTTTTTCCAATAGATGGTCATCTCATTCGAGGTGACCAGATCATCAATGTTTTGGATCAACTTCCCATGTTTCAAGGGTTTGTTGTTAGCACATAACATGCCTCTGGTTTTCCAATTAACCAGGTGCTCCACGAACCCGTTCCGTACATAATCCGAATCTGTGATTATGACCAGTTCGTGGAGTTGATGCTGGACAGCAGTGAGGATGGCCTGATGCACAGCCATCAATTCTGCCACCTGACTACTTCGGGGACCAATTTTGTATCCAGCGGAGGGTTCTGGGAACTCCTTCACCCATGCATTCCCTACGCCGGCCACCAGTTCTTTCTCCCCGTTGTTGTCAACATGGTAAGAGCATCCATCCACATAGACAGTGGGCATTCCCTCACACTTGTCCTCTTCAAAGACTTTGTGGGGGAATTAAGGTATGCCTCCATGTTGTCCTTTATTTTTAGACTTTCGTCCTCGAGACAGTTTTCTCTGGCACAATCATGCAAGTCAGCCAGACCTTGCGCGAGGGGACTCTTCTTGTTTTGGCCATATCTGACCTCCACAGGAAAGCCTTGCATTGACAGAATCCAGGAAGTAATTCGGGAATTACTCACATTTCCGGCCCGGATTCTATCACTTTGGAGATATTGCAGAGGCTGGTGTGGAGTCTCCACTATGATGTGTTCCCCCTGGATAAACGGGCGGTAATTCTTCAATGCCCACACCGTTGCCAGGAGTGCCTTCTCACAATCGTTGAATTTTTCCTCCACAGAGGATAAAGTTTTGCTCGCATAGGAGATTACTTTATTGACCTTGTTATGCTTTTGGTATAATACTGCTGTCAAGCACGTATTAGAGAACCCCGTCTCCAGGAAGAACTCCTTGTTTCTGACAGGGTAAGCTAGGCAAGGCGCTTGTGAGAGGCTTCTTTTGAGTTGTTTTACTGCCTCGGCTTGTTCTGGACCCCATTCCCACTTGACCCCCCCTTCAGGAGATGAATCAGGGGTCGGGTGATCTCTGCGTAGCCCTCAATGAACTTTCTGCTGTAATTAGTCAGTCCAAGGAGGCTCCTTAGTTCCCGCAGAGTTGTGGGGTCTTTCAGTTTGTGAAGTGCTTCCACTTTCTTTTCCTGGGGACAGAGACCCTGAGGAGTAATCTCATGCCCCAAGAAATTAACACGGGTTCTACACCACTGTGCTTTCTGAAAGGAAAGTTTTGCTCCGGCGGCCCTCAACTGGGTCAGAACATAACAGATCTCCGCTATGTGTTCCTCCACAGATGAACTTTTGATGAGGACATCATCTACATAAGCCAGGTTACCCCTCGCACCCAGGTCGGGCATGGCCTTATGTAGGAAAATGTTGAATTCATTGCCGGAGTTGAGGTATCCGAAGGGAGTCCGGGTCCATGTGTATTGCTGGCCCCCAAAGGTAAAAGCCAACTTGTATTGGTCCTCCTACTGACAGGCACAGTCCAGTATCCATTGGTCAGGTCTATTGCAGTGAATACCTGTGACCCCTGGATCTGGGCCAGCCCTTGGTCAATGTAGGGCAGAGGCCATCGGGAAGTATGGACCCGTTTGTTGAGCTCCCTGAGGTCGGCGCAGAGTCTCCACTGGCCGTTTGGCTTCAATATTCCCAGCACCGGATTATTGAAGGTGCTGTGGACTGGACGGAATATTCCCCGGGACTCAAGTTTCTTAATTATTTCAGTAAGGGACTCCATTGATGCGAGAGGCAAGGGATATTGCTTCACAAACACAGGAGTCATGCCAGGGTCCGTGGGGATTGTTGTTGTGTGGATGTCAGTGCGACCACAGTCATATGAGTCTACCGCAAAGAGATCTTGGAAATCCAAGAAAACCTGTTTCAACTTTTGCTTTTGTTCCAGAGTCACACAGGCATCAGCTAGGTTGACTCTCTCTTCCACCATCTGCCTGAAGCCTGGAAAGACTTCTGGTTTGGCTATTTCAGCGGCCTCCTCCAGCTGGGTGGAGAAGTCCCTGGTCAGAGTGCTGATTTGGACTGGGGGCTTCAGGTGGGAAAGGCAGCCCTCATGGACTTGGAAAATCACCTCATCCCTCCTGAAGTCACAAGTCACATCTTCCTTACCATAGGGGCAAGAAGTGTACACCAGGAAGTTCCCCCCATGCCGGGTAAAAATCCTGTCTGGTGTTGTATTGTCATCACTGTCACTGTCAAAGCAGTCCTTGGGGATTGGCCCTAACAGTTCATTACCTAAATCTATGGAAAAATGTCGGTCATCAACCGCCATTCCAATAATGGTGCCTGCGGCTAGAGTAATACTCTTTAAGTCGCTGTTATCCACCTCTATTAGAATGGTGTCATGTTCTATGTTGACTAATGGAGTTGGGTTTACCCCAACCCTTGCTGTTGGAGAGAAGCGTTTAGATGTATGTAAGCATCAGGGTTTTTCAAATGTTGTCCTCTTTTAGCTTTCACTTCCAAGGAGAATTGTCGGGTCCTTTCTGGGATGGTGACTTCCTCTTTGATCTGAATTTCAACTGCATAAGGTAGCAATTGAGCTGACCTAAATGCTTTTTCTGGATCATCAAAGCCCATGGGATTATCCACTAATCGGGACCAAGCTTTGAAGTTTATTAGGTCCAAACTAATGGCAAAGCGATTGAGAATGTCACTGCCTAAGTAAAAAGCGGCATTGACGTCTCGCACGACCCAACAATTGTGGACTATGCTCTTGTTGCCAATGGAGATTTTGAGCATACACCTGCTTGGCAGGAGATTTTTGGAATTAGGTGCTTCCAGGTCCATTTCCCATTTGTCTATCAGTTTGAAGGTGGGAATGGCTGGATCTTTTGGGAGTTGGCGAAACATGGCTTCGCTGATGAAGCTCTTACCGTTGCTCACACACACTCGAGCGAGAACAGAGTCCTTCCCATCATTTAACTGAACAGGGATGAACAACTGCTCTCCAATTTGCTGAATATCAGCCAGGCTCTGAGCTGATTTCACATCTTTCTGGACTATAGGAGTGGGAGTTTCTGATTGTGGATTAGTAAAGAATTTCAGGGTGTTTCCTTCCAGTGTGGAATACCACCTTAAACTGGAAGGCAGGTTGATTTTCAGAAATAGAGAGGACCCCCCATCACCAGTCTGTTGTCCTACTGCTATTACTGTCACGTCTGGAATTTGGTTGTTCTGGAAGTGAAATTCTACTTGGTCAGATTTTTGTTCAACCATGTGGCAGGTGCCGTTTAAACTAACATGGTTGACACTCTGTTTTAATTTTATTGGTCGGCTAGTCTGGGTCCAGAGGACCTTGTTTACGCAATCTATTAAGGGTGACAACCTCCTCAGGAGGTCATTCCATAGTAAGCAAGGGGTGCCCTCTGGAGTCACAACTATGACCGGGTGTTTCAACTTGTGTGGCCCAATTTTAATGTCCAAGTCTGCAGTCCCCTCAACGGGAATTTCCTTCCCGTCAAAGTTCTGCAGTTGTCCAGGAAGAGAGGTGAGAGGAATTTGGTAATTCTCTCCCCTTCCTGCATTCAGTTCGTCAAAGGCCCTTCTGGACAGAAGGGTAGCTTGAGATCCAGTGTCCACCAGTGCCAAAATTGTACCCTGCCCCTGTACTTGTACCGGGGCATAGTATCTTCCCTCCTTCTCCTCAAGGGGGCACAGATAATGCACATTTTTGGACAACTGGTGGGCTAACTTTCTGGTTTTGGACATTGCAAGAGAAGAAATTTGGGCAGAATTCTGTGAAGAGCCTTGGGAATCTGAAAGAAAAAGTTGGCAACTGGAGATCAGAGCCCTTGTGGGTTCCCCTGGTTCCGGTTCTGGGCCGCCCGCCCCTTTTTGGAGGCAGTCATCAGGATGGGTTTGAACCAGGGGATTTTTTTGCTGTTGGTTCTGGGATGAGATGGTGGGCGGCGGTAGCTCAGTCTCCACATCTCCCCAGTCTGGATTTGCATCCCTAGGGACCCATTTTTCTTTGGGAGGAGTTCCCCCCTCTCTGAAGGAGAAGATCCTTTTCCCAGGATCCTCTGAGGATCCCTCTCCCTCAAATTGGAAGATCTGTACCTCCTCCTCAAACTGAGTCTGTTTGGGTCCTTTGTTTCTCCTACCCCCCCTCTGCTCCTTGGGAGGCAGGCTTTCTGGGGCAGGAGATTTTGTTTCCGGTTCCTGGTTTTCCAGGGGCTGTTTACAAGTTGGGAAGGAAGCTTCCTCCAAGGGTTTACACCCCCCTTCCCCTTGTGCCTCCTCCCTGGGAACCGGTGTGTTATCGGGGTGCTGCCCCCGTCATTGTTCTGGAGTACCAGGTCCAGAGTTTGGGGCATTCTGTGCCGGCATGCCCATCTGAGGGTTCTGCTGTGCCCTCAGTATTTGACCCAGATCCCGTGCCATATTTTGGACCTGGCGCTCTAACTGGGAAACCCGCTCAGGCTGATACTGGGCTCTATTTTCTCCCCTGGGCTGATCCCGGGAAGGGTAGCTATCCCTTCTCTGGTAGTACCCCTGGTTGGGAAGATTTTGGTACCCCTCCACCCTTGGCCTCCCCTCTCCCAGATTAGGTTGTCTGGGCTCAGGGAATTGGGGAAAGAAGGATGGATGATTTTGGGGTTGGAAATTGGGTGGATACCTGGGGAAAAGTTCTGACCAGGATTCGGAGAATTTCTGCCCTCCGGTGGGAAGTTAGGAGGAAAGTTCCCTGGGTTAGGTTCTTGGCTGGATCTCCCCCCTTGGGCTGGAGGAGTCCACACATAACCCAGGATGGGTCGATTTCCCTTGTAACGGGGACTTACATAATCAGGAGAGTGAGGGACCCCATTTGTGGGGCTGCCTCCTTGGCTCCCTGTCTGTGACTGGCCCGAGGATCTTCTGGGCCTAGCATTATTAGGTGCAGGTAGGTTTTTAGGCCCCCCCATCTCCAAATCCAAAACGGGGGTGACCTTTACCTCTGCCACCTTGGCAGCAGCAGGGGTGTTGTTGGCTTTGGGGTTTTTGGGCGCATTATTTTTATTTTCTATTGGCTTCTGCACCTCATAGATCCGGGTCGCCTGTTCAATGACCCAGTCTAAAGATCTTTTCTCGTGAAAATCCCTCACGAGCTGGGTCATTATGTATTTGGGCAAGGCATGGAAAAACGTATTAATAAATTCTCTGCTATCCGTGCGCACCCTTCTTGTGGTCTGTGCAAAAGCACGCTTTAACTCCTGCACAAATTCTTGTGGGGCCTGATCCTCCCCACATTGTAAATTGTAGGCTGCCTTGCGAGCCTCTTGAGGATTTCTATGAGTAGAAAAATGTTTCAAGATGGCCGCCTTATAGGTGGACCATCTTAAATGATTTTGGTCCTCCAGCCCCGCAAAGAAACTGGAGTATTCCGGGGAGAAGGTCCACTTTACATATTGAATACAGCTTTGGCTGTCCTTCAAATGGAAAGTCTCCATCATTTGCTCAAACAACTCTAAGTGCTCCCAAACAGAATGCTTGGCGTTCTTATGATAAGGCGTGATGACGCTCCTGATTGCCTTAATCTGCTTTAAGGGGTCCTTAAGCAAGGCCCTTTTTGTCTTATTGGCCCTTTTGGTCCGGGTAACCCTGGTCCATTCATCTTCTGACTCAGAGGCACTGCTCCCAGAGGTTCCCGTCTGTTCTTCCAGGCTTTCCCGGATTCTGCGAGCCTGGGAATGGCTGGCAGAATGTGGGGACCTGGTCTCCTGTGTCCTGTACCGCTCAGAGGAGACTTCAGATCCCTCCTTGCTGCCAGGATTTGATGGGTACCCCCCCCCCCACTGACCTAACTGGGCAGAGGTTTTCAGGATGTGCTTAATGGGCCTACTCTCCTGGGGTTCCCCATCAAATTGCACTGTGCTTGGGTGCCCATACCCGGATGCCCGCCCCTCCATTCCTGGGTGGTACTGGCCTATGAGCCCCATGCTTCTGGCTGGATAGTAATCTGCCATCCCTGTGGCCCTGTGCTCATGTGCGCCAGGGGACATGGGGGTGGCAGAGTCCAGGGACTGAGAGAGATAAAGGCCTCTGGTACTAGGGCTCCTGGGGTTATGCTCAGGAGTTTCTCTTTCCCAGCGAACCTCATCTCTATCCACCCCTGCTCCCTGTTGCGATGCAAGAGCCTGCGCCTTCAGTTCCTCAGTTAAGGCCTTACTAGACTCTATCAGTCTCTCCTGCATCGCTACCTGTTGTTGGAGTCTATCATTGTGCTGGCAGAGAGCCTCATTCTCTCTCTGTGCCTCCTGATTGGTCCTGGAGCACTGGGCCAGTCTTTGCTGCAGGAGGGTTACCTCCTGAGCTGTGTCCCTATTGGCCTGCTCCTTTCTTGCCAGAGCATCCTCCACCCTCCTGGTGTGTTCTAACAAGTTATGGTATTCTTTTTGGAGGTCACCCAGCCCCTGGAGGGCCAAGTGATTTTCTTCTGTTTTTCTTTTTAAATGGCAGACTTCCTGGCCTAAGGCGTCTCTTTCCTGGCTAAGAGCCTGCATTTGTGCCGCCAGGTCGTCCCTCTGCCTTTGAAAGGCACCAGCTTTCTGGCGTTCTTCATCAAACTCTGCCTGGGTATCCAGGTCTTTCAAAATCAGCTTGTTGCTCTCTGCCTTCACTCTATCTAGATGACTTTGCAGGGTGGCTACCTGCTCCGTGCATGCCCTGTTAAAGTCTAATTGTTGCTCCAGCTTTTTCTGGCTCTGCAGTAAGGAGTCCAAACTGTCTTAGTATAAATATGCCGCTACCCTGGCAATATTGTTGTGCTCATCCTTGGCCTAAGAGGACATATATAGTTCACTCAGGGCCACATGTAAGGGACCCTGGTCTCTCCATGTATCTGACCCTGTTTCCGTGATCTGGGGTGCGATTGCTTGCAACCAGACCCTCTGGTCCTGATGAGTCCACTCACCTCTCACAAATAACTTATGTAAGAAGTGCTCTCTGGCTATTTTCATGTCTACTAAGGTCGTCATTCTAGAGATTTGAGTTCCTTCCTGACTTACAGAAGTTTGTATTTTATTTTTGCAAAACAGACCTTTTCCTTAGAGCGTTCCTTTGAGGAGTGCTTTACAGCGTAACACAGCGTGGTGATCCGACCGGATATGTGTATCTGGTCAGCTGGCACACTGTATTAATCTGCACAAGTGATAGATCTAATCCGGAATCCCCGGCTACGAGCCCCCAATTTGTAAGAGGATTCAATTCAACACTACAGCTAAGTCAATGCCTAGTCTGGGATACTGAATGGAAACCCTTATTGATATATCTTTATGTCCAGTTCATACGTTCTGGATGACTACCCCTATATAACACCCCTCTCTTGGAATCCCCCTGACCCCACTGAGCCAAGAAGTAGTTCTGTTTTGCAAGTTAAAAGGTTTATTTGAGAATTTAAACAATATATATATATATCACACTTTATAATAAATTAATAATTGAATATCACACTTAATCTGAGCAGTAATCAATAATGGATAGTCTGGCACTAGCACACTTGTGAATAGGAACAGAAGAATAAGGTGGTAGAGAATGCTTTATATAAGTTCAGATGGATGTAATGTTGAATGAAATTGCAATACAGAAAATACTCAATATGATTTCAACAAAACAATGTAATCACTTTTCTCTGGCAATCCCCTCCCCCCCTTTATGCAATGCAAGGAAATGGAAGGAAAGCACACAGTTCTCAGAAATGCAATCAAATGTAATTCAGTTCACCCCAGCAAGCTTAGACTACAGAAGTTTGAAACACAGGCCCAAAATGCTTTTATATGTGATAGCAATATATTGGAAAATGTGCTAAAATGATTTTAATTCCCTCTGGAGGTTCAGGGTGAGTGGTATCTAGTTAATATTAGCCCAGGCTCACTCTAACAATGATTCAGGGATGGTTCTTAAGAGGCAAACGAATTTTTAGCAAGGAAAGCAAGGAAGCTGCTGTTTTCACACGTGGAGAAATTTGCAAATCGCTGCAAATTCGCGTGCGTTTTTCGCGATTGCGGCAAAAGTAGAGGGGATAGGTTCTAGGTTCGTCGAAAAGCCAAGATTTCCAGCTTTCAGAGGAAAGTTACTGCAAGTCTCTAAGACAAACGGTCACGGAGATATGAGCGATATGGTAAAGGTCGTTTTTCAGATTTGAAATTTTAAGTTCAAAGTGACAAGTGACAAGTGACAGCTAGCAGCTAGAAATGACAGGTGACAGCTTTACAAAATGACAGGTGACAATTAGGAGACAGTTCTGGTTAGATTAAAATAGATTGAATTATATTATTTTAACTAAGAGATTGGTTCTGCATAGTTCTGCTAGGTACTCACAATATATTTAGAAATAGAATGGGCCTCGCCACGGATCTGGTCAGGTTTTCTTCACTCGCCACGGACGGTCTCTGCGCACAGCGTCTGGGTCAGCTCTCTAGTTCTGCGAACAGCGGAACTGCGAACAGCGGTCTGGTCTGGGTCTCTGGTTCTGATCAGGTCTGTGGGTCCGGATACAGCGGTCTCCGGTTCAGCTGGTCTCTCTCTGGATACAACACTGCTCTCTGGCAAATGGCAAGAGTTCTTGCAAAGAATTCAAACAGCTCGCCTGGCTGTGGTAATGGCAATGATTTGAGGCTTGCTAAAGAGGGATTTAGCTTGTAGTTGACCTCTCTGCTACAAATTCTGAAGTAAAGTCTTGGTCTCTGAAGGTGGATAGATTGAAGTCTCTATGTTGGCTCTCTGGAGGTTGATGGAGGTAAAGTATGGATTTTCCCGGCAGAGCGTCCCGCAGCAGATGGAATAGAATGTCCCTATCTGTCCTGACTGTCTGCTTTAATGTGTTTTGAAAATGGGTGGAAAGGCTAGCTTCCTAGGCCCTACCCCTCTCCACTTGTCATTGGCCACTTCATCCTCTTCCCCATGATTGGGGGAATGAAATGAAGTGTCATCATGATGAGGTCTGTTTATGATACAGAGTACCCACCCCTGTCAACTTTACACACAATCTATATTTGCTCCAAAAGACATATTTCATAGATACACAGTGGTTTGAAATTACATGCACCCATCACATATCACATGAGATATACCCTGTCCAAATCTGCTCTTCCTGAGAGCTTGCATTGAGAAATGGCAACATATTTCACTTTTTGGTCAGGTTACCAATATCAGATTCTTACTCAAATTTACCCAAATGTGTGCAAGGCATGCAGGCATTAATTGATGAAGTATCAGACTTTTCACATGCAGACATTTTAAGTAATATCCTCTTAACTGCTAGTTTGCCCCCAGATCATGCCACCGGTTCTAAAAACCTCTTAAAATGTGGGCAGAAAAATCACAAGAATTATGGTATCATTTAAATAATTATGACAAGTCCGTACTATGAGTTATTCATCTTTTTCTAAAACCATATTCTGGCTACAGGGGTGTGTCTTTTCAGGTCACATGGTACAGAAACCAGTCTTTCCACTTTCTTCAAGCTCAGCCTCTGTCTCCAGTTTCTCCCCCTCCCAGTTTCTGCCAAGCCAGCTTGCTCTCACATGCAGTGCTCCTCCCCTTTCCTTCCAGGAGGAAGCCATTTTTATGACCCCTGCAATAAACCATCTGCCTGGGCCCTGGAAGGCCCATTGTTCAAGAGGAAGCCATTTATGGCCACTTCAATAAACCCTCTGCCTGGGTCCTATGTTTAGTCTCTAGCAGTCCCTTGGTAATTCAATCAGAGAAGTGTCATATCCCTTTTGGTGGGAACAGCAAAAGGCAGCTAGGCCTGGGAACACAGCAGTTGTGCAAGTCTCAACTCCTGTCGGGGGTAGCTGGTGGGCAGAATTCAGTTCCTTAAGCCAGGCCCCAGCTAATGTCACTTTTAGTTACCCAGTTTTCTGCATTCAAATAAAACTAACCATTTTTACATATGCAGCTAGAATGCTGATTCTAAGTTTAAAACTATGACATTTAAACAATTGCAACCTATGTGACACTCAAAAGTAGGTCACTCATTTCTTTTAAACATTTAGGTTTTTAGTGTCTTTCAGTCCAAATTTACATAAACTGCTGAAATCCACAGCTCAGCCAGTCTTGTTATAAACCTTCAGGTAACTTCAGAATATAACTTTACATTGTATCCACCTCTCAGTAAGTCTTTCTTTGGCCTGCTTTGGGTTCATTTATTCAGTTTTACACAAAAAAAAAGTCTGGTGTTGTTTTAAACCGCCGGCTTTCTGATAGTGGTGAGTACTGGTAATGCAACCATTTTGGGGATTTTTCTTGGATTAATGCATTCCAAACAGGAATGGTTCTTACATGGTAGTAAATCCTTGCTTAACATTGTTTTGATGGGGCTCCTTACAGTAAGATGGTTATGTGGAACCCCACAAAAGGGTTGAATCTTTTAAAGTGGTCCAATGAGTCACGATTTCAGCAACTTTTTGACATCAGTAACAGTGGATTTTGTTAACAAAGATCTTTCTTTACACTGGTGGGTGGCAAGTTAGGTAACCATTTTGGGTGTGCGCACAAACTGCGTGGTTCTCCTGGATTCTGGCGCACTTGTGGGCTTTTTGGCCATCTTGGATTTTCTAAGCCCACAGCACCAAATGTTGCAGCATGATAGCTCAAACGTGGGTCAGTACACCCAACAATGGCCATCAGTCTGGCTTCAGAGCAGCCAGTGGCATGGGAACTGCTCTCTTGATCACCTGTGAAGATCTGCTCACTAATCTTGACTCCAGCCTTCCTTCTGTCCTCATCCTCCTTGACCTTTCACCTGCCTTTGACATGGTTAATCATGCCATCCTGATCAAACGACTCTGTGAGAACCTGGGCATCACAGATCAGGCCCTGGGAGTGGTTGACCTCCTTCCTCCAGGATCAAACCTCCTAGGTCCAACTTGGGCCCTTTCTCTCTATCACCTCTCTCTCCACATGTGGTGTTCCACAGTGAAAAACAACATCTCCCAGAAGGATTGTAGTTCTCGTAACGTTCTTTTTCCATCCCCTGGCACGAACGCACTGGTGCGAACGGAACTAGCGAGTCTGTGTGAATATTTAAGGCAGACTGTGCGTTCTGTCCTCAGAGATAGTTATTTGTAGTAGGTGCTTCAATTGTTGCCAGTACTTTTAGCCTGTGTGATTTTATATGATCTTATCATTTTAACTAATTGAATGTGTATTTGCTGCCCTTGACCCAGTGCATTTACTTTTTTACTAGATAACTGCCTGACCATTGTTAGTTACCACGACGTGTGATTTGAATCCGAGACTCTGCTTGGCACACACGTGGGAAAGCAAGTGAAAAACTACAGAACGATTGTAGTTCTCGCAATGTTCTTTTTCCGTCCCCTGGTGCAAACTCGCTGGCGCGAACGGAACTAGCGAGTCTGTGCGAGTCTGTGCGCAGACGTGCAGATGTGGTCCCAGTGTTTTATCCTCCCTCCCATGACTATAGCCGAAGTGCTGGAGGATATAGCCAAGGCTAGAAGGGAGACTACTGACCACCTCATACACACAGAGAAGGCACGTAAGATTGCTAAAATTGTCACAAGCCCCGTGATTACTCCCGCTACTCTTGGTATTGCCTTAAAACATAGTGCAGTGTCTACTGCATGGGAGGAAGGGTCTATTTGACCCCCCTACATTCAGTATCACGTGAATCTTATGCTCATGCAATCGTTGGAGACGTCCCTTGTCTGAGCTCTTGGTGAATGAAGCTCGAGGGCCATTGCAGGTCACATATTTAATTCATTGTGTACGTTTCCAGACTCCATTTTTGTATGATTCCCAATACAATCTTTTACTACGCCGTACTGTGATTTCTAACACAGCCCTCTCTCCCTTCTCCCTGTACCGCGTACAGCTCACCCCCACCTTCTCCTCCCCTTCCAGTGCTGTGGCTGTCCAGTTCTCACGTAAGCTTGGGCGCAAAATGTTGCAAACTGACAATGTATGTCTTCTCTTCCTCTGAGATCATTGCCCTGTGTGTGATGGGGCTGAAGCCTGGCTTGCGAAAACCATTTGTCTCCCCAAACACGCCTCAGCTCTCCTTCACCCCCACCTTGAGGAATTATTGCCTGTGTAATCCGTGCTCCCCTGGGTTCCTTTCATGTAACAGACGGTGGAACCCATCCCCCATGTGCCACACTAGATTGCCCTCTGTATAACTAATCCAGAGTGACCATATATTCTCCCTGTACTAACACCTATCAATCCCCTTGACTGAACCATAAAGCGCCATGCACATGAATTTAGAATGACACTCTCAGATAAGGCACCTGGAACCCCGTGCCCCTGTCCCCATCGAGGTCCAGGTCAAGAATGTACGCAGTTTTACTACAATTTATGGATGACCCTGCATTTTTGTACATATTTTATGCCTTATATCAATCAATTGCATGTCAGTGATTACTGTGTAGTTTAGATTAGTTAGATGACTGACGAAGTGGAATCAGCCTTACCTGCACCCCTCCCAGAGGAGCCCAGCTGACCCACATGCCATGAGAAGCAAGAAATTCAGCAACAGCCAATCAAGCAGCACCGTCACCTTACATTGTATACTGAACTAGCCAAACGAGCCAATGGAGTGACACTATACAACACTTATAGAAAGCATCATAGATGACACTTATTGTGCTTATAATGTATGTATTTATTTATTCACATTTGTTAAGCGCACAGCAGCCCATAAACATCGTGGTGCTGGTTACATTGGTTACTCAGAGCTTCGTTACACATAAAAAATACAGAAAGGCGCAGAGGCAATGCTACGCTTGTTACACTGAATGGACATAGCCTAAATGCATACATAAAAAACATACACTGAGAATTAGCATACTGGCATAGTAGTCCAAGATATGGGACGTGAATAAATGTAGTAGATGAGGGTACAGATAGCAGGTGTGCTGTAGTGGGTGCTAATTGAAAAGTATAGTTTTAAGGTTTTTTTGGAAAGCATGGAGAGACGTTTCGGCTCTGAGGGCGGTAGGGAGTACCTTCCATATCTTTGGGGCAAGGTGAGGGAAGCCAATTCCTCCTGCCTTGGCCCTACTGATTCGGGGCACTGTGAGTTGGTTGGTGTATCCTAATCTGATCGGCCTTGTTGAGAGTATACTGGATAGTGTGTCTGATAGATAAGTGGGTGTAGAGAAGTTGATGCATTTGTGAGTGGTAGTAAGTATTTTGAAAGTAATACGGTCTTTGACAGGGAGCCAATGAGCCATTTTTCTTGCTTGTGTAATGTGTTCTCTTTTGGGTATACTGAAAGCTGCTCTGAGAGCATTGTTTTGGGTAGTTTGGAGTCTAACTAAGTTTTTTTGGGCGGTGCCGGCTAGGAGGGAATTGCAGTAATCCAATTTAGCTCCTATAGTGGCTCTAGCAATAGAGAGGCAATTGTCCTTAGTTAGAAAAGGCTTTATCGCATTGATGAGTTTAGTACTCAGTGCAGAGGCTGAGACAATGGCGTTAACTTGTTTGTCCATTGATACCGTGGCCTCAATGTGGATTCCGAGTGTTTTAACAGAGGATAGAACTCGAATGACACAGTTGTCAATGCTGACATTGAGATAGGTAGGACCTAGTTTGGCTAAGGTAGCCTTTTGACCAAGAATGAGGATTTCCGTTTTGTCCCCATTTAGGCAAAGCCCATTTGTGGTCATCCAGGCTTGGATTGTGGAGTAGATTTGCTGAAGGGTAGTAGCATCTGTATCATCGGCATAGTTGTGTATGTGATTCCGAGTGCATCCAGTTTATCAAAAAGAGGCTTTGTAAATAGATTATACAGAGTAGGGGCTGTACAGGAACCCTTTGGGACACCACAATGAATGATAGTGGGTCCTGCATTGGCTGTGTTTGAGAACACTTTCATAGCTCTGCCTTCTAGGAAGGAGGTGACCCAGGTTGCTGGGTGATTGGAGAAGTGTGCAGCATGCGTGAGATGATTGGTGAGGGTGTTGTGATCAACCAGATCAAATGCTGCTGAGAGGTCAAGGAGCAGGAGAAGGGCAGGCTTGCCCTTGTCAAGGATATTAATGATTTGTTTTTTTCGATCTAGTAAGGTGGTTTCAGTTCCGTGTCCTTTGCGGAACCCCGACTGTCTCTTTCCTAGGATGGAGTTAGTTTCGAAGTAAAGCTGGATTTGTCTGTGAGCAGCCTTATCAAGTATTTTTAGAAGAAACGGGACAGTTGTTATGGGTCGATAGTTATTAGGTTGAGAGGGGTCTAACGTTGTTTTTTTTAAGAGCGGGTGCACCCTGGCCTCTTTGAAGCTGTCAGGGACTATGCCTGTTTTGAATGAGGCATTGATGAAGGCAGTGAGGATGGGAGCGAGTAGCTCAGCGCATTCTTTGATGATTTTAGGGGAGCATACATCACCCTTACATTGTGAGGGTTTGAGATGTTTGAGGATGTCTAAAACATCTACTTCCGAGATTTCAGTGAATGAGAATTTAGTAAAGTTTATATTTCTAGGTTTGGGCCGGTTCTGCTTCTGATGGTTCTGCTTAGACAGTGCTTTGAAATGGTCTGAGATTTTGTGTTGGAGGAGATCATTTTTAGTTTGTGAGTTAGCAAAGGTGATTGGTTTATGGTAAGCTTCCGATTTAGCATTGCATATGGCGTCTTTGTTAGCTAAGTTAGCTTTGGTGATGTCACAAGGGATGGTCTGCCATGTTTTAAGCTCCAGGCGTTTGGAGTTGCGCAGGTTTTGGAGCTCTTCTGTGAACCACGAGTTTGCATGGAAGGATTTTTTCTCTTTTTTATTTTCTAGTGGGGCGACAGTGTTGATGGCATTGGTGAGCGTATTTCTGAATAACTCTGCTAGGACGTTGGGGTCTAGTGAGAATGGTGGTGCTAGGCATGGAAGGTTAAGACAAGCACTAATGTTTTCGGCAGTGAGTTTTTTAGCGCTTCTAGCTAAGGTAGCAGGTGCTGTTATAGTAGATTTAGTGCATGGTGTGGATGGGATGGTGAATTGTAGGCAATTGTGGTCTGTCCATGGGAGGCAAGTATTAGATATAAGGGTTGTGTCACAATTATGGTCTATAACCCAGTCTATGATTGCGACCTTTTGCGTGAGTGGGAGAAGTGACTTTCTGTGAGAAGCCAAGGTCGAATAGGTTCTTAGTGAGGGACGTGGCTGTTTTATCATTAGGGTCGTTGAAACCTAAATTGAGGTCGCCTAGGACTAGTGTTTTAGTGGATTTTTTTATATTGTCCCCTAGGAGGTGGGTGAGTTGATACTGGAAGTCAGTAGTGGCTCCTGGTGGACGGTAGATAACATGGATATTTATGGTATTTTTTGGAGATATTGCTAATTTGGCTGATAAGATGTCTACATTCCCTTCTCTTAGGTGAGGTATAGGCCTAATGGAGATGTCCTTTTTGAAGATTAGAGCTACTCCCCCTCCTGTTTTGCCAGGCCTGTCCTGTCTGAGGATAGAGTATCCTTCAGGATGTGTTAGCGTGATGGCCGGGCCGGAGGCTTTGTGAAGCCATGTTTCCATGATGGCTATTATGTCTAGGTGTTGGCTAGTGATTAAGTCATTCACTTCTAGTGCATGCGCATTGAGGTAACGTAGGGCGCATTAGTAGGGCAGAGGCTGGTTATAGTTTTTAGATGGGGGTGGGGTGCCTGTTTTCAATGATGAGGAGTGTTGTTTAGTGGTGTTGTGGGTGGGAATTTGGGAATGTAACTTGATCATTCTATGATTACTGACTGTGGGGCAGTGGTAACTGCCGTTTGCTCTGTAGGATGTTAGTGATCCTAGGCGGGAGTTTCTGAGTGCAACAGGATTAGATACGGCAGCAGCGTTCCACTGGTGGGTTTGTATCCTAAGTCTGAGTTGTCTGGAGTGAAGTGAGGGTGTGTGTGTGGCTGTATGTGAGGTAGGTTGGATGGGACTGGGCAGATAGTTCATGGTGTCAATGTTCCAGCTGCTGGTGTAGATATGGCTGGCTAGCTCTAGTCCGCACGCGTTTTGTGTGCTTTTGAGGAGAGCGAGCACGGTGCCTATCAAGCAGATGAATAGAGGCAAGGTGTACATGCTGGGATAGCTGTTACAAACTTATTTGCTCTGTGCAGAGAAGGCGCACGTTCGTCTACTTAATGCAATCTATTCAAGGTAGGGGTACCATATGATGCTCTAACAGTTAGATGTGGAGGTCTGTCCCTAGAGGAGGTGGCACTAATCCCCAGAGTATGCTGATATTTTCTGTGTGCATCTTTCAGGCATTCAGGCAGTATGGCTAGACAGTATAGACTTGGTCAAGTGTACTTAAGCAACAATGTTGAGCTAATCAAACATTTACTGAATGCATTTGATAAGTAGCACAGTTAATGCAACATTTCTGTGAATGCAGAGTTTAAGCTAATCAGACATTTACTGAATGCATTTGATAGTTAGCAGAGTTAATACATCTCTATGTAATGCAGGGTTTGAGGTGCGAAACTCTGACTCATAGCGCTTTTGCTAGACAGTTAGGGCGGCACGATATAGCCAACAAGAGCATGCTTTCCTACGAATCGTGCGAGGAGAATACTGTGTAGTTCAGTTGCAGACTATAACCAGATATGCAGATTAGGAAATAGCATTACATTGTATGGTGAAACAACAATGGTTCTTAGAGTATAACTTTGCTGTGAGGAATGTGCCGGTGTGTAGATAACACAATGGCAGAGTCCTGTTGTCAGAATCATTCAGATCTCATAAGAAAGGCTGATAGGCCCCTGTCTTGTAGTGTGCGCATATGCTGCATTTGCAAGTGGACAGGTGTGTTATTGATCGTGCTTACCTCGATCAGAGGGGGGCAGCGTTCAGGGCCCCAGGCTCCTAGGGCTCCGACAGGCTCGGGACAGGCCGTGTAGCCTTTTAGGTTGTGCCTTAAAGAGGCGTGCCAGCTTTCGCCAGCCAGCGAATCATCAGAGAGTAAATATGAGGCTCCAGCCAATCCTGTCTACCTCTGCAGGTCGAGATGGTGAAAACAGATGAGGGTGTTTCAGGAGGACGGTGTGGCCATCTTAGGACGGGGAAACCTCGTGGTTGAGCTAATGAGCTTACAGCAATGCAGAGGCTGGATGAGGGGCACACAGCTATGGAACACCGTGTTAGCCTGATAAGGAATTAATGGCTGGAAGCATAGCAAAGTCAGGTGTGCAGATTTCGAATTTCAGTGGAGTTTCAGACTGTCTTGAGTCAAGAAGAAAGGGCCCACCGGCTTAGCATGGGTGTGGGGGTCATCCGGTGCGGGGCACTCCCACTGCAGCGTCTGGGAGCTCCTGCTTCACGGGCTGCAGCGGTCGTTGTTATGTAATATAATATCTCTGTATTGTTGGCAGACCACTCTCGGAGCAGCAGAGTCCTCTGCATGTCTCATTTTACTATTATTTAAACATACCTTACTTTACTCGCAATCGCCCTACTGGGGTGCGTCCATTTATTCTGAGTTTTGGGTTTGTATTTTTGGGGAATGGCCTCTTTCCTTTGGTGACCCCAACTAAGTGATGATACGGGAAATACCCTGAGGACTGCAGCGAGATCCGGGGCACCCCCAACAAGTCTGCCCACCTATGGCAGACCGGTATTCTTAAAACGCATACGCCACTGACAAGGTTCCACAGGTCCCGGCTTTGCAAATACCCAACCTACTGCTCGCCGGAGCCGGGTTCGGCTCTTGAATGGGGGCGGCACCCCGTTTGTGGATAGACCACGCAAAGAGGTTCTCGGATCAACACAGACATGTGAGTATTGATTGCGAGGAAAATTGAAGGAGGGGTAAGGGTGATAGGAACAGAATCAGATTAAGTAACTGGGGAACAATTTGTGGGCTAGAGTATGTGTGAGTGAGCAATCTTTCTTTCTTCCTTCATATGGCCACTAGGATTTTATATGAGGTGACAGAATAAGAGGAGATACGGGAACCTAGCTCTGAAAGGGGGTGGAAGTCGGCACCGCGTAGTGCTGTCTTGACCAGTAGTATAGAGGTTGAAAAAGAAATAAGAGGGAATCTTGTATATGCAGAAGAATCGGAAAATATTAGTTATTGACCATCTTCACTCTTGGTTAAAGTTCATTAGAGGTTAGCCCAAAAGGGGCCAGGGAGGGGTGACTGTGGAGAGTGAGTGAAGGGGAAAGGACTCTAGTTCTGCAGCAAGGGGTAACGGGCAATAAGGGAGGTATAAGTACATGTTTTATGTTCTTTGTCATAAGTAAGGTTTGTCAGTGTGTCACGTCAACATGTCAAGTGTTTGATGTTGTTTGGTTATTTTTATGCCTATGAAATGTTTGAAATTTGACTAAAAAGTGTGATCACATTGGTTCAATGTATACAATAAAAGGTTTTGTGGCAATATAATTTCAAGGGAACAAGAATAGTAACAAATGAGACATCTATACATATACACACAATCTCAGGGGGTGTCAACACAGGAAGAGAGTGAGGAAGCAAAAGGTAAGGGGGGAAGAACCAAAACGGCTGTACCCATTGTTGACCAAACCTGCTGAAGGATATAGCGACCCCATGTATTTGCCCCGACCTAGTGCACCAACCACACCTGCAACAGTCCCTCCTCCCCGGTACGACCCTAAATGTCTGTACGGTCTGACAAGTGCACCCCCAGATTTAGGACGCCTCACTCAGGATCTAGAAAATGAAATGAGCACTACCCAAGCAGAGTTAACGCGACTTAGAGCACTGTGTGAGAGATCGCAGCTTCTGCCAGGGAGTGGACAAACTCCACCGCCCCCACCGTCAGAAACTTCCACTGCCGTAGCTGAGGATGAGTCTAAGTCAGGAGACTTCCTCTTCCGAGTTGATAGTGCCCTCGTTCAGGTAATACAAATAGAGAAGGAAGACGAGCAGGTCAGGATAAGGTAGTGTAGCTTCAGATAGAGAAGAGTAATGTTGGAGTGATCTTGAAGAACATGGGGAAGGGGCATGGGCAGCGAGTGTACCACTGCCGTGGCGGACGCCCCCAAGAGAAGAAGAGGAAGATGATGGATGGCAGGGGAGGTTGAGAAGCAGGACGGGACGAATGGCGTTGGCAAAAAGGAAGGGAACAAAGGTAGGTAAGGGGAGAGGGAAATCAAACATGCAGATGCCTCTCATTCACAACAGGTTGGGGAGGCCTCACTATGTGCCTCGGGCACTAATGGATAAAGCTAATTCGCTGAAGACACTGCCTCCACTTCCTGGGGGTGCAAGTAAGTGGATATATGCCTTTGAGAAAAACACTGCAGGGGTCCCACTAGCAATAGGAGATGTTAAAAGCGTGTTGGTGTCTGTTGAGGGTGACCAGGCAAACAGAGTGAGGGTGAAGGCAGGGTTCCCGGGAATGACAATAGATTGTGACCGCCACTATGGGGCTTCATTTATTAATGTGAGGGCACATGTATGGGATGCATTGCGGAGCACCTTCCCCGATACTCCGAATTTGCATTCAGTAATGCAATGTATAATGGGGGAGAATGAAGATGCTGCATCTTACATCCTTCGGGTGCAGGATATGTGGAGGGCGGAGATGGGCGCCGCTTGGGACCAGTCTACCTCCCTCTTTTATTTCATTATCAAACAAGGCCTCCCGAAGGAGGTACAAAAGGCCTTGTACAAAATCGCTGGGATAGAAGCCAAGGGTTGACCTGGAATTCAAAGCATCATAGTACACCACTGTAGGTGGATCACGGAAAGTGAGAAGGAAATTGCACAAAAAAGATCATCAGATGAAGCAAAGCTTGTAAAAAATAAACTGGCGAAGGTTGCGGCAGTAGCAACTGCCCTACACCCCCGCAGACAGGCTAGGAGATGGAGATGAGGGGTGGATAGCATTACAAACGAGAATGGCAGCATCGTAGGCCGCAAACTGACAGGAACAATGGGCAGGAGAGCAACAGTACAGAAGGGCCCCAATGGCAAGGAAGACCTGGAAGAGGAACAGGTGAGTACCGAGGTCAGAGAGGGGGCTGTGGGGGACAGGGATCCCTAGGGGGGGACAAGGAGTATGTTGGTCATGTGGGAGGTGGGGCCACTTGTGAGGGAATGTTGCACCGGTCCCATGGCACACTACCAAAATGCACAAGGGTTCAGTAACGAGCAGCAGTATGGTCACCCCCCACCCAGGCAGCCCCTATGGATTGCCTATGGGTGTATACAGACAAGAAGGCCAGGTCGATACCCGCCAGGTACAGGAGCAGAGAGCACTGCCCCAAATGACACAGCAACGATTGACATGTCAGAATCAGATGGTAAATACACACTGCAATCCTTTTGTCACTACTGCTAATGGCGCGCCAGCACCTTTCCGAGGGGCGGCCATGGTGGGAGAAAATGTTTTTTCTTTCCCGGGGACAAACACCCACCCAGACTAGGGCAGCCCACAGAGAGCTCCTGCATGTCGAATCCTATCTGCTACCCTACGTCCAGACGACGAACCACTGGTGGGGGCAAAGATAGGTGATAGGCAGTTAATTTTTATGGTGGCCTTGGGGTGGGGGAATCATGCCTAACAGAAAGACGATTTCCATTGTCAGACTGGAAGTTGGAAACACAGGGTTTTTCTGGGGCTCTGGTCACAGTTCCATACACTAAAGATCTAGACATAAGGATAGGTGGGAAGACAGTGCGAGCACCCCTATTGTACCATTAAGATTCACATATCAATTTGCTGGGGAGGGACCTCCCTAGCAAGCTCAATGCTCAATATGACAATCTTCTTTAATGAAAGAGGGATAGTGTGCTCGGCCCCGAGGAAATGCCCCCTCAGAGCGATGTTATTAATTAACATGATTGCCAATGAGAAAACAGTCCGGGGGGTGCCAGTTGATGCAGACATGTTCGTGTATGGAATAGAGTTCTTGGCAAGAGTAGTGCCTGAGATAACGCAACAAGAATGGAGAATACCTTCTGACTTTGTTTTCCACCCCGTAGCTGCCCCCGAGGTGGTACCCGGGGCCATGTTGTCCCTAGATTTACAGGGTGTGCAGGTATTAGCAAACTGCTTGAACACGCATGGATGCGAGTGGTGAACATTTCTATGCATAGACCCCAACATAGCACTACGCGATTTAACAGATGAGGAGTTGTTCACTGACAACGACAATGATGGGGAGATAATAATGGACATTTGCATGCCCTGCAACATAATGATTCAGCACAGGCAAGTGACAAATACCCTCATGGCTATTGTCAGTGCACCCCCGACATTTTTTGATGAAGACATGCAACAGGTGCCCACCAAATTATGAATGACTAACCCCCAGGATGTAGGGCTTTTACAAGAGGTCAAGGGAGGCAGAAGAGGGAATAAAAGAGACAATGCATGCATTATTGCAACAAGACATTATAGTACCCTCATTTTGACCATGTAATACAGGAATTTATCTGATTAAAAAAGCAAAGGACGGGGCTTGGAGGATGATCAGGAATTAAGGCCACTTAATGACGTCATACAGAAGGAGTTTCCCCTTGTCCCAAACCCCACGTCCATTTTGTGCAGCATTCCAAAATCCACCACATGTTTCACAGTGGTATACTTGAAAAATACTTTTTTCATGGTACCACTGGAACTGGATTCGCAATACTTGACAGCGTTCACCATAGGAGGAAAAAGTTACGAACATTGCAGGTTACCACAAGGTTACTACAAAAGCCTGAGTATTTTTATTTTTAACAGAGGGAATTTGTGGTACTGCCTAGCAGGAGTGTTACACCTTCGGCAGCTAATATCAAAAGATGGAAAGTGCATACTTCCTGATAGAGCAGCAGCTGTATGTGCAACAATTAAACCCAAAATGGTTAAAGACATGCAGAAGTTTCTCTGCATATGTAACTACTGCAGAACATGGATAATAGACTATGCTGCATACACAAGGCCTGTGTTACAGGCACTAAAAGAAGCACAGCGAGAAAACACAGCAATCACATGGACACCACAGGAAATGAACACTGCCTTTGACACATTGAAAGAGCTCATTTCCACTGCCCCAGTGCTAGCCACGCCAGACTATGAACAGGAATGTTACCTGTTCTCACACTGTGATAGGACCCTCATGACACCTGGTCCTGACCCAAAAGACATTGTTAGGGCACAAACCTCTAACTTACTACAGCGGCACGCTTGACGCTGTGATGCAAGGACATTTCGCGTGTGAACAGGCTCTCGCGGCCTCTGCCTTTGCAATTGAAAAAAGCCCCACGATTGTGATGGTATGCTCAGTAACATTAATCGTTGAACATTCCTTATTTGCAATTCTTGAAAGATCTAAATTTACACTCACAACACAAAGACTAACAGCTTATGAGATTATACTTTCTAGCTCCAACATTCACATAGTGTGCTGCAAAACAGTAAAGCCAGCTACATTCATTACAGAGCCATGCACAGTAGAGGATATGCAAAATCATGATTGTGCCACATATGAGGGGGAGGATGATGACATTCCCAAAGCAAACAAAAATGCCCTGGAGGATGGTGAGGTGTACTTCACGGATGGGTCAGCGTCACTTTGTCCAGAGACAGGGGAAAAACACGTGGGAGCAGCAGTCGTGAGGTTGGAAGACAGGGAGTATGAGACACTTGTACAGAAGCAGTTGCCAATGCATTTTTCCACACAGGCAGCAGAACTTGTAGCATAAATCAAAGCTTTACACGCAGCAAAAGGATGTGCATTGATGATATACACTGATTCAGCATATATGGCCACAACAGTGCATGGTGAGCTGTCAAGATGGGGAAGAAGGGGTTTCAGAAGGGCAGATGAGTCACCGGTGCAGCACGCAGAACTCTTGAAAGAACTCACACAAGCATTAGCAGAACCATCAGTAGTGGCCTTGGTAAAGTGTCAGGCCCATACCAATAACACTGACATCATATCATTAGGAAACACAGTGGCAGATGCAAAAGAAGCAGCATACTTTCAAAACCCCCAAATTGCAGAATATATAATGAAAAGAACTGTGCAGGAGGAGAAAGAATTAGGATACAACTCTATGCCAATTGCACAAATAATAGATTTACAGAAAAAAGCACAGTTTTCAGAACAAGAGCTGTGGTCAAAAAGAGGGTGCATACAATCATCAACAAATTTACTGTGGTGCCAAGATAGCACTGGAAAGGTAATAATGCCCATAGAGCTTTTACAACTCGCATTTCAACAGTTGCACTTCCCAGCACATATGACGAAACAACCTCATTACGACCCTGGCGCAAAGCGAAAAATGATGGCGGTAAACGATTACCGCCATCGTCTTCCGCTCGTGCCGATTACGACCCGTGACCGTAAACTACGATGTCACTAGCGGCATCGTAGCTAACGCTGCCGCTGACTGCGCCAAGGGCGCGCGCACGCGAACATCCACACCGTACTCAGCGCCATGGCGGAAAGGTGCGGGAATGCCGACCCAAGCGGACATGCCCCTAACGCCATCACCCAGCCCGTTAAGTACCTTACCGCCATGGTGCAAATTACGCCATCGCGAACCAACCGTAAAGGGCCATGTAAAATGAAAAGTGAATGCAGCTGCCACAGGTGCACAGAAACAGCACAGGTGAAGGCAATACAGACACAGGAAGTACAAAAAGAGCACACCCCACCCCTTCCCACACCCAGTCACACTCCACAATGATACCAATAGGACTAGCAATGTTGGGGCTGGAGGACCTGATAGCAATGCGAGTGCTACAACAGCAACTACAACAACTACAACTACAACAACAACAACAACAACAGGCTGCACAGAGGAGACGCAGGAGGAGAAGGAGGGCAAGGCAGGCCCAGCAAGCCCCACCAGCACAGCCAGTGCCACCACGCAGGCAGCCCCCAATCCCACGCATCAGACCCAGCCCATTCAACCTCACCGCTGAGCAGATCCACACCCTGTACCGACTGGACCAGGACACCATCACCACCATTGTGGACATGATACACAACGACATCGTCAGCATGATTGATACACCCACTGCCACCCCCCCCTACTGAAGGTAGTGTCCGTGCTCCACTTCCTGGCCACAGGCACCTACCAGCACACAGTGGGGCACTTGCATGGCATATCACAACCATTATTCTCGCGTACACTGATGCAAGTGCTCGATGCCCTCCTCAAGCACACAGATGACCACATCTCATTACCACGGTCTGCCCAGGAGATTGCCAACACCAAAGTGGGTTTCCATGCACTGGCCGGCATACCTGGTTGCATTGGTGCCATTGACTGCACCCATGTTGAATTGGTGGTCCCACATGCCATGGAGGTACCGTACCGCAACCGTAAACATTTCCACTCAATCAACGTGCAAATGGTCTGTGACTCCAACAGGATCATCACACATTGTTGTGCCAGATTCCCCGGATCAACCCATGATTCTATGATCCTACGGAACTCAACAATACCACGCTACATGGAGCGACATGCAGGCCCAAGATCCTACCTACTCGGTGAGTCCAATGACATGAGCATGGAAATGCAAAGTGGGTGTTGAATGACGTACCAATGCATATTACATCTGGCAGATACAGGGGGGTGGGTGCAACTAGCAGTAGCCAGATCATTCCCTGTGGCAGCACTGACGTCAACAGAGAAGTGTACACATCATGCCTGACCTAATCATCCCAACATGTGAATGAAAGTGCATCCCAAAAACGACACAACCATTTGCAAGTGCATTGTGCAAATTGTGGGCGCATTGACCCTAAAGAATAACACCAACAAGCACGTCACCATGCACCAACTACTGAAAGGCCTGTCCCCCACACCTGCGCACAAAGGAGGCACATGACAGACAGGGACATCAATGCACCACTACAAGACCCACAAACTGTCCCCATTGACACCAGTAATGCTCACTGGGGTCATAATGAGCCAGACATCGATGTTGCTATCATGTGAGCTTCAAGCTCACAGGACACGTGCAAGGTCACATGAATGACGTCCTGAACGGACACACTGGATGGCCACTCACAAGGCAATCGTCCCCCCTGCATTGTGTTTTAGCATGCAAAACAGTACATGAGAGCCATGAACACATACTGGTTGCACAGTGTAAATCCATATCCACAACTCAAATTGGTGCACAGTAACAGTCAGAATCAAGGCATGGTTGTGCGTCTTGTTCACATATCAATCCCGTTCATGACACATTCTTTTCTCACATTTTACAGGTGATGCGGGCTATCCCCTGAAGAGGTGGCTCCTCACACCAGTCCGGAACCCATCAAACCAGCATGAGGAGGACTACAACCATAACCATGCACGTACCCGTGTGGTGATAGAGCATGCTTTTGGCCTACTGAAGGCACGTTTCCGCTGCCTCAGCAGGTCTGGCGGGGCACTCCTGTACCGCCATGAGAAGGTTGCAAAGATCGTCATGGCATGTGTCATGCTACACAATATGTGCATCAGACGAAACGTGCCTCTGCCCCCTGACGCAGAACCACAACCACCTGATGATGGGGATGATGATGATGGGGAAGGGGCAGCACCTCAGGGAGGCAGCGATGCACAGGAGGGCCATATAATGCGTCAGAATGTCATTGACCGTTACTTCTAGCACACACAGCGAGTGTGTGACATATGGATGGCACTTGGGGCACTGTGTGTGTCTGGTATGTCAACACTGTGTACTGTAACAATAAAGCACAGATACGCAATGAACAATGTCCACACTTTTAGTTTGTGAGAAAAGAAAAAGTGTATTGTACTACTGAATAGGTATAACAGTACCCCTCCCCCTCCCCCCTGCACACTCCAACACACCCAATCCCCCCCTCCCCCTCCCCCCTGAACACTCCAACACACCCAATACCCCCCTCCCCCTCCCCCTGAACACTCCAACACACCCAATACCCCCCTCCCCCTCCCCCCTGAACACTCCAACACACCCAATACCCCCCTCCGCCTCCCCCCTGAACACTCCAACACACCCAATACCCCCCTCCCCCTCCCCCCTGAACACTCCAACACACCCAATACCCCCCTCCCCCTCCCCCATGAACACCCTGCAAACATGTGACAGTGCCCGTGGTGAAATGAGTATAGTTCAGCACACTATTGACTGCCCCCTCTCCCGGAACCTGGGGCCCACCTGCCTGTGCTCCTCTGGGTCCTGGATGACCTGCGGACGGGAGAGGCTTGTGCTGAACTTGCAGCCGAGGATGTACCGGGCTGCTCAGTACGGCATGTGTCCAGAATTGTCTGGATGAGCTGGCTCATCATCTGCCGCCCTGCAGCAAGTTCGGTGCAAATGTCCCTGCTGGCAGTTTGGATGGCAGCCCTGATGCCATCAGCACTCCTCTCCATGGCTGCACTGGTACTTACACATTCGGCTACATGCTGCGTGAGGAGTGTGCCCAGTGCTTCCTGCCTGTTGGCAATCTGCTCCAGCGACAGCTGGAATTCTGGCCCAATGGGGGGTGGCAATTGGGGACCAATGGGACTACTCCCATCTTCCACAACTCCCACTGGGCTTGGAGTTGCTGGCCATGAATTAGCTGGCGATGGGCCCTGGGTGTCATCTCCATGATGGCTGATTGGGGATAGGTGTGGTGAGTGCAGTTGTGTGTTGTGGTCAAGTCCGGTGTCATCCTCCACATCACTGTCGGAGCAGGCAGCGATGGCTGCAGTCTCCCCAACAGTACTGCTCCCTGCTGACGCATTGCCCTCAGTGGGCAACAGTGGGTGTGGCTGGGCTGCAGGTGCTGTCACGACCCCTTCCTCAGGGGACTTTGCTGCCCTGGGCTCTTCAGCCTGGCGTGGATTCTGCCTGGGTCCAGCAGAGGTGGATGCTTGGTTCCCCTCTCCCACTTTCCTGGCCTTCTTGGCTGGGGTGCTGGTGCTGTCGTCCCTGCCAGTGTCCGATTGCGAGCCTGTGGTGGAGCAGAGGAGGGTGACTGTTATTGATGGTTCAGCGGACATTGAGCAGGCATTGTGAAGAGTGAAATGGATAGATGGTGGAGTTAGTAGCCCGTGACATACAGGTTGCCTCCCTTTAGGTTCGGTTTTGCATGCAGGTGTGTGTCTGCCTACTGTACAGTGTACATGCTGCATGTGCGCAGGGTGTGGCTCATCTGCTGATGTGTTGCGTCTGCCACATTGTGATTGTCACGTGCAAGTGTATCAGGGTGTCTTGCAAGGCTGGATATGAGGCACCTACCTGATCTCGGGGCCCCTCTCTCCATCTCGCCGACACCTTCGATGCACTCAATGCCAATCAGAGAGGCACATGTCTCCTCCCATGGCTGCATCTTCAGTGGGGAGTCTGCTCCCCCGCCAGTTCCCAGGGCCAGGTTACGGTTGGCAGACATAATGCCCCGGACCCTGATCCGCAGGTCGTCCCATCTCTTGCGGCACTGTTTGGAGGTGCGTGGGGTGGCTCCAACAGCACTGACACGTTGTGCCACAAGTTCCCACACCTCCTTTTTGCGGCCTATGGCTGTTCGGGTCATCTCATTGGAGAAGACAACATCAGCCTTCTCCTGGAGCGTGTCTGCAAGCATTTGCAGTTCCTCTCGACTGAAGCGCTCCTGCCGCTGCCTGTCACATGCCTTCTTGACAACTTTAGGCATGGTTGGCTGTGGAAATGGGTGGGTTATGGGAATGTCAGGGTTTGAGGGTTGGTTGTGGTGTGGTTGGGTAGGATGGCAATGGATTGTGTTTTGTAAGATGGCCGCTGTGCTGTTTCCCGTTCCGCCGCGATTACGCTATTTCCGGTTCCGCTTAATTGCGGTCACCGCTAATTACGGTGACCGCTGACTACGGTCGGCGCAATGATGGGTGGCGGTAGGTCACCCTGCGCTGTTAACGGGGGCGGTAAGGGCTGTTTACGGCATGGCGTAGTTTACGTTACCGCCATGGCGTAATGCTCGTGCGCGATGGGTCGTAATGTGGCGCTCTTATCGCCATCGGACCATGGCGTTAACGCTCATTACGCCATGGCGGTAATTTCATTCACTTACCGCCTGGGTCGTAATGAGGCCCACAGTAGCAGACATACAGGAAGACTGGTTTGTTCCACAGTTGCAGGAACACATAGCGAAATTGACTATCGAATGCACGACATGTCAAACATACAACGCTGGTATGACATTGAAAATACTGCGAGGAACGTTACCTCGCCCCATCTTCTGTGAATTGCATATCGATTATGAAGACATGGGAGAAAGGTGCAATGGAGCAAGATATCTCATAGTGGTGGTCTGCCCCTTTTCACGCTGGGTGGAGGCAGGACCCTTCACCCACCCGGATGTGAAATGTGTGGCGAAGCTTCTAGTAAGAGAAGTTTTTACACGATGGGGCTTTTGTGATGTCATACGCTCTGACAACGGGACCCACTTTGTAAACGATCTATTTAGAGAAGTGACATCCCTGCTAGGACTAAAACACAATCTGTGTTCCATTTATCACTGCAAGCGAAAGGCGTTGTTGAAAAAATAAAAAGCCCTCCTCAAAAGTAGGCTGTCAAAATGTTGTCACGCCCTTAAAAAAAGAATTCAGTGTATTGCTTGCCACTGGCACTGTTCCAATTGCGCACGCAGCCAAGACCACCACTTCACCCCACACGAGATAGTAACAGGGCGACGTATGCAAACCCCGATTTCCCCAATTAGGAGAACATCTGACGCACATAGAACAGCCACCATACTAGGTGAAGAGTTCAAGGATAATTTAACCAAACTCACACGTGCAGTAAGAAGCATAGAAAAACCTATAGCACCCCCTTCACACGAGAAATTGAAACCCACACAAACACTGCAGCCGCAGATAGTCCTGACACACAACTAATGCCCGGAGAATGGGCATAGATTAGAAGTTTTGTGAGGAGATGGAACTCTCCATGATTTCATGGCCCTTACGAAGTAGTGTATTGCACACCATCAGTGGTGAAAGTGCAGGGCCTGAAATATTGGATACACCTCTCCGACGTTAGAAAAGCACACAACAGTACAATGCCAGAAGGGGGAGAGCAGGGGCAGCAAAGCACAGCGGTACCGTAACAAAACGTAGAACAGAAAATGGTAAAAGGAAAAAGTGTTCTTGAAAATATGCATCATGCGTAAATATACAAATATGCATATGAAACAGAAAAATACTGAGAGAAGATGGCAGGAAAATGTTTACATAATTAATGACTGTACATATATGACTTTGTGATCTCTCTCTCTCTCTCTCTCTCTCTCTCTCTCTTTCTCTCTCACTCACTCTCACTCTGCTGATGATTTTCAACTTGCTTTTTACTTTTGGTTTCTTCATCGTCACATATATTCCACTACCTCCATTTACAATGTCTCAACTACCTTTTCTCAAAGAAGTAAAAAGTAAAGTGTGAACAAGAATGTGCACTTAACCCATTATATCTCACTCTGTAGGTACAAACATGGCAGAATGTAGGGCCCTCAATGACACCACTATACCTATAGTTAGCAGTAGGGGAAATATTAGTGCAGCTAGAGCCTACTCCTATGAGTGTGGCTTGTACTTTACTGTGATTGTATTTTCCATTACATTGCTATGTGTAGGACTCTTTTGGGCAATATATTTAATTTTAGGGGACATAAAAAAAGGGGAGAGGGGGTAAAATGATACGAGAGGTAACATACTTGATATGGGATGGTTTTAAACTAATTTGGTCTCAATGTTTCCACAAACTCACTACTCTGCATAAAAACATAACTATTAAGGTACCATTGGTTGAATACTCAGTAATCTAGAATGATGATAATGAGTTTGATGTATATAATGAGAACCATATAATTCCTTATGTGTTACTATTGCCACACGAAAATGTACAGACAACCGCAGACCCTATCTCAAGTGGCAATTACATGCATTTTGGAACTCAAACCCCCACCCCGCTTACCCACTCTACCTCACAGTACTGGCAGCCACGTTATGAGCAAAGTGCAAAAATGGTTGCAGGCATTCTACATAATGACCTAGAGAGGAGAAGGAGGAGGAAAAGGGGGCGGGACAGAAAAGATATGATGCATATCTTGGTCTTGGCTTAGACGCAGTAGAAGTCCCATTCCACCCAGATCAATCAAATAAATGGTATGCTGATATGAGCACCATGGTAAAACAAGCAACTAATGAGAGTTTCTATGTGTGCTCATTGATACCCCACGCCTCGGGAACACCCAAAATCCTACTACCCTAGGAAACACCTATTGCGGATGCCCAGTGTCTAATTAGGAAGAGGCAGTTATCTGTAAAGTGGGAGCATTGTGAGGACTATCTGATGAAAAACTCAGCACATTGCCAAACTGACCTCATTAACAGCTCTTGAAAAACCAGTCAAAACCCAACGTTAACTGCAATATGAACTGTGTTTCCATGGAGAAGGTAAAGTGCCCGGGGGAGCAAACAAACACTGCAACAAGATACTTTGCAACAAGATACTTATCCTGCTGGACATTAAGAAAGGAACAGCTGCTTTAATGGACACTTACTGGGTGTGCAGCAAACAGGCGTACTTGCACCTCTCACCATCATGGAGAGGTACTTGTGACCTGGTCATGCTGCATTCAGCCCTGATGGTAATTCCTGAAAGTCAAATCCAAGGGGAAGGGGTGCCAGCCAAGATGTCTCTAGCACCCCAGTAAACAACCGAAGAACCCCCAACGTATGACGTGCTGTCGGATGATGAGTTGCACAACAGGGTGTCTCGAAAAAGGAGGGCCTCAAATTACCTCTCCATAGACTCTTCTGAATTGTTAACACAAATATCTGATAAATTCAAGCTCTTCTCATCAGCAGTGACATTCGTTGCATCACTCATACCAAGTATCCAGGCTTGAGCAAATGCCAAATGGCTCCAAATCATTCACTGGGAACTAATCCTCTTGGCCAACGACACTGAGGAAGGGTTCAATGTCATCAGGGTGGAACTCAGAGCCATAAGGTTGATGACCATGCAGAATAGATATGTTTTGGACCTACTCACAGCAATGGATGGTGGTGTTTGCCGAAAAATCGGGTGTGCATGTTGCACGTTCCTGCCTTCTGCCGATGCTGACAATGGGACATTATCGCACATGATAGCGGCCGTCCACAATCTCGGTGAAAGAATGAAGAATGAAAGTGGTTGTACAGTCAAGCAACTGCTTGACGCACTTTTTGAGTGGGTACCATTGTGGCTTGGGACTGTCATGAAGCTGCTGGTGCCCATTGTAGTACTCTTTCTGCTGATTTTTTGTGTGTGCCAGTGAGGGATTCGGTGTCGTGCAAAATCAATCCCCAAAAGTGCAATGATGATGGTGACAATGGTCAGCCCAGCAAAGGTGCTACAGGTCGCAAGAGATGCCCAAGTACAAACAGGAGAAAACCCTGTACCTAAATATCGAATGACCGCGGTGTATAACACAGGGGACAGAGTAGACAACCTACATCATACCACTATTAAGGAACCTCATGAATTAGAATGGTACATGGAGGTATGGGTGGCTTTGGCTGGAGAAGGCGGGTGCGTTTATATGACCTGCACCCCAGATGAATATGCTAGGAGAGGACAAAGTCCTAGATCTGTTTGTACAGCCTGGATGCCCATCAAAGGGACCCCAGCTTGGGATGAAGATGTGCTTGAGGAAGAAGAACGGAAATGTTTGACTTTGTTACTTTAGATTTAACGAAAGGGGGGAATGTATGGGATGAAGGGTCTATTTGACCCCCCTACATTATTTATGACTTGAACCTTATGCTCATGCAATTGTTGGAGACGTCCCTTATCCAAGATCCTGGTGAATGGAGCTCAGAAGCCATTGCAGGACACATATCTAATTAATTTTGTACATCCCCAGACTCCATGTTTGTATCATTCCCAACTCCATCTTTTACTAGGCTGCACTGTGATTCCTAACACAGCCCTCTCTCTCTTCTCCCTGCGCTGCATATAGCTCACCCACACCTCCTTCTCCCCTGCCAGCATCGTGGCTGTACAGTTCTCACAGAAGCTTGGGTGCGAAATGTTGCAAACTGACAATGTATTGCTTCTCTTCCTCTGAGATCATTGCCCTGTGTGTGACCGGGCCGAAGCCTGGCTTGCGAAAACCATGTGTCCTCCCAAACACGCCTCTGCTCTCCTTCACCCCCACCTTTAGGACTTATTGCCTGTGTAACCCTTGCTCCCCTGTGTTCCTTTCATGTAACAGACGGTGGGACCCATCCCCCATGGGCCACCCTAGAATCCCTCATATAACTAATCCAGAGTGACCATTTATTCTCCCTGTACTAACACCTATCAATCCCCTCGTCTGAACCATGAAGCGCCATGCACATGAATTTAGAATGACACCCTCAGATAAGGCACCTGGAACCCCGTGCCCCTGTCCCCACCAACATCCAGGTCAAGAATGTACGCAATTTTACTACAATTTATAGACGACCCTGTCTTTTTTTACATATTTTATACCTTATATTATTCAATTGCATGTCAGTGATTACTGTGTAGTTTAGATTAGTTAGCTGACAGACAGAGTGGACTCGGCCTTACCTGCACCCCTCCCAGAGGAGCCCAGCTGACCCACTTGCTACGAGAAGCAACATATTCAGCAACAGCCAATCAAGCAGCACCATAACCTTACATTGTATACTAAACTAGCTAAATGAGCCAATGGGGTGGCGCTATGTAACACTTATAGAAAAGGTCATAGATGACGCTTATTGTGCTTATAATGTAATTTTTCCTTATTGGCACGTTGGCAGAGTGCTCTCGGGGCAGTAGAGTCCTCTGCATGTATCATTTTACTATTATATAAACATACCTTACTTTACCCGCAATCTCTCTCCTGGTCTCATTCCCTACTGCGGTGTGTCCATTTATTCTGAGTTTTGGGTTTGTATTTTTGGGGAATGGCCACTTTAACTACCAATATGGGCATTAAGTCACCCAGCATAAACAAGGTGAAATCCCCCATCTTGACTGATAACCGTGCACCAACTGGAGACTCATACTTGCCCAATGTTATATCGGGAAAGGATAGTTTTCCTACTAAACTCACTATGGCGATACTGAACACCCGGTCCTTGCTGAAACACACTATAGATGTCCATGACTGTATCATAGAGCATAGGGTGGACATCATGTGCCTCACGGAGACCTGGCTGAACCATTGAACAAGTGATCCCCCCATCCCCGGTTATGTGTTTTTGGGGAAGCACCGGAGGGGCCACGGGAGGGTGTATGGCTATTATATGTAAGAAACAGTTTGGTCTCTATGAGGCTAAGATTGAGTGCTCAGGTTGTGACATTATTCGTGTTAAATTGATTTCGAATTTTGACCATAGCATAAACTTGGTGCTGCTCTATCGGCAACCGGGGGAATCTACAAACTTTAACTATGACTTAGTTAATACTGTTGTGCCCTTGTTAACAGTCAATTCAGCTCTGGTAATTTTGGGAGATTTTAATCTCTGGAAAAATGACCCTAAGGATAAAAAAGCATTTGAACTAGGAAAAATGCTAAAAAGCCACCATATTATCATTCATAACTGGGAACCAATGCATATTAAGGGTCATACCTTTGATTGGGTTGGCAGCGGAAACATTCTGATTGAGAGCATCATTACCACTTCTTGTATTTGGTCTGATAATTCTATTATTTCCTGTTTGTTGAAACTTCCTGACCAACTGCATAGAGTGCATGAATCCGAACGTAAAATAGTAACCAGGAGCTTCAAGGCCATCACTTCCCCCATTCTGGCCGTATGTATGCAGGGTTTGATGACCAAAATCAATGACTCTGATGGCCTAGAGACCCTTATTAACAGCTATAACGAGGAAATCATAGGTGTTAGACCAGTATGCCCCTCTGAAAGCCAAATGGTTAGAGACTCGCCAAACCATCAGAAATGATTCTCCCCAGCTTCAGCAGAACTTAAAAAGCCAACAAAAGACAGGTGGAGCATACATGGCGAACAGATAAATCTTTGGAAAACGTGACAGCCTAGAAACCTAAAGACAGACACTAAAAAAGCTTCTACAATGATCAAATGAATCTTGCTAGGGATCAAACGAAGGAGCTCTTTCGACTCTTTAGGTCTTGGGAAAAACCCACTGCCACCGTTCCTTCTATCAAACCCACAAGGGATGACTGCAAAAAAGTGCAGAAAGCCTTTGCAGACAAATTACTAAAGGCTCAAAAAAAGATAATGGAGGAGTCCTTGACAATGCCTCTTCCCTTCCCGGCTACTATACTGAACTGTAATCAGACTTTGGTAAAAGAGAACCTTGTTAATTCCCAAAAGGGCCTCCTATGCTTGGAATCAGATATTTTAACCCAGTCAGACCCACATATCGGATTCAGGTTTAAGGATTCATCCATGGCAGAGATACATGACATTCGCAAAACTATGCATCCTACAAATTGCACAGGAGACTTGCTCCCATCTAAGTACATATTTGAGCACAGGGACCTCTGTGTCCCTCTCCTCTGCAGATACATTGATTCCTCATTCCAAACCTGTGTCATCCCACAGTCCATTAACCCTTTAACTGCCATTGGTTTCCCCCCCAGTGCCAAGGCCTTTTTTTGGTGATTTCAGTATTTCACCATTCAATGCCTTCTAATGTTTTCTCCTTCATTAATCCCTTAAGTGCCAAGGATGAGGTATCTCATCCTTGGCAACAGGGAGGTAGTCCCAAGGACGAGATGAGGGTTAAGAGTGTTGCAGTTACCCCACTGTTAAAAAAGTGGGCTTAGAACCAAATGAGGCAGCAAATCTTAGGCCAATCACAAACACCATATTTTTTCTAAAGTTAATTGACAAGGTTGCCACAGTACAGCTTCAATCCTATGTCTTGGGAGCCAGTATCCTGCATAGGAAACAGTCGGGCATCCGGAGCTTTCACAGTATCGAGAGCGCATTACTTGATCTACACACACCGACAAACTGGCTTTGTCTGAACGCAGCCAAGACGGAACTCATGTTGTTCGGTCCGTGGCAGGCCAGAGATGGCCTGGACCACGGATACGCTAGTTTTGAAATCGATGGCAGCCAGATCTTGGTAGTGCACAAGGTTAAGACCCTTAGCAATTACTTGGAAGAAAGTCTGGATAGCGATGCCCATGTAGCAGCCATTACCAAAAGTAACAACTACCACCACAAAGTGCTACGGCAAGTGGCTTCACTGTTTTCCGTAGAGAATCGCACCAAACTTGTTAGAGTGGTAATCCTCCCTCGTGTGGATTACTGCAATGCCTTGCTGGGAGGTACAAACAGGACTGATATACTAGGACTACAAAAAACTAAGAACACCGCCATTCGTATTATATTCCAGATGAAGCAACATATACAACAAGAAAGAAACTGCACTGGTTACTGGTTACAGCGCAGATTCAGAATAAAATCCTGTCTATATGTCATAAATGCATCTTCGGAAAATGCTCCGGCCTATTTGAAAGATAGGGTGAACGTTTACCAACCCAAAAGAAATCTGCGATTGGCTGAGTAACTCCGGCTGGAAGTACATCGCGTCAAGCGAGCCCATGGATACGGCCATACCTTCCATGTACTGGGAGGACAGGCTTCGAATGCCTTACCTGCACAGTCGTGCAAAACAGAGAATGAGCTGGCTTTTAGAAAGCAGCTGAAAAGCGACCTTTTCATGTACAATGAATAATCTTTCACCACAGTCACCTACTGTCCTGTAACCGCTGTTTCCTCAGCGCCTGGAGGCCTTCGAGCTTTGGCGCGGTACAAATGCAATAACATAACATAACAGTGCTTGAGGAGGGAGGGTAAGCATACAGTGGCAAAAGAATGATTGCAGAAATAGGCCAAGGCTGGAGCGAGGGTGGCAATGTGGTCCTTGATTGTTCGGGAGGAGCAGGGAAGCACCTGTTTAGATGGCACTTTCATACATCGCACCTGTCTAGAAACTTTGTCAGGTGTTGTCGGAAAGAGGAGAAAGGAGGAGGAGAGGGAGAGGTGGCCAGATTGGGGCCGGGAGAGGGAGAGGAAGAGGAGAGAGAGGATAGTATGCCCTGAGGTTTAGTGGTGAAGTGAGAAGCCAGAGCCATACATTTGGCCTGGAAGGGAACATGAGAGGTAGAACTGCAGAAAGATTGGCCAGCTCCATGCAGATTTTAAAGAGTTTGGCTGTGTTGTTAGAGACTGCAGAGATACAGGCTTGGATATGAACTCTCTTCTTGGACTGGATAGAGAGTCTGTATTGCCTTCGGAGTGGACGGCAGTCCAGTTTGTCAGAGGATGCGCCCAAAATGCTCCACTTCCTCTCAGCCACCCTGCTCTTGCGTTTCAGGGCGGCAAGGACGGAGTCATATCAAGAGTTGCACTTGGAGGTAGGCTTCAGACAGATTCTCATGACAGGGGAAATGATTTCCAGAGTGTTGGAGATGGAAAGATGAAGGCTAGAGATGTGTGTGTCAGAGTTTGAGTCAGCCGCAGGCGTAGGAGGAAAAGAGAAAGTAGAAGCAAAGGCATCCACTGACACACGCTTAATGGGACGAATGACCGAGAATGTAGGTGGCAGTACTGGGGTAGGCTTAGGCTGAGGGACAGAGAGTTTCAGGTGAGAGGAGAGCAGAAAGTGGTCAGTCCGACAGAGAGGAGTGGTGAGAGTGTTAGAGAGGGGGATGTCTGACGAGATGAGATGAGAATATCCAGGGTGTGACCGGCAAAGTGTGTCGGACCAGAGGGTAGAATGGAAAGAGAGAGAGTGTGACACAGAGGTTGCGGAAGAGCCCAGAGGAGGTATTAGAATCATCCAGGTGGACGTTGAGGTCTCTGCGTAGGAGAAGTTGAGAGGCAGAGTGAAGGAGAGAAGATGAGAGTTCAGCTCACTCTGAGAGAAGGAGGGCAACCTGGCCATGTGACCTGTAGATTGTGGCCACAGTCATATAGAGGCCATGAGGAGAGATAGAGAGTCTCGGTGAGAGTGAGGACATCCAGGTCAAGTTCTTTGAGGGGGTGGTAGATATCAGAGGAGTGTTTGACAGCATAACGAGAGTTAAGAGTAGCAATGTGGAGTGGATTGGCACATTTGAAAGACTTCCAGGGTTGGGTACAGGCTTGCGGTACACCCTGCGGAGGAGATGGACAGGCCCAAGAGTGGGCAGATGTTGTAGCAGGAGGTTGCATAGTAGCCAGAGATGGAGGAGTACAGTGCCAGAGAAGTGGCCGAAGAAAGAGATGGTAGAGGAGCACAATAGGTGCTAGGAGGAGTAGCAGGAGAAGGAAAGTAGTTCATAAGATGCAGGAGACGCCTATCGAAAAGGAGCATATTGGACTGAAGGCCCTGGACCAAGATGGTGCCATTCAAATAGACATTAATGATGATCTTGGATTAGTGGAAGGAGGTCAAGAGGGCCTCCCACCGAGTGCCACCATTAATTGGAGAGGAAGAGAAAGGAGAGAGAGCTAAAACCATATGAGGGGTCCATAGGTCTGGTGAGGGAACGAAAAAGGGGATGTAGGTATCAGTGATAGGGAGGCCTAGGTTGGAGACCAGGATGTCCCTCTTGAACCTCTTCCTTCGAGACTTAGTGAGAGGGATAGGATAGGAGATAGAGAAGCAGTTAGAGAAGATGGGAGAAACAGAGATCACCATAGCGGGTGCAAGGAGGAAGTAGGAGGAGGGAGTGAAAGAGAGAATGGAGAGATGCACATCGCAGCATCTCACAGTGCAGGATACACAGAAGGGCGGAGGGTCACACAGAAGGGAGCACACAGGAGGAGCAGACAGGTGACACACAACAGTAGAAATGGTACCCCCAGTTAGGTGGGGACCCCGAGAGTGGGAGAGAGCCAAAAGGGAAACCGTTCACAGTACAACAAATAACCAGAGTTGAGAGGGGACATAGAGAGTGGTAGAGAGCCTAATGGGACCCAGTTCAGAGCACAACAGTAACCACAGACAAAGGGGACCTAAAGAGTTGGAGAAAGATTAATGGGACACAGTTCACAGAACAACAGTAACCACAGTTGAGAGGGGACCTAGAGAGTGGGATAGAGCATAATAGGACACAGTTGACAGCACAAAATTAACCACAGAAGAATGGGACCTAGCGAGTGGGAGAGAAACTAATGGGACACAGTACACAGAGTAACAGTAACCACAATTGAAAGGGGACCTAGAGAAAGGACACAAAACACAAGTATGGCTAACCTCTAAGGGCACAGTCTAGGGCTGCACAGAGACAGAGTATGTTATGTCAAAAGGTTAGGTGTAAGTACACGCAACGACTGGGAAGTTTAATAGAGAGCAGTAGTGGCTGCTCCCACTACCCGCACCTTTTTTAACTTTTCTGCAGTCATTGCTGGTCAACGGCTGCACTGCGTGCTCACACTCTGTGCCACTAACCCTTTGTTACCTAATACCTGCGTCACACAACACTGCGGCATTGCCCTGCGAGGGTTTTGCTGCAGAGGGTCCGATCCTCGGTTCTTAAAGATTTGGATGCTTGGACGTAGGCTGTTAGAGATATTTCTTGCGGTACATTTCTGGTGAGATTTTTATTTTTATTTTTAGTATGTTGGTGAGTTTAGAATATCGGGAACCGCCTCGTGATTGATGTTATACCGGAGTCACTAACAGTAAACTAAGGCTGGACTTAGTATACTCTAGGACATACCTTCATCCCTTGCTGTATTTTATTTACAATACCACATTATGCCCTTATGGGGGTATCTCAGAACACATTTACTATGTAAACTAAATATGAAAATTCATTCAGAGCTTCTTAGAAGAACACAATTTCCAGTGACCATCTTTGGGTTGCATTTTACCACATGTGATACAGTGAAATACTACCTGCGGTAACATGTAAATACCAATCACAGCAACCGGGAGGTGGGAGGCGGGAGCCAGCCAGACCTACTAAGACCCAGACGAGGCCTGCTTCTTTAATTTCCTGGGTCAGAACAACACCGCAAGAGCTGCAGGGGAACTCTCTTTGCCATCTGTGCATCTGCGGTGTGTGGACATTGTAAGGGTATGCCCCTTCCAATTTGTTGTGCGCTTTTTGCCCACAGCATGGATTTCACCATTTGTTTTCTGAAAATTGCGAAAACCACAGAGACAGCTGTGGAATTAAATTTCTGAGCCATCCTTGCCTTGCCCTACGCTATCACTGGGGTATTTTGTAATTTCTTCATCTTGACTTCCTTGAGCTGCATTGTACATGGACATGCTAAAATGGCTGCACAGCTTTGTCTTTACGGGGCTTTTCCTTTGCCTGGCCTGACTCCCCCTCCAATTGGTTGCCTTGGCCTAGATAGGCCAATCAGAGCAGCCGAGAGGCGGGAGCCGGCCAGACCTACTAAGGCTCACGACGAAGGCCCCTGTCTGCTCCCTGTCGGCTACCAGAACGCTACTTGAGGTATTTTCACCCCCGCACTTCCACTCCCTTGATGCTGTGACCTCACTCTACCTTGAAATGTGGACTTCCATAATCACTCTTCCATAACTTTGGGTACATCCCCTACTCTGGTCGTGCTTCTACCCTCGTTTTCCTCATCCCCATCTCTGCTTGTCCCCTACGTTTGGACCTCTGATTACATTGTGTGTTCACACCCACTTCTAACCTCTGTTTATGGGTGCTTTTCAAGTTTGACTATGTTTTCATGCATTTAGCTTAGTTCAAATGTGGCTGTGTTTTCATGCAATTAGCCTAGCTCAAATTTGGAAATGTTTTCATGCATTTAGCTTGGTTCAAATGTGGCTGAGTTTTCATGCATGTAGCTTAGTTCAAATTTGGCTGTGTTTCCATGCATTTATCTTAGTTCTAATGTGGCTGTGTTTTCAAGCATTTAGCTTAGTTCAAATTTGGCTGTGTTTTCAGGCATTTAGCTTAGTTCAAATGTGGATGTCAAAAACTGTAGCAGGCAAAACGCGCATGTGCTAGTCCAATCATTGCAAAGTAAGCTAAAGTTGAACTCAAGCACGATCCATGATGCAAAATAAGTGTCCAAATATTTAATTCTATTTCAATCTTCAAATCAGCCGACACGTGTTTCGACAATGAAATAAATGACCAGAAGGCAGAGGTGCATTGGTGTGAAAAGGGGATGCGCTGTACATTCACCATGGTGGGGGGTGTCACAGTTTGTGAATGTTCATGCCTATGGATTGTGGATAAAACCTAAAAATGTGGCCCATCACACGCTGGAGTCAACATGCTTCCTAGTGTATGCACTTATACTTAAATTTAAAAGAAATCTGTGTTCAATTAATTCTCCAGTCAAAAGTACCTAAGTGCAATGTTTAAGAGAGACTATTGAAGTAATTGGTGATAAGTAATCACTTATTAAACGCCCAGCATCTGCGGGCTTACCGAGTAGTCAGATGTGCGTCAGAGTTGTAAGGCTGCTGTTAGTAATCACAGAATCCAAAAACCAAATCAAGAATATAAGCCAAGGTGGCTATGTATCTTAATTAAATGGCAGGTCCTGGCCTGTTGGCAAAAAGGAAAACATGCGCTAAGTACCAAAATAACCTCTAAGGTTCATCACCAGGAAGTGGACTACGTAAAATGTATTGCGTACCTATGAAATGGGGGTCCACGGGGGGAACGCAAAGCGTTTCCCCCCGGGGAGGTTTTTGGCGCTGCACACGGCCAGCGAGTGGCCGTGGGGGCAGTCGCCTCACCGGGGTATTATACGGTTGGACTTGGCGATTGTCAGCAGTCCGGGTCACCTGCTCCTGAGCCTTTCCCTGTTAGCGGTGGTGTCGTTTCAGTGCGGTGAGGTAGCGTAGGTGAGGGGATTAGAGTTAGTGTGGGGGAGGTTAGGCATAGTTTGCGGGAGCATTTCTGCGTAATTTTATAATTTTGCGCTACATTTTCAAAGTGGTAGCATAGTCGGGGTACCATACATAAGGTGCCCCCCTTACCGGTGTTTTCTTTTTTCTGGTGGTGCTGCCCGTTCCAGGGGGGGCGGGAGTTTTGTGCTGCTTTGTATCCGGGGGTTCTCGGGAGGTGGGTTTGTTTGAAGGAGCGGAGCGCGTTAGGCCGGTTGGCGTCCGCCCCTCTCAGTCGCGGGTCCGTGGGGTGTTTTGGGTGGGGAGTCGAGCATGCTGTTCAAGCCCGGCTCTTAGCAGGGGGGCGGCTTGCTGCCATCGCTCATTCAGCTTTAGGGGGCAGGGTCTATCAGTTGAGCGAGCGGCAAAGTTGTTGGGTTAGCGCTGGGGGGGAAAGAATTGCAGTCTATCCCGCCGCGAGTGCCCGTTCCTGATTGACTCGTACGGGAGCGCGGTAGCTGTCTCCGGCCAGAGGGGGCAGTGCGGGAGGCTTAAAGGGCCCACGTGCTATTAACAGAGGTGGGAGTGCGGTGCGCATGGCAAGCCGCCAGAGGGCGGAGTGGCCCGCGGCATGTAGGCACAGAATTTGGAGCCCGGGTGCAGAGTTTGGGGTTTAGTGGCGCTGTTGGGGGGATAAGGGGAATTAAAGAAGGGGTCCACAGGGCAGGTTAGTTCAGGGGAATTAGATAGAATTCTTGGGGCACCAGGTGGGGTTTAGCAGGTAGGGGGTTTAAAAAAAAAAAAAACTTTTTGTGCTTGGTCTTGGTGGGGAGTTCTTACCTGTTAATATTATACCTTTGTATAGGTAAATTTTGATTTCAAGGAAAGGAGTTTGGCATAGGGGCAGTTTTGGTTTGGTCGGGGGTTAACCATTTTATAGGAACTTGTCCACGGGTAGCTACTGGCTCGGGGGCTTAGCTAGTTAGCGGCAAGGGCGTAAAACTAGTGCACAGTCCAGATTAGTGGTGCACAATGGTGGGGCAGGGAGCTGGCAAGAAGGCCCTGGTAAATGCTAAGGCTCTGAGGGAGGCCTTGGAAATTATTAGTAGGGCATCTATAGCCCAGTTGGAGGGGGCAGTGGGGGAGGTCACGGGGGGAGAGGTCACGGGTGAGGGGGGATAAGTGGGGGTAGGCCGCAGCGCAGAGCGGCAGCTGATGGGGCTCTCGCGGCAGTGGTGGCTTGCAGCCCCGCGGCGGGGAAGGGTGAGGTGTGGGAATACAGGGGCAGGAGGATGAGGAGGGAGTTAGACAGGAGGGCGTCCGGGGGAGAAATGAGTTTGGGTGGGCAGCCATCGGGGGTGGGAGTGATTGATAGCCCTAGGGAGGCTGGGAGTGCTCAAAAGGAGGTGGCTCTAGGGAACCACAGCGGGGCCGGTGATGGGGCACAGAAGGGGGGGCAGGGCAGAAGGGTAGAGGGGGTAAATACCTGCAGAAGAGTGCAGGCGGGAGAATGAGGGAGAGGTCCCCATCAATGGAGGAGGTTAGGGAGGGGCGTGGAATGCCCCCCCGGGTAGGAGGAGTGCGGGCAGAGGGCGCTGCGCAGCCCCCGCTGGTCAGGTGGAGGTAGAGGGTTTTAGAACGGCCCCTCCTCGGTCATCGCATGGAGAGCCTAGAAGGTGCAGCACGGCCCCTAGCAATGAGGACTCCAGGGTGGAGGCCGGAACGCCTCGCCCGAGAGAAGAGGACCAGGCAGGGGTTTCTGCGGCCCCGCCGAGAAGACGTCAAAGGAGTGGCGGGGCGGACGCCCCGGGCTCGCAAGAGGAAGATCAATTCGACTGGGGCACGAGCTCCCATCCACAATGGTATTTGAGGGGTGATGAAGTTGGTTTGGAGGATTCTTTGGGGCAATGGGAGGCAGAAAGTTATAGGGCGGGAGGGGAAAGGGGGGAGGAGAGAAGAAGTTGGTGTTGGGATCTTGAAAGGCAGGTGCAGGGAGGTCGGGGAGCAAGAGGGCGGGGGAACTGGTGGCTGGGTGAGTCTGCTGACATGCTTTGTCCCCGCAGTAGGAGCCCTCTAAGAAAGGAGATGAGGAGCATCGGTGTAGACGCCAGACCGCAGACGGCAGGCGTGGAAAGAAGTGAGCGGGAAAGGGAATGGTCAGCTGTATGGCAGAGAGGGGTCACAAGAGGGGGGACGGGAAATGAAGGGTCTGGATTACAAGCGATGAGGAAAGACGCAGAGGTACAGGCCATTGGAGCCTTGGGGGTTGAGAAGGGCAGTTGCTCATTGGAGGTCCAAACGGACAAGGTGGCAGAGCCATTGGTGCTCGAGGGGCAAGCTGGGAAAGAAAAGGAGTTGGAAGTGAAAGGAAAGGAGAAAAAGCTGCCATACATGGGGATAACAAAACCGTTAGGGTCGCATTCGATGGCAGCAACCAGGGAGAAAATTCGGGTGGGGGAATTTGTAGATGTGTTTAAATTGCTCCATAGGGAAGTGAGAGCTAAGGAGGGGTCGAAAGAAGAAGAGAGGGAACTGGCTTCGCGCCCAAGGGTCCCGGTGACTATTGAGAATTGGACGTCAGCATTTATCATTTATGCCAGTGTTTATTGTGAAAAATTCCCGGAGCGCTGTGTGGCCCTGCTTAAATATATGGACATAATTAGGAAGGCTTTCACAAGTTTTGGGGGCTTTGCCTGGGTAAGGTATGATGAGGAATTCAGAGTGAGAATGGCGGAGGACAGTCAGGCGGTCTGGGGGGAGATAGACATGGATTTTTGGCTGCAATGGATGGCCCCAACGAGGCCTGCCACGACACTTCACACAGCAAGTGGGCTGTCAGTGCCTTCCGGCCCTTTCTTGGTCGCCCCGCCCATGAGGGGCGGAGGGAGGAGGCAGAGGGCAGTCCTCAGCAGCATATTGGGCGTTTAATAAGAACGGCTGCACAAGGACCCTGTGTAGGTTTAACCTCGCGCGCGCGTCTCCGACTCTTAAATGTACTAAAGAAAACAGGACATCTCTGATTACTGTGCATGTCACTTTGATAGCCGCTAATCACCCACGCTTGTGTGTTGTAGACCACCTAAGCCGAAAATTGAAAGAAGACAATACGGGGATTGCGTTTCCCTGCACTAATACTCTACCACTGTCAACACGAGTCTTGGAAATCATCATTCCACGGTAAATGACTGTCAGAATTACAGATCCAGACTCACGCTTTAGGTAAGCATGTAGAAATACGGGCATTTCATATGTATGCAATATATTTTACGTAGTCCACTTCCTGGTGATGAACCTTAGAGGTTATTTTGGTACTTAGCACATGTTTTCTTTTTTGCCAACAGGCCAGGACCTACCATTTAATTAAGATACATAGCCATCTAGACTTATATTCTTGATTCGGTTTTTTGGATTCTGTGATTACTAACAGCAGCCTTACAGCTCTGACGCACATCTGACTACTCGGTAAGCCCGCAGATGCTGGGCGTTTAATAAGTGATTACTTATCACCAATTACTTCAATAGTCTCTCTTAAACATTGCACTTAGGTACTTTTGACTGGAGAATTAATTGAACACAGATTTCTTTTAAATTTAAGTATAAGTGCATACACTAGGAAGCATGTTGACTCCAGCGTGTGATGGGCCACATTTTTAGGTTTTATCCACAATCCATAGGCATGAACATTCACAAACTGTGACACCCCCCACCATGGTAAATGTACAGCGCATCCCCTTTTCACACCAATGCACCTCTGCCTTCTGGTCATCTATTCTATTGTCGAAACCCGTGTCGGCTGATTTGAAGATTGAAATAGAATTAAATATTTGGACACTCAATTTGCATCATGGATCGTGCTTTAGTTCAACTTAAGCTTACTTTGCAATGATTGGACTGGCACATGCCCGTTTTGCCTGCTACAGTTTTTGACATCCATGTTCACTAGCTATAGGAGTATATGGGTACTTCTACTGTGTAGTATTGGTAACGCTGCACTGCCACACTTATTATTAGTGGGTGTAGCACACACACACTGAAGTCCCTTTTCCCATACCATTAGTTCAAATGTGGCTGTATTTTCATACATTTAGCTTAGTTCACGTTTGTTTGTGTTTTCATGCATTTAGCTTAGTTCAAGTTTGGCTGCGTTTTCATATATTTAGCTTAGTTGCAGTCATTTTTATGACCTATCCTTACCTCTATTCCTACGCTTTTATCTCTAACTCCCCCTGGTTGCCTGTATACTTGCCAGTTGTATCTCACCCCGTCTGTTGTTTGCTTAGATATGTGCTTATTTGTGCCCCCCCTCTTCCTGCTGTTCCCTCCTCTCTCCTCTCCCCCTCCCTTCACTTTATCCTTAGCAATTACTCTATCAGAAATGTCACCTGACCTGTTTGATAGCAGCTTGTTTGTCCCCCTCCACCCTGTTTTTTCCTCCTTCTCCCCCTCCAGCACTATCTGAAATGCCGTCAGGCCTAGTACGATAGTTGCTTGTTTTGTTCTTCACCTTCTCCCTGTCCTCCCCACCTCTTGTTAAATTCTGGCACTACCAAAATTGATGTCAGGCCTAGTAAGGTAGCCGCTTGTCTGTCCCATTCTCTTTCCCAACACCCTCCCCTCCTTATCATTGTCAAAAGCTCTTGCACTATTTGAAATGTCACCAGGCCGAGTAGGATAGTTAATTTCACATTCTTAATATATCAAGGACTTAAAAGAATGTCACTGTATTCTACGTTGCTCCCTCCCTGCCTTGAAGCGCTTTGAAACACATTGTGTATAGGCACTATATGAATAAACAATCAATTCAATTCACTTGCTTGACTTCTATATGATAACACAAGGAACCATTACACTTAAATAAGTACCAGAGCGGACTTGTTTCTTTTGCAACCACTTTATGAATAAAGTAAAACAGCACATGTAATGCATTGAAGAGATATGTACCTTTGTTAATTTGCCAATGTTGACTTCACAATGTGTTTAAGTTATGCAATGCATTTACAATTCGAGCAGCTATACTTAGCAGACGTTTTGCTCTCTCTGTCCCCATGCAATGAACCAGAAGTTCAGAGAGTTACTGTAGCCCTCTCTCCCACCTCTAACTTGGCAGAGAACACTCTGCACTATGCAACAACTTTGAGACACTTAGCCCTGAGAGCCGTCACTTCTATCCTTTGCAATTATAATTGTTTGGCAACCGATTTCACACTGGGAAATTCACTTCACTTCAGTAGAATGGGAAACAAACAGACTTTGGGATGCCTGATATCTAGGAACCCATGCAAAATCAATATACATCTACTTTTGTGATTTGAAAGCTACACAGACCTCAATAATTCTTTCCATGTTACACCTAGAGGATGACTGGTTCAATGTGTGCCCAGACACAGTAAGGTTGAGATTCCCCTCAGACTGGCTGTTGCAAAACACCCCCACAGCAACCCTCTGGACAGCGCTCGCATTGGGTCTTCTTTTATCTGCCTTCTCCCCTTCGTGCTTACGACAACTCAGCCCACACTCCAAGAGAAAACCTGCACACCTGCAAACCTGCCAGTTCCCCACACTCCAGGCAACAGTCCAGGAAGAAAAGCCCCTTTGACATCACTGAAAAATCCTTTTAAACTAACCCCTGAAGATCAGCCCCTGATGTATGTTCCCTTAAAGAAAATGTAAGCACAGCCTGCCTCTGATAGTGACATCATGTGCTCACCAAAACCACCTCCCTTTGGAAAGTTCCAAAGAAACACGTGTTCTGCCTGCCACTTTTGATCGTGATCCAGGCTGTAGCAATAGAGGCAAATAGTTACATATCTGTGCTGTTTACTGCTCTGAAAGTCTTTTAAACAATAAACTAGTTTTGAGCAAAACAGATTTCACATTCCACAATTCTAACTTGTCACGTATTCATTCGAACACATCACAGCTTTAATTCTACATGTTTTATTTATTTCATTTCCAAGCTAACCTTGCACAACCCAAATACCTTGCAAATTCAGTTGATCAATCTGCACCAAGTTTATATAAAAGTCATGAGCTGGCTTTCTCTGAATATTAGTAGGGGATATTAGTGGTTTGGGGATATTAGTATAACTTAGTGTATGTTAATCTCATGTTTTCAGTGCAACTCTGCCCACGACTGTGGTGTAGTGGTGCAAAGTGATGACATCATGTTACGCAATGCCACATTCAAAACCTTCATTTTTCTGGCATGTTTTCTGTGCATTCACAATACTTACATCTACTAGATTCAGCCTGAATCTCACACTCTTGCTCACTAATGGTATCTGTGTTGAAATGTGGAGCCCCAGCTAAAAGTCACAGGCCCTCATTACGACCCTTGCGGAATACGAAAAACGATGGCGGAAATGTAATACCGCCATCGAATACCGCCCGTTGCGATCATGACCCGTCACCGTAAAGTACGATGCCATTAGCGACACCGTAGCGAACGCCAACGCTAACTGCACCAAGTACGCGCACGCGCGCCCTGCAAAACCGCAATATCCACCATGGCGCAACGGTACGCGAATGCTGACCCCAGCGGACATTCACCTAACTCCATCAAGCATGGCGGAAAGTACCATTCCGCCATGGCGAGAACTACGGCATCGCGAACCAACCGTAATGGCCCTACTGAGTGCCTGTACTCCACTCCCTGGCCACATTGCACAACTCCTCGTAGGCGCAATGCAGTCACACCATGCAACCAGCGAAATGTACAAGTCACCCATGCATGCCAACGAACAAATGCATGCAGGGGCCTGTAAGAGGATTCAATTCAGCACTACAGCCAAGTTAACGCCTAGTCTAGAATACTGAATGAAAACCCTTATTGATATATCTTTAGGTCCGGTTCATGCGTTCTGGATGACTACCCTTGTATAACACCCCTCTCTTGGAATCCCCCTGACCCCACTGAGCCAAGAAGTAATTCTGTTTTGCAAGTTTAAAAGGTTTATTTGATAAATTAAAATATATATCACACTTTTTAATAAATTAATAATTGAATATCACACTTAATCTGATATGGTAAATATTAACAACGGAGAATCTGGCACTAGCACACTTCTTTAATCACTAATGAGTTGACATGAAATGGATAAGGTAGCACACTGGTAAATAGGAACAAAAGTATAATGTGGTAGAGGATGCTTTATGTAGCTCAGGTGGATGCAATATTCAATGAATGCAGTACAGAAAATACGCAATATGATTTCAACCAAACAATGTAATCACTTTTCTCTGGCTACTCCCCTCCCCCCCTTGATGCAAGGCAAGGAAATGGAAGGAAAACACACAGTTCTCAGAAATGCAATCAACTGTAATTCAGTTCAATCCAGCAAGCTTAAACAGAAGTTTGAAAACACAGGCAAATGCTTTGATAGGTGCTAGCAATGAATGAGAAATATGCTGGAAACGCTCTTAATTCCCTTTTAGAGGTTCAGGATGAGTGGTATCTAGTTAATATTAGTCCAGGCTCACACTAGCAATGATGCAGGGATAGTTAGCAGGTTAAACGAATTTCTGGCAAATGAAATCAGGCAGCAGCAGTTTTTTTACATGTGAAGAAATTGCAAATCGCGGCAAAATTCGCGGATGCGCCGAGCGCTATTACAAAGGAACCGCAAGGACTATCTCTACCGTTTTGGGGTCCTAGGAAAGCCTGGGATCTCAGCTTCCAAATGAAAGTTATTGCAAGTCTCTAGCCCAAACGGTTGCCGAGATATGAGTAATTTAGTAAAGGTCGTTTTTGGTTTTGTAAATTTTAAACGCACTCTTTTTCAAAATGACAAATTTTACTAGAAATGACAGGTGACAGATAGGAGGCAGTTCTACTTAGGTTAAATAGATTGAATTAGATGAATTTAAACTAAGAGATGTGTTCTGAGTTTTGCTAAGTACTCACAAGAGATTTTGAACAGGAAAGCGACTTGGTTACGATCTTCAGTCTGGTCAGGTCTTTCCGGATTCTGCTCACAGCGCCTGGTCTGGTCTCGGCTAGGCACAGCACTGCTTTCTCTCTGGTCTGGTCTCTGCTAGGCACAGCACTGCTTTCTCTCTGGTCTGGTCTCTGCTAGGCACAGCACTGCTTTCTCTCTGGTCTGGTCTCTGCTCTGGATAGATTGAAGTCTCTAGTTTGGCTTTCTGGAGTTTGATGGAGGTAAGTATGGATTTTTCCGGCAGGGCTTCCAGCGGCAGATGAAATTGAATGTCTCTATGTGTCCTGACTCTCTGCTTTTATCTGTTTCTTGAGAATGGGTGTGTGTGTTGCATCACTAGACTTGCCCCTCTCATTCGTCATTGGTCAGGCTTCCATTCCTCCGCTTGATTGGCAAACTGAACTGTGAGTCAGATTGATGTCATTTTATGATCTCTTGAAACAACCTCCCTTATCATCTGTGCACCCAAATATATATATGATCAAAATCCATACTTCAGAGTTACACAGTTGTTTGAAATTACATATACATGGTGTGGCTGAATTTAGCCATGTCTATGTCCAAATCTGCTCATTCTCGGAGCTTGCATTCAAAGAGTGTACATAATTGACTTTTTAACTGCTTTTTCAATTTCCGACATGGACCCAACTTTACATACATGTGTGCAGGGGGTAGGGACATTAACTGATGAAGTTTCAGATTTTTAACATGCACACATTTAGAGTAATATCCACTTTTCCGCTAAAACCCCCCTGAACATACCACCGGTTCCTACCACGTCTTAAACTGTGGGCAGAAAAATCACAAGAATTATGGTATCATTTATAAAATTTTCACATGTCCGCACTATGAATTATCCCCCTTTTTATAAAACCATATCCTTGCTGCAGGGGTGTGTCTTTTCAGGTCACATGGTACAGAAACCAGTCTTTCCAGTTTCTGCCAAGCCAGCTTGCTTCTCACAGGCAGTGCCCCTCCCAGCTTCTCCAGGAGGAAGCCACTTTTTACGACGTCTGTAATAAAAACCTTTGCCTGAGTGGAGAGGGCTTTGTTCACTCTCTGGCAGAGCACAGGAAATTCAATTATCAGATAGATGGCATATCCTTAGCATGGGCAGCAAAAGAAACATTGGCCTGGGAACATAGTTGTGACTCAAGTTTCACTCCTGATGGGATCCGTTGCTAGGCAAAATCAAGTTCCTTAAGCCAGACCTTCAGCTAACTTTTTGTTGCTTTTAAAATAACTTGTAATTTTACACATGCAGCTAGAATGCTGATTCTAAGTGCAAAACTATGACATTTCAACAGTTACAAAGGCATGTGACACCAAACATAGGTCACTCATTTAATTTAACATTTTCGATTTTGGTGGTTTTAAATCCAGTTGCAGTTAGGCTTAAGCTGCTGACTCCATAGCATTTTTGTTATAAGCATTGTTTTTGGGCTCTTCATTTCCCAGATTTTGTAGGCACACAAAACTCCATTCTGCCAAATGTCTGCTGGTGTTCAGTGAATATTTTGCACATGTTGCAAGGTTTGAAATAGGCATTTTGCTTGCCTTCAGAAAAACACACAGTGGGTTTTAAAACGCCGGCTTTTGGATAGTGGTGAGTACTGGTACTGCACCCATTTTTGGGATTTTCTTGGATTAATGCATTCTAAACAGGAATGGTTCTTACATGGTAGTAAATCCTTGCTTAACATTGTTTTGATGGGGCTCCTTACAGTAAGATGGTTATGTGGAACCCCACAAAAAGGGTTGAATCTTTAAAGTGGTCCAATGAGTCACGATTTCAGCAACTTTTTGACATCAGTAAAAGTGGATTTTGTTAACAAAGACCTTTCTTTACCCTGGTGGGTGGCAAGTTAGGTAACCATTTTGGTGTGCGCACAACTGCGCAGCTTTCCTGGATTTCGGCGCACATGTGGGTTTTCCGCCATCTTGAATTTCCTAAGCCCACAGCACCAAATGTTGTAGCAGGGTAGCTTAAACGTGGGTCAGGACACCCTACAAGCCCCCCCACGTGACTGCACTTTGAGTTTGGGTCGATGGGGAGTCGCGTGCCCAAGGGTTTTGACCCACGCACCGGTCTGTCCGCATAATCTTCTTCCTCTTCTGTAGATGGCACAGTTCAGCATCTTCTTCTCCATCCGGTCAGATCGATCAGTTCTCCTCGCCGGTCCTGATGGGAAGATTGGGCGGTACCCCGGGCCCGTTGTGTCTTTGCTCCCGGTCTCCGGATCGTCCTTCTTGGTCATCCTTCATGGTTTCATCTCTCCTAGGATGATAAAGGAAGAGCGGCAATATCTACTCATAGACGATTTTTTTTTCCACCACTGTTGAGATAGTGGGGCAGCATATGCATTTCATCGTAACGAAATATTACATTCTTATTTTGAAAAAAAAAACAGCATCACTAGAGACAGTTTCATGTAAATCACAATATTTTAGAGACTAGATGTGGTAGGTTTTATGATTGGAACTGAATTAGTCTGATACAGTACCCGCTAGGATTCCAGAGGATTCCTCCAGTTGTTGCAGAGTGTGCCTGGGATGGCAACATTTCAACTGGTTTATGTGGACCCACTTGTCTTCCCCCTCTGCCGAACCACCTTTGGGGATGCGGATCTTGTAGGCCACAGGGGAGATCTTATCGACGATCTCAAAGGGTCCCTTCCATGTAGGCAAAAATTTGCACTGCTTGGCCTGGTTCCTTTGGAAGTTGTATAGATAGACCCGGTCTCCCACCTGATATTCCTTCCTGGAAGTTTTCAGGTCATAATGGGTCTTCATGCTATCAGTCGATCTTTCTAGATTCCGCTGAGCATAAGCAAAAGCATGTTGGAGGTGTTTCCTTAAATTCTCTACATACTCATGAGTAGTGGAGGCATTTATCAGTGTCTGCTCTTGGGTCCTGTAGAGCAAATGCTGCGGAAGCACCATCTTGCGCCCAGTCATCAACTCAAATGGTGACATTTTGGTTGCAGATGAAGGGGTAGATCTGATGGCCATTAGGACCAGAGGTAATCGGATATCCCAACTTGGCCCAGAATCTGCCACAAACTTCTTTAATATGCTCACAATTGTCCGGTTATATCTCTCTACTGCCCCAGAAGAAGCTGGCCTGTAAGCAATATGCAACTTCCTTTTGACCCCCAGTATCTCCCACATCTTTGTCATTACTTCACTGGTGAAGTGGCTACCTCTGTCTGACTCAATCCTTTGAGGTAGACCAAAACGGGAAAAGATGTGGTTAATCATCAAGGCAGCTGCAGTTTCTGCCTTGCAGTTTGGGGCTGGGAGACATTCCACCCACTTGGTAAACAAGCATGTGACGGTCAACATGTACTTATTCCCCCTAGCCGAGCGAACCACGGGGCCTACAAAGTCGATTTGTAAATCTGACCATGGCAGTGTCATTCCCCGCTTTTGTAAAGGTGCCCGGTGTGTGAGGGATGTCGGCTGAAATTGTGCACACACAAGACAACCCTTCAAATATTGGTTGAGGTCCTGGCCCATGTGTGGCCAGTATGCAACCTCTCTTAAGATTTCCAATGTTGTGTGAAACCCCCTATGACCGGCAGTGGCCGCATCATGGGCGTGACTTAACATCAGGCTTCGGAATGAGGTAGGAACCACCCACTGATCGTGGCCAGCTTTGGATTTCCTTACCAGCAAACCGTCTTGGATCCGGAACATTTTGGGACATTTCATCAACACTCTTAGGTCCTCTTTCCCAATGTAATCGGTATCCGTCAGGGGAAAGTTCTCAGGGTCCTCAAGGTGCTGGTAAAATTTACCAATAATTGGATCCCCCTTCTGAGCGGTAATCAAATCAGCATCAGGGGTCTCCTTACTCCATTGTGCAATTGAAAGGTCGTTGTGAGCATTTGTCTGGGACCTAGTGATAGCAGTGACCTGGATTTCCCCCAACAGGGACTCAATCTCAATTAGACCCCCTTGGATGGCCCCGGTTTTGGCCAGCTGATCAGCTAAGTCATTTCCAGTTTTGTCTGGTCCCTCTACTTTGGAATGACCCTTGATCTTTTTCCAATAGATGGTCATCCCATTCGAGGTGACCAGATCATCAATGTTTTGGATCAACTTCCCATGTTTCAAGGGTTTGTTGTTAGCACATAACATGCCTCTGGTTTTCCAATTAACCAGGTGCTCCACGAACCCGTTCCGTACATAATCCGAATCTGTGATTATGACCAGTTCGTGGAGTTGATGCTGGACAGCAGAGAGGATGGCCTGATGCACAGCCATCAATTCTGCCACCTGACTACTTCGGGGACCAATTTTGTATCCAGCGGAGGGTTCTGGGGACTCATTCACCCATGCATTCCCTACGCCGGCCACTAGTTCTTTCTCCCCGTTGTTGTCAACATGGTAAGAGCATCCATCCACATAGACAGTGGGCATTCCCTCACACTTGTCTTCTTCAAAGACTTTGTGTGGGGAATTAAGGTATGCCTCCGTGTTGTCCTTGATTTTTAGACTTTCGTCCTCGAGACAGTTTTCTCTGGCACAATCATGCAAGTCAGCCAGACCTTGCGCGAGGGGACTCTTCTTGTTTTGGCCATATCTGACCTCCACAGGAAAGCCTTGCATTGACAGAATCCAGGAAGTAATTCGGGAATTACTCACATTTCCGGCCCGGATTCTGTCACTTTGGAGATATTGCAGAGGCTGGTGTGGAGTCTCCACTATGATGTGTTCCCCCTGGATAAACGGGCGGTAATTCTTCAATGCCCACACCGTTGCCAGGAGTGCCTTCTCACAATCGTTGAATTTTTCCTCCACAGAGGATAAAGTTTTGCTCGCATAGGAGATTACTTTATTGACCTTGTCATGCTTTTGGTATAATACTGCCGTCAAGCACGTATTAGAGAACCCCGTCTCCAGGAAGAACTCCTTGTTTCTGACAGGGTAAGCTAGGCAAGGCGCTTGTGAGAGGCTTCTCTTGAGTTGTCTTACCGCCTCGGCTTGTTCTGGACCCCATTCCCACTTGACCCCCCCCTTCAGGAGATGAATCAGGGGTCTGGTGATCTCTGCGTAGCCCTCAATGAACTTTCTGCTGTAATTAGTCAGTCCAAGGAGGCTCCTTAGTTCCCGCAGAGTTGTGGGGTCTTTCAGTTTCTGAAGTGCTTCCACTTTCTTTTCCTGGGGACAAAGACCCTGAGGAGTAATCTCATGCCCCAAGAAGTTAACACGGGTTTTACACCACTGTGCTTTCTGAAAGGAAAGTTTTGCTCCGGCGGCCCTCAACTGTGTCAGAACATAACGGATCTCCGCTATGTGTTCCTCAACAGTTGAGCTTTTGATGAGGACATCATCTACATAAGCCAGGTTACCCCTCGTACCCAGGTCGGGCATGGCCTTATGTAGGAAAATATTGAACTCATTACCGGAGTTAAGGTATCCGAAGGGAGTCCGGGTCCATGTGTACTGCTGGCCCCCAAAGGTAAAAGCCAGTTTGTATTGGTCCTCCCTGCTGACAGGCACGGTCCAGTATCCATTGGTCAGGTCTATTGCAGTGAATACCTGTGACCCCTGGATCTGGGCCAGCCCTTGGTCAATGTAGGGCAGAGGCCATCGGGAAGTATGGACCCGTTTGTTGAGCTCCCTAAGGTCAGCGCAGAGTCTCCACTGGCCGTTTGGCTTCAATATTCCCAGCACCGGATTATTGAAGGTGCTGTGGACTGGGCGGATTATTCCCCGGGACTCAAGGTTCTTAATTATTTCAGTAAGGGACTCCATTGATGCGAGAGGCAAGCGATATTGCTTCACAAACACAGGAGTCATGCCAGGGTCCGTGGGGATTGTGGTTGTGTGGATGTCAGTGCGACCACAGTCATACGAGTCTACCGCAAAGAGATCTTGGAAATCCAAGAAAACTTGTTTCAACTTTTGCTTTTGTTCCAGAGTCACACAGGCATCAGCTAGGTTGACTCTCTCTTCCACCATCTGCCTGAAGCCTGGAAAGACTTCTGGTTTGGCTATCTCCGCGGCCTCCTCCAGCTGGGTGGAGAAGTCCCTGGTCAGAGTGCTGATTTGGACCGGAGGCTTCAGGTGGGCAAGGCAGCCTTCATGAACCTGGAAAATCACCTCATCCCTCCTGAATTCACAAGTCACATCTTCCTTACCATAAGGGCAGGAAGTGTACACCAGGAAGTTCCCCCCATGCCGGGTAAAAATCCTGTCTGGTGTTGTATTGTCCTCACTGTCACTGTCAACACAGTCCTTGGGGATTGGTCCTAACAGTTCATTTACAAGATCAATGGAGAAATGTTGGTCATCAACCGCCATTCCAATAATGGTGCCTGCGGCTAGAGTAATACTCTTTAAGTCGCTGTTATCCACCTCTATTGGAATGGTGTCATGTTCTATGTTGACTAATGGTGTTGGGTTTACCCCCAACCCTTGCTGTTGGAGAGAAGCATTTAGATGTATGTAAGCATCAGGGTTTTTCAACTCTTGTCCCCTTTTAACTTTCACTTCCAGGGAGAATTGTCGGGTCCTTTCTGGGATGGTGACCTCCTCTTTAATCTGGATTTCAACTGCATAAGGTAGCAATTGAGCTGACCTAAATGCTTTTTCTGGATCATCAAAGCCCATGGGATTATCCGCTAATCGGGACCAAGCTTTGAAGTTTATTAGGTCCAAACTAATGGCAAAGCGATTGAGAATGTCACTGCCTAAGTAAAAGGCGGCAGGGACGTCTCGCACGACCCAACAATTGTGGACTATGCTCTTGTTGCCAATGGAGATTTTGAGCATGCACCTGCTTGGCAGGAGATGTTTGGAATTAGGTGCTTCCAGGTCCATTTCCCATTTGTCTATCAGTTTGAAGGTGGGAATGGCTGGATCTTTTGGGAGTTGGCGGAACATGGCTTCGCTGATGAAGCTCTTACCGTTGTTCACACACACTCGAGCGAGAACAGAGTCCTTCCCATCATTTAACTGAACAGGGATGAACAACTGCTCTCCAATTTGCTGAATATCAGCCAGGCTTTGAGCTGATTTCACATCTTTCTGGACTATAGGAGTGGGGGTTTCTGATTGTGGATTAGTATAGAATTTCAGAGTGTTTCCTTCCAGCGTGGAATACCACTTTAGACTGGAAGGAAGGTTGATTTTCAGAAATAGAGAGGACCCCCCATCACCAGTCTGTTGTCCTACTGCTATTACCGTCACGTCTGGAATTTGGTTGTTCTGGAAGTGAAATTCTACTTGGTCAGATTTTTGTTCAACCATGTGGCATGTGCCGTTTAAACTAACATGGTTGACACTCTGTTTTAATTTTATTGGTCGGCTAGTCTGGGTCCAGAGGACCTTGTTTACACAATCTATTAGGGGTGATAACCTTCTCAGGAGGTCATTCCCTAGTAAACAAGGGGTGCCCTCCGGGGTCACAACTATGACCGGGTGTTTCAACTTATGTCGCCCAATTTTAATGTCCAAGTCTGCAGTCCCCTCAACGGGAATTTCCTTCCCGTCAAAGTTCTGTAGTTGTCCCGGAAGAGAGGTGAGAGGAATTTGGTAATTCTCTCCCCTTCCTGCATTCAGTTCGTCAAAGGCCCTTCTGGACAGAAGGGTAGCTTGAGATCCAGTGTCCACCAGTGCCGAGATTGTACCCTGCCCCTGTACTTGTACCGGGGCATAATATCTTCCCTCCTTCTCCTCAAGGGGGCACAGATAATGTACATTTTTGGACAACTGGTGGGCTAACTTTCTGGTTTTGGACATCGCGAGAGAAGAATTTTGGGCAGAATTCTGTGGAGAGCCTTGGGAATCTGAAAGAAAAAGTTGGCAACTGGAGATCAGAGCCATTGTGGGTTCCCCTGGTTCCGGTTCTGGGCCGCCCCCCCCTTTTTGGAGGCAGTCCCCAGTATGGGTTTGAACCCGGGGATTTTCTTGCTGTTGGTTCTGGGATGAGATGGTGGGCGGCGGTAGCTCAGTCTCCACATCTCCCCAGTCTGGATTTGCATCCCTAGGGACCCATTTTTCTTTGGGAGGAGTTCCCCCCTCTCTGAAGGAGAAGATCCTTTTCCCAGGATCCTCTGAGGATCCCTCTCCCTCAAATTGGAAGATCTGTACCTCCTCCTCAAACTGAGTCTGTTTGGGTCTTTTGTTTCTCCTACCCCCCCTCTGCTCCTTAGGAGGCAGACTTTCAGGGGCAAGAGATTTTGTTTCCGGTTCCTGGGTTTCCAGGGGCTGTTTACAAGTGAGGAAGGAAGCTTCCTCCAAGGCTTTACACCCCCCTTCCCTTTGTGCCTCCTCCCTGGGAACCGGTGATTTATCGGGGTGCTGCCCCCGTCATTGTTCTGGAGCACCAGGTCCAGAGTTGGGTGCGTTCTGCGCCGGCATGCTGATCTGGGGGTTCTGCTGTGCCCTCAGTATATGACCCATATCCCGCGCCATGTTTTGAACCTGGCGCTCTAACTGGGAAACCCGCTCAGGCTGATACGGGGCCCTGTTTTCTCCCCTGGGCTGATCCCGGGAAGGGTAGCTGTCCCTCCTCTGGTAGTACCCCTGGTTGGGAAGATTTTGGTACCCCTCCACCCTTGGCCTCCCCTCTCCCGGATTCAGTGGTCTGGGCTCAGGGAATTGAGGAAAGAAGGATGGATGATTTTGGGGTTGGAAGTCGGGTGGATATCTGGGGAAAAAGTTCTGCCCAGGGTTTGGTAAATTTCTGCCCTCCTGTGGGAAGTTTGGAGGGAAGTTCCCTGGGTTAGGTGCTTGGCTGGATCCCCCCCCTTGGGCTGGAGGAGTCCACACATAACCCAGGATGGGTCTGTTACCTTTGTAGCGAGGACTTACATAGTCAGGAGAGCGAGGGACCCCATTTGTGGGGCTGCCTCCCTGGCTCCCTGTCTGCGACTGGCCCGAGGACCTTCTGGGCCTAGCATTATTAGGTGCAGGTAGGTTTTTAGGCCCCCCCATCTCCAAATCCAAAACGGGGGTGACCTTTACCTCTGCCACCTTGGCAGCAGCAGGGGTGCTGTTGGCTTTGGGGTTTTTCTGGGCATTGCTTTTATTTTCTATGGGCTTCTGCACCTCATAGATGCGGGTAGCCTGTTCAATGACCCAGTCTAAAGATCTTTTCTCGTGAAAATCCCTCACGAGCTGGGTCATGATATATTTGGGCAAGGCATGGAAAAACGTGTTTATAAATTCACGGCTATCCGTGCGCACCCTTCTTGTGGTCTGTGCAAAAGCCCGCTTTAACTCCTGCACAAATTCTTGTGGGGCCTGATCCTCCCCACATTGCAAATTGTACGCTGCCTTGCGAGCCTCTTGAGGATTTCTGTGAACAGAAAAATGTTTCAGGATGGCCGCCTTATAGGTGGACCATCTTAAATGATTTTGGTCCTCCAGCCCCGCAAAGAAACTGGAGTATTCCGGGGAGAAGGTCCACTTTACATATTGAATGCAGCTTTGGCTGTCCTTCAAATGGAAAGTCTCCATCATTTGTTCAAACAACTCTAAGTGCTCCCAAACAGAATACTTAGCGTTCTTATGGTAAGGCGTGATGACGCTCCTGATCGCCTTAATCTGCTTTAAGGGGTCCTTGAGCAAGGCCCTTTTTGCCTTATTGGCCTTTTTGGTTCGGGTAACCCTTGTCCATTCTTCGTCGGACTCAGAGGCACTGCTCCCAGAGGTTCCCGTCTGTTCTTCCAGGTTTTCCCGGATTCTGCGAGCCTGGGAATGGCTGGCAGAATGTGGGGACCTGGTCTCCTGTGTCCTGCGCAGTTCAGAGGAGTCTTCAGATTCCTCCTTGCTGTCAGGATTTGATGGGTACCCCCTCCACTGACCTAACTGGGCAGAGGTTTTCAGGATGCCCTTAATGGGCCTACTCTCCTGGGGTTCCCCACTGAACTGTATTGTACTTGGGTGCCCATACCCGGATGCCCACCCCTCCATTCCTGGATGGTACTGGCCTATGAGCCCCATGCTTCTGGCTGGATAGTAATCTGCCATCCCTGTGGCCCTGTGCTCATGTGCGCCAGGGGACATGGGGGTGGCAGAGTCCAGGGACTGAGAGGTATGAGGGCCTCTGGTACTAGGGCTCCTGAGGTTATGCTCCGGAGTTTCCATTTCCCAGCGAACCTCATCTCTATCCGCCCCTGCTCCCTGTTGCAATGCAAGAGCCTGCATTTGTGCCTTCAGTTCCTCAGTTAAGGCCTTACTCGACTCTATCAGTCTCTCCTGCATCGCTACCTGCTGTTGGAGCCTATCATTGTGTTGACAGAGGGCCTCATTTTCCCTCTGTGCTTCCTGGTTGGTCCTGGAGAACTGGGCCAGTCTTTGCTGCAGGAGGGTTACCTCCTGAGCTGTGTCCCTATTGGCCTGCTCCTTTCTTGCTAGAGCATCCTCCACCCTCCTGGTGTGCTCTAGCAAGTTCTGGTTTTCTTTTTGGAGGTCACCCAGTCCCTGGTGGGCCAGGTGATTTTCTTCCATTTTCCTTTTTAAATGGCAGACTTCCTGGCCTAAGGCGTCTCTTTCCTGACTAAGAGCCTGCATTTGTGCCGCCAGGTCGTCCCTTTGCCTTTGGAAGGCACCAGCTTTCTGGCGCTCCTGATCAAACTCTGCCTGGGTATCCAGGTCTTTCAGGATCAGTTTATTGCTCTCCTCTTTCTCTCTGTCTAGTTGGATTTGCAGGGTGGCTACCTGCTCTGTGCATGCCCTGTTGAAATTGATCTGTTGCTCCAGCTTTTTCTGGCTCTGCAGTAAGGAGTCCAAACTGTCTTGGTGCTCCTTCTGCAGGGCCAGAAATCTAGTATCCTGTTCTGACTTTTCCTTTTGCAGCACATCCATATCCTCCTTTATTTTAGTAATGTACAGTCTGCTGTCATTTTCTGACTCCTGGCTCCTCTGCAGCCTCTGCTCAGAAGAGTCCAGATCAGATTGGACCTTCTGTAATGCCATCTGTTGCCTATTTGCCAGATTTTGGCTTTCAGCACATCTATCCTGCATGTCTCCCATATATAGGTACAGGTATGCTGCTATCCTGGCGATCTTATTGTGTTCCTCTTTGGCTTTAGGAGCCATATATAGTTCACTCAGGGCCACATGTAAGGGACCCTGATCTCTATATATATCTGACCCTGTTTCAGTGACCTGTTGTGTGATGGCCTGCAACCACACATCCTGGCCCTGTTCGGTCCATTCACCTCTCACAAATAGCTTATGAAAGAGGTGCTCTCTGGCTATTTTCATGTCTACTAAGGTCGTCATTCTAGAGATTGGTCTCTGTCCTGACTTACAGAAGTTAGTATTTTATTTTTGCAGAACAGAACTTTTCTTGGAGTGTCCCTTTTGAGGAATGCTTCACAGCGTAATGCAGCGTGGTGATCCGACCGGGTGTATGTATCCCGTCAGTTAGCACACTGTATTAAGCTGCACAACTGGTAAATCTAACCCAACGTCTCGGCTCGAGCCCCCACTTTGTAAGAGGATTCAATTCAGCACTACAGCCAAGTTAACGCCTAGTCTAGAATACTGAATGAAAACCCTTATTGATATATCTTTAGGTCCGGTTCATGCGTTCTGGATGACTACCCTTGTATAACACCCCTCTCTTGGAATCCCCCTGACCCCACTGAGCCAAGAAGTAATTCTGTTTTGCAAGTTTAAAAGGTTTATTTGATAAATTAAAATATATATCACACTTTTTAATAAATTAATAATTGAATATCACACTTAATCTGATATGGTAAATATTAACAACGGAGAATCTGGCACTAGCACACTTCTTTAATCACTAATGAGTTGACATGAAATGGATAAGGTAGCACACTGGTAAATAGGAACAAAAGTATAATGTGGTAGAGGATGCTTTATGTAGCTCAGGTGGATGCAATATTCAATGAATGCAGTACAGAAAATACGCAATATGATTTCAACCAAACAATGTAATCACTTTTCTCTGGCTACTCCCCTCCCCCCCTTGATGCAAGGCAAGGAAATGGAAGGAAAACACACAGTTCTCAGAAATGCAATCAACTGTAATTCAGTTCAATCCAGCAAGCTTAAACAGAAGTTTGAAAACACAGGCAAATGCTTTGATAGGTGCTAGCAATGAATGAGAAATATGCTGGAAACGCTCTTAATTCCCTTTTAGAGGTTCAGGATGAGTGGTATCTAGTTAATATTAGTCCAGGCTCACACTAGCAATGATGCAGGGATAGTTAGCAGGTTAAACGAATTTCTGGCAAATGAAATCAGGCAGCAGCAGTTTTTTTACATGTGAAGAAATTGCAAATCGCGGCAAAATTCGCGGATGCGCCGAGCGCTATTACAAAGGAACCGCAAGGACTATCTCTACCGTTTTGGGGTCCTAGGAAAGCCTGGGATCTCAGCTTCCAAATGAAAGTTATTGCAAGTCTCTAGCCCAAACGGTTGCCGAGATATGAGTAATTTAGTAAAGGTCGTTTTTGGTTTTGTAAATTTTAAACGCACACTTTTTCAAAATGACAAATTTTACTAGAAATGACAGGTGACAGATAGGAGGCAGTTCTACTTAGGTTAAATAGATTGAATTAGATGAATTTAAACTAAGAGATGTGTTCTGAGTTTTGCTAAGTACTCACAAGAGATTTTGAACAGGAAAGCGACTTGGTTACGATCTTCAGTCTGGTCAGGTCTTTCCGGATTCTGCTCACAGCGCCTGGTCTGGTCTCGGCTAGGCACAGCACTGCTTTCTCTCTGGTCTGGTCTCTGCTAGGCACAGCACTGCTTTCTCTCTGGTCTGGTCTCTGCTAGGCACAGCACTGCTTTCTCTCTGGTCTGGTCTCTGCTCTGGATAGATTGAAGTCTCTAGTTTGGCTTTCTGGAGTTTGATGGAGGTAAGTATGGATTTTTCCGGCAGGGCTTCCAGCGGCAGATGAAATTGAATGTCTCTATGTGTCCTGACTCTCTGCTTTTATCTGTTTCTTGAGAATGGGTGTGTGTGTTGCATCACTAGACTTGCCCCTCTCATTCGTCATTGGTCAGGCTTCCATTCCTCCGCTTGATTGGCAAACTGAACTGTGAGTCAGATTGATGTCATTTTATGATCTCTTGAAACAACCTCCCTTATCATCTGTGCACCCAAATATATATATGATCAAAATCCATACTTCAGAGTTACACAGTTGTTTGAAATTACATATACATGGTGTGGCTGAATTTAGCCATGTCTATGTCCAAATCTGCTCATTCTCGGAGCTTGCATTCAAAGAGTGTACATAATTGACTTTTTAACTGCTTTTTCAATTTCCGACATGGACCCAACTTTACATACATGTGTGCAGGGGGTAGGGACATTAACTGATGAAGTTTCAGATTTTTAACATGCACACATTTAGAGTAATATCCACTTTTCCGCTAAAACCCCCCTGAACATACCACCGGTTCCTACCACGTCTTAAACTGTGGGCAGAAAAATCACAAGAATTATGGTATCATTTATAAAATTTTCACATGTCCGCACTATGAATTATCCCCCTTTTTATAAAACCATATCCTTGCTGCAGGGGTGTGTCTTTTCAGGTCACATGGTACAGAAACCAGTCTTTCCAGTTTCTGCCAAGCCAGCTTGCTTCTCACAGGCAGTGCCCCTCCCAGCTTCTCCAGGAGGAAGCCACTTTTTACGACGTCTGTAATAAAAACCTTTGCCTGAGTGGAGAGGGCTTTGTTCACTCTCTGGCAGAGCACAGGAAATTCAATTATCAGATAGATGGCATATCCTTAGCATGGGCAGCAAAAGAAACATTGGCCTGGGAACATAGTTGTGACTCAAGTTTCACTCCTGATGGGATCCGTTGCTAGGCAAAATCAAGTTCCTTAAGCCAGACCTTCAGCTAACTTTTTGTTGCTTTTAAAATAACTTGTAATTTTACACATGCAGCTAGAATGCTGATTCTAAGTGCAAAACTATGACATTTCAACAGTTACAAAGGCATGTGACACCAAACATAGGTCACTCATTTAATTTAACATTTTCGATTTTGGTGGTTTTAAATCCAGTTGCAGTTAGGCTTAAGCTGCTGACTCCATAGCATTTTTGTTATAAGCATTGTTTTTGGGCTCTTCATTTCCCAGATTTTGTAGGCACACAAAACTCCATTCTGCCAAATGTCTGCTGGTGTTCAGTGAATATTTTGCACATGTTGCAAGGTTTGAAATAGGCATTTTGCTTGCCTTCAGAAAAACACACAGTGGGTTTTAAAACGCCGGCTTTTGGATAGTGGTGAGTACTGGTACTGCACCCATTTTTGGGATTTTCTTGGATTAATGCATTCTAAACAGGAATGGTTCTTACATGGTAGTAAATCCTTGCTTAACATTGTTTTGATGGGGCTCCTTACAGTAAGATGGTTATGTGGAACCCCACAAAAAGGGTTGAATCTTTAAAGTGGTCCAATGAGTCACGATTTCAGCAACTTTTTGACATCAGTAAAAGTGGATTTTGTTAACAAAGACCTTTCTTTACCCTGGTGGGTGGCAAGTTAGGTAACCATTTTGGTGTGCGCACAACTGCGCAGCTTTCCTGGATTTCGGCGCACATGTGGGTTTTCCGCCATCTTGAATTTCCTAAGCCCACAGCACCAAATGTTGTAGCAGGGTAGCTTAAACGTGGGTCAGGACACCCTACAGGCCCCAAGTGCCCTGTGAGTGGCCATCCACAATTGGCAACACACCATTGCCGTACTGATGCAGCACAGGCATCTGAAGGTGCAAGTACACCAAAATGAACTGAAAATTCCATGACACAAAACAACAACTGTCCCCCATCGCTTGCCACCAGTGCAAATCAACATCCAAAGCAGTAACCTGAGGGAGACTGCACCAGCCCTGTACACATGCCAGTAGTTAAACCAACCATCAGCATAAGCACGTACCACACAACTGTACCCAGAAGCCGGAACCCAATGCAGAACACCTCACAATACATCGCGCCACAAATCGGAATATGCCACATTACCAGCAAAGAATAACGCTACACGGTTAATATCTGAATCTAAATTTAATGCACATCAAAATCACCAAGTCCATACAGCCATTTGAACATAAACTCACAAATGATCAGCATTACTGTGGGCTGCATCCGCAATAAATGACCAGCTTCCCCATGTGTGACGCCCTGTACCTTCATGGCACACAGGGGCTACATCAACGTCCAAAAAGGCAACATGGAAGCGCCTAGGACCGCAGGGCCGTCCCATGAAGTAGGCACTAGTCCAGCTGGAAGCTAGGTATGCTGCACCTAGCCACTAGTACTGCGTAAGGGCATGTGGGCCATTGGCGATCGTCCCATAAGATCGTAATGGTGCTCCACTGATTAACTCGAAGCTGCAGGTGTCGACTGTAGAAGCCATCTGCAGGAGTGGCGTACAGATGGCAGCGGCAGAAGGGGAGGAGATACCTGTCACCCAAATGAAAAAAATGACAGTATGGGCATCCGAACTCCATATGCATTACTCACTTCATTCAACACACCAAACCTACAACCATATGCATGCTAGCCCACTCATAAGGATCAATTGCACCCAAAAATCACTTGCGAATCATTACGACACAAATCGAGGTGAATACACTATTTCAAACGAGTGTCTGTGTGCATGCGCCTGTCAGAACAGGATCCATCAGATGGGATCATCAACGTGCATAGACACAAGTGATTGAAGGCGCGTCGAGACAGGGAGGGTTCAACAAGGGCAGACAGACGATGGTCCCACTATGGCAGCCTTGCATCACATAGCGCAGGGGAAGGGGATAGATTCCAAATAGCCATGTACATGGCAGACTCCCAATTAAATCATCTTTCCATGCATCCATTCATCATTCCCTCATCCCGTTATGAAAACGCCTGAATATTCACTCACATAACATTCGAAATTTCCATTGAGTCTGTGCGTAATGCAGCCTTCAAAATCCACTGTGCTCCTGCCCGGATTCCTTGTGTAGTGAAGTCACATGTATTTGGGAACGTCCTGCCTTATCGTCCACAACGCTATGGCGCATCCCATTCAAACCATATCAATCATTGCATTCCCGTCATGGGCCCTGTCCCAAGGACATTCAACAATAGAACGTTACATTTCCAGTCAGACCTGTGGGCGTCTCCACGCCGCTAGTTGAAAACCGAAAGCGCTGTCCTTCGAATTCCTCATTTGCAACATCACGTTGAAAAGGCATCTGTGAACGCTTGTATTCACAAATACATCTATGCAGTGCGGCTGTGTGTGAAAATGGTAACTGGCCTCAATCACTGATGGGACTCCCCGCCGTCGGTGAACGTCGGTACAGTGCTGCATGAGGGTCCACCGTTGATCGAGCACTACATTCCACTGACCCTTCACAAGTCTGCTCGCGAATGCAAATATAGTATGTGCAACAATGGGACCATAGCAGAAATAACATATAAACCAATATTCCACAGGCATCGGGATTAAGAACATGATTGCTAATGCAAGATGCCATGCGTCGAATTGCAGCGTCGTGTGCGGGACGTGCTCGCACGAAAGGCATTGCAGCTGACACAGGTGGAATGAATCACCACAGGTGAAGGCTATACAGCCTGAAGACACATAAATTGCACACCCAAACCCCTTCCCCAACCACACCCACTCCAGAATGCTACCGGCAGGACTAGCGATGTTGGGCCTGGGGGACCTGATTGCACTGCAAGTCCTCCAACTTCAAGAAGAAGACGAACGCCAACTACTACAACAACCGGCCGCACAGAGGAGACACAGGAGGAGGAGGAGGAGGAGGAGGAGGGCAAGGCATGGCCAGCAAGCCCCACCAGCACAGCCACTACCACCACGCAGGCAGCCCGCAATCCCACGCATCCGAGCTAATCCGTTCAACCTCACAGCTGAGCAGATCCACACCCTCTACCGTTTGGACCGGGACACCATAACCGCCATTGTCGACATGACACACGCTGACCTTGTCAGCATGATAGATAGCCCAACCGCCATCCCACCCCTACTGAAGGTGGTGTCTGTACTCCACTTCCTGGCCACAGGCACCTACCAGCACACAGTCGGACAGTTGCATGGCATTTCACAGCCACTATTCTCACGGACACTATTCCAAGTGCTTGATGCCCTCCTGAAGCACTCAGACGACTACATCTCTTTACCACGCTCAGAGCAGGAGCTTACAAACACAAAAGTGGGATTCCATGCACTTGGCGGCATACCGGGTTGCATTGGTGCCATCGACTGCACCCATGTGGAATTGGTTGTCCCACATGCCATGGAGGCCCAGTACCGCAACCCGAAACAATATCATTCAATCAATGTGCAAATGGTGTGTGACTCCAACAGGATCTTTACACATTGTACTGCCCGATTTCCGGGATCAACACATGATTCTATGGTCTTGCGGAACTCTAGAATACCACGCTACATGGAGCGACACGCAGGGCGCCGATCATGGCTACTCGGTGAGTCACATTTAATGCATGAGTAAGTGGGGTAGGTGATGCGTGAATGACCTGGCAGGAAGGGGGGGGGGTGCGTACGTAGCAATGACATTCCACAAACATCCTTTCTTGTCCACATACAGGTGATTGCGGGTATCCACTGAAGAGATGGCTCCTTACACCAATCCGGAACCCACAGGACCAGCATGAGGAGGACTACAACCATGCCCACTCACGTACCCGTGTGGTCATAGAACAGGCATTCGGCCTACTGAAGGCTCGTTTCCGCTGCCTCAGCAGGTCTGGCGGGGCACTCCTGTACCGCCATGAGAAGGTGGCAAAGATGGTCATGGCATGTGTCATGCAACACAACATGTGCGTACGTAGGAATGTGGCCATGCCCCCCGACGCAGAACTGCTAGCACCTGAAGATGGTCATGATGAGGGTGGGGATGTGGCAGCACCTCAAGGGGTCCGCGAGGCACAGGAGGCCCGTGAATTACGTCAGAATCTCATAGATGCATGCTTCTAGCACTCACGCCTGGTGGCTGTTACATGGACACGGGACTTGTTGCACTGTGTGTGTCTGGGACATGCACAATATGGACTGTACGCCAAGATAGGCCTCGTACACAGAGATCAATGTCCACACATCTCATAGGATGAATATGAAGAATTGTATTGCAGATGTGAAAAGACATTACACACCCAATCGACCCGCCACCCAAAGAAGCCCAACACACCCCCTCCACCCTCCTACCTCCCCCCCGAACACCAGTGTCCAATGACGCTCATTGTCAGTGGGCAGACGCTATTGCAAGCCCCCTCTCCGGTTATCAGGGGCACCCCTGCCTGTGGAGCGCCGGGTCCTCCCAGATCTACGTTGGGGGCTGCCCTGGACGGAACTTGCAATGGATGATGTCTCTGCCTGCTCACGTCCATGCATGTCCCTAAGGGTTTGTGAGAGCTCAGTGAGCACACGTCGCACAGCGGCAAGTTCACCACATACGTCTTTGGACGTCGCATGCAGTTCACCCCTCAGGCTCTCGGTACTTCTCTCCATTTTTGCCCTTCGTGTCTCTGTACTTCGCTCGATTTCTGCCCTAAGTGTCTCAGTAGATGTTTCAATGGCTGCCTTAGAACCCCCACATTCATCAGCATGCTCCTTGAGGAGCGTGGCTAGTTGCTGCTGTTGCACTATCATCTGCTCGAGGGACTGTTGCCTCTGCTGGGCCATGCCCATTTGCGGTGGTGTCACAGAGGGGCTGGACGCCTCATGTTGCCTTGCAACAGGCCTTGTGGGGGTTGGCCAGTCGTCGTCTTGTGGGTGCCCCTGCGTGGTTTCCTCATGGTGTACGGGATGAAACATGCAGGGGGATTGGGACAGGTCATGGATGTGTCCTACTTCGGCAGCACCGTTTTCTGTGTCGGAGCATGCTGGCATGAATGCAGTGTCACCTAGGGTGCTGCTGCCACCAGAAGCAGTGCCTTCTGTGGCATCCATTGTGGGGACCTGTGGTGCTGCTGTTGTGGACATGCTGGCTGCTGGGGTGCCTGTTGATGTCCCCTCCAGTGTGCTGCCACTCGATTTGTGCAGCTGCCGTGCCTTGATCCGTGCAGCTGAGGTGGAGGGTCTTTGGCCGTTGGTCTTGGCCCTCTTTGCAGGTGTGCTGGTAGGGGTGTCCTGAAGCTCGTCGTTGGAATCGGACCCTGTGGTGGAGTAAAGGAGGGCGAGCGTTATTCATGGGTCTGTGGTAATTGTAATGGCAATTGTATCACATGCATTGGGGTGGTACCTGGGGGTGATTTGGGTCAGGGCCTTGGAGGTGGTCTCATTTTTGTGTGCATTGGGGATGCAGTTATTTTGCAGTCTGCAGTTAGGGTGTGCATGCTGCACATGTAGAGTGTGTTTTTTGGTTTTTTAAATATTTATTTATTTGATCTGACTTTTAAGGGGCGCTGTCATGGCATTGTATGTGGTCGTTCTCCTGAACATGTGTTTCTATTGCACTATGGGGACACATGGTACTTCACACGGTTGGTAATTGGGGATTTGGCATAGTTTTATTTGGGCCACCTACCTGATTCTTCTGATGTCTGCACTCCTTTCTCCATCCCTCCGACTCCCTCTATGCTCTCCATTCCAATGGTGGAGGCACAGATTTCTTCCCAGGGGGTCAACTTGATGGGTGATTCCGATCCTCCCCCGGTAGCTGTGGCAATGTTCCGGTTGGCAGAGAGTATGCTCCGGACGCGTATCCGTAGGTCGTCCCATCGCTTTCTGCATTGCTGTGGGTTGCGGGGTGCGGTCCCCACCGCACTTACCCGCTGTGCCACCAGCGCCCATATGGCCTTCTTGTTCGCAAGTGCCGTCCTGGTCATTTGCGTGGAGAAGACGACGGCAGCATTCTCCTGGAGGGTCTCTGTGAGCACGGTGAGTTCCTCGTGGGAGAAGTGGACCTGCCGCTTGCGGTCGCACGCTTTTTTAGCAACTTTTCCCATATTGATTTTTTGGACTGGGGTGGCTAACGGGTTGGGATGTGTCTCAGGGTCGGATTTTTAATGGTTGTGTTGGGAATCTGCTTTTATAGGTGTACGGCGTGCTGTTTCCCGTTCCGGCCCCATGTTTTTACTTCCGTTTCCGTATATTTACGGTGACCGTATTTTCCGCTGACCGCTCATTACGGTGACCGCTAAGATGGGTGGCGGAATTGCACCTAGGGCGACGTACGACGGCGGTAAGGGGCGTTTTGGGGTCATTTCCGCCATCGCGGACTTTTCACTTCCGCCATGGCGTAATGCTCGTGCCCGATGGGTCAGAATTAGCCGCACTTTCCTCCATCGTGCAGTGGCGGAAACGCTATTTACGCTATGGCGGTCATGTCAGTTGATTTCCGCAAGGGTCGTAATGAGGGCCACAGTCTCTTCTTCCTATAAGGTGCAACATATTATGTATCGACGGGCAGCATCTCCTGCCCACCTGCTTGCACAACACTGTGGCTGTGTCCTGCGAGAGCTTTTTGACCTATATCCATTACATCCCACAGATAGAGATTTTCAGTATTTGATGATACACATTTACATCATATCTGACGCTAGGGGGAGGAACTCTCAAATCCAGGTACAATCATTTTGGCATTAGAAGCGTTTCAGTAAGCTGAGTTGTATCACCCTCCTCAGGACCGGTAAAGGGTAATACACAATTATTATGTTTAAAATAAAATTCTTTAACCAATAAAGGATACCTACTACAGGGATAAAAGATTGCAATTCACCAGGAGCTGGTAAACAGATGTTTATAGCTAGTCAGTGTCACCTCAGAGAGTATGAGCTCTATGCACACGTGATAAGTACTACACAGGATATAAGTCAAAAGCACCTCAGATGCAATGACCTATATGAAACAAAGCAGAAAAATAACATCTTGATGTATACAGATGATAGTGCCCAGCAAATCCCAGAGGGCTCAAAAGTGTAAAAATAAGCAGGCACGGCATACCTGCCCATTTGAAATGTGGATGTGGCAATATTAATGAGAAGACCGCTATAAAGATATTTGCAGCCCAGTAACAAAGGGGGACAAAAATATCCTCAGCACCAAATCCACTAAAGAAAGCAAAGGTTAGAGTAGCATTACTCGTGATAGTTGGAGCAGAAAAGCTACAAGCAGGTGGAAAAATAGCAAAAGCTTTTGAGAGCAATGATACCAAGCATAGATAGCTTGCAAGTATGTCTGGTGTAGAGTCTCATGTTGCACTTGCTGCCGAAATCAGCCAGAAAAAGTATATCATTCTCTACAAACGTATTCTGTAGATCCAAGATACCAACAAAATGTAGAATACATTTTCCACCTCTTTTTCGCACCCACTAAAAACAGGCACCCTATTCCAAAACATGTCAGCTACTAAACATCTTCAAGAGATAAAAGACAAAGATGAAGTGTTGCAATCAAGCATACAAATCTCTTGGCAAATTTGTGTGGCACAAAATTATACTGGTTCTGACGTCATTTTGACCTAAGTTGTATGTTACAGAACCTAGGCTTATCCACCTGGTTTGTTACTCTAAGTTATGCAGAATATATATGCAATGACTTGCATGACTTTTTACACACTGCAAACAAAAGTAAAGAAGGAATAGACATAAAAAGTCCAAAAGACTATGTTCTCTTAATCCTGTCAATGTCTCAAGATACCTTCACCAATGTTTCATTCCCTTGTTACACTTCATCTATAGTAAAAACTGTCCCCCACGCTGAGAAGTAGAACACATCTTTTGGAGGAAAGAATATCAATCCAGAGCAGCACCACACATTCAAATGCTTTTGTGGCTTAAAAATGCTCCCAAATTTGGCCATGGCAGTGATAACACTGTTTTACAATTTATTGAAAACTACATCACCTGTGACATCCCTTCCCGAAGACATCCATAATGACGTATGGTCTCAAATCTTACATTTCCAAATAGATATGCGTGGAAAACACTGCCAAAGTTGTTACAAAGGGAAATACTTCTGCAAATGTTGCTTTGGATTCCCTAGACCAGTTTGTGCCAAAGGTCAAGTAAATAGTTGCATGCCTGCAGTTAGGCACAGTGTCAATCTCCCAAAACACATACAACATTAACAGAGATGAGGTATCCAAGTACATCAATGATTACAATCCTATCATTGCCCCCATGCTAATACAGACATCCAATACATTGCAGACATTTCAACTGCTATTGCAAGATATGTCACAGCCTCATCAAAGCTGAGAAAACTGAAGTAAAAGACCTTTGGGACAACATATCATCCGGCAAATGCCCTTTCACAAACATTGTACAGCTTTGATATGAAAATGCTGACACATAGAGAATGCAGGTGCTATGAAGCTCCAGATCATTTAACAGGTACAGCCTGATATGGGAAATCTGAAAACATTCTCTGACTTAACCTTGGTCCAGGTTCATGATGAAAAAGAGTACTTAAATGCTGTCAAGAAATTGAATTGATAGCCACAAACAATTCCAACAGCAAGACCTTAAACAGATCATCTGGTTGACACATACTATCCAAACCAAAGTACTGCTTTGGAAAACATGTGCCTCTATGATATAGCCCAAATCTATACCTATAAAAATACTGTTATGCCAAATGGGACAACTGGCAAATATCGTATATTGTTAAAGTGTGAAGAAAGCCTAGTAAGGCTTTTAAACCCAAGCCTAATTAACCATGTAAAGTTATCAACTAAATCTATAGACCCTAGAGAACTGTATTACATGTCTCTACTGCAGCAATTCAAACCTTGGAAAAAAGAGAAAGAATTTTTAGTTGACCATAGCACATTTGAAACTGTGTTCAAGGCAAATGAAAACAGTATAACAAATAAACATTTTAAGCAGTGCAAAAAAATGTTGGACAATGAACTCCACCAAGAACAACACATCGAAAAAATACTAGGTGAAGGCGCTCCTGAAAGGAGTCAACCATCTCTTACAGGAAACCAAGAACCATTTGGAGAACCACTTATTCAAAATGAAGCAGAAATAGCAATGAATGAGGTCGGAAATGCCATGTATCAATGCAAACAATCTAAAGAATTCACTGTTTACCCAGAAGTCACTGAAGAAGTTGAACATGAACTGAAACATGAAAATAATAGTTGCAGTTGTAAACATTACAAACCTCTGCTCTTGTATGTTAGTGGTGAAGCTGGTTCTGGCAAAACCTTAATTAAAACAATCAGAAAATGTGTAGAAGACAAAACAAACAACAACCTTTCAGCTGTTGTAAAGGCCCCATAGGTCTAGCTGCTTACTACATAGGAGGTTAACTTTACACCAACTCCTCCTCCTTCTAGTAGAACACCAAAACAAATTAGAATATTAGAAATTGTCCGCAGAAGATGCAAATGCAGTACTCAGAATTCAACGACAAATGAAAATCCTCCTAGTAGATGAAGTAAGCATGGTTTCCAACCTCATGCTTGCTTTAATTCATCTAAGAATGCAGGAAGTCCTAAAAATTAGATACAATGAACTCTTTGGAGGAAAACAAATTATTGTTTGTGTTAACACCAGTCAAAGGCCAACCCATATTCAAAACATTAGGTTACAAAAAATGTCGTAAAACACTCAGCAGCATTGGCAGTGTTAATCTGTGGCATCATTTTCGCTCCACAGAGATTGCACAAAACATGCATCAGTCTGCAGATCTAACATATGCTCACATTTTAAAAAGCATTAGAACTTGTGTGCTTACTCAAGACACAAAATCATCCATAAAAAGTAGACAATTGGATGCGCTGCAGGGAATAAATACATTGGCCCCTGATGTAATGGAAAATTCATTAAACAAAAACAAAATTGTATGTGCTTAATGCCAACCCTTGCAAGCTGTAAGCAACTCAACCCAAACATTGTAAAAAAAAAAGAGATGCAACCCATAGTACATAACAGCTGCAGAGCCAAACTAGAAGTGCATGGCATGACAATCCATATGTGTCCACAAGCTACACAATTACTAAATAGCTTACAAAATGTATCTCAAACACAGCTGGATTGGAAAACACTCTGTGCCTAAACTGCAGAGTTATATCAAAATGTAACCTTGATGTAGAACAAGGTTTAGTCAATGGAGCAATTGGCACAGCTGTCAGATTCCAAGCATATCCAAATGAAAACAATATCCAGTTCATCAACATCAGTTCTTGCCAACTTGGAGAAACTAAAGAAATCGCTCGCACAACAGCAAGTTCCTTTGTTTCAAAGACATGTATTTACTAAGAGAAACATTTTCTCTTTCTCATGTATATGCTCTTACTATTCTTAAGTCACAAATCACAAGGTCTAATCCTTAACCACACATTGCTGACATTGGCAGCACAGTCATCAAAGAACATATAAGTTACGTAGCACTTTCACATCTCCGTACACTCACTTGTCTATTCTTCATTAACTTTGATGCAAACAAGGTCAACACTGATATTCCTTGCATTTTATAATATGACAGCCTAAGAACACTGTGCACTCCATATAAAGGAAAACCTTTAAGTAGACAACTAGTACAAACATAAACCATATTAGTACTACCCAAATCCCAGCAAAAAAACCAAAAAACAAATGCAAGACCTTCAAACCAAACAGAGACAACATGTTTTGGTCTGTTTAAAATCAGCAACACAGCACAAATGTAGCAATCAATCTTCTGTTCCAACTGTTCCAATTGCCACCAATTGTGGACAATATTTACGTAAATGGCTCAGACCAGCTGGGTTTACAAATGATCATCCTACACAGAAATGCCACTAACAACCCTGACACTATCTACAGTGTCTCAGGAATAAGACAGAAATTGGACTACTGTGCAGGAATGGTTAAATTCACCACAAACACACAGGAAGATCCTCAGGTATTCCTAATGTTATTACTACAAGTACTAGAAACGAAACACATCCCTATAAATGAAATAATCAAATCTTACTAATTTCTTACACGTGGAAACATGCATGCACTCTCTACAACCATGTTTCACATGAACACAGCCCTAATGAACGATTTGTGAATGCATCCAAACCAAATTGTAATTCAATTACATTTCAACAGCTTCTCCAAAATGCAAATCATGGCATTTTATGCTCATTTTGCAATTCTGACAATCAATCCATCATGCACATATATGTGCATGCTTAATATGTAATATTAATGCTTTTAAGGTAAAACACGGATGGCACTAAGAATAACTGTAGACTTACTAATTTTACACCCACCCAAGTATCTCTTGGTAAAAAAACCTTTGCAAAAGTAGGCATAATATACCACACTGGTGTCACAACCACTTCAGGCCACTATACTGCACTTACTTAAATGGCTCAGAGCAGTTGTGTTTACAAATGCTTATACTACACAGAAATTCTACTACCTACCCTGACACAATCAACAGTGTCTCAGGAATGAGACAGGAATTGGACTTCTGTGCAGGAATGGTTAAATTCAACATAAACACAGATGAAGATCCTCAGGAATTCCTAATGTACTTAGTATAAGTACTAGAAACAAAACACATCCCTAATGAACTATATGTGTATGCATCTATACCATATTGTAATTGAATTGCAACAACAACAACTTCTCCAAAATGCAATTCTGACAATCGATCCAACCTGTACATTGATTCAATATACTTCCTCAACTACTATCTGTTTACGGGCCACTGGGAGTCTATAGGGTTTTAAATGGACCACTTTTCCCTTTGGTCTACTAATACAGTGGTAAGTTCCTTTGTTTCTTCTGATTCTTCCTGGTGTGTCTGAAAATACATCAGGGAAAGAGGTGATTAGATCTTTTAGATCTTCTTGTTTTTGGATAGGCAACTCAGGAGGGATTAGTTCAAAGTTGTCTATGTCTTCTGGAATCAAACAAGAAGGTACTTTGGCATGGGTGGTTGATGGGTTCTCTTTCCACTCCTTTAGGAGATTCACGTGATATAAATGGACTTTCTGTTTTCGGTCCGCTTGGGCTACTTTATAAGTTTCCAGTTTTGCATTCGTTCTAGTATATCATAGGGCCCATGCCACTTGGAAACACGCATGTTTTCTGAGTGGGTAATTAGACCAATACTTTTTGTCCTAGATGGATTTTTGTTGACTTTGGACCTTTTCCATAGGAGTGCTGACTAGATCTCAGACAAGTCTCATTTGTTCTGGCAATTAGGTAGCGTTTTCCAAGATGGGGATGTGCCTTTTCTCATTCATTCCAGGTTTCCTGGAGCATGTCCAGGACATCTCTTGGCTCTCTGCCATAAAGTAATTCAAAAGGGGAAAATCCTGTAGAGGTTTGTGGGGTTTCCATCATTGCAAATAGTGCCCACAGGATTATTTGATCCCAGTCCTTTAAATCTTTATCTACTAGTTTGCACAGGATTAATTTAAAGGTTTTATTGAATCTTTCTATCAAGCCATCGGTTTGGGGGTGGTACTCAGAAGTTCATATGTTGGTAATATGGAGTAGCTATTTGACTCCTGCCATGAGCTTGCTCATAAAAATGTGAACCTTGATCAGTCAATATTTCCTTGGGAAAGCCAACCCTTGAAAAATACGGCAGGAGATGTTTAAAGATTTGCTGTGTGGTATTATTTTGTATTGGGAATGCCTCGGGGTATCGAGTGGCATAATAAACAATTACTAGGACATACTTGTTGCCTAATCTGGATGTTCCTAGAGCTCCAATTATGTCCATTTCAATTCTTGAAAAAGGGACTTCTTTGATGGGTAAGGGATTCAAAGGGGCAGGCAAGGGGACATAGGTGCTAGTTTTTTGACATATTTCAAACATCTGGATAAAGGTCTTTATACCAGCGTGGATACCTGGCCAGTAGAACTTCCCACTGATGTGTGCTTGGGTTTTCATTTGTCCTAAGTGACCCCCGGTAAGATGCAAGTGTGCAATCTGCAGGACAACATTTTGGTGTGTCCTGGGGATCACAAATTGCACCTTGATCAATCCTTCAGTTGATGTTTACCTCCTGTATAGCAACCCTGCTTTAAGAAGAAAAGGGGCTTCCTTTTTCTCTATCTTCTCATTCCGGATTAGCCTGCAGGAAGGCCTCAGGGAGAGCGGTTTGTTTCTCTGGGTGGAGGCTATATAGGGATAGAAGCTGGGCTCCTCACTCTTTGTGTCTTCGATGTCAGAAGGTTTATCAGTTTCCCCACAGCCTAATGTACCTCGTTCCATTTTATCTGGTTTGCTTTCTTGAAAAATGGGAAATAATGCCTTTTCCAAAATGCCCTGAGCAATTTGATCTCCACGATGTACCTCAAATGGGACTTCACCATGATTCTGTAAGCGAACCTTTACGTCTCCTCTAAAGTCAGGGTCAATGACACCTGCTAGAGCGTCTATACCGAACTTCCATGCTAGGTCAGATTTTGGGGCTAACCTGATGCAACACCCTGGAGGGGGTATCAGAACCAAATCGGTAGGGATCCTTCCTCTTTTTCCAGGGGCAATGGTAGCTTCCTTACTGGCACAAATATTGAAAGCTATTGATTCTTTTGTGGCGGCAATAGAAGGGCTAGAAGCTCAATGACAACGTTTTTGAAATTGTAGGGTTCCCCAATTTGTTTCAGTGAGTCACATCCCACTCTGACACCATATGTAAGGAACTCATGGTAGCAACAATAAAGACAGACACAAGTGATCACAGTTCAAGAGTGTTTATTGAAGTTTATAATGGGTGAGATTAACACCTAATCTAAATCTAAGATGGGAGCAAGCTATGTCCATCATATAATAATATGGCAGTCTTAGTGGTGTCTTGTCAAATAAAAAGAGCCTATACTAAAATACCTATTGCCTATGCTTACTGATACATTACAAAAAGAGTGTGGGATAATGTTCCCCAGAAAAGAAGAACAAGTTGCTTAACCCTGGTAACGTTCTTTCGACTGGATGTTCCTCCCACGTGTTCCTCATCATTGAAACTTGTTGTCCAGCTACAGCTGCTTCAGAAAATAAATGTCGGCAGAAGGCACTGTGCGTTTTTGGAATTGAGTGGATTTCCCTTGAAGGCCTCCATCGAGGGTGATGTCATGGAAGGCATATATAGCATGCGCAGCGCCCTTTGGCCTCAGTTCTGTTTTTCCTTCTCTTGCAGCAGAGATACCTGTAAAACACGGGAGTGACCGTACTCAGGGTTGATGGAACAGAAGCTGTATTAGCACAGGAAATTCTACTGAGGCAATGAGGAATACATGGGAGGAACATCCAGTCGAAAGAATCTTACCAGGGGTAAGTAACTTGTTCTTCAAATGGATTGTGTCGCCCCACATATTCCTCATCTTTGACAGACTCCCAAAGCAGTATTTAGTTAGGAGAGAGTACAATTCTAATTCTTGCATTTTCATGCACAGAGTGAAGGACTGCCTTGCCAAAGGAACCATCCTGGCCAAGGGAATACTCCAGACAATAATGCCTAGTAAATGTGTGAATGGAAGACCACATTGCTGCTTCACAAATGTTTCTAATTCGTACGCCCCTTTGAAGGGCTGTAGATGTAGCCATGCCTCTGGTGGCGCAAGCTCTTACACGTTCACGAGTGTCTTTTCCTGCCAGCATGTAACATTCTGATATTTCCAGAATTATCCATCTAGATAAGGTCTGTTTGGTAACAGACTGACCTAGCTTATGTCCTGTATATCCAAAGAAGAGTTGGTCATCAATTTGCAACTTAGACATTCTTGAAATGTAAACGCTTAACGCTCTTCGAGGGTCTAACCCATGTAGTCTTTCCTCCTGCTTACCAGGATGAGGTAGAGGATAGAAAGAAGGTAGAACAATTTTCTGACCTAAATGAAAATCCAAAATGATTTTAGACAAAAAGGAAGGTTTGACCTTTAAAACAACCCTATCCTTGTGGAAAATGATAACGGGTGGCTTGGATGAAAGTGCCTGCAACTCACTCACTCTACGGGTTGATGTCAGAGCAACCAATAGGATGGTTTTGAAGGTTAATAACCGTAAAGGACACATGTGCAGAGGTTCAAAAGGTGCACACATTAGGAATTTAAAAACCAGATTAAGGTCCCAAAACGGAACCTGGAAAGGAGATGGAGGGTACACATTAGTGAGCCCTTTTAGAAACAGAGTCACCAGTAGAATATTGAAATAGAAACATTCCTCTGACAAGCGCTTCAAAATGGACAGCACCGCCAGTTAGCCTTTAATGGTGCCACTCTTGAGCCCCAGATTAGCTAAGGATAGAAGAATGTATAACACATCTGGTTTTGTACATAGAAAAGGATCCACTTTCTTTTCCTTGCACCAGATGCAAAACTTATTCCAACAGCAATGGTACAAAGACTTTGTTGCTGGTCTTCTGGCCAAAAGCATCACCTCCGTAATGTCATCCAGGAGGTCCCAATCCTTATATCTCAGCCTTTCAGAAACCAAGCTTGAAGGATGAGAGTCTTGACCTCTGGATGGAGAACCTGATCCTCTCTCGAAAGAAGGTCCTCTCTTTGTGGAAGACGCATCAGAGGACATATGGACATGTCCAGAAGGTCAGGGCACCATGTCATCCTGGCCCAATCCAGAGCAATTAGGATCATGTGTTTCCCAAACCTTCTGAAGCTCCTGATCACATGAGGAATGACAGGGACTGGAGGAAACGTGTACAGGAGTGGACATTGCCAGTCCACTATGAACACGTCTACTAGAGCTCCTCTTGGGGGAAATTCCCTGGAGCAATACCGTTCGCACTTCGGTGTACCTCGGTCGCAAAATCAGATCTACTTGAGGGGTTCCCCAAAGGGTGAAGATCTCTTGAAGGACTTCATGAGCTGGTTCCCACTCGTGGGAGACTATGCCCTGCCTGCTCAGAGTGTCCCCTGCTATGTTCTCCTCTCTGGCTAGGTGTACTGCCTATAGGGAGATTCTTTCTTGAATTGCCCAATACCAAAGCTGCGTTGCCTCTCTGCACAATGGTAGTGACCCTAAACCTACTCTCTTGTTGAGGTAATAAATTACCACTGTGTTGTCTGGCATTATCAGGACGTTCCTTCCCTGTACAGAGGGCAGAAAGACCTTCAGCGCTAGTCTGACTGCCTCCAGCTCCAAAAGATTGATGTGTAGTTTGGACTCTGATGGAGACTAATGACCACTGACTGTCAGATTGTGTGAGGCATCTGTCACTACTGTAATCTCCAGCCATGGTTGCCAAAAGGGCTCTCCCTTCAAAATATTGTCCTCGCAGACCCACCACAGAAGATCTTGTGAGACCCTGGTAGGAATCTGAAGTTGGTCTGACATTCCTGAGAACTGGGACCATTGTGTTCTTATTTATTTATTTATTTAAATTTTTGTAGAGCGCCACATACCCGTAGGCCTCAGAGCACATCTCATTGAAGGGATCTCATTCTCAGGTGAGCGTCTGGCACCATAAAAATGCAGGATGCCATGAGGCCGAGCAACCTCAGAAAATCAAAGGCCGGTAGACTGTGGGCATTCTGAAATTTGGTTACCATTTGAAGAATATCTTGAGCCCTCACCTCAGGTCTCTAGCTCTTTCCCAAGCATGTATCTAGCACAGCTCGAATGTACTGGAGTTTTGGGAAGGTGTCATATGGGACTTCTTGCAATTGAGGGAGATGCCCAGTCTGTGAAGAGAGTGGCAGGTGACCTTGAGATGATTCAGGACTTGTTCAGGAGAACACACCCTGATCAGCCAATCGTCCAGGTAAGGGTAGACATGAATCCGCTCTCTCCTGAGATTCACTGCCACTACCGCCATCAGTTTGGTGAAAACCCTTGGGGCAGAGGTCAGCCCAAATGACAGAACTCAAAATTGATAATGAGAACCCTCAACTGCTGCGAACCTCAGGTATTTTCTGTGCTTGAGATGGATTGGCACATGAAAATAAGCCTCCTGAAGGTCCAATAACACCAACCAATCCCGGAGTTGGAGGGCCTGAAGGATCTGAGAAAGTGTGACCATCTTGAACTTGTCCTTCCTTAGGAACTTGTTGAAGTATCTTAAATCCAAATGGGTCTCATTCCTCCGTCCTTCTTGGGTATCAAAAAATATGGGGAGTACCAACCCTTGTTCCTCTCCGCTACAGGCACTGGTTCTATAGCAGCTTTCTCTAACAGAGTTAAAACTTCCTGCACAAGGAGCCGATCCAGAATCCTCAAACAGCGGTTCCCCGGTGGATTGTTTTTATAAAAGGAAGGTCGTAACCGTGGGCTACGATTTCCAAAGCCCAAGCATCCGAAGTAATGTCTCACCATTCTTCCAGATGCTGAGACAGTCTGCCCCCCCACTAGTGAACTGTGATTCAAGACCTCAAAGTTGTTTTGCGGTGGCTGATGCAGAGGCTGATGGTAAGGAGGCTGCTGCTTAAGCTGGATTTGCACTTCTACATCGTCCACCACAAAAATCTTCTCTGGCCTCTTTGACTGGCCATTCCTCTTGCCCTTCCAACTGAGGATTATTAGTGAAAAGATCTACCCCTCCAAGGTTGTCTGCTGGGACGAAAAGGCTGAGGTTGCCTAAAACCAGCGCCTAAAGATTTGGCTGCCGCCTTTGAGGTCTGCAAGTTCTCAAGGCTCTCGTCAGCCTTGTTGCCAAAAAGGTTAGACCCATCAAAAGGCATGCTGAGAAGCCTAGATTGCACATCAGGTGCAAAACCCAACTTTCTCAACCACGCAAATCTGTGCATAATGGTGCTGGTAGCCATGGATCTGCCAATGCTATCCGCAGAATCCAATCCTGATTGAAGGGATTCGCACATGGCCTCTTTGCCGTCCCTAACAATAGCTAAGAAGCCGTCCCTTTCATCCCCTTCGGGAATGTGTTCTGCCACCATGGAATTACAATCCCATACAGTATACAAAAACTTTGCAAGGGCACAAGTGGAGTTGACAGATTTTAGTGCCATGCTCCCTGCAGAAAATACCTTTCTCACCCATCCATCTATGCGCTTGTCATCCCTATCAGGAGGGATCGATGGGTACGCTGCTTGTTTGGAAGTAGTCATAGCTGCCTGCACTACCAGACCCTCCGAATTGGAGTGTTTTCACAGGTACTCTGGGTCACTACTGGAAGTGCAGTTTTTTTTGGTTAAATTCTTATCAACTGCCTGTTTGGAATCCAGAGTTTCCCAGTTCCTAGCCACCCTTTTCTGCAATGCCATATGAAAAGGCAAAATAGGATCAGATTGTGGATCCTTGTCCAAAATATCAGTGAAGTCGTCTTTCTCATATGGTAATGGTGGCCTACTCCAACCCATGTATTCAACAACTTTCAACATGAACTGCCTGTAGGATGCATCCACATGCTCCCCAGTTTGGGAAAGATTTGGTAAAAAATAAGCAAGTTATAAAGAAAATAAAAAACATGTTCGACCTACTCACCATTAATTTTCCCAAAGACAAAAAAGGTCAATCTTTGCTCCAGCACACAGTGAAAACCGCTGGACGGATTTGGACAAGATCTGAAACAACTTGGGCATGAAGACTTGACTTGCAGTCCTTTTGAGGTTTGGGGTTATTCTGTCTAGTAGTTTTTTCAATATTTGACGGAGAACAGGTTGCCCCCTTCTCTCAAAGAAATTGTGACATCCCCAAGATGCATTGCGGCAGAGAGGCTTTTCAGAAATGAAAAAGCTGCCATCTTTTATTTTGATGCAAGAGATAGCCACAGCTATATCTGGGAAAAAGAAAAACAGAAAAATGGCATTTGGAGGTGGAAAAACAGTGAAATAGCATCAGGCTAGAGGTGGGGGTTGAGGGCACCATGTGAAATTTCAGAGTTGGAGCTGGGCTAGGGACCGAGTTTGCAGCATGAACATTTTCCCATAGTCCCGGTTATTCGGTAGGATAATCGCAACTAACAGAGAAAACGAGATTGGGCAATGAAAGTGATATCCCCATGATGCATTGTGGCAGAAAGGCTTTTCAGAAATGAACAAGCTGCTATCTTTTATTTTTCAATGCAATAGGTAGCCACAGCTATATCCAGAAAACAAAAAACTGAAAAATTGCAGTTGGAGGTGGAAAAACAGTGAAATAGCATCAGGCTAGAGGTGAGGGTTGAGGGCACCATGGGTTTGCAGCATGAACGTTTTCCCGTAGTCCCGGTTATTCGGTCCAATAATCGCGGCTACCAGAAAAAATTAGATTGAGCAATGAAAGTGCATCACATGTCAAATTTGTGTTTGAGGTGTATGGGAGACAGTTAGAGAGGCAAATGGGAGTTCCTGGGGGAGGGGGTACCTTGCCACGAGGAGAGGGGCACTTGGTGAGGGAGAGGGGGACCAGGGAGAGAAAAATGTATTCCTACAGTTTTTCCTGATAATCGTGGCTAGCGTAAGCTACGGATAGTCACGGCTATATGTAGTACATTGGCATATACATATGTATAATACATATTCAAGGAAAAAACTTTAGTTAAAGTGCAGTTAAGGTGACTAATCATAACGCAACAAACCCTTGAAATTCAACACAAACCAGCTTAACTTGGTGCGTTCCCGTTGCAAAGCCCAAAAGCACATATATTATAAGAGAAGGGATTCAGAATGCCATACAAATTGGCATCATGGGGATATGGCATAATGGGGAGATCAGCAGGAATTCACCAGTTAAGCCGATCCTGAGTTTCCCAATGCGCTGTATTTCAAGGCTTTTGTTATGTTATGTTTAGTCACCTTGACTGCACTTAAAGTAAAGATTTGTCCTTGAATATACATTGAGTATTTACATATATATTTATATATATATATATTCAATGAAAAAACTTTGTTAAAGGGATGTTATGGTTACAATTAAAACCGAAAACACCCAGAAATTCAACAGTTGTGGTTAGCTAAGCAACCATAACTCATGCCACCACCATGCACTGCTAAAACTAACATCCAAGACGTGACAGATGACATCACACGGTGTTAGCATGAGTTATGGTTACTTAGCTTACCATAAATGGTGAATTTCTGGGGTTTTACGGTTTTACTTGTAATCATAATGTCCATTTAACAAACTTTTTTCATTGAATTTCATAGATTTTCATTAGTTTATTAATGAGGTCTCTTTAACAACGTTTTTTCTCTGAATTTCATGGGTTTTTACCATTGCACCCTAATTTGCTACAACTTTCACACTTCATACTTACCCCCAATAAAGCAACATTGTTGTACAATTTAGAAAGTTTCACCTTAAAACTCTGCCATTTCCTACCTTCTAGCAACATTTTTAACACTTCTATACACTTTTTCCAAATGTGTCTTCTGTTTTTGTGTTTTTGCCGATGTTCAGGAATGTCTAACGTCATTGCAGACTTTCCAGACAGTGTCACTTGAGCATGCGCGCTCGGCATGATGACGACTTTGGAAATGTGGGAGCACTTCGCGAACGGGTCCGTGCTTCTCGAACAGTACGAAACTGAATTTTCAGCCGATCTAGGAAGTTTAAAGCTCAAGATTTACCCTTGCACAGCGCGCCTATTCTTTCTCTTTATCCATTAAAAATCTAGCACACAGCACATACGTTAAAAAATATTAGCAAAACAGTATTTATCTTGAAAAATGACATCATCTATTGACATCCCTCCTCTCCAAGAGCCACCACCACCACCAGCTGGAGGACCTACACAACGAAAGAAGCACAATAATGAAAAAAACAATGAAGAGCAGCAGGAAGATAAGGTAGAGGATGTGCCTACCTCTAGCACCCAGAGAGACTCATGGGTGTGCCAGTTCTTTAGCACTGTTGGGAAAGTACCATTCGCAGACAACCTGGACAGTACCCCTACGAGACCACCACCATGAACCACCACACCAAAGCCAAACACTGCGATGCTCTCAGAAAGGATGTTCCTTTCTTAGGAAGTAGTGCACTGTCTTCCTCTACCTCATCTTCCTCAACAAATACTGCATCCACACAGCCTACTCCTGGGGGAAACAAAATCCCAACTGCTACTGTAAGGAAATCAGGGTGGCAACAGAAAAGACAGACACAAGTGATCACAGTTCAATGGTGTTTATTGAACTTTATAATGGGTGCGATAAACGCCTCATTTAAACCTAAATCTAAGATGGGAGCAAGCTACGACTATCAAATAATAATAAGACAGTCCTCTTGGCGTCCTGTCAAATAAACAATACTTACTACTAAATTACAAAAAGAGTGTGGGATAATGTTCACCAGAAAAGAAAGATGTGTTCACAAAATGATGTCAGGATGGTAAGGCTGGGTCTCCCTTCCCCAAGTTTGAAGCATGGGACAAGGCAGGACTCTCATGCACAGCACACTCCTTGGCCTCATCAACATAAGGTTCACAGTTCAGTTCAATGATATCAAAACGCTTTCAGAGGCTAAGTCTCTTTCTCCTTAAAATCTCTTGCCTTAGAAGGTTTACTGATTCAAAGTAACAAACAAACAAAAGTTTGTTCAGTGATCGTACACCTTGGGTAATTCAGATTTCACAATGACAAACAAATAAAAGTTCTTTGGGTGATTGCTCTTCACCCCTGGGATCTCCCTCTGCCGGGCTCGGATCCTCCTTACAAAAACAGGTCTCTGTCCGTCGGGTTCACTACGGCCTTTCTTCATGTATTCCTAATAGAGTTCATGTATTGTTCGGTTTTATCAGAAAGCAGGGTTTCTTTCTCTTCAGCTTTCTTTCCATCACAGTTCACAATCGTAGTGGAAAGTGGGGTTCCATTCCGTTAACTTTCCTCTGGCAATGGCTCAGAGACTTTCGATTGTATAAGGGATTTGACGTTACCCTTATAGCACCACTCTGACGCCTCATGCCACCCTTTCCTAGGGCCTTCTGGTCCTCGTAGTTTCGAAAACAGGTCCCGATCCGAGCCTTTTCATTGAGCGCCCATGTGGCGCCAGACCCCTCTGCACATGGACCTCAACTGGGCATTCTTTAAAGTTCAAACATACACACAAGTCATTGCTTCTTGCGTTCAAAATGTTGCTACTCACAACCTTGGGTTTAACACAGTTCAGAGTGATATCAGCTTCATCCGATTCACCGGCTGTGCTGAACTCATTGGCTTCTTTGTTCTCTGGAGTCAAGGCTAGTACTGCGGTAGCCAGCTTGCCTTTCCGCCTGCCTTATCAAAGCAGGAGGCCCCCATGTACCATTGACCTTGATTGCTCGGCACGCCAGCTTTAACACCCGGTCTTACGATTTCCCTTCTGGAGGCTTTGCAGATCTGAGTTAAGAAGGGCAAGGGCAATTCCCCCTTCGTCGTCCTTCTACTTCCCACCACTTTTGTACTGCCGGTTTGTTGTAGCTGTCTCCTTGTGCATTCGGCCTTTCTTGAAGTGTACTTTCGTGCTCTGCCTTTTATCCCTGTGGGGAAGGTAAAGGGCCGTCAGGTGTGCATGATTGCTTTCAATTGCCTGACACTGCCTGATCCCTGTGTTGGGACATGTCAGGTAAATGGCTCTGGTGTTAGTCCATTGTGTGTTATCGTGCAAGAAAGTGTTAGTGTGAGAAAGGGGGGATAGAGCTTCTAAATATCCTACAGGGTAGGATGGGGAAAGGTGTTACAGGGAAGGGATACAGTGTCTCAATACTCAGTGTCCCTCTTCCACTCCCCGAAGACCCCTCTTAAGATCCCACCCTCGCCCAGGTGATCCTCCCCCACTGGCCCACCCCCAGGAACTGGGTCCAACAGCGATGGTTGTGTCCTGACCACCTGGACGACAGATCTCCGGGGACCAGCGGGTGAGACACCTTCAGGTTTCTCACACTACCTTGCAAGCCATAAAAGAGGCTGTTGATCCATATCTTTCGAAGACAAAAGTACTCTGTATAGACTGCAAATCACCACTCTAAAGGGGGGAGCAGTTTCGAAGTGCTTTTGAAGCTGTAATCACAGATCATGAGAAACACTGCCCCCTAGCTTAGATTTGACACACGCGCAACATCTCCCCCTGTCAACCTGCTCTTCCATATCTGTGGTTAGTGCCCATTCCCTCATTTCCCTCCCTACCTTACTTCCTGGCCTCTCCTACATATTTCTTTTAAAAAGGTTCCTCTTTGAACCACCTTTCACAGTAAAAAAATAGAAGTAAAAAAAATAAACGTATATACTCCATCTACTTTCCATTTTTCAGTAAAGTAGTTACACTCAATAAGAATCTCTAAAATTCCCATTAGCATTTTCAACTACACTAATGGAAATAATGGGCAATTGTATACTACAAAAAAAGCAAAAAAGTACAGAAACAATTTTTCTCTCTAGTATGCAAAAGATACCATAACCCATTGCCCTTCATCACTATCCATAGTGTCCGCATTCCCCTATCTAGCACATGCCTTATTAAAAAACCCGGAATGCGCATGCACATCATCACACAACACAGCCCTTCTACTCTTTTTACTGTTATGTGTGTAACTCTGTCTCATTGCCTGCTTTAAACCATCCACACATATATCCACCAATCAGTAAAACACTGTACATATACCCAATCAACATATTAAACTTCCACACACCAACTGCGGCTAAAAATGTTCTACCAATCTTTTCAAATGCATTTCACTCGCTTATCCAAAAACATTGTACGCACTGCTGCTTTAAATGCACATATGCATTGTGCAGTAAAACAAGTGCATGAATAGAAAGAGTAGTAGACATTATCAAGTGCTCATCGAAGCCCAAAAGGAAGGTGCCAAGACGTACAAAACTACAAGGTATGCTGCCTGAACTGAATAACTGATTTTACTTACTTGAAGGATCCACGTTTTGAAAACCGGCATTGCGAGTTGTCTCTGTGCTCCTGCCGGCACCCGGCACCCGCTCGCTTCCTGGAGGAGGCGGAGCTATTGTGAGCCATGACCAATCACGTGTTTCCCAACGCCCTCATAACACCGGGGCTGCTTGCCGAGCGGTGTATGCTGCCTGAACTGAATAACTGATTTTACTTACTTGAAGGATCCACGTTTTGAAAACCGGCATTGCAAGCTGCCTCTGTGCTCCTGTCGGCACCCGGCACCCGCTCACTTCCTGGAGGAGGCGGAGCAATTGTGACACGTGACCAATCACGTGTTTCCCAACGCCCTCATAACACCGGGGCTGCTTGCCGAGCGGTGTATGCTGCCTGAACTGAATAACTGATTTTACTTACTTGAAGGATCCACGTTTTGAAAACCAGCATTGCGAGCTGCCTCTGTGCTCCTGCCGGCACCCGGCACCCACTCGCTTCCTGGAGGAGGCAGAGCCATTGTGACATGTGACCAATCACGTGTTTCCCAACGTCCTCATAACACCGGGGCTGCTTGCCGAGCGGTGTATGCTGCCTGAACTGAACAACTGATTTTACTTACTTGAAGGATCCACGTTTTGAAAACCAGCATTGCGAGCTGCCTCTGTGCTCCTGCCGGCACCCGACACCCGCTCGCTTCCTGGAGGAGGTGGAGCCATTGTGACACGTGACCAATCACGTGTTTCCCAACGCCCTCATAACACCGAGGCCGCCACCCTTGCGGCGTTAAGCCCGACAGGGGTAAAGGCCGGTGACTGTTGTGCGGCTTTTTGGCGGTGTTGGCAAGACAATAAAACACTGAAATTAATACAGTCTGAGCCACATTGATCTGCCCCCAAACCTAAAAGGGAAGACAGAAAATATTTAGTGGAGACTGCAGGCAATTAGCCTTTGATCCACTATACGTAGCAACGATCTGGGAGGCACACACAGGAGAAAGCCCCGGAAATTGGCATTCAAGAACTCAACTCTTCTTAAAAACTAACATCCACGACAAGTAAAATATAAGCCGCAAAACAGTAACTAAAAACTACATACAAGAGAAAAACACACCCTACAGTGCCCAAACGGGCAAGAAAGTGTGCATCTCTAAAACTCACCCTTCGAATGACACGAACAACAAAGCGCGGGAAACCTGTTGAACTAACACCCCCGCACATGAATCTCAGAAGAAAGACAATGGAGACGCCAGAACTACAACATGCAACAACCAAACTCTGCGGTAGCAACAAAAATACTACCGGAAGGGAATATAATACCGAAGAAGCACCAACAATTACCGAAAGCGATGCCAATACAAGCGGAGCAACAGAAAGAATTCAAATAATGGCAGCAACAAATGAATGCGACGGAAACACCAGAGAACCTTCTCCTCCAATCTCGAAAGCAGATATGAAGTTGAACTCCCCAATTAAAAAGATACAAAACACATCTGAACTAAAAGAGAAGCCTGTAACAAAAAGCGAAAACGAGAACTTAGCAACAGGAGACATGAAATTTGAAAAAAAAGAGTCCGTGAATGTGGAACGAAGCGTCAATACTACCCCTGTTCAAAAGAACCAAATCAAAATAAAGAAGGAGGATGAGATAAAGGAAATCGAGAAGATCCCAAAGTTGCCGGCCCTACAAGAAGGAAAGGACAAAAAAGAAAGAAAAATCATAACCCAGCAGGAAAAGGCTGCCAAAGCACAAAAGAAATGGAAGGCCCTATACGAAAGCCGTAGACACTCGCAACAATTGGACTCAAAGAAAAACGAGCAGACAAATCCTAAAACCGCAAGATTATCCCTTGATATAACAGAAATCGAAAACCTAATGAAGAATCATGAAAGAAGAAAAGAGGTCTTCGGCAGCCCACCATCGCTCACAAATAAAAAAGCGACAGACACTTGGATACAAAAGCAACAAAAAGGAAAAGTACTAACACCAAAAGAACAAGAAACCCACAATAATGACAGAAGATCACAAAACAAAAATGATTGGCAAATCAAAAGCGAAGAAACACAAAATCCAAACCAAGAATTATCAGACAAATGCAGATGCGATCAACATATTGAACAAGAATTAGCATCTATACCGACTTCAATGCTGGACCTACAAAATATGCTGATCACAACTACAACACAATCATTATTGCCATGCATGAAGCTGCAAGAGTCAATAGTAGATTCAATAAAAGACCAAACAACACTCATTGCATTGATACATTCAAAACAAAGCTACTTAGAACAATGCATGATTAAAATACTGGAGCGACTAGAAATCGAAGCACAAAACAGCCACCTATGGCAAACTAGGCTATTTGACATTGCACGCAGCGACAGAGCCGAAAAACCAGATCTGACTCACGCACTAATTACAATGATGACACAAGGAAACCAGGAAAAACCAAAGCAGATGCCTTTTTTCAAATTCCCACAGTTTAAGCAACACGTCGATAAGGCAAAAAGGGATAGATAACAGCGACCCCCCAAAGATTGCAGAAAGACAAGAAGCAAAAAGCAATTTCACCTCCGTAGAAATAAATCTAATTGACCTTACTGGGGAACCTCTTAAAGTGAGGAATACAAACAACCACATAGATAGAGACAAAGGAAAAAAGGAAAGCAAACCAATTGATGACAAGAAACCTATAACCGATCGGAAAGGAAAAGAAATGTATGAAATCTTCACGAAAGGAAACAAGACTCAACTCAACAGAGAGCAAGATAAAAAAGGAATAACACCCAATAAAAAAAGGAAAAGAGGATCACACGCTTTCTTAAGAAACCTGACGAATCCCCCAAAAGAACTGCATCCAAAAATTAACAAATTATCACAGCAGAACAAACAAAAAAACATCGAACCCAAAGAGAACAAGATAGGTCTAGACCACAATGATGAAGTCATTCAAATAGATGAACTAATCAACCTATCAACTTATACGGAAGATGAAATTGATCAATCTGAAGAAGCCCAAATCGAAATGGCAGAGACATCTTTGATTATGATAGATGAATACGAAGAAGAGCATCCAGAAGAAGACCAAAACCTGGAAGAATCCGGATACGAAATGACACTTGATGAAATATCAAAAATTGAATGGGAAGTTGACAACGAAACAACAGTGGATGTAAATAATCAATTCACACCGACAAGGGAATAGCAAAATAACAATGACAACGATGAAACAACTGATGAATGAACAGGAAAAGTAATAAAACTACCAATCTTTGTACTCCCACAAAATCAGCAGACAGAAAAAATAGACAAGAAAATAAAAATAAAGAACACATCAACAAAAAGCGACAACTTAATCATGAACCGCTCCAATGTGCTAAGACTGATACAAGCTATCCCAAATATGACAGAAATTACAACGAAAGATATACGAACAGTAGAATTTTGTGATGAAATAACAATGGACCAAGTGAAGATCAACTTTGAATCTGAGAAAACACTGAACAGAATGCTCGACAATAAACATATCTGCAAACAGATAGGCTTCGAAGTGACCTTGATCAAAGAACTGCAAAATACAGAGCGGAGGATAAAAACAAAAATATTAAGTTGGAGCCAGTCTGGGATGAACGAAAGTAGTTGCGAAACAGATGACGCCTAAGAGAAGACAATATCTGAACGTAAGAGAAAAGATGACAAGTATGAGAATAAAACAAACGACAAGAAAGACTATCAAGACCATTACAACCTCTACAGAAAATACAGAATATGGAGGCAACAAGACGATTCGCCTATAAATACAGAAGAAAGATACAACCAAAAAAGATAACAATCAAAAGAAGACAACCTGCAAACCACCACGTTATGCTCATGGAACACCCGGGGACATAGCCATTTATTCAACACAACGAACTCGAATCTTATATTGGCTGACATAATCTGCATCCAAGAATCATGGATTACGCAAAAACCGATAGCTGACGGCTACACCATACTAATGAACCCTGCAATCCAAAAGCAAAAAGGCAGACCGTCCTCTGGACTTCTAACTATAATCGAAAATGGACGAAACATCGACATTTTAGAATATGAAAACTTAAACCCGTGGATACAAATTACAATACTTAAGCACAAAACGGGAAACAAAGAGAAAGAACCCCCAACTGTAAATCATAAGAAGGACCGCATATGGGCGATAATGAACCTATATTGGAACCCGGCAGGAATAACGGATGAGAAATGTATAGATATGGTAACATCAGCAATAGACAACACCAAAGGAAAATATAATGAGACAGAATTTATATTATGTGGAGATCTAAACATCCACATATTTAACGAAAAAGGAGAAGAAATAGAAAAATCTCATCTGTCACCCCGAGCCAAATGCTGGACCAAAAAACTACTATGCAGGAACTTAAGAAGATCGGATAGCATCGATACAATAACTGGAAGGCAAAAGGAAACCTGGGCAAGAGGCAAGTTCATCACCATAATTGATTACATCTACATGACTGAAAACATACATGAAGAACTGAGGGAATCCAGAAATATTAAAACTGAAGCAAGCGACCACTACATAATAAAAATATTGTGGAACACTGGAAAAATGGCAAACAACAAACTGGACTCAACAAAAATAGAAATAAACGATGGAAAAAACAGATTAAGAATTGGAAAAAAAAATGGAAGAACTGCCAAAAATAATGCATAACTCAACACTAGATGAATCAGAAAAAGTGAACTATGGATGGCTACTTTTACCATACAGATGCCAAAATACATCAAATGGAAAGCAAATAATAAAGAAACACACCCATGCATATAACGAGAAAATAATAATAAAGAAAAGAGAATTGAGAGCAAAAATAAAGAGGATAAAGAAACAAAATCCACTGGAAAAAGACAAGGAAATTTAAACAGCAAAACAACAATATAGAAATTGGATAAAGAACAACAAAGCTATGATAATACAAGATGACGTGGAGAAAATGCTCCTGACTCTAAAGAACAGAAACATGAGACAACTATGGTCATTATTACACGACCATACGTAAACACAGAACAGCATGGTCACTGATGTACCAGAAGCAAGATGGACGGAGAGATTTATGGAAACAATGATTCAATGAAAGAAGAAAATAACACACAACAAAAAGCATGGCAATGGGACCATGAAGATCTAGAAAAGGCAATAAATACCCTAAACACCTCCAGAGCCCCAGGTCCAGATGTCCTTTCCAACACGATAATCAAGCAGAATGCAGTAGTCTGGAGAGCTATATGCGAGAGCATCTTCAACATGATACAAAACACACAAAAAATTCCAAACACATGGACACAAGCCGTTATAATACCCATATTCAAGCATGGTGACACAAAAGAACCACACAACTATCGACCTCTGGCACTTTTATACCCTTTGGGTAAGATTTTCGCAAAAATACTACTAGGAAAAACTGGACAGATGGGCAAATAAAGAAAAGAAATACGCAACGAGACATACCGGATTCATCAAAACACTGGGCACTAATATCAATCTATTGTTACTAAATGTATTGAAACATGAAGCCATAAGAAACAAAATCCGAATTTACGCCGCCTTCGTAGATCTACGGCTAGCTTTTGACTCTGTGAGCAGAGACATTCTATGGAAAAAACTGATTGCATGGAAATGCCCAACTGATATCATCGAACCGATTAAATTCTTATATGGGGACACCAGCGTGAGAGTCAGATTATCGAGAGACGGCTCACTCACGGAACAAATCAGAACATGGAATGGCCTAAAACAGGGATGCCCGTTAGCAGCTACTCTATTCCACATCTACATGGCCGATCTGGAAACAAACATTTACACACCACAAATAAATCCTCCAAAAATAAACAATACAGCCATACCCTGCATTATGTAGGCTGATGATATAGTGCGTCTCGCAAAAACACTGAGAGGATTGCAGATTGCACTAGAAAAACTAGAAACATACATGACAAAGAATAAACTGAAAATAAACATGAAAACGAAAGTCATGTCTCTAAAGAAAGAAAATAAGATCAATCGCCAGCTCCCGTCTTTCCATATAGGAATGGAAAAAATGGAAATAGTAAAAACCATAAAATATCTTGGAATATGGATCTCCCAGTCACCAACGGAAGAAGAGTGGGTGGTACACCTCAAAGAAAAAACCTTATCGTTAGCCCGGCAAGTGAAAATAATACACTGAAAGTACGGAAAATTTTCAATGACCCCAGTAGTTCCATTCTACAAACAAAAAGTAACGGCCATACTAACATACGGAGCATAAACCATGATGATTACCAACTCCAACATCTGGGACAAACTAGAAGGGTGCTTCTGGAAAAAAGTAGTAAACCTGCCGATTTCACTAGCCATCACACGAATTAGAGCAGAACTTGCCCTTCAATCGCTCAAATCCATTGCCTCATGGAAACAACTTGATTTATACAGGAAAATTATGACCAAAACCAATACCCCACCCCTGGAAATATTCAGAACGGGGAAAAATTGCAACAGAGAACATGCCTTAGAAAAATGGAAAACAGCGACAGAAGAGAAAAGAGAAGAGCAAGATATATCGATGGAAATGTTATTAAAGAGACCGCAAAAAGCGAAAATAAAACTAAAAGAGAATGACTGGATGAAGACTAACCAAGAGAAAAACAAATACCGGCATAATATACACAACCCATTTGATAACAGAAGAATTAACCAAATACCTTCATACCTGCAAATATTTCCATCTTCAAAAATCAGGGATACATTTATGAGACTCCGGTTGAACATCCTCCCGAGACGAGAAATAATGGCAGCCAGAAAACAAATCTCCATAAGCAAAAAACACTGTAGATTTTGCAAGAATCCCAAGATGACCGAGAGTTTACATCACATAATCATGATATGCCCGGCATTGAATGAAAAAAGACAACAATCGAGAGAATGGTTCATGAACACTGAGACTGTACTAACACCTGAGGATCGCTGGGCGAGGATATCTGGGAAGGAGAAAAAACTGATGTTCGCACTAATATCATTCTGGCACAATATCATGAACAATAGACGAGTATGACAACACAGATACACGAAGAAAGAAAACAAGAAGTAAGAAATAGGACAAAGCTCCCATAGCACTCGCTTTGTAAATTGAGTAAAGATCACAAGAAAAGTAAGATGAAAGGTTTGAATGCAAACCAAACGTTTAAAAAAATAAAAATAAAAAAAATAACTACAAGGCCACTAGCTACCTACTTGGGCACAGGAGTCCCAAGAGTGTGGTACACATCCACCAAATGGTAGACCCGCAAAGGCAGTGCTGAAGGGGTAGGGGCTTTACTAAGGTGACTACATATACAGCCTGAAACCTGTAATATTCATAAGGTACCAGGCCTCCAGTCTCAGTGGCACCGGCATAAGTTAGCAGAGAAGAGATTAAGTCAAACAGGAACCAAAAAAAAGTGTTCACATATTTTGGGAACTTAAGGAAGTCCAGCTCAAGTGTAACTTACTGTTTCAAAAAGCGTTTAAAAAGCAGAGTATTAGAGTTACAGCAGCCGAGGGCTCTAGCAGGACGGTATCTAGGGAAACAAAGTTGCACATATTGCAGTACTTGCCTGTAGCAGGAGCAAATTACACATTTTATATATCCAGTGATACGATTCCCTGAACTTAAGGCCAAGGATAAGTCTTGCAGCCCTATTATAAATTAGCCAAAGGAGACATCCACAACAGAGAGGAAAGTTAATGAACAGGCTCTTGCAGTAGTCCAGCTTACACAAAACCAGGGCTGTACAGACGTTCAGCTTTTGGGTGAAGGTGAGAAACAGTACAATACCTGTAAGGAGGTGGAGCTCCGAAGCATGACCTATATTTACAAGCTCCAAAATGTAAAGAATAAAGCACAGACAAGACTTAAAGATAACCTTGTGGTTTTGGTCTCAAAGAATGGTGAAAGTAGATGGCCCAAAGACAGTGGCCATAGTGTCAGAGAAAAACAGGGCACAGATATCACAGTAAAAAATATCTACATTTTACTAGCATTGACACACAGATTTTTAGCCGCACACAATGCCTCAAACACAGTTAGACAATTAGAGATAAAAAACCAGGACTACAAATTACTTCAGCGAAGTTTAAAGAAGTCTGTGTGTCATTAACATAACACTACAAATAAGAAATGAACAAGTACATCAGGTGTGCCTGAGGAACGAAATATATTTGCAAGAACCACAATTATGGGATAGCGCCCTAGGGTACTCTACAGGTAAACAGTGAGGTGCTCCACTGCAAACAGCCCAGTTGCGCCTGATAAGGACAGTCAGTGAGGAAAACAAGTCAGTCAGTCCAGCACCTGCTCCATAATGCTAATGGTATCACATAACCGTTGAATGAGGATACAATTTGTGCTGGTCTAAAAGGTGAAGGACACATCAAAAAGCACTCTCCTCAATTGTACTACAATTAGTGGTCAAAGTGAGCAGGAATGGTTGGGAGCGGTGCTCCTCTACTTTTTTTTAAATTAAGTTTTACTGTTCCTATACCTTTATTTTAAAAATAAACCGTTCACAAAAAAAACATTTTAAACTAAAACTGTAAGAAGAAGTTCAAACTTACACTTTCAGTACACTACACTAAACGTTCCCTTAAACAGCAAGTACATCTCTTTGTGGGTTTGAATTGTTTGAATTGTGTGTGGGAGGGGACATCGGATGGGGTTTCTGAGGAGTGGATGCAGGCCCAGCAGGAAACATAGTTCCAATACTTCTTTGTATACACTTCAACCACTAAATACTATCATAACACCATATACACTTTTTAATATATTATTCCACCATGTTACAGATACTGTATACTCCGATTGCACTACCTATAATTACTATACACATTACAATAGTGGGTATTGCCAGTGGCCATATTGTTGGGGACATGGCCACTGGCCATGCCGTCAAGAATCTGGCCACTGGCCACAACCAGCACAATAAAAGTAAACCATACAACAAATACGTATAATGCACCCTCAAATAACAAAACTCACCCTCAATCCACCCCATCCATGTAATATCCACAGGCACTAAGATGTGACTGCAAACTTTGGTAAAGATGCTGTTACCTGTACGACCTTGGCAAATTCAGCAGCATCTGAAAACCCTTTTTCACCTATAAAAACACCTCCATACCATATTTATTCCGCTCCCCTACCCTTTGTATGCCCTCTTTCAGCCACCGGCAGCTGTCTGCAGATGCAGCATGGTGGCCGGTTCCAAGAATATGAAGCACCTCGTGCTTTTCACCATCCAATCGATGGGCATGTCCAATGTTCGTGGACATCACACCTCTCCCTGATAGGTCCAAGGGGCTGTTCGGGGACCGAATCAAAAAATGGGTCTGCGGATCGGCCCCGGTTATCACTATTTTTTTGTTCCTACTTTTTGACCATTTAAAAAAAAAAAACTACTTGGCGTATTTACACCAAATCTACAAAAGCACGCTTTTGGGACCAAGTCAGTGCTCCTGCCACAAATTTGGTGAAAATCCATCTAGCGGTTTGGGCTGCAGGCATAGCCAAACATTTTTTTCCATTGCGTCTATGAGGATTTTCACACATTTTGGGACCCCTCCTATAACATTTGCAGAATCATTCCGAGGGGGCCATATACTTTTTTGCAAAGTTTGGTGCAGTTTCGTACAGGGGAATTGGGGGAGTTATAAGCGGCTCAAAAAGTACTTTTTCTATAGGTTTAGCAACTTAACCATAACTACAGGGCCACTACAGCATGCCCTGTAATAAATATACCACAATTAATTTTAAAGCATATGTTTTTTGGTGGAAAATAGTGCAAAAGTGATCTAACTTGGTCCAAAAATGGACCAGGGAGGCAGCCAAGCAGCTAGCTAACATCTAGTTGTTTTGAATCAAGAGCACAGTGTTGCTTGAGTATGGCATGTATGTGCAGTTTGTGATGCTTGTAAATGCTGGTTTGGGTCGATGTGTGATGCAATGCTCCAGTGGTTCAAGTTGTAGTCGATAGGTTCGATGAGGTGATTTGGTGCTCCAATGCAATGTTCAAGAGATCTCAGTTGGAGTATGAGCTGCAGTAGTGAGCATGTTGTTTGCGCCACACAGGTGACATTCTGCGTTTGCGTTGATGAGTCGCTTCGACAACTGCGACCAGTGGTATTTTGTTACACCTAACATGGTTATCGGTTCTGTATCCCGACTCCCGTTTGCTGCGCGAGCTGTTCCGGGTGGTTGCAGAACAAGCTGAAACACTCTCGCGTTTTTGCCGGATCTCAACCGATTGTTGGCCACGCCCCCAGGCTTCCGCACAGTATATCCAGACATTCAACCTGTGGCAACACGCATTGCTTCTCTCTTCCTGAGTAGCTGTACACTCCGTAAATTCGTGTTAGATTTCAATCTGATTCTACTAATTTACTTTCCTCACTTCTTAGTGCTTTACGCTGTTATCTCTAATAGCTTGTGACGTCCTTTATTTCTTCCTAGCTGAACCAACCGAGCTTCCAGCTGATTGTCTTTCCACCTTTACGGGTTCAGTTTCTTCAGAGGCTCTTTAAGGTGTGTTGCTATGTACTTATTCTTAAGGCCCTTTACTTTTTATAATCATTCTATGGATACTCTTTATCATTGTTCTTATCCTATTTTTCCCCGTAGCACTTCTGATTCTAGCTACAGCACAAGAAGAAGTAGGAGATTCTACCCGGAAGTACAGGAAAGGGATTTTCCTTCGGTTTATTGGTCCAGGCGGTAAGAGAAGCGATTTAGTGTTTCTAGACAAACCTATTTGCACAAACTTTGAAGATTAATAACCTTATCCTTCTTTAGCTCACTTAGATTAGAAGTGAGCCTCTACCCGCCTTTCTCTTACATTTAGGATTGGCCGAATAACATCCAGGTAATCCTTGTTTCACCCTATTCTCATTTCCTATCCTTTCTACTCTCAAGTATTGACTAGTCTATTACCTTTTGTATTGAAACACCCAGTTTCCTGTTCAACTGACGACTTACCAACGACCTTGTGGCTGAGGCACATCATCCTAGCAGTCCTCAGGATTCTACGAACCCTAGCAGCCCAGCACAGGGTTTTTTCCCCCCGTTGGGGGTTTTCCCTGGGGGCTCCTTTACGTTCCGACTCTTGGAGCGGGTAGTGAAGGGATGCCTAGGAGGAACCTCATTAGTCTTCAATAGAACAATCTCAACCTCCAGGGAACAATCAAGTCTCGAGGTGGGTAATATCTTGTATGTTGACACTTGTGTTTGATGATAAATACGAAAATGGAAGTTAGACATTACAGCAAGCAACGCCCGATTGGCCTAGAACTAAGGGTCAACATACAAGTATATTATTGATCATGGACCAGCAGATCCAGCAGTTGATAACTGCAGTACAATCTTTGACTGCAGAGGTTCAGAACCTCAAGCAGGAAAATGCCAATCTACGGCAGACCCAACAGAATCAGCAACAGGCAGCTCAATATGCGGCTCAACAGGCAGCCGTTAATAGAATACCTCATTGTTCTGAAGTCCCTCCGGGGCCTTGCCTGGAGGTCAGTTTGATGGAAATCCGCACAAGATTAAGGAGTTTCTTGATGCCTGTTCTATTCAGTTTTCCTTTAAAAATGTTTTATTAAGACAATGTTCGGAAGGCAGGAGATAAGAATTGCGGCTCAGGAACATCTGCTAGATTTAAGACAGGGAAATCAGGACATATTGATTTATATCACCAGATTCAAACAAATTGCTAGTGAATCTACATGGTCAGATGATGCCCAAGTAACCTTATTTCGGAGGGGCCTTTCAGAGGAGTTGAAGGACGAGATTTCTAGACCTCCCTTACTGAGTTTATTACACTTGTTATGCAGATCGACTACAGATTGAAAGAAAGAAGTAGTGAAAGGCGTAAAGGGAAATTCACTCGTACTTTTTCTACTCATGCCTCTACCAAAATGGGGACAAGTTCTGAAGAACCTATGCAGTTAGGTGCAACAGGGAGAGGACCCCTTCCTCCAGAAGAAAGGGCTCGCAGAAGGTCACAGGGGCTACGTATGTATTGCGGTTCTAATACGCACACGGTACAAGAGTGTACTGTTGCGCCTCCACGAAATTCGGGAAACGCCAACGCCCGGCCGTAGGAGGAACCACGGTCCGGGATCCTGTTTCTAATCCAGGTTCCTCCACCCTTTTGCAGACTTTTCAAGGAGCACTCCATCGGCCACGAATATGCTGGTGTTACGTGTGACATTGACATTTGGAAATCATGTTCTACCTGAAGTATGTGCTCTACTGGATTGTGGTGCAGCTGGTATTTTTATTGATGATGGCTGGGCTATGCAACATCATATACCCAGGATGGCCAAGGCAGAGGCTGTTCCAGTAGAGAGTGTTGATGGTAGCCCACTAATCTCCGGGCCTATTATCAGCCAGACTGGTCCGATGTCAATGGTTATTGCAACGCATCAGGAGATCATTACTTTGGATATCATACGAGCAGCTCACTATCCCATTATATTGGGATTAACATGGCTTCGGAAGCATAACCCCTTCATAAATTGGATGGCTGGTTCATTCTTTTTGGGTTCTGAATTCTGTTTAACTCATTGTATCGGTCACACGGAGGAAGGGTCTTTAGAAGTCTATCCTCAAGCTGAAGCCCCTAGGCAGAGTACCTGCAGACCGGTAACGTCGCTTAATTTTGTAGCAGGTCTCCCTATAGAATATCAACAATTTTCTGAAGTTTTCTCCCCGGTGGAATATACACAACTACCACCTCACCGGAGAGATTATTGTGTCATTGATCTTATCCTGGAACAACCACTACCGTTTTGCAGGATGTCCATTTTGTCCACTTTGGAGAAGGAGGTTTTGAAAGAATATTTAGACACTAATCTAAAGAACGGATTAATAACTGAATCCACCTCACCGGCAGCAGCGTCCCTTTTCTTTGTTCCCAAGAAAAATTCTACGGAGCTTAGGCCGTGTATAGATTTCAGAGGGTTGAATAAGATCACCATTCCTGATAGGTATCCCATACCTTTGATCCCGGATATCTTGGAAGCCGTCAAAGGAGCAAACATTTACACTAAATTGGATCTTAAGGGCGCATACCACCTCATCAGAATAAGAAAGGGTGACGAGTGGAAGACTGCCTTCCGGACCCCTTTTGGACATTTTCAATATCAATTCATGCCATTCGGGTTATTCAATGCCCCGGGGATCTTCCAGCGATTTATGGACCATCTATTCTCAGATCTATTGCTTCATTATGTCATAGTTTACCTTGATGACATTTTGGTATTTTCTAAGAATAATTCTGAACACAAGATTCATGTTACAGAAGTCTTACAAAGGCTACTGAATAATCATCTATATTGCAATTTTGAAAAGTGTTAATTTCACCAACCTAAAGTAACATACTTGGGTTATATTTTGTCTTCTCAAGGCATTGCTATGGACCCTGAAAAGGTTACTGCTGTTCAAGATTGGCCGATTCCCAACTCATGCAAGGACATTCAAAGATTTGTGGGATTTTCAAATTTTTATCGTCGGTTCATACCAAACTTCTCTGCTCTGACTCAGCCCCTTGCCAACCTTCTGAAGAAAGGTGTTCCGTATCTCTGGACCGAATTGACACAAAAGGCCTTTGACACTTTAAAAAGAAGATTCTTCACAGCACCTATTTTAAAAACTCCAGATCAATCCTGGGGTTTCATAATCGAAACAGATGCATCTCAGTATGCTTTAGGAGCGGTTCTTTTACAAAAGGATGAACAGGATGTAGAACGACCCATTGCATACCTTTCCAAAATCCTTTCACCGGCAGAACTGAATTACACTGTTCTTGAAAAAGAATTGCTGCCGATTAAAAGATCTTTCGAGGAATGGAGGCATTTGTTGTTGGGAGCCCAACATCCAAAACAAGTATGAACAGACCATCAGAATTTACGGATTCTGCAATATGCTCAAACCTGTAACAGCCAACAGGCTAGATGGGCTCATTTTTTTTCCCCTTTCGGAATTGTATTTACTTTTATTCCTGGGAGGCATAATTTACAGGCAGATGCCTTGTCTCGTAAGGATGGTTATCTCAATCTGTCGACTAGACCTGAACGTATCTTTCCTTGTCTAGCTATGAGTTTGGTCAAAGTCCCAAATTTTGTACAACGTCTGGAACAACATTCTGGCCCCTCCACCTTAAAGTCACTCACAAAGAATAAACAAGGCACCCTTAGTAAAAAGGAGGGATGTTATTTCAGGGGTGATCAAGCATATGTACTGACAAAATCATTACAAAGAGAAGTTCTGGGCATGTGTCATGATTCTAAGATGGCAGGCCATTGTGGTTATGCTACCACTTATGAATTAATTTCTCAATACTTTTGGTGGCCATCTCTCAAGGAGGACATTTGTAGTTATGTGGAATCTTGCCCCCATTGTTTACAGTCCAAAAGTCCTAGACATTCTCCTTTTGGGACTTTGGTAAAGATGCTGTTACCTGTGCGACCTTGGCAAATTATCTCTACTGATTTCATAGTCGAACTATCACCCTCAGGAGGATGTTCCACCATTATGCGTTATGGTAGTGATTGACTCTTTCACTAAAATGGCTCATTTTCTACCACTGGCAGCATTACCATCGGCAGCTTTGATGGCACGTACTTTTATTTCTCGAGTATTCTCCCTACATGGTTTACCTGAAACTATAATCTCGGATCGAGGATCCCAGTATACTTCTAGATACTGGAAACATATTTGCCAACGATTGGGGATTATTCGAGCGTTAAGTTCAGGTTATCACCCGCAAACCAATGGCCAAACTGAGAGACTGAACCAGACATTGGAAGGTTACCTTAGGAACTACATTTCTGCCGCCCAAGACAATTGGAAGGATTTGTTACCAATTGCTGAGTATGCCTACAATAACTCTTATCACTCTGCTATAAAGACATCTCCATTCTACTGTACCTATGGGTTTCATCCAGCGTCATTTCCAGTGAAGAGACCCGAGGATAATAGAATTCCGGACATTGACTCTTTAATAAAACAGATTCATCATGGCCAAGATATCGCTTAGGAAGCTCTGAAGAATACCCAGGAAAGAGTGAAGCGGTGTGCTGACCGACATCGAACCCCTGCGCCAGGATTGAAACCAGGGGATTGGGTTTGGCTTTCTTCTAGGTTTCTTCCCCAACATTTGAGACCTTCTAAGCTTTCACCTAAATTTATGGGTCCCTTCCGTGTGGTGGCTCACATGGGGACTGCGGTATTCAAACTGAAACTTCCTAAAACATGGGCACGTATACATCCAGTTTTTCATGATTCTCAATTAAAACCAGACCGACGGAGTGCATTCCATCCCCGTTTCTCCACTCGGCCTGCACCAGTTATCACATCCACAGGACCGGAGTATGAAGTCTCAGACATTTGCAACTCCCACCTTCATCGTGGGAGACTCCAATATTTAGTTGACTGGAAGGGTTACACTGCATCTGATCGGACCTGGGAACCGAAATCAGCGGTTCATGCACCGCAATTGATAAGACATTTTCATCAGAGACACCCTGGAAAACCAGGGGAGAGTAAATCTAAGAGGGGGCATACTGTTACACCTAATAGGGTTATCGGTTCTGTATCCCGACTCTCGTTTGCTGCGCGAGCTGTTCCGGGTGGTTGCAGAACACGCTGCAACGCTCTAGCGTTTTTGCCGGATCTCAACTGATTGTTGGCCACGCCCCCAGGCTTCCGCACAGTATATCCGGACATTCAAACTGTGGCAATGCGTGTTGCTTCTCTCTTCCTGAGTAGCTGTATGCTCCGAATGTTCGTGTTAGATTTCAATCTGAGTCTACTAATTTACTTTCCTCACTTCTTAGTGCTTTAAGCTATTATCTCTAATAGCTCGTGACGTCCTTTATTTCTTCTTAGTTCAACCAACCGAGCTTCCAGCTGATTGTCTTTCCACCATTACGGGTTCTGTTAGTTTCTTCAGAGGCTCTTTCAGGTGCGTTGCTATGTACTTATTCTTAAGGCCCTTTACTTTTGATAATCATTCTCTGGATACTCTTTATCATTGTTCTTATCCTATTTTTCCCCGTAGCACTTCTGATTCTAGCTACAGCACAAGAACAAGTAGGAGATTCTACCCGGAAGTACAGGAAAGTGATTTTCCTTCGGTTTATTGGCCCAGGCGGTAAGAGAAGCGATTTAGTGTTTCTAGACAAACCTATTTGCACAAACTTTGAAGATTAATAACCTTATCCTTCTTTAGCTCACTTAGATTAGGAGTGAGCCTCTACCCGCCTTTCTCTTACATTTAGGATTGGCCGAATAACACCCAGGTAATCCTTGTTTCACCCATTTCTCATTTCCTATCCTTTCTACTCTCAAGTATTGACTAGTCTGTTACCTTTTGTATTGCAACACCCAGTATCCTGTTCCACTGACAACTTACTAACGACCTTGTGGCTGAGGCACATCATCCTAGCAGTCCTCAGGATTCTACGAACCCTAGCAGCCCAGTACAGGGTTTTTTCCCCCCCGTTGGGGGTTTTCCCTGGGGCTCCTTTACGTCCCGACTCTTGGAGCGGGTAGTGAAGGGATCCCTAGGAGGAACCTCATTATTCTTCAATAGAACAATGTCAACCTCCAGGGAACAATCAAGTCTCGAGGTGGTTAATATCTTGTATGTTGACACTTGTGTTTGATGATAAATACGAAATTGGAAGTTAGACATTACATAGTTTGAGTTTGTGAGTCCCAAAAGCACCACCCAAGACCCTTTGAGTGTGGTAAAAACAGTTCAAATGCAATTTGAATGGTTCTATGTGGGATCTTTGGCTGATCTAGTCATCCAGATGCAGTGAGATCAACTCCACGGGCTCTAGGACACAATGAGTCTGTTCAGGTTCTGCTCTCTCATCATAGTGAGGTTTGTGGGGAGTGGCAGATCCTGGTCCTCAGCAAGAGTCACTCCCAAAGGGCCCTGGCAGTGGGTAGTGTAGGGAAGGCATGGTATCATACGTACTGTCACTGACACAATGGATACAATTTGTAAAACTTTTATTGAAAATTTTGGGGTTGGAGAAACTCCTATACTGCCCTCTAACTAAGATGGGAGTAGTCTAGACCATCAAACGATAAAAACAGTCCTAGTGGGGTCTGTCAAGTTGAAATAACATATGCTAACAAAAACTAATGCCTGACCTATCTCTTGTACAACAGTATAAAAAAGAGAAATGTATGCAATAGGAAAAATTACAAAAATTACACAACCAAATAACACAGTACAAAAATACACTCATTGAGTACTCAAATGACATAAAACAATCCCGACATGTTTCATTTCTTCCAGGCTATAATTGCATGAACTTTCTTCAGGGGAAAAAACTATTTTCTTGACAAACATCATGCATTCCAGGGCCACATGTTGGTATATTACACAGCACGAAGCAAAGTTAACTCCTAAAACAACAAAACACACAGGAGACCTTTAATGTACATCTCTACCCAGTTTGTAATATACTCAGACCAACGCACAAAGCGTAGCATCACTAAAATATGCCTGTGACCTCCCCAACAAAAATCAGAGTCACTGGACAAAGTGCAAGGGTAGAATAACTACCTTGACCATCACAAATATAAAACAAAGTACCTTGATTGGTATTTCCGTAGCTGCTGCCTTCAGTGCATACACCACTAGCTTAAAAATTCCTCTGTCAATTTTGCGAACAATTAAAAAAAAGGCTCAAAAGTAGCCGGAAATCTCGATTAGACCTACAAGCAAACATAGAACAGCCACTAAATTGTCTGCGGGGGAGTGGGCCAATCAGAGCACGCAAAGATAGGGAAATGAAGAAATTAAAGCAAAAACACCACTAATCAGTGTAACGTTCACTAGCCTTAAACACTGTCATCTCATCAACACCGAGAACTCAGATGGTGTAAGCGCCACATGGATGGAAATGTGAAAGGGACTCCTCATTAGTTAAGGGCATGCAGCACTGTCCTCGTTAGATCACCCTTATCGTGTCCCTCTGCAGCACTGCCACCATGTCCTAGATAAATCACCCTTGTGATTGCAAGCACAATAGTGAGCCACACATGGAATATAAAGGAAAGTACCTCCATCGATGGCTTCCAAGTGGAAAACATTCAAAAGGGTACGGCTGCTCGTGTAAACTTTTCAAATCTTCGTAGCATAACGGCTACATATAAAGATAAAGATAATAACATAAACAAAGATTCAGTAACCTACGATGCAGTACAACGTCGGACATTAAGTCACTGTGCAGCATTTCAAACATTCTACACAGGCGAATGAATCGACGTACCTAACGCCAAAATGCACCATTGTGCAGGAAACTAAATGATCAGGGCTCCAGGAATCCCATCACACACCACGCCTGGCAATTAGAAAACTCATAAGTAGAGATATTGCTGCGCTCCAGACACGGACAATTCTCAGAAATAGAAAATGAAATAAACAAATTAAATACTCGACAGGTCCTCCAGTATAAACCTAGAAGACAGACTGACCCTACTCACTAGCTAACTCGAAAAAAAGTCAGAGTAGTTGATGAAACACCTGCACAGAAACAAACCAAGTGGGTCCTGGAATGCATGGGAACAAACAAAGAGAAAACATTCCAGTTGTAAAGACAATGGTCCAGTAAGATGCTAATATATTCCATAGATGACCATTTCATTCCATGCATCTAAATAAAAGACGAACCCGTTAAAACCAGCATTCAATGATTTAACATTTTATGGAGGGCGTGCCTATTAGTCGCCAGGCCACAGATACAAAATCTGTAACAAGAATGTGTAACCTGACACAAAAAATTTTTCCACAAATCACAGGACAGGTAATAATATAGTTCTGAAACCATCATGCCCCTAGTAATGTGACTGTTCTAAAAGGCATATCATCACACCATAAGTATCATAGATATCAAGAAAAAACATCAGCATATGATATACAGGCTCAAATATGAGTGTGATTCCATTCAATTTCTTCATTTAAACCAAGGACATGAAACCATCATGCCCCTAGTAATTTTACTGTTCTAAAAGGCATATCATCCCACCATAAGTATCATAGATATCAAGAAAAACGTCAGCATATGATATATAGGCTCAAATATGAGTGTCATTCCATTCAATTTCTCCATTTAAACCAAGGACATGGCTATGACATTTGAAAATCATTTTTTGTTCAAATAACACCAGCTTTTGATCAGTGTCTAATTTACCATTGCCTCGTACTTTTTTTAGAATTACCCATCTGAAATCTTCATGGAAATGTTTCATTTGAACGAAGTGTCTCACTAGAGGGGCTGTCATTATCTGGTTCTTGATACAGCTACGATGTTCAATCATCCATGTACGACATTTTCTGTTAGTTTTACCGATATACTGTAGACCACATGGGCATGTAATCATATAGACCACATTCTCGGTGTTACAATTGGTAATTTCACTCAGTACCCACGTGGTGGTAGTATTCAGTGTAATTTGTTTGATTTCTTTGGTTGAGGAACACATTACACAATGTCCACAAGGAAAATGGCCCTTGACAACTGGCATACCCCATAGGATGGTTTGTCTGGATCCTGCTGTTTGTTTGATGGATATGTCATTTCGAATCAACATTTCTCTGATATTTTGGGTCTTCTTGAAGGCTACCAAAGGTAGAGAGGTAGACGTGTCATTGTACACTTTTTCCATGTTTTATTTATGATGCCCTTGATTTTATATGACAGATTAGAGAAGGTTTTTACAAATACAATTCGATTCTCGTTCTTGTCTTTTTTCTTTTTTTCCAATAGGGCATCACGATTATTGTTGTACACTCTCTTCAGAGAGTGTCTAACAAGTTTCAAGGGATAGCCTTTGCTCATGAGTTTATTAGATAGACTGTGTGCACTCTCACTGTAGTCTTGTTGTCGACTGCTGTTCCTCTGTAATCTAAGGAACTGGCCAAACGGTAGATTATTTTTGATATGGTTTGCTTGATGACTGCAAAAATGGAGGAACGAGTTCTTCTCTGTCTGTTTGTGGTAAGGTGTCACCTTCAATTTGCCCATGTGGTCAAAAATGGTAATGTCCAAAAAATGTAGCTCCTTTGAGTTAATCTCCTTGGTAAATTTCAGAAACACATTTTGAATGTTCAACCATTCCACAAACAAATCATCGTCTTCAATGGAACCCTCCCAAAGAATAAAGGTATCATCAATATATCTTAGCCATTCCAGAAGATGTTTTTTGTAGGGATTGGTGTCTGCATAGATGACTCATTTCTCAAAATACTCCACATACAAGTTTGCAAGATTAGGCGCCATGGCAAACTTGATGATATCTTTATTCTTTGGGAGGGATGCATTGAAAAAGCTGATTTGTTTGTGGAATGGTTGAACATTCAAAATGTGTTTCTGAAATTTACCAAGGGGATTAACTCAAAGGAGATACATTTTTTGGACATTACCATTTTTGAACACATGGGCAAATTGAAGGTGAAACCTTACCACAAACAGACAGATAAGAACTCGTTTCTCCATTTTTGCATTCATCATGCAAACCATATCAAAAATAATCTACTGTTTGGCCAGTTCCTTAGATTAAAGAGGAACAGCAGTCGACAACAAGACTACAGTGAGAGTGCACACAGTCTATCTAATAAACTCTTGAGCAAAGGCTATCCCTCGAAACTTGTGAGACACTCTCTGAATAGAGCGTACAACAATAATCGTGATCCCCTATTGGAAAAAAAGAAAAAGGACAAGAACTAGAATCGAATTGTATCCGTAAACACCTTCTCTAATCTGTCATATAAAATCAAGGGCATCATAAATAAAACATGGAGAAAAGTGTACAATGACACGTCTACCCCTCTACCTTTGGTAGCCTTCAAGAAGAGCCAAAATATCAGAGAAATGTTGATTCGAAATGACATATCCATCAAACAAACAGCAGGAACCAGACAAACCACCCTATGGGGATTGGCAGTTTTCAAGGGCCATTTTCCTTGTGGACAATGTGTAATGTGTTCCTCAACCAAAGAAATCAAACAAATTACACTGAATACTACCACCACGTGGGTACTGAGTGAAATGACCAATTGTAACACCGAGAATGTGGTCTATATGATTACGTGCCCATGTGGTCTACAGTATATCGGTAAAACTAACAGAAAATGTCGTACACAGATGATTGAACATCGTAGCTGTATCAAGAAACAGATAATGACAGCCCCTCTAGTGAGACACTTCGTTCAAATGAAACATTCCCATGAAGATTTCAGATGGTTAATTCTAAAAAAGGTATGAGGCAATGATAAATTAGACACTGATCAAAAGCTGGTGTCATTTGAACAAAAAATGATTTTCAAATGTCAGAGCCATGTCCTTGGTTTAAATGAAGAAATTGAATGGAATCACACTCATATTTGAGCCTGTATATCATATGCTGATGTTTTTCTTGATATCTATGATACTTATGGTGTGATGATATGCCTTTTAGAACAGTCACATTACTAGGGGCATGATGGTTTCAGAACTATATTATTACCTGTCCTGTGATTTGTGGAACATTTATTGTGTCAGGTTACACATTCTTGTTACAGATTTTGTATCTGTGGCCTGGCGACTAATAGGCACGCCTTCCATAAAAAGTTAAATCATTGAATGCTGTTTTTAACGGATTCGTCTTTTATTTAGATTCATGTAATGAAATGGCATCTATGGAATATATTAGCATCTTACTGGACCATTGTCTTTACAACTGGAATGTTTTCTCTTTGTTTGTTCCCATGCATTCCAGAACCACTTGGTTTGTTTCTGTGCAGGTGTTTCATCAACTACTCTGACTTTTTTTCAAGTTAGCTAGTGAGTAGGGTCAGTCTGTCTTCTAGGTTTATACTGGAAGACCTGTCGAGTATTTAATTGGTTTATTTCATTTTCCATTTCTGAGAATTGTCCGTGTCTGGAGCGCAGCAATATCTCTACATATGAGTTTTTTAATTGCCAGGTTGTTCGGTAGTGCACATAACGATATGGCCTTTGGCGGAGGAGTTAGTCCTCTTTCTTTCTCCATGAACCACTAGCCCTTTTTTTGGCTCCTTCTGACTGCTGGGCTATACGTGACGTTCGACATCACAGGCGTGGTGTGTGATGGGATTCCTGGAGCCCTGATCGTTTAGTTTCCTGCACAACGGTGCATTTTGGCGTTAGGTACGTCGATTCATTCGCCTGTGTAGAATGTTTGAAATGCTGCGCAGTGATTTAATGTCCGACTTTGTACTGCATCGTAGGTTACTGAATATTTGTTTATGTTATTATCTTTATCTTTACATGTAGCTGTTATGCTACGAAGATTTGAAAAGTTTACACGAGCAGCCGTACCCTTTTGAATGTTTTCCACTTGGAAGCCATTGATTGAGGTACTTTCCTTTATATTCCATGTGTGGCTCGCTATTGTGCTAGCAATCACAAGGGTGATTTATCTAGGACATGGTGGCAGTGCTGCAGAGGGACTCGATAAGGGTGATCTAACCAGGACAGTGCTGCATGCCCTTTACTAATGAGGAGTCCCTTTCGCTTTTCCATCCCTGTGGCGCTTACACCAACTGAGTTCTCTGTGTTGATGAGATGACAGTGTTTAAGGCTAGTGAACGTGACACTGATTAGTGGTGTTTTTGCTTTAATTTCTTCATTTCCCTATCTTTGCGTGCTGTGATTGGCCCACTCCCCCGCAGACAATTTAGTGGCTGTTCTATGTTTGCTTATAGGTCTAATGGAGATTTCCGGCTACTTTTGAGCCTTTTTTGTAATTGTTCGCAAAATTGACAGAGGAATTTTTAAGCTAGTGGTGTATGCACTGAAGGCAGCAGCTACGCAAATACCAATCAAGGTACTTTGTTTTATATTTGTGATGGTCAAGGTAGTTATTCTACCCTTGCACTGTGTCCAGTGACTCTGATTTTTGTTCGTTGAGGTCACTGGCATATTTTAGTGATGCTACGCTTTGTGCGTTGGTCTGAGTATATTACAAACTGGGTAGAGATGTACATTAAAGGTCTCCTGTGTGTTTTGTTGTTTTAGGAGCTAACTTTGCTTCATGCTGTTTAATATACCAACATGTGGTCCTGGAATGCATGATGTTTGTCAAGAAAATAGTTTTTTCCCCTGAAGAAAGTTCATGCAATTATAGCCTGGAAGAACTGAAACATGTCGGGATTGTTTTATGTCATTTGAGTAATATACTCAATGGCCCTCATTAGGACCCTGGCGCTAAGGGGTTTGCGCCAGCGTTAGCTGCGCCGACCCCTTACCGCCAACTACGAGTTCCCATAGCGCCATGGTCATTTTTCCGCCCGCTTTTTGCGGGCGTAAAAATCCATGGCGCTATGGGACCTCGGTGTTAATTACGCCACCGTAGTGTACGGTGGCGTAATTAACACCTTCCCCACTCCCATTGAGCCCTATGGGGCCGAAATGGGAATGGGGAAGGGTAAATGGGTCAATGGGGACTTACCGCCCCGCCGACCTCGGAATGGGGCGGTAAGTCCGCCATCCGCCATGGCGTAAAGGGACTTTGCGCCATGGCGGAAAAGTCCGCCGATGGCGGAAAAAATCCGCCAGGGTCCTAATGAGGGCCAATGAGTGTATTTTTGTACTGTGTTATTTGGTTGTGTAATTTTTGTAATTCTTGTTCATTTTTAGTGCAGTCACTTTTTGTGTATCAGTTTTTTCATCATGTGTGTAATGTTTGGGTCTAAAACATTTTTTATGAAAGTAATGAGCAATTTTTTTTCTTTTCATTAAATATTGTTTTATATAAAAAAATCTTTTTAAAAACATTGGAGCTATACTTAGTCTATTTTTTCAAGACTTTTAGTATAAGGAGTCCTTTTCTCTTAAACCCAGTCTAGTATGTACCAGTAAATTGGATACACATATAATCAGGTTGGAATACCCTTTCTTCTCTTATATACATATATGTTAGGTCACCCTCTGACCGAGTGAGAGAGGGAGTTGTGTGTTTTAGAGGTTGTAAGCCTTTAATACAGCTATTGCAATAGGAAAAAGTCAGTGTTCAAATGATAATATGGCTGAATCTGCTCTCCTCCCCACATTAGGCCTCACGAGGTGAGGCGATCCTTGTAAACGGATGGCACACTCTGGCTTGGTTTCCAACACAGTACACAGTTCAAAACCGTGGATTGAGTCCCACTTGGCCTTCCACATTTAAAGTTCCTGTCTCTGACTTTCAAAATAGTGTTTCAACCAAAATGTTCACACAGGTCCCCCTCTGCCCGGCTCAGACCTTTCACTACACAGTTCTCATATGTCCCCCTCTGCCGTGCTTAGACCTCTCACAATACAGTTCACACAATGTTGCAAGAGGGCTCCCTTCCACAAGCTTAATGTACTCCGGGTCTCCCAAAATCGGGCTCGGGCCACTTTCGGATGTCAAAGTCTTTCGATTGTGCATGGATTTTGTTATAGAAGACCGCAGGACCACTTTGACTCAACGTTCACTATTTACTTTCACTCTTGCTGTTTGTTCCCCCTTTAGCTTCAACCAATGCACCTTTCACAGAGACTTTCGAATGGGCTACTTCCTTTTACCAGACCACTCTGTTACTAAGTATCGCTGATCTTGCAGCTGAATTTTATTTTAAAGTGGTCTGCCTTTCTTTGCATCTCATCCACATGCATGCAGCCTTCACTTGTGATATGATGTTGCTACTTCATTCACTTTAACACACACAAGTCTCTCAGGTCACTTCCCAACTCACCGGCTGTGTGCGCTTTTTTCTTGTTTTGCGTTTTCCGATTTTTGAGTCAATGTTAGTACCTGAAGTTCTGCTTGTTCTCATGTTCTGCCTGGCTCAGAGTGTGTCTTTAGGTGTTGCCTTTTATTTGTATTAGGAGAGCTGGGATCAGGTGTCTACATTTAGGGTAAAATGTCTGACTTTGCCTGAACCAATTAACAGGAAATGTCCAGTACGATGTGTGAGAGTTAGTGTGGTTACTCTCAGTCAATCTCTTCCTCGGCCAAGCGTTTGTGTAAAAAGGGGTGGGGGTGTGAGTTTGGGACTTTGAAAAATCCGAAAGAATAGGATAGGGTAGATGAAAAAAAAGGGGGGAATACTGCATCACACCATCAGCCATCTCACCCCACTCCCTGAAGACCCCTCCACCAGGTGATCCTCCTGCACTGGTCCACCCCCAGGAACTGGATCCAAAAGCGATCCACAAGTTATGGTGGTGCCCTGGCCATCTGGATGATAAGTCCCCGAGGACTAGCGGGTGAGATACCTTTTGGTTTCTCACAGTAGGCAGCAGAGCTTGCCTCTGCATTGGACTGCTCCTTCTTCACCTTAATGGCTGAGTGCTTTGCAAAGATGAAACTCCCAAAAGATGCACACATTAATTCTTCCTTAAGTGTTGAAGTCCAAAGGTAAAGGACACCACCTTTATAGGCAAAGGTCCACAGGTGATTGGTCTAAAGCAAACCTGATCTTAGGGGGACAATCCCTGTACTTCTGACACATGGTCTTTGCCTTCTGACATCATGCCCAAAGTGGAGGAGACATGAAAAAAGAGAGGCATAAAGAGAAACAAGCTTGTGGAGTCTTCCTCCAACTATGCTGAGCTCCCTCATTGGTCTATAGCTTTGAAGGTCCCTTTGGTATGCAACACACTGGCATGAGGCTCGTCCTTTTGTCTAGGTCATTCCCTTGAATTAATGTTTCCCAGGACAACTCCATTTGAGGGGTGGTCTTGATGGAGAGATGTGTTATCTGACCTCACAAAGGATCAATGGCTTACCTGGACTCACATGGTTGACATTAGTATGATACCAATTTGATGTGGCTTGATTAATTATGAGCGACACTAGCCACCATACCCTAAGCTGAGGCATGACTGACATTTAAAAGTTACAACTGCCACCAGCATAGTTTTGTGATTTGAGAACAGGGCTGCATTTTATGAATGCAGCCCTGCGCCAAAGTGACTTGGCTGTCACTATAGATGTCTAGAGGGCAGCTGTGACCTCTAAACCGGCTCTGTGCCATGGGAGAGCAAGCACTGCTTATCAGGGTACTGATTCAGCATAGTACATGTCTGTACTATATTTTGGCTTGGAGTTTTCTGAAGGAGGATCTGGTTAGCAGGCTGCCCTTTCTGAGTCAGAATTAACTGTGTCCTTTTATTATTATTAAACATGAAAAAAGCCAGGGCTTCTGCACCCTTACTATATGTCAATTCTTCACGCTGTTTATTACATTTCACTGCAACCAGATGAATCTTGTAGTAATTGTTGGGACGATTGTCATCACGACTTAACATTATGGCAGGGTCCAAGTGCTCATGCAAACATACATTTCTGTAGTTTAAATGCATCCAAGGAGTTGGAAACAGAATTTCAAGTTGCAACCATAGACCAGACAGCTGTCTATGTATCTTACTATCATCTTATTGTACACAAAGATCCACACACAATATGATCTGCAACTACATGATGGGTGGTCACACAAAGGTGTGCACAGTAAATTACACTTGTAACCATTTATGATGTCAAGAGTTGGGCTGATTCTTTGGCCATGTAATGAATTTCATTAAACATTATCTTATGTTGTATTGCAAGGCTTATATATTTTGGCAAATCACCCCCAAAGTGGCCTCAGAGAGCTAGGCTTGTCTGGAGATTGGCCTATTGTGCCCACACCCGGGGTGTCCAGATCTTAGTTTGTGGAAGACAAGGAGTGGTTAGAAAATTAAAATGATTTACAAGCAGATGAAATGCCTTACATGCATGAATTTATGATATAGCAGGGTGAAATTAATGTTTTGTGATCATTTGGGTTTGTATGGATACTTTATGATGGACCTTAGATGGGAATTGCAAAAAGAAAGGTTTGTTCTAATTGTGCTTCACATCAAATGGTTTTTCCATTTGAAGCAATTTTAAAGAGCAACATGTAGTTAAAAAAATGTGATGTTCAACTTGTGCGATGGATGTGCAATGTCTTCCAGATTCCTAGTCATATCATGATGACGTTTTGACATGTTTGCATGGCGCCAACTCCTAAATAGTTATTTAGGAATTCCAAGCCAGGAGACTAGATGTGGCTGGCCTAGAATAGACTGTGTGAAAGATTAAATTAGTTGTAGAACAAAATGCAGGATGGGCTGCTATGAATCTGTGGACATATGTTTCAAGTTGAGCATTCAGAAAGAGGGGGGAATAGTATTGTATGCTAATTAAGATTACCAAGGCGACTAGCGCGGGTAGTCTTGATTCTATTAAAGACGTGGAGGCGAGCATTATGATTAAACTCTTTATTGCCACTTCCATAGCAGCCCACTTTTTCAAAACTTTGAACTTTCAAAATAACACTTTCTTCTGTTTTTTTTTTTTTTGTCAAAACCAACATCAATAAAATAGACATAAAAACAGTCCATCAGATGCAATCTACTCCGACCTACAAGTCCCTACAATCCTTCAGGTCCCTTGTAGTTTTGATCTCCATCCAGCACCAATCCTAGGCTCTGTTAGCCTATGCCTGACTTCCTGTCTCCGAGCGCTTCCCCTTTCTTTGATAATTCGATAACCCAACTGCAAACTTCAACAACAAAAACTGGAACTGTCAACTATCCTAAGACTCTCTCAACTGATTGTACGGAACTCCTCCGGGATAACTTCTTCCTCAACCGTTCTTGATTTCTTCCCCTAAAGCCAAACAGAACAAAAGCATTAGGGCGGGAGTATGCGGTCCCCAGTCACAAACAATAACCAAATAGCGAGACTGATAACCTCAGACGAGTCTACTGCCATTAAAATATGCATGTTCGCATCAAAATGATCTTCTTGTATCTTACACCCACTTTGCCCGCGTACATGGGCGGGAATAATGCTCACCTCCGCGTCTTTAATAGAATCAAGACTACCCGCGCTAGTCGCTTTGGTAATCTTCATTCTATGACAAGACCGGAGGCGAGCATTATGCTTGTTCAAAGCTCTCTAACACCATCTTGGCCAATGAATCCACTGTTTTGAAGTAGAAAGTCCTAAAAGTAGATTCAGAAGACCAATCTGCTGCTTTTAAAATATCATGCAAAGACACTCCTGCAACAAAGGCTCTGGAAGCCATTGCTCCCGTACTGAATGCACTCCAAATCTACTCAAGTCAATGCCCGCCCAGCACATGACTTCCCTAACCCACCTAGTTATGGTGGCTGTCGCTACTGCATGAAAAGGTCTCCTACAAGCTATAAGTAACTGTTGCACTCCTGCAGGTCTCACATTCTCTGTCACTCTCTCATACTCGTTAATACAACGTGCAACACACAACTTGGGTTCATCAGTAAAGTAAGGATAAGAAATAACTGAAGAATCGCCTTTAGTTCTCTGCGCAATTTGAAATGCTACCCCTTCAGGATAGAAAACCTTTCTGTCCACCTCCAAGGCTTTCACATCCGAAACCCTTCTTCATAAAACTAAACACAACAGCATTGCTAACTTGCCCGACAGACGCTTAGCCGTTAAACAATCATTGTCTGGCCACTGCTTAAACAATCGAAAAAGTTTCTCAACGTCCCACATAACCGAGTATTTGGGGACTGGCGGCTTCCGCATCTTTACTCCTTTCAAAAGTCACACAACTGCCAGGTGTTTCCCAATAGGGTGACCCTCGTACCTCTCATGTCCTGTGGAAATTGCAGATCTATAAACGCCCAGCATACGAAACGCTTTTCCACCTGCTGCAATCTATGCTAAAAAATTAAGCACATGAACTAAACAGGCCGAAACGAGATGAATACATTGCAACCTGCACCATCCTGCCCATTTCTCCCAAGCAGCATCATAGCTCCTAAGGGTTGAGGGGGCCCAGGAATCTCTGATACAATCTGCAGCCTCTCTCGAAAGACCTGACAAATCCCATCTTGACCTGGAATCCTGCAAGCTAACAGATGCAGATCTCCCGTCTGAACCAACGGATGATTCTGACCTGCCGAGTTGCGAAGCAGGTCTGCCTCCCATGGAATCAGTCTCGGAAAATCCGAGGAAAGTTCCATCAGAGTCGGAATCCAAACTTGCTACATCCAACACGGCGTCACTATGACAACCGCCGCCCGTTCGCGACGTACCATCGCCAGGGTCCTCATTCTCATTATAAAAGGGGGAAACGCATAATGCAGGGCACCCCGCCAACTGTGCAGGAACGCATCTGTCCCCGAAGCTTCTGGGTCTAGCCTCCAGCTGTAAAATTCTTTCAGCTGAGCATTCAGCCGGGAGGCAAAAAGATCTATTCTCATCGGCCCCTATAAATCTTGTAATTGCTGAAACACCCTCCTGTGTAACCTCCAGTCGATGGCATCTGTGAAGTGTCTGGAGTTCCAATCCACTATAGTATTCTGGACTCCTGGGAGATATTCTGCTGTTATCACTCATTTCCCCTGCAGGCAGTAATGCCAAAAGTCCTTCACTATCTCCGGCTAACATTCTTGATTTCGTACCTCCCAACTTGTTTATGTAACGCACCGCTGACAAATTGTCCATCCTCAACAGAATGCAACAATTCACCCTGTCCTTTGCCAGAGCTCTCACAGCGAATGACCCTGCTAATAACTCCAGACAGTTTATATGAAGCTTTAACTCCTCCTCTGACCAGCGACCTCCTGTCTGTAACTGACCACATGTGGCGCCCCAACCAGCTCTGCTCGCGTCGAACTCTATGACTAACACTGGCACATCCCCGAAAATGGCCCTGCCATTTCATGCTTCCATATTCTGAAGCCACCATCGCAACTCCACTTTTCCTCCCTCATCCAGAGGAACTTCCTGATGATAACCTACACCCCCTCTTAGGCGCTTGATCTTCAACCTCTGGAGCGCTCTGCAGTGCAGAGGCCCGGGAAATATCGCTTGAATAAGGACGCCAGCAGTCCTACAATGCGAGCCAAAGTTCATAGCGAAATAACCTCCTTCGCCAAAGCCATCTTCAATTCCTTCTTTATACTTCTCATCTTCTGCTGGGGTAGCTCCAAGGAAGCTTTCCTTGTGTCTATTACAAACCCCAGGAACTCCATCCTTTGTCTCGGATCGAGCTCCGATTTATCCCGATTGATCAAGAATCCTAGCGAAGAAATCAGATCGCTGACCGACCGTACCTGCTCTATCAGAATACTCCTGCTCTGAGCCATGATCAAGATATCGTCTAGGTAAACAATTATCCTGAAACCCCTGCTCCTGATAGCCTCTGCCACCGGCTTCATCACTTTCGTGAACGCTCAAGGGGCTGAGGCTTGCCCGAAAGGAAGACAAGTGAAAGACCAGCTTCGCTTCCTCCAAATGAACCTTAGATAATCCCTGAAATCTAAGTCTATGGGGATGGTGAGATAAGCGTCCTTCAAATCTAGTCTCGCCAACCAGTGTCCCCTGCACAACAGCTCCCTCAGAAGATGGATCCCTTCCATCTAAAAAATGTATGTATATCAGCCACCCGTTCAACTCTTTCAAGTTTATCACAGGCCTTGACTTTCCTTTCCTGTGAACTAAAAACATGTTGCTGTAAAAACCGGCCAACTCTTCTGAACATTGCTTTATCGCTCCTTTTCCTACCAGCGCCTCTAACTCTCTCTCGAGTAACAACTCCTCCACCTCGGAGGTCCTCATTCTTCGAGGAAGCCTGTCCTGATGTGGGACGCTCACGAACTCCAAACCTAGACCAACCACTGCTTGCAAAACCCAAGCATCGCCTGATATCGCGCTCCACTTGTCTATACACAATGCAGTGCGCCCCCCCACTTTGGAGTAAATCTCTCCCTGCCCTCTTACCTCCGGCAGGACTCTGTTGTCTGAAATTTCCTGTGCCTCTTCTACCACAAAAACTTCTCCCTCTGGCAGGAAAAAAAGCGCCATGTTGTCTGCCTTGCTAATATTGTGACCTGGTTTCTTGGGGCCGTCTTGTAACAGAGCGACCAGTCGCGCGACCCCTGTTGCGGCCGGTCCCGGCAAAAACACGCCCCGGGAAGATCTTACGTATGGATGATTGCGCCTTCTCTAGCGCTGCGTATGTCCCCACAAAAAGGGACATTTCCTTGACAAAGGCTTCGCCAAACAATAGTCCCTTCGCTGCCTGCCTCATAATTGGCGAGGTCCCCTAACTTGTTGTCAATCTTGAGCAGTAAGCTTCTCCGCCTCTCCGACGAGAGTGCACTGCTGGCGTTTCCTAGAAAACAAACCGCTCTATGTGCCCAGTTTGCAAGCATACTAGGGTTCACAGGCACTCCTGTGTCCTTGGCCTTCTCAGCCAGAGCCATAATCTTGGCCAGGGGACCCGCCATGTCCAAGACTTTGTCCTGGCAGGACTTCCAGGCTCGATCCACTCCTTGTCTCACATCTTTCGTCACTTTAGTCACAAATGTGACCATTTTAGCATCCAGCTCCGGTGTCTCCATGACCTTATTCAGCAGATCGGCCTTGGACACTCAGCCCGCATATGAAATCGAACCTCTCTTTCCAGAGGCTTACGAATCCTTGCTGCCATATACTGGGCCACCCTGGGGGAGGGAACCCAGTCAGCAGATCTCTGATGCCTTATGCTATCTGGGTCGAATATATCATCCTCCATATCTTGACCCACTGCGACTTCACTGTCCACCTTATCCTCTGCCCCGAGACTTTCTTCATTCTCCATCTCCTCCTCCTGCGAGGATTCTCCGCCTTCTTCGGCCTCCCCTGTATTTAACACCCCTGGGGTAGAGGGTCCGAGGTCTGGCGCCGCCGACTTCCTTAGAAAAGCTGCTTTCAGCTTATCAAACAGGTCGGCCACCTCCCGGGGCTTATCAAGTGGTACAGCGAGTAGAGCGCTCGCTTTAACATCCGTGCAGAGCCTGTTAACGCAGGTTCGAATACTGGCAGGGCCAAACTCAGCCTTTCATCCTTCCGAGGTCAATAAATGAGCACCACACAACCTGGGTAATAATAAGCAGCGCTCAGATACCTGAGGGTTCGTTGCGCTATATAAATGCCTAATTATTATCTTGCACCCCTGAAACTTGACCCGGGGAGGTAGAAGAGTGGGGGCTCTTCCGGGTCCTATCCACCCCCTTGCGTGCAGCTGACTGCTTCGCTGGCGGACATCTAGACGTGCCCTCTCCAGGGCTGAGCTCTCTGTCTTTTCGCTTAGGGACTGAGGTTGTGAAGAGTGATTCCAGCACCTCTAGGTGCTCCTGGATGGGTCTAACCCCCTGAGATACCGCCATTGCTAGCGAATCTCCAAGGACCCTCTTGAAGCTCTGGGAGAGATCTTTGTCTGCTTCCCACTCCTCCTAATTGTATTCTGGGGTGGAACTCGCTTCCTCCATCATATTGACGATTCTCTTACTTCACCCCAATATTGTTTCTAAATTTCTTTTTTTTTTGTTGTCCCTTATTCATGTATCACTTTTTTTTTTATGTGCCAAGGTGCCAATGCAAGCAGAGGGCAATCAGGGTGAGAGCTAGCTGCACACTCCCCAAAACAAACATTATTCATCCTAAAATCACGGGCTCTGGTGGATTACAGGGCTTTCCCAACTTCTCTGCGCCAAGATCGCTCCTAAAAGACGATCGACGCATGCGCGATGACGCGCCTATCACATGACCAGCACCCGATCGCGGGTGCTTTATTTAAATCCTCTCGCGCTCGCGCCGCAATAACACTATGCGGGAGTGCCGGTCGCCTAACGCAAGCAAGATGACTCGCGGCTCTGGCTCTCCCCCGCATTATAGAACTCTTCTAAAATATATGCTCGCTCGCGCTCCACAAAATGTGACTTAGCTCCATGGAAGCAGCAAAGAAAGAGGAAGCACTCAGAGGCAGGAAGAGAGGCATAGGCTAACAGAGCCTAGGATTGGTGCTGGATGGAGATCAAAACTACAAGGGACCTGAAGGATTGTGAGGACTTGTAGTTCGGAGTAGATTGCAACCGATGGACTGTTTTTATGTCTCTTTTTTTATATTGGTTTTGACAAAAAAAACTGAAGAAAGTGTTATTTTGAAAGTTACAAGTTTAGAAAAAGTGGGCTGCTATGGAAGTGGCAATAAAGAGTTTAAGCATAATTCTCGCCTCGGGTCTTGTCATAGAATACATTTTCTGAGAGTACAGTTGCTGCATAGCCTGTGCAGAGGGCCACATGATTTTATGAACGATTCCACCGAAGGCTATGGCATGCTTTTTGCTTGTACAGCACTTTACGCAATAGTAAAGCCACTTCACGTCACTGATGAATGAAGAGGGACTCTTTCAGCCAAAAACACAAGCACCAGTGAAGCAAACGATCAGCATAATTGCAGTCATGTTACTTATCACGCCCTAAATGGCATGTTTTATAGTAGGGTGACCTTGAAGATACTTCCAGGATAGGGTGGCTTTCAGTGTACAGGTTCCCTGCTGAGTATGCAAAGGCCCAAGCAGTCCCTGCTAGCAAACCTTTAAGATGTCGGTGTCATTGTGGAGACTGGGCCGCTTTCAGGGAGTGGCTCTGTTCCTCTGGGAATTATCCACGTATTCAGCAGCTATATCCAACCCCTCCCCTGAGTTGCAGTTGCTTAGTTAGGTCAATGGAGCGACTGTAGGGTGAACAAGAGAACCATTCGGTAAAATGGGCTTACTGCAGTTTACTGCATGCAATAACCAGAGAAATCTGTCTCATTAGAAAACTATCACTGGTCCCAGATTTCTAAATGTTGATTCCAGAAATACTACATTTGGTTTATTTTGTCCATTTCTTTGTGTTATGGATAAAATGGTTTGAGCACAGCAGTGCACCATTCCTCTACTGCACCAGTTCTAATAATGTACAGCAATGCTACGGCTGTGTATGATAGGATGTAAGGAATTAAGAAGCTAGGCAGCAGAGTTGCCCACATTTCTACTGCCTTTGGGCCTCCCCCTGCAGATTTATTTTCCCTGCAATGAAGTTCACTGCATTGGAACTACTGAGGGAATGTGTAAAAGGTTTACAATGTTTAATTTCACCTTTTGTGTGAAGGTGTGAAAAGTTGAGGACATCTGTACTGTATTTGACATAATCAGACATTATTTACTGAGCCATAAAACGGCAGATGATAAAAAAGCTAGTTTTTGAAATTGCAACTGTTTATACCATTGCTGCAGACGAGTTAATCAAACGCATAGATTGGTTTGTGTCTGACCAATTCAATGAGAAATATCTGTTCCACAGCACTGGAGGTGACAAACTAAAAGAACAAACAGAGTAACTCCAGTCCGAGATCAAGAGTAAGCCCTCTCCCTCACAGTTCAACATGCGTTCATATGTTTCATGCTCAGAAACGTTTTAATACACAATGGAAGTTTCTTCCTATGATCTATTTTATCTGCATGGAGCCTTTGGGTCAGCACTGCTGTTGAAAAGGAAGATTCTTGCACCTTGCTTTCTCTCCGCCATGGGCAACTGTCACAGGGATGTGTGTCTATTTTTTTTTGGGGATGTTAATGTTCATGATCAGATCAATAATGGAGAGTTTATTGACTCAGGGAGAGTTGGAATCAGTCTCTGATGAAGGACTTAATCTTTTACACGTCTTTACAATTATCTGGATTGTGTTTTATACGTATGGATGTTTATTCCGTGAAAAAACGAGTGGAGGCAAAGTTAAGGTGAAACAATCTGATGCAATGAAACTCTTGAATTTGCTAAATAAACATTTGTTCATGTGACGTTAAGGTGCCGATTTAATGCAACAAAACCCCTGAAATTCAGCAGGTGCTGAAGCTGCACCACCTCAACTCTGATGTCCCCATTGCACAACCCCTAAGCACACTGCTGACGTCACAAATGACATCACTGATGATATCCTGTATAACATCACTTATGGCATTATGAGTGACATCACTGGTACAGCAGATCATGCATGCAAGAAAGGGAGATGCAACATTTGAGAAGCGTGTTTCTGCGTTTAATGGGTGGATTTGGCTTGGTTGGAGTTTGCATTTAAAAATATTGTCCATTTAAAACCATGCTATTCTTACACTTCAGAGTTACTCTCTATTGACTGAGCATTCGCCATGATGAGGCTCTGGTACCTTTATCATTCTGTTCTAAAAACAGTCCCCTATGTAACATTTGAGTCTCCAATTTTGACTTCACACCTGTCCGCCAAAGAATCACCATATGGCGGACAATTTAGTGCCATTAAAATAAATCTAAATGGTAGGCCTTGACCATGTAAAATAGTAAAGGCTATGGCCTGTGTCCTGCAAGGGTCAATGATGTTCAACAACACTTTCATGTTGTGAGGAAACATAGTAATCAGGACCAAAGTGGCTAATGTACTAGATGGACAAAAGTGGCAAATGGTTTAGTGCTGTGGTTTGGAGCTGATATTCCACTTGTATAGTATGATGCACATTTATTTTCACCATTGCCTAGGCTGGAGATCCAAAGCGTGCAGACTTCTCCTATATTGCATCTAAATTGCCAAATGCTATGTGCAAGATCAACTTTCTGCAGTTCCCCAACAATTATTTACAAAGATTGATAAATATTTTCAGACCTTCATAAAAGACAGGGTATATTGCATATGTACTATATGTTCAGATACAGCAAAACATGTTTTCCCATGGCTGGTGCTATTATTATTCCTATCATTATTATTATTATTATTATTATTATTATTATTATTATTATTAGGGTATTTACTGAACACAGACCTGGCATTGGGGGAAGCTATGGAGCGCTTTACAATCATAGGGGGAATAACACAGTGAGGGAAGCAGAGAAAAAAGGAACGGGGAGCTAACAGTGGAGGGTGGGTAATTGGCAGCATGGGGAAGACACTGGGGAGCAGATCACAGAGTCTCAGGTATGGTGGAGAGTGCAGGGCGTGCGGACCTAGGTGTTAAGGAGGAGCCATTCCTTGAAGAGGAAGGTCTTGAACTCAGTGTTTAATTTGTGAAGTGTTTACCAGGAGTGAACACTGGCCCTCGTCTTTCAGCACACACACGCTTAGAAGCTGTGTCTGACTCTGAGCAGGCCAGCTGCAGAGGCCTTGGTGGGCTGTGCACTACCGTCCGCCCGCTGCACTGTGTTATTTGCATTTTATTTTGGGAGATGATATCTGACTGCTCAGTGCTGCGCATCCGTGTGTTGACGAGAAGTGCTTAATAGCAGGTCTTACAGGCCAGCTGCAGAGACAGGTCTTGATGTGCTGTGTAACTTGTGTTGGCATTATTTTTTGTTGGATAGATCAGTGCTGCTGTCACTGACTGGATACAATGGTCCTTGGACCCCTGGGGATCGTTCCCAGGCCCACCCGCCCCATCTCTCTCAAGCCCTGCTGCCACCCCCGCTGAACAGGCACGATCATTAAAACAGTGGTTAATATGCAGCATTGTTTTATAAAACGACAACAACTCGAAATCTGTGTCAGATTCCTGCAATGTCTCTTCCTGTGATGCCAGTGGTTGTCATCAGTGCGTGATGCCAAGTTCCACTGCCTGTGTGGTATTGTTACAAATATGCCACCTCGGGTAGAAGGCTTGCATTGATGTGGGTTTGATTTAGTATGTCTGGAAGATTAGTGTGATCTGAAAACTATTATTAACATCTTTGCAATCACAAGCCAATGTGCAACCACATCCAATATATCAGGGGCCACACTTAAAGCTGAAAATATCAGTGACTGATATTAAAAAAAGCGTGGCTGAAAGGACACCTCTAGTAAACAAGGGGGAGCAAAAAGTGTTCTAGCAGCCACCGTACTTGACAGGAGTGAAGCACCCACAGGCACATGCCATCATGTTCCCTTTCATTTAGGAAATGCTAGTCCTTTCATGGTGTTAACCAATTCAAGAAGGCATCTCTATTCCACAGCACTGGAGGAGACAAACTAAAAAAACAGGGCAACCCCGGTCCCAGATCAAGAGTAAGCCCTCTGGGACTTATAGTCTTGTATTTCACCCCATTATTATCTCAGGACTACAAGTCTCAGAATATAAAGTTGAAATCAGGACTTGACCAGCATCTCTTGAATAGAAGGCATTGTATCTCCAGTCCTGTACGTCTTTGCTGAAAACGTATTGTGATGTGGTTCTTTAGGTCATTTTGAAATAAATTCAACTCCCGCTTCCGGGCTTGAAACATGTTCTCCTGTGAAATGGGGTCATATAGCATCCCACATGTTATCAGTCACCTACTCCAGTTCAGTCCTTTTAGCCACCAGTCCTTTAAAAGCTGCCGTCACTTGTAGGTTCATGATTAGGTGCAAAACAAGAAACTCCAAATCCCAGCTCGCATAGTTCCAATAGATTAACAAGCAGAAATAAATAATGCAACAGGTGACTTGAGTAAAATGACATGATGGGAGAACGACGGGTACAAAGTTTCATGCTATGGCTCTTACACTTCATCAGTAGCCCAGGGCCCACACAGCACGCGATCATTTAGACTGCGGCGCTGTGCGATAGGTATGGGGGTGGCTGTGGAGGCATCTCTCTCTGCCCTAAGGCTGGTTTCAGACCCGCTACATATGCACAGCACCCAAACTGTGCAACAGGTTGGCAAGAACAGCAGCAGGTTGTACTGTGTGGGCCCCCATAGATTGAGCAGTTCTGAACTGAGCATGGTGTGGTTGTAAGCCAGGCAGTGCATGGAGTACCAGTGTGTCATCTGGTTGCGCCAACTTTCCCAGCCTAAGTGCTCTCAAGGCAGGATATGCACAGAGATTCTTAACTCATCACGCATGCCAACATGCTAATTCCATTTAAGCGATGCTATGACAGGCCTCTTTTTTTCTCTACAGTCTGGTACTTCTACTCCTGGATAGCCAAAGGCGACGTCCAGGACTACAGGACCCAGACGCCAAATCAAATCCAGGACTGGCCAACCATCTCCTAGATGCAACGGGGGTGTTGCATCTATGGCTCTTGTTTGCACAGCTTTTCTGGGATGTTTGTGATGAGCCAACTAGTTCAAGAAGGGTCGATGCGCTTGGCACATGACGCCCGGTTTGGGACATTAGTAGTAACTAAATCTATGACAGGTGAAATCACAGACATGCCATTATGCAACCATTCCTGTCAGGATATGCTACTCCATACCGGGTTTTAACTTTGCGGTCTGTTATTCTAAGCTCTGGGAAAGCTGGGAATGGTCCCTAACCCTCCTCCTCCCCCAAACCAGGATCAATAAACTCTGCTGCCTGCTGAACTGCACGCACACTGCAAGAGCCCGGGCCCCAGCAATGAAATGAAATGCTGCTCTGCTCATCGCCACGCCACGCCTGAATGGGCTACCAATATGTATACCCTCCTAGCACTGAGCCGGGCCACCGGCGCCGCGGTGCAGCCAGGGCCGGCATTAGTGACCCAATGATTTTGGACTCTGACACTTCATTTCTTACAAATTAAGCACTGCTTGAGCTCTTTCCTGAACTGTAGAAGTGATGGGGCAAGTCAGGTGTGCACATGTCCTTCTGGTGGATCGCAGGCCTCCAGGGATGCTGAGGTTCTCAGTGAGGTGGCTTGGGGACTTCAGGAATACAACCTTGTAGAAGATGCAGCAGGATATGAAGATGATACAGGCTTGCAGTAGCGGTCAGTGTAATTTGATGAGAGTTGGGTGATGTAGTCGAATTTGCGGATTCCTTTGTTCAGTTTTGATGCAGAATGCAGGAAACATTTCAGGGGTGCCAGGCTAGTTGCCAGAAGGCCTTCCAAAAAGGCATCAGCACTATCCAGGTGGGAGAGGACCAAGTCTTGGACAGCTGATCTGAAGTTGTTTTCTGAGATGAAGGGCTTGATTTTCCACAGTAGAGAAAGTTGGTACCAGGCCGTTTGTGTCTTCCTTGCTATGTGCTGCTTGAACGTACTTACCAGTGAGGTCACTGAGGAGGTTTCAGTTGATGTCCTGCCTGATTTCTCATATTATGTCATTACAGATGGAAATTGACATGTCTTAAGTGGCTTGAGAGTCTGGTTAAGTGGCAGGCCTGTACATGTTGCAAGCACTGTTGAGTGTGGACACATCTTGTGTCCACACTCTTGTGTCATCTTGTGTGCCTCACGCTTCCCCTCCTTCCAACTCATGGCCCCCTCCACTGGAACTCCCTACCTCTCTCTATCTGCTCCACCCCCACCTACTCATCCTTCCTCCATGAAAGCTCTTCTTCTCCACTCCCCCCCGACTCTCCTTACCTACCTACCTCCCCCCTCAAACCCCATGCCCCCCTTCCACTCACCTCCCTCCTTCCCCCTCCTCCCGCTGACCTCATACTGGATACTGTAACCACCAGGAGGCATAGGAGATCACCCGGGGCCCCCCTTCCCCTCTCTCCTCCCCCTTCCTCCCACTCGCACCGACCTCAAGCCTGACATTGATACCGCCTTCACCTATCTCCTCTCCCCTCCCCTCCCTCCTTCTTCCCCTCCTTTTGAGTAAATGATTCCACATACTGTACTACTGGTTTGTTTCATGTTTGTAAATATGCTTCTTTCATTACTGTACCTTGTTGTTATTCTGTAAAGCGCTTTGGAGTAAAGCGCTATATATAAACTCAATAAACATAAACATAAACATCTTGGCCTACATTCAGTGCTTGGTTTTAGTCAATGTACGTGTAAATGTCAGGTTGAGTGTGCATAAAAATGTGGCCTATCAGTGAGTCACATGAGGTCAGACAGTGTAATGTAAATGGACATATACAAAAGACTCTGGAAATGTACTTGTGCGGGCAGCTTAGTCGGATACTTCGCCATATCACAGCAACAATATTTTCAAATGCAAGATTGTTTAATTTTAAAGTGCCTCAACTAGGGTTTTTTCACTGAATTTCAAGGGTTTTCTGGCACTGAACTGATTCACCTTAACTGTCCTTTAACAAAATGTTTTTCACTGTTTCAAGGGTTTTGTTATGCTGTACTGCCCACCACCTGTAATTCTGTCTTTTTTTCCTGATAACATACCTGATGCCATATCATTTGCTGTCAACATCTATTCAACATCAAGTTTATTAAATATTGCTTCTTTTTTTGTGTCTATTAGATTCATGTATAATATCTATGTCTTTGAGTATTGAGATTGAGAATTACGATAAAAAGGAAAGATATGAAGATAGTATGTGAATCGAGAAGTTATAATATTACAAATTATTCACACAATACTAAGAAAATGAGGAGTACATTGAGCAGCAATGCAATTCGAGAACCATGTATACACCCAATAAAACAAAAACTGCATCTTAATCTTCCGAATACTTTATTTTTTTGTGAAGGGAGAATGTAAACACTGATAATTGCACTCTCTTTTAGAAAAAGTTCAATAACAACAGAAAAAAAACCTATTTTATTTAAAGTCACGATTCAAACCACCATGTGAGCAGTGCTAAAATTCCAAATTTGATTCTCAAATCGTGATTCGTCAGAATATTCATACATGGAAAAATATACAAATAACATTAGTAGAAATAAGTATTTGCCACACCGGATCTAGTCAACTGCCAAATTAGCACTTAACATATTCAAAAATCCTTAATATAAAAAGAATAAAAACAGACTCTTTTCCTACCGAAAAGCGATTCATGGGCTAACAAAAATCTGCAAACAGAATGGCCTAAAAGCATGTCTACATCATGAAATTCAACAGCTGGTTGGTACATGTACACAAAGATCACAAATCACTTACAATTCCTCATTGTTGTTGAGACGAATTCAGGTAGACACAGTGAACACTTTGTCTACCAAATGTGCCCAATTGGCACTACTTTTTAGCCAAAACTTTTCTGTTTGTATTTTCCGTTTGTTGTACCTTATTTTCTGTCTGTTCTTTTTGGTTTATGTTTGCTTTTGCCTTTTTTAATTCCCTTTATTAAGGATTATTTTACCTCTTTTATTTTCATTTCTTGTTTTTCTTTTGTTTTTTTCTTTTTGATTATTGCTTGGAGATGGCACACAACATCCCAAGGCACCCTCCAACGATGAAGAGATGGACCTCATCACAGTCCCGAAAGACTCTGGAAGACGTTGACTGGGTAGAGCAGCCAACAGCACCCACGAGGTACTGCTGCTGGAGCTTCACCCTTTTCCTGTGCTGGCGGTACTTCAAGGTGCCTAAAGATGCTCCCCTGTCAGACATCAAGAGGGAACAGTGCACATTTTTTGGTGAGGTGTGAAAGAGAAGATTCTTCACTGTTCCTGCACAAAGCCTTGGCACCACAGTGTTCATCAACCACCTGGTACGTTACCACTGGCAGTAAGTGGATGAATGTTTCAGGAGCAGATTACGGCAAGAGGCAATCCACCTTGGTTGTATGCCCTGCAACATCACAGGATGCAGAGGAAGCAGGGCCACCATCAGGTGCATCATCCTCTACACCTCTCCATTGACTTCATCTGGTGCCAATGAAAGGAGTGTCGCCTCTGCCACACCAGCGTTGGTCCCTTCACTGCAACCCAGGTCTCAAGTAGGTGGGGTTTAGAACTGCAGGAAATGTTATATGCCAATAGCGCTAAATGCAATAGCTTTTGGGCAATTGAAGATGCCTGAGTGGAGCATACGCGAAATTGACAGCATTTACTTTTAGAGTTTTTGTACTATCTTCTTTTACCTGTTATTTTTTTTTTAAATGTGTCCTCTTTCCACCTATCTTTCCTACATCCATTCCCTCTCCCTCCTATCCCCTTCTTAACCTCACAACGGTTATTTTCAGAACCACCCAAAAGTTTTTTAAAACAACTAAACTGGGGGGACGAGAGTTTAACATTAAGCAACACAGCAATTGGTTAACTCTACCGCTAACAACCCAGCCACCCAAGTTAAAGGCCAAATGAAAAAACTGTCCTTTATTGCAGGCAGCAGTTATGTTACATGCAATCTCAGCCCGCCACCACGGTTAAATTGCCATTAATACATGTGTAGTTTCCTATACAATTTCTAATGTTCTTTAATTGAAAAAACACTTACCTTGCAGCGCACTTCAGCACCACACCCAAGTTCCTGAAATCCTTTTCCTCTGTTTATGACCATGACATCATCAACAGACAAATGGACTTCAGAAAGTATGGCACGGCATAGTGCCAAACAGCAAAGTCATCATTTTTGTTTGTTTTTATTAAACCGCTCAAGCACCATGCAGGTGCTAAGGGTGTTTAAGTGGAAAGAATGTACTTAATTAAACACCTTTAACACCATGCTAAGCATCCCACACATACCTTACGATGCACCTGGGTGCCAAACCCTAGTTCCTGAAATATATTTTCTCTGTTGATGACTGTGATATTCTTAACAGAGAATCAGACTTCTGAAGGTATGGCATGGCACAGCACCGCACCACAAGGTCATATGTATATATTTTGAATTAAACATGCTTACCACCATTCAGATGCTAAGGATGTTTATTATTTTTAAAAACACATTTGATTTGCGACAAACATCAGCACCATGGCCTAGTCCCTGAATTCTATTTTCTCTGTTGATGACTGTGACATCATCAACACAGAAACAAACTTCTAAAAGTATGGCACAGAAGAGTTCCACACCACATGAATATTTGTATTTGTGTTAAACACCCTTAGCACCCACCTAGGAAACTAAATAGGTGCTAAGGGTTGAGGGAGGAGTGGAAGGATGCAACGGGAATTGGGTACTACAGCAGTCAGGCCGCTCATAATTTAGGCTTACACCGGAGAATACAGCCCACGTTCCAACCATCCTGATTTGCTAGCTCCCCTTTCCAATAACATAATGCTCCATTGCAGCCTAATCCTCCTGCACCATTTTTCATAGAAATATAAACATAACAAAGTAAACACACCACCATCAACTTCTAATATACGAATATACAATCTGAATCAAGAATCATAGTTCTTGAACCAAAACATCACCTTTTTTACATTGCAGACTCATAGTCACGTCTGTCGAATCAAAAAATCATGCAAAATAGTGCCCATTTATCTTGGTACGCACTGCCTCTTTCCGAAAACTCACAACACTATTCAACCTCCTTTATACCCCTCACATCCACCCTTCAAACAAATCAAGCATTAAACAATCCCAAGAGAAATTTTTCAAACTTCTGTACAAAGCCTGACTTTGAGACCCGCGCCGTCAAGAGCACTGAATCGAGAAACATTCCTACAGATTATGTGAAAACCTCATACAATCAAAACAATACTTAATGTAACCACGGATCAGCCATGAACGTGTCTCAGTGACACACTTTATATTCGTAAAACAAAGTTAAATAAAATTGTTCTCGAGTTCAAAACGCAGGCGCAGAACGTTCGATCACCTTAATATAACCCTCCCTACAGATTTTAAGTTAATTTAGTTTTTTTTTAAATATGTGTTTTCAAAAATAAATCCTAAATTTACTTGAAATACTTATCTTGACCTAACTAGCAACCACACTGATTGCCACATCCCAATGCATCATAGTTTTTCAGAATGTATTCTTTCTTTTTGCCATTTGTGCTGCTTCATATCTCGGGAAAATGCTTGAAAAAACCACTACGCTATCACCAAACCCCAAACATTCACCAATCATCCTTCCTCACCCAGCCCATAATCCCTAACCTGCAAACTCACTGATTTACACCCCCTATACCATTTTAGGGCACTGTACAATGTCATTTCTGAACACGATTCACAAATCGCGCAATGGCCAACTTTCAGAACTGAATAAGCTTGGCAACAACAATGCATCATGGGAGATATGACTAACTGTTTGAGTACAAAATCACCCTGACTGCACCTAATAAAATAAAAACACTGAACGGATTTGCGCCAAAACAAGAAAGGGTTTCCTTCAAGCTCTTTGTGCCGTCTTGTTTCATATTTGGCACAAATCCGTTCAGCGGTTTGAGCTGTGTACGTGAGCACAAATCAGACTTTTTCCCCCAACAGGAAAATGAATGGAAAAGGGAAAACTGACACTTGGTCTTGTGCTTCTAACATACCATAAATATTAACATTTAAAAGCAGCGATGTGTGAGAGTTATACATAAGAAGATAACCCTTTGGCTTCAGAAGTGTCATTTTAAAGTATGTCTTGCACATTTAGTATTTGAATAATGTAGACAATGCGTTTAATGATACAAGTGAGCTTGGGCTTTAGAACTTGTAAAAAGTGATACATTTAGGAGCTGGTGACTAAAGCCCTACATGACACTGAAAATGTACACACACTACCCGCTTTTGTTCCCAAGTTCACCTGGTAAGTGTGAGGGTGTTGTGATAGAAATGGGCAAGAAAGCAAACACCTTTCTTCTGAAGGCCCAGTATTGCACACCCACTGCACAGATGATTATAGGCACCTCAGATGTGGAGAGCCCTCTCAAATGAGGCCCTGACTCATTCTGTTATGAGGGCAACACAGCAATAATAATGTTGAAACGTGCCTGGCGCATCCATGCATAGCCTGGTGTCAATATGCAGCCTGGCAACTGCAACACTGAATGTTTATGGCTGCATGGTTATGAATTGATCTTTGCCACTGACAATTGCTCTGGGCAATCCTCCAGACCATTGTTTTTCAGCCTGCCATGCCATTAGAAGAGGGGAAATACTATATACACACATCTGGCTTGTTCCCACCCCAAAAGGGGCAGTCCAGTCCTGACTGTTAAGTCACATACCTTCTGCATGAGACCCCAAGCAACCACAGACATGTTTCACTTTCATTGAGCGTCATCATTCAAAACCTTCTAGCCATCACTCTTCTGTTTTGCTTAGTGTAGTGTAAAGATGTGTCTTTAGTGAAGACTTTGAGACACCATATAGGGAAGTGTGACCTCTTTTCTGAAGTCCAAGTTGACAAGGTTACAGAGGCAGGTAAATTGGGAAAGTTACATGGGTGTACTTTTAGGGGGGCAAGGGTGTTTGTGCTCCCCAACTTTAGTGGCACACCATTTGGTCCCCCTCATTTGGTAGGGGCCCCTGTCCTTTAGATGTCATGCCCCCCCCAACATTTACAGCAAGGTTACTCCACTGGTAAGTTATAAGAAACACATAGGAGACATCCACTTGCATCCTCTTTCACAGGCACTCTGCTCACCAAATGACAACTAGGGAACACTCAGGGGCTCTCACACACAAACATTCCACTCATGAACATTCCACAGGCATTCCACATAGCTAGCATGCACACAGCACCGGGGCAGCAGAGAACCAACACATAACATGTAGCAATGACAGCTAAACCCATGTGCTGAGAAAACTGTTTTTTTGTGCAGGACTTGGTAAGGCAGTAAGAATCAAGAGACTGATGACCTCAATTTAGAAAGAGTGAAATTGTCAAAATGCAGACTAAAAACTGAGTAATGAGTGAGTTACAGATGGAGCGAGTGAGTGAGAAAGTGAGTCAGTGAATTTGCAAGTGAGTGAATGAGAGAGTAAGCAAGTGAGTGAGCAGTTAAGTGAGTAGGTTACAGAGGGAGGGAGTGAACGAGTAGGTGACCAAGAGAGAATGAGTGAGCAAGCAAGTGAGTGAATTTGCAAGTGAGTGAATGAGAGAGTAAAAAAGTGAGTGAGCAGTTGAGTGGTAGCTTACAGAGGGAGTGAGTGAACAAGTGAGTAGATGACCAAGAGAGAATGAGCATGCTACTAAATGATTGAGGGGCTGGGAGAGTGTGTGAAAAACAAGGAATGAACGAGGGTGTAAGTGACTAAGGGAGCAAGTGAATGAGCAAATGATCGAGTGAGTAAGTGACTAAAGTATGGATGAGCAAGTCAGTTAGTAAGGGGGCAGAAAGAAAACACGAGTAAGCAAGTGAATGACGTATGTGAATTGGGACTATTGAGTGCAGTTGAAGATCGTGTACCATCCGCAAACCGCAGAGTTGTGTAGAATTCTACAACAATGCAAGCTCCTCAAACGGTGAACGTTCCAGTGCGAGCAGCACCTTCATTTGAAAGCAAAAGTGGAAACTGCTTTCCGATTGAGTGCGATGGAGTGGAACAAAACTAACATTTTAGAGGAGGTAGAGTATGGCGTGTGTGCATATGGCGGCGAAACAGATTCACAAACTACTGCTACACATTGAGGGGTCGATTCATGGAATTAATCTCCGCCGAAAATTCCCGCGCAGAGGTGCCAAAACGTGCGATTTGCAGTAAAAGTGCGAAAATCGCAGTGCAAGTGCGAAAATCGCAGGGAAACCAGCGCACATCGATTCATGGAAGTGCGTGCGTGAGAAAAACATTGGATGTGCGCTGAAAAAGTGCGCCGCGCACGCCGGCGCACAGGTCATCCAACAGCGTGCGCCACGGCCACTGCGAAATCGCACATAGCGCGGCGCACATCACAAAAGTAGGCAGAACACGGGGCGTAACACTCGGAATGGGGAACAATGCGTGAAAACATGGGCGTCACAGGGGAAGTCAGGAGGCAAGTGCGCGGAACGCCCACACGCTTGCCTACAACCCGTATTCATGGAATCGAATAGGGCAAACCAGCGCACGGTGAAAGACACGCACAGGGCCAAACAAGTACGCCACAAGAAAGCAGGCGGTAGCTTCCCTGCGCCTGAAATAAATGTGCGCCAAAATGTGCGCTAACAAAAAGCACCCATATACAGCCATGATGAATGGTCCATGCAGTGGCCCTCTAGGTCAAATGAGGTGCAAAGGGGTACCGACAAACACGGACACCCGCTGTGTGAAAAATAACGTGTGCGTGTGTTTCTGGGTGTGCGGGAAGTTCCACACGCGACTGGCCTGGGTACGTGTACTTTGGGGTGCGCGGGAAGTTCCACACGCGATTGGCCTGGGTACGTGTACTTCGGGATGCGCAGGAAGTTCCACACGCGATTGGCCTGGGTACGTGTATTCCGAGGTCCGCGGGAAGATTCACACGCGATTTCAGCAGGGTACGTGTATTTTGGTGGTGCCGGGGAATGCTACACGTGATTTGGCCGTGTGGGTCCTCCCAGGTGTTCCCTCTACACCCTCCACGGGCCCTGCAGGCAGCCCACACCACAGGGGACTACCCTGCACCCCTGCTCATGTCCCACAGGCAACCCATCCACCATGGCCATGCCCCCCAGCCAACCCACATGTCACCTTGCACTACTGATCACCAACACATGTCTCCCAGCACCCCCACCCCCCAGCATCCAGGGGCACCCTCCACCAGGCCCCCACTCATGTCCCCCAGCACCCCCACCCACCAGCAGTGCAGGGCACCCTCCACCAGGCCCCCACACATGTCTCCCACCACCCCCACCCCCCAGCATCCAGGGGCACCCTCCACCAGCCCCCCACTCATGTCTCCCACCACCCCCACCCCCAGCAGTGCAGGGGCAGCCTCTACCAGGCCCCCAGTCATGTCCAACTCATGTCCCCCAGCACCCCACCCACCAGCATCCAGGGGCACTCTCCACCAGGCCCCCACTCATGTCTCCCACCACCCCCACCCCCCAGCATCCAGGGGCACCCTCCACCAGGCCCCCACTCATGTCACCATCACCCCCACCCCCCAGCAGTGCAGGGCACACTCACCAGGCCCCTACTCATGTCTCCCACCACCCCCACCCCCCAGCATTCAGGGGCACCCTCCACCAGGCCCCCACACATGCCTCCCACCACCCCCACCCTCCAGCAGTGCAGAGGCAGCCTCCACCAGGCCCCCACTCATGTCTCCCACCACCCCCACCCCCCAGCAGTGCAGGGCACCCTCCACCAGGCCCCCACACATGTTCCCCTGCACCCCCACCCCCCAGCATCCAGGGGCACCCTCCACCAGGCCCCCACTCATGTCTCCCACCACCCCCACCCCCCAGCAGTGCAGGGGAAGCCTCCACCAGGCCCCCACTCATGTCCAACTCATGTCCCCCAGAACCCTCACCCACCAGCATCCAGGGGCACCCTCCACCAGGCCCCCACTCATGTCACCCATCACCCCCACCCCCCAGCAGTGCAGGGCACCCTCCACTAGAGCCCCCACTCATGTCTCCCACCACCCTCACACCCCAGCAGTGCAGGGGCAGCTTCCACAAGGCCCCCACTCATGTCTCCCATCACCCCTACCCCCCAGCAGTGCAGGGGCACCCTCCACCAGGCCCCCACTCATGTCTCCCACCACCCCCACCCCCCAGCAGTGCAGGGGCAGCCTCCACCAGGCCCCCACTCATGTCCAACTCATGTCCCCCAGCATCCCCACCCACCAGCATCCAGGGGCACCCTCCACCAGGCCCCCACTCATGTCTCCCACCACCCCCACCCCCCAGCATCCAGGGGCACCCTCCACCAGTCCCCACTCATGTCACCCATCACCCCCACCCCCCAGCAGTGCAGGGCACCCTCCACCAGGCCCCCACTCATGTCTCCCACCACCCCCACCCCCCAGCAGTGCAGGGGCAGCCTCCACCAGGCCCCCACTCATGTCTCCCGCCACCCCCACCCCCCAGCAGTGCAGGGGCAGCCTCCACCAGGCCCCCACTCATGTCTCCCATCACCCCCACCCCCCAGCAGTGCAGGGGCACTCTCCACAAGGCCCCCACTCATGTCTCCCACCACCCCCACCCCCCAGCATCCAGGGGCACCCTCCACCAGGCCCCCACACATGTCCAACTCATGTCCCCCGGCACCCCCACCCACCAGCATCCAGGGGCACCCTCCACCAGGCCCCCACTCATGTCCAACTCATGTCCCCCAGCACCCCCACCCACCAGCATCCAGGGGCACCCTCCACCAGGCCCCCACTCATGTCTCCCACCACCCCCACCCCCCAGCAGTGCAGGGCACCCTCCACCAGGCCCCCACACATGTCCCCCTGCTCCCCCACCCCCCAGCATCCAGGGGCACCCTCCACCAGGCCCCCACTCATGTCTCCCACCACCCCCACCCCCCAGCAGTGCAGGGCACCCTCCACCAGGCCCCCACACATGTCCCCCTGCACCCCCACCCCCCAGCATCCAGGGGCACCCTCCACCAGGCCCCCACTCATGTCCAACTCATTTACCCCAGCACCCCCACCCACCAGCATCCAGGGGCACCCTCCACCAGGCCCCCACTCATATCTCCCACCATCCCCACCCCCCAGCATCCAGGGGCACCCTCCACCAGGCCCCCATTCATGTCACCCATCATCCCCACCCCCCAGCAGTGCAGGGGCACCCTCCACCAGGCCCCCACTCATGTCCAACTCATGTCCCCCAGCACCCCCACCCACCAGCATCCAGGGGCACCCTCCACCAGGCCCCCACTCATGTCTCGCACCACCCCCACCCCCCAGCATCCAGGGGCACCCTCCACCAGGCCCCCACTCATGTCACCCATCACCCCCACCCCCCAGCAGTGCAGGGCACCCTCCACCAGGCCCCCACTCATGTCTCCCACCACCCCCCAGCAGTGCAGGGACAGCCTCCACCAGGCCCCCACTCATGTCTCCCACCACCCCCACCCCCCAGCAGTGCTGGGGCAGCCTCCACCAGGCCCCCACTCATGTCTCCCATCACCCCCACCCCCCAGCAGTGCAGGGGCACCCTCCACCAGGCCCCCACTCATGTCTCCCACCACCCCCAGCCCCCAACATCCAGGGGCACCCTCCACCATGCCCCCACACATGTCCAACTCATGTCCCCCAGCACCCCCACCCACCAGCATCCAGGGGCACCCTCCACCAGGCCCCCACTCATGTCTCCCACCACCCCCACCCCCAGCAGTGCAGGGCACCCTCCACCAGGCCCCCACACATGTCCCCCTGCCCCCCCACCCCCCAGCATCCAGGGGCACCCTCCACCAGGCCCCCACTCATGTCTCTCACCACCCCCACCCCCCAGCAATGCAGGGGCAGCCTCCACCAGGCCCCCACTCATGTCCAACTCATGTCCCCCAGCACCCCCACCCACCAGCATCCAGGGGCACCCTCCACCAGGCCCCCACTCATGTCTCCCACCACCCCCACCCCCCACCATCCAGGGGCACCCTCCACCAGGCCCCCACTCATGTCACCCATCATCCCCACCCCCCAGCAGTGCAGGGCAGCCTCCACCAGGCCGCCACTCATGTCCAACTCATGTCCCCCAGCACCCCCACCCACCAGCATCCAGGGGCACCCTCCACCAGGCCCCCACTCATGTCTCGCACCACCCCCACCCCCCAGCATCCAGGGGCACCTCCACCAGGCCCCCACTCATGTCACCCATCACCCCCACCCCCCAGCAGTGCAGGGCACCCTCCACCAGGCCCCCACTCATGTCTCCCACCACCCTCACCCCCCAGCAGTGCAGGGACAGCCTCCACCAGGCCCCCACTCATGTCTCCCACCACCCCCACCCCCCAGCAGTGCTGGGGCAGCCTCCACCAGGCCCCCACTCATGTCTCCCATCACCCCAACCCCCCAGCAGTGCAGGGGCACCCTCCACCAGGCCCCCACTCATGTCTCCCACCACCCCCACCCCCCAGCATCCAGGGGCACCCTCCACCAGGCCCCCACACATGTCCAACTCATGTCCCCCAGCACCCCCACCCACCAGCATCCAGGGGCACCCTCCACCAGGCCCCCACTCATGTCTCCTACCACCCCCACCCCCAGCAGTGCAGGGCACCCTCCACCAGGCCCCCACACATGTCCCCCTGCTCCACCACCCCCCAGCATCCAGGGGCACCCTCCACCAGGCCCCCACTCATGTCTCTCACCACCCCCACCCCCCAGCAATGCAGGGGCAGCCTCCACCAGGCCCCCACTCATGTCCAACTCATGTCCCCCAGCACCCCCACCCACCAGCATCCAGGGGCACCCTCCACCAGGCCCCCACTCATGTGTCCCACCACCCCCACCCCCCACCATCCAGGGGCACCCTCCACACCAGGCCCCCACTCATGTCACCCATCACCCCCACCCCCCAGCAGTGCAGGGCACCCTCCACCAGGCCCCCACTCATGTCTCCCACCACCCCCACCCCCCCCCAGCAGTGCAGGGGCAGCCTCCACCAGGCCCCCACTCATGTCTCCCATCACCCCCACCCCCCAGCAGTGCAGGGGCACCCTCCACCAGGCCCCCACTCATGTCTCCCACCACCCCCACCCCCCCAGCATCCAGGGGCACCCTCCACCAGGCCCCCACATATGTCCAACTCATGTCCCCCAGCACCCCCACCCACCAGCATCCAGGGGCACCCTCCACCAGGCCCCCACTCATGTCTCCCACCACCCCCACCCCCCCAGCAGTGCAGGGGCAGCATCCACCAGGCCCCCACTCATGTCCAACTCATTTCCCCCAGCACCCCCACCCACCAGCATCCAGGGGCACCCTCCACCAGGCCCCCACTCATGTCTCCCACCACCCCCACCCCCCAGCGTCCAGGGGTACCCTCCACCAGGCCCCCACTCATGTCACCCATCATCCCCACCCTCCAGCAGTGCAGGGCACCCTCCACCAGGCCCCCATTCATGTCTCCCACACCCCCACCCCCCAGCATCCAGGGGCACCCTCCACCAGGCCCCCACACATGTCTCCCACCACCCCCACCCCCCAGCAGTGCAGGGGTAGCCTCCACCAGGCCCCCACTCATGTCTCCCACCACCCCCACCCCCCAGCAGTGCAGGGCACCCTCCACCAGGCCCCCACACATGTCCCCCTGCACCCCCACCCCCAGCATCCAGGGGCACCCTCCACCAGGCCCCCACTCATGTCTCCCACCACCCCCACCCCCCAGCAGTGCAGGGGCAGCCTCCACCAGGCCCCCACTCATGTCCAACTCATGTCCCCGCGCACCCCCGCCCCCCAGCATCCAGGGGCACCCTCCACCAGGCCCCCCTCATGTCCCCCTGCACCCGCACCACCCAGCATCCAGGGGCACCCTCCACCAGGCCCCCACACATGTCTCCCACCACCCCCACTCCCCAGCATCCAAGGGCACCCTCCACCAGGCCCCCACTCATGTCCCCCTGCACCCCCACCCCCCAGCATCCAAGTGCACCCTCCACCAGGACCCCACTCATGTCTCCCATCACCCCCACCCCCCAGCAGTGCAGGGGCAGCCTCCACCAGGCCCCCACTCATGTCTCCCACCACCCCCACCCCCCAGCAGTGCAGGGGCAGCCTCCACCAGGCCCCCACACATGTCCCCCAGCACCCCCATCCACCAGCAGTGCAGGGCACCCTCCACCAGGCCCCCACACATGTCTCTCACCACCCCCACCCCCCAACAGTGCAGGGCACCCTCCACCAGGCCCCCACACATGTCCCCCTGCACCCCCACCCCCCAGCATCCAGGGGCACCCTCCACCAGGCCCCCACTCATGTCTCCCACCACCTCCACCCCCCAGCATCCAGCGGCACCCTCCACCAGGCCCACACTCATGTCACCCATCACCCCCACCCCCCAGCAGTGCAGGGCACCCTCCACCAGGCCCCAACTCATGTCTCCCACCACCCCCACCCCCCAGCATCCAGGGGCACCCTCCACCAGGCCCCCACACATGTCTCCCACCACCCCCACCCCCCAGCAGTGCAGGGGCAGCCTCCACCAGGCCCCCACCCATGTCTCCCACCACCCCCCAGCAGTGCAGGGCACCCTCCACCAGGCCCCCACACATGTCCCCCTGCACCCCCACCCCCCAGCATCCAGGGGCACCCTCCACCAGGCCCCCACACATGTCTCCCAAAACCCCCACCCCTCAGCAGTGCAGGGCACCCTCCACCAGGCCCCCACACATGTCCCCCTGCACCCGCACCCCCCAGCATCCAGGGGCACCCTCCACCAGGCCCCCACTCATGTCCCCCTGCACCCCCACCCCCCCAGCATCCAGGGGCACCCTCCACCAGGCCCCCAACCATGTCTCCCATCACCTCCACCCCCCAGCAGTGCAGGGGCAGCCTCCACCAGGCCCCCACTCATGTCCAACTCATGTCCCCCAGCACCCCCACCCACCAGCGTCCAGGGGCACCCTCCACCAGGCCCCCACTCATGTCTCCCACCACCCCCACCCCCAGCATCCAGGGGCACCCTCCACTAGGCCCCCACACATGTCTCCCACCACCCCCACCCCCCCAGCAGTGCAGGGCAGCCTCCACCAGGCCCCCACACATGTCCCCCTGCACCCCCACCCCCCAGCATCCAGGGGCACCCTCCACCAGGCCCCCACACATGTCTCCCAAAACCCCCACCCCTCAGCAGTGCAGGGCACCCTCCACCAGGCCCCCACTCATGTCTCCCACCACCCCCACCCCCCAGCAGTGCAGGGGCAGCCTCCACCAGGCCCCCACGCATGTCCCCCAGCACCCCCATCCACCAGCAGTGCAGGGCACCCTCCACCAGGCCCCCACAAATGTCTCCCACCACCCCACCCCCCAACAGTGCAGGGCACCCTCCACCAGGCCCCCACACATGTCCCCCTGCACCCCCACCCCCCAGCATCCAGGGGCACCCTCCACCAGGCCCCCACTCATGTCTCCCACCACCTCCACCCCCCAGCATCCAGCGGCACCCTCCACCAGGCCCACACTCATGTCACCCATCACCCCCACCCCCCAGCAGTGCAGGGCACCCTCCACCAGGCCCCAACTCATGTCTCCCACCACCCCCACCCCCCAGCATCCAGGGGCACCCTCCACCAGGCCCCCACACATGTCTCCCACCACCCCCACCCCCCAGCAGTGCAGGGGCAGCCTCCACCAGGCCCCCACCCATGTCTCCCACCACCCCCCAGCAGTGCAGGGCACCCTCCACCAGGCCCCCACACATGTCCCCCTGCACCCCCACCCCCCAGCATCCAGGGGCACCCTCCACCAGGCCCCCACACATGTCTCCCAAAACCCCCACCCCTCAGCAGTGCAGGGCACCCTCCACCAGGCCCCCACACATGTCCCCCTGCACCCGCACCCCCCAGCATCCAGGGGCACCCTCCACCAGGCCCCCACTCATGTCCCCCTGCACCCCCACCCCCCCAGCATCCAGGGGCACCCTCCACCAGGCCCCCAACCATGTCTCCCATCACCTCCACCCCCCAGCAGTGCAGGGGCAGCCTCCACCAGGCCCCCACTCATGTCCAACTCATGTCCCCCAGCACCCCCACCCACCAGCATCCAGGGGCACCCTCCACCAGGCCCCCACTCATGTCTCCCACCACCCCCACCCCCAGCATCCAGGGGCACCCTCCACTAGGCCCCCACACATGTCTCCCACCACCCCCACCCCCCCAGCAGTGCAGGGCAGCCTCCACCAGGCTCCCACACATGTCCCCCTGCACCCCCACCCCCCAGCATCCAGGGGCACCCTCCACCAGGCCCCCACACATGTCTCCCACCACCCCCACCCCCCATCAGTGCATGGCACCCACCACCAGGCCCCACACATTTCCCCCTGCACCCCCACCCCCCAGCATCCAGGGGCACCCTCCACCAGGCCCCCACTCATGTCCCCCTGCACCCCCACCCCCCAGCAGTGCAGGGCACCCTCCACCAGGCCCCCACTCATGTCTCCCACCACCCCCCAGCAGTGCAGGGACAGCCTCCACCAGGCCCCCACTCATGTCTCCCACCACCCCCACCCCCCAGCAGTGCTGGGGCAGCCTCCACCAGGCCCCCACTCATGTCTCCCATCACCCCCACCCCCCAGCAGTGCAGGGGCACCCTCCACCAGGCCCCCACTCATGTGTCCCACCACCCCCAGCCCCCAACATCCAGGGGCACCCTCCACCAGGCCCCCACACATGTCCAACTCATATCCCCCAGCACCCCCACCCACCAGCATCCAGGGGCACCCTCCACCAGGCCCCCACTCATGTCTCCCACCACCCCCACCCCCAGCATTGCAGGGCACCCTCCACCAGGCCCCCACACATGTCCCCCTGCCCCCCCACCCCCCAGCATCCAGGGGCACCCTCCACCAGGCCCCCACTCATGTCTCTCACCACCCCCACCCCCCAGCAATGCAGGGGCAGCCTCCACCAGGCCCCCACTCATGTCCAACTCATGTCCCCCAGCACCCCCACCCACCAGCATCCAGGGGCACCCTCCACCAGGCCCCCACTCATGTCTCCCACCACCCCCACCCCCCACCATCCAGGGGCACCCTCCACCAGGCCCCCACTCATGTCACCCATCATCCCCACCCCCCAGCAGTGCAGGGCAGCCTCCACCAGGCCGCCACTCATGTCCAACTCATGTCCCCCAGCACCCCCACCCACCAGCATCCAGGGGCACCCTCCACCAGGCCCCCACTCATGTCTCGCACCACCCCCACCCCCCAGCATCCAGGGGCACCTCCACCAGGCCCCCACTCATGTCACCCATCACCCCCACCCCCCAGCAGTGCAGGGCACCCTCCACCAGGCCCCCACTCATGTCTCCCACCACCCTCACCCCCCAGCAGTGCAGGGACAGCCTATACCAGGCCCCCACTCATGTCTCCAACCACCCCCACCCCCTAGCAGTGCTGGGGCAGCCTCCACCAGGCCCCCACTCATGTCTCCCATCACCCCAACCCCCCAGCAGTGCAGGGGCACCCTCCACCAGGCCCCCACTCATGTCTCCCACCACCCCCACCCCCCAGCATCCAGGGGCACCCTCCACCAGGCCCCCACACATGTCCAACTCATGTCCCCCAGCACCCCCACCCACCAGCATCCAGGGGCACCCTCCACCAGGCCCCCACTCATGTCTCCTACCACCCCCACCCCCAGCAGTGCAGGGCACCCTCCACCAGGCCCCCACACATGTCCCCCTGCTCCCCCACCCCCCAGCATCCAGGGGCACCCTCCACCAGGCCCCCACTCATGTCTCTCACCACCCCCACCCCCCAGCAATGCAGGGGCAGCCTCCACCAGGCCCCCACTCATGTCCAACTCATGTCCCCCAGCACCCCCACCCACCAGCATCCAGGGGCACCCTCCACCAGGCCCCCACTCATGTCTCCCACCACCCCCACCCCCCACCATCCAGGGGCACCCTCCACACCAGGCCCCCACTCATGTCACCCATCACCCCACCCCCCAGCAGTGCAGGGCACCCTCCACCAGGCCCCCACTCATGTCTCCCACCACCCCCACCCCCCCAGCAGTGCAGGGGCAGCCTCCACCAGGCCCCCACTCATGTCTCCCATCACCCCCACCCCCCAGCAGTGCAGGGGCACCCTCCACCAGGCCCCCACTCATGTCTCCCACCACCCCCACCCCCCCAGCATCCAGGGGCACCCTCCACCAGGCCCCCACATATGTCCAACTCATGTCCCCCAGCACCCCCACCCACCAGCATCCAGGGGCACCCTCCACCAGGCCCCCACTCATGTCGATCTCATGTCCCCCAGCACCCCCACCCACCAGCATCCAGGGGCACCCTCCACCAGGCCCCCACTCATGTCTCCCACCACCCCCACCCCCCAGCTGTGAAGGGCACCCTCCACCAGGCCCCCACACATGTCCCCCTGCGCCCCCACCCCCCAGCATCCAGGGGCACCCTCCACCAGGCCCCCACTCATGTCTCCCACCACCCCCACCCCCCCAGCAGTGCAGGGGCAGCATCCACCAGGCCCCCACTCATGTCCAACTCATTTCCCCCAGCACCCCCACCCACCAGCATCCAGGGGCACCCTCCACCAGGCCCCCACTCATGTCTCCCACCACCCCCACCCCCCAGCGTCCAGGGGTACCCTCCACCAGGCCCCCACTCATGTCACCCATCATCCCCACCCTCCAGCAGTGCAGGGCACCCTCCACCAGGCCCCCATTCATGTCTCCCACACCCCCACCCCCCAGCATCCAGGGGCACCCTCCACCAGGCCCCCACACATGTCTCCCACCACCCCCACCCCCCAGCAGTGCAGGGGCAGCCTCCACCAGGCCCCCACTCATGTCTCCCACCACCCCCACCCCCCAGCAGTGCAGGGCACCCTCCACCAGGCCCCCACACATGTCCCCCTGCACCCCCACCCCCAGCATCCAGGGGCACCCTCCACCAGGCCCCCACTCATGTCTCCCACCACCCCCACCCCCCAGCAGTGCAGGGGCAGCCTCCACCAGGCCCCCACTCATGTCCAACTCATGTCCCCGCGCACCCCCGCCCCCCAGCATCCAGGGGCACCCTCCACCAGGCCCCCCTCATGTCCCCCTGCACCCACACCACCCAGCATCCAGGGGCACCCTCCACCAGGCCCCCACACATGTCTCCCACCACCCCCACTCCCCAGCATCCAAGGGCACCCTCCACCAGGCCCCCACTCATGTCCCCCTGCACCCCCACCCCCCAGCATCCAAGTGCACCCTCCACCAGGACCCCACTCATGTCTCCCATCACCCCCACCCCCCAGCAGTGCAGGGGCAGCCTCCACCAGGCCCCCACTCATGTCTCCCACCACCCCCACCCCCCAGCAGTGCAGGGGCAGCCTCCACCAGGCCCCCACGCATGTCCCCCAGCACCCCCATCCACCAGCAGTGCAGGGCACCCTCCACCAGGCCCCCACACATGTCTCCCACCACCCCCACCCCCCAACAGTGCAGGGCACCCTCCACCAGGCCCCCACACATGTCCCCCTGCACCCCCACCCCCCAGCATCCAGGGGCACCCTCCACCAGGCCCCCACTCATGTCTCCCACCACCTCCACCCCCCAGCATCCAGCGGCACCCTCCACCAGGCCCACACTCATGTCACCCATCACCCCCACCCCCCAGCAGTGCAGGGCACCCTCCACCAGGCCCCAACTCATGTCTCCCACCACCCCCACCCCCCAGCATCCAGGGGCACCCTCCACCAGGCCCCCACACATGTCTCCCACCACCCCCACCCCCCAGCAGTGCAGGGGCAGCCTCCACCAGGCCCCCACCCATGTCTCCCACCACCCCCCAGCAGTGCAGGGCACCCTCCACCAGGCCCCCACACATGTCCCCCTGCACCCCCACCCCCCAGCATCCAGGGGCACACTCCACCAGGCCCCCACACATGTCTCCCAAAACCCCCACCCCTCAGCAGTGCAGGGCACCCTCCACCAGGCCCCCACACATGTCCCCCTGCACCCGCACCCCCCAGCATCCAGGGGCACCCTCCACCAGGCCCCCACTGATGTCCCCCTGCACCCCACCCCCCCAGCATCCAGGGGCACCCTCCACCAGGCCCCCAACCATGTCTCCCATCACCTCCACCCCCCAGCAGTGCAGGGGCAGCCTCCACCAGGCCCCCACTCATGTCCAACTCATGTCCCCCAGCACCCCCACCCACCAGCATCCAGGGGCACCCTCCACCAGGCCCCCACTCATGTCTCCCACCACCCCCACCCCCAGCATCCAGGGGCACCCTCCACTAGGCCCCCACACATGTCTCCCACCACCCCCACCCCCCCAGCAGTGCAGGGCAGCCTCCACCAGGCCCCCACACATGTCCCCCTGCACCCCCACCCCCCAGCATCCAGGGGTACCCTCCACCAGGCCCCCACACATGTCTCCCACCACCCCCACCCCCCATCAGTGCATGGCACCCTCCACCAGGCCCCACACATTTCCCCCTGCACCCCCACCCCCCAGCATCCAGGGGCACCCTCCACCAGGCCCCCACTCATGTCCCCCTGCACCCCCACCCCCCAGCATCCAGGGGCACCCTCCACCAGGCCCCCACTCATGTCTCCCATCACCCCCACCCCCCAGCAGTGCAGGGGCAGCCTCCACCAGGCCCCCACTAATGTCTCCCACCACCCCCACCCCCCAGCAGTGCAGGGGCAGCTTCCACCAGGCCCCCACTCATGTCCCCCAGCACCCCCACCCACCAGCAGTGCAGGGCACCCTCCACCAGGCCCCCGCACATGTCTCCCACCACCCCCACCCCCCAGCAGTGCAGGGCACCCTCCACCAGGCCCCCACACATGTCCCCCTGCAGCCCCACCCCCCAGCATCCAGGGGCACCCTCCAACAGGCCCCCACTCATGTCTCCCACCACCCCAACCCCCCAGCAGTGCAGGGGCAGCCTCCACCGGGCCCCCACTCATGTTTCCCACCACCACCACCCCCCAGCCATGCGATTTGCCTGGGTACGTGTATTCCTGGGGTGCGCGGGTAGTCTCCCATGCGATTCCATCAGGGTACGTGTATTATGGGTCCGCGTAAACTTCCACACGCGATACCAGCAGGCTACGTATATTACGGGGTTCGCGGGAAGTTCCACATGCGATTGCCCTGGGTACGTGTATTTCGGGGCTCGTGTGAAGTTTCACACGCGATTTTGCAGGGTACGTGTATTTCGGTGTGCGCGTGAACTTCCACACGCGACTGGGCCTGTGAGAGTGGGGTACGTGTATTCCAGGGGTGGCCGGGAATATTTACTCGCGACTGGGCCTAGGAGAGCGTTTTACATGTATTCCTGGGGTGGGCGGAAAGATTCACATGTTCGCCTACAACGCGCCGAAAAATAAATGGTCCAATACTGAAACACGTACGCCAGCATGAAGCAGACATACGTCGACCCGCGCAGCATAAAAGTGCGCGCAGCAACAAACAAGCTCAGACGCCAGGATGAATATACCGTTCCTAGCAGCAGTGGCCGTGGGTTACCAAAGGAGGAGGAGGAGGATAGTGAGGGCCCGAATTTTCACTCCCAGAACCAGCCTTTTTGGGATGCCTGATGACCAGGTGTATGGGAGGTACAGGTTTCCACCACACATAATACTGGACCTGGTCAGTGAGTGGGACGATGACCTCACATCACCCACCCTGTGCTCCCAAGCACTCAGCCCCCTGGAGAAGGTCCTCAATGTACCGCACTTCTTGGCCACAGGATCATTTCAGCGGACAAGTGCCATAGTGGGTGGGGTGTCACAGGCCACGCAGTCACGCTGCCTACACCAGGTCTTGAACATCATCACTGCACGCCCATCAGTCCGTAGGCACATATACCTGCCCAGGACACCTGCAGAAAGGCAGGCTGCCGCCCTTGATTTCTACGGTGTGGCACAATTCCCCAAAGTTTCTAGGTGCCATTGACTGCACCCATGTGGCACTACATCCCCCCAGGGCATCTGAGCACATCTATAGGAACCGCAGGCACTGGCATTCCATCAACGTGCAGGTAGTATGTAATGCCAAGGGAATCATCACCTCAGTATATGCCAACTATCCAGGGTCCACCCACGACAGCTTCATTTACCGAATGTCTACCCTAAGCCGGGACCTAGAAGCTGGGCGGCATGGCGATACATGGCTGCTTGGTGAGTATGAATGCCACTGCACATGCATGCATGTCAGATGCAGAGTTATGTCACTACCCCACTAATGATACCCATCACCTCCTCACCAGGGGACAGTGCCTACCCTCTGAGCACCCACATGATGACGCCAATTCGGAACCCCATCACGCCTCCCGAGGTAAGATACAACACAGTCCATATTGCAACCCGGGGCATAGTGGAGCGCACATTCGGAGTGCTCAAGTCACGCTTTCGCTCCCTTGACCGTTCTGGCGGGCAGCTGTTATATGCGCCCCCAGTAGTGTGCAGGATCATAGTGGCAGCATGTGTCCTGCACAATGTTGCAACACGCCGGGCCCTGGCTGTGGACATGGTGGTGCCCCCACATCCCCAACCACATGCACGCCCACTGCGCATGGGAGGGGAAAGGGCACGGGGTGAGGCAGCCCGTACGCAGCTGGTGGCTAATTACTTCACATAGAAATCACACCCCTGTGGAGTGCACACAGCCCTGGCACATACCATCTGATAAGCAATGATGACTCGACCTGACAATTGTGACGAACAAAGGGACAGTCAACTGTCAGAACCATAGCAGCCTGAGATTGTTCATGTGGAAGTTTCACAATGTGTGCATCCCTACCTACACAAACACCACCAATGCAGTGTCATCAAAAGACACACTTCCATGCTGCAGAAATGAATACCCACTTGCAAAATACTACATGAGAACAGTGCCATGTCACCCAACCCCTCCCCGGCACGGCCACACAACACACCATGGCATGTCATGCAATGTGAGAGCAAACAAATTAATCCCCACAACATGCCCCAAGTGTCACCAACTACAGTGTCCCTAATGGAAACATGGCCACACATGAAATGCTCACAGTAATGCAGGACCTACAACACACATTACCAAATACTTACCAAGAATACCAATCACCTACACAACCTCCAACCTACCTTAAACATGACATTACAGACTTAAACAATTGGTAGCCTCAATACCTGATGATGCCAGCACTTCGAACACTTCCAAGTATACAGTGTTAGCGCGACGCAAGAGTGTAGGTGCACTGCTTACAACATGGACTCCAGTTCCAAGGTGGACCGCTTTGTGAAGACATGAGAAAGGGACCTGCTAATTAGGAGGATGAGATGGATGCAGAGGCACATATCAATACACCATGCAGTGTACAATACAACAACAATATGCACTATGAATGTATACACAGTATTGACTACAGACTGCCCACACTTCGAATGGGAGTCCAACGTCACCATGTACGTCAATGTCACTTGGGCACACCCTTTGCAAGCCCATGGAAACGGGAAGCAGGAGGGGTGTGTGTCACACAAACCCAAGCATCAGAACCAAATTCATGACAAGCCTGCATTTGCCCAGCCACAATACAGCGTATGCCCACTGGAGCCACACAAGGCAACACAGTGTCCAAAACAAAAATTATCAAAAATGGCCCGGGGGGTGGGGAGTTCAGGGGGTTGGGGGGGGGAGCTGGTAGGGGAGGCCACACAGGAGGTCTGAGGACAGGGTGCACACCAAAACCCACCTGTGTGGATCTTGCAACAAAAAAAAACACATCCATGGGCTCATGGCCTACACGGCTACCCTATTGTGAGAGAATCACTGCTGTCGCTCTCCTCACCCTCTGCAGCTGCATCAGGAGGTGGTGGCACTATGGGAGGCAGCCCACCAAAGCCCTAGTCTGTTCCTCCATGGCTGCAAGCATGCTGGTGTGGTAGGTCTCTTTCTGGAGGATAATTGTGCGTAGGTCCCCATGCAACAACTCACGGGATGCCCGGACCTCCGCCCTAGTTGCCTGCATCTCAGCTGAGAGTGTATGTGTGAGACGCTCCAGCTGCTGTTCTGTCCTTCTGTTTGTTGAAGCCTCAAGCTCAACAAGAGTCGTCCTGAGGTGAAGGAGTTCCACCCTCATGGCTTCCCTGTGGCCCTGGGACTCTATGGAAATGGCTTCCCGCAGAGTCGCCAGTGCCGCCCGCCTGTACCTGTCGGACGCCAACATGTCCTCCCTGTGTGACTGGCAGATGGAGTCTGTTGCCTGCTGTAGTCGCTCCATCAGCCTTTCGGGGGGGACAATGGAAGTGGCCACCCTATCCATGGCCTGAGCCATCATCTCTGATGATGCTGCCTGTTGGGTTGCCATAGGGTATATGGATTGCTCCCATGCGGTATTGCCAGGTGGCGTACAGCCACCACGTCGGCGGGCACCACACCTGTCTGGGGCAAGGCGAACTGCGCCTTGCTGTGCCGGCACTGCCTGAGGCTGCAGGACTGCATTCCCCCTCTGATCTGCTGGCCCAGGAACAGGATCAGATGTTGCGGAGTGTGACCCTGCATCCGTAACCACCAAAGGCGTACCTGCCAACACTGACATCCCCATTGAGGGTTCTAATCCCGGTGCAGGTGGTTTGGACAGAACGGAATCCCTCCCAGGAACACTCACATGCGACGGCACATAGGTCTCATCATCCGAATCGACACCTGAATACAGCTCGGGGGAGTTGCAGCCAGAGACACCCCTTGAGAGCACGACCTGCAGCAGTTGTGGGTTCTCACCCACAACCACACCACGTCCCTCAGACCCCTCCTGGGTCAGCACCATCTCCACAACCCCAGCAGTATCAAGTGCGTCATCCCCTGCAAAGACATAAAAGAAAACAAATGGAAACAGGCATTAGCACTATGGCACACAATTAGGGCTGAGAGGCTACAGAAACAGTACTTGATTGACACATGACCCACATGACTAAAACCCTCCCATGCATGCACCGTCACTGCGTGTGAAGGGTAGGCAGATGGCACACATTGATGACACAAGGATGGAAGATGAACACATTTGCTGCATGCTGCCTAGCAGTGGCATCACACATTGGCCAGTGATTGGCAGGTCAAATACACATGCCAGCACACAGATGGCATGTACCCTAGCCATAAAGTGAAGAGGGAGAGGAGGGCACCAATTGTTCATTCAGTCCAGTTTGCTCATGAAATTGATTTTTTCATTGAAATGGTTCAAATGTTTAACCTGGAGCTGCCAGTCCAAAATGGTCCTATAGCACAGGGACATGTCTAAACAAATCATGTCCAGGAAACAAAGCCAGTCCACTGTACCATAGCCATGTCAGACATGTGACAATAGGACTGAGAAATGCCAAGTAAAAGTTGTGGTATGCAAACAATCTGCCTGAATAAACAGAGGAAAATAAGCAACAATGTTGTGGCAAGATGACACTTCAAGGGCAACTGGCATGGTGTTGGGCTGGATGTCTAATGTTGGCAGAAGGGATACTGCTATACCCAAATGCTGGTGCGCAGAATGTATTGGATGAGGCACATGGGTGACCCAAACCACTCAGGCACACACACCCTCACCTGGCACCCAAACAGAAGCCCTCCCACACACACCATGCACATGGATGACACACACATGCATGTGCACTCACCGGACAATGCCTCGTAATCTGCCAGTTCTCCCACGCCTTGGATCTGTTCCTCCGTGACGTAGGTCCCAGCAGCCTGCTCATGTGGAGTGAGTTCTATGTCCTCTGCTGGAGACCCACCTCCAGTCACTAGAGTTGCGGCATGACTTGAGGCCAGCTGATTCTTTGCCCTGTGCTTCAGGTCGTTCCAGCGCTTGTAGCATTCAGTAGCTGTGCGCCTCACGATTCCAAGGACACTTATGATGTCCGCGATGGTCTGCCAGTGTGCCTGACGTTGTGCAGGTGTGGTCTTGGATCCTGCAACAATCACCATTTCACGGTCATGTGCGGACTCATACTCTACAAGTGCATTCAGTTCGGCCTCATTGAAGCTGGGCTTCCTTGATGGGCCGGACTGTGTAGCCGTGTCTGGGGCATCAGCCTCTACTGGACGAGCACTCTTCCTCTTCCGCTTGGAAGGTGGTGGGGATCCTGAGTGTCCTACGCCGCTCTGGACACTAGGGGCAGGAGCCCCGGTGGACTCTGTACTAGGAGTGTGGGATTGCACACTCAGCATGGGAGTTGGTGCAGGCATTAGCTCAAGTGTGATGGTGTCAGGGGGAATGTCAGCATGATGGACTTGGACCGACACTGTCCTGGCTGGGTGTGTGAGAGGTGGGGTGGATGGAGCCGCAGCTGCCCCTGCAGCCTCCCCAGCCTGCCTACGGGGGCAGCAGATGACCTAGCTGCCCCTGATCCACGTGGCCTGATGACACCAACATGCACCGGCGCACGAGGGCTGAGCATGGATGGTGTCAGCCACGTTACCCTCAACCAGGGGGGGGGCATGGGTGTCCCTGACTGCTCCTCCACACATGGGGGGCTAGGGGCACCCTGCAAGTCACGGCCACGTCCCCTACCGGATCCACCACGGCCACCACTTGGGGCTCGGCCATCTTTGCCACCCTTACGGCTTGTTTGCCTCCCAGCCATGGCACTGATGTTATTGTGCGAATGGGAGTCGATGTGAACTATTGTCCTGGGCAATTGGGGGTTAAAGGGGTTGGGTACCAGATGGTAATCGTACCCTAGTGCTCTAGCAAGGCTGTATGTTACCCCTGGGGAAAGATGACGGGTCACACAATGCACAGGCACCCCAAAAAAGGCAAGTAAGGTGCACGCAACCACTCCTAGACCACGTGTGTGGAAAAATAAACCTGCGCTACGCTATGGCACCCAGAAACACAAGAATAAACGTATGCGTGTCACACGCAGCCTAGAATGACCTCTGAAGGGGTATGCGACACACGGGGCAAGCACAGATGTTAAATACGTGAGCGACTCACCGTCTGCCAGGAACAAAAGCGTGAAAAATATGCGCGTGTGCGCGTTGGCAACACCCCCGCCAACAGAAGAATTGTACGCTGTCTGAGGAGACAGGACAACAGTAGAAGGGAACGCTGTTTGAGGAAACAGGCCCAGGAAAAAGAGGAAAAGTGAAAAAGCTGTCAGAGGTAACAGGGAGTACGAACTTGAAACGCCGTTAAGTAAATCGTGTGTGAACCGACAAGAAGTACAGATTTCACCCACTTGCTCTCCACGAAAAGCACGTACAAGGAAATGGCGTTCTACACGTACCTTTTATACACACGTCACAGACGCGCATACGCGATGAGGCCATTTCCACCAATTACACGCTTTGACACTCAGACGTGTAACTTTTTTTTTTTACACGCGCCATTCTCTACGGCCATGCGCGTGATGTCATAGCTGCGCATGGGGGCCTTTGGGCCAATGAAATCGCGTATGCGTGCAGACGCGCTTACGCGCTAAGTGCCTTTCCTCGAATTACACGCAGACGTGCAGGATTTTCATGTGCCAAATCACTCCTTATCAAGCTGGCCACGCGTAAGCACACGGAAGACCACGCTCCTGCCCAGAAAGCCGATTTACTGCCACCCAGAGCCCCGAGCACGCTCCCACCTGCCATCTGCTGCTGCCTGACTGCCTGCTGCCCACGTGCCCTGCCATTTGCTGCCTGCACATCAGCCAGGGGTGCTGTTGCTGTGACCACCCCTGCTGGAACCGAAGACTCCCGACTGGGATTCCATCGCTCCACAGCCCAGCCCCAGGACCCAGTTGCCCACCCACTCCTGCCTCTGGGGTTGTCATGTCGGGCACTGCAACATCTGGCACCACTGACAACCCCCGGCCAGAGAGGCAGAGGGGCACCAGCTTCAGTGCCAGGGAAGTTGGTGTCCTGGTGGAGCAAGTCCTGGGGCAGTATGATGCCCTCTTCGGAAGTTCCCGCGCCGACAAGGAAGGACGGACTCGGATCTGGACGAACATCGTGACTGCCATCAACACGGAGGGGGTGGCAGTCTGCGACTTCCAACATGTCAAGAAGCGCTGGGAAGACTTCAGGTCCAGGACCCTGAACAAGGCCCGGCGCCTCTTGAAGGCAGCGGATGCTAAGGGGCGCCGGGGCCACTTGTCGGAAGATCAGATGAGGGTCCTGGAACGCATATCCCCAGCGCTCCACGTCCAGGTCCTTGAGAGGCAGACCCGTCTGGAGTCGAGCGGTAAGTGTACATGCATCATGATTGTAAGCTGTGCGTGTGGTGATGTGCCAGTAGTGTGCCGGTTGCACATCTGTTTGTATGGGGCCGAGTATGGGTGGGGGTGTACAGGGCCGTGAGGCTAACACATGCGAGGGCTGTCATGTGTGAGACATGGATGGTGCTTGTGTGTGTAGGCTTGCATGCCAAATGCAGTTGTGTGGGCACACATGTTTGGATGAATGTGTATGTAAGTAGGCATGTTCGTGATGTCACGCATGTATGTTGTTTTCAGCTGCATGTATCAGCACTGTGTACATGTGCATGTGTGTGTATTTGACAAGGGTGCAACAGTGATGCAACATGGATGCATGTGACAGCAGGATGTGGAAGCCTGATTGGCAGATGTGACATTGATGCCCATCTGAACACTGCGACAGTTGGCTGAGGTGTACACATGCATGCAAGTGTGGTGGTGTGCGTGCATGTGTAGTGCACTCCCTGTGTTGCATGTGATGTCTGGCTCACCCTTGCCTGCTCATGCTGTTGTATGTGTATGGATGGTGCTGGCAGTTGCGATGTGGCTGTGGTATGGCTCATGTGTGCAAGTTGAAATGACATGTGTGTTGCCAATTGTGATGCCATGTCTGAGGTTTGCCAATGCCACTCATGTGCAACTGTCATGTGTGTATGTGTCCATTGTGCAGTGCCCTGATGCCTGTGTTTTATTTCTCCCTGTCTGCAGCGTCAACTGATGAAGAGGGCGGAGAAGGTGCTGTGGAGCACAGCGGCAGGGATCGCACCGCCAGCCGGAGACGCAAGGCCCAGCTCCCCTTCCAGGTTGTGATCTCGTCGGGGAGTGAGGAGTCCGGTGCCGCGTCCCAGTCCGCAGCTGCCGGGGGGAGGTCCAAGAGGCGGAGGTCGGAGTTGGACTCCTCCGCAGCAGAAGGGGCAGCTGGGACCCCACAGGGCCCAACGGGGGAAGATGGCACGGAGTCATCCAGGTTGGTGGGGGGTTTGGTGGAGGAGGAGGCCGTGCAAGCAACAGAGACGGGGTCTGGAGGTGGGGATTCCACTGGTGCTAGTGGTGCAGTGCAGGACCAGGGACAGGAGGCAGCACAGGTCGCCGCGGAGGTGCCTGTGTGCAATCCTGTCCCTGATCCTGTCACTGCATCATCTTGCACCATCAGGGATGCCTACGTCCAGACCCGTTTTCAGGCAGGGGATGAGCTCACGACAACTGGCCTTCCTCTGCCTGCGGACGTGGCTATCCGGGTCCGGGTTGAGCCTGTCCTGACTGGTGTGGCGTTGCGTCAACGGGCCATGCGAGGTGACCTGCAGTCTTTTCATGAGGAGACTGCACGTCATCTCGAATGGCTCGTTGACCGCGTCGGCCTACTGGGACAGGTCACCCAGGCCGGATTCCTCCGTTTGATGGGGCTTGCTACGACCCCCTCCTCAACTGAACCCCCTATGCGCCAGTCGTCCTCCGTGCCATCTTCCCACCCATCAGTCACCTGGGTGCCCTGTGGAGCTGCCTCTGACGGTGCGGCCAGGCTGGTGGAGGAGGCATCCCTGCCACAGTCGGTAGTCGGACGTCCAGCAGGGGTGGCCACATCAACGACTGCACCCCAGCCAGTGGAGGATGTGCAGGCAGCAGGAGGCAGTGCATGGGCAGAGGCACAGCAGCAGCAGCAACGTGGTGGCTCGGGGCCTTCGACATCGGAGGAGCAGGCATCGGCCGGAGGGCAGGAGGACCCAGGACGGGAAGTGTCTTCCGTGTGGCAGCGGTTGGGCCACGCCATAGATGCGGAGCGGCAGCGGGCGGAAGAGGCATGGCTCACGATGGTCAGAGCGGAGAACTCCATGTGAAGGGCCCTGAGGCGGGCCGAGCGCCTCGAGGCAATCCGCAGGGAGTTTGGGGTGAACATGTGGACGGCCCTGCGGACCCTCGGGGCCATGGAGAAGGACCGCCTCCGGGACATTGAGCAGGAGTTCGATGATACCCTGGCCCGGAACATCCCGAAGTGAGCCGTTGGATTAGCCTGCTGCCCTTGTAAATAGTTGTATGGTTAGTGTTAGGTTTCCTTTGGTTTTGCATTATTTCACGGACCTGCTGGTTTATTTTTTTTAAATTTCCATTATTGTTTGTTTATTTTTGATTCAATTTATGTTGCTTTTAATACATATTTTTCTTCCAACTTCAATGTGTAGTATCACCCATTGGGTGTATGTGAGGGACATGTGTTCTTTTCCAAACTTGCAATTGGGGTTCTATCATGTTTTTGCCATTTCTAAGTGGGTGGATGCAATACTCAGGTGGGTGTTTGGCATTTGGAGGCTGACCATAAGGGCCAGGGATCTAGATTGTGATGACATGTTGGCGGGGGGACATGAGTGGGGGCCTGGTGGAGGCTGCCCCTGGATGCTGGGGGGTGGGGGTGCTGGGGGACATGAGTGGGGGCCTGGTGGAGGCTGCCCCTGGATGCTGGTGGGTGGCGGTGGTGGGGGACATGAGTGGGGGCCTGGTGGAGGGTGCCCCTGGATGCTGGGGGATGGGGGTGCAGGGAGACATGAGTTGGACATGAGTGGGGGCATGGTGGAGGGTGCCCTGCACTGCTGGGGGGTGGGGGTGGTGGGAGACATGAGTGGGGGCCTGGTGGAGGGTGCCCCTGGATGCTGGTGGGTGGGGTGCTGGGGGACATGAGTGGGGACCTGGTGGAGGGTGCCCCTGCACTGCTGGGGGTGGGGGTGGTGGGAGACATGAGTGGGGGCCTGGTGGAGGGTGCCCCTGGATGCTGGGGGGTGGGGGTGGTGGGAGACATGAGTGGGGGCCTGGTGGAGGGTGCCCCTGGATGCTGGGGGTGGGGGTGGTGGGAGACATGAGTGGGGGCCTGGTGGAGGGTGCCCCTGGATGCTGGGGGGTGGGGGTGCAGGGAGACATGAGTTGGACATGAGTGGGGGCCTGGTGGAGGGTGCCCTGCACTGCTGGGGGGTGGGGGTGGTGGGAGACATGAGTGGGGGCCTGGTGGAGGGTGCCCCTGCACTGCTGGGGGGTGGGGGTGCTGGGGGACATGAGTGGGGGCCTGGTGGAGGGTGCCCCTGGATGCTGGGGGGTGGGGGTGCAGGGAGACATGAGTTGGACATGAGTGTGGGCCTGGTGGAGGGTTCCCTGCATTGCTGGGGGGTGGGGGTGGTGGGAGACATACGTGGGGGCCTGGTGGAGGGTGCCCCTGGATGCTGGGGGGTGGGGGTGCAGGGAGACATGAGCTGGACATGAGTGGGGGCTTGGTGGAGGGTGCCCTGCACTGCTGGGGGATGGGGTGGTGGGAGACATGAGTGGGGGCCTGGTGGAGGGTGCCCCTGCACTGCTGGGGGGTGGGGGTGGTGGGAGACATGAGTGGGGGCCTGGTGGAGGGTGCCCCTGGATGCTGGGAGGTGGGGGTGGTGGGAGACATGAGTGGGGGCCTGGTGGAGTGTTAGGGAGAATTCTCTGTTTAGGCTGAATTTCCTAACCTAGTGAGTCCCCCAGCAGCTTTGCTGGATTTCTGGAGTTTGTTTTTTCCATCCTGCCAAGAGTGAGACTCTTTTTCTCCCACTCTTGAACATGAATGTGTGTAATTCCTTTGAATGTCAATGTGTTCTATGGGCTCTTTTACTCCATAGGGTCTCATATGTTTTGCTATGTGTGTTACAACGCACCCTCCGTGCCGTAGCACTGGGGCGTCCTAGCGGACCTCCCTCATAGGCTCCATACCCGGGGACTGACTACTGTCTCCCCGGGCATGTAAAGTCACCATTGGCTTTACTGGACCTAAATTTACTAACAGAACTAGTACACAGCATCTTATTGTGGACGTGCTAATAGGGGTAATTTGATTACTCCTAAGTCTGTTATTCGAGGGGGCACTGTCCCGTCCCCCCTTGTCGAGTTTTGGCTCGTGGCAGTGGAAACTACTTGTTATATTCGACCCCGAATATAACCCTATGGGATTCTTCCCATTGTTGGAGATTAATACTTTTTATCTCGTTAATCTCTAGCATACCACCGATTTACTTATCTTAAATAAGTCTATCGGATGGTATTTTCTGCCAGAACTCGGTTTTTAAAATGGCGTCTGTGTTCGTCTCTGTGACTCCTAAACCAAAAGGTTGAGCCCTTTGTTCCACTTTTGGCGGGCTTCTGTACAGAGACCCTCCAAAGTGGTGCCATTCTGTCTGGGTTACCACAGGGGTGTGGGAGTGGGTTTAGGCACCCTGGACCGCGTTGCCTTGCCAAATCCGGTCGCACTCTGGTGTGATTGGCCCAAGTGGTGAGCCACCCCGCACACCACTTAGCGTGTTGTGATTGACAGCTAGGCTGAATGAATGGGGGTTTTCTGCATAAAAGCAGGGCTTTTGGGACTGGATCTTCAGAAGTCTCCACAGGACCTAAGAATCCGACGAGGGTAACGCTGAGCCGACCTGCAACGACAACACCTCCGGTGGAGCCCAGCGGAACCGACTCACCACTTCCCGACGACAGAGGAGATCTCCCTGCCGGAGAGTCTCTTCCCCTGACTGGTGGGAACAACCAGTCCCCTTTGCTTTTTCTTCGCTCCAGGACGCAGTGGTCGAATTGCCCGTGCAGGGCACCTCGGCAACCGGATAGCCACTACCCCTGTACCGTGACCAAAAGGTGGTGCCTTGTGACGGAGCACTCCGCGGCTGGTCTCTTCCCTGGTGGTGCAACGATCTTCAACTTTCCTTCAACGACGAGATCATCTCTTCTCTTGGCAAAGACCCGACGTGCATCCACCACCAGGAACAACTGCCCCCGCCGGAGCTGTCTCCCCACAAACAAGGTACCGTGTCCACCTGGCTTCCCTTTCTGCCGGATATAGTGAAGTGTCTTAATCCTCCCCTTTCCATTGGGTCGCCTCCAAGCTTTCTTTAACTTTCTGTTCTGAACTTGTCCCAAACTTTCCATAACAATTTGCGATAAAGACTCGAAGCGCATTTCCACTGAGACACTTTTGGGACATATCGCCTTGCCTCTCTCCGAGTGGGCCTGGCCTCTGAACTTTGTGATCTGCAGTAGACCCTGCCCTACTTGCCTTGCATTTGTCCATAAAGTATTGGTACCGATTTCATAACCTGCCTTATTTTTTTCTCTCCCGACCTAACAAATACTAGAGTGCCTTCTAGGTTAAAGCATACACCTCTGTCTGCAAATAAGTGATGCCGGTAAACCTAGACTTGTCGAACTATTGTTAGGGCGATTGATCTTTTTCTTCGTATAGTATTGTGATTGAAGTTGTTTGCCGTATTAGTGCCAGAGTGTTTACTATAGATGTGTCGTTATAAATAAATACCTTTATATCTTTACACCGAAGCCTTGTTCCATGTTTGCTTGTTCTACTGTGTAGATTGCCCTATTTTGTATACTCCACATACTGCCTAACTATTCTTGAGGGAACTCTGACTGCTCAGCCACAGCTACCAAGTGAATCTGTGTGGTACAGACTGCTACCAAGTGGGTTTACTGCCAAACACTTGTAGTCCTAAATCTTTTGCAGTGGTCCCAGAGGGAACTGCACAGGTTTCCGCCTAACACTGGTGTACATTGGTGGGATCCGTATCGATTATATAGTTTAGAGTGCTTTTCGACACTTTAGGATAACTAACCACAAAGCTTAGCACTAAAAAGCAACTTTCAAAAACATGTCTACTATGGAAGCTTACAGTCGAGAATCCTTGTCAGGCGAAAATACTGAGGGTTTACGAGCTCTCTGTAGGCAAGAGAATCTTTCTGTAAGAGGCAAGAAGTTAGAACTTATAGCGAGATTGCTGGAAAACCAAAGTCTGGGTACTGGTTCAGAGGAACCAACTTCTCCAGCAGATGTAGGTAACAGTGATGGTGTTGATCTAAATCGTAATTCTGATGATAGTAATGAAGAGGCTGAAGAGGAAGGAGAGGCTAACGAAACTGTCTCCCGTGCTCCTCTACCTGCCTTACCAGCTGTACCTACGGGGCCCATACCAGGTCCCACATGTAACCCTGCTTATTTTGAACTTGAAAAAATGAAGCTCAAATTAGAATACAAATGGTTCTTGGCTCAATCTGAAAGAAACCAAGAGCTCGAGTTCAGACGGATGAATGCCCAGGCTGAGCAGAAGCAAGCTGAGTTAAGGCTCAGGGAAATAGAACTTAATCACGAGTTAGAGATGAAAAAGTTGTCTGTGGAAAGTGCTTCTCTCTCCTCTGGTTCCTCTAGGAGCTCCAGTCCCAAAAGACCCCGGATGCCGAAGGAATTAGTGGGTATGTATGAACCGAGATTGGATGTGTTGGATTGGTTAAAACTGTTTGAGTACAATCATGGGCTCCAGGACATCACCGGGAATGACTTACTTCCCTGGTTGTTCTCTAGGCTCCCCCCTGTTGCGACTGATGTGGTAATGGAGTTGGGGGAGGCGGATAAGACGGATTACGAAAGTGTGAAACTAGCTTTGATAGCTAGATTTGGGAAGACCCCTTCCCAGTATCTTAAGAGGTTTAGAACTCTCAAAAAGCATGATGGTACCCCTTGGGCTACCTGGGTGAGTGAAGGGTTGAGAAACTTAGAGGGATGGATTAAGGGTTACAAAGTGAACACTTATGAGGGTATGAAGAATCTTTTTTATGTTGGAGTCGATTTATAATGCCTGTTCTCCTGAGCTCAGACAGCACTTGGCTGATTCGAAGGAATTGGATTCCCGGAAGCTAGCTAAGGCTGCTGACTTATGGGTTGCCAACAGGGCTACTCATAAGGATTCTGGGGCAACTCAGAAAAAGGATGAGGGAAAACAGCCTAAAAAAGACTGAAAAGAGAATTCGAATAACTCAAATTCCAAAGAGGGTCCCAAACAAAACCAGAAGGGTAAGCCACAGGGAAAACCGCAGCAGAATAGTGTGTCTTCTGGTGCCAAACCGTAAGGAGGCCAGAACAAGCCACCATTCCAGAAAGCATTCGGTAAATGCTTTGTTTGTGGCTCGACTGACCACGTGAAAGGAGATCCCAGATGTAAGGGTAAACCTTCAGGGGTCCAGCTTGTCTCCTTAGCCTTCGCTCCAGTGGAGGAAGTCCAAATGGCAAGTGGAAACTTTCTACTGCTAGCTGACGAACCCATTGGAGTCTCAGCCAGCGTTTCTTTAGTATCTCTGGGGTTGTGGGAACAACAGAATTTAGATGTCTATAATTCTATCCCCGATAATACTAAAGAGTATTATAAGGACAGTGTCCAGGTGAATGGTCAGGAGACTCCTGCCATTAGGGACACTGGGGCCAGCATAAATGTGGTGGATAAATCGTTTTTTCAGGCTGAGGATGTTGCTAAGGCACCCAAACGCCTCACCAAGTTAGCTGGAGGGCCTGTGCAGATGCTTCCCCAATTACCAGTTCTCATCCAGTGTAACGACATGGCTGTGAAGATACCTGTCAGCATACAGAGTGAGGTACCAGGACGCGTACTGTTGGGTAACGATTTGAAAACTCTCGGAGTTGTATCACATACTCCCAGACCTCGTAGTAAACGGTTACAGGAGCTAACCAGACCTGCAAGAGAGAGGACCATGCGTGGCAATCTCGAGGAGATGATGAAGAAAGAGATCACTCCTGCTCCACTGGAATTGTCGGCAGCTGTCTCGAAGAAATCCGAAGCAAAAGGGAAACCTAAGACTTCTACCCCGAAACCAGCAGCCAGCATTTCAGTGCAGCCAACAAGGACTTCCCCGCTGTTGTCCAAAGTTACACCCGTAACTCCACCTCCTGCTGAGGCTGAGAGGGAGGTACAACCCTGTGTGGTAGAATTAGACTATGAGGAAGAGCTAATGGAAGGCCAGGAACTCATTGGAGATCTCGATCCTGTTGACCATCCTGAGCTGCAGTCTTTACTGGCAGAAGGTGGACCCAGCAGGGCAGACTTCAATAAGGGACCGAGAGAATGTCCAACTCTGGAAGGTCTTCGCCACTAGGCAGAAGCTCAGGCTGAAGGGCAAGAGCCTGGGAAATACAGGTTGAACTGGGAAGATGGCCTCTTCTACAGTGAACTGACCGAGTCTGCACCTGGAGACTACAAGCGGCTTGTAGTACCCCAAGAGAACAGACCACAGTTCTTGCAGTTAGCCCACGAGATTCCTTCGGCTGGTCACTTGAGTTTCAAGAAGACTAAGGAAAGGCTCTCTCTCTACTTCTATTGGCCAAAGATGGGGGCCGAAGTGGAAAAACACTGCAGGAGCTGCCACACCTGCCAGACCTCTGGTAAGGTTGGCTCCAAGAATGTGGCACCTTTAATGCCTCTCCCAGTTGTGGGAGTCCCTTTTCAGAGAGTAGGGATTGACATTGTTGGTCCCCTTGATCCTCCAACCTCCTCAGGCAACAGGTTTATACTTGTTGTAGTAGACCATGCTACTAGGTATCCTGAGGCAATTCCTATGAGGACTGTTACAGCTCCGGCTGTGGCTAAGGCCCTCCTTGGTATTTTTACTAGGGTCGGGTTTCCTAAGGAAGTAATCTCTGACAGGGGGTCAAACTTTATGTCCCACTACATGGAAGCCATGTGGAAAACCTGTGGAATTACTTACAAGTTCTCAACAGCTTACCACCCACAAACCAATGGGTTGGTAGAACGGTTCAACCGAACCATGAAGAGCATGATAGGTGCTTTAGAGGAACCCCTTAAGCGTAAGTGGGACCTACTACTGCCATGCCTTCTATTTGCTTATAGAGAAGTCCCTCAGGAGGGAGTAGGTTATTCTCCCTTCGAACTTCTCTATGGTCATCCCGTCAGAGGTCCATTGGCCCTGATTAAGGAGGGGTTGGAGAGTGCTCCTTCCCCCAAGCCAGTCAGAGTGACTGACTACGTGATAGGTTTCCGAAGGAGAATGTCACACATGATGACGGAAGCAAGAGATAACTTGAAAGCTGGACAAGCATTGGTCAAGCACTGGCACGATCAAAAGGCTAACATGGTTGAGTTCGCTCAAGACCAGCTCGTTCTGGTTATGATCCCAACAAGGCAGAGGGCCTTGCAAGACAAGTGGAGGGGACCCTTCAGAGTGGTGGGTAAACTCGGAGAGGTCAACTATCTGGTGGACTTGGGCAATCCCAAGGAGGCTCCGACAGTCTTCCACACCAACCGACTCAAAGCGTATGTCTTACGACCTGATGTAGGAGCGTTGCTTCTAGCATCATCCGAGGAAGAAGAAGAGAGTGAAGCTCTTCCGGATCTCCTCAGTGGCTTGCCTTTAGACGAACAAATTGAAGGAGTAAATCTCTCCTCCAATCTGACACCCGAGCAACAAGAAGAGTGCAAATCCATGTTGAATCAGTTTGCCTCTCTGTTCTCGCTTTCACTAGGCTTGACCCCTTGGGGCCAGCATGACATACTCACTGGTGACTGTCTGCCAGTCAAAAGCAGAGGATACCGAATGTCAGAACACGTACGAACCCACATCAAAGGTGAGGTCAGCAAGATGCTTGATCTCGGGGTAATAGAGCCCTCTACTAGTCCATGGTATAGCCCAGTTGTGTTAGTACCAAAGGCTGGATCTAAAGAGCTTAGATTCTGCGTGGATTATAGAGCTCTTAATGCAGTCACCAAGACTGATGCCCACCCTTTGCCAAGAACAGATGAGTTAGTGGATAAACTTGGCGCTGCCAAGTTCCTCAGCACATTTGACTTCACGTCAGGCTATGGGCAAATAGCCCTGACGGACCATGCCAAGGAGAAAACTGCATTTTCGACCCCGTTGGCTTATACCAATTTAAGGTAATGCCTTTCGGATTGAAGAATGCACCTGCTACGTTTCAACGGATGGTAAACCAGGTTCTGAATGGGATGGAGGACTTCTGCATGGCATACTTGGATGACATTGCAGTGTTCAGCAATTCCAGGGAAGAACATGTAACCCACCTGAGAGATATTTTGCAGGCTCTTGGACGAGCCAATCTGACCATAAAGGCGAGTAAATGCCAAATTGGACAGAGTAAGGTAGTCTATCTTGGACATGAGGTAGGAGGTGGAGAAATAAGGCCTTTGCTCAGTAAGATTGAAGCTGTGCAAAATTGGACAACACCTACTACTCAAACCCAAGTGAGAGCCTTCCTAGGCCTCACTGGGTATTACCGGAATTTCAAAGAGAACTATGGGCCCATAGCTTCTCCACTGAATGTCATCTCCTCGCCCAAATTTCCTAAAAAGGTTAGATGGAACGAGGAGTGCAATCAGGCTTTTGAAAACCTGAAAAAGGCTGTTTGCCAAGCCCCAGTACTCAGAGCTCCTGATTACCGCCAACACTTCATTGTGCAGACAGATGCTTCAAATGTAGGGATAGGTGCCGTACTCAGTCAACTGGATGGGAAAGGTAGGGAGCACCCCGTTTGCTTCATCAGCCGCAAGCTGAAGGATCCTGAAACAAGGTGGGCAACAATCGAAAGAGAGTGCTTTGCTATCCTGTGGGCTCTGAAGAAGTTTAGGCAGTACTTGTATGGTTCTACTTATGTCATTCTGACTAACCACCAAGCCTTGAGCTGGTTAATGCAAATGAAAGGGGAAAACCCAAAACTATTGAGATGGTCGATCTGCCTGCAAGGGTTTGATTTCACCATTGAGCACAGGTCAGGGTGTCACCACCAAAATGCTGATGGTCTCTCTAGGATGTATGTCATCGACTAGAGGTATGAGATTCATCCAGGAGTGGATTAAATCCTCCTGTCCCTTAGTCTGGGGGGGGCGAGCGTTAGGGAGAATTCTCTGTTTAGGCTGAATTTCCTAACCTAGTGAGTCCCCCAGCAGCTTTGCTGGATTTCTGGAGTTTGTTTTTTTCCATCCTGCCAAGAGTGAGACTCTTTTTCTCCCACTCTTGGACATGAATGTGTGTAATTCCTTTGAATTCCTTTGAATGTCAATGTGTTCTATGGGCCATGGGGTCTTTTACTCCATAGGGTCTTATATGTTTTGCTATGTGTGTTACAACGCACCCTCCGTGCCGTAGCACTGGGGCATCCTAGTGGACCTCCCTCATAGGCTCCATACCCGGGGACTGACTGCTGTCTCCCCGGGCATGTAAAGTCACCATTGGCTTTACTAGACCTAAATTTACTAACAGAACTAGTACACACCATCTTATTGTGGACGTGCTAATAGGGGTAATTCGATTACTCCTAAGTCTGTTATTCGAAGGGGCACTGTCCCGTCCCCCCTCGTCGAGTTTTGGCTGGTGGCAGTGGAAACTACTTGTTATATTCGACCCCGAATATAACCCTAAGGGATTGAGACATGAGTGGGGGCCTGGTGGAGGGTGCCCCTGCACTGCTGGGGGGTGGAGGTGATGGGAGACATGAGTGGGGGCCTGGTGGAGGCTGCCCCTGGATGCTGGTGGGTGGGGGTGCTGTGGGACATGAGTGGGGGCCTGGTGGAGGCTGCCCCTGCACTGCTGGGGGATGGGGGTGATGGGAGACATGAGTTGGACATGAGTGGAGGCCTGGTGGAGGGTGCCCTGTACTGCTGGGGGGTGGGGGTGGTGGGAGACATGAGTGGGGCCTGGTGGAGGCTGCCCCTGCACTGCTGGGGGGTGGGGGTGATGGGAGACATGAGTGGGGGCCTGGTGGAGGCTGCCCCTGGATGCTGGTGGGTGGGGGTGCTGGGGGACATGAGTGGGGGCCTGGTAGAGGGTGCCCCTGCACTGCTCGGGGGTGGGGGTGGTGGGAGACATGAGTGGGGGCCTGGTGGAGGGTGCCCTGCACTGCTGGGGGGTGGGGGTGGTGGGAGACATGAGTGGGGGCCTAGTGGAGGCTGCCCCTGCACTGCTGGGGGGTGGGGGTGGTGGGAGACATGAGTGGGGGCCTGGTGGAGGGTGCCCCTGCACTGCTGGGGGTGGGGTGATGGGAGACATGAGTGGGGGCCTGGTGGAGGCTGCCCCTGCACTGCTGGGGGGTGGGGGTGGTGGGAGACCTGAGTGGGGGCCTGGTGGAGGCTGCCCCTGCACTGCTGGGGGGTGGGGGTGATGGGAGACATGAGTGGGGGCCTGGTGGAGGGTGCCCTGCACTGCTGGGGGGTGGGGGTGGTGGGAGACATGAGTGGGGCCTGGTGGAGGCTGCCCCTGCACTGCTGGGGGGTGGGGGTGATGGGAGACATGAGTGGGGGCCTGGTGGAGGCTGCCCCTGGATGCTGGTGGGTGGGCGTGCTGGGGGACATGAGTGGGGGCCTGGTAGAGGGTGCCCCTGCACTGCTCGGGGGTGGGGGTGGTGGGAGACATGAGTGGGGGCCTGGTGGAGGGTGCCCCCGGATGCTGGGGGGTGGGGGTGGTGGGAGACATGAGTGGGGGCCTAGTGGAGGCTGCCCCTGCACTGCTGGGGGGTGGGGGTGGTGGGAGACATGAGTGGGGGCCTGGTGGAGGGTGCCCCTGCACTGCTGGGGGTGGGGTGATGGGAGACATGAGTGGGGGCCTGGTGGAGGCTGCCCCTGCACTGCTGGGGGGTGGGGGTGGTGGGAGACCTGAGTGGGGGCCTGGTGGAGGCTGCCCCTGCACTGCTGGGGGGTGGGGGTGATGGGAGACATGAGTGGGGGCCTGGTGGAGGGTGCCCCTGGATGCTGGGGGGTGGGGGTGGTAGGAGACATGAGTTGGACATGAGTGGGGGCCTGGTGGAGGGTGCCCTGCACTGCTTGGGGGCGGGGGTGGTGGGAGACATGAGTGGGGGCCTGGTGGATGGTGCCCTGCACTGATGGGGGGTGGGGGTGGTGGGAGACATTAATGGGGGCCTGGTGGAGGCTGCCCCTGCACTGCTGGGGGGTGATGGGAGACATGAGTGGGGGCCTGGTGGAGGGTGCCCCTGCACTGCTGGGGGTGGGGTGATGGGAGTCATGAGTGGGGGCCTGGTGGAGGCTGCCCCTGCACTGCTGGGGGGTGGGGGTGGTGGGAGACCTGAGTGGGGGCCTGGTGGAGGCTGCCCCTGCACTGCTGGGGGGTGGGGGTGGTGGGAGACATGAGTGGGGGCCTGGTGGAGGCTGCCCCTGGATGCTGGTGGGTGGGGGTGCTGGGGGACATGAGTGGGGGCCTGGTGGAGGCTGCCCCTGCACTGCTGGGGGTTGGGGGTGATGGAAGACATGAGTGGGGGCCTGGTGGAGGCTGCCCCTGGATGCTGGTGGGTGGGGGTGCTGGGGGACATGGTTGGGGGCCTGGTGGAGGCTGCCCCTGCACTGCTGGGGGGTGGGGGTGATGGAGGACATGAGTGGGGGCCTGGTGGAGGCTGCCCATGGATGCTGGTGGGTGGGGGTGCTGGGGGACATGAGTGGGGGCCTGGTGGAGGGTGCCCCTGCACTGCTCGGGGTGAGGGTGGTGGGAGACATGAGTGGGGGCCTGGTGGAGGGTGCCCCTGGATGCTGGGGGGTTAGGGGTGCAGGGAGACATGAGTTGGACATGAGTAGGGGCCTGGTGGTGGGTGCCCTGCACTGCTGGGGGTGGGGGTGATGGGAGACATGAGTGGGGGCCTGGTGGAGGGTGCCCCGCACTGCTGGGGGGTGGGGGTGGTGGGAGACATGAGTGGGGGCCTGGTGGAGGGTGCCCCTGGATGCTGGTGGTGGGGGTGGTGGGTGACATGAGTGGGGGCCTGGTGGAGGGTGCCCCTGGATGCTGGGGGGTCGGGGTGGTGGGAGACATGAGTGGGGGCCTGGTGGAGGGTGCCCCTGGATGCTGGGGGGTGGGGGTGCAGGGAGACATGAGTTGGACATGAGTGGGGGCCTGGTGGAGGGTGCCCTGCACTGCTGGGGGGTGGGGGTGGTGGGAGACATGAGTGGGGGCCTGGTGGAGGGTGCCCTGCACTGCTGGGGGGTGGGGGTGGTGGGAGACATGAGTTGGGCCTGGTGGAGGCTGCCCCTGGATGCTGGTAGGTGGGGGTGCTGGGGGACATGAGTGGGGGCCTGGTGGAGGGTGCCCCTGGATGCTGGGGGGTGGGGGTGCAGTTAGACATGAGGTGGACATGGGTGGGGGCCTGGTGGAGGGTGCCCTGCACTGCTGGGCGGTCGGGGTGATGGGAGACATGAGTGGGGGCCTGGTGGAGGGTGCCCCTGGATGCTGGGGGGTGGGGGTGCAGGGAGACATGAGTTGGACATGAGTGGGGGCCTGGTGGAGGGTGCCCTGCACTGATGGGGGGTGGGGGTGGTGGGAGACATGAGTGGGGGCCTGGTGGAGGGTGCCCCTGCACTGCTGGGGGGTGGGGGTGATGGGAGACATGAGTGGGAGCCTGGTGGAGGCTGCCCCTGCACTGCTGGGGGGTGGTGGTGGTGGGAGACATGAGTGGGGGCCTGGTGGAGGCTGCCCCTGCACTCCTGGGGGGTGGGGGTGATGGGAGTCATGAGTGGGGGCCTGGTGGAGGCTGCCCCTGGATTCTGGTGGTTGGGGGTGCTGGGGGACATGAGTGGGGGCCTGGTAGAGGCTGCCCCTGCACTGCTGGGGGGTGGGGGTGATGGGAGACATGAGTGGGGCCCTGGTGGAGGCTGGCCCTGCACTGCTGGGAGGTGGGGGTGGTGGGAGACATGAGTGGGGCCCTGGTGGAGGCTGCCCCTGCACTGCTGGGGGGTGGGGGTGATGGGAGACATGAGTGGGGGCCTGGTGGAGGGTGCCCCTGGATGCTGGGGGTGGGGGTGCAGGGAGACATGAGTTGGACATGAGTGGGGGCCTGGTGGAGGGTGCCCTGCACTGCTGGGGGGTGGGGGTGGTGGGAGACATGAGTGGGGGCCTGGTGGAGGGTGCCCCTGCACTGCTGGGGGGTAGAGGTGGTGGGAGACATGAGTGGGGGCCTGGTGGAGGGTGCCCCTGGATGCTGGGGGGTGGGGGTGCAGGGAGACATGAGTTGGACATGAGTGGGGGCCTGGTGGAGGGTGTCCCTGGGGGCTGGGGGTGCAGGGGGACATGCGTTGGTGGGCAGTAGTGCAAGGTGAAATGTGGGTTGGCTGGGGGGCATGGGCATGGTGGATGGGCTGCCTGCGGGACATGTGCAGGGTAGGCCCCTGTGGTGTGGGCCGCCTGCAGGGGCCGTGGAGGGTGTAGAGGGAACACCTGGGAGGACCCACACGTGCAATTCACGTGTGGTGCTCCCCGCGCCCTGGAATACAAGTACCCTGATGGAATCGCGTGTGATACTTCCTGCGCACCCCTGAAATACACGTACCCTGCTGCTTTTGCGTGTGATACTTCCCGCGCACCACTGGAATACACGTATCCTGCTGCCACGTACCCTGATGGAATCGCGTGTGATACTTCCCACGCACCCCAGAAATGCACGTACCCTGCTGTTTTTGCGTGTGATACTTCCCGCGCACCCCTGGAATACACGTGCCTGATGGAATCGCGTGTGTTACTTCCCACGCACCCCTGATGTACACGTACCCAGGACAATCGCGTGTGAAACTTCCCGCGAACCACTGAAATGCACGTTCCCCGCTTGGCGTTTGCTGTTTGGCAGCCCTGTGAACTGGTCCAGGGTTAGCGCAGCCCTTTGCGATGATTTGTGAATTTTGAAGGCTTTTCCTTGCGCAAGGGCGTTCTTGGGGGCGTAACTGGCGCTGCTGCAGGGTCGCTGCGCCACTCTGCGCCACGGCTGGTTTCGGAGGCTAAAATCCATGAATACGCTGTGCGATGAAAAGGATTTTGTTGCACGCGGCTGGCGCAGTGTATCGCACGGGGACAATGTGCGCCAGCCGCATGGGCCACTTTTGTGCGATTTTCAATGAATTACCCTCTGAAACTTTTGCGACTGTGACCTGCTGTTTCTATTGCACGATCTGTGGTCTTATGGGCTCCAGCCTCATTTTCACTTTCTAGGCGGCGGCTACTCAATAATTTTGTGCCTGTTTTAGTAGTCTGCCAGAAGAAATATATACATGTTGTTGGCCTTCATTACGGGCCTTTTGATGAGACCAGTCGCTGAGAGAAGGGGAAGACGTGCTTGAATCTTCGGTTTAGGTAACCCATATTTCCTTTTATAATGCTCAATTAATAACACCCAATCATGCACACGAGACACGGTAAAGAATGCAATGCACGCCCTTGTGGTATGCGGGGAGAGTAAAACAAATGCACTTCTTTTTAATTTTAAAAACAGATGTAAATTGCACTTCTCCGTCCACTTTGTAATCATGTAATCAGTGTCTATTCCCTGCAAACTGATATTTGATATGTGAATAGTGTCTATTCACATATCAAATATCAGTTTGCAGGGTTTACACAATTTAATGACTCCCTTTTTAAATGATTTCCTTTGCTGGGAATGAACACTATTTTGTCTCTTCAGGTGTCCTTCTTTCTTGGAAGAGGTTGAGCTCATGTTGAAAGAAAGTATTTCTTTCTTTTGTGAGCACCATGGCAGTGTTTAACTTGGTTTTCTGGCGAAGAAAGGCTTCAAACTACTGTCTGCTCATGTGGCACAAACACAGGAAAGGAAACAGACAGCAGCTCAGCCAGGGGACAAGTCAAACAAGATAGCTGTCACTCCAATGCCACATGACCATATGTGATCTCATGATGTGGATATCTTAGCACTTGCAAACATATCATCTTAGCATATAATATGTATATATAGTCATAGGACCATGAAACTGGGCTGTTTCTTCATGTGAGCTCATCTCATGTGTGATTATTGACTAAGGATCAGCTTGACCCCTATATACGAGTCCCCTTGAATGATAACCTTTCATGAAATGTTGGCTATCATCAGCTATGCTAACGATACTGAAAATGTGTGACACACCGAGTCACTTATAGCGGAGTGATGTGTGGACACCATAGTATTTGACTAAGCTAGCATTCCATAGCTTATTGGTTATTAAACCACAGATCTCTGTCTGATCTCAGTCTGTCTACTTTCTTGCCCACCACTCCTCCTCTGGTCCACTACCATCTTTCTAGCCAACAGCTCCCTCTCTGCTCTCTTGCCCACCTGTCACCCTCTAGCCGACCTCTCCACCTGTAGCCTGCTCCCTCTGCTTCTTCCCCCACTAATTCGGCATATTATTTAAAAAATGAATTTGATTTAAGAAAACAGCTGTTTTTCAAAGAATTCGTTTTTTTGTTTAAATCTTATGTGTGGTCTTTATAGTGATCACAAAAGCCATATTAGTTGGAGGGTTTATCTCTTCTTGAATAGCGTGGGGAAACTGAACATGTAATTCCAGTTGCCTGATTCTTCAGGTCACAATGATGCAAAGGTTAAAAAAATAACATTTCCAAAACTAAATTAAGATGCCATCTATCTGTTCTCATGTACAGCATGTATGGTCAATGTCTTTGCCAATGCCTTCTTGTTCAATTAATGCTAACAATATCTGCTAGATCACATTGTTTAAATCCAGTCATCACAGGTCATTCATTCATCCGAAGCAAATTAAATGTGTGCTCTGTAAATAGCATCCATGGTGCTATGCCCACTGTGCTTTATTGCAAGCTTCATTTTCTTGAAGAAAATAATGAGGTAACTTGTGCTCTTGACTGATTGCTTTGCAAGCACACTGAAAGAGACAAGTCCATGCCTATTAATTGCAACAAACCATAATTCCCTGGTAGCCTGGTTCCAGGCTAACACGGACTTCATGGGACCTGTAAGGGCTTGCTTGGGCTAAAGCCTCAGTTATTTGAGTCCAGTCTCAGGTTCTCAAGAACATAAGTAAACCTTCTGATGGTCAGCCATGTATATGCAATATGCACCGACAAAAGTAACAAATGTCAGTTTTTAGATCATGTGTGGAGATTATTATTATTATGACTTAGAGTGTTACAGGGATTTTGAGACCAAGAAGCTGGCTGTCGGATGACTCTTCTCCAACATGTATCTTCATGAGCACTGGCAGTGAGCAAAAGATCTTCCTCACCAGATCTAAAAATACATGCTTATGTCAAAGGTCTATCACAGAGACCACATCTTTCGATTTCTTCTCCAAGTTCTGAATACTTCCTCAAAGCTTCCAATGTTGCCTCTGACTTGCAACACTAAAGAAAAGTATGCTACACCAGTATGCAGCATCACATACCCTAGAACAATCAGCAGGGGGTATGCTGATATGTCTCAAAAGCTAATTAATACCTGGAGATGTTATTTTTACCTTTCTGCCATTGGTATTTGCCTCTCTGATATGGATTTGAAAGTAACTCGCTAAAATTGCATTTAAATGGCTAGTTTAAAAATGCATCAACATTGGAGCAAAAAGCCCCTGTCTCCAAGGAGACAATTGACACCATTTTGTTCCTTATCTCTTATATCGAGATAGTCTGCCACTGCTGTCACTTGGTCTAATTGCCCGATGCCATCTGATGCTTTAACTCAGTAACAGCATTTCTGTGAATGGTAGAACTGTGCGCACTATTGCTAAATCTGTGGGCGGCTAGCAATATAGGCAGACGCTGCCGGCAAAGAGGCCTCTTTCAGGAGCAGATGCGCTCTCGCCTCACGCGCGCTATTTGCATTCAAATGCGCGAAGGCCCGGATAGCAGAAGCCCCTCATTGCAGCGGCCATGTCTGCTAATCCGGGCATCGGCATGCGGCGCCCTCTCAGGGAGTAAAATCTGCATGGTGTGGAGTGCCCAGGGGGCAGCACCCGGAGATAGAGGCGAAGAAGCCGGTGAGGGCCTATATAACATGGAAGACGTTGAACACATTGAAATTCAAGCAGCCATGCGAACATCGTAAAACCTGCGCTGAACCAATGCACTGTGCGTTTTCGGAATTGGTTTCTTTCGTTTCCAACTGCAAGCTCGCCTAAACATGTAAACTGAATTTGCTATGTTTAAATAAAGCCCTTGTTCTTACTTGTATTGGGGTGAGGGTGGGGGAGGGGGCACTAATACACCCCTTAGGCGTCATCTCTATTCCCCTTGTCAATATATAACGTTATCTTCCTCCCTCAGTTTTTCTCTCCAATAAAAAAATGCATCTGTTTGAAGGGAGCGTTGCTCCTTTTCCTTGTATTTTCGGTCTACAGACATCCATGATTACAAAGTGGACAGAGAAGTGCAATTTACATCTGTTTTTAAAATTAAAAAGAAGTGCATTTGTTTTACTGTCCCCGCATACCACAAGGGCGTGCATGGCATTCTTTACCGTGTCTCGTGTGCATGATTGGGTGCTATTAATTGAGCATTATAAAAGAAAATATGGGTTACCTAAACCGAAGATTCAAGCACGTCTTCCTCTTCTCTCAGCGACTGGTCTCATCAAAAGGCCCGTGATGAAGGCCAACAACATGTATATATTTCTTGATATGGCTTCAAAGCTGTTGAGAGACTGATGAATGTGTCATTCATGGCATCTGCCCCTCCCCCGCCTCCATATCATAGAAATTAAAGGACTATGTAATTTATCTTGCCTGCCCCTCCTCCACCTCTATACCGCATGTACGAGAAATGCTATTCACTAGGACAACCCTACCAACCTCATCCTGGAACAATAGAAGAAGAAATAGATGAGCAAATTCAAGAAGAAATGAACATGCTGTAACTGAAGATGATGAGAGCAAGTGACATCACTACCAAACTGACACATGAAGATACAACAAACATGAAGCAAATATGCACTCAACATGAAGAAACACAGACACATAGTCAACCTGCATTTAGACATGAAGAATATTACCTGCACCGTATAGACATGAGGAACATAAAACAATCAATGTATGCACTGAAATGCAACATGAACGATATACACATATAGCTTGCTAAATGTACAAATGCAACAGTAACGAGTGGTCATCTTAAACAAAATGGGCGGGGAAGCCCTGTTACAGTGAATGGGAAGCCTCGGAGCTGCAGGGAGATTCGATTTGCTGAATTAGCTGAGAATACGGATTGGTGCAGGCCAGACCATGCCTGCACGGCCCCCTGCCAAGGTTACTGCAGAAAAGGGAGGTTTGGAGAGCTCTGTAGAGAACAGAAGATAATAATTCCCAAGAGTGAGACATATCTCTTAATGCTGCATGAAGAATAGCTTGACCAAGTCTCCAGTGGCCAAAGAAGGTAACAACACCTGTATTAATATGAGTTAAATTCACATTAATAGCAGGACAAAATAAGTCAAAACGTGGTCTCCTCACACATGGCCTATAATAACGACACATTGTTCATTCATTAACTCCTACAGGGATATGCACCTGCTCCACTCCCCAAAGATGCTCTGAACAAGAGGCACTGAATAAGGCCAGTTCAAAGCTAAAGGCCCTGGCCTGTGGCCTTGGAATTTAGGGATGGTTTCTTATTTAATTGAAGATGCAGTTCCTTGATGTCACCTCCCCATACCACTGTTTCTGCTCATCTGCTGATAATCTGCCAATTGTTAAAGGTTGGTAATATAGATGCCAACCAATCCAAACTCTCAGATGATGCTGCCTTGTAATTGTTCCATTAGCAAATTACCTGTTGCTAAGATGAGTATTTTTTACCTTTATTGATTTAGGGGTGGTCCAAGGTGGTCCAAGGTGGGGCCATCAGATAGTCATGACCAATGAAAAGACCAACTCTTATACAAACTATATGTAGACAACTCCCCTAACCAATCCCTCAACCCCATAGGTTTTTGTAACCAAGATTGTGGTGTAGTGTAGCGGGGCAGATGTACATGTCACCTATAGTACTCGCCCCCTCACCGCTGTCATATTGCAAGAACAAGCAGACAATGTGTGGGACACCAGGTATCATCCCAATACTGCATCGAAGATATGAAAGACGTTATGTGCTTAGTCAATGTATCAAATGCACCCTCGATCTGATGTGAAGAAGAATGTCTGCAGATGGCACTGAACAGAGAAGAGCTATGAGTAAAGTCTGACAAGTGCAAAGTGACGTCATGAAGAAAAGGCCTAACAATGCATTGAAACGATATACGAATACTTAAAGAATAAAGATGTGACTGGTAACAAAGTAAACATATATGCAAATATGAAAAAATCATATACACTAAGAAGATAAGTGAGAAGAGATGCAGAAAATGTATATATGCAGAAATGCAAGGTAGATAAGACATATAGAAGCTTGCTGTAGTAGAAAAGAGAATGCGAGTAAAGCAGCCATGATGAGAAAATGCACGTTGACTCTGAATAAATAGAAAGCGAGAAGTCTCAAGGAGAGAGACCAAGGCTGCAGAACTGAGAGCACTGAAATACATCTCTGTGCAAGAACAAAGAATATTTGTTTGGCTAGGGGTCAAAGATGTTGCAGCAAGAAGCAACTGCAAGGAACAAAATGAGTTGAATAGGATAAGTTACATACACAGACATATTTCTCTTAGATTAAGCAAAGGGGTGAACAGTTGCAAATGCCAAGTATTCAACAATTAAAGATGCAGAAAGTATATGCAAGATGGAGCAACCAAGTCTCCAGAGGCCGAGAGGAGTAATAGCACCAAATTTAATTGAATCAAATAGCACTAAATAGAAGGCTAGAACGGACAAAATCATGGTCTCCTCACATGTGGTGCAAGATCACCATGAAACAAGGCCTATTCATAAAGCTCCAGACGAAGATAGCAATGCAACTTCACTCCCTTTAAAGTTCAGAGGAAGAGAACAGTCAGCAAGGTCAACTACAAAGAAGAAGTCTTGGCTTAGGGCCTAATTGATGAGAGAAGGTAAGCTAATTGGCCAAGTGGGCAGTTTTCTGATGTTCCCCACGCCTGGGTTTCATTTTTCTTACCTGCTGCTAACGAGCTTAATTTCCTAGATAGAATAGAATGCCAATCAATCATGAGGGCCTATGTAATGATGGACCATACATTGTTGCAGAAGCCAATCCGCTGCTGTTATTCTGCTATTATCTGTATTAAATGAAGTTAGAGGTAGGTGAGGGTGTGCCTACCAGAAAAGGGGCAGCCAATAATGTTACTAACACCTAAACATACTCTAGGTATATGTTCCCTTAACCAATCCCTGTTCCCAATAGGTTTTTATTGGTTGCCACATAGGAGGAGGTCATAGCTGGCATACATTAGAGTATAAACCCTTTTGTATAATGTAAATGTATTCAAAAGTGTGTGAGCTACCATCTGTTTGTTCACCTGGTTTCCCTACTTTATAGAGCTGATAATAGAGTAGTATTTTTGCCATATTCTTTGACTCTGTCCGTTTATTTGTGCCTGAGATCCTTTATTGTTAATCCCGTCTTGCACTTGGAAAGCTCCAGGTGCTACTGCACAATTCTGTAGAAGTACGGATGTTTCAGATGCAGACTCTCCGATTCTTGACATCTTCCACCATCAGCCGGAAGACCACAATTTCCTGTGGAGAGCGGGAGAAAAACATGTGTAATTCTAGACGGTTGGGAGGTACCTCTCCGATGAAATTCCTGTCCGATCCCCACAGTCATCCTGCAGACCGAAGGCAAAGTGATCGATCTGGCAAGAGTCGATACCGAAGGGCTCGAACTGAACAATGGACGTATGCAGAAACATCACAAGTGGCAAATAAAAGGGGAGGGATCATATTGCATGTATATATAATAGGGAAACTAAACAGGATTTGATTAAAGAGAGATACCTTGTTTCCTATTCTCAAGTAGATAGAAGGAACTTCATCAGACTCCAGAACAGAGTGTTTTTTAAGGGGTAACTGTGGCAAGGCCAGGGAAGGATGCGTGGCACACTCCAAAATGTTGTAAAATAAAGATGAGATTCATTTACCAGAGGAAGTACAGGAACACGATCGTAGAATTTATCGTGCACATTTGTTTTGGGGTTGTGAAAAATATTAGTGAAAAAGGTTGGTGTGTTTTGTATTAGATTGCGTTAATATAGGTTGTAGGCTAAAACCTATAGTACAATAGTAAATCATTTGACTGATTATCAGACCCTACAACAACAAAAAACAAGCAATTGATGCCAACCAATTATAGGACAGTAGCCAACCAATCATAGGAGAGTAGCAGTTGAGAACAAATGGAATAAAATAAGATTCTTAGATTGTCAATAATAAAAGCAGAATAATACGATTTGATAGAACCATAAACGAAGAAGCAAAAAGAATATTATTGTGTAGGCTTGGAAATTGTTTGGAGGATATTTTGGGATGAATGGCAGCATTTGATGGTCCTTGCCCGAATTGATTGTTGTGATATAATTAATTAAAGTAATAACAGAATAAAAGAACCAGTAAGTATTGATAGTTAAAAACGACTTGTCATTATGGGGGACACTCACCTACCACACTTGTGCAAAACATTACCGAGATACTCACCTAAGATTAGAAAAAACCATGGTGAGTGGGTAAAAGGCACCGCTGACAAGATATTCATGCCCTAGCCTCAAGAAGGTTCGCTATCAAGAACAATATTGCAACACATGATAACATACTTACATGCTGCTTACACAGGGACGAAGTTGCAGAAAAGGTTAGGCATTTTAGAACTATGGAAAATGTAGCAGAGTGAGAAAGAAGATCGACCAGAAAAGAAGTTGATGCTTGAACAGCATAAAGGGGAGGATATGATGCCCCCCACTCCTCTTTCTCCTCCTAAAAATTATAGTGCAACTAAAGACAAGCAGGGATTTTATTCTCTAAAGGAGTTAAAAGCAACAGCATGATATGTTAATCTGACATACGAGACCCCTGATTACAATAGTAAGGACAATATAGAAGAGAGTAAGATCAAATAACATAAATATATATCAGCACACAATGAACATAAAGAGGTGATGACAGTAGGGACAGACAGATAGAGATAGAGGAAGAAGCCAAGAGACGAAAAGGAGAGAAGGACAAATCCAATGAAGTGACAATAGTGCAGAACAAGTGACTGGGAGGACAGATAGTACTCGAACTAGAGAGAAAGGGAAGTGACAAGGTTAGAGAAAAAGAAGAAAGAGAGGAAAGGGGAAAATAAGGAAAAGGAACAAGAAAGAGCATAAAAGAGGAGAAGGAAAAAGAGAGGAAGCAAATTGAAGAACGAAGACTGTTTGAAGAAGAGAAAAAAGATTAAGAGAGAATTTATTTTATTTATTATTATTTATTTAATGTGATATAACATTAGCATAAAACTTTACACATATACAATAAATATCATAAACTCCATTACATCATCAGATTACACTCATAAAATCAAAATTTCCAAACAATTATTCAAAATCTAATTAAATAAAATGGAACTCTTAAAATGGAGGTAGATGTAAGCATTAAGGTAAAAGCAAGGAAACAGAGAAACAGAGGAATAAACAGAAGTGACCAGCTTCATTTCAGGCCACTACTATCAAAGTGCATAGTTCATCCTAGCCATCATCCTACCACAAGTTAGCAAAGAGTGAATTGGCATGAAGACAAATTGGCTATTGCAAGAACATTCCTATTCAATGTTGGAAAATTATATTGGATCACATTGTCTGAGCATTTCAAGCTAGATGGGATGGGTTTATAATGGGTTTAGGATTGGATTGTGCTAGATTTAGTGCCCCCATCAGACTGGGGCAATGCCACTGGTTTATTCATGTGCCGAGTGTGTCGAGGTCAGAATCTTGGCCACCACCTTCCTGATTCTGAACAAAGCCATGTGCAGCCCCTTATTATAGGTGTTTATACATTGCTTCTAAAATAGGGGGTCCTTGATGGTATCTAAATGGTGTTATATATTTATCCAAGTGATTCATATGCACCATACCCAAATTAGGACATTCTGTCACGACGTGCTTAGCCGTCACACCCTTCATTTTGTTAAGGGAAATATGTCAATAGCGTTCATGTTCCGGGAGTGACATTTAAGGGCCCATTACACTCGGAACAGGCAGGCGGTTAATACTCAGTAGGAGGATACATTTCATCAGGTGTATTGAGGGACATATATCCAGGTACGGCTGGGCCTTCTTGAATGTATACAGCACGTGGGACACAAAGGCATAGCTTTTTAATGAGCTCAGGTGCATAACATTTTCATTCCAATCCCACAGATCTAAATGTTTTTTTAAATAGGCACCTGAGGTCAGAAAAATCATCCCCCAGTTTGGGGTCCACGCTTAAATAGGATATTTATGTTTTTACTAAAACTAGACTTTGCTTTGAGCCTATGCTCAGCGTTACCCAAGCTCTGGACGAGAAGGTTGGAGGGACCACTCAGCTTTTTGATGTACGTGATTGCTTTTTATTTTCAGAACCAAGGATTTGAGTGACATAATACCAAGTTCTAGTCATTTTATAGCCATAGGGATGCAGTTCGGCAATCCCAGTAGTTTCCTCCAAAATCTGCCTTCGACCAACTGTAGCCATTTCAAATAGAGGTCTACTAGACTCTCCAAGCCATAAATAACCAGCAGGACCAAGCATTGTAAATATATCTGTCTTGCTCCTGCAAGCGTGTAACCACCCCTACATTTGGTAACACTATTAACAATGTCAGTTGGATTTCCTTCCTGATGCAGACTTCTATGCAGATTTTATTGCCCGATCTTACATCAAATTCAACCCCCAAGTATATATACAGCAGACTGCATGTAATTTCAATGTCCAGGACAATTAACATGGATCTGGCTATGCTCTTTTCAGTAAATGACATAATTTGCATCTTATCCATGTTGATAATTAGACCATTTCTCTCCGCATCCGACCAGAGAGCGTTGGCTATGCACTCTATGCCAATGAAAGTATGATCTAGAAGCACCATATCATCTGTGTAGGCCAGTACCGTACAGTGGGCCTCATCACGAGTTGGGCGGTTATTAGCCCTACCGCCAAACCCACCGGCGCTATTAGTGGTGGAACGGGAAATCCCCATTCCCCATTGAGCCCATTCGGGAATTCCCCATTCCCCATTGGGCTCAATGGGACATTTTGCGCTTTTACCGCCAGCGGATTTCCCAGTGGCGGTAAAGGCGCTGAAAATCGGCAAAATCTCGGCGGATTTCCCCCCAGATCAGAGCTGGGGGGAAATAAGCTGAAGCCGTGATTTGGCAGACCCTTAAATCCAGCGGTAACAGCGCAACCGCCAGATTTAAGGGCTACCGCCAAACTCGTGATGAGGCCCAGTGCGTGTTGTTGATTTTAGGGGGGGGCAGCCTCTCCTCCACATCAGGAAATACGGGAGGTCTGAGACACAGAGGTTATATAGTAAGGGGACCGTGACACATCCCTGTTTAAGCCCGCTGCTTTGGGTAATTGGTATGGTCATAGATCCCCCAGCATCGAGTCTCAAGTGCACTGTATTATTCTTATGAAATAATTTAAGGTAATACAGTATACCCTGCGGGCAGCCCAAGAGTTCAAGTTTGTGCTGTAGTAGTTTCCTGCTGATTGTCTCAAAGGCTGCTTTAATGTCTATAAATAAAGCGTATAAGGGAGGGTTGTTTTTGCCATATGCTTCTGTGACCAAGGAGTCCATGAGCCACAGGTTGTGGGTGATGGTGTAATGAGGGCGAAATCCACACTGGTATCTATCCAGAGTGCCCTTATGTTCAGCCGACTTCTGCAATTCCTCTGGAGGAATGAAGCAAATAGCTTCCCTGTGTAATATAGCATTTACAACAGATGATAGTTGCCATTGTCTCTAGGATTACCTCTTTTTAAGACCGAAATAAGAATAGCTGTTTGCCAAGTGACAGGGATCTTTCCTTCCTCTAGTACCGTATCAAATAAGATCTTTAGTAGCGTGGACCAAAATTAGGGATTGTGCCTCATGACCACCGTGGCCAGGCCGTCAGGCCCCAGGGCCCTAGATGATTTTAGCATCTTGATTTTTAGATAGATATCCTCCGCATTTACCTCAAAAGGCGAATCTGGGGGTTTAATGTTGATCTGCAAAGGGGGGATGGCATTAACAGAGGTGTTAGGCTTAGTCAAGAAGGCTACCCATGTGTGCTCATTTATGGGGTTAATCATGCACTGTTTCTTACACCCTTTATCCTCCCCTAAGAGAGACCAAATACTATGGGAGTCTCCACTGCAGAGGGCAGCCACCATGTGTTGCCATAGGGCATTTCTGTTAGAGCTGCGCGACCAGCATTGCCAATAGCGATAGGTGTTTTTTAGTTGTTTTATCTGCTGTAGATGAGCCCTATGAGACAAAGCTGCATGCTTTGCCTTGAGCAGCTCGCCCTGCAGTCTATGTTTGGGATCTCTGATGGTTTTGTCATATATCAAGTGTGATTTGTGCTTTCTTATCGTCAAACACATTTTAGACGTGGCGTCGTTGAGGCCAGCAAAGGAGGAGATCCATCTCTCGCTGTCATCCATGTTCATATCATGGAAGGTATGGATATATAGAGAGTTCATGTGTAAGGTTACAAGCTTAGCTCTAGTGATATTATTCTTTGACTATTTGATACGGCTAGCAGAGTGGTTTGTCTCCAGGTCCCACATCGGTTTCACTATTGCCTGCAGGGAGGGAGCCCTTAGCTTGAGGATAAGTGCCTCATGGTCACTCCAGGAGTTAACGCTAACATATAGGTCTATCACCCTCAGGGCAACTTCTCAGTTAACAAAAAGGCAATCTAGGTTGGCACATGCACTTCCCCTCCTCCAGGTGTACCCTCCGGGTGGTCGCTTTTAGTATGACCATTCAGAACTTTAAGTTGCCATTTTAGGAAGAAACTCAGCCAGAATAGCCCCACATTAACGGTGTGATTTTGCCTCATTATGCTTTGGGACAGTAATGTGTCCTTAACTTGTGTGCATTCGCCATTGGCACAGTGACAGTTAAGGTGCATTCCTTCACCTACCCACCATCCCAGTTCACAAACATTTCATGCAAATCCTCCTGCAGCTGCTCTCTCTGTTGGGCTCCAGAAGGGTTATATACATTAACCAACAATATATTGTTGCGCTTGTCATTGTCACCTGTACTGCTAGTATGTGTTTGTGTTGTGCGGTTGATATTTTGTACATGTTCAGGCTGTGAATCACCCCAGTAGCTAGGCCCCAAAGGGTCTACCTTTGATGCCCTTCTTAACAAGTGATGGTGGATGGCAAAACCATCCATTATAATGAGTGTCATTAACCATGTTTCCTGTAATAGGAAAAATGTATGCTGGTATATAGGGAAGTGACCCAGAGGGTGAAAGCAAGTGCACAAAGCCCTGTGTGTTCCAGGACATGATTGACCAGTCTCATTGTATATTCATGGCCATAGGCAAAGAATCAGCCATCCATTTTAGCATCATTTGAATCTCTAAGAGCTGAACCTTGTCTTTGGCCGGGAGATGGGCAGCTGCGGCTGAGGTGATGTTACTGGTTCCTATGTTAACTGGTAATGTTGGATCCATCCAGTCCACCTTGGCAACCAACTCAAGGCCCCCACCCCCGCCAAGAGCTGTGCATGGAAATTTTGAAGAAGATGCACCTTGGCCATGTGCTTGCAATGGGTTGCTGAGATGTTGAAGTTATTAACCCTTAGGGGTTCGAAGAATTCAAAATCATCAGATAGCAGCACTCACAGTTGTGGTACTAAGTGTAGGCGCACCAGAAAGGCAGTCCGGGATAACCATTTATAACAGGATTTTGGTTTATGTTCTTAATCGTCCACACCTTGCTCTCCGAAATTGTGTTTTTGCAAGGTTCATTTTCGCACCCTTCTTGATGTTGGGACTAGGGTGTGTTCTCCCTTGAGGCACATTGGGTGTAGAGTTGTTGTCCGGTAACTTGGAAGCTGGCTGTGAGGCCGTTGAGCTTAAACCGATGTTGTGATGTTCCAGTGATGCACTGGACATATCTTCAGACTTGACCACAATGACCCAGCTTGTTAGGTTGGGCAAACTTTTTTTCCTGACGTTTTTTGCTACACACCACCTTTTGATTGCTTTTTGGATTTTTTGCTGCAATGTCCGTGAGTGGTAATGAAGCAGCCACTTCACAAGGTATTTTACAGGCTGCCACCTAGCAAGATGCAGAGAATAGAGAAGAGAATAGAGGAGAAGATCATGAAGAAATAGAAACACAGAGATTGAAATATAGGTTGCAAAGAAGGTGAGAGGAAGAAGAGAAAAAGGAGATGAAAAGAAGGGAAGAGGAAATGAAAAGGGGTAGGGGACAAAGGGATGACGCAATAGATCACATTGTTGACAGCAGTATAATACCAATCAAAGCAGGAGAATGATGGGAAGAAGAGAGAGGGTCACAACAGGAGACAAGCAGGATATACACGTGTGACAGCGCAAAACACAACACATGACAGAGCACCATTTAATATTTGTAGAGCAGACATATGGAGGGCGCTTTGAGTACTATCCTGACACATCAGACAAGGGTGCGATTATGACAAGGAAAATGGGTGAGGACGGAGATCCTATTGCTTTTACTCAGAAGATTCAGCAAGGTTGCCGTCTTGAGATGAGAGAACTGTGGGATAAAACAGTAGCATTATTGTATCATATTTGAAGGCATTGGCGAGAAATACAGTTGACTTTTGTATATCGTTGTTGATTATTACAAGAGAAGAGTAAGAAAAAAGTTGAGAATAGAAAGCAGGAGGAAGAAAAGTTAGTTCTGAAATATTTTTTGACATTTGCCATGGAAGGAGCAGTATTGACAAGTGGTGAATGCGTGGCCACACAAGAGACACAGCCAGTGCAGTCAAGCAATCTACAGATCAAGGCGGGTACCATATTTGGACACAAGGGAGACGGATGGACCTAGAGGATGAGGAGGAGGAGGATTTCAAGCCCTCAAAGGGAAGGAGGATTTAATGGAGGACAGCCACAGCAATGCTGCTTGAATTGTGGGAGGTCCAGACCTATGGCCCGAACGTGTGGAAGTAGAGGGGGCATGCAGCAGAACTGGCAAGCTCCAAGAGGGGGCATGGGCTATTCTTCACAGCTTAATACAGAACTGCAGGAGTATTATGCCCAAGATCACACACAGAATCAGACACACTGCAAATACAGCACACCAGCCAGTTATGTTGGAATCACAACCACCACAAGGGCAACCACATCACGTGCCTATTCAAACACAAGTACATGCCCAGCAAACACATACACAACAAGCAATGGTGCCACACTGGAATGAGAATAAAGGAGCATCACAGGTGTCCACACCCAGGATAGGGAGTGTGACAGTAGTGGGAGGGAATCATTTTACAGGTACAGGAATATATTTATATCCACCGTCGGAAAGCCCACAGAGCGACCTGAAGTGTTCAGTGTTATCAGTGAGACCAGACCCCCAAGAGAAACCGAGGGTCAGGGATATGATAGGAGGCAAGACATTTTCATTTCTTGTAGGCACTGTTGCGACTCGTTCCTGTGTTCGAGAGGGAAAGTACCCAATGTCTGGCATTGCCATGAATGTACAGCGATTCTCTGGTGCTATGAGTTTTTAGTTCCTTTCACTGATGAATTACCAATCTCTGTCTATGCCACTATTGTATTCTCGGCAGACACTTGTTAGTTTATTGGTATGTGACTTAATGACAAAACTTAATATGACAATGGGCCTCATTACAAATCGCCCGGTATGGAAACAACGGTGGCGGTAAACCCGCCGCCACCGTTGTTTCCATGCTGGGCGATCACAACTCCTGCAGGCGGGAGGTGATGTTCCCACCAGGTCTTACCTGGCGGGTTTAACACCACCCGTCTGCAGGCGGACGAGGAAACACCGGCTGCATTACGAGATGCTGCCGGTGTTTCCATGATCCCCATTCCCAATGAGTCCAATAGGACGCAATGGGAATGGGGATTAACATCATTCAGCCTCCGTGATTCCCAGGAAACCGGGGTTGTAATGCCCCAGTAATTCCGGGAATCACAGAGGCGGAATGGTAATACGAGTCCGGCAGTAACCAGGCGGTTTTACCGCTGCGGTTACCGCCTGACTCATAATGAGGCTCAATATCTTTAACTGACAAAGGGAAAGTGTGTTCAACTGCATGTATACATTGCATGAATGTAAGAGAATTCATGTTAGCCTTTACAGGGCAAAAGGCACTACGTGGAGTTCCTTTAGATTCACAAGTATATTTGTATGGAGTAAATATATTGTTGACAAGGCTTCCTGGACTGATAGGTAAACTGTTGGGAATACCTGAAACTTTTTGTTTAGGCCTCAAATACCTACGGATGATGTGGAAGGACAAGTTATTCCCATAGAATTAGATGAAGAGATAGTGAGAGAGGAAAGGGTGATTATTGATGGGACAGACAATGAGGGAAGAGCATGGAGAACAGTACCAGCCCTTGATGAAGGATACAGTCTAGCAGACCTAACAGATGCAGAGCTGTTTAGAAATGAGAATTTCGACGATGAATTTGTAATTTTCATAAGTCTCACTTATTGGATTAAAGTTGAGAAAAGAGAAATACCACAGAGATTGAATTGGTAAAAAAAGAAACCATCATTTTTCCAGGAAAAGTTGCCAAACATCTTATGGACCAGCAGTCCATATGACGAGGGTCTATTGAGTGTTACAAGAGCTGTTAAAATTAAACTCAAGCCAGGAGCAATTGTGCCACAAGCAAAGCAGTACCCCATATCCAGAGTAGGAGATATGGGTATATTAGAGACCAATTCTGCTTTAGTACAGCAGGGAATATTGGTGCCATCAGAATGCCTATGTAACACGGCTGTGGACCCAGTGAAGAAATCAAAAGGGCGGTTGTGGAGATATTTTACAGTCATAGACATAAAAAATGCCTTCTTTTCAATTCCCTTTCATGAGGACTCCAAAGCTTTGACCTCATTTTCGTATAGAAACCAGTGCTGGAAACATGCAAGATTACCTCAAGGGTACTGTGAGTGCCCATCAACTTTTAACAAGGTCCTTCAGATGGACCTAGGTTATATACAACTTGAGAGCACGATAATTCAGTACGTAGATAACATATTAGTGTGCACTAAGAGAGAAAAAAATGCAGAGAAGATTCAGTTCAGTTAATGACATTGCTAGCAGGAAAGTGATACAAAGTGGACACACAGAAATTGCAATATTGCCAGGAAGAGGAACTGTATATAGGACAGGTAAGCTCTCAAGAAGGGAGAAAAGTGACACCTGAGGGAACAAAAGCAATTATGAAAACTCCAAAACCTGAAACAGTGAGAGGAATGCAACAATTGTTTGGGCTATGTAATTATGGGCTTTTGATTAGAGTACATACAGTCAGCAACTTTTAAAAGGAACTAAGGAAGCACTGATAGGTAAAGATAAGATAACATGGACAGATGAGATGAATGAAGGATTTGAAGAATTTTAAAGGGTGATTTGTACAACCCCAGTGTTAGGAATTCCAGACTATAACGAGGAATTTTATTTATTCTCACATTTAAATGAAAAAGTACTGACTGCAGTCCTCACACAGAAGAAAACATTAGGATATGAACATAAACCATTAGCCTACTATGGTGGGGTTTTAGACCCAGCAATGAAAGGGCTTTACCCTTGCGAATAAGTGTTAGCTCGTGCTGATTTTGCGATTGAAAATTCTGTGATTATTACAATGGGGTGGTCAATGATGTGATTCGTCGAGCATTCCTTATTTGCCGTTTTAGAGAAACCCAAAAGCACATTGACTACACAAAGAGCATCAGAATATGAAGTAATTATTTCAAACCCAGCAATCAAAATTGTTACATGTAGAGTGGCGAATTCAGCAACATTCATAGCAGAACCAGTATGCAAAGAAGACTATATACTTGACTGCACAATGTATTCTGAGCTTTATGATATTCCCCATGTTAGCGAAAATGTCTCAGAGGGGGGAACACGCTATTCATTGACGTTTCTTCAAAAATTGGCCAAACGACGGGAGAAAGGCATATGGGATCGGCAGTAATGAAGTTAAAAAAGGATGGTGAATTTGAAGTAGTGACAAGTGCAAGACTGCATTCACATTATTCAGCAGAGGCTGCAGAATTAGTGGCACTTATCGCTGCTCTCCAGAGGTATGAGGATGAGGAAGTGACAGGGTACTCTGACTCTGCCTAGGTGACGACGTCATCCGTACATGCAGGATTGTCACATTGGGAAAGGAGGGGTTTCCTCCACGCAGACGGCACACCAATGCAACATGCATCTCTGTTGGACAACCTCATTAAGGTACTGAAGCTGGGATGCAGTGGGATGTAGTAGAAACAGTAGTATCCCCCAAACCCACTGACACAGAAAAGATGATGGCAAAATGACCAGTTCAGATAAATAGGGGAGGTAGAGGTTGTAATGTGCCACACTGTCTTCTGCGAATCCCCAATCCAGGGTGTGACCATTGTTATGTGGGGGTTTTGTAACCTACTGGGACAGAGAAAGACATTTACATCACCCAGCAAATTAGCATAGGCAAGGGCAGGGAGGCTGCACATCCAGATGTCAAGGTCACCATTAACTGAGCTGCTTCCTGTGGAGAACGCCATGTGTGCTGTAAAATCAGTGCATTCAGAATCAAATAGCTGAGGGCAGAAGAGATGGAGTTCGGAGGAGGCGTATAATTAAGGAAAATGGTGAAAAAGTAGACGGAACTAGAAGAGTTTTTCCCTGCTAACAAAACAGTCTAAGGAAAGCAAGGGACCAGAAGATTGCATGCAGTGTACTTTCCCTTAAGGCAAGAGTCTGTAACATGTGGCTCTCCTTTGGACTACAACTCCCATTATCCCTAGCCAGCAAATCCAATGGTGAGGGGTCATGGCTGCCCTAGTCCAAAACATTTGGAGAGCCACAGGTTGTGTACCTATGGTTGGGAGAAGGGCTACACCAAGAGTTGAGGAGAACGATTCATTGACACATGTGAACTTGGAGATTGAAGGGATCGAATGACCCAACTGCAGGCAACTGGTGTCTGTTGGACAAACTTAAGTTACTCGAGAAAGTTCACCATTCAACTAACTGATGATTCCTCAAATTCACAATGTTGTTAATCAGAGAACGACCAGTTGGCAGTGAGCATTTGAGGTCGTAGTCAAAAACTGAAATAAGGGCATGAAACCAGATTGTGCTTTTGGAGAGGGAGGCCATTGATGTAGTGCTGACAATTCAAAGGTGTTAGGCCCACCCCTATAGAGGCAATATATACTCTATTCATTACTTGTACTGTTCAAAATATTTTTCTACTTTTTTTGAGTTTATTGATGTCCGTGGTCTTTAATCATGGAGTGACAATTGCTTTGTCCTACATCCTTGTAGAAAGAAATAACAGTACACATGTGGAGGATTTCAGTGTTTTCTATGGTAGGAGACCAGTTAACGGAACTAACCAATCCGGCCGGTCATAGAACATGCTTTACAAAAGTACAGGTATAGTTACTTTTGAAAACATGTGGTTAAATCTTGAAGAATTATATGTTTCATTACATTGTGATATGGCCCACTGAATGGCACAACTCAGTATGTATGTGCCTCGAATTCCATTTCTTGTGTGTCAATCTTTCTTTGGTTCCGTGTCATATCTTGTCTCGACCCGTAGTGTTGCAGTTCTCTTTGTTTACATAACCTGACTAAGCTTCTGTTACTTCTTCACATATCCACCTTTGACAATGAGCCTCTTATACAGATTGCTTTGTGCTGGGAATTTACCATGATGTTTAACGACTATAAGGCTTAATCTGGCTGATTTTAGTCTCTGGCCTGTATGGAAGGAAGTCCATTGATGCAAAGTTATCAGTCTATTGCTTTGTGAGTCCTAAATATAGTTCTTTCCCCGGAGAGTCAGATGTGGCAGCATCACATACACTGCTCTTGTAACAGTGCTATTTAGTACCTACTTTTATGGATGACTACGATTCTGTTCACGTAATATTTCTTCCCCATGCAGAATATTAAGTAGTGACAATTTTGCACTGCAAGTATTTTTATTTTGTACATGCCTTCTATATGTAACAGTTTCATGTTACCTCTGCGCAATGCAGTACAAAGTCGAAGAACCTCAGAAACAAACATGATAATGTGTATTATCCATGCGTACATAGATACACCATAACTGTCACAGTCGTAGTTGTGTTTCTCCCTAGGTGAGTGAAATAGTGTTAGTTAAGTTAGATATCTCAGAAGTGATGGGGATGAAGCATTCCACACTGTTTGTGTTGATATGTTTTAGAGTCTGTGTTTTGCAAAGTAGTTTTCTTTAGCAAATATGCCATCCACAGTAATCCAGGCAAAGTTATTATTATTTTTATGATTATTAATAAGGTAGTCAATGAGCGCTGATCTAGCTTTGGGAAGTAACGGAAGCGCTTTGAAAATCATCGGTGTACGTACACGTTGAGGGAAGCACATCACAAGGGATTTATACATGGGAGCAGGTATTTAACAATGGGGGCGGTGGAGGGCGGGCAATTTTGCAGCAAAAGATCTATAAGCAACCACGTCGGGAGTAAGGGGACTGGAATGGCAGCATTATAGTGCTGCAGATTGTAATATACAGAGTTGCACAGAGTTGTATGGTGGACTCTTGACTGCGTCTGTAGTTTGTGCTGGCTGCATGACTGGGCTTCATATACAAGCGTGAGACTATATGGGTGTCAAGGTTGGTTTTGCCACTAAATAGTGGTATGGTATTCATTTCCGTATGCAAAAGGTTATGACAGCCATTTCAAAAGCCTGAACTATGAATGCACAAATACATGGATTGCATAACGATTAAAGGTTGTTTACCAGATTACATACTACTATAGTGGCAGTAGACTAGACCTTTACGTACTAATCTGTGTCAGTAAGTGGTTAACAAAGTGGCGGTACAGATAGGTGGGTGGGTTTACTAGAGTAGGCAGAGAGCCAAGCCCTCATCCTTCATATTTCAACATCTTAGCCCATTCACTGTGGCCTGTGTCATTGTAAGGGCCTCTTTCCGACACTAGGTGTGCCTGGCAGCAGAGCCCACATTCCTCTGTCAAGCCATAATCTGTTTTGTATATGAAGGAGCAAGGATATCCCCAATCCTGGGTTACTAGAGAGAATCATAGGCAGTCCAAGCAAGGGTTGATGGGAAAAATGCAAGGCCAACTCTGCTCTGGTGGGTTTGGTCTGTGATAAGCTGGTTGCATGTCCCTGCTGCAGTGGTGTGGTGGTTGTAAGATTCTGCATGTTAGCTTTACCATCCTACACTAATCTCTCTCACTAGCCACTGTGCAATTCCACTCATCTGCACCACCTGGCTCAATCCCTCTACCCTGCTTTAATGACTTTCATCTACAGAATATATGTACATGTCTTATGCTTGATTTATTTACTGTGAAATATCAATTGTTTAATGTGCTCCACTACAACAATCTCACCCGACAATCGTGTACAAGAAACAGGCTGTATTTAATCTAAATATTCTGTTTTATTTAAAATTATAAATTTAGAAATTAAATACATGCAGCAACTTTACAGAAAGGAAAATGCATCCTTCTTACTGTTGTCTCACTAATGTTTTCATTTTAATCCACAGAAACATTGACACACACCCACATACATAAATATTACACAGCCACCACATTGGCTGTGTAGTTAAGGTTAAGTTGCTGTTTCCATAGGAAGAGCACATTTTGGGTGGCTTATAACTCCGCTCCCACTGGACGAATCCTCACCAAACTTTGCAAAAAAAAAGTATATGGCCCACTCTGAATTTTTTTTTGCAAAGTTTGGTGAGGTTTGGTTGAGGGGGGAACTTATAGGGGGTCCCAAAACGTCTTTATTTCCCATAGACTGAAATGGGGGAAAAGTTTGCGCACGGCTACAGCCCAAACCGCTGGACAGAGTTTCACCAAATTTGCAGCTGGAGCAGGAGCTTGGTCCCAAAAGCGTGCTTTTGTAAATTTGGTGAGAATCGGTCCAGTAGTTTTCTATAAAAACTACCAAAATATGTCTAAAGAAATTAGTGATATCTATGTCCGCTCCGCGGTCACACTTCCCTGTTCGCTCCGCGCACAAGATACCTATTGGCTAATCCGTAGCGTCATGTCTTTCACTGATTGGATGTTGAAGAGCGTGAAGTGCGTCAGATTGTTTCGATGCACCTGCCATCTTTCATTTGTGTTTTGGTGTACGCGGCCATCGCCGCTAAAACATATAAAACAACACAACATTGCACTTGTTAAACTAATGAAATACTGTCTCAGAAGGTGAGTGTTAATGAGGCTGGGATGGGATGTGGCAGCAGGAAGTAAAAAGTGGTGTTTTTTTGTCACCAAAGTCAAATGGTAAATTGGAAGTTGTTGCTCAATATAATGTCTGTAAAGTATAAGCGAAGAATTACTGTGTCTGTGTTACAATGTATTTAAAATAATATTGCAGTCAGACTGGCGCCCTACAGTTTGAAATCTGAGGCAGCCACCTGCAGTGTTAGATGGAAGCAGCGGGTCTGCAAGTGTATGGGAGTATCATTTCTCATGAATGCATTGAGACATGTTGTTGCAAAGTCAGAATTTGGATTTTGAGTGAAGGTCACTTTCTTTGCTTTTTTGGTTGCAAGCTCAGTAAGCCCACGCATCCATAAGGGTCAATTTTTTGACCTCGAGCGAAAGGGAAAATTCAGTAAGAATGCAGGGAGTGAAAGTTTTCAAAAAAGACCATTTGATAAGGTTATGCATTCAAAACGTTTATGTAATATCAGTTCATGAAGATTCTTTGGTGCAAGCACATTGCTGTCTGAGTTTCACGAAGACAATGGAGACGGTCAATATCGTGTAAGTTTGCTTTTGACGACTGTACACCGGAACAAGATTTAATTTTTTATTTTATTACCTGAACATTAATTTTGGCAATGTAACTGAAGTATTATCTTTCTGTGTAGTTGTCATTTTTTTTTAGTTATAGAGGGTGCAGATTCTCGGCGTTCGTAGGCTATCACTAGATTCACCCATGTTCAACGCTAATATTTCTTTAAAATGTCATGTATGACCACATCGATTTGTGTATCAGTTTCCACATTCTTTTTGTCTTTTTTTTAAATTGTTTGCTAAAGGTTGGGTATTGATACGTATTTTCTGTTATGTTTTCCAAATAGCTACATCCTGCCTTACTGCGATTGCCATGGATTCCAGATGCCAAGTGATGCATTTTTCGCCCGCCAGATGCATATACTCGTGACCGGCTGCCTAACCATGACTGTTTTGTGGGACCCATTTGTCCATACGCTGCCGTGGCAATTAGGAGTAACATAACATCTTTTATGGTGGTCTAGGCCGAAGTTCATGTCGACGTCCTGGAATTCACTGTCCGACCGAAGCGGTTGCTTTATCAAAAACAAATACTTTGTGTATGGGAAAAGAACAACGTGTGCCTCACGATTGACATTTTCGATGACGACCGAAGAAACAAAGTTACAATTTGATTGAACATGGGAATAGTCTGATGGTCTCGGACAGTTTATTGTGAAATAAAAGTACTTTACAAATTCTAAAGTGTTAATGTTTTCTTTTAAAAACCAGTTTATTATTTCAAAATGTGACATGCTACGTTGTAAGTCGCTGTGTGTTCATTTTCAGGTTCTGCATCACGGCACGTAGGTGCTTATGGGCGCATTTGGCTATGCTGGAGAGGAACGTCATCCAAAAAAGGTGTAGAATATCTTTAGGGTTGGTTATGTGACAGTCAGGGGCGGCCCATATGATTTAGTGACATCAGGGCAATTTATGTTAGGCAGGTGCAGCAATGGACAAGACTAGTGATTGCAAATGATTTTACAAAGTTTGTAGGAATTTTGTGCACACCTAATATGACAAATTATTTGTTTATTCTTTTGACAGTTTTGAAAAAAAAATGTGGGTGGATTCACAGTGAATTTGTGTAAGGCTGATTGGCAATGACTGAAAAGCATGGTGTTGGAGATGTGGGAGTGTTTTTGTATTTGACAAGTGTCATAATGTAGTTAAAAATAATAGCGGTATACCTTTACTGACTGAGGGGTAGGCTGTAGCCATGGGGAGCAGACAGAATGTCGGGGTCATGGTATAAGGTCATGATCCGCACTATGTGGCTACTGGGCATGACCAGAAGGGAGAAAAGATAGCATTAAAGTGGAGATGTCCACATGGGACTGGCTTTGTGGTAAAGTTGTTCGACATTAGGATACATTTGAAAGGGAAGAAAAAAGTGCTCGTGGCAATATGTTAACAGGGTTTGCTTTTTGCTTTTTGCAGGCTGCCATGGAAAGCGAAGAGGGGCCTTGTATGGAACACCCGCCTTCCCTTTCTATGGTGGCCATCTTGGAAAAGGATTTTGTTTCCTAAACCGGGACGCCACGGGCGTCCCGGTTTAGGGCAAAAAATCCTCTTTTTTAGTAGCACGGGTTACTGCTTTGGAAATCTTGATTGTTAATGGCATTCATCCCCCATTTTCGGGGTAGAAGGGGGTAGTGATCCAGAGATCTCGTTATGCACTCTCGCTTTACTTGGGCTGATAACTTGGCCTGCTGGCCCTTTATTCAACGTTCCAGTCTCTGGAACGGAGGATGAACACTACAATATTCCCATTAGCATAACACAAACTGCAAATAGAAATGTTGGAAAATCTTATTGCGTCTATGTACTTTACTGAGAAATATAAAGTAGATGGAGTCTATGCGATTTTTTCTTTTTAGATAAATTTTTTAACTGTGAAAGGTTGTTCTTAAAGGAACATTTATTTTGTTTACGGATGGCTTTTTTTTTTTTGGGAGGACAGCTAAGAACGAAAGTTGCGGACGGAAATGACCAAAGAGGCACCAAACAGTAATATGAGGGGTAGGTGGATGGGGGAAAATTTTGTGCGTGTGTTATTTGTAAGGTAGGGGCAGTGTTTCTCATGCTCCTTCATTATAGCAGTGGTGCTGTTTCTTGGGGAGGAGGGATGGCCTTAGCTCATGTTGTTTTCAGATAAATAGTACTTTTGCTAAAATATATGTACTGTCTACTAGATTGTTAATTGCTGAGTACGAATAGGTGTTGGAGCTGTGCAAGGGAAATGTTGAAGTTGCCAGTTCCTACATCAGTAAAAAATGTGGTTCCACACTGTTCACGAGGCATAGATCTTATTCTTAAGTGTGTACGGGTTCTCGGAAATGTCACCATACTATGCGCCAGCATATGGTCATGTGGCATTCTCCGGAAGGTGTGCAATGAAGTCAGATGTTCGTTTATATTATGATTACGTGCACTACTAGAAACCTATGAACTTCAGTAAAAAAACTTTGTTAAAGGGACATTATGGTGAAGTTGCGCTACTAAAAACCTATCAAATTCAGTAAAAAAACTTTGTTAAAGGGACGTAATGGTTAAGTTGCGCTACTAAAAACCTATGAAATTCACTAAAAAAACTTTGTTAACGGGACGTTATGGTTCCAAGTAAAACTGAAAAACTCTTGAAATTAGCCAGTTATGGTAAGCTAAGCAACCATAACTCGCGCCATCACTGTGCACTGCTAAGACTAACACCCAGGACCGATGTGAACTTTACGCAGTACAAAACAATGTTACACAATGAGCAGCAACAGGAAGAAGAACTTCAGGCCCAACTAGATAAAGACTCTTCCGACAGTAGTCAACCTTCTGTAACAGGAAGTCAAGAACCATTAGGACAATCACTAATAGCAAATGAGGCTGAAGTAGCTATGGCAGAAGTATGGCAGAAGTAGAAAACACCATGTATCAGTAGCAAACAGATACAGAAGACTTAACTGTACAACAAGCAAGACTTAACAATGATCAGCATACCATTTTTGAAGACGTAACAAAACAAATTGGTCATGGTGTACAACACGAAAATAAAGAATGTACCTGCCAAAATTACAAACCTATACTGCTGTAAGTCAGTGGTGAAGCTGGATCAGGAAAAACATTCTTAATCAAAATCGTCAGCAAGTTCCTTTAACAATTGACAAACAACAAACTGTCAGCTGTTGTAACAGCCCCCACAGGTTTAGCTGCCTACAACATAGGTGGTGTGACTTTACACCGATTACTACTGCTTCCATTAGAGCATCAAAATAAATTAGACTACTACAAACATTCTGCAGAAGCTGCAATGGAATTACGTAGAGTATTGAAACTAATGAAAATGCTACTAATAGATGAAGTGAGCATGGTCTCCAACCTAATGTTGGCTTTGATTCATCTCAGATTGCATGAAGTACTTAAAAATAATAACAAAGAACTCTTTGCAGGGAAACACATTATCGTTTTCTACAATTGACACCAGGGAAAGGTGAACCGATTTTTAAAACCTTAGGCCACCAACTCTGCCGGAAAACTGTTGGTAGCATAGGTAATGTTAACCTTTGACAACATTTCCAATACAGAGAATTAACTGAGAACATGCGGCAATCTGCAGATCTCACTTATGCCAACATCTTAAAAAGTATCAGAGTTGGTGTATTATCGCAAGAAGCACAAGCTGTATTGAAAAACCGGCATATACATGCACTTTATGGCGATAATGCATGTGCAACTGATGTTATGGAAAAAATAGTGCACAAAAATGTAAATTGTATGGCCTTAATGCCAACTCTTGCAAGCTGTTTCAAATTCAATGAAACAATGTTAAAGAAAGAAATGCAAGCAATAATAGAAATTAGCGCCACAGACAAACTAGACGTACATGGTATGACATTACCTATGTGTGAACAAGCCACAACAAGACTAAATGGTTTAGAAAATTCAATCTCCAACACAGCTGGGTTGGAAAAAATATTGAAATTATCATTAAATTGTAGAGTAATGCTTAAACGTAACCTTGACGTAGAGCAAAGACGAGTTAATGGAGCACTGGGCACAGTTGTTGGCTTTCAATCATACCAAAGTGATAGCAACATTCAGTTTGTAAATATTCGCTTTGATAAAGTTTGAGAAGTGAAAAGGATAGGGCGCTCAATTGCTTGATTCCTTCTCTTCAAAGACTTATATGTACGTAGAGAGCAATTTTCTCTACCTCTTGCATATGCAGTTACCATTCATAAATCCCAAAGGTCTTACCCTAGAGAAAGCATTGATATAGGAAACACAGTGTTTAAGGAAAGCATGAGCTACGTAGCATTATCACGCTTACGTACACTTGACGGTCTTTTGCTAATGAACTTTGATGCAAGTAAAGTGATAGCTGATATTCCTTGCATTCTAGAATACAATAGATTGCGTTCACTGTACACCCCTCATCTGAAACAATACCCTGTTCCAGATAAAGTGAAACATGGTAAAAGAAAAGTAAATGAAACAGAAATGCAACAGAATGCAACAGCAAATACCGCAAAGAAAAGAAAAGAAGCTAAAGTTTCATCAATTGCCGCAAACATAGAAGAACCTATTAGGGAATGTAAACCAGGCACGTCGGCAAAGAAGCAACAAGAAAAATCAAAAAATGCACTTAGATACAGAGCTTGCTGACCCATTCAAATTTACAAATGAAAGTGGGGTAAGTTGCTATGCAAATGTAGCAATGAATATTCTATTTCAATTGCCACACATTATTAACAATATTTACCTGCACAGTACAGACCAATTGTGTTTGCAAATGTTAGTGCTGCATAGAAATGCAATAAGCAATCCTGACAGCACATACAGTGTTCATGGAGTAAGGCAACAATTGGACGACTGTGCTGGAATGGTGAGATTCACTATGAACTCACAAGAAGATCCACAAGAATTTCTAATGTACATACTATTAGTATTAGAAAACAAAAGCATACCTGTAAATGAAATCTTCCAAATTTCGTACATGTGGAAACATACATGCACTCTCTGTAGCAAAGTGATACAGGAAGAAATCCCAAATGAGCGATTTGTGTATGTTTCCATACCAAATAGTGAGAGCATTCCATTTCAGCAACTTGTACAAAATGCAAACCATGGCAGATTATGCAGTATTTGCAATTCAGACAATCGTTCCACCTTACTGATACAATCACATAGTGCCTAAATAATACATATGCTTCTATGTTATAATGCAGATGGCACCAAAAACAACTGCAAACTGACTGGATTCACACACGGTCAAGTGTCACTTGGAAAGAAAACCTTTACAATAGTAGGAATAATCTACCATGCAGGAGATACAACCAATGCAGATCACTACAATGCATACATTAAAAAGAATTTTGGATGGTTTGAATGTAATGATAGCACCATTACTCTAAAGCAGAGGTTGCCAGCTAACCTAACAAATGCGTATTTAATGTTCTTGAAGACAATATCTACAGAATAATGTGTACTTCAAGATTGTCAATAAAGTATGTGAAAGACTACAAACAGTTAGAATACGCCCACAGGTATCTAACTACCCAACAGGATGGAAGAATGACACAAATAAATGATTATCACAGATTAATAGGTATCTAACTGTTACAAATCGGCAGGAAGGCAACAAAGAAAACATTAATGCGAAAGATAAAGGAAACAGGATATAACAACGACACAAATGAATGAGTATCACAAATCTGTAGGAACAAATGCACAGTTAGAATACGCCTACAGGTATCTAACTGTTGGTGAAAATGGTCAGGAAGGCAACAAACATAACATTGATCAGAAAGATGAGGAAAACACTGAAAGGAAAAAATGAAGTAGTTAGTACTATAGGAAATGAAGTTGTTTTTTAATACGACAAGGATTTTTTTCCCCAGACCCAAGGATTAGAAAAGCAAACACAGAAACCGAGCGCAATGCACAGTACACTTGTTTGTAAACTAAATATGAGGGTAAAAAAAATAATAAGTTAACTGTCTATTATGCAATGTAGTAACATTTTAAAAAAATGCAAACACTAACACACCTTTTTGTTTCATCACAGAAATGGAAAAAGTGATACTTCCGCCAAGTACGATAGCCAATTAAAAAAAAGTATGTGGATTCTGAACAAAGTAAGGAGTAAGTATATTGGCAGGCATTTTCTACACATAGGAATATACACGTCTAATCTATGGTACTAATATGCTGCAGTGCTTGTAGGCTGCCCTTCCATCTTCGGTGAGTAACCTACCACCTACGCCAAAATCAAGGTATAAGGAGTATAGTTCCTAACCACAACCATCGCTGCATGTGGAAACCATGGTCCTTGTAAATTAGCTGATTATAAATTTACTTTTCGGACCATCGTCTGCAGCCATGAAGTTAAAACACTAGGGCATCAACACAACTAGCACATTCTACCACACCCATATTGACTTGTAACTCCACTGCTTATGACTTCAGTCTTGCGTGCATGGGCTTTAGCCATGCACCCAAGATTGCAGGGCCTCCCCACAACCACCTCGGTGATGTGTGGTAGTGGGGGTTATTCTATAGGTGTGTTATCCTTCAGTACCTCTGCCCAGAGGCTTCCCTCCTAGCTGTATGTATGTACATCTTACATGGGATGGGTGTGCAGTGTCTTCCAAGTCTAGTACTTACCCCTTTGTTTATGGTTGCATAGCCTTTGGCCATGCACCCAAGACTGCACGCACTCCCCACAACTTGCCAATCAAAACACAACACTACATGTGTATGCATGGGTGGCACATGCAGCTGTGGTTGTGGCCAGGGCCTACAGTCTTGGAAGTAAGGCCTTTGGCCTTCGGCTGACGGCCATGCATCCAAGACTCTAGGCCCTGGCCACAACCACCGTAGCATGTGTCACCATGGCGACGTACTAATGAATATAATAATAGCCATTGGAAAAAATAATGCATTCACGGCATGTTGTCAATTTCAATGTTCCCCAACACCACATGTGTCCTTACAAATGTAACAACTCCCCCGTGCACTGCATGGGCTGAAATACTGGCCTTATTGGACCCTTCATTTTCTGTGCGTACAAGGAGGCCATAGAACATACGTCATTAAGTAGGTATAAGTGTACTGTGCGTACAAGATGTCCATAAAATTACATCATGACGACCGTCCCCCAGAACAAATACATTGATTACCCATATCTTAAGACTCTAGCCCCTGGCCACAACCACCGTAGCATGTGCCACCCATGGCAGCGTACTAATGAATATAATAATAGCCATTGGAAAAAATTATGCATTCACGGCATGTTGTCAATTTCAATGTTGCCTACCAATACGCGTGGGCTTTCAACAGTTACAAATTTCCTGTCCACTACATGGACAGAAGTGTTACAAATGTTCTGCCCACTACATGAACTGAAGTGCTATCGTTATTGCACCGCACATTTACTGTGCGTACAAGGTGTCCATGACGACCGAAGAACAAATGCATTGATCACCCATGTCTTACTGTCTGAATCTTTCCCAATGCTCTGTGACACAGCAAAATAGTTTCATGAAAAAAGCATGTGTACGCTGGTTGTTGCTCTGCTTTCCGCAGATCCAAGATGTCGGGCGCATCCAAACCATCTGACGCAGAACACGTCTCGCAGCAGCCAATGGGTAGAGACGTCGCATGTCCGCGGTCATGACGCCAGCCCCTTAGCCAATCGGTAGCTTGTTCGTCGACCGAACAGGGAAGTGTGACCGCGGAGCGAACATAGATATCACTAATTATTTCAGACCTACGTTTTGATAATTATAAAGAAACTGCATGGATGGTCACCAAATTTACAAAAGCACGCTTTCTGGACCAAGCCCCTGTACCTGCTGCAGATTTCGTCAAAATCCGTCCAGCGGTTTCACCTGTAGCCGTGCGCAAAGTTTTTCCCCCATTCAGTCTATGGGAAAAAAAGACGTTGGCCGTGTAATATATGTTCCTTTCCTTTGGGTGCAGTCACATCATGTGATACATAGCCATATGGTAAGTAGCAGCTTTGAAACAGAGCAATAGTTTCTCTGCATAAAGACAATCAGTTAGGTTATGAACTCTTTCTGCTACTACTTCTGGTTTTTTGTTTCCTTCACCGTCCCTGTATATACTCATATTTGCATGTGTTGTTGTCTCTTTGTGTTTTGTCTGTAATAATTATGTATTAAGTGGGTTTTATTATCTACTTATTACATGTTTCACAGTACGCAAAACTCTAATAAGAAAGCAGTTATCATTTAACTACTCAACATGGCAAGATTATGAATATGGCACCTTCATCATGTATGCTGCACACACTGCCTAAGTTTCTGCATGAGTAGCTTAGTATACTGGATAGAACTTTATAATAGAATGCTATTTATATCAATGCATTGCTTAATGCACTAAATAGCTCATGAGATTTATCCCAATGATCCTTGACAGTTTTTGGTCAGCATTATAAGAATCCCTTGTACAAAGTTTTCATGAAAAGTAAATGCACATGTGATGCCATCAGTGATGTCATCAATGACATTTGTGATGTCATCTTTGATGTCCTGGGTGTTAGTGTTAGCAGTGCACTGTGGCGCGAGTTATGGTTGCTTATCTTACCATAACTGCCGAATTTCAGGGGTTTTTCGGTTTTACTTTGAACCATAACGTCCCTTTAAAAAAGTTTTTTCACTGAATTTAATAGGTTTTTAGTAGCGCAACTTAACCATAACGTCCCTTTAACAAAGTTTTTACTGAATTTCATAGGTTTTTAGTAGCACAATTTAACCATAATATCCCTGACTTTAAACACATGTAACATAGAACATACTGAACCCCTAGCTAGTGATTTCGATGTCTGCAGACTACCGCCATGTCCGCGGACATATCGAAAATCTGAGCGTGGTGAATGTAAATTTAAATAGTGTGCCCCATTTCCCCTTTGAGGTTGGCTCTGAAAAGAGCCTTTTTCTTGTTTATTTTTGCAGATGCGTGACAGACACCTGTTTTTTTTTTCTTTTTTTTTCTTACTTTACTCCTAAAATCTTCACATAACCTTCTCCAAAGCAAACCTTACATTCCAAAACAGCATGGCATTTCCCATAAAGGATAAGGAAATGCCATCTTCTTTAAAATAAACAGCATTACTGGAATCAATATTCTCATTATTACAGAAGAACATACCAGCTCTAAGCATGAAGGCACACATGCCTCGGTTGATTACACACCTAGCATTGTTTTGCTGAGGACAAAAAACTGAACTATTGTCCCATATTGCCCTAGGTAGTAATCAAGAAACAATTACTTTGGCATTTGGAAGGATGTTCATTATTGCTTGAACCAAGTGTTCCAAATCTGCCAACATAGCAGGGGCACTGACATAGCCCAAATGGAAAGCACCATAGTGCAAAACTACCACATGGGGACTGTTCATCCTGCCCATATCTTCACAATCTTGTACAATTCCCTGTACATTGCAATCAGGCACAGTGCTCCACACCACCTCCACTCCTTTAACATCAAAATTCTTTGCAACATGCCTGCATTGAGCATACTGTTGTAAACCATGCACAAACATATCTCCAAGCACCAACACCCTGACTTTCTCCACTTCTGCCATCTTCACTACACATAGTGTCTTTCAACACAAATCCACAACCTCAATATCTGATTGGCTGATCCCTACAGTCTTTTTTCCATGCTGGATTTGCTGGAAAACCCCGGATGTAGCATGCCCTGTCCACGGACAGCCGCGGTGTCCACAGACCGCGTAACTCTTGGACAGCCCTTCTACCATTTCCACTTCACTCTCTGTGTCAGTCCCTCATTGCAAATATAATGTAAGTAACCCTTTAGATTATTTTATACCAGAATATAATAACAATAGCGTGGCATTAAAGCCCGGTTAAGTTGTACTTGTTCGTTCAATGTGGCATAGTGTTTTCTACCGCGCACTATCACCACCTAATTGGTCCCCTGTTGCTTAGAGGGCTCTGTAAAAGGCAGAGGACAGAGGGTGGGTTAATGGGAATAAGTTAATGTACTCCGTTGCACTATCCTCACTAGCAAATACTTTCATGCCCTAATAAATAAAATGAATATTTTTAATGAAGATCGGCTGGTGAGACTAATTTATGTTTTTTAAAACAGGTATGTCCTTCCGTACTGTCAATGCCACGATTTTCAGACCCCGGCCGACGGATTTTTTAACTGCCAGGTGCAGCTACTTCTAAACAACTTCATGACCCTCACCATTTTATGGGACAATCGCCAAGGATGCCCTTATGTTGGAACAGCCTTCCGATTATCAGTGCGACCATAGTGCCTCTTTTATCATGAACCAACCCCCTGTGTACCGCAAAGGAACAGCGCGTGACTCAAGATGAACTTTTGCGGATCGACAGCAAATACAAATGCAAATTGCTGAATATTCTCTAAACATTTGATGTCAAATAAAAGTACTTTACGAAATGTACAATCTTGCTGTTTGCTTTTAAATCACAGTTTCATATTCCGAATTGTGGCGCGCTGTGTTGTGAGATGATCTGTGTTGTTTTCCGGGTTCTGTGTAAAGTCGTGTAGGACTGGAGACGACTGGGCGCGTTTGGCTACGCACCCTGTACCGTCACGGAGAGAGACAGGGAATATGAATGCTTTGATAATGTCAGGCTTAGGGGCGGGAGATATGATTTAGTGTCGCAAAAGCAGGTCAGCCAGGTCGATGGGGCAAGTGATAGGATTATCACATAATGTCGGCGCACAGCAGCCTGATTTATCGTTTGTTTAGTGGACAAAAAGTCGGGTAAGGCCCATACGAAATTGTAATGTCAACAGACATAAGGAGGGTTCTTAGAACACTTTCAATCTGACAACGAACAATACGAACAGCGTTCTCAGAACACCCCCATTTTGTTTAATTGCAAACATTACCTCCACGTCCACTCTTCCTCGTCCCAGTACTTACTTCATGAGGCCCCTGCCTCCAACACAGGACCTTCTTCTATTTCTTTAAATTCCTATAACTCCTCCCCCACATCCACATCACTCAGTTTCATATTACCTAGCCGGAGCATGGGACCTTCTCCGCAGGGATGGTGAGGAGGGTGGTCAGTACTGTGACGAGGAAGAGTAGGACTAGGAGTAATAAAGATTACCGGTAAGTAATCAGAGCATTTCAGGACACCGCGAGTGTTCTTAGAACACATTCAACTTGCCAGAGTACAATACGGACAGCGTCCTCAGGACACCCCCATTTTGTTTATGTACGAACATTTAAGGACACCGCGAGTATTCTTAGCTCAATTTTAGCTTGCTTGCGAACAAAACGGACACATACTCCGTCCTCAGAACACCCCAACATTTAGTTTATATAGAACATTTCAGAACAGCCGTGTTGTCCGCAGACAAATCGAACACAACAAAAGTGTCTAACATATAAAAAAAACAGAACCTATCTGATACTCCCCCACCCTCCCCAAACATTCCACTAAATACAATTTTTAATCCAAGTTTCACCGTGCTTTCCGCGGTCGTCGGCGAATGCAAGATGGCGGGCGCCACAGAAAATCTGACGCGCTTCACGCACCACGCCGTCCAATAAGCGAACACGTTGCATGTCTGCGGACATCGCGCAAGCCGCTCGGCCAATCAGGGCACTGTCCGCGGAGTGAACCGGGAAGTCCGTCCGCGAACGGAGATATCACTAAATTTTTTGCCTTACATTTTGGTCATTTTTTAAAAAACTACTGGACGGATTTACACCAAATTTGCAAAAGCACGCTTTCGGGACCAAGCCCCCGCTCCTGCCGCAAATTTGGTGTAAATCCGTCCAGCGGTTTGGGCTGTAGGCATGGGCAAAGTTTTTTACCATTATGTCTATGGGAAAAAACAAAGGTTTTGGGACCCCCCTATAACTTTGCCCCCCCTGGACCAAACCTCTCCAAACTTCAGAGTGGGCCATATACTTTTTTTGCAAAGTTTGGTGAGGATTCATCCAGAGGGAGCGAAGTTATAAGCCACCCAAAAAATGCTCTTCCTTTGGAAACACCAACTTAACCATAACTACATGGACGGATTACTTGAGAAGGGCCTGGTATAGCAGAACTAAATTCACTGTCCAAAATATGATTGAACCCTGAACATTTTATTGAATCGTTTGGACGCTTCCTGTGGATTTTATCTTGATTTACACACATGCACATTTTAATCTTTCTTATACATATGTAATGTTTGTAAGTTTATACCGTGGACTTTAAAAAAAAAAATGTTGAATTGGATTTTGTATTACTATGCAGTTCTATTTTGTGTATGGTTTATGGATAATTTGCTTCCGAATAAACTTAATACGATGATATATATATATAATTTCAATGTTAAACAGCATGCAAGACGCTGTTCCAGCGAGCAGCACTCCACGTAATAGTTCCAAAGCACAAGGTTTTCCAAATATCAGATCACAGGCAGAAATAAAAAAATACTGCTACGCAGGTTGTGTATCATTAAACAACCTTTATTTTTATATTGAGCACTTTAAAAGGCCAATTATCTCAGTATAATCTTTTGCCAGGCGGCAGCCTGATGTGTTTCGACACAACCTAGTGGCTTGTTCACAGTTACTCCTCCCCAGCAGGAACTTCATTTTTAAAACACCACAGTGAAAAACATAGAAAAGGTGACTTGCATGCTTAACACCATAACTAGTGGCCATATTGGTTTGGGCTACTGAGTGTGATTCCAAATCTCGTAGTGTCATACCCAACCCAAGCCTATTAGTTTTTATTATATATATGGGTGTATATTTTCTTTATGTTATATAATAAAGCACTCTCATGGTTAGGAAAACAAAAGAAGTGAGCTTAAAAAAATATAAAAGCACACTTTCCAATGTTTCCAATGTAACGTATACATTCTTACCAATATCGTACCACTCAGTCCATGATATTTAGAAAGGGACCCTTACTTGCATAGTTTAGTGGAGCCTGCACTGAACAATGTACATTATTTAAAATGTCACATTTCTGCAATTCGAAAGATAAAAAAATATTCATAAAACCTTTTTCAAAATGCAAAGTCCATTTACAATAAATGTTTTTAAAGTGCGAGGTGCATCAAATAGGAAAATATTCCTAAACCATAGGCATTGGTTGCACATGCATGTTGCCATCATGGAAAATATGTTAACTAATATTTCAATGTGCAAAGACGCATTCCTATGATTTAAATTCATTTTGCATTCTCAAAGAAGCATTGTCATAATATAAAGTGCATAGTGCATTCCTATTAAATTCTCAGAACAACATTAGCATGATATAAGGTGCATAGTACATTCCTATCAGCCATATATGTCTTTGGAAATATAAATACAGATGCAAAGTGCAAAAACACATTCCCATGATCAGTATATAATTGCAAAATGCAAAGATGCATTCCTATGATCAATATGTCATACATAGTATGGAAGGGACATATATATGAGAAATGTGATATAACGTACCATGTGCAAATTTAGAACAGGGGATAAAAATCCAGGCACTTAAAAAGTAAAATTGCACGATTTTAGAGATTATAATGTCAGAAAATGAGATTAAGATAGTTCCGCTACTTAGAAGTCATACTAACGATAGATTACCATGAGTAGTTGGAACTACATATATACACTGATACCTAGGAGTATCCTTAAATAACAGCATCCAAGACGGTCCCGGTATCGAAAGACTCAGAAGCAAAGTTACTAACTTAGCTTCTCAAGCCTTGTTAATTAAACGGCGATACTGTTCCTTCTCACTTCGACCACTGATTGAATTCTACAAACTAAAAGTCTCGCCCATCTTGACCTACGCGGCAGAGGCAAACTTTTTTCTGAATCAAGAGGTCTGGAGACTGTTGGAAGGTCTATTTTGGAAAAGAGTACTGGGCCTACCGGCATCGATCCCAATTGAATGTGTCCGCAAAGAATTGGGCTTATCTTCACTTTATGTATCCATGGTTTGGAAATCACTGACACTCCTTGACAAATGTTTGCATCCACAGGAAAGAAGTGGTTTCCAGGCCATCAACGAAGCCATGGCAAGAAAACTGATCCCGGCTCTATCTAAATGGCAGTCTATCTATACAGATATTTTGAACCACATAGCCCTGGTACCTGAAAACCTTGTGCTAAACCCGCACACGGTAAAGAGGCGACTACTGGACTGGGATTGGATAGGTACCTTGGACAGACTTAGTGCCTTTCCATCAATAACCCAGGGCAAGGACGAGCACTACCAAAGAGGCACAGTGCTCCCGTATCTCGACAAATTTCCTTCAAGCACAGAAAGGGACAGATTCTTGAGATTCCGACTAAACCTTCTTCACACCAGAGAAGTTCTAGGGAGAAGAAATACAAAGGAGATGCAACCTAGCCTGCTGTGCCGTTACTGTGGGCTGGAGAATGAATCCCTACAACACCTGGTGATGAACTGTGTTACCTTATCTAGGCCCAGAGAAAAATGGTTAGGGCCGCACCTTCAAAATCTAACCACTCTATCCCTGCAAGACAGGTGGTCAATCTTAAGAAGGGGAGAAAAAGTCTCCAGGACCTTGGCACTGTTGAACTTTGTGCGAGAAATATTCACAGGACTGGATACCTAGCCATACTTTGTTTCTTCTTCCTTGTCTCTTTTTTTTTTTTTTTTTCCTTTTTACGCTCACCATCTATTCTCCCCTTCCTATATATACAAAATTGTTTTTTTTACATTCTTTTAAATGAAAGGAGATTTTGTTTAAAGTATGCATTTAAAGTTTTCTTAGAAACTAATTGATGCAATAAAAATAAAAAAAAAAAATAAAAAATATACACTGATTTATAATAGGTTGAGGTGTAGATAAAAATTGTATTGCAAGTCACCATAAAAGAGTGAGAAGTAAAAATTCATATGCCTTAAAGAAAGAAGAAAAAGAAAAATTCACACAAGTAACCAAACGAAAAGGAATATAATATAAGGTTGTTCAAGTTGATGATGATTACTTCCTGGGCTTTCTATACTTAGTTTAATAGAATCCTTATGTCCCCAAGAAGGTTAAAACTCTTCATCAATATTATGGCCAACCGGGGTCTTACTCTCATAATCGAGAATACATGTTGTCTCTTCTTACTGAAGTGTTCTCTCATTGTCTCCTCCCCTGGGGCCAGGAATGACCTTTTGTATACCAAAGAATATTAGACTGGCTGGATCTCCATTGTGAATTTCAGAGAAATGCTTGGCCATCGGATAAGTACAATCTTTATTAGTGATGGCTCTGACGTGTTGTAGGATACGTACCTTTAGCTTGCATTTGGTACTTCTAACGTACCACTTGAGACATAGGCACATTAAGACATACACCACCAACTCTGATTTACATGTGATTTTACTTTTTATATGAACCAGATGTTTCAATATGGGATGGACATAACTTTTGCAGTTATTTGCATATTTGCAAATTTTACACCTGGTACATTTAGAGAAGCCGCCTCCTGTTGTGGAAAGTCAATTAGTTCTTGTATCATTCTTTTCCACAGCCTTGTAGATGTTCACCAATAGATCTTTGATAGATGTACTTTTGCGAAAAGTAATGTCTGGATGGTCATTTAATAAGCTACCTATATCTTTGTCTGCTTTCAACACTTTCCAATATTTGGTTATTATCCGTTTGATGATTCTGGAGTGGCTTCCGAATGTCAAAATGAGTCTGGTGGTGTTTTCTTCTTCTTGTTTTGCCAGGTCTGTTTTTGATGTTCTTAACACTTTTTGTCTGTTCATTTCCCAGACCTTCAGATATGCCCTTTCAATGATCTTTTTAGGGTATTGTTGTTCTAAGAAATTTTGGGCAGTTACTTTACTTGCTAAATCAAAATCCATGATGTTGCTACAATTACGTCTGATGCAGAGGAATGTTAGTGCCTGTAATCTTTCTGTATATATTGGACTCGATTGTTTGTGCCTCTATCTTTACCTGCACATCCAGAAACACAATCGACTGGCGGCTGTGGTGTTCAGTGAACTTAAGATTCACGTTGTTGATGTTGAGCAATTTGACAAACTCACACGACTGCTCGGCTGTGCCGTCCAAAATGATGAATAAATCATCAATGTAGCAAAGCCACAATACGATTTTCTCAGTATATTTTTCATTTGCTTCTTCCCATACTGTGGTTTTCTCCCAATGTCCCATCATTAAATCCGCATATGGTGGTGCGAAGGTCGTGTCCAACGCAGTTCCCTGGATTTGGCAAAAGGTTTCATTGTTGAATATGAAAATATTGTTTTCCAAGCACATTTTAATCATTCAAGGATCATCTGTGAATGTTGTAGGTGATTAAGAGATCTAGTATTGAGAAAGATTTGACAGGCGAATATCCCATCATTGTGTTTCCTAGACGTGTATGAGGACACCACGTCCATGGTTGCCAGTAAATAGGTGGGTTCCCAAGGAAGTTCATCGATATTCAATAAGAAATCCGTGGTGTCCCCCACATATGATGGTTATGTGGATACGAAAATGCAAAGGACCTCATCTATGATTTTGGACATATTTTCCAATAGCAGCCTGCACAGGGTCACAATCAATCTCCCTGGTGCTTTAAGGGGATTCCTATGGACTTTGGGGAGGAAGTAAATGGTAGGAATAACAGAGTTATTAGAAAATAAGAATTTCACCATTTCTTCCTCAAGAATATCTGCCTTTTGCCACTTAGTTAGGAAGGTCCATACTTCTTTTTCCAATTGCTTGATAAGATTATTGCTTAATCGTTCATACCAGCTCGCATCATTTAGTTGTTTGTAAGCTTCAGCAATGTAGTCGCATTTATTCATTATGACTATGTTGCAGCCCTTATCTGCTGGTTGTATTATGTATTTGTCAGGCTTTGCAATATCTGTTAAAAAATGTTGTTGTTTTTTTGACAGATTGCTTTGGGTTTGCCTCTCAGTTCTTCTTCTTTCTTCTTTTAAGTCATCAATCACTACATTAGAAAAAGCTTTGATGTGGCTGTCCTGGGCACTTTGCGGGTTAAATTTCGATTTGCACCTTAATTTACTTGTTGATGGCCAGTCTGTACAGATGCCGGGTCTTTCCAAATTGGTAGCAAATTCATTACTCTCTATGTGACTTTCTTGTTCTAAGTCATGCAGAGTTATCAAAGTGTCAATTTCTGCAATTGTAATTTCCGTCTTTCCTTCTTTTTGTATGTCGAAGTGGCAAAGAATTTCTTGAGTCGCAGTTCACGAATGGATCTGTCCAGATCTATCCTAGTTTAGACATAATTGAAACTGGTCAATGGACAGAAATTCAATCCCAGTTTCAATATTTTCATCTCTTTTGCAGTAAGAGAGTGATCGGATAGATTAATGATCTATTATTTATTTGTAGCTTCTGTGACATGCGTTATTTCCCAGAGCGCAGCGATCTTTGTGGCAGAGAGCTGTTTGAATTTGTTGCCCCTCTGCCCCCTCCTCATTTTTTTCTCCCCCCTCTTCCTCGTCCTCTTATGTTGGAGAGTCCTCCTCGAGTTTTTTTGTTGTTTGTCCGCCCGTCCTGACACAATAGTCTCATTTCCTCTAAAAAAATGTAGGCGTATGGTAGGTTCTTCTTCTTCGCCTTCAGTAACAACTGACTCAGAGGTAGAGGCTGTTGATTCCTTATGGTTTTCATTCTGGACTATAGGGGCCATATGCATTTCCTTAGTTTTTTGTCTTATATGGTGGAATCGGTGCGCAAACGTGTAAACGCGACCTTGTTCATAATCGCCTTTGTCTCTTAAAAATGTACGTTGCTTCCTCAATTTGATTTCTTCCTCATATGTTTGTAGTCCTGATTCAATGCTAGCTTGGAGTTTCTTTCTTCTGTTTCTTTTACAATTTTCCATTTTTCCTCCAAATCCTCGATTTGTTTTAGAATTTTTATGCGATCATTGCCAGCATATTTCACTAATAACTGTAAAAATATTTTTGAACAGTGATTAGTTGCATCGCCCCATTCTCCTAGGATTAAGGGATCTTGCTCCTCAAATGATGATATTGTGAGAATTCTTAACCCACGCGGTATCCTGCCCACTTCCAGGTAGTTTTGCAAGGAATGTTCTTCCGACTGTTTGCTAATCTCTTTTTTCAGAGCCTTTTCCAAGTCTTTTAACATTGAAATTTCATTATTGAACTTTAATTTGTCTATTGTTGGCATATCCTTTTCTTTGGTAGTTGGTAAAGTTTCATTGAACAGGGAAGTTGCCTGTTCCTTTCTTGCTGCCTCTCTGCTGGCTTGGGAAGCAATAATGGAGAGAGTTAGAAATCAACTCTATGTTGTTGTAGCTGTCAGTGAAAGAATGTTTTTTTAAGTTTGGAACATTAGTAATCTCCAAATGGGATTGTGGTCGCAATGTAACACTCTAGAATTAGTGTATTCCGACACGCTTCCTTTTATGGGGGAACTCACATTTTTAACATTCAAGAAAAAATGTTTTTCAGCATACTAGTAAGTCAGCAGGGGCACTTACCAAAGCAGTCTTCACTTCCTGCGCCCTCTGACACTTTCAGTTTATGCTGCATACGGCGTTCCTCCTCCGACTGCCGCAGAAAATGAATGTTATAGGCAATCCTTTGGCGAGTTCTCGGCAGCTTTGGAAAGCAAAAAAAAAAAAACACCACATCTGAAATGCTTCCAAGCGCGTTCTGGCCAGTATTGAAACGCTGGTGCTTCTCCGCGCTGCAACGTGGTCAGCGTGAAAATATTTCTATGTTAACCAGCATGCAAGACGCTGCTCCAGCGAGCAGCACTCCACGTAATAGCTCCAAAACACAAGGTTTTCCAAATATCAGATCACAGGCAGAAATCAACAAAAACTGCTATGTAGGGTGTGTATTATTAAACAACCTTTATTTTCATATTGAGCAGTTTAAAAGTCAAATTATCCCAGTAAAATCTTTATATAAATAAAATCTATATATGTTTGGAAACTTGCTGATTTACTCCATTGAGACCAGACAAATTGTTTGAGTGGCACTCTCCACAGCGATCACCAAATAAGAGCTCAGGATCCATAGTGTTCCATACAAAGTAATTCTTCCTTTATTAGATACAAAGTTTTTCCAGGAAAATCACATTATAACCAATTAAAATATGACCATAAGTGCGGTCCTCCCAAAAATAAGGCAATGAATATTGCTGAGGCGTTTACGCGTTTCGCACCTGACTCGCCGCTTGTTCAGAGCAACCAGTCTCTTTGCAACAACTCTTTAAAAAGAGAAACAAACATGGATGAGGTTAGCAATGGAAAGAGGACTGGGGATCAGGTTTATTTGTTTCACCCAATAACGTGTTCGTCATGTCGGCCATCTTAGCCTAGTTAATTTTCATTAAGGCGAAATGGTAAAGTAACTTTCATTACTCGTATCAGTACAGTGCATCAAATTGACACAACACATCTCAACTTAATCGAGTGCATGGTACAAATCCACATTTTTACATGATACATTTAGGACTCCAACACCAAAACCAAGTTAATAGAGAAAAGTTCCCAACATTATATAGTGGTTGCGTTAGTGCTGGGTTGCATATTTCACCAACTAATTCTCATAGTCGCATAGTGCATCATGCAGTCATAGCATATCAACATTGTATAGCAATTGTCTTGATATGGGCAAAATCTTCCTCGGGGCCACACTTTATCATTGCTACCACAATTATTTGTCACTCTTCTGCATGTTATTGGGGGCTTATTTACACTCAACCATACGGGGTGTAACTGCCTAATCACAAACTCATTTGTGCAATGCGATCATAGTTGGTTAATGGTACCTCAGACTGATCTGTGCTTTTACAAAAGCCATATAATAAGTACCCAGGTCGCACAATGCTTTTCTTTGTCACCAGAGCGTTCACGAATGCCAGGCGCCAACTTGCTTCCAGTGTCTCATGATCTTGAGTTAGGTTGCCCTGCTGGCATCACTCCATATTTCAAAGGTAAAGTCTTTCAGTCCCATACCGCCTGCAGTTGTACAAGCAGCTTTGTTTATTTTTCTCCATACAGCTAGTGTCTTTCAAGCCTCTGGTTTTTCACTTATCATTTTCTCAAAGGGTGTTTGCTGATTTCTTGGCCCACCCCTTTGAGCGCGATAGTCTAAATCACTTTCTTTTGTTGCTTCAACAAATAATTCATTCTTGCACTAAGCCGTGAGGCTTCTGGATCATGGCTAATGTGCAGTGTTCATGTTATACTCCAAAGCCCCGCTCTGCATGTTGTCTCTTGCAAAACGGCTAAGCGCTTTTTTTTCAGTTTTGCTTCCATCTGGAATGCCATAATGTCTTTGTCAGTTACTCCAGCCCTGGCAATGTAGCTTGCATTTTTAACCAGCTGTGTATTTTCACTTCTCAAAGCGCCTAGAGGTTTCTTCTCCAGTGCACAGCGCTTTACTTCAGTTCACATCACATGGAGCACTGGAATGCAGCTTGCACAGCAATGTCGCTTCACTTCACATCACATCACATGGTGCATGGGGATGCAGCTTGCACGGCAATGTCTCTTGAAATGGGCAGCTGTCTTTTTCTTAGCCCATTCACAGATGCACAGGTTCCCCAAATGTTCAGATGTGATGTGCCCATCTGCCATTCTGCGTGCAGCATTTGTTTTCCTTCCAGTGTTGATACTGGGCAAATTCTTTACTTGCATACATCATCATGTGTAAGGTAGATTGCGCTCTTTTTATTTTCTCACTCACAGCAATTATTGCCTTCAGTTCTGTTTCAGCATTTCTGTCTTTGCACCCCCCCCTTCCTCAGTTTTTTGCTCACACTGACGGTGTCTCTCACAGGGGATGGAATGCAGGAATGTCAATGTTTATCTTTCGCGCAGCAAGCTTATCTCTTTGCTCTATAACTCTTAAACTGTGGCGGCTTCAATGGAAGGCACTCTTTTCAGACAGTTCATCCAGATTAACTCTTTCATGCACTGCTTTTCTCCAGCAACTCAGAAAAGCTCTCATATCTGCCAGCTTCTGTAAACACCATTTCACTAAACAGGAGCGCAGTATTCTGCTTTTTTCTGCCTTCCTCCAACAGTTTTTTTTTCCTTCGCGCACCTCGCCCAAGACAGTGCAAGTTATCTTCAAGGCACAAGCTCTGCACACACAGCAAGACTCTTATTTTCAAAAGAGGCACTTTCTCTTGTCATCAGATTCTACTCCATGTAATTTTGCAAAATGTCAAAGCGTCTTTTAGCCTGTTTTGAACTGATTAATGTCCCATTTAAAAGCATATGTTTTTTTTTCTTCTTCCTCGTAACCTTGTAGTTTGGCTTCACAAGCTCACTCCAATGCAATGTGCGATCTATCAAAAGAACCCACAACCCACTAAATCTTTGTGCTGTCTTATCACACACAGATTTTTCATTCTGTTGTACCATTGCCAGAATATAATCACTTATTTCAGTGCATTTAAAAAAATGCCATGTTTAGTGCAGCTCCCTGCACGTTTTTCTTTCTCTACAAGAGCAACCCACACTCTATATTGCTTGTGGGCTGTTATTGTGTCAACAACATTTTTCACCATGTACCACAGTCAACAGGTCACTATTTCCAAAAACATACATCAGTTATAAGGCAACAGTATAAATCCATGGCATATCGTGGGAACAGTCAAAAATACTCCAGGGGCAATTTAGAGGCAATTTAGAAAAATATAAATTGTTTTTTTTTTCCCCCCAAACCATTGCAAACTGATTCTGCAATTTCAAATCAATACACAAAAATCGAAAATCCAAATAACATCACTCACTTTCTTTTTTTAAGTGAGTCTCTCACCCATTATAAGCATGGCACAGCTTAAAATGCAATATAACCATTTTAGTGTGTTTCCTTTAAACAGAATTCGCCACCAGCACATGGAATTTACAGTTGCCAAAAGAAAAACAAACCCTTTAGGCTCTCAGCACAGATGTTACTCTTTCTCCTAAACACGGCTCATTCCCCACGTTATCTTCAGGAATGTCAACACTTCAAAAGCATACATTAAAAAAGCGAACCTTCGCCTCCGTACATTACAGCCCCCCACTCGCTAGCACACTGGGGCTGAGTCAATGGTTAGATTACTATTCACAATTTGCATGTCAAATCCTCGCAACTATTTTTCCCTGCCCTCATGACAGAATAGAGATGAGAACTCCGTCTCACTTTGCATTTCAAATTACAACTTTAAACTAGGGAAACCGCATGATAAAATTCTTTCCTAATTGAACATACATCTTTCTTGACCATTAATCGGAGCGCTTTAAACATAGCCGTTTCCCGCTTGTTTATCTCCTTGTACTCCCTGGCTCCATTCCCAAGCAATAAGTCAGTCACGACTGATTTACTGAAGGGAGTCTTAACCACACAAGCTATCGGCCACGGCAAGCCGACACAACGCTGCTGTCTTTTGAAGTCTCAGAGCTGCAGTGAGACCACCAAGGAAATGCGACAGCCTGCTCCTCACTCTGCACTGTGTTCTCTCACACAATTTGTCATTTCACAGCAAGGCACTGCTCTTCACAAATCCTACAAAGCTGCCACCAAATGTCTTGATATGGGCAAAATCTTCCTCGGGGCCAGCCCTTTGAGAGCAAAAAATACCCAATTCAGCCCAAAATACAGGTTCTATTGTGCTGAGCAGTGAACTCATGCTAGTGATAAATGACACCTTCAATAAGTTTTAGTATTTATTCTAAACAGTGAATTTCATATACATTTTGGGATTCAAGTTAGAGAAGATTACAAAGCACAAAACTTAGAGAAATGCAAAATATAGAGAAACATAGAACTTAGATAAACATAGAGAAACATAGAGAAACACAGTCTTACGCCCCTTCAATCAGCACTGGGAGACCCTGGCCCTCATAAGCTAGCTGTAACAAGCCCCGCTCAGAGGACAGCGCTGCTGGGTGCCGTCAGAGCTCCAATTCCGGGCACTTGATCTTGCTCGAACCAAGTCCACAGGACGATCTCCCACCTGAGTCATGTGAGTATGCATATTTTATAATCTCGTGCTGTCCGTCCATGACGCACAGTTCCAGAACTTTCCCTGTGCAAAATATAGGCTGGCTCATGGAAAAAACCCAACTCTGTTAATTTCCACTGTGCTCCTTCTTCTGAGCCCCTCCCTGGAGCCCATCTGTGCGAAAGCTCAGGAATGTCTTATCAGTGCCTTCCCAGAGAAAGGGAGATTAGTTTACAGGGCTACCGTTAGAGAGGCAGAATATTCTAAGGGAAGCCGAGATGTATTAACCCTATTAGAGCAAGCTCTAAAAGGCATGAACTCATAGTTTAGTGTTCATAGCGCTTAAGACTGGCTATTTAAGCGCTATATAGGTGCCATAATGTTCCAAACACTCCAATATTGTCTATTAGCTACAGAGCTCGGGGCCCTCGCCCTGCCTGCATAATGTGACCTATCACTCCTACTAGGCCTGCATATTCCTTGTAGCTCACTACTGCATAATGGAAGTGCTACAACAGACTACTGTCAGCATTTTTGGCACATACTTTGAATACACTATTGGCTTTCAGCGGCTAATGCTGTCACCTAAAGCCCTGATTGGCAAGGTTGCAATTTTGTGTATCACTACAGCAATCTCATTGATAATGAGTTGCATATTACACCAACTGATTCTCCTAATGTATACTGCATCATATAATCACAGCATATCTAAGTAGAATCAGAAACATAATACAAACCTTGGCTTCAGCCACTTCCATATATAATTTATAAAATACAACAGGATAACAAGTAAATGGCTCCCAATGTGGGCATTGTGCAGAGTCCGATATCTCATTGGGCCACGATTCATCATAGTGTCTAATCTAAACAGATTAACTGCCCTATTATCTGTTTGCATCACTGTGAATAGTACATAATGGCCCTCATTAGGACTCCTGCAGAAAACCCTGGTGCTATTAGCACCATGGTCGATGCCGGAGTCCGCCATGGCGGAATGGGGAATTACCACCCCATTCCAAGGTTGGCGGGGCGGTAATTCCCCATGCCACCATGGCCCTTCCCCATTCCCATTTTTGCCCCATTAGGCATAATGGGAATGAGGAAGGTGGTAAGTACGGTACCGCAAATTGTGATACCGTACTTACCTCGAGAGTCCTTTTGCGAGCCCCTACTTTAACGGCTGGTCTAGACCAGCCGTTAAGGTCGGGTCCCGCAAAGGGACCTTGTAGTAAGGCGTTAAGGGTTTAACTGCGCCGACACCTTTTACGGCGCCGTTAAACCCTTAACGCCAGGGTCCTAATGAGGGCCAATGTAGTACTGAGTGGTGTAGTGTGTTCTCTCCACAGGAAGTATTTGCGTATGCTAGCGTTGTCATTACCTTGTTATAATATAAAGTGCATCGGGCAGTAGCAGCATGACCAAATGCTCAATATATCTCCATTTGCTTGCCTCAGAAAGTATTTGCATTGGTTGGCGTCCTTATTTAATCGTTACCCTATAAATTGCATCGTGTAATAGCAGCATGACCAAATTCAAGTAAAGTGCAAAGTGCAAACCTACCATCATCCTTGCATCGTTGCCATATAAAGTGCATCATGCAATAGCAGCATGACCAAATTTTAGTAAAGTGCAATCCTACCACTTGGTTGCAATACCTTTAGCGCTATGCATGCTTGTCCAAATAGAAATATATCTCCCTTTGTTTGCATCATAAAGTGATTTGTGTAATAGCAGCATGACCAAATTCGAGTAAAGTGCAAGGTACAAACCTACCACTCGGTTACAGTACCTAGGGTGCTATGCGTGCTTGTCCAAATACCAATATATCTCCCTTTATTTGCATCATCATTACCACACTTTGTCTACCCCAGCCCGACCTTATTACTGTTTTTCCTGACAGAGTATAGATTGCATCGTAAAATAGCACAATGACCAACTACAGAATAAAGTGCAAAGTGCAAAAAAAAACCACTCAGATACAATGTATAAAGTACTGTTCACACTCGACCAAAGTGGCCACGGAACCATGTAATCATTACATTACTGCATAAAATGCTATGTCCTCTTTGGTTATGTGATTTTCTGTTCAGTGTCCCATTAACAATGCCGAACCTTGTTGTTTTCTGAGTTATATGTTTTGTTCAATTAATGCGTTGAACAAAGTGCATTAACAACAACCACCAATTAAAACCAATTTAAAATCTAATTCAACAAAACAGAAGTAGCAATAATTAAAATCTTTCATAGTCATGGCTTGCATATTTTATCCAAATCCAGAAGGGGGTGGCAGAAATGCAACTAGAGTCAGACTCAACGGTATTAAGAGTTTAGCATCCCAGAAACGTGTACAGCTCTTCATCAATGTTATGCCCACTTGGTTGCTTGCTCTCAATATCAAGGATGCAACAAGTTTATTTTTGCTGTAACATCTTCTCTTTGTCACCTCCCCTGGGACCGGTATCTATTTTGTGGATACCAAAAAATCTGAAACTGTATGTTATTATTGTGGCAATCAGTGAAATCTTTGGCCATGGGTAATTAGCATCCTTGTGTAAAATGGTTTGCGCATGTTGTTGTATGCATTTTCAGTTTACACTTTGTGCTGCCAATATACCATTTATGGCAAGCACACGTGAACACATAGACCACATAATCAGTCTCACAGGTGATTTTTTTCAGCTATCAAAACTGTGTGTTCTGTGATAGGATGTATGAATTTGTCACAATTTGTTGCAAATTTGAAGATGTTAAATTGGGTACAATTCTCTTCATCTCTGGGCATAAAACTTTGGACCAATGTATCTTTTAGTGACTTATTTCTTCTAAAACTAATCGCTGGGTGGTTTTTAAGACTTTTGACCAAATCCATGTCTGCCAACAGAATGTTGCAATGTTTTTTTTTTAATTTGCCTGACCATTGTTGCTTGGAAATCGAAGGTTAGGATGAGACGTGTGCTGTTTTTATCTGCCTCTAGTTTCTCCTCTTTTGACATCCTACAAGCAGGCTCTATCTATCCAACTGTCTTGCTTTTAGAAAGGCTCTTTCGATTACCCTTTTTGGATACATTTGTCTGTGAAAACCTGCCGCCGTTATTTCACTCTCCTGGTCATAGGTTTCTAGCAGGGTGTTGTTCCTTCTTAGCCTCACATACTCACCATATGGGACACGCCAAATCAAATGTATGGGGTGTCCACTGGTAGCATGTAGCGGTGTTTTTGATCCAGTGTTTGTCCTATGCAATTCACAGGTCATGGTCTCATTAACGATTCTTATATTTACATCCAGAAAGTTAATTATTGACCCTGCTGTGAGTTTCTGTAAATCTTAGGTCGTTGAGATTACAATGTAGCTTTTTAACAAACTCTAACCAGTCCTTCTCTGTCCCCTTCCAGTTTATAAAAAGATTGTCAATGTATCTTAGCCACTGGTAAAATAGCTCAGTGGGTTGAGCGCTCGCTGCTGCAATCTGAGTGTGATTTGCAGGTCGCAGGTTTGAATCCCGCCAAGGCCAACTCAGCCTTTCATCCTTCCGAGGTTGATAAATGAGTACCAATTTTGGTTGGGTGATATTGAATGTAAATATGTGCTCTGTAAAGCGCTTTGGATTAAGGCGCTATATAAATAACACATCATAATACATAAACATTTTGTGTTTGTTCCTTGTTTTTATTGGCCCACATCGCCAATTCTTCCCATGCACCCATCGTGAGATTGGCCGAAGCAGGCGCGAAGTTCGTACCCATCGCAGTACCCTGTACTTGTTTAAAATATTCATCATTGAAAAGAAAGACATTGTTCGTCAGACACAGATCGATCGTTTCCATCACCATTTTCGCGTGTTCAAGGAAATTCAGAGACTTACTGTTCAGAAAATGTTGGCATGCCTTTTTGCCATAGTCGTGTCCGATCGAGGTGTACAATGAAACAACATACATAGTTGCCATTAGGTATTCTGTGTCCCATGGTACACCTTCAATTCGGCAGAGAAAGTCAGTGGTGTCCCTTATACATAATGGAAGTACAGAGACAAAAGGGAACAATACCTCGTCTATACATTTGAACACATTTTCCAGTGCTTAACCTATTAGGCACACAATTGGTCTCTCGGGTGTTTTAAAAAAAATTCTTGTGCACTTTCGGGAGAAAAAATATAGTGGTTGTTATGGAATGGGAAATGGTCAAAAACTTACAGGTCTCTTCTAATTGTATTCCCTTATGTCCCCATTCCAAGAGATCCAAATTGGCAAGGGGGGTCCAGGGAGTCCCTCTGCCAGACATAAGTCCTGGTTACGAGAGACTTACCCCTTGCTCACTATTCTTAGAGAGGCACAGCTCCTCCCTACTGATGAGGTCCAACCAGACCGAAACACGTGTCTGGGGATGCTGTTGGTACTCTTGTTCAGAGGAGAATTGCCTAGCATTTCGGTGCTGGACTGCCCCAGGGCAGGACAAAGACTGATATGTTTGGGATATTTCTTCTCTGTGAAAGATAGTGAGCTAAAGACTCTGGGTAAGTCTCTCGTAACCAGGACTAATGTCTGGCAGAGAGACTCCCAGGACCCCCCTTGTCAATTTGCATATTTAAGTAACTTTGGGTCTCACCCTAAGTTACTAGGGGAATCCAGACGTGGACCCCTTGCTCACTATTCTTAGAGAGGCACAGCTCCTCCCTACTGATGAGGTCCAACCAGACCAAAACACGTGTCTGGGGATGCTGTTGGTACTCTTGTTCAGAGGAGAATTGCCTAGCATTTCGGTGCTGGACTGCCCCAGGGCAGGACAAAGACTGATATGTTTGGGATATTTCTTCTCTGTGAAAGATAGTGAGCTAAAGACTCTGGGTAAATCTCTCGTAACCAGGACTAATGTCTGGCAGAGAGACTCCCAGGACCCCCTTTGTCAATTTGCCCATTCCAAGAGAAACATTTTCAAGTTGTGTTCAAGTTCTTTCACAGGATTTGTTGTTATCCTCGTATAACATCTTTTGTCGTTAAGATGTTTGTACGCTTCCTTAATATACTCATCCTTATTTTGTAGAGCTATGTTCCGCCCCTTCAGAGGGTTTGATGACACAGTTTTTCAAATCTTGTAGTTCTTTCAATGCTCACCTGTCCCCAATGTCATGTCTTTAAGGTTTTTGTTCTTCATTTGCTTGCACATGGTTTTCAGGTCTTCTATCACCAAGTATTGAAATGCCTCGATGTTGCTTCCCACATTGGTGGTTGGATTGAATCTGGATTTTTGTTTAACACTACTTTCCGCCATCCAGTCTGTACTATTGCCCAACTCGGCCAAATCAGTCACTTCTTGTTCTTCACCCACGTTTGTGACTTTTTGCAGTTCCATTAGATCTGATAATATATCAAGTTCTTTTATAACAATATCTGTACTTCCTTTTTGTACTGCTTTCTTTCGTTGGCTCCACATATTTGTTGCGAAGAATTTCTTCAGACGGTCCTTGCGTATGAAATGTTCCAGATCTATTTGCATCTGAACATAGTCATTTTTTGCATTCGGGCAAAAGTTGAGTCCCAAACTTAATATTTTGTGTTGGTTGGCAGTTAAGATGTGATCAGATAGATTTATTATCTTGAAACTGCCCTCATTTTGTTCACATGTCCCATCTATTTGCCAGAGCGCAGAGATCTCGCCGGGGTATTGTTCGTTGAGCTTCCTGCTCCTTTTCCCTCTCCTCGTTTGTTTCAGCCACGTCCCCCTTTGCCTCGATTTGGATTTCCACCTGTTGTCTGCTTTTTGCCGTCTTGGCATAACAAGTGCATTTCATATAAAAATTGTGGACAGGTGTTGGGTTCTTCTGCGTCACTGCCGGTCAAATCCAACTCTGATAATGATGTAGTTTCACTGGTACTTGCTGTTACTACATCAGTAGATGGGGATGGTTTGTTCAATGTTGCTAGCCTTAGTTGATCAAATCTCCTTGCGAAGGTGTAAACCCTTCCCTTCTCATAGTCTTCCTTGACCCTTAAGAATTTTCTTTGATTCCTTTGTTTAATTTCTTCTTCGTATACGTACAAGTTTTTTTCCCATTGCATTCTTTAATTTCTTTCCCTCTTCTGTTTCTGCTATTTGTTTAAGTTTATTTTCCACTTCTGCTAATTTCTCTAAAAGTGTTGTGGGATCACTGCCTGCATATTTGATCAGCAGATGTATCAAGGTTTTAGAACACCCATTGGTGGCTTCGCTCCATTCCTTTAACATCAATGGGTCATGTTCCTCAAAGGGTGGGATTGTCAAAATCCTGAGGCCCCGAGGGATTCTGCCAACCTGTATATAGTTTTTTAATGAGTGTTCTTCCCACCATTTACTTACTTTTTTACATTGTAGTTTCTCTAATTCTTTGAGCAGATCGATTTCACTGTCACTTTTGGGCATCGTAGCAGTGGGTGCAATTATTTTGCTAATCTGTAATGTTTCATTAAAAAGTGTTAGGGTTTGTGCTGTTCTTGTTGCTTCTTTATTTAATTGGGAATTGGCCATATTTGTGATTCCCTGGAAAGCAAATGTATGGTGTATACGTCTCCCAGCTTTATAGTCTATTTCCAATAGTACGTTCCGTCTGGGAAACAGAAAAAGGCTCAGCCGTGGAACTTTAACACACAGTCAAATAGATCTGTGCAAGTTGTGGACTTAGTCAGAAGAAAAAGGCTTGCACTGTGTTCCTATTGAACTATTCTTGTGGCACTCTTCCACCTCCCTGCATTTCAACAACAGTACTCACCCTGCTTTGCCTTGCCGCCCATTATCCAACGTGCAGTTCCGCGCGGCTTCTGGGTTTTCCTGAGTTGTAGCGCTATATATATATACATATAGAACAAAGCATTTTCTCTCGGGCCAGACAGTTGTTCAAACACAAACAAAAGATCGAGGCACTCAAGAGTAAAGGTGAAAAAAGTGCAGCCAATGCTGTAATTTAATTAAATCAAAAAAGGTGATAGAAGCGAGATATCAAATTGCTTGATCCTAATTTCAAGATCACGGCAGATAACTAGAAGTCAGAATTAAGTTGCCATGCTTTCTGTCCGTGTTTTGGACTTCTTCAGACATGTTAAACTCCATATATTGCAATGCTTCTCTAAATAAAGCTTTGCATGGAAAACACTTCCTGTTCACTCACTCGTCATGTGACTTTACAGGTAATCAAGCTACTATATGAGAAACAATGCCATCATCTTGGACTAGTGGCCATCAGTATAGTTCTATATAACATGACATGGTTCCTACCACATTCTTACATACAAATTGTTGTCAAAGCTCTTGTTAACTTACACTACCCATTCAAAGCAACAATTCAATTTCAATTTGAAGCTGAAAGTGCAAGTGCATTTTAAATGGAAGCCAAATTAATGTATCTGCATCCAATGATCCAAACTCCAGCTCACGTTCAGAACAGATACAAGTGTACGATGAGAGTAAAAGCACAGGGTAGACTATTTTCCAATGTTTTTTTAGGTGTTATTTTAAGGCCAGAGTGTATACATTTCACTAAGTGAATACTTAAGACACATGATCCAATAGTACATAAGTATTCATTATAATTTCATGATTTCATCAAGCGCATGTGCAGGTCTTGATACCTCCATAAAATTTCAATTCCAAAGTATAATGAAATGTGGGAGATAATTTCTCAAAATGTAATAAGATGTATATTAATGATCGTTATACCTTTGTTATAATTGTTAGTAATCAAAAAGAGAACAATCAAATGTAGAACAGAGCCACAGTTAATATAATCAAATATGTCTGCAAATATACAAGTGCAAAATATGCTCAAATGTGCAAACAGGCAATATACAGTGCAAATGGCTATAGATGATGGTTGTGACCATTCTCAGTCAAATCTGATAAAAAATGCAAGTGCAAATTATGCCTATTAGTGCAAAAAGGCACTGTTAAGCTACAAAGTTGCAATCCTACAGCCCTTTCAAATGTACAAATAGCTAATCATAATATAATTGACATACTCCAACATAATCATATCATTCTGAAATGCAATAAAATAGGGTATCAAAAACTAATATAAGAAAGCAAAACCACAAAAGAAATGAAAAAAATTATGAAAATGTAACAAACGTCAATCAAATTTTCTATATCACTTTAGCAGAAAGAGATTAATAATGTTCACCAATGTTTCTGGTGGTTAATGTAAAAAAACATATCGTTCTTCATCACCGTTGAGGACTTTGGGTTTCAGAGTCTCAAAACGTATGATCATTTTAGATTCTAGTTGTCTTAGTTTAACTGTTTATTTCCTGGTCTGAGATGCTCCAGAATGTGAGCTAGACCAACAAATGTCATACACCGAATATCTCTGTTATGTTTCTCCATAAAATGTGTGGTCATTGGATAATTGATATATGCACTTTTGACCGCACAATAGTGCTGTAAAATCCTCAATTTTAAAGGTCATATCATTAATCTTATATATCTAACTCCACACGTACATTCAATCATATATACAACAAACTTGGACAAACAAGTGATCTTATGTTTAAAAGTTCTGAATTTACCACCAGAGATCTCGATCTCGGAATATGTAAAAACAAATTCACAAATTTTGCAATGATTACATTTAAAGAAACCCATGGTTGAAATGTTTCTATATAACCAATTTTTTATAGGTGAAACAGCTCGGATTAAACTAAGGGCCAGCAAGGTTTTTAAAGAAGGTGCTTTGGAGAAGGTAATTCGGGAAGAAGAACTTAGTGCCTGCTTCAAGTCTCAATCACACTATAAAATTGGCCAATGATTGGAGAAAATTGACCTGATGTTATTAGCTTGATGGGTGTATGCTGTAATACATCTATCCTCAGCTTTAGCAGTCCCTTTTTTCTCTATTGTAAGAAGTTCATTCATATTCTTGTGTTTAGCTTGCTCAACAGCAATCTCTATATTGTTCAGAGAGTGACCATGTTTCAAAAAACGATTTCTTATATTTTTGTCCTCTCTCACAAAGTTCGCCTCAGTTGAACAATATGCCTTGCCCTAAATAAAACATTCTCCATATGGAATGGATTTGACTAAGTACACCCAGTGATGACTAAGGGTATGGATTACAGCATTAGAACTTGTAGATTTTCTGAATAAAGTTGAGGTTAACTTGTTATTTACCACTTCAAATTTTACATCCAGAAAAGTTAGTTCTTTCACGTTGCTATCAATAGTAAATTGTAGGTTCATCTTGTTGTTATTTAAACATGTAACATATTCATTTAGTTTCTCATATGTCCCATCCCAAATAAGGAAAAAGTCATCGATAAACCTGTACCAGACCATTACATGTTCTCCATATTCTTCAATCTTCACATGCTATAGTTTGTTCCCACCATCCCATATATAAATTATCATACATTGGTGCCAAGCATGACCCCGTAGCTGTTCCATGGGTTTGTCTAAAACATTTCTTATAAAAAATAAAGACATTGGGCCTCATTACAACTGTTGCGGCCACGGTATAAACAGTGCCGGTAAGGGACCGGCACCGTTCATTCCGGGCCGCCACATTACGAGTTCTGCAGCGGGTCCCGCACTGTACGCCTGGTGAGACCAGAGATGCAGAGAGGCATCTGCTAGCAGAACAGGGTGCTAACAGCAGACCCATCATTAACGGGTCCTTCGTTGGCATCCTCCCCATTCCCATTGAGCCCTATGAGGGCTCAAATGGTAATGGGGACGTACTGGGTCTGGGTCCCGCAAATGGGAAAAAATGGCATGGCTACCTCCAAACTCGTAATGTGCCGCTTGTGCTCTAAACAAAATTTTAACATTGCTAAACGCATCTCATTCTGTTGTTTGTAACTTATAGAACGTATGTCTAAAAAGTATTGTCAAGCTTTAAGACCAACGCAGTGTTCTATAGAGGTGTAGAGGGACACAACATCTAGGGATACCAAAATGTATGTAGGTTCCCAATTGATGTCACATCATTTATTGAGCAAATCAGATGTGTCTCATATATAAAAAGTCAGACGCTGTAGAGAGGGCTGAAAAAAGGAGTCAAGAAACTTTGAAGTGGTTTCCAAAACACTCTTTGTAGAAGTCACAATCGATCTCCCTGATGGTTTAATTGTGTCTTTATGAACGTTAGGCAACAGATATAGACTAGGTGTTACCAGCAATTCTGTTTTCAGAATAAAATATTGATCTATATCCAACAGTTTTTTGTCATGCCAGTCTTATATTAAAATCAAATATCATGGTGACCTTAACTCAAAAATGCTTGTTTTTCAATATTTTGATTTTGCTCTAAAATGTTTTGCAGTGAACATAATGCAATGTAATGTGTTGTGAGAATATTTGTTTTTAATAAAAATGTTAAGCTGTTTTTATTTATTTATATATTTGAATGTGTATTACAGTTGTGCTGTGTTTGTTGGTATTTACAGTTTGCATCTTTAACTACATTTAATTTAGTACACATATCACATGGGTGCATTTTTGATGCAAAATGTAATGACTATAATCGTTGTGTATACATTATTATTTGTAAGTGTAAATGCTGCTGAGCTTTTACTGTATATGATATGCAATTACCTTTTATTTGTTTATTGTATGTTTTCTTTTTATGAAGTTATGTTTATTGTTTATCAAATTACATGTATTTACAATGATGACATATACCTTGTTAATTGATATTGTTGTATAAGTAACGTACAAAACACTTGAACGCTGGTGTATAACTTGCTATTGTGCATTTTTTATATTCTGTGCATCTTTTAGGTGCGATTATGTTGACACATTATGCTCGTGTATATCATACTTTAAGTTTGTTATTATGTAGACATTTTGTATCAGAAGTACATTGTCTACTTTATAACATACTAAAGATCTGCATGTAATGTACTTTTGAATGACGTTACATTTTATGCAATTACTTGCTTTTATGTGTGAAAGTGCTTTAATTTGATGGTAATATTGTATGGTTTTCAATCTGTGGGTGAGTTAAGGTTGCCATGATATCTGCTTTTGATATCGGATATTTTGTTAATGTATTAATAAAGTGTATTATGTAATTACCTCAACATTATTATTTCTTATGTTTGTAGACTAGGGGCCTCATTACGACCCTGGTGCTCCCGTAATGAGCTGTGCCGGTACGGGACCGGCACCGTCCATTACGGGGTGCCCTATTACGAGGTCCCATTGTGGGACACGCTCAGAACGTCTAGTCAGACCAGACATCCTTAGCGGGTCCTTCAAGGGGACCAGGGAGCTAATAACGGGCGCATTATTAGCTCCCTCTCCATTCCCATTGAGCCCTATGGGGGCTCAAATGGGAATGGGGATGAGTTTTTTCAATGAGGAATTATCGGGTCCTCTAAGGTTGGAATGGCCCTGTAATTCCTCATTGAAGGAACCCGGACCTGTTTATTTTCATATGAAAAGTGTCAATTGTAATATGAAAAGTGTACATTTTGTATCAAAAGTGTGCATTTATTTCATCACATTAAAACTGTTATCAATTTCAGCTGTGACTTTCCTTTGATGTGACTTTTTAAATGTTAATTGTGTGATGCATGAACTGCGAAACCCACCCTCTCTGTGTAAAGTTAGCATGAAAAGTGTATATTTATTCCATCACTTTTAAACTGACATCAAAGTCAGCTGTGACTTGCCTTTCATGTGAGATTTTGGACATGTTAATTGCTTAATGTACGAAGAGTAAAACTCACATGCTCTGTGCACAGTTCATGTGATTTGTCTTTGATGCAAGTTTTCAGGAATGTTAATTTTGTAATATACCAACTGTAAAACTCCTACACTTTGCGTAAAGGATTGCAGTGCATGTCATAGGCACCTTTGTGGTAGGAGTATGTGTTGTAATAATGTATGTCATAGGACCATGTGTTGTAGGAGCACATGTCGTAGGAGTGCATGCTGTATGGGCATGTGTCATTGTAGTGTGTTTATATCTATTCAGAGCACATGTAGTAGCTGCACATGTCAAATGAGTGCATGTTGTAGGAGAGCTTGTTGTAGGAGTGCGTGTTGTAAGAGTGTGTTGTAAGTGTGTGTGTATTATGTGACATAAGAGCATGTGTCAAACATCCACATGTTATGTGTAGTTTGCACATGTGTAGATGTGCTTTCCTTCACAACATGTATTACAGGAGTGTGTGTTGTAGGAGCACATATTTTAGCAGCACGTGTTGTAAGGGAACATGTTTTAGGAGTGTGTGTCGATAGGGTGTGTGCGGTAAGAGTGTGTGTTAAGTCTGTAGTAAGCGTGCGTGTGGTAGGAGGCTGTATGGTAGGAGCATGTGTGGTAGGAGCATGTCTTGTTGGTGCATGTGTCATAGGTGTATGTGAGAGCACTTCTCTATGTCTACATGTTATGTGCAGTAAGTGTATGTGTATTAGGGTTGTGTAACCCTGCCCTTATAGTTGGGTCTGTCAAAGGCTGTTTATTTAATTTGGATGTTGGAAAAAAATAAAAATTACAAAACCTCTGTGCAAGCATGTTGTATAACGTAGGATATGTAAATAAATTGTTGGTAACCTGCGGACGCATGTGATTCGGAATGGCCAGTTCAATCTGCATTATCCTCTGGTGGATGGGTATTTCCGTCAGTTCAGTGGGGATATGCTAATAGAACATATGCTTATAGATTAGTGATCATACATGTGTTGTGTTTTTTGTCCCTTTCAACCTCTTTCCATGTTTCAGAACAGGAGATAATGGAGGGCGGTGGTCCAGCCCGCCAGTAGGGGGATTAATCTCATTCCTGAGGAGAATGTTTGAGTCATACAGCTGCCTCCCTCCCCCTTGCTGGCGAGCTTGGTGCATGCCAGGGACAGAGAAAAGCTGGGAATTGGTGTGAGACGCAGCGAGGAGAGAGTGGTTAATACAGGATACGTGACCCTGTGGTAGCTCTGGCCCATATTGAAGCAGGCTGGTTTGGCTTATCAGGTTCTTCCCCCAAACTCTGTCCAGGGAGGGCTGAATGTGCCAGCCCGATGAAAAAATTCTCCCTCCCCGGGGGAGAGGAGGCAGAGAGAGCTGCAGATCTGGGCGATGTCCTGGTGACGTGACAGGATCTGCCAGGCCTATTCCCAAGCTAAATTCTCTTCCCGGGAACTCCGGCGACTGAGGGTGCCGCACCAAATGCGAGAGCGGGAGGCAGGCCGACAAGCTGTATGACGCGAGGCCAGCGCTGACCTCTGTTTAGCGCTCACAGCGAGTAAAGTCGTTCCTTTTTTTTATTATTATCTTTGTGCAAAGTTATTAGTCCTGTGTGTGGGTTAATGGTTCTAAATGCCATAGCAGAAGTGGGTGCATTTATGGTTTCTTTTCCTCTCCATTATGTTTATATAACAGGGTGTGAAACTGTAGTTCATCCTATGAGGGACGTCCACTTGAACCAAGCAAATGGCCATTGGAGAATCAGATAAAGGGCTTCTGCGAGTGTCAGGCTGCCAGTGCCGTCGAGTTTCCCTCTCTCCTCACAACGTAGAAATCAAGGGGGATTTAGGTGAGGAGAATCTGTCAGATTTGTCCCACGAGAAGAGAAGTTTTAGACCCAGTTCACAACAGAAAGACTTGGTCATGTGTTATTTTTCTCCTTTCACTGAGCGGTTCTCTCGCTCGTGTGTGTTATGCCCATTATCTGTGGGGAACAGGAGAAGGGAATATTTGGCACAGGTGGTAAATGTAAGAGTGAGCAGGGAAAAGGAGGTATCTCATTTCAGCCAAGGACAGATTGGCCATGGTATGTTTATTCTTCCGGAGTGCAGTTATTTTGTACCAAAATATGGCAACATGAGTGCTCACCCCTTGTGTGTTCCTATCTAAAAGTGAAATAGTGGCTTTATGTCTCCTTTCTGTTGTCCATTGTCAAAAGTGTAGGCGTGTGTTATGTTTGTACATGTGGTAGGCTGCAGCTACCATAGGAGATTAGTGTATTGGGTTTCTCCCTAAGTCAATTAAGTTGCCCATCCTTATCCTAAGGCTGGGAAGTTGTATAGTGATTTGTTACACAGTGAAGTTGGGGTTCATACACTGAAGTTAATCATTTATTTATTTATGCATGATGAGACATACACCCCTCATCAAATGTTAATGAATTGATTTTATTTAATTATTTATTTATTCTATGTCTGAAATTCAAGCTCCCAACCACCCCTCATCAAATGTTAATGAACTGATGCTATTTAATCATTAAATTAATTGTATTTCTATAATTAAAGTGCACAACCCCCACAGGCCTTGTATTCTTGCAATTTATTTATTTATTTATCTGGGTATTATATATATATAATACCCAGATAAATAAATAAATACTATATATATATATATATATATATAATTATCCATGTGGTTATGTCATTTATAATATGTGAGTTGTTTAATGTAACGCTCACCTGATTCTCGCAGAGGCGCCGGTCTTGACTGGGCGACTACCGTATCTTCAAAGGTGATGTGTAGCACCCGGTTGGCTCTTTGGGCTGGACCTCTGTGCACTGTATGCCTGACGTGTAGAGTAAGATGTCTGCAGATAGAAAATATGGGGTTAATGAACTGGGGTTATTGGGGTGTCCCTATCTCTTTCCTCTTCTCCTCTCCTGTAGACCCCCAAAGGTTAACGCTCTCACCTTAGGTAAGTGAATGCCGAGCTCTCCATCTGCCTCGGGGCAGGGTGCTGTAACCAGTTTCTTCACTGGATAGGTAGCGCAGGCCTCTTGACTTCAGAGGACTGCTGTCCGTCGTTTACTGCACGAACGGTAAGTTTCGAGTCATTCAAATGTCTTTAAAGTCTTTAGTAATGATGTCTCTTGTTTTGCAGGGTTCCGGCGATGGCGGATGACGGGCTGAAGTGAGTTGAAGATGGAGCCCGTGTGATGAATAGAAGCGCCTGGAAGCACGTAAGTAAGCGCTTGTTGCCTGCTTCACTATGCGCTCTAACTGTCTTTTTATTTTGCAGGTACGAGTTCGGAGCGGCTGCAGGGTGCCGGAATACCCACTGGATTAGATGTGGAAAGGAGTAATGGCACGTGAGTATTAAAGTTCCCCAATGTCTTTAAACGCACCTTGTTTTGTCTTTCAGATGCGGGATGCAGCGCCGAAGGCCTCCGGAGCGTGCGAAGAGTTGGTAAACTTTTGTCTTTCAGATGCCGGAATGCTAACCTGTTCTTTCTTGTCTTTATAGGTGTTGCTGAAGACTGGATTCAGGATGGTAAGCCTTTGCCTTTCAGATGCCGGAATGCTAACCTGTTCTTTCTTGTCTTTATAGGTGTTGCTGAAGACTGGATTCAGGATGGTAAGCCTTTTTCCTTAGGCCCAGGACCGGATGCAGAAGACACGATGAGCGTTCTGCTGCAGAGGTTGCAGAATAACGCAAAGCAAGATTCATCCACCGGGTGTGGTTTAAATAGCCTCCTGTAGTGCTTAGGTGTCTCCTTCCACAGCCACGCCTAAGTAAGAAAAGAGTTCCTGGTAAGAAAAGAGTTCCTGCCTTCCAGAAGAGTTCCAGTGTTCTGAATCTAGGGAGTGGCTCCAGCCCCACCCAACAGGAAAAGTAGTTCCAAACAGAAGAGGATCAGAGGCTCAACTGGCAGGCAAGTAAGCAGCATGGTCTGCTGAAGGTAAGTCCACCCAAGCATTATGAGCCCGGCGCTTCCAGCGCTGGGACTGGGCATATTTATGAGCCTGGTGCCACTGGCGCCAGGACTGGGTCCAAAAGGTCCCAATTGGGACTGGTTGGCACTCGGAACCTGGGTTATGGATCTGCTTCCAAGGGAGTTGGGAAAACCCTGACCTTTTGGAAGCAGAGATCATGACAGTACCCCCCCTCAAGGCCCCTCCCAAACCGGGCTTCTCTGGGGGTTTTGGCTTGTCAGGAAATGTTCGGTGAAATCTTTTGATTAGGCGAGGAGCGTGGACATATTCAGCAGGTTCCCAGGATCTCTCTTGGGGGCCGTAGCCTTTCCAGTCAATTAGGTAGAATAGTTTAGATTTGGAGATCTTGGAGTCCAGAATGCTTTTGACTTCAAACTCGAGTTCTCCATCCACTAGGATAGGTTTTGGAGATTTGGTTAGTCGGGTTTGAGGTTGCACGGGTTTAAATAGAGAGACGTGGAAGACCGGATGTATCTTCATGTGCGGGGGCAAGTCCAACTTGACCGCTACTGGGTTTACTATGGTAGTGATGGAATAGGGACCAAGGTATCTTGGGTTGAATGTGCGTGGCCCCTTTAGAGATAGATATTTGGTGGATAACCAGACTTGATCCCCTACTTGATAGTGAGGGGCTTCCTTCCGATGTTGATCTGCTCCTTTCTTGTATTGTTCTTTAGCCCTTTGAAGGTGAGAAACAGCTTCCTTAAAGGCTTGGGTGATTGTAGAATGCAGGTAGTCTACTGCTGGTGTTTCAAGATCTTGGAGGGGATCCAACTCCGAGGTTCGAGGGTGACTGCCGTACAAAAGAAAAAACGGGGTTTTCCCAGTTCCCGAATGGACAGAGTTATTGTAGGCATACTCGGCTATCCAAAGGATATCTTTCCAAGTTTTTTCAGTTTGTTGCAGCATGCAGCGTAAATACTGTTCCAGAGTTTGATTGGTCCTCTCGGTTTGTCCGTCGGTCTGAGGGTGGTGACTGGTCGATAGTCTCACATCAATTTGAGCCGACCGACAGCAACTTCGCCAAAAATGAGAAATAAATTGACTACCTCGATCCGAAATTAGAACCGAAGGAAAACCGTGCAGTCGGACAATGTTTTCAAGAAATTCTCGGGCCAGAGTTGCTGCTGTTGGCAAGCCTTTGAGCGGAATGAAATGCGCCATCTTGGAGAATAAGTCCACGATTACTAGAATCGTATTGTATCCGGAGCATGGAGGTAGATCGGTGATGAAGTCCATAGAAAGCGTATGCCAAGGGCGAGGTGGGATGTCAATAGGGCGTAAGAGGCCTGCTGGTCTTTCCTTTTGACTCTTGTTTTGGGCGCATACTCCACAGGACATTATAAAGTCTCTGATATCTTTTTTCCAAGACGGCCACCAGAAGTAGCGCTTGATCTTTTCTGAGGTCTTGGCTATACCGGGATGACCTTCCATTAAAGAGTCGTGATAACAAGAGATTACTTTTTTCTGTAAATCTGTGCTGGGTAGGTATAATCGTTCTTGGAAATACAATAAGTTGTCCTTTACTGCAAAGTTCTTTCCCTGCAGATGCCAATTCTGTATGTCTGCTGGAGTTACAAGTTGCCTGGCTTTATCCTTAACTTCCTCTATGGATTCTGTGGCGATTACACCCAGAATTCTTTGTTCGGGAATGATTGGTACAGGTTTAGGGTTGACCAAGTGTTCTTCCACTCCCATCCGAGAAAGGGCATCGGCTTTACCGTTCTTTGTACCAGGTCGATAGGTAATTATGAAGTCAAACTCGGCAAAGAATAATGCCCAACGGAGTTGTCTAGAGGATTGGGCTTTTGCGGTCTTCAAATATTGCAGGTTTCGGTGATCCGTAATCACAGTAACGGTGTGTCGGGCCCCCAGCAGATAATGCCGCCAAGCCTTAAAGGCAGACTTGATAGCCAGAAGTTCCTTGTCAGTAATCGTGTAATTGATTTCAGGAGGCGAGAATTTGCGGGACCAAAATGCCACGGGATGCAACTGATTGGTTACCGGGTCCTTTTGTGATAGAACTGCCCCCATGGCAAGGCTTGAAGCATCAGTTTCCACGATGTAGGGGAGTTCGGGGCGAGGGTGTTTTAAGATTGGTGCAGAGATAAATTTAGTCTTCAAATCCTGGAAAGCTTGTTCCGCCTCGGTAGACCATTCAAAACGTTTGTTTTTCTTTAACAAGGCAGTGATGGGCTGGACTATTCGAGAGAATTTGGGGATAAACCTGCGGTAAAAGTTAGCGAAGCCTAACATGCTTTGCACACCTTTTACGGAGGATGGTGATGGCCATTTGAGAACTGCATCGACCTTCTTTGAATCCATACGCACTCCGCCAGGTGATAATATGAATCCCAAGAATTCAACTTCAGTCACGTTGAAAACACATTTTTCCAACTTAGCGAAAAGTTTGTGTTGACGCAATCTTTCGAGGACCATTTTCACGTGTTTCCGATGTTCAGATTCCGATGAAGAATAAACGAGGATGTCGTCAATGTAAACAACACATACATCTATGAGCTCTCTGAGGACATCGTTCATAAAATATTGAAAGGCGGCCGGGGCATTGCAAAGTCCGAAGGGCATGACCTGATATTCAAATAGCCCATACTTGGTGCGGAAGGCCGTCTTCCATTCATCACCCTCTTTTACTCGTACCAAGTGGTAAGCTCCTCTAAGATCCAGCTTTGTATATATGCATGCTTTTCTGACTTGGTCCAGGAGTTCAGGGATCAAAGGTAACGGATATCTATTCTTAACGGTGATCTGGTTCAGGGAGCGATAATCGATACAAGTTCTAAGGTCTCCTTCCTTTTTTGGAACGAAGAACAAAGCTGAAGAAGCAGGGGACTTGGAAGGACGAATAAACCCATTTGCCAGGTATTGATCCAGGTATTGTCGAAGGTGAAGGTTCTCAGGCTCGGTGAGGGCATAAATTCTACTACAAGGAGGAGTAGATCCAGGTATCAGGTCTATCTGGCAGTCATAAGACCTATGAGGAGGTAGAGAGTTAGCCTGATCCTTCCGGAAAACATCTTGGTATTCTAGGTATTCAGGAGGTAACTGGGGAGTCTCTGAAGAAATTGCGGCCAGTGCAACACCAGGTGGAGGGTGACAAGTAGAGACACATTCTGGAAACTGGACCGTTCTTGCTCGCCAATCGATCAGAGGATTGTGTTTCTCTAACCAAGGTATTCCTAGAATAATCTGAAACTGAGGGGCCTTGATCACATCGAACATGATCTTCTCATGGTGTCCATCTTGACTTACTAGCGTCACCTCTTGGGTGGTATGCGTTACTGGCCCGGAGGCTATCTCCGTACAATCCACCGTAGTAATGACGTCCTTTACAGCCTTGGGACAAAGAGTTAGATTCATCCTCAAAACCATTTCATGATCCACATAATTGCCGATGGCACCGCTGTCGACGTAAGCTTCAATTGCATGTAATCGATCCGGATTATCAGGGCTAATGAGGACCATAGGTATCACGAAATGCGAGGTCACGGAACTGGTTTTCACGCTCGGCAAGAGGACCTCTATTCTTGTCGGACGAGGTCGTTTCCCTGCTCAGAGTTTGTAACTTTGGTAACTGCAACTCCTACTGCCTTCTTGGCAGGTTTCACCGGACAGTCTCGAAGAAAGTGCCCTGAGTTTCCGCAATATAGGCATAATTGCAACTGTTTCCTCCTTTCCCGCTCCCTTTGTGTTAGAGGACCTTTCAGACCCCCTATTTGCATGGGTTCCCCGGAGTCTACTCCTTTGGAAGGAGTTGGCGGTTTGGAAAATACTCGAGCATCAAACTTGGAACTATCGGCCTTCCTGTTCTGCAGCCTGTGATCTATTTGAACGACCAAGTCTATATAATCTGAACAGTCTTGTGGGGGATTCACTACTTGGGCTAAAACGTCTTTGAGCTCTCCACGTAGACCTCTATAAAACAGCGTAATCCTTTTGTCCTCAGGCCATTGAGTTTCCACTATTAGTCTATTGAAAGATGCAATATAAGCCAAAAGGTCTTGATTACCCTGTCGCAACGAAAGAAGCTCATTGTCCAAGGCCTGCCCCTGTGAATGTCTTGCGAACAGTTTTTCCATACTAAGCTGAAAGGCTTGAAAATCATGGAGAACCGGATCATCTTGATTAACTAGAGGGATCGACCAGTCTGCCGCATTGCCACTAAGGTACGAAAGTACAAAAGCTACTTTTGCTTGATCAGTTGGAAAGGCTGCTGGCCGGCATAAGAAGTGCAACCGGCACTGATTGATAAATACTGCAAACCTCTTTGGGTCACCAGAAAATCGTTCGGGCGGAGCCAGAGGTACATTCCCAGGTAGGTTGATCTGCACTGGATTCATAGAGGATGTTGAAGGAAGATTTGCCCCTGATGCGGGTAACGGGGTCTGTCCGGCTTGTGACTGTAGCACTTGTCTAGCAAGATTGTCTGTTCTCTCCTTGGAAATAATTAGTTCCCTTCTTAGAGCATTCGTTTCCTGACGAGCTGCATGCACTTCTGCCCTTAGTTCCCCAAGTAACCGGGCTAGGGGGTCAGTATCCGAGGTTTCCATAGCGCCTGGGCGAGAGTTTTGCGGTAGGCTTTGCGTTCTGTAACGCTCACCTGATTCTCGCAGAGGCGCCGGTCTTGACTGGGCGACTACCGTATCTTCAAAGGTGATGTGTAGCACCCGGTTGGCTCTTTGGGCTGGACCTCTGTGCACTGTATGCCTGACGTGTAGAGTAAGATGTCTGCAGATAGAAAATATGGGGTTAATGAACTGGGGTTATTGGGGTGTCCCTATCTCTTTCCTCTTCTCCTCTCCTGTAGACCCCCAAAGGTTAACGCTCTCACCTTAGGTAAGTGAATGCCGAGCTCTCCATCTGCCTCGGGGCAGGGTGCTGTAACCAGTTTCTTCACTGTTTAAGGGGAGCAGGCCTCTTGACTTCAGAGGACTGCTGTCCGTCGTTTACTGCACGAACGGTAAGTTTCGAGTAATTCTAATGTATTTAAAGTCTTTAGTAATGATGTTTCTTGTTTTGCAGGGTTCCGGCGATGGCGGATGACGGGCTGAAGTGAGTTGAAGATGGAGCCCGTGTGATGAATAGAAGCGCCTGGAAGCACGTAAGTAAGCGCTTGTTGCCTGCTTCACGATGCGCTCTAACTGTCTTTTTATTTTGCAGGTACAAGTTCGGAGCGGCTGCAGGGTGCCGGAATACCCACTGGGTTAGATGTGGAAAGGAGTAATGGCACGTGAGTATTAAAGTTCCCCAATGTCTTTAAACGCACCTTGTTTTGTCTTTCAGATGCGGGATGCAGCGCCGAAGGCCTCCGGAGCGTGCGAAGAGTTGGTAAGCTTTTGTCTTTCAGATGCCGGAATGCAGTGTGAAGACCTCCGGAGCGCACGAAGAGTAGGTAAGCCTTTGTCTTTCAGATGCCGGAATGCAGCGCGAGGCGTTGGTGACAGCCGATGGACCAGGTAAGTGAAGAGCTGTCACTGAAGACCGTAATGCTAACCTGTTCTTTCTTGTCTTTATAGGTGTTGCTGAAGACTGGATTCAGGATGGTAAGCCTTTTTCCTTAGGCCCAGGATCAGATGCAGAAGACACGATGAGCGCTCTGCTGCAGAGGATGCAGAATAACGCAAAGCAAGATTCATCCATCGGGTGTGGTTTAAATAGCCTCCTGTAGTGCTTAGGTGTCTCCTTCCACAGCCACGCCTAGGTAAGAAAAGAGTTCCTGCTTTCCAGAAGAGTTCCAGTGTTCTGAATCTAGGGAGTGGCTCCTGCCCCACCCAACAGGAAAAGTAGTTCCAAACAGAAGAGGATCAGAGGCTTAACTGGCAGGCAAGTAAGCAGCATGGTCTGCTGCAGGTAAGTCCACCCAAGCATTATGAGCCCGGCGCTTCCAGCGCTGGGACTGGGCATATTTATGAGCCTGGTGCCACTGGCGCCAGGACTGGGTCCAAAAGGTCCCAATTGGGACTGGTTGGCACTCGGAACCTGGGTTATGGATCTGCTTCCAAGGGAGTTGGGAAAACCCTGACCTTTTGGAAGCAGAGATCATGACAGTACCCCCCCCTCAAGGCCCCTCCCAAACCGGGCTTCTCCGGGGGTTTTGGCTTGTCAGGAAATGTTCGGTGAAATCTTTTGATTAGGCGAGGAGCGTGGACATATTCAGCAGGTTCCCAGGATCTCTCTTGGGGGCCGTAGCCTTTCCAGTCAATTAGGTAAAATAGTTTAGATTTGGAGATCTTGGAGTCCAGAATGCTTTTGACTTCAAACTCGAGTTCTCCATCAACTAGGATAGGTTTTGGAGATTTAGTTAGTCGGGTTTGAGGTTGCACGGGTTTTAATAGAGAGACGTGGAAGACCGGATGTATCTTCATGTGCGGGGGCAAGTCCAACTTGACCGCTACTGGGTTTACTATGGTAGTGATGGAATAGGGACCAAGGTATCTTGGGTTGAATGTGCGTGGCCCTTTTAGAGGTAGATATTTGGTGGATAACCAGACTTGATCCCCTACTTGATATTGAGGGGCTTCCTTCCGATGTTGATCTGCTCCTTTCTTGTATTGTTCTTTAGCCCTTTGAAGGTGAGAAACAGCTTCCTTAAAGGCTTGGGTGATTGTAGAATGCAGGTAGTCTACTGCTGGTGTTTCAAGATCTTGGAGGGGATCCAACTCCGAGGTTCGAGGGTGACTGCCGTACAAAAGAAAAAACAGGGTTTTCCCAGTTCCCGAATGGACAGAGTTATTGTAGGCATATTCGGCTATCCAAAGAATGTCTTTCCAAATTTTTTCAGTTTGTTGCAGCATGCAGCGTAAATACTGTTCCAGAGTTTGATTGGTCCTCTCGGTTTGTCCGTCGGTCTGAGGGTGGTGACTGGTCGATAGTCTCACATCAATTTGAGCCGACCGACAGCAACTTCGCCAAAAATGAGAAATAAATTGACTACCTCTGTCAAAGCACTCAGGTCCTAGGCGCAGGAGCGACGCAGTACCAACCACCCCCACTATGGTCGTGGAACCTGCAAGTCGAAGCTTACGCAGGCTACCCGGACCAGAGCAGGGAAGGAGGGTTAGGGTCTCGTTGATTGGATAGGTTGGGGAATTTTAGGGAAACCGGATTGAGGGTTGGGTAGAGGTTGTGGATAGGACGGGGAATTGAAGGGTTGATTGTTGCACACTTTAGATTGTACTTGGTACCAAGTAGCTATTTGCACACCACCTCCCCATAGTCAGACTTAGGCCCCCTCACTGTTCAATCTGATGCACAAGTCTAACCCATGCACCTAACTCTGTCCACAACTAGTTAAAATTTTTTCAGCATGCAAACTTAGCTCTGGGTTTCAGTGTCCAGTCCAAGATGAGGCCGTCAAGTCTTGTGGCAGGTCCGTAATGTTCAGTGCTGGTCCAAGAAGCTAAAAGAAATAACACAAGTTAGGGTGTTGCCTCCGCATTCCCATAACCTTCTCATTCATTCTTCACACACAAACACACAACATTCTAGCTGCCACCCGGGCTCAAACCACGGGCTTTTGAGTGTGCCAAAGTTCGCCACTCTTCGGGGCTTTCCACTTATTCCTGATGTGGAAAGAAATGCCAGTGTTAACTGCCGCAGGGGGTCTTCCTTCAGACCGCCGCGGTAACTTTTGCCCATGTGTTTTCGCCTCCCGTGCGCCGAGTTTTCCCTGGTTCCAGGAGGCGGGAACACACGTGTACTAGTGTTTCGTAAGGATCACTTCCTTACTACAAAATGCTAGCGCGGATTAGCGACGCGCCTAGGAGACGCCCACTTAACTTTCCGGTAGGCGCAGGGGCTAGGAATAGGTGGGCTAAAGCCCCCTGCGCTTCTTCCCCGATCCCTCTGATCCCCAAGATGGATTTAAAGACTTATCTTGCGGGAGCGAGGGGCCGAACTGCTTCTCCGGCGGGGCGGGGCCCCTCGCGATTGTTTCTGGAGGAGCTGGGCTTTGCACGTCCTCTCCTTCCGAAGTCTCAAGCGCAAGCCCCGTGCCTCGGGGCTTGCGCATGCGCGTTGATGTGCCACACCCTGCTGGACTCCTGATTGGCCCGTGGCGCCCCCGAGCATGCTGGGAGTTGTAGGCAGGAGACTGCTTCTGCTGGGAGCTGTAGTTTTTGAAGGCTGCTTTTCTGCAAAAGGGGCACAGCAGCCTTTTAAATGGATACAGCTTTCTGGACCCAACTTGTACGCTCACCACAGCCCCCACCATGCCCCTCTGCACCCCTTGTCTTGGTTTGGTCTTGGCTTTGGCCCTGACAGCACTCCCCCTCCCACGGAAGGTAGGCCCTCCGGGTTTATCTGGGTAATTCTTGTGGAAAGTGCGCAACAATCTCGGAGCATGAACGTGATGTGAGGGCTCCCACGAGCGCTCTTCAGGTCCATACCCCACCCAGTCCACTAAATAATACAACTGGCCGTTAGTGCTCTTTTTGGAGTTTAAAATTGCACGTACCTCATATTCAGGTTCCCCGTGAACAATTATCGGGGGTTTTTTTTTAACTGGAGTTCCATGCGGGGCAGGTTTTAGCAGGGACGTGTGGAACGTGGGATGAATTTTCATTTGGGAGGGTAATTCCAATCGAATTGCAACTGGATTCACGATTCGTTCTATTGGGAATGGGCCTAAATAACGGGGCTGTAATTTCCTGGGACCATCCAATCGAATATTGCGGGTGGAAAGCCACACCTTGTCACCCACACGATAGGGAGGACTGGCACGGTGATTTTTGTCTGCATAATACTTATAAGAGTTTTTTGCTCTAACGAGATTACCTTGTACCTCCTTCCAAACGTGCTCAATTTCAGTCCGCTGTCCCGCTAGTGTGGGCAATTCCACTCCTAAGGACGGGACAGCTACGGGAAGAATACGTGGATGTCGTCCATAAAGACAATAAAAGGGAGTCTTTTTGATGGACGTGTGTAAGGCATTATTGTAGGCCAGTTCAGCTAACCAAGTATGCTGGACCCAAGTGTTTTCCCTGCTTGCAGCAAAGCAACGCAAGTATTGCTCGAGCCCTTGATTTACACGCTCGGTTTGGCCGTCCGTCTCGGGATGATACCCGGATGACAAATGGACTTCCATCCCAACGATCTTACAAAATTCACGCCAAAATCGTGAAATGAATTGTGGGCCTCTGTCGGTGATAACATGGTGTGGAAGCCCGTGTAGGCGAATGACGTTTTTTGCAGGAAGAGTTCTGCAATTGCACTAGCGGTTGGGACTCCTTTGCAAGGAATAAAATGGGCCATTTTCGAGAAGGTATCAACTACAACCAATATTGACGTGTAACCCTGTATAGGCGGAAGATCCACAATGAGGTCCATGGTTACAGTATGCCATGGTACGTCCGGAGTTGGTAAAGGACGTAGAAGGCCTGCAGGTCTTTGGTGACTGGCCTTATTGCGGGCACAGGTGTCACACTTCAATATGTGTTGCTGAACATCCTGTCGCCACTTTGGCCACCAGAAATATCTAGCCACCAGCTCTTGTGTTTTTGACCTTCCTGGATGACCTACAAGGGATGAATCATGACACCACGACATGGCCTTTTCCCGGAGTGCCGCAGTAGGCAAATACAGAGCATGAGCGTGGTAGGGAAGCCCTGCAAGAACTACGTTCCGAGGGTCCTGTTTGCACCAATGGTGCAGTTCTTGCATAGAGATTTCTTTCTGAATTCCTTCAAAGAAATCAGAGGTCGCTCCAACAATATGAGCGGGAGGGATTATTGATTGGGGCGTAGGTTTCCCCTCTCGAATTGTCGGCTCGGGATAGCGTGACAAGATGTCAGCTTTCTGGTTACTGTTTCCGGGCCTATATGTGATGATAAAGTCGAATTCTGCGAAATACATGGCCCAACGCAGCTGACGCGGACTCAGGGTCTTGGCGGTTTTGATAAATTGTAGGTTTCGATGGTCCGTGATTACTGTTATTGTATGACGTGCTCCCATCAGATAGTGCCGCCATTCACTAAATGCTGCCTTTATTGCCAGCAGTTCTCGATCTGCGATGATGTAATTCACCTCGGCTGGCAGCAGCTTCCTAGAATAATAGGCCACTGGATGTAATAAACCCGTCATGGGATCCCTTTGGGACAGAACGGCCCCCAAAGCATAACTGGAGGCGTCCGTTTCAACCACAAACGGTCTGGACAAGTCTGGGTGTTTTAGTACCGGAGCGTCGGTGAAGGCCTTTTTGAGCAGATTAAAACCCTGTTCGGCTGAGGCATCCCAAACAAATGGGCAACTCTTACGAAGAAGCTTCGTGATTGGAGTAACCAATGCTGAAAAATTCTTAACAAAGCGTCTGTAAAAGTTTGCAAACCCTAGAAAGGATTGTATATCCTTCACATTAGCAGGGGGTGCCCAATCTAAAATTGCCTGCACCTTTTTGGTGTCCATTTGTACGCCGGTTGGGGTTAAGAAATAACCTAAGAACTCCACAGTGGTACGATGAAACTCGCACTTTTCTAGCTTTGCGTAGAGATGATGTTCTCGCAATTTTTGCAACACCGCACGAACATGTTGGACATGTTCCTGGAGACTACTGGAATAGATGAGGATGTCGTCAATGTACACAACGGCACATACATCTAAATATTCTCGAAGTACCTCATCCAGGAAATGTTGAAAGGCGGCGGGGGCGTTACAGAGGCCGAATGGCATGACCTGATATTCATACAATCCGAACTTGGTTCGGAAGGCGGTCTTCCACTCGTCTCCTTCACGTACCCGTACCAAGTGGTATGCGCCTCGAAGGTCCAACTTGGTATAGATGACCGCATTCCTAACTTGGTCAAGAAGTACTGGGATTAGAGGGAGCGGATAACGGTTCTTAATGGTTATCCGGTTCACTCCGCGGTAATCGATACAAGTCCGGAGCTCCCCAGACTTCTTCGGTACGAAGAACAGAGGTGACGAAACCGGAGAATTGGAGTGCCGAATAAAACCACTCTTGAGGTTTGATGCTATGTATTCCCGGAGGTGGTCATTTTCAGCCTCGGTCAAAGCGTAGATGCGGCTACATGGTAATACCGCTCCTGGCTCCAGGTCTATCCGGCAATCAAAGGGCCGGTGTGGAGGTAAAGACTCAGCAGCCTGTTTATTAAACACATCCACAAAGCCGGCATACTCTTGGGGCAGATCTTCAGGGCGTACCTCTGGTTGACTGCTAGCAATGCAAATGGAGCGTATGTCTGGCAAAGCCTTTTCTAAGCAATGTTCTTTGCAATATGGAGAATTCAGGTCTATTGACCCTGAGGTCCATTGAATGTGAGGGTCATGTTTCTTTAACCATGGCAAACCCAGGATAAGCCCAAATTGCGGGGCGGCAATAACATCAAAGGCAATCTTTTCTGTATGCCCATCTCCACACCGAAGGATCATTACACAGGTACTATGGGTAACGGGACCTGAACTAAGGGGAGTATCGTCAACTGCATGTACCAGTTCAGACGCAGGTTTACATTGCACCGGAATTCCTAAAGTACCCACGAACTGGGCATCGATGAAATTGCCAGTCGCCCCCGAGTCGATTAGCAGTGTAACCTGTTTCCTTTTTGTCAAGAACTCTAAGCAACCCTTCAGAGTGATATAGGGGCCATGATTCGAATAGCCTGCAATTGGGGCCCTGCTGACTAGGCTCGGCCGGGTGACCCCCACTACCGACGAGCCAAGGCGTTTCCCTGGGTTTTTGGTTTGGCGGGGCATTCGCGAACGAAATGCCCAGCCTTACCGCAATACATACAGACCCCGTCTTTTCTTCTCTGCTCTTTCTCTTCTTTTGTTAGGGGGCCCCGGATGGAGCCGATTTGCATCGGCTCATCCCCCTCAGATTTGTCCACCGTCCCACGAGATCCTTTAAACTGGTCTAACCGTGGTACAGGACGAGATTCTCCTCTTCTCTTATCGCCTCGCCTTTCCGCCAAGCGGTGGTCAAGACGCAAGGCTAAGTTTATCATATCCGAACACTCTCTTGGCTGTGGATCAACCTGAGCTATAAGATCTTTTAACTCGTCTTTTAACCCCTGATAAAATAGGGACATCCTCTTTTCTCTGGGCCATTCGGCTTCTGCCACTAGCCGGTTGAACTGCGTGACATAAGTCACCAGTTCCCTATTGCCTTGCCTTAAACTCAGCAATTCCCGATCCTTACAGAGGGTAGCCGCCTGTCGATTAAAGATTTTCTCAAATTCCTCTAGGAACTCATCCCAGTCGTACAGGACGGCATTGCTTTTTTGAACCAAAGGATTCGCCCAAGAGGCGGCGTCCCCTGTAAGGTACGATATCACGTAGGCAGTACGTGCTTGAGCAGACCGAAAGGCTGACGCCTTGGTGAGAAAGTGGAGACGACATTGGGTCAAAAATGTAGAGAATTTTTGCGGATCCCCTGCATATCGCTCTGGAGGTGCAAGGGGAACTATGGCTTCCGGGGTTACATGTACCTGTACCGGGGTAGACGGTTGACCAGGTAAGGGCGATGCTTGGGCAGCTAGACTCCGTACCTGCGCAGACAGAGTTGCATAATCTTGCCTGGATGCGGCTAACTCCCCTTGCAAATCCTGCAAGGCTTTAGCAATTTCTTCCATGACTTGTTGTGAGGGTTGGCTGTGCCGCTCAGGCGCCTGGAAAATAAGTGGGCTTGCGCTTCTGTCACAGCGCTCTGGTCCTAGGCGCGGGAGCGACGCAGTACCAACCACCCCCACTATGGTCGTGGAACCTGCAAGTCGAAGCTTACGCAGGCTACCCGGACCAGAGCAGGGAAGGAGGGTTAGGGTCTCGTTGATTGGATAGGTTGGGGAATTTTAGGGAAACCGGATTGAGGGTTGGGTAGAGGTTGTGGATAGGACGGGGAATTGAAGGGTTGATTGTTGCACACTTTAGATTGTACTTGGTACCAAGTAGCTATTTGCACACCACCTCCCCATAGTCAGACTTAGGCCCCCTCACTGTTCAATCTGATGCACAAGTCTAACCCATGCACCTAACTCTGTCCACAACTAGTTAACATTTTTTCAGCATGCAAACTTAGCTCTGGGTTTCAGTGTCCAGTCCAAGATGAGGCCGTCAAGTCTTGTGGCAGGTCCGTAATGTTCAGTGTGGTCCAAGAAGCTAAAAGAAATAACACAAGTTAGGGTGTTGCCTCCGCATTCCCATAACCTTCTCATTCATTCTTCACACACAAACACACAACATTCTAGCTGCCACCCGGGCTCAAACCACGGGCTTTTGAGTGTGCCAAAGTTCGCCACTCTTCGGGGCTTTCCACTTATTCCTGATGTGGAAAGAAATGCCAGTGTTAACTGCCGCAGGGGGTCTTCCTTCAGACCGCCGCGGTAACTTTTGCCCATGTGTTTTCGCCTCCCGTGCGCCGAGTTTTCCCTGGTTCCAGGAGGCGGGAACACACGTGTACTAGTGTTTCGTAAGGATCACTTCCTTACTACAAAATGCTAGCGCGGATTAGCGACGCGCCTAGGAGACGCCCACTTAACTTTCCGGTAGGCGCAGGGGCTAGGAATAGGTGGGCTAAAGCCCCCTGCGCTTCTTCCCCGATCCCTCTGATCCCCAAGATGGATTTAAAGACTTATCTTGCGGGAGCGAGGGGCCGAACTGCTTCTCCGGCGGGGCGGGGCCCCTCGCGATTGTTTCTGGAGGAGCTGGGCTTTGCACGTCCTCTCCTTCCGAAGTCTCAAGCGCAAGCCCCGTGCCTCGGGGCTTGCGCATGCGCGTTGATGTGCCACACCCTGCTGGACTCCTGATTGGCCCGTGGCGCCCCCGAACATGCTGGGAGTTGTAGGCAGGAGACTGCTTCTGCTGGGAGCTGTAGTTTTTGAAGGCTGCTTTTCTGCAAAAGGGGCACAGCAGCCTTTTAAATGGATACAGCTTTCTGGACCCAACTTGTACGCTCACCACAGCCCCCACCATGCCCCTCTGCACCCCTTGTCTTGGTTTGGTCTTGGCTTTGGCCCTGACAACCTCGATCCGAAATTAGAACCGAAGGAAAACCGTGCAGTCTAACGATGTTTTCGAGAAATTCTCGGGCCAGAGTTGCTGCTGTTGGCAAGCCTTTGAGCGGAATGAAATGCGCCATCTTGGAGAATAAGTCCACGATTACTAGAATCGTATTGTATCCGGAGCATGGAGGTAGATCGGTGATGAAGTCCATAGAAAGCGTATGCCAAGGGCGAGGTGGGATGTCAATAGGGCGTAAGAGGCCTGCTGGTCTTTCCTTTTGACTCTTGTTTTGGGTGCATACTCCACAGGACATTATAAAGTCTCTGATATCTTTTTTCCAAGACGGCCACCAGAAGTAGCGCTTGATCTTTTCTGAGGTCTTGGCCATACCGGGATGTCCTTCCATTAAAGAATCGTGATAACAAGAGATTACTTTTTTCTGTAAATCTGTGCTGGGTAGGTATAATCGTTCTTGGAAATACAATAAGTTGTCCTTTACTGCAAAGTCCTTTCCCTGCAGATGCCAATTCTGTATGTCTGCTGGAGTTACAAGTTGCCTGGCTTTATCCTTAACTTCCTCTATGGATTCTGTGGCGATTACACCCAGAATTCTTTGTTCGGGAATGATTGGTACAGGTTTAGGGTTGATCAAGTGTTCTTCCACTCCCATCCGAGAAAGGGCATCAGCTTTACCGTTCTTTGTACCAGGTCGATAGGTAATTATGAAGTCAAACTCGGCAAAGAATAATGCCCAACGGAGTTGTCTAAAGGATTGGGCTTTTGCGTTTTTCAAATATTGCAGGTTTCGGTGATCCGTAATCACAGTAACGGTGTGTCGGGCCCCCAGCAGATAATGCCGCCAAGCCTTAAAGGCAGACTTGATAGCCAGAAGTTCCTTGTCAGTAATCGTGTAATTGATTTCAGGAGGCGAGAATTTGCGGGACCAAAATGCCACCGGATGCAACTGATTGGTTACCGGGTCCTTTTGTGATAGAACTGCCCCCATAGCAAGGCTTGAAGCATCAGTTTCCACGATGTAGGGGAGTTCGGGGCGAGGGTGTTTTAAGATTGGTGCAGAGATAAATTTAGTCTTCAAATCCTGGAAAGCTTGTTCCGCCTCGGTAGACCATTCAAAACGTTTGTTTTTCTTTAACAAGGCAGTGATGGGCTGGACTATTCGAGAGAATTCAGGGATAAACCTGCGGTAAAAGTTAGCGAAGCCTAACATGCTTTGCACACCTTTTACGGAGGATGGTGATGGCCATTTGAGAACTGCATCGACCTTCTTTGAATCCATACGCACTCCGCCAGGTGATAATATGAATCCCAAGAATTCAACTTCAGTCACGTTGAAAACACATTTTTCCAACTTAGCGAAAAGTTTGTGTTGACGCAATCTTTCGAGGACCATTTTCACGTGTTTCCGATGTTCAGATTCCGATGAAGAATAAACGAGGATGTCGTCAATGTAAACAACAACACACACATCTATGAGCTCTCTGAGGACATCGTTCATAAAATATTGAAAGGCGGCCGGGGCATTGCAAAGTCCGAAGGGCATGACCTGATATTCAAATAGCCCATACTTGGTGCGGAAGGCCGTCTTCCATTCATCGCCCTCTTTTACTCGTACCGAGTGGTAAGCTCCTCTAAGATCCAGCTTTGTATATATGCATGCTTTTCTGACTTGGTCCAGGAGTTCAGGGATCAAAGGTAACGGATATCTATTCTTAACGGTGATCTGGTTCAGGGAGCGATAATCTATACAAGTTCTAAGGTCTCCTTCCTTTTTTGGAACGAAGAACAAAGCTGAAGAAGCAGGGGACTTGGAAGGACGAATAAACCCATTTGCCAGGTATTGATCCAGGTATTGTCGAAGGTGAAGGTTCTCAGGCTCGGTGAGGGCATAAATTCTACTACAAGGAGGAGTAGATCCAGGTATCAGGTCTATCTGGCAGTCATAAGACCTATGAGGAGGTAGAGAGTTAGCCTGATCCTGCCGGAAAACATCTTGGTATTCTAGGTATTCGGGAGGTAACTGGGGAGTCTCTGAAGGAATTGCTGCCAGTGCAACACCAGGTGGAGGGTGACAAGTAGAGACACATTCTGGAAACTGGACCGTTCTTGCTCGCCAATCGATCAGAGGATTGTGTTTCTCCAACCAAGGTATTCCTAGAATAATCTGAAACTGAGGGGCCTTGATCACATCGAACACGATCTTCTCATGGTGTCCATCTTGACTTACTAGCGTCACTTCTTGAGTGGTATGCGTTACTGGCCCGGAGGCTATCTCTGTACCATCCACCGTAGTAATGACGTCCTTTACAGCCTTGGGACAAAGAGTTAGATTCATCCTCAAAACCATTTCATGATCCACATAATTGCCGATGGCACCGCTGTCGACGTAAGCTTCAATTGCATGTAATCGATCCGGATTATCAGGGCTAATGAGGACCATAGGTATCACGAAATGCGAGGTCACGGAACTGGTTTTCACGCTCGGCAAGAGGACCTCTATTCTTGTCGGGCGAGGTCGTTTCCCTGCTCAGAGTTTGTAACTTTGGTAACTGCAGCTCCTACTGCCTTCTTGGCAGGTTTCACCGGACAGTCTCGAAGAAAGTGCCCTGAGTTTCCACAATAGAGGCATAATTGCAACTGTTTTCTCCTTTCCCGCTCCTTTTGTGTTAGAGGACCTTTCAGACCCCCTATTTGCATGGGTTCCCCGGAGTCTACTCCTTTGGAAGGAGTTGGCGGTTTGGAAAACACTCGAGCATCAAACTTGGAACGATCGGTCTTCCTGTTCTGCAGTCTGTGATCTATTTGAACGACTAAGTCTATATAGTCCGAACAATCTTGTGGGGGATTCACTACTTGGGCTAACACATCTTTGAGCTCTCCACGTAGACCTCTATAAAACAGCGTAATCCTTTTGTCCTCAGGCCATTGAGTTTCCACTATCAGTCTGTTGAAAGACGCAATATAAGCCAAAAGGTCTTGATTACCTTGTCGCAACGAAAGAAGCTCATTGTCCAAGGCCTGCCCCTGTGAATGTCTTGCGAACAATTTTTCCATACTGAGCTGAAAAGCTTGAAAATCATGGAGGACCGGATCGTCTTGATTTACTAGAGGGATCGACCAGTCTGCCGCATTGCCACTAAGGTACGAAAGCACGAAAGCTACTTTAGCTTGATCAGTTGGAAAGGCTGCTGGCCGGCATAAGAAATGCAACCGGCACTGATTGATAAATACTGCAAACCTCTTTGGGTCACCAGAAAATCGTTCGGGCGGAGCCAGAGGTACATTCCCAGGTAGGTTGATCTGCACTGGATTCATAGAGGATGTAGAAGGAAGATTTCCCCCAGATGTGGGTAACGGGGTCTGTCCGGCTTGTGACTGTAGCAATTGTCTAGCGAGATCATCTGTTCGCTCCTTGGAAATAATCAGTTCCCTTCTTAGAGCGTTCGTTTCCTGACGGGCTGCATGCACTTCTGCACTTAGTTCCCCAAGTAACTGGGCTAGCTGGTCGATATCCGAGGTTTCCATAGCGCCTGGACGGGAGTTTTGTGGTAGGCTTTGCGTTCTGTAACGCTCACCTGATTCCCGTAGAGGCGCCGGTCTTGACTGGGCGTATACCGTATCTTCAAAGGTGATGTGTAACACACGGCTGGCTCTTTGGGCTGGACCTCTGTGCACTGTATGTCTGACTCGAAGGGTAAGATGTCTGCAGATAGAAAATATGGGATTAAGGAACTGGGTTATTGAATGTCTCTCTCTTCTTCCCTTTCTCTTCTCATGTAGAACCCCAAAGGTTAACGCTCTCACCTTAGGTAAGTGAACGCTGTGCTCTCCATCTGCCTCGGGGCAGGGTGCTGTAACCAGTTTCTTCACTGGATAAGGGGAGCAGGCCTCTTGACTTCAGAGGACTGCTGTCCGTCGTTTACTGCACGAACGGTAAGTTTCGAGTAATTCTAATGTCTTTAAAGTCTTTAGTAATGATGTTTCTTGTTTTGCAGGGTTCTGGCGATGGCGGATGACGGGCTGAAGTGAGTTGAAGATGGAGCCCGTGTGATGAATAGAAGCGCCTGGAAGCACGTAAGTAAGCGCTTGTTGCCTGCTTCACGATGCGCTCTAACTGTCTTTTTATTTTGCAGGTACAAGTTCGGAGCGGCTGCAGGGTGCCGGAATACCCACTGGGTTAGATGTGGAAAGGAGTAATGGCACGTGAGTATTAAAGTTCCCCAATGTCTTTAAACACACCTTGTTTTTTCTTTCAGATGCGGGATGCAGCGCCTAAGGCCTCCGGAGCGTGCGAAGAGTTGGTAAGCTTTTGTCTTTCAGATGCCGGAATGCAGTGTGAAGACCTCCGGAGCGCACGAAGAGTAGGTAAGCCTTTGTCTTTCAGATGCCGGAATGCAGCGCGAGGCGTTGGTGACAGCCGATGGACCAGGTAAGTGAAGAGCTGTCACTGAAGACCGTAATGCTAACCTGTTCTTTCTTGTCTTTATAGGTGTTGCTGAAGACTGGATTCAGGATGGTAAGCCTTTTTCCTTAGGCCCAGGATCAGATGCAGAAGACACGATGAGCGTTCTGCTGCAGAGGATGCAGAATAACGCAAAGCAAGATTCATCCATCGGGTGTGGTTTAAATAGCCTCCTGTAGTGCTTAGGTGTCTCCTTCCACAGCCACGCCTAGGTAAGAAAAGAGTTCCTGCTTTCCAGAAGAGTTCCAGTGTTCTGAATCTAGGGAGTGGCTCCTGCCCCACCCAACAGGAAAAGTAGTTCCAAACAGAAGAGGATCAGAGGCTCAACTGGCAGGCAAGTAAGCAGCATGGTCTGCTGCAGGTAAGTCCACCCAAGCATTATGAGCCGGGCGCTTCCAGCGCTGGGACTGGGCATATTTATGAGCCTGGTGCCACTGGCGCCAGGACTGGGTCCAAAAGGTCCCAATTGGGACTGGTTGGCACTCGGAACCTGGGTTATGGATCTGCTTCCAAGGGAGTTGGGAAAACCCTGACCTTTTGGAAGCAGAGATCATGACACATCCCCTCCATACACTCATCCGTTCCATACACTCATCCGCTCCATACACCACACTCCTCAGCTCCATACACTCATCCGCTCCATACACCCATCCGCTCCATACACCCATCCGCTCCATACACCCATCCGCTTCATACACCCATCCGCTCCATTACACCCATCCGCTCCTTTCACTCATGCATTCTTCTACTCAGTGCATTCCTCTGTTCCATTGGCTTCATCAATTCTAGCTATATCATCCCAGCCATTCGCTTCGTTTACGCCACATGCAATCTGTCCATTTCAGCAGTTTAACTTTCTTTACTGTTTTCATATGATTTACTCTTATTAACCCTTATACTGCTTTGATCTACTTTATTCGTTTAATTCTGTTTTTCCTTCTAGTTTAAAGTAAGGGTTATTAGTTGTCAATTTCTCGCATCGGTAGTTTGTTGGATTGATGTCAGTGAGTTGTTGTTAGTCTGTTTTGGGATGGTATGGTGCGGGTTGGTTTTATGGGAAGAGCCAGGTTTTCAGCAGTTTGCGGAAAGACATTAAATCCTCAGTTAGGCGGATGTGGGGTGGGAGTGAATTCCATAGCGTGGGGGCCAAGGCTGAGAATGATGCTCCGCCTAGCCTGACTGAGTTTGTCTTCGGTATGACTAGGAGGCCGGCTGAACTCGATCTTAGGGTCCGTGGGGGTTGATAGGGTTTTAGTTTGTCTTGAAGATATGCAGGTCCAGTTTTATGCAGTGCTCGATGGGAGATGCATAAGGTTGAAAGTCACCCTTCGGGCTACTGGAAGCCAGTGAAGCGTCTTAAGGGCTGGGGAGACGTGGTCTCTTGGGCCAAGCACAAGTAGTAATTTGGCTGCCGCGTTTAGTGCCCTTTGGAGTTTATTCAGTTGGTACGTGTGGATTCCGAGGTATAGGGGGTTTGCGTAGTCCAGTCTTGATATAACGATTGATTGGATGGCAGAAAGTCTGTTGGGAAAGGAGAGATATTGAAAGACGCGTCTAAGGGTTTTAAGGTGGTAGTGGCAGGACTTTGAGACGTTGTTGACTTGGTGCGAGAGAAATAGGTCAGAGTCAAGGGTGCATCCAAGATTTTTCACTGATTTGGAGGAGGTCAGTGAGTTGCCCATGGCGGATGGCTATGGTAGTGGGTGCGGAAGGAGTTCGGAGTTCCCACATACCATGATTTCCGTTTTGGAGGGGTTTAACAGGAGGTAGCTTTGGGTCATCCAGAGTTCTATGTCAAGGAGGTAGGAGGCCAGGTCAGGTCGGAGATTGAGTTTTGAGTTCAGGAGTTTTAGAATTAGCTGAGTGTCATCGGCGTAGTTGTAGCACAGGATGTTGTGTGAACGGATTATCGGTGGGAGGGGGGTCAGGTAGAGATTGAATAGGAGGGCAGATAGGCATGCTCCTTGTGGGACTCCCGTGTCGACTGGTCGGGCTTGGGAGGTATAGGTGGAGAGTATCGTTATTTGGTACCTATCTTTGAGGAATGAAGCAATCCATTTAAGAGCGGTTCCACAAATTCCTAGGGAGTGCAGGCGGTCTAGGAGGATTGAGTGATTAACTGTGTCAAAGGCGGCAGATAGGTCGAGAAGGATTAGCGCGGCGCATCCCCCAGAGTCTGCCGTCATTTTAAGGTCATCCCAGATCGAGGTTAGCGTGGTTTCAGTTCCGTGACGGGCTCTGAAACCTGATTGGGCGGGGTCTAGGAGATTGTTGGCTTCGACAAAGGCATTTAGTTGGGAGTAGGCAGTTCGGTCAATGAGTTTGGCAAGGAACCTGGTGTTTGTGATGGGGTGATAGTTTTTGGGTTCGAGAGGGTCGAGGGAGGTTTTTTTTATTAGAGGTTTGACGTGAACCGTTTTGAATGCGTCGGGAAAGATACCAGAGGAGAGAGAGGCATTTATGATGGATCTTGCGGGTTCTCCTGCGCAGGTGGATGCGAACATTTCTTTGAGGGTTGTGGCTGGGCAAGGGTCGAGCGGCGATCCAGATGGTTTGCGGGCAGATAGAAGTTTGAGAAATTGCTCTGGTGATATTGGGCTAAAGGATTCGAAAGTTGGTTGCGTAGAGGTCGCAGTTGGTGGGCTGGGCGGTACGGGCAGAGAATTGCCTGGTGGATGTAAGAGAGCCAGTTTGGTGGTTAGGGTTTTTGTTCTTTCGAGAGCTGTGGTGTAAAAGTGGAGGGAGAGTGAGTCGCACAATGATTGTGAGGGGGTCGGGATGGTCGTGGTGCAGGCCGTGTTGGTGAATTCGGAGATGATTTTGTGGAGTTCTTTGCTTGCGTTTTGCAGTTTAGGATTCGTGAGTTGTAGTGGGCTTTTTTTGCTTTCCGGATTTCGGCCTTGTAGTGATAGAGGTGGCGGGCCAAGGTGGCCCTGTTCTCATGGGTTTTGTCTTTCTGCCATTTGTGTTCTAGGTATTTATTTACTTGTTTAGTGATCTTCAACTCAGGGGTGAACCATTTGGGGAAGAGGCCACGGCGGGCTGAGGGTTTGCACGGGGGTGCGAGCTGCATCAGAGATGCGTTGAGCCATGAGTCAAAGGCGTCAGGGGTTAGTTGTTTGATGAGAGGGTTGGTAGGTGGTGGAGACTGGAGGAGTGCCTCGGCTAGGTCCGGGGTGATTATTAGTTTTTTCCAGTATTTGCCTAGATTCAGAGGTTTAGATTCGAGAATGGGAAGGGAGTTGGGTGAGCGAAAGGTGAATGAGAGAATAAAGTGATCGGACCAGAAGATAGGGGTAGGTGGTTTTAGATGAATCTGAGTGTTGGAGGTAAAGATGGCATCAACAGTGTGTCCTTTATAGTGAGTCGGGCCATTTATGTGGGGTTGGAGGTTAATTGCATCTAAACCGTCAACCAGAGAGTGTGTCATAGGGTTTGTGGGGATGTCGAGCCATATGTTGAAGTCTCCAAGAAGGGTGAGGTTGGGATGTTTGCGAATTGTCCATCGTAGCCAGGAGGCCTGTAGATTATTAGGAAGCTGTGTGAGAGCAATGGGGAGATGGATAGTTTAATGAGGAGAGATTCACAGGCAGGAATGGAAGGTTGGTTGTCGATGATTGAGGCGTGGAAGAGAGACTTGAAGACGAATGCTATTCCCCCTCCTCTGGAGGGATGGTTCAGTTGGATAAGGGAGTAGTCAGGGGGAAAGGCTTCATTAGCGATTGGGGCGTAGTCGTCTGAGAACCAAGTTTCGGTGATGAAAACAAGGTCTGGTTTGACAGAGGCGAGGAGGTCTAAGATGCAGTGTCTGTTTTTTGCTACGGATCGGGCATTAAATAGGATGCAGTTCACATCGGCAGGTGAGGTTGGTCTTGATGCTGGAGTTGGAGGGGGTGGTGATGGAGTGAGTGGAGGAGGGAGGGGGGTAGGGTGGGTGATGGTCGATGGGAATAGTGGGCGGCAGATACATTCGGGCGGGGTTGGGTGGCTGGGTGTGTTAGGATGATTCGGTTTGATTCGGGGGATTTGAAGGAGGGGTGTGGGCGGTTAGGAGTTTCAGTTGCAGTTGGTGAGAAATCGAGGGAGAGGGGTTTCAGGAAGGGTGAAGCCGCGGGGGAAGGAGGTGATTGTTGTAATGAGGTGGTGGGTCGAGACAGGTGAGGCGAAGAGTGCTGAGAGAGTGAGGGGGACCAGGAACGTTTCCTCTTTAGTTTCATTGTTGTGATTGGGGGGTGAGAGAGTGTAGTGGGGTCAGAGGGGGAGAGGGATGCGGGGTGTGCCAGGTATGATAGTGATGGGAGCGGGCATGGTTAATGATGGCTGGTCGGTGGTGGTGTTCAGGGGAGGAGTGGTCTTAGGGTGGTTGGCTCGCCATCGTGTCCCTCTGGCTTGGTGTTTGGAGAGGGGAATGGCAGGGAGTGCGAAGGAGGGTGGGGTGGTTTGGGAAGTGGGGACGGGAGGGAAGGCAGATCGGGAAGTAGGGGCGGTCCACGGTGGTCGTTTGCGATGAACTCTGGTGAAGTGGGTGCACTCATGCTTGGTACGCGCTTTTAGGTGGATTCTAGGGCTTTCTAATTGTAGCTCTAAGTTCCGTGGGGCACGGTTTTAGGCACACTTCAAGTTCAATTGCACAGAGACGATACTAGACTATTCGGTGCACTTCTAGGTTGAATTGTACACAGATGATATTATGCTACCAGTTATTAGTTAGGTGCACTTCTAAGTTCATCTGTACATAGAGATGATATTAAGTCTATCTCTAGATTCAATTTTGTATAGTGGGGGTATTAGATTATTGGGCACAGTTCTAAATTCTACCTTACACAGATATACTTTTAGGCATACTAATAATTAGGATATTTAGGTACGCTTCTTAACCTCACTGATGTTGTGTAAACTTTAACTTTGGACTAAGTGCGGAGAGGCTAAGTGATACTAGCGAGTTTGATTAGGGCACGCTAATAGGTGCACTTTTTTTTAATTCAGCTTTATACAGGGAGGGTATTAGGCGTGAATCTTAATCGGTTTTGCACACGGTGGTAATTAAGGAGATTAGTCGGTTCGGTATGGCATGGTATTATACTATAAGGATATTCGGCACACTTCTAGATTCCACTTTCGCGGAGAGTCTACTGGTTACACTTGTACATTCAACTTTTACATGGAAGCTGTTTGGCACGCTTCTAATTCAGTTTTCACAGAGAGTTTATTGGGCCCACAATTAAATTCAACCTTCAGACGGAGCTATTGCACACATTTCTAAATTCAGCTTTTCACAGAGAGGTTGTTGGGCACACTTCTAAATTCAACTTTTCGGAGTGGCTATTGGGAGCACGTCTAGATTCACAGATAGGCTACTGGGAACACTTCTAAAATGCAACTTTCACAGAAAGGCTACTGGGAACACTTCTAAAATGCAGCTTTCACAGACAGGCTATTGGGAGCACTTTTAAAGCAACTTTCACAGAACACTTTCTAACAACTTTACAGAGAGGCTATTGGGCACACTTCTAAATTCCACTTTCAGGTGGCTATTGGGAACACTTCTAAATTCACAGAGAGGCTAATGGGAACACTTCTAAATGCAACTTTCCTAGAGAGGCTATTGGGCACACTTCTAAATTCCACTTTCAGGGTGGCTATTGGGAACACTTCTAAATTCACAGAGAGGCTAATGGGAACACTTCTAAATGCAACTTTCCTAGAGAGGCTATTGGGAACACTTCTAAATGCAACTTTCGCAGAGAGGATATTGGGCACACTTATAAATGCGACTTTCAGAGTGGCTATGGGGAACACTTCTAAATGCAGCTTTCACAGAGAGGCTATTGGGTGCACTTCTAAATTCAAGTTTCCAGAGTGGCTATTGGGAACACTTCTAAATGCAACTTTCACAGAGACGTTATTGGGCGCTTTCTAAATGCAACTTTCACAGAACACTTTCCTAAATGCCACTTTTACAGAGAGGCTATTGCGCACACTTCTAAATTCTACTTTCAGGTTGGCTATTGGGAACACTTCTAAATTCAACTTTTCAGAGAGGCTATTGGGCGAACTTCTAAATTCCCAGAGAGGCTAATGGGAACACTTCTAAATGCAACTTTCCTAGAGAGGCTATTGCTAACACTTCTAAATGCGACTTTCAGAGTAACTATTGGGAACACTTCTAAATGCAGCTTTCACAGAGAGGCTATTGGGCGCACTTCTAGATTCACAGAGAGGCAATTGGGAACACTTCTAAATGCAGCTTTCGCAGAGTGGCTATTGGGAACACTTCTAAATGCAATTTTCACTGAGAGGCTATTTGGCGCACTTCTAAATTCAACTTTCCAGAGTGGCTATTGGGTACACTTGTAAATGCAACTTCACAGAGAGGCTATTGGGCGCACTTCTAAATTCAACTTTCCAGAGTGGTTATTGGGAACACTTCTAAATGCAAGTTTCACAGAGAGGCTATTGGGCGCACTTCTAAATTCACAGGGAGGCTACAAGGAACGCTTCTAAATGCAATTTTCACAGAGATGCTACTGGGCAAACTTTCTAAATTCACTGAGAGGCTACTGGGAACTCTTCTAAAATGCAACTTTCACAGAGAGGCTATTGGGAATAGATTTAGTGACGCTTTCACAGAGAGGCCATTGGGGACACTTATAAATATCACTTTCACAGAGACGATATTGGGAACACTTCTAAATTCATAGAGGTGCTATTGGGGACGCTTCTAAATTCAACTTTCAGAGAGGCTATTGGGAACACTTCTAGATTCACAGAGAGGCTACTGGGAACACGTCTAAATGCAACTTTCACAGAAGGCTACTGGGAACACTTCTAAAATGCAGCTTTCACAGAGAGGTTATTGTGAGCACTTTTAAAGCAACTTTCACAGAACACTTTTCTAAATGCAACTTTCACAGAACACTTTTCTAAATGCCACTTTCACAGAGAGGCTATTGGGGACACTTCTAAAAGCAACTTTCACAGAACACTTTCTAAGTGCAACTTTCACAGAACACTTTCTAAATGCAACTTTGACAGAACACTTTTCTAAATGCAACTTTGACAGAACACTTTTCTGAATGCCACTTTCACAGAGAGGGTATTGGGGTCACTTCTAAAAGCAACTTTCACAGAACACTTTCTAAGTGCAACTTTCACAGAACACTTTTCTAAATGCCACTTTCACAGAGAGGTTATTGGGAGCACTTCTAAAAGCGACTTTCACAGAACACTTTCGTAAATGCCACTTTTATAGAGAGGCTAATGGGAAAACTTCTAAATACAACTTTCCTAGAGAGGCTAATGGGAACACTTCTAAATGCAACTTTCCTAGAGACGATATTGATTGAGCACACTTCTAAATGCGACTTTCAGAGTGGCTATTGAGAACACTTCTAAATGCAACTTTCACAGAGAGGCTATTGGGAATAGATTTAATGCAACTTTCACAGAGAGGCTATTGGGCACAATTCTAAATGCAACTCTTACATGTATAGGACAGAGATTCCAATTGCAAAATATGTTACAGATATAACGAGTTTACAGTGGTGATGCTTTGTTAGATGTGTGGTTGGGTAGTATGGCGTGAAGGGATTGCTTCTGGCCCTGCCCTTCCCACACGTACTTATTGTTGGCTTCTTGCTTCTCCTGCGGATACCTGCAGATACGATCTGGATCCGTCTTTGTAGGAGCCGTCCTTTGCCTCGTGGTCCTTAGCTGATGGGGCTGCCGGGCTATGGGCTGCCCTTGGGGGTGAGGGATGAGCTGAGCAGAGGATAGCTGGACCAATCACGGGCCAGGGGTGGGTCGGAAGGCGGGAGGGAGCTGGGAAGCAGGAAGCGGGTGCGGGGAGGGAGAGGACTGCAAACGGCTGCTCAGGGCATCACGGGATGACCAAAGTACACAAAATGGGGGCGCGCTGCAGAGGAGATGCACTCACCTTCTTTGGTGTAATAATATTAATAGGTGGAGGGCTACGAGTGACTAGACTCTATTCAGTGGACAGATTCAGCCAATCACGGCCAGGGGTGGGTCGGGAGGCGGGAGGGAGCTGGGGAGCAGGAAGCGGGTGCGGGTAGGGAGAGGACTGCAAACGGCTGCTCAGGGCCTCACGGGATGACCAAAGTACACAAAATGGGGGCGCGCTGCAGAGGAGATGCACTCACCTTCTTTGGTGTAATAATAGGAATAGGTGGAGGGCTACGAGTCGCTAGACTCTATTCAGTGAACAGATTCAGCCAATCATGGCCCAGGGGCGGGTCGGGAGGCGGGAGGGAGCTGGGAAGCAGGAAGCAGGTGCGGGGATGGAGAGGACTGCAAACGACTGCTCAGGGCCTCACGGGATGACCAAAGTACACAAAATGGGGGCGCGCTGCAGAGGAGATGCACTCACCTTCTTTGGTGTAATAATAGGAATAGGTGGAGGGCTACGAGTCGCTAGACTCTATTCAGTGGACAGATTCAGCCAATCACGGCCTAGGGGCGGGTCGGGAGGCAGGAGGGAGCTGGGAAGCAGGAAGCGGGTGCGAGGAGGGAGAGGACTGCAAACGGCTGCTCAGGGCCTCACGGGATGACCAAAGTACACAAAATGGGGGCGCACTGCAGAGGAGATGCACTCACCTTCTTTGGTGTAATAATAGGAATAGGTGGAGGGCTACAAGTCGCTAGACTCTATTCAGTGGACAGATTCAGCCAATCACGGTCCAGGGGCGGGTCGGGAGGCGGGAGAGAGCTGGGAAGCAGGAAGCGGGTGCGGGGAGGGAGAGGACTGCAAACGGCTGCTCAGGGCCTCACTGGATGACCAAAGTACACAAAATGGGGGCACGCTGCAGAGGAGATGCACTCACCTTCTTTGGTGTAATAATAGGAATAGGTGGAGGGCTACGAGTCGCTAGACTCTATTCAGTGGACAGATTCAGCCAATCACGGCCCAGGGGCGGGTCGGGAGGCGGAGGGAGCTGGGAAGCAGGAAGCGGGTGCGGGGAGGGAGAGGACTGCAAACGGCTGCTCAGGGCCTCACGGGATGACCAAAGTACACAAAATGAGGGTGCGCTGCAGAGGAGATGCACTCACCTTCTTTGGTGTAATAATAGGAATAGGTGGAGGGCTACAAGTCGCTAGACTCTATTCAGTGGACAGATTCAGCCAATCACGGCCCAGGGGCGGGTCGGGAGGCGGGAGGGAGCTGGGAAGCAGGAAGCGGGTGCAGGGAGGGAGAGGACTGCAAACGGCTACTCAGGGCCTCACGGGATGACCAAAGTACACAAAATGGGGGCGCGCTGCAGAGGAGATGCACTCACCTTCTTTGGTGTAATAATAGGAAAAGGTGCAGGGCTACGAGTCGCTAGACTCTATTCAGTGGACAGATTCAGCCAATCACGGCCCAGGGGCGGGTCGGGAGGCGGGAGGGAGCTGGGAAGCAGGTGCGGGGAGGGAGAGGACTGCAAACTGCTGCTCAGGGCCTCACAGGATGACCAAAGTACACAAAATGGGGGCGCGCTGCAGAGGAAATGCACTCACCTTCTTTGGTGTAATAATAGGAATAGGTTGAGGTCTACGAGTCGCTAGACTCTATTCAGTGGACAGATTCAGCCAATCACGGCCCAGGGGCGGGTCGAGAGGTGGGAGGTAGCTGGGAAGCAGGAAGCGGGTGCGGGGAGGGAGAGGACTGCAAACGGCTGCTCAGGGCCTCACGGGATGACCAAAGTACACAAAATGGGGGCGCGCTGCAGAGGAGATGCACTCACCTTCTTTGGTGTAATAATAGGAATAGGTGGAGGGCTACGAGTCGCTAGACTCTATCCAGTGGACAGATTCAGCCAATCATGGCCCAGGGGCGGGTCAGGAGATGGGAGGGAGCTGGGAAGCAGGAAGCGGGTGCGGGGATGGAGAGGACTGCAAACGGCTGCTCAGGGCCACACAGGATGACCAAAGTACACAAAATCGGGGCGCGCTGCAGAGGAGATGCCCTCACCTTCTTTGGTGTAATAATAGGAATAGGTGGAGGGCTACGAGTCGCTAGACTCTATTCAGTGGACAGATTCAGCCAATCACGGCCCAGGGGTGGATCGGGAGGCGGGAGGGAGCTGGGAAGCAGGAAGCGGGTATGGGGAGGGGGAGGACTGCAAATGGCTGCTCAGGGCCTCACGGGATGACCAAAGTACACAAAATGGGGGCGCGCTGCAGAGGAGATGCACTCACCTTCTTTGGTGTAATAATAGGAATAGGTTGAGGTCTACGAGTCGCTAGACTCTATTCAGTGGACAGATTCAGCCAATCACGGCCCAGGGGCGGGTCGGGAGGTGGGAGGTAGCTGGGAAGCAGGAAGTAGGTGCGGGGAGGGAGAAGACTGCAAACGGCTGCTCCGGGCCACAGGGGATGACCAAAGTACACAAAATGGGGGCGCGCTGCAGAGGAGATGCACTCACCTTCTTTGGTGTAATAATAGGAATAGGTGGAGGGCTACGAGTCGCTAGACTCTATTCAGTGGACAGATTCAGCCAATCACGGCCCAGGGGTGGGTCGGGAGGCGGGAGGGAGCTGGGAAGCAGGAAGCGGGTGTGGGGAGGGAGAGGACTGCAAATGGCTGCTCAGGGCCTCACGGGATGACCAAAGTACACAAAATCGGGGCGCGCTGCAGAGGAGATGCACTCACCTTCTTTGGTGTAATAATAGGAATAGGTTGAGGTCTACGAGTCGCTAGACTCTATTCAGTGGACAGATTCAGCCAATCACGGCCCAGGGGCGGGTCGGGAGGTGGGAGGTAGCTGGGAAGCAGGAAGTAGGTGCGGGGAGGGAGAAGACTGCAAACGGCTGCTCCGGGCCACACGGGATGACCAAAGTACACAAAATGGGGGCGCGCTGCAGAGGAGATGCACTCACCTTCTTTGCTGTAATAATAGGAATAGGTGGAGGGCTACGAGTCGCTAGACTCTATTCAGTGGACAGATTCAGCCAATCATGGCCCATGGGCGGGTCAGGAGGCGGGAGGGAGCTGGGAAGCAGGAAGTGGGTGCGGGGAGGGAGAGGACTGCAAACGGCTGCTCAGGGCCTCACAGGATGACCAAAGTACACAAAATGGGGGCGCGCTGCAGAGGAGATGCACTCACCTTCTTTGGTGTAATAATAGGAATAGGTGGAGGGCTACGAGTCGCTAGACACTATTCAGTGGACAGATTCAGCCAATCACGGCCCAGGGGTGGGTCGGGAGGCGGGAGGGAGCTGGGAAGCAGGAAGCGGGTGTGGGGAGGGAGAGGACTGCAAATGGCTGCTCAGGGCCTCACGGGTTGACCAAAGTACACAAAATGGGGGCGTGCTGCAGAGGAGATGCACTCACCTTCTTTGGTGTAATAATAGGAATAGGTGGAGAGCTACGAGTCGCTAGACTCTATTAGTGGACAGATTTAGCCAATCACGGCCCGTGGGGCAGGTCGGGAGGCGGGAGGGAGCTGGGAAGCAGGAAGCGGGTGCGGGGGGGAGAGGACTGCAAACGGCTGCTCAGGGCCTCACGGGATGACCAAGGTACACAAAATGGGGGCGCGCTGCAGAGGAGATGCACTCACCTTCTTTGGTGTAATATTTCAATGGTACTGTTGGCCAAATGCACAAATCTTGCTACCAACATATTACTCACAAGCCCTTGCACGTAGGCATTTTTAATTGCCATTATTTTCACATGTGATGTCATCAGTGATGTCATCAATGACATTTGTCATGTCATCTTTGATATCCTGGGTGTTAGTCTTAGCAGTGCGCAGTGGTGGCACGAGTTATGGTTGCTTAGCTGACCTAAAAGAAAGGGGCTAAAGAACTGATGGCATCAGTGATGGCATCAACGACATGAGCGATGGCATCTGTTATGGCATCTGTTATGGTCAGGGTGGTAGTGGTAGCAGTGGGGAGTGCTAATGGGAAAAATGGGTGATTAGCCTACCATAACTCCCGAATTTCAGGGGTTTTTAGATTTTACTTGTAATCATAACGGCCTTTTTACAAAGTGTTTGCACAGAATGGCATAGGGTTTTAATAGGGCAACTTAACCATAACGTCCCTTTAACAACGTTTTTTTTGTAGTGAATTTTGGATGTTTTTAGTAGGGCAACGTAACCATAATGTCCCTTTGAGAACATTTTTTTCAATTATTTGCATACGTTGGCAGTACTGTAAGTGATTCATATCATAAGTTGATCAAAGTTTGTATTGAGTATTTGGAAGTATTCCAATAGTAATCCATAAGCATACTGCAAAGCAACATTTCACTACAGTGCCCTTCTTTCTACAAATTGCACAGTAGCATATGCTGTAGCACAGCATGGCCACATGGAACAAAACTCATACACACTTCACAATAGTATGGGTGAGTTGTTCATAGTGCGGAAGGACATTGTATATTGTTGTACGAACTTGTAACTGAAACAATTCCCGTTCACAACTCAACAGGGCAAGTTTGCACCACAATAGAAGCAAGAGTGCATACCGAGATCTTTGAAGCAGTAAACCCCATTGCACCCTAAAAAAATGGGGGCTGAATGCCATTACCAATACAGAGTTTACGGCACTAACCCATTGCACCAAAAGAATGGATTCTTTATCTGCAACCGCAACGCCTCCGACGTTCCCGTTTGAATAAAGGAAAGCCTTTTCCAAGATGGCTGCCATGGAAAGAGAAGGTGGGCGTTGCATAGAAAGTCTTTTGCCGCTTTCCATTACAGCTGCCAGAAAGTAAAAAAGGAAAACATGTGACCGTATTGGGCGAAGAAGATTTGTATTTGTTCTAAAATGTGTGGTTATCAGCAACATCTGTAACAGAAAGCCAGTGCCGGGTGCACATGGTGACTACAATGCTGTGTTTTCTCGCAACCAGTAAATGGCAGTATGTATCTCCCCGACATTGTGGCCAGCAAGCATACCTACAGCGTACCCTTCAGAGACAAAAGGCGTACCGTTGATTTCTAATGTACATGACGACACTTGTGAAGTATGAAAACACTACCACATGTAAAACACAAAGGTGTTTGTTTGTGCGCAATGACCTTTCCGTAAATGTGTGGAAAGTACAGGGAATATGTTTGGCAAAAATGTGCGTACAGAAGGCAAAGAAGTTTGCAGCACAATAGAAGGAAGAGTGCATACCGAGGTCTTTGAATCAGCAAACTCCATTGTACCCTACAAGAATGGGCGCTGAATTCCATTAGCTATACAGATTTTACGTCACTAACCCATTGCACCAAAAGAAAGGATTTTTTATCTTTAACCGGAACGCCTCCGGCGTTCCCGTTTGAAGACAACAAATCCTTTTCCAAGATAGCCACCATGGAAAGGGAAGGCGGCCGTTGCATAGAAAGTATTTTTCCGCTTTCCATTACAGCTGCCAGAAAATAAAAAAGTAAAACGTGTAATCGTAGTGGGCGAAGAAGATTTGTATTCATTTTAAAATGTGTGGTTATCAGCAACACCTTTAACAGAAAGCCAGTTCCTGGTGCACATGGCGACTGCAATGTAATGTTCTGTCCCAACTAGTAAATGGCAGTATGTACCGCCCCGAAATTGTGGTCAGTAAGCATACCTACAGCGCACCCTTCAGAGACGAAAAGCGTACCGTTGTTGCGTTATGTACATGACGACACTTGTGAAGTGTGAAAACACTACCACATGTAAAACACAAAGGTGTTTGTTCGTGCGCAATGACCTTTCCATAAATGTGTGGAACATACAGGGAATATGTTTGGCAAAAATGTGCGTACAGAAGGCAAAGAATTACTGTTCTAATGTGTGGACAAAATCACAACAAACCCTGTGAAGCGAAGTGCACTAATGGTAGAAATATTGCAAGCAACACCATTACCACTGACCTGTGCACATATTTTTGTGTAAGTGTCACAAGGTGAGATGGGTGAAGAAAGGTGTACTGAGAACGTATAAGGAAGCATTGATCTTGAAACGTTTCTGTAGAACAAATACTTTCACTGCACCTGATCTCATTTTTCCACTTATAGAAAGATACCAAATCTGACAACATAGCGTCTTCATGCAGAACTGATCTCGGTAATTGGGGCATCTGGGTTTCAGAAAGTACTGTAACGGCACAAAAGCATAATAGATGGCCCTGAGCCTAACGTTGCCAAAGGAAGTGGTGTCCAATAGCGCTCTGGATAACGTACCTTGGCGAAGGCTAACAATTACTGTTCTAATGTGTGGTTAAAATCACAACAAACCCTGTGAAGCGAAGTGCACTAATAGTAGAAATATTGCAAGCAACACCATTACCACTGACCTGTGCACATATTTTTGTGTAAGTGTCACAAGGTGAGATGGGTGAAGAAAGGTGTACTGAGAACGTATAAGGAAGCATTGATTTTGAAACGTTTCTGTAGAACAAATACTTTCACTGCACCTGATCTCATTTTTCCACTTATAGAAAGATACCAAATCTGGCAACATAGCGTCTTCATGCAGAACTGATCTCGGTAATTGGGGCATCTGGGTTTCAGAAAGTACCGTAACGGCACAAAAGCATAATAGATGGCGCTGAGCCTAACGTTGCCAAAGCAAGTGGTGTCCAATAGCGCTCTTGATAACGTACCTTGGCGAAGGCTAACAATTACTGTTCTAATGTGTGGACAAAATCACAACAAACCCTGTGAAGCGAAGTGCACTAATAGTAGAAATATTGCAAGCAACACCATTACCATTGACCTGTGTACACATTTTTGTGTAAGTGTCACAAGGTAAGATGGGTGAAGAAAGGTGTACTGAGAAGGTATAAGGAAACACTGCTTTTGAAACGTTTCTGTACAGCAAACACTTTCACTGCACCTGATCTCATTTTCCCCTTATAGAAAGATACCAAATCCGACAACATAGCATCTTCATGCAGAACTGATCTCGTTAATTGGGGCATCTGGGTTTCAGAAAGTACCCTAATGGCATGAAAAAATAATAGATAGCCCTGAACCTAATGTTGCCAAAGCAAGTGGTGTCCAATAGCGCTCTGGATAACGTACCATAGCAGCATAAAGAAATGAATCCATAAAGGCTTACGTAGCGAGATATGCCACCTATGAAAGAACATACTACAACCCACATCGGAGCATGGCAGATTATTAAGGGGAACATGAAATGGTTAAACACACACTAACATGTGAGCAGCAGTAAGTGACTTTTATTTCACAATGCAGTGTTAAATCATCGCCCAGTTCTCAGTTTTAAAAAATTTGGAAATTTATGTCTCTGCTGCACAATTGAAATGTTAGTTTTGATGGTCACGTAGATGTTTTCCCACACAGTCACCATGCGTTGGAGCCGCAGTGTTTAACACATACAAAGTATGCAGTGGCGACACAGTAGTCAGTTTCCTCTCGCATTCATTGTGAAGACCGCGTCAATTGCTGTGATGTAGTCCATCAGAAAGTATAGTATGTTACTTATAATGTTACTGGCAATGGTGACGTTGTTGTTTAATCACACTGAAATTATGCTTTGTTGACACAGAAGGAGTATTCATGTCACAGTGATTTACCAGGCCACGTGAATGGCTCTGAACTATGATACCAGAAAGGATGGTATGTTGCTTCTTACTGCTACAACCACGTATGGACATAGAGGTCCGATGCAGTCATCCCATTCAATGATGACGCACATACAACCAGTGACGAAAAGCTGCACTTGACGATTAAAAAAAACATCAGTCGGACGCTGAAGTCCATGACAAACGCAGTATGGAAGGAAGTAGCTGAGGATAAAATGACAAAAAAAAAGGCATGAATACAAAGCCTTTGAAATGTAAAGGGTAACACATTACATTTCTATAAACAATTATATTTATATGGGGGAAATGTATTGACTCCTTAGAAAAGGCGACAATGTACAATCTGTATAGTAGTTAAAAAAATATTATTGTCACATAAATGTCGTAGGTAATAGTGGAAATTGTAGTGACATTGTACAGACGGCGCTAATGTGCGATATGAATTTTGAACGGCACACAAACTACCAAAAGGGCGGTAATGTACAATATTAAATTGCAACGCAACAGAAACTTTTAAAATCATTGCTAGTAATAAAAAATATTTTTTGCCAGACTAAGTAAATAATGGCAGGTTGCTGTACAGGCCTCTAAAATAAGCTTAGATGATATGCACCGGCTCCATTTCGACCTCCGCAGTCACACAGTAGTTCTTTGCTAGAAGACTTCCACGGGAACTGATACTTCATGTGCCTCACAAACCTTTTTGAAGCATAAGTTATCAAAGGGAATGTTTCACAAACTCTGACTCCTTACATTCTTTCTGTCTCTGTTCCCTGCACATCAAGGTCGAAAAACAATTGACCCTTATGAGGTATGGTGCGTGCGTGACCATACTGAGCGCCTACTGAAAAAATGAAATGAGATGAACTGACCTTCACTCCGAACGCAAATAAATTCTCTTTTTGCTACTAAATATCAGCAGTCACTCATGAGAACCATTACTCCCGACCACGTGCAGACGCGCTCTGTTTACGAAACCGTTCAGGTGGCTGCCTCACATTCCAAAATATAGGACGCCAGTCTAACTGCAGTAATGTTGGTGTTGGCTTCTTACAAAGACGCAGTAAAGTATTGTAGTACATTGTCTACCAAGTTGCAGTGCACGGTACGATAGTGTTAACAAGAACAAAGTACTGTTTAACTTTCTACTGCCACTTATAAGTAATGCATACCTTTCGAGACAAGGTTCCATAAGGGTTTGTGTGCGGTGATTTCGGCGTACAACTTAAAAATTAAGTGACCATGGCGGCCATATGGTCATAGAGGACATAGTCCTCTATGTCGTAAACCATTTTCTAGAGTTATAATCCTCCTTTGGAGCTTTTTACCTTTATATTTAGCGGCCAGTAATGTGTACATGTGTACATGTGCCCCAATATCCCTTTATTGTTCGGACCCTGCTCTGGCCATGGGCGGAAGATCCCCCTTGTGTCTTCCTCACCCATTGCACTGTATGTGCAAAAATATCACACCATATACAAAATTAAGTTTGTCTTAAGTGTTAATACCAGTTTGTACAGTGCACCTGGTACCAACGACACGAACGAGGCAGATACTTTTGAGGTTGTGATATCCTCTCATAAATTTGTGAACTCCCGCTCCTATCCGAGACATGCCACAACTGTCCCACCTGTAGTTTAAATTTGTTACCTTGTCCCCTGGCAGAAAATCACAAGAACTGTGGGGGTGATCTGTCACCGTTCTCTGATCTTTCTGATCGATTGACCAATTTATAGGTTGATGGTCAGGGGTCTTGGGCTGGTCTGTGCACTCAAATGCTTGGGGCCTCGACTCGGGGGTCACTGACTGCTATAAATTAAAGATCTGGACTGTCGAAGGCCTAAAGCCTTCTACCCTCTTCTCATGGGATAGCTCTCCAAAGATCAATTCTGGCCCTTTCTTAGCCTGGTAGGGCATATTCCTTCTGGGTTACATGCACTAATTATAAGACACAATGGAGAACTGTGTGCCTTCAGTAAATTAACCTCCTGCAGGACTGCCAGGGCTTCGAGCAAAACACGCACACACTCCCTTCTAACACTCGGAACAGGATTATGCGTACTGGCATGGCTATGGCACTAGGCTTCAATTTCAAGATGGTGTTAGGAATGTGAGATGGTCTTCCCACACCCCAGGCAGTTCAGAATAAGGCAAAGACATGGAAGTGTGATGTAGGGGCACAGGGGGAGGGAGGTGGGCTTAAAGGATTTTGTACAATCGCATTATTGCATGCTTTTAGATGTAGTGCACATGCAGGAATAAACGCCAATTTAGACAATAGCAGCCATTTTGAAACTAAGACTTAAACGGGGCAAAGCAGTCAGCATCACAGATTTAGCCCATGAACATGAGAAACAACTAAATGCATTAAGGAATAGTTTGCTTCTGGGGCACTGATGAGAAAGGCAAGAGCCGCAGACATTCATAAACCCTTCAGTGTCTTAAATGTTGCCAGCCTTCATGCTTTAGGAGGAATGTGCCTTGCCAGGCCATGGGGAGGGAGGCCAAGTGTCTGGTGTAGGATGCAATCGCACGAGTTGGAGGGCACAAGCCTCCGACCCTCACCAGTCCCAGTTCTAAGTTATAGCACCCAAATGCCCTTGTCCCAAGACTCCTAAATTCCAAGGCACTAGTTCGCCCCGGACCACCGACCAAGTTGTTGAGCCCCAATCATCAGAAAAGATCAGAGAACATGGCTTAGCTGCATTCAATCTTAGGTCACTTGATTTGTGCTGTGATGTGCAGGGAGGCATAAAACCATAGACCAAAATGAGGATGGAAGACCTTGGTGCGCAGCCTGTTTATGATTGAGTGAAGCATGTGGGTTAGTCTGACCTGGACTCCTCCCCTTGGCCCTTCTCTGCTTGTACAAGTTGCACGGCTAGATAGATAGAGATGCATTGTTTATTCTGCACATAATTTCCAATTAGACACTGCCTCATGGCCGATGACAAATGCAGCATCACCCACGTGGAAGAAGAGGCTTGGACCAATGGCCTGGCATCCTCTATGGAGCAGGTAGCCTATGTATAGGGTCTCGCCAACCAGCAGCACAGGTTCTTACAGTATGTGATGATGTCACTAATGACGCTACATGTGTTTTTAATGTGCTACTTACACAAATTCTGGCAGAACGCTTAGCGGCAGCAGAGTTCTTTGCTGGTGCATTTTTACTTTGTGAGAATAAAAATATGTTATCTTGGAAAGAGATGTGCTGGGCCTTTTTCCCTAGCGGGTTGCATTTTTCTGGTGTGAGCATTGAGGGGCTTGCTAACAAAGGCATCTAACTTCTAAAATGGAAACTCATTACACATACAATATTAATACCAGGATTCACTATATTTTGCACTATAGTCTAACTTTTATGGGTGACCCCCCTCTCCTGTCCAATAGTCCAGTTCCCTTACAACAGTCTACAATCGCCTTGTCGTAAATCGCAGAGGGGCCTGGGACTTCTGCTCCCACCGCCAAGATATGTCTACAAGTTAAGTAAGTCAAGTATAGTGATCTTTTGTGTATTAAGTGTGGTTGTTGTAGGAGCATGTTATTAGTGGTCATATACATAATGTCAATATCACAAATGTATGTGCAGGGTTTAAATACAAAATGTACCTCCATTATGCTCATGCATTGCATGCCTCCTAAAGTGTACATTTTTATATGAGAGGTGTACATTTATTCTAGCACTTTAAAACTGATACCAAAGTCATCTGTCACTTGCATTTCATGCCAGTTTATGCCAGTTTATGCCACTTTGCAATCTAACAAAGTGCAGGTCTATCAACAAATTTAACTCATTCTGATGGATAATTTACAGCACTCATTCAGCGCCTGATTTATAAAGCATTTTTCAATGGGATTATAAAAGCCTTTTTAAAAAATAAATAGGCAATCTGTCTATCATTTCCTTCTAGAATACTAACATTAAAGTTGAAGAATTTATCTGGTTATCCATTAAACCTGGCAGCACACAAGTAAAAGCACATTTTAAATTGCATCTTGTTTTTCATTAAAGCCTGCCACATTGCTTGTTTCTCTGTCACTTTGTATTATCTTTTTTACATGAATTACATGAATTGTCATAGTAAAGCCATTCTGGGTTTACATTATTTAAAAACGAGCATTGCAATCATATACATTACACTGTCAACTGAGCCAAATCCTTAACTTACAGTAGCCTTGCACCCAAAGCGGATACCCACCATGCTCTCCTACCACTGGCAATGCTTGCACGCACACACACTTACACTCTTCCATAATGAGCTTTGTAGTCTTCCAACATTCCTGTATCCTGAACACCCTCACTTTACATCTGACGTGCCCCTGTCCTACCAAATCTCGGACTCTGTTATCCTTCTCCCAAGTGTAATTCCCACCCTTCCAATTGATAGCAATCTACATATTGTTTCTGAGGTTCTTGCCCCAATGGATCTTCCACTAGTAAGCTATCTAGCATAGAATAACTTTTACAGATGAGCCACTACACCAACTTTAAAATCATTAATCAATTTGATTTATGAACAAAGACAACTTCTTTTGATACAATTTCTGCATCTGGCTTCATGAACCACTAGTACTGCTGTTTCAAGCGTATCTCAATGTTAGAATCTTGTAAATCTGTTCTCAGACTCAAAACAGACAGAGGGACTTTCTTTTAAGAACGATGTCCATCACAATGTTAATCACAGTGTTTGAATGTGTAATATATTATTTAAGTAATACTTTTTTTGTATTAGACATTTGTATGGCACCTATACACAAGTGTTTCCAGGTGCCAAAAGACAAGATTGGGGGGTTGGGGGGGCAGACATGGGAATCACAAACGTAGAACAACAAAAACGTGTATATTGGCCTTGTGACAAGTGCTTGACAAGGTGGTAAGTGCAAGGGGGGACGGTGTATAGCGAAAGGTGCAGGTTTGGTGTGCCCCAGAGAAGGGGGGGGCAAGCAACTGCTGAGTGGGCCAAGATGACAAGTGCTAGGGGAAAAGAGGGAAAGGGTGGAAGAGTGCTGTGGACAGGTAAAGGGAGCACAAGGGCAAGTGCTGGCATACAATGCTGCAGGACTAGGCGGGGGTGGTCTGGCCACTGTACGATTCTGAAGGGACCATGCCCCAGTTGTAGAGGGAGGGTTAGCACGGGAGGAGGAGAGGGAAGGAAGAGGAGAAAAGGAAAGTCTTTAGAAGTTTCTGGAACTTAAGAATATCCGGCTCAAGTCTGAAGGGGGCGGGTCAATCTAGAGGGAGGAGCCGTTCGAGGAAAGAGAGAAAGAGAGAAAGAGAGAGAGGAGTCAAAGATGACCCCAAGGTTTTTGAAGAGCCATGGGGATGGGATACAGCCCTGAGGGACTCCAAAATCAGAGAGTGTGGTGGAGGAGGGAAAAGGACCCATTTGCGCTTGTGAAGGTCTGTTTGAAAGGAAGGAGGTCAGCCACGCCAGTGCCCTGTCCGTGATGCCTAGGGTATCATGAAGACAGTTTATGAGGATGGAGTGGTTAACTATGTCAAAGGCAGAGGAAAGATCAAGGAAGGTCAGAACAGAGGGAGTGTTGGAGTCCAGGTTAGAGAGTAGGTCTTCGCATGTGTTCAGGAGAGCAGTTTCCGTGCCTCTGGCTGCCCTAAAACCAGACTGGTGGTCATGGAGAGAGAGACAGACGATTCGGTGTGGAGAGTCAGTTGGGGGATGACCAGCTTCTCCATGAATTTGCCCAAAAAAGGGGTGATAGTTAGCCGTGCAAGAAGGGTTAGCAGATGGCGTTTTTAGGAGAGGTTACACAAGAGAGGGCGTAAGGGGTTGAGGGAAGGAGCCAGTGGTGAAAGAGTGGTTGCAGAGGTCAGCCAAGGCTGAGGTCAGGGAGGAGATGTTGTCCTTGATGGTTCTGGAGTAGTAGGGGAGCACCCGTTTAGAGGAGACTTTCATAGAGTGGACAACTCTAGAGATCTCATCTGGTGCAATGGGAGGGAAAGAGGAGAGTATGGGTGGGCGAGGGGGCAAAGGGAGGCAAGAGAAGGGGGAATGGGGAGCAGCTGACAGAGAGACATAGGTACTTAGGTATGCATTAAATACTCAGCATGCCCCGTTCTGCCATGCCGATTTGCATGACGTATTCCAGCGTTTAAATCCACCTTGACCATTGATAGTGCTTGATGATTTTTGACTCTGCTTAGAGCTATTTCTTGATTGGATACACTGATTTAGTACTTTGGGCTATGCACTTTTATATCGAGTTGACTTACACGTAACTAATAATCTGTACATGTCATGGCTTTTGTTTACTGTTTTCTCTCCAAATTATGTTTCTTGTACTTAGTATGGGCTATATTCAGTGTTAAGTTACTTTTGTGTCCATGTGTCAATGTTGTTTCTTATGCATTTGTATTCACATATGTTGTTTTTCCTTTTAACTAGCAGAATCCATCAACAAATGATCTGTATTATATTTATTATATGAATTGCTAATAATGAATTAATTGTGTAGGATTGGTTAATGGGCTTGCTTAAGTTGTTTTGCATTAACTGCATGGTTTGACTCATACAATGTGGAGAAATAATTTACTGTGCAGAGACATTTTTGTTTAGGTTGTTTTAGATTAAGCCCCAGTCTTGTTTGTATGAGGAGCCCATTTCCCATTAGCATAATAGTAAGTGTTTGCAAATTATGGCATGAGAAAAGCCCTTGGTGGAAATGTTGACTTGTGACAGCTGTGCAATTCTCCCATCCACTTGCCATCCAACTTAGAAAGATAGCCAAACCTCTGATAGGCACTTGCTATAGAAATCCCTTTAAAGTCCTGATATGGTGAGTCAAAAAACTCCTCCCCCCGAAATGTCAAAAAAACATTTTACCCCCTTATATCCCTCTATGTCTCAGATATGCTTTAATTCGGGATTGGTAGATTCCATCACAGGTTTTTCCTTCGAGGGAGAATTTGTTGAATTTTTGACTACATATTTTAGCACAAATGTATGGGCGTGTTAGGGTTATAAAAAAGGCAGGGGGTCTCCAGCGCATTCATTTGCGGTAAAATGTCCTATAAAACAAAATCAATGAATTCTCCCTCGATGAAAATATCTCGACAAAATCACATCGAACCCTTTTATTCCCTCAGAAAAAGAGCTCATAGATCTGAACTGGATTGTTGTAGTTAGTAGAGGTAGTCACACGTTCCCAGGCTTCAGCAACAAAACAACAGAGATGAGTAATGATCTGAAGGAGATCCAGAATCTGTTTTAGGGTGTACAGGGTGGGGATCAAGAGGAAGGAGAGAATATGCTTGTTATGGGGTCTCGAAAGGCCAGCGGAGCTTTCACATTTTCTTCTGGGTCTCACTTTGGCTTTGTTGGAAAAAGCCAAAACTCTAAGACTGAGACACTCCTCATTTTAACGTTCTTTCATACATTGGAATATGTTTTCGTAGCAACGAATGTCATCATATACTCCTTGGGAAAGCTCATCTCAAATTCCAACAGCATCCGAATTTTCCACTGCGCGGTATTCAATGTAGGAAGGAAAGGACCTAGAGTTAACATGCCCACCTTGACGGTTTCCTCGTCCACCCGCCACCCCCATGGAGTCTTGGATTGATCCTGCCACTTTGCATTATAGTGTTGTCATTTGATTTGGACGGCTATGCAGCTATTATTTACTATCATGCCATTTTAAGAGAGTGGATTATCTACATTATACATTAAATTCGCAAGCTACTGATTGGAATAATTCAAAAAGTGGATTTATCCTTCTGAGACCGGGCATATGAACGGAAGTGAAAGCCATTACGCCTCAGCAGACCAAAGCCATACAACTCATGTCAATCCGTCACTTGCTTGACAGCACTGATGCCTGCTCATCTGCTGATGGGATTCCAGGATATCAGCTACACACCTACATCAGACAGTGTGTGGATACTTTCAGCATAAGCGTGAGTTAAACCAGAGCATCTGTCCCCAAAGGAAGCCATGAAATGGCCTGCCTATATTCCAGCGAATCAGCCAGCAGCGCAGAATGCATAAGAAATGGGGACAGTGACCTCTACTCGTACTGAGAGCACATCATTATGCGAATGCACGAATCATGATTCAACAAAGCCCTGGGTGATTTCCAAGAACTGTTCCTCGGAAGCAGTTTCTTATTATAAAACGCATCAGAGGGGATCCAAAATAACTCAGCGTTCAGGAAGTCTTGTACAGGTGTTGCCTGATAGATGATAATGATGTTTTCCATATTCAGCCTGCATGTGTTTCTTTTTTTTTTTTTTAAGAATTACCTTGATTGATTTGTTCCTCGCTTCTGTAGTCTTGGTAAAGTGCCTGTCTCAGCGCTTTAGCAAAACCCATTTCAACTCATATTCTAAAAGGAAACGGGAGATAAGCGTCCTAGGAGGTGTTACTGAAACTTTAGACTGATGCTAGTGTAATTAGCACCAGAGTGAAACCTGCTCTAGTACAAAAAACAATTGTTCAATGCATGTTTACCTGTGCAACGTTTTCCCTAGTTCTAGTCCTTTGTCTGGTGCAACCATGCTTTGAAAGAAAAGGGGCCTAATTACACGGTAGGCGGTAAACCATGGCGCTATTAGCGCCATGGTTCATGCCGGTAATTTACCGGTACCGCCTTATAGGAAAGGGGAAATACCGCCCTATTTCAAGGTTGGGAAGGCAGTAATTCCTCCTTCCTCCATTGCCCTTCCCCATTCCCATTTTTTCCCCATAGGGCATAATGGGAATGGGGAATGCGCTAATTACGGTACCGCAAATTGCGGTACCGTAATTAGCACCCCGGTCCCTTTGCGGGTTCGTTTTTTAATGCCTGCTAAAAGCAGGCGTTAATGTACCAACCCGCAAAGGGACCTCGTAGTAAGGCGGTAAGGGTTTACCGGTACCGGTAAAATACCGGTACAGGTAAACCCTTACCGCCTACTGTGTAATGAGGCCCTAGGTCTTTCAAAGGTGCAACGTTTCTCTAATACCACCCCTGTTAGTAGATGTCGCACAATCATCAAGAGAAAAACCATATCATTTTCAATCATAATGAAGATTTAAACATTTATAGACACACCTACCTTTGCTGGATTCATGGGAAGGCAAATAGGTTAGAGTGTATGGATGCAGTTATCAAACCCCTGTCATTCGTATGCGATGTTACTGTAGTAGTCTGATTGTTGTCTTTCTGCATAGAAAATCAATGCCTCTTATGCACGTGCACAGCTCTGGAACACAGCACAAAGAAGCTGTGCAACATGGCCAATTTATATCAAAGTCACTGGAACAAAGATACGGTGAAAATCAACATGCAAGTCCCTTGGGAAAGAAGACACTCCTGGAGATTAATTAGCAACACTGTTCACATGGCACTTGATGGATAAATGACAACTTAATGTAGAAAGGTATTCTCACTCATGTGATGCATTTGCCAAAGACATCTATGATGTAAATGGAGCGTATTTTCTTATTTATGTGTTAAAGAACATTTCAGAAGATATCAAATTGTTAAAAATCCATATATGAACAGGATTCACAATCTTTAAGAGCTATGTGTTATGCTACACCATGCACTTTGGTAGAGTGTTATTAATTGTACTAAAAAGAAACCACATGATACAATAACAGTTCATTAATATCGATTTCACCCTAGTTGCAGCTACTATTGCAGTTGGGAAGAGATGACCACCAGATGACAGAATTATTTCAGGCTAATTGTTGCTACTTCTTGCTTCTGATGTGGAAGCATGTTCTCTAGCAGGTGACTCTCCAGTACAATCTTGCATATTCCCTCTGTTTCATCACGTGATTTCTTCTATCCTCAGTGTTAACTGTGGCCAATTTAAACTGTGGATTAAAGAAAGATGGCAAGTGATTTTGAGTCTTTTCTTACATGCGTTTTATGGAAGGGTGTTCATTAACGATTGACAGCATGTTCTGCAGGGTCTGACATGCTGACGTTTTCCTTTCGCATTTCCATTCAGGATATTTTCACTTCAGCAACTCTATTGATTGCAGTGCACCACTAAGTGACCTAGAGGTAAGGCTTGCATTGTTAGTGAGCTTCTTAAAAGAACCGTGTCACAATTAAGATGTTGCTCATTAACTGTCACTGAGTCAGTGTGAAGAAGGCCCCAGTTGCTTTAGTTATACTGAACTAGACAATGTACTCATCACATAGGCAGATGATCACGTGCAAAGGTGCATTCAAACCGTTTGCATTTATATTTTGCACTGGTCTTTTAGAGCATTTCTGGCACTGTTAGGCCAGCAGAAGTGCAATAATGTCTTCTGTCACACAGCAAAAAAGGCATATATTGAGTAGTAATAGCTGGCAATAGAATTTGCTACAATGTGGTAGACATGTGTAAAGTTATGGATATGCATTTTATACGCCAGCCATATGCCACAAATCACTTTGTGGTCACTCTACCAACACTTGAGTCGTGTGTCCCATTTGTATGCAAGCTGCCCTACTGACTCTACCTTCAAAGACTACCACGCCCAAAGTAGCTGTTGGATAGCAGAACACAGCCCCTGAGACTTCTCCACTTCTCTGCCACTAGCGGGTAAGTGAATCCAGTGCTCTGTTACAGTGGCAATATGACCCGAGGCGGCGGGTCAATACCCCCCAGGAAATGCCCCCGTGGCCATAGTTACAGCCCAAGCATAGCGGGGGCTTTACCGTGGATGGTATTGGCCCGCCGACAAGGGTTTTATTGCCATTAGCACCCTGGGCGGTTAGACCGGGGTGCTAATGGCATTTTATTTTCTGTTTCGTTTGTTTCAAAACAGAAAAAGAAAAAAAAAAGAAAATGAAAAAAATGGCCATTTTCCCTTTCCATGGGCGGCCATCGGGAGCGGACGCGCTGGAAACACAAGTGTTCCCAGCTCGTTCACTCCCAAGACCAGAAGAAAAAAGAAGGTAAGTGGGGTTGGAAGGGCGGAAGGGAGGGGACCGGGGAAGAAAAAAAAGTACTGCGGTCTCCGGCGGGGGACGATGGAAGCCTCCAGCCGCGTGGAGGCTTGGAGCGGGGATGGCCCCGCTCCGAGTCTCCACACAGCTGGAGGTTTCCATCGTCCCCCGCCGGAGATCGCAGGATAGAAGGTAAGTCGGGTGGGAGGTGCGAGGAGGGAGGAAAGAAAAAAAAATCTTACCTGAGTCCCCGGCGGTGGACGAAGGAAGCCTCCAGCCATGGGGAGGCTCGGAGCGGGGATTGCCCCGTTTTGAGCCTCCTCATTGGCTGAGGGGCTGCCACGCCCCTCGCCGGGAACAGAGTAGCCGGCATGCACGGCGTAAAAGGGAATACCGTGTGGTATGGCTCGCAAATGAGCCAATCACCACGCAGTATTCCCGTTGCGCCACGCGTGCCGGGTGCTAATGCTAGGTAGTCTATGCTTGTTCATGTGAAATTGACTTTTTGCCCCTTTTTCATGTGCAATGCCTTTCACAGCACAATAACTACTTCTCTCTTCCTTTAAGTAACACTGTTCTCTGAGAAATAATTCTGATTTGGAATTGTCCATCATGGAACTGTGACTGGCATAATTTCCAAAAAATATGTGTTTTCTACAAAGCCGGTTAGTAGCTGTCTACTGCCAGCATTATTTCATGTTTGTCATCTGGCAGACATACTGTGATCACTTGAATTGCTGAGGATTGGTTAGCACATACTAATTTTTTCCATGATACTACTTTGCCATCAGGTCTTTCTAGTACTGCTATCCACAATGATATGCATTCAGAAGTGCACTGCTGTTGGCTGTTAGGCTGGGAGGCGGCAGTCACTGGAGCTACTGGAGGCGGTTCTACATAGCCTCACCTCTTTCCGCGGAGCGGAACGCGGAGTAGGGCGCAGAGTAAAGCAGTCTGCAGGGCTGCAGTGTCTGCTCGGCGCGAGCAGCATGGACCCCGCCGTTCACCTCTCCCCTGCCCGCTCTTCCCCACCTGCGTTTGAAGACCTCGGATCAAAGCGGATTCTTCGTAGCAACAACTTGTCAACGAACAGCCGACAAGAAAATCAAAGTTCTTACACAGCCCCGTCACCTAAAAGGGCGAAAAACAAAGCCATCAAGCATGCCGCTCTTACTATACTTGCGAGCGAAAAGGGCGGCTCCTTTCCTACTATTCAGCGGAGCCCGCCCTATGTCTCGCGGGACGAGACTCCAGCAGGAGGAGAACAGGGCGGCAAGGAGCCCTGTACCAAGGACTCCCTTGAGGCCATCAACAGCCCGGGCTCTCCCTTCGCCTCTCCCCGCTGTTCGAAGCCGGCGCGGGACGCGGATTGGAGCTTGGGCCGGAGTACCGCTTCGGCGAGAGGGTTTCCCTCCGAGGCCGTGGGAGGATGACCTGGGAGGGCCCTTTTTCCGGCCCCGCCTCCTGATCCGCCAGGGACCCTGAGAGGCGCTGAAGCCGAATTTCCTGCTGAAATTGCAGCCCCACACGAAGAGCAGCCTGTCCAGCATAATCTCTACCCACAAACTGTTGTTTTAATACATGCCGCCGTTGAAATGAACGAAGCACACTCTTGCAGACCGGACCCTTCTACAACAGAACAGCTGCCCCAGCGATGCGGCGTGCCTATGATCACCTCAGCTGAGCAAGGCGACTCTCCCGAAAGGGTGATTTTAGATCTGGGCGGGCTCGCCAACAGTGTACCTGCTGATCAAAGCCTCGAAGCATGTCTTGCCCCCACCCGGGCTTTAAAAAAAATCATCTATAGAAAAAACCCAACAGGTAAAAGATCCAAAGCAGAGGCAGAGCTGAAAACAAAAACACTCAAAAAAACACGGTCAGCAAACACTAATCTTCAAAATCAAAATTCTACAGGGAAAAAAGATGTGAGCAATCAAATCTGTCCAAAGCGCTCCAGCCCAAAAGCTCTCTTTAACCTATTCAAGCTGCACCAATGTAAACGCAAACATAACGCGATAATGGAATTGTTAGACGCTGAAATGCTTGAAGTTTTGGACATGTCTCCCCTAGAACGTCTTATGGCAAACCAAACTGAAAAAGACGAAACAGCAATACCACCGTCGGCATCTCCATCATCTGAAATCCCACCTGAGATTGGAGAGAAAAGTAACCTAATGCCCAGGGAAACACCACTGACTGGCTCGACCCTTCTAGCTACAGCCTTCTCAGACCAAACTCCAACAAATACCATGCCTCAATCTACTCAGCCCGGCACATCAGGAAACCCGGGTTCAGGGGCTCCTTTAGCGAACCCTCTAAACTCAGCTGCTCTGCCCAAACCAACTACGGCTCTGAAGGACTCGATCGCTGAACAGGCCGAAAGAAATTCTCTTGTCGCAGCAAATCTTAAGCAACATCTAATGAAACCAGCTCCGTTGATGTCCAGTATTTCTGAAACTAATCAAAACATCCCAAGTACAATCAGCCCTGCCACGGGCTTGGAAAAAGAAAGGCTGGTTATCCCTGAACACACGCCATCTCTGACAAAACACGCAAAGGACAGCATAAGGCCTCAAATGAGCTCACAATTGTGGGCAAATACTCATCTAGATAACCATCGATTGGGCAGACAGTCCCTTCCAGCAAACTCTCACTTTAGTTCTTTCACCCCCAGTCGAGAAGACTTGCCGATGCCATCAAGAGCCCGTAAAACTTCATTCGGTCATTATTCCTTACTTGAAAATACCCTGGACACTCAACCGAAATCAAGAGACACAATAGATGAGTCCTCAAAAAAAAGAATCCCCTCAGAGACCTTGGGAGAGTGGAGCAAAGGGTCTCCCAAGAAAAAGCCCGACCTCACCACGGTTATGTCAGCTCTTACCATCTCACTCTCTCCATTTTGTAAACTCTACGAGGCCTTAAACGACTCGGCCAAAGATAACACCTCCATATTGGCATCAATCCAGTCCAAACTAACTTTCCTAGAAGGTTACATCACGGCTCTGGAAATTAAAGAGGCAACAAAACAAGCAAGCCTTGAAGGGAAACTATCTAGGATTGAAAGCCAATTAACCAAAGGTACACCGGTTCCGCAGAATACACAGCAGACTCAGACAGAAGCATCTCGAACCCCAGTCTGTAACAAACAGGACAAAACAGCATCTATATTTCTCACCCACCAAAATAGGCCTACGCAGGCCGCTTATATCGCCACCACCGGAGCGGCCAAAGAACAGAACGTGGGACTTCATCCATCAAATACTACCTCAAGATCTAGCAAAAACTCAAAGACGTCAGGTGTGAGCTCCCTAGCAGACAAAGAGAACCAAGCAAAATCCGAAACTTCAACCGGAGCTATATCGGCCAAAATAAGCTCCGGTTCTTCAGGATCACTAAACCCGGCCTTCCAACTATCAAGCTTGAACTCAAGTAATACTAAGAAGCCTCAGACACCAGGACGGAGCAATCGGGCAAACGAAAAGAATCAACCAATCTACGCAATCCATCGAGATAACTCGCAAACATATGCCGATCAAATGGAACCTCAAGTGCTTATTGACCTGAGCAATTCCCCCAAGAGTCCAGCGGAATTCCAGGCATCCAGTAGTCTTATGGACATATCCCAACATGTCGATGAAGATGATTGAGCCTTGATTGTGACGAGCCAAAGTATCCCAAAATCAATCCCAAGGCCAAGTCAAGAAAGACACCTAGATACGACGCCTGTGTCCAAGAATACAAAATCTCGTAGCTGTAGTCGCCAAAGTCCGAAGAGAAAAACCAGAACGGTGGCCGACAGAGCGGAAACTAAAAGGCACCCAAACGATGAAACTCTACAAGATCGAACATGGGATAGCTCCTTAAGTAGCAAAAAACATACCAGATCAGCTGAAGCTAACAAATCTAGAGAACAAGTCGATGATGTACAAAGCAAACCAGATATTGTTCAACCAAGCACCAGAGTCTTTAAATTGGAGCAAACCTCACATAAATCAGGATACATGATCCTGAATAGAAAAACGATCTTAAACATCGTGAGCAAAACGAAATCTCTAAGGGCTCTAACAACAAACGATTTCCGGCTAATTGAACCTTACCACAGAGCACATAAGGCAAAATCATTTCTGCACATAAAAGCAAGGGCATTAAACACAAGAATAGAAGAGGCTTACAAAGAACTATGCAAAATGGGACTTCTTCTAACTGAACTGAACTTACCGTCGCACGAAATACAAACCAGCAAGAGGGAGCTTGTGCAACTACAAAACCCAAGTAGCGAAAGATCCAAATCCAGACGACATAGAGACCATCAGATTCAGCACGCCCCTCACACAAAATCAGATTCTCCAAGGAAAACTTATGGCGGCTCTTCACCCAACAGGCCTCGACAAATAGAAAATAAACAGCGAGCCAGACTTGACAAGACCCCAACGAAATTGCTGTCGGACAAAGATTCTGGCACCAAAGATATGTCCCCAATCCGTGATCCAACACGCCAGCCAAAAGGCCCATGGGACTGGCTAAAGTCCACAGTAAATAGGAAGTCCAGCAAATAGCAACCAACTAGGGCGACTTCTCCGTTAGCCCTAGACACATCGGAGTCCAGATTAATCACTATGGCTTCATGGAACACCAGAGGTCACGCTCATCTTACAAACGATAACAACCAGACATTAGTGGGCTTTGACATTATATGTCTCCAAGAAACCTGGCTGACCGAGAAACCGCTTTTAGATGGATACGAAATTGAACTTTCACCTGCCAACCGTGGTCTATTTGGACATCCATCTTCCGGCCAACTGCTCGCAGTGAAAATTGGTTCCGGTTTTAAAATCCGGGAAAAGTTATCAGAGAGCTATGGAACACTAGCAGTCCTGACATCTTGGACACGTGTTGACCCGAACTCCAAACAAATAACCACCACCGATTTGGCGATTCTAAATTTGTATTGGAATCCGCAACAAACCTCAATCGCTAACTTCTGCAACGAAGTAATAGAAGTGATTGATACCATTAGAATTGACTCTAACACAGACCATGTCATTATCTGCGGTGATCTAAATGCAATCTGCGAGCAAAATAATGTTACAGGTCCCAAAAACAGGCCCAAAATATCGTCAGAAGAAAGAGGTAAAGCTTGGATGAGTGCTATGACCGCAAGAAACTTTCACAATCTGGCCTGGCTAAAATCTTGGGACAACATCTTACCTACGTGGGAACGGGACAACTCTAGGGCCACGCTTGATTACATCTTCGCATCTGAAAATATATTGCATCTGATCAACTCATTCAAAATCATACGGACAAAAGAAAGTGATCACAATTTGTTGGCAACAACTTGGGCATCTCTCCATTATGATAACAAGCTTGTCCTCCCTGCTCTAGAAGCCACTTCTCAACGAACTAGACTCCGCCTGACAGCCACAAACATCAGGAACATCTCAGAAAATTACGGCAGGAAAACTGCAGATAAACTCAAAGAAAATAAAAGACCAGATTACCTGCCGTTTCTACTGCAATACAGATCAGATCAAAAGACGGGCAAAGGCCCTAGGCGAAATCACCTACACAAATTTGATCAAGATCTGGTGGACAGAAGAAAATTACTCAGAAAAGCCAAAAGACGAGCAGCTACAGAACAAACCGACATGGCCAGGATGGACTGTGCATCGGAAATCAGCAGTTACAAATCTTGGCTTTCGAACCGCAGTAGAGCTATGTACCAGAACGATGCAGAACAAATGCTTAAAATCCTCAGCACGAAGAAATCTAGCGGCTTTTGGTCCCTGATCAAATCTACAACATCTAGATATGAAAATGAATTGGCAAACGCGGTTACTGAGGAAAAATTGACAAACTTTTTCAAAACCATGTTTGCCCCGCCGAAAGAGCAGTCTGAAAGAAGCTTTGAACCAGGCAGTAACAGATGGGCCACTATCTCTGACAAAGAAGACATCATCAAAGCCATCAAACAACTAAAATCTTCGAGAGCGCCTGGTCCTGATGGCCTTAGTAACATTGATCTGAAGCAAAATCCGGAAGCCTGGGCCGAATTGATTAGTACCATATTTCAGCATTGCGAATCAGCCAGAGCCATCCCTGTATCCTGGACACACTCAATAATTGTCCCGATATTCAAACGGGGAAACAGAGAGGAACCACAGAACTACAGGCTGATAGCCTTGCTAGACATAATCGGCAAAATATTCGCAACACTTCTTCTCAAAAAGTTCCAAACATGGGCAAAGTCATCTGCTGCCTACGACCCATTTCAGATGGGCTTCCTCAAGATCGGGGGAACTTCAGCAAACATCTTATTGCTAAACTTAATCAAAAGTAAGGTGAAACAGGGCTCTCCACCAGTGTTCATGGCCTTCATTGACCTCTCGCAGGCCTTCGATAGAGTGGATCGGGACCGCCTGTGGACCAAACTACATAAATGGAACTGTCCTACAGAAATTTTACATCCAATAATAGCACTACACACAGCCAACAAACTCCGTGTGAGACTTGACAAACAAGGAACGCTATCAGAAGAGATCCTAGCAGAGAGGGGGGTCAAACAAGGGTGCCCGCTAGCCCCGGCACTCTTCATAAGCTTCCTTGGTGACTTCAAGGACTCTGAAAACTCTGTCCGAGCATTTCCACCAAAAATAGGGGCCAACAACATATCACGCCTTCTCTATGCGGACGATCTAATCTTATTAGACCAAACGGAAATCGGCCTTCAACGCCAACTGACCAACTTGGCAAACTACATAAAAGTAAACAATCTTGAAATTAATAAATCAAAAACAAAAATCTTGATTATGGCGAACAATAATTTAACTAAGAATCGCAGCAAAGGATTGTTCCTTGAAAATACCAAGATCGAAATGGTAGACTGCTACAAATACCTGGGCATAATGATAGACAACTCACCCCGGCAAGCCTGCACGCAAACTACCCTTTGGGGCAAGGCAAGAAACCTAGCCGCCCAGATGAGATCCATTGATAAAAAATACGGCAAATTCTCGCTGGAGCCTGTACTCCAGTTTTATAGAGGCAAGGCTGTCCCGGCGCTAACCTACGGCATGGGTGCGACTCTGTCTATGCCAATTTCAATCTGGCCAAAAATTGAAGGCCTTTTATGGCGCTCAGTCTTGGGTCTTCCAAATTCGGCAGCTATTGCGAACATCAGGCGTGACCTGGGCCTGCAGTCTTTGCTAGCATCAGTGGAACTAAATGCTATGCAAATATACAGAAAAATTACCATTCCTGATACGCTCCCAATTTTCAAACTGATAGCTGCAGAAATCTCATCAGGCCGTCTAAACAGTCTCACAAAATGGTCTCAATCATAGACGGCAAAATAAAAAGAAATAGCGTTCACTGAAGCAGACCTGGCAGAAAATCCCCAAAAAGTAAAAACTAAAATGGAGCTTTTGGATTGGATAACTACAGTTGACAAGGCCCATTCAAACAAACTAACCACACATTTGCCACCAACCTCAAACCGGCTTAAGACTCCTCTACCATACTGTCGACTATTCCCGGATAAGAAACTAATGAGAACCTTTTTGAGAGCCCGTTTCAATTTATTACCGACACGAGAAATTCTCTGCATTAGACTACAGTCGACTGCCAACGAATGCAGACTATGTCAATCAACAGCGGAACCTGAAAATCTAAAACATCTGATACTTCACTGCAAAGCCCTCAGCAAAGAAAGAAGCGTTTACCTTACATTTCTTGGGATGACAGACTCAGTTCTCGACGAGGACGTTTGGTGGAATAGACTGATGTCTGGGGAAAAACCAAAATGGATGATTGCAACGACAAAACTTTTGACAGCCTTTTTTGATAAAATAAAAGCGACAGAAATTTAGAGACGCGAATAAAGTAATCAGCAGGAAATAACAATGAAGGCCAGAAACTGTACTTTTACCAATTAAAGAACTGCAAGAATTTGGCAGAATGCGAAGGAGCTAAAGCGTCTTTGTAAAAATCACAAGTTGATTACACACAATAAAAAAAAAAAAAAAATGTATTTTCCCTGTGACAAAGACCTTGATAACCTTGTCAGCCGGTGATAGCATGCTGGTAGGGGGCGGGAGGTTTGATGTGCAATCAAGGGTGATGTGAAAATTGCTACTCTTTATTTGAATTTGAATAGTGTTGCTTCATATTTTCAATTTTTGAAGTATCAAGACTGACGTTTGATTGACATAGCCACAGTTCAGCCTGTGCAAAGACATTCCACACTAAATATTTGCCCTGTGGAGTCACAGAATACATTGGCTGTTGGACAGTACAAAACTAGACATGGTGCTTAGGAGTGCACAGGTACTGTGCATCATCATTACCACCATTGTCCCAAGCATATGCAAACTCTACTGATCTTCTAGGGCTTGAAGTTGAAATGGGTGTCCTAGGAAGTGAGATTCTGTTTTCTTCTAAACTGGACTTTTGTCCACGGACCTGAAACTGAGCTGCATCTGAGAACTGCAGCTCCATGCCTTCAGGCACATTTCCTTCCATGCAAGAATCAGTGGACAGACCCTCAGGTGGAACCTGACATCACACCAGTAAAACATGCAATGTACTCTGGTCTGTAGCGGGATGGTCGCATGGGGTATGTTCCACGTGAGCTGTACTCTGACCTTAGGGAAGCGGCACTTGGAGCTGACTCCAGTGAAGTATCAGATACAGACAAGTCATTGAAGACAGTCATTGTAGTAGCCCAACGTAGAATGATCATTGTATAAAAGTTCAGTGTGTGTATTGCACTGTTTAATGTTCTACCTGTGTTTTGGGTCCAGAGCAACAGTGTACCACACAGAATTGATACATTTAAAATATTTTTCGCAGATAATCATGTACATTTCCGTGCCTTCCTGTCTGGCTCCCATAATTGATCAGTGATGACATTTTAGTTAGGTTCATTTTTCTTCCTGCATCACATTCTGCTCTAGCAAAGCTGTGGTTTCAAAGATTGCATTGTATGCTTTTGTCACTTATCCAAGGGATAGTTAGCTCTGTTGTAATGTCATGTATTGAATCAAGTGTCAATGTCTTTCCTGTGGATGTCAGGGGCAAAATGAATCCCCTATTTTCCAATGAGGACTAGCTTGCTCCTCAATTACTGCTACTGAGGAACTGTGAACAATTTCCATCTGGCAAGCATGTAGAAGTTCTGGCTTTTTTGATTTTATTAATTAATAAAATGTGGCAGGTGTTTCCATCTCAGAAAGAGTAATCTACTAATCAAATTCCTCTTTCACCGGAGCACTTCTGGATCAGTAGCCTGATCTGCAGTGCCAGCTCTCCAGTGGCACAGAACAGGGTCAGTGGTAACAGGTTCCCATCTGGCAGTTGCAGTGACAGCCAAGCCTCTGCAGCAAAGGGATCACATCTCAGATATGCACCTCTGTTCCAAAAACAAAACAACTATGAGAATTCTATCCTGGTGTCAAATTGAACTATAGGGATAAGCGATACCCGTGCGGTATGGTGTCTAGCATCTCACAAATGCATCTCAGCTAGACCAATTTTATATTACACATGTGTCCGCCCTGTGAGCCCAGCTCAGCTGTGGAAGGGTTATGTGTATTGCCCTCAGCCAGGCTGTCCTGGCTGCTCCCATCAATATTGTAGCCTGGGGGCTGCCTCTCGTTGCTATTTTGTGAGGGCAGGTAACTTGCTGCCCATAGAGACAGCTGTACTGGGAACAGGAATCAAAGCACACAGTCATTTGGAAAAGGAGTAGCTTAACACCAGGGTGTTGCATACCAAACGGTCCTTTGATTCTATTGAACAGGGAAGGGGGCAGGGTTAGTGTAGACAGAGGGAGCTTCTTACAGCTGGGGGAAGGTTCCACCATCTTGTTTCTCTCTGCCTTTATCATTCCTTTGTGTCCCTTCCATGTTCTGTAGCACAAAGCACTCAGGTGTGATGTCCGGAGGCAAAGTCACTTATTCCAAGAACAGGGATTGGACCACTCAAGACGGCTTGCTTTTTTCCAATCGACTGTAGAGACAGCTGTACTGGGAACAGGAATCAAAGCACACAGTCATTTGGAAAAGGAGTAGCTTAACACCAGGGTGTTGCATACCAAACGGTCCTTTGATTCTATTGAACAGGGAAGGGGGCAGGGTTAGTGTAGACAGAGGGAGCTTCTTACAGCTGGGGGAAGGTTCCACCATCTTGTTTCTCTCTGCCTTTATCATTCCTTTGTGTCCCTTCCATGTTCTGTAGCACAAAGCACTCAGGTGTGATGTCCGGAGGCAAAGTCACTTATTCCAAGAACAGGGATTGGACCACTCAAGACGGCTTGCTTTTTTCCAATCGACTGTAGATGTTTGCCTTTAAAAGAAGTGATCTTCCATTACTACTTTAAATCATCTCTGGACTTCAACACTTGAACAATATTTTGTTGATCCTTGTTGGGAGAGCAATAATTTCCAAAGAGCTCCAGTTGCGAGGTATAGACAGGTAGTCCAAGGCAAGACAAGCTCTGGCCCCCAAATATCCCCATGGCACATTGGGGGTGACCTGCCACTGAAGCAAGACATGAACCTCTGCCAACCACACTGCTGCCTAGGACATCACCATGCTGAAGGACTTCTTAATGTGTGGGAGCCTGAGAAAATTACTACTCTTGCCACTGAAGCCCTCCAGTGGGAATCATAGCCCCTGAAATCTGAGACAGCCAGGGTTCTTGCTCTTTCACAGTTGAAATGCAGAGAGAGATGTGATTCAAGCTCATTCAACACTGTTTTGAACCAGCAGGATCTTCTGCACAGCCTGTGAGGAATTGCCGTATGGCAAGGCTGCAACGTCCTGGATTTTTTACATTTTTATTAAACAATACAATTAGATGGGCAACTCACTCTCTGATAAGGGTAATCTACTGATCAGATTACCCTTTCATAAACTTCATGAAAAAAGCATAGGATGTATCTGTGTCTGACTGCATCAGTATCCTGATTTGTAGCACCTGCACTACCAGTAGCACAGAGTAGATTTAGACAGCTGCAGTTAAAAACAAGTCTCTGATGTGCAGTGGTTGCATTTAAGATATGTGCCCATGTGCCAAAACTACGATGATCATCAGTAACCCATAATAGTGGCAGGATAATCTCTAAAATAAAGCAATGCCTCAGTTTAGCCATAGTGCATAGCACGAGTGGCATCGCTAGGGGGGGGCCTGAGGGGGCCAGGGCCCCCCCTGTGAAACCATGTTCTCCCCTTGAGCCCCCCCTGTCTAAGACGAACAGGGACCATGTTCTCCCCTTACATTTGTCTGTGCCCCCCCTACTTTTGTCTTTGCCCCCCTCTCTGTCCCTCCTAAATTTGATTCCTGGTGACGCCACTGCATAGCACTACTTGTGATCATGACCCCCACATCCCAATTGATATTGCACACGTGTCAGCTCCTGTCAGTCAGCTCTGCTGTGTAAGATGATGTGTATTCTGATCAGCCTGGGGTAGACTGTCAAACGACAGGGCAGGAAACTTGAGGGCCGTGCCTCCTCGTTGTTCTCTTTGTGAGGGCTGGTAATACCCTCTGTCCGAGACAGCCACTCAGGAGACAGCTGTCATGGGCCTGGGCATCAAAGGAGCACACCCATTCAAAAGGAGTACCCTCACACCAGGGTTCTGCATCTTGAAAGGCCTTTGTTCTTAGTGAGAAGAGAAGTGGGCGGGATTATGATAGGCAGTGCTCTTATCAATGGAAAGAAACTGCCACCATTTTGTTTCTCTCTGTCTCTCTCTCTCTCCTTTTCCTGTCCCCTCGACTTCCACTGGAGTAAATCACTTTGGGTGTGTCAATAGAAAGGCAAAGTTCACTCAGTTATAAATTCAGGGATTGGTCCACTAAGGCAAGATAGCTTTAGTCCAATAACCTGGGGACATGTGCCTTCAAAAGAAGAGGTCTTCCACCCCTTTAACAGATTCTCTCCAATCCTCTTAGTGCCTAGAAACAATTGGGTAGAGGTGTGTTATAAATGTAATATTATATCATATCTCTTGGATCCTTTAGGGCCACAAATGTGCTCTGAATAACTAATTGACCCAACCCAACTTAACTTGCAGGCTTGTGATGTACTTGTAATTGAACCATCCTGTAATGAACCACTTTTGACCCGTATTTTAGTGCTGTTTACATAGGTTCACTTGTCTATAACATATCCTACTGCATATCTGTATACCTGATGCAGCCCCAATAGCATGAGGCGTGACTTTGCCAGTCTGTGCACCTACCTTTATTTTGTCTCTGTATATCTGCATTCCTGATATAGCCCCCGTACCACGAGGCACAGCTTTGCCAGACTATGCACATATCTTTATTTTGTCCCTGTGTAACTTCATTCCTGATGTGGCATCTGTACCATGAGGCACTGCTTTGCCAGACTGTGCACCTACCATCATTTTGACTCTGTTAATCTGCCTTCCTGATGTAGCCCCCATACCATGATGCACCGCTTCGCCAGACTGTGCACCTACCTATATTTTGTCTCTGTGTATCTGCATTTCTGATGTAGCCCCCCACCATGAGGCGTGGCTCTGCCAGATGATGACTTTAAGACCACTCACATTTTGTAACACTTTATGCGTAGTCCTGAACTTTGCAGAATGTCACTTTGCACTTACTCTAACTAGGGTCTAGATGCCTGAGGATGTTGTGTGCTGCTATCAATGTAATATTTTTGAAGCAATTTTAAAAAGTTGAACTTCCTTTGGAAAAGTTGCCCATTGCAAAGCCCTCAGTCTGAGGTGAAGAATGAGCCGCCAGGGCAGAAGGAAGATCTGTCCTCTACCCACTCCAGGCCACATCAGGAGTGACTTTTGCTGTGGACTAGGACCTACTACTCTGCACCAGAATCTTATTAAGCAGGGAGAACAGATACTGAATGGAACAATACTGTCGTCAAGTTCCCCTGGGTGGGCCTCACAGCAAACGGAGTACCAAACCAGTCACAGCTCTCTGTTCTACTGCACCAAACCAGTTGCTCTGTGTTCACCACACCTTGAACAGAACTGAAGGATTCAGAGCTAGCTTTTGCACACATCCACCAAATTGAACAATGCTTGCACATTGAACCAGCTTGTTGCAGCATTGTGCCGTAGCTCATCCCATCACCTGCTAGGCCTGAAGCAGCTGCTCAACTCCAGGACACTAACCATATACTTAGATACTCCCCGTAGTCCTTTCACAATCCTGTGTAGGTTTTGTAGTTTGCCACGTAGTATGACAACACGTATGAGGAGTTTTTGCAATAAAAGTATAATTTTTATGAAATGTAATGAGTTTGTGCTATGCGACATCTGTTGATGTCCGTTGTACTTCCTGTTTTAGACAATTGAGAATAAAACAGATATTTTGCCAACTTCCCGAGTCGGTCTTCTTGTTTAGTGTGAGAGTTATTCTCCATCCCATCCATCGTACAATGTGTTACCTTAATTAAAAGGACCATAAGGGTTAAACCTGTTCTATGGAATGTATTTAACACAGGAGCATCTAGAACCACATTTTAGCTCTCTGCATCCTTCACACAGGAGAAATATCCATTTGCATATCAGTCTTTGTCCCACCCACAAGGGCAGCCAAGCACCGAAATGTGAGGCAAATCTCCTCTGAGCAAGAGTACCATCAGCAACCCCAGACACTTGTTTCGGCCTAGTCGGGCCTCATCAGTGAGGTGAAGCTGAGCCTTTCTAAGACACAGTGAGCCAGGGGTGCACGTCTGTATTGGCTTGTCTCGGTGGGATGCTACAGCCCGAGCTGCCTCAGCTGTCACTGTCCGGTAAAAGAGGCATTGACATGTGTTTGTCTACTACATGTACATCAGTGGAGACCACCCATGAATTTGTGAATCTGTTATTAGGACCAAGGAATTTGTATTTGAAGCAAGCAGCAGGACTCTTGCTAACAGGTAAGGTAAGATAAGAAATCCCACCTTAATGCCTGGTTCACACCCCAAATGAAAGAACTAAGGATAAAAAAAAGAAAATTGCAATCCATCTGGCGCCACTCGCCTACTGAGGAGAATAAAGCTAAGCTAACAAACCTTTCTATACTGTACAAGAAGGAAATAATTAGCACAAAAAAGAATACATTCAACGATAGAATAGCCAAGGCAAAATCAGACACCAAGGAACTATTCTCTATCCTCCGCAAAATAGAATCACCAATACCACAGGTTGATAACACCCCTAAGGACAAACCGTGGTGTACCAACATACAAAATGCTCTATCAAACTAAATCACCTCCCTCCAAATCAAAATAGCCAAAAAGAAAGCCTCTCTGCTTTTACCAGCGGAGCCTCCACCTCAGCAGAAACCACCCCTAACTACACAGGCTAGCACCACCCCACCCTTCAGCTTCAAGAAAATGTCCATCCCTGAAACAGAAAAAATGATACTTTCACTTAAACCCTCTAATTGCAAAGGAGATAACTGCCCAGCCCAATTTATAAAGGATGCAGCCAGAGACCTAGCCCCATTCATCTCAAAGCTCATCAACGCCTCCTTCAAGATGAACTTAGTGCCCAATAACCTTAAACATTCCTGGGTGCTCCCATTGCTCAAAAAACAAACCCTCGACCCTTCTATTCCGACTAACTATAGACCCATCACCACAGTCCCTTTCTTACTTAAAATCATTGATAGAGTAGATTACCTACAAATACAAGATTACCTAGAAACTAACAACTTATTAAGCTCACGTCAGTCTGGCTTCCGCCCCCTCCATGGCACAGAAACAGCCTTGATTGACCTTGAGACCCAAATTGACGAGTTGAAGGACACGGGGAAATCAGCTATGCTACTCCTCCTTGACCTATCGGCAGCATTTGACCTGGTGGGTTGTAAACATAGTTTACGCCATGGTGGTAAGGGTACGACCCAGGCGGTGACTTACCGCCTGGTTCGTAATGAGGGCCTATGTCTGCTAGGCCTGACCATTCTCAAATGGTATTTGCTCAATTTGTACTTGACTGTATGTTCTGGTATACCCATATGGGACCACTGGTTTCACTGAAAACTATGTGTCAGCAACTACCTTTATCAATGTATGTAAGTTGTTTATCACTGTATATACACACCTACCTGCAACTAAGCTATTAAGTATCCTTGTAATGTTTGCGCCCAGCAACCTTAGGGTTTTGGTTGCGCTTTATCAAATAAACAAACAAACAAACAAACACTAGATCCACCTGGTTGATGGCTGTTGCACGTTAGCTAAGTGGTGGTTATAAGTTGTCTTAAAATCTGACTGACAGGATAGCCGGGTGACTGCCAACCTAAGGAATGTTTACAAACGCTGCCTGAAAAACAGCAAAGTATGGAGCTCAGGATCCAACGTCGGTTCCCTGGCATCCGGCAACGCCAGGGGTCTCCGTCAGGGAGAGACTTTTCTCCAGAGAGTGCGGCCTGCAGGGTGCCAAATAACACCTGTCAGGCCAGGGGCTCAGGTGAAAAGGCCAGGCAGCAACAGAGCTAGAGAGAGAGAAGATATACAGCAAAAGATCAGAACTCTGTTGAAATGCACAGTAACCTCCCTCCCCTAAGCACACTTCCCAACTCCTACCTGTAGTTGTTATGGTGTAAGCCCGGAACCTACTTGCACTGCACCAGCCAAGTGGACTGCTGTAGGGAGACCACAGGTGGACACTGAAAACAAAAATTCTAAATCCACCAAGAGAGACTTGAAAGGCAGAAGAGTGAAGCAGAGAGGCAGCCTGATCCGGACGGAACGAGGGCGCAACTAATTCACCCCTCACCGGGGCAGCGGTTTGCTCTAAGCAGTTTCCCAAACATCCATAAGCAATGTCCACAATCCGTTAAACAATGTCCACAATCCTTGAGCAAGGTGCAAGGAGTCATGGGAGTGTTGAAAGTGTCCAAATCCAGAGGGTGCTGGGCAGAGTGTAGAGAGTTCCAGGAAGGAGTTCAGCCGTGTTATTGCAGAAAAAGGGAAGTACATTAGAGAAAAAATCCTTGAGATAGAAGGTAAGCAAGAGAGCATTAGTTGATAGCTTTGACTAGCAGCTCGTAAGAGGTTGCAGAAGGCTTGTTACCAAGCGGAGAGAAGCAACAAAATGTCAACCAGCATTGATAGCTTTGAGCAGCGGCTCGTGGCAAGCTTTGCAGGCATGCAGCGGAAGGCTTGTTGCCCTGAGCGGAGAGAAGCAACAAAATGTCAGCGAGCAAACAGTGGCTTGGTAATTGGAGAGCAGCGCTGACCAGGTAAGCAGTGGTGGATCCTTACGCCAGACGTGGAGATTCAATGAGCAGGCCGCAGTCAGAGGGACGGATGCCGAGGGTCAGAGATGTAGGTGATGAGTCCTAGGGAAGGGGAACCATACACCAGGGAAAACAGACCAGGGGCGCAATGAAGAGAATTCCGGGGATGAAAGCCAACGGTTCAGTAATACCAGGAAATCTTCTGGAGCAAAACAGGGAAAGAAGCAGCGATACGAGGAATGGAGCAACCTTGCTGGGTGAATGCAAACGTTAAGGAGCATAGCCCAGCAACCGCAACAAAGCTATATTCTGTCACTTCCGGGTCCTGTTGGCTACCTGATGACGTGGCAGGTCTGACGAGGATCGGGCAAGGGTGGACATGGTAAACGTGGTCCTCTGTTGCCGGAGTGTTCTTTGGTACAGACGCCAGGGCAGTAGCCAACAGCCCTTCATGGAAGGATGTAATAGCGAACCAGGTTGCATGGCTGTCCGGTTCCTGACAAAAGAAAGCTTGACGAATGCTGCCTGGGAGGAACTGTTAGTGGTGGTTGCGACATAAATGCAAGACATTTTTGGGAACTTGTGGTAAATGGCCAACATGTAATGATAATTGTGGTCTCTAAATTTTGTTCCTCCAGAGCTACGGTTAGAGAATGTTTCAAGTTTGTGTCAAGCCACAGGTATTCCAAAGATGACCTTGTAGATAGCTCCACTTATTTGTCTGAATGCATCAAGTATATATTTTCCAACACCTGAGGTATTTAAAGTAATTTCCAACCTTTTCAAACAGATCCCATATTTCTGATGTGCAATGCCTTCAGTGCTGTACATTATTCTGGCTATTGTATCCCATAAAAGAGTCAGACTAGTATATATTAGTTGTTTATTCCACCTTTAAAATAATTATTATGTTGTTTTTAGCAAGACTAAGCAAGAGGGTAGAGGAAACCACTATGGGACGGGGAAGGCAATGGCTGCCTGAAGAACAGCTCCTTGCACGAGGAAGTAAAATGAGATGAGAAAGAGCTTACCCCGGCGCTACAAGAGGAGAAAACAGCAAGTGGACCACAATAAAGCATAACTGCAGGTAGGGGTGGAAAGAGGAGGCCCCCCAACAAAGAAACAATGGCCAAACGTGTATGCTGCCCATCCACCATCCCCCAGAGACGCCTGCCCGAAAGCTATGTTCCGCCTAAGGCGGCAAACGAGGATCGGAGCCGAGTGAGTACCTATAAAACGGCAGAGGCATAAAGCCAAATTGAAACTTCGGACCAGACTTGAATAAAATCAAGAGATTACCACAAGCATTTAAACCAGGCATCGTCCATTTGGAGGCAGATTCCAAAAAGGAACGTGCCAGCCCTCCCGAGGTCTGGCACAGCGGATCCCAGGCACCAGTATCGAGGCCCGTCAATGCGGGACAGTGAAGAGCGAGCAGAAAATAGCCCCCACCGGTGCTGAATGGACAGCGCGCCAGCTTGCACTCCAAGAAGAGCGTCTGGTCACGGAGGCGGAGAGATGGTGGAAGACCCTCCATGCAATTGCCGCAGAGAGAGAAGAACTGGGGGAGGACCTGCCCTCTGATGCGCACAGAGAAACTATCCGATTTCGAGGCCGGAGGGGCTGCCCAGCATAACAACACAAACCCCCCGACGACTCACCAAGGAGATGGGAGCAGGCCGCCTCGCCCATGGGAGCGCCTGAGATAGAAAACCCACCAGCCACTTTACCAGAGACCAAGAAAGGGGAGCCGTAGCATCAGCACTCCCGGATACACCGAGATAGCATTGCTGCATGCGGAAGGACGAGGATAGCCGATAACATAAGGTGAGATGCCGCCAGACCCCTCCACCCTTTCGAGCAGCTGCCGGAACCCCAAAGGGAAGATCAGAAGCCCACAACGGAGCATAGCTCCCCCCACATAACGGAGGAGCCCGCGAGACTCGCAGGCTGTGCCCTTGGCCTGCAGAAGACCCAAAGAACACACCCCCAGTATAAACTGCAGCAAAACTGGTGGAGGGTACAAACCCACCAGTACCCAGCAAGGGTGATAGAGCAACAAAGCAAGCAATAGAGACCCTCCGCACGAGAACGCGCTGGGTGACACATAAAAGGTAGCAGCAGCAAAGTGCCAGAGCGGGAAGCACAGGACAAATTCTCTCTCCTCAGGGCCTAAAAGACCAAATACAACCTGGAAATAACAAAAGTAGGAAAAGGGGGAAGAAATTAGAACGTCAGACACCTGTAAGCCATCACTTAGCAGAGAAAGGCTATACACCTCACCACAAACCTCATGAACGAAAACATAACAAGGACCAGAAATAACAGCAAGGAAACTCTGGAGAATTCACCAGCTGCAAAAGGGGACCTCAACCCCCGGAGACAAACATAGTGGCCCCTGGGGGGAGGGGCCACCCACGACAGACCCCCTCCACAGAGGCTATAGAGAGGCTACAGCAATACAGAAGAGGAGAATAAAGTGGAGTGATGACCACGCTTCGGCCTGCCTCTACAATGAGCTCCCCGCTCACTAAAGACGATATAGCAGGGCTCAAGGTGGAAATAAAGGCCCTATGCTTGGATCTACAGTCATCCATAACGGAACTCATAGGGAAGATCGACAAGGTGGAGGAAAAACTAGAAAATCTTGAGAACAACCAAGTCAATATGCACATGATGGAAATGAAACTCAATGCAACAATGACAGATATAGAATTGAGGGAGGAAGAGCTTGCTCGCAAGATGGATCATATAGAAAACAGAGAAAGGAGAACGAACATTAGAATAATTGGACTAGAGGAAAAGGTGGAAGCCAAAGTACAAGACATATCAATCAGCTGTTCTGCGCTGAAGGAGGTAAAAGGGTGCAAATAGAAAGGGCCCAAAGAGGAGGCAGAGCATTTGGAGGGGGAACACGGTCAATCATTGTCAAATTCTTATGTTACAAAGAAAAAACGGAGGTTCTCCTAAAAGCCAAACAAATGCAAGACATGAAAATAAGGGCGCAAAGATCAGCATTCATCAGGACTTGTCAAGCTTTGCTCTGAACCGCAGATGTCGATGCAAACCTCTGACCACATGGCTCACAGAGCGGGGCATCAGCTATAGATGGGGCTATCCCTTTGCAATGATGTTTGAGGCCTAGGGAGAAGAATACAGAATCACCTCACCGGAGGAAGCAAGCCAAATACTGAAGCACCTGATGGAAACAGCAGAAACCAGTGGCCCCTCGGGCCCGCAGGGGTCCCATTTATCGAGACCACATGTAACAGAGGCACAACCCCAAAGACACAAGAGGAGCAAGATGGGGAGAAAATACGTGAAGTTGGGATCTCCGCCAGCTTCACAGCCTCCATGACCACGTGGAGGCCTCCAGCCACACACCCAAGAAGAACCATGCAAGGTATGGAGCGAAGGGGCAGGGATAACACAGGGACTTCCCTGGTGAGGGGTGAGCCCAAAACCTTGTGGCCCTCGGTTATAAGAGGATGTCTCAACCTCGCAGACATGGGACCCTGGCCCGCACTGCGGTCGCAACTGTTCTGTTAAAGTTATGTTCGATGTTAAAACAAGGGGGGAGGGTAGAGGCAGACGGTGGCAAAACAAGACTTTGAGCAGGAAACAGGGCCAAGTGGAGTAAAACAAGGGAACCAGGAAAAATCTAACAAAGAGATTAGAAACCCAAGGGAATTAATGGCAGGAAGCACAAGACCAGGGCCAGGCACATATACTTTAAAAATAGGCACACTAAATGTCAAGGGACTTAACTCCCCTACAAAGAGGTCACTAATCATTAGAGAGTTCGAGAGCATCACTAGATATTCTTTCCATTCAGGAACGAGGCTTAAAGCGGGAGAAGAGAAACCTTTGAGACGGAAAGGAGTGGGGCAAACATACTGGGCCTCAGCGGACCACAAAAGAGGAGGAGTAGGCATAATAATACACAAGAGGGTGAAATTATCAAACACAAAGTCACAGGCTCTGATGGTGGGCAGGCTCATACGGGTTAAAGGGGAATGGGAAGGAACCCCTATACTCCAAACCAGGGACAAGGGACCTTTAACGAGGCAGCACTCTCAACTATAATGAACAGAAGCAAGGGCCCTACTATTATAGGAGGGGTTTCAACACATGGGCAAACCCTCAAATAGACAGGCAATGCACAAAGACGGAACCTGGGGGTTACCCAAATGCAATAGGTAACAGATTCAGAAAAAACCTAGCTGACAGAGGCCTCCTAGATATAAGGAGATCGCAAAACCCAGAGAAGAGAGGATATACATTCAGATCCATTGTCCATGACACGTTTACAAGAATAGATTACCTGCTCACCAATAAAGACCTCTGTCGTAGAATAAGGGGAAGCACCATCAGACCAGTCGCCTGGTCCGACCACGGTATGGTGATGGCCACCTTGGACATGGAGGGGTGGGGACGCCGGGACACGAGATGGCAGTGTAATGAATATTTATGGCAGGACAAACTATTCGACCAGGAACTCAGGACAGCAATTAAGGAATACTTCCAAATTAACTGCAATGGAGAGGTGGTATCCACAACATTATGGGAAGCAGGGAAAGCCGCATGGAGGGGGGTCGTAATGAGGGAGGGAGCCAGAAAGAAAAGGGAGCGAAGACTACAAGAGGAAAAAATAAGCAAGGAAATCATTAACATGGAAGATAGACTGCACTCACAAGGGACATACCGAAAGGAGCACTTAGACACACTGAAACAAAAGAAGGAAGAATTAAAGAAATTGGGGACACAATGTGAAAACTTAAATTCTTAAAGCAGAAATTCCATGAAAAAGGTGATAAAGCGGATAAGATACTGGCGACCAGACTTAAAGCTCAGACGGCGAAAGATGGGTGGACAGGATTAAGACTTACAAGGGGACATATGCTACCACACCAGAAGACATAGCCAACCAATTTGCAAAATATTACAAAAATGTATACATCTCAGAGGGCACTGAGATGGAATCAGAAATGCAAAATTACATAATCGAGGCCAGCCTGGTGCACCTCTCCAATGTTGAACAGGCACTCCTAGAAACCCAGATATCCCCTGAAGAAACGAACGCTGCAATAAAGAGGCTCCCAGCGGGAGGGGCACCGGGTGAAGATAGTTATACTATGAATTTCTACAAGCACTTTGCAGACTCCCCAGCCCCCCAAAATGGCAAAACTATTGAAATATATTCAAGAAACGGGGCAGGCTCCACCATCTTTCACAACGGCCCACATAGTGATCATCCCCAAGGCGAGAAAAGACCCTGAATGCATTGTACCGCCCAATATCGCTTCTGAACACGGGCGCCAAAATATACACTAGAATCTTGGCCAGGTGGAATTCATAAAAGGGCGGCACGGGGCAGACGCACTGTGTAAAACCTTAAACATTATGGAACACATAAGGGAGAATGAAGGGAATCAAGCACTACTAAGCCTAGACTCAGAAAAGGTGTTTGATCGAGTTGAGTGAGGGTTCCTCTGGGCCGTTCTCAGAAACATGGGCTTCAGAGACCGATTTATAAAGGGGATTCAGGCAATCTATGAAACGCCCAAGGGCAAAGTGGTGGCAAACGGAACATTGTCGGAGGAGTTCTATCTGTCACTAGGAACTAGGCAAGGATGCCCCCTCTCGCCCCTTCTATACGCCCTTTCAATAGAGCCATTGGGAAACGCAATCAGAATTGAAAGAATCATAGAAGGGATCACAGTGGACAGCAAAGAATACAAGCTGGCAATGTTTGCCAACGACATTCTCTTATGCCTGTCCGATCCACCGACTTCAATACCTATGGTCCTTAAAATCATACAAGAATTCGGAAAGTGGGCCGGACTGAAAGTAAATAAGGAAAAGTCCACACTCTTCCCCTACAACATGCCCCACGACCCCATATTAACGCACCAGAATAGGGAAGGGATACCGGTAGAACCACAAATGCTAAAATACATGGGCATCAATATTACTAAGACTTTGGACGGCCTTTATGAAGCTAACCTCCCACCCTTAATGGCCGATTTAACATCAGATCTAGATAGGTGCGGAAAATTAACAATATCTTGGCTAGGCCGCCTCAATGCAATTAAAATGGTAATTCTCCCAAAAGTTTTGTACCAATACCAGATGCTCCCAATTGACATCCCAGAACGACATTTCTCTGAACTTAAAACCAAACTCCTGAACTTCCTATGAACAAAACATATAGCATACACCACGCTGACGAAAAGTAAAGAGGAAGGTGGAATGGGATTCCCAGACTGCTACACATATTATCAAGCTTCCCAATTCAGAGTGCTGATACCCCACCTGAGAAATGACAAAGATAAACACTGGGTAACAATTAAAAACCACCTCTTGAGGCCAGTAACACTAGGGGAATGCCTCTGGGCCCCGACATGTAAATTCCTGCTGAAAGCCTTCAACCATTTTGCACTAGGGACCTTACTACAGCTCTGGGGGGCCAAAAGAGAAATGAAAGAACACACAACATGGCCTTCGCCAATGAGCCACATCTGCTCCCCCTGCCCTGATAGAGATGACATTCGGGAGCCACAACGCTCCCAAGAATGGGTTGATGCAGGCGTGGAAAGAGTAGGACAAATGGTAAAAGGCAACAAATATATATAATTTCAAGAAATGGAAACGAGCCTGCAGCTGAAAACCCCCAATCCATTTGTATTCCTTCAATCAAGAGGTATCCTGAAGGCTTCCAAATGGAAAGATAAACTGCAAAGAGAACTGACCCCTTTTGAGAAAATCCTAAGCGAGGCCACCTCCTTTAAAGGCCTCACTTCTTCACTATACAAAATCCTCCTCAGCAAGCGAAAGAAAAAAGACGAAGCCCTTAAAAAAGGTTGGGAAAAGACTTGGGCGAAGATGGATGACTCCCTATGGAAGCCAATATGAAAATCGGCCCACAAAACCTCCATATCGGCTCAATAACAATTACACAGCCTGAAATTACTCCACAGATGGCACGTTGACCCCGCAAGACTAGCCAAAATGTTAGGCCAAACAAGTCCCCTATGTTGGAGGAACTGTGGAAACCCAGCAGACTATTGGCACATGTGGCTGGCTTGCCCAAGAGTTCAGGAGTTTTGGAAAGAAGTTCTAGCATGGATTCAAAAAATTGATGGGGCAGAAAGAGAATGTGACCCACGATTAGTCCTATTCAGCTTGGAAGGGCAGGAAGATCGGTGGGTGAGACTCCCTCACATGCCACACTTCCTTCTGCTGGCGGCCAGGGTTTGTATCACAATGACTTGGTAATCACTGAGGCTCCCGACAGAATCAGACTGGGCACGGAAAGCCTGGGAAATAAATGAGATGGAGAACATAACGGGGGCATTGCATGAGATTTCCCCCAGCAGAGAAATGGAATGGGCTCCCTTCCTGGACATCTACCAAAAAGGAACAATCCCGACATAAACGAAAGGTCTAACTGGAACACTTGGGCCGGACCTTAACTAAGCTCTCGATTTCTCGTCCTGTCTCGGGATCGGAGGGCGGGGTTTGCCAATGATTACATGATTATATGTTAACACAAAAATGGCTTCTAAATGTGAAAAGTAATGTTTTATGATAACAAAATGCTTAATAAAATCAATTTGGAAAAATAAAATCAAGTGGGTAGAGAATACCATCGTAGTAACTGAAGACCAGCTGGGATTCCAGGAAGGGTTGGGCACCAAATTACAGTTGCATAATTTGTACTTAATAATAGCCAAATCCCTTTTTATCTGAGGAGAACCCTGTTAAACAGCCTACATAGATCTACATGTGCTTTTGACTCTGTGCCTTTTGCACTGCTTCATGGCCTCTTGGCACTAACTGTCCTGGCTTTCTATGGTGTTTTTTGTATGGTGTGCTTGGGAATGCACCTAGATGGCATAATATTCATACATTTGTGCTACATAATGTATTCTACTAATCTATCTACCAACGTTGACATTGTGGAGAATCCCTACCCCTTTCTAGTCTTCAACGATTCTTCACTTGCCTTGTAACTATCTGATCACTACATCTTCATCTCCTGGAACTCTACCAGCCCCCATTCTAGTAGGCATTGCACATGTCTCAGTCCCCAGAGCACTCCACTTCATCTTATTTGCCCCTGGGTTAGTCAATGGGGGCCATTCCGAGTTGGGCGGTAAGGGTTTACAGGCACCGGTAAGGATGTCGGTGCCGGTAAACCGTTACCGCCCTATTCTGAGGTCCCTTAGCGGGTCCCAGCAGGAAGGCCTGGTCTGACCAGGCGTTCTCTGCGTGTCCCGTTAAGAGACCTTGGAGCTAATAACGGGGCCGCAATTTGCGGGCCCGTTATTAGCGCTTTCCCCATTCCCATTGAGCCCTAAATGGGCTCAATGGGAATGGGGAATGGTTTACTGAATGGGGACTTACCGGGTCCTCCAAGGTCGGAATGACCCGGTAAGTCCCCATTCAGTCAGATGGACCTGGACCCGGGTTTGTAGGCAGCCATGGCGCTAATAGCGCTATGGCTACCTCCAAACTCGTAATGACCCCCAATGTATCTTTTGAATTCCACTACCACCACTTTGCCGATGATACCCAGATCTTCTTCTCCTTACCCGCTTGAATCACAGAATATGTGATTGCATCACCAAGAGCCTCGTAAACCACTCTACCCTGCCTCATGATAAACTCCTGCAAGATGGAAGTCATCGTCCTCCCAGCCTCTAATGTCCACTCCGCTAACCATTCCCATATTTCATTCTAACCTGATCAGCTCACTCTATCACCCAAGTTCTGCAACCTCATCCACCACTTTGCAAAAGCTATAACCTCCATCCTGGTCCAATACTGATCCAGCCTGCTGCTGGCCGTTGCAAGTTAGCTAAGCTGTGGTGCATGTGCAAATGCACACTGTGCTGGGGGAGCAGCAGCAACCTCAAGTCATTGGAAGATGCAAGGGCCAGAGACATGGTGCTGGTGCATCTAAATCTAGCACCCCGTCATAATGCAAACATGAGATCCTTCTGAATGGGCCACTAACATACATTGCAAGCTGAAGGAAGAGGCTTTTAGACAGGGATCAAGTCCATTCTGATGGACGTGCTGACTGCAGTTCTAACATGAGCTGTGTTTGGTGCAAATTCCTCTAAACGATGAATGGCTAACGTCTAGACTAGAAGACATCCCTGACTTCCCTATAGTCACTACCTATCCCCTGCCAACTGAATTATTCCAAGATTATGGCGCTTATTTGGACAAAGGTATGGAACGACAAGTTAAAATCAGGAACTATGACTTGCGAAAGTCAACCCTAGCAACCTGCACACTACCGGAATATGAACGACTGGGACACCATCATCACAAGTACATGTTTGAAGCCAGCGTTAGTGTTTGGGGCTGGGCGGGAGGGCACTCACATTAAATAATAAGCCTTGTCATGTGTTTACAAATCATGAATCATCTTAATTAACATATCAAACCGCTGTATTCTTAACCTTCTAAGGGCCTCATTACACGGAAGGCGGTAAGGGTTAACGGTCACCGGTAATGGTACCGGTGACCGTTAACCCTTACTGCCTTACTACGAGGTCCCTTTGAGGGTAGGTACTTTAACGCCTGCTGTTTAGCAGGCGTTAAAAACCAACCCGCAAAGGGACCAGGTGCTAATTACGGTACCACAATTTGCGGCACCGTAATTAGCACCTTCCCCATTCCCATAGAGCCCTATGGGGCAAAAATGGGAATGGGGAAGGGCAATGGGGGAAGGGGGAATTACCGCCCCGCCAACCTTGGAATAGGGCGGTAATTCCCCTTTCCACCAATGCGGTGCCGGTATTTTACCGGCATGGACCAAGGTGCTAATAGCACCTTGGTCCTCCGCCTACCGTGTAATGATGCCCTAAGTGCTAAGGGCGAGTGTGGCTGTCCAATTTAATAAATCATATGTTGTGCATCTTCCCCTTCTTGTGGTGCGAACCTGCAGTATGGAATTTGGTGGGCAATATGTTGGTGATTTGGTTGTGCAACAGATTATGTGGTGGTCTGATCAGGCTGCAGTTGATTGAGATGATTCTTTGGGCCTCATTACAAGTCAGGTGGTAAGGGGTCAACGGCGCCGTCAACCCTGTACTGCCTGATTACGAGGTCCCCTCGTGGGTCCCGCTCTACATGTCTGGTTGCACCAGATGTGCAGAGCGGGTCTAATGGGGGGAAGAGGGAGCAAACAACGGGCCACTCGTAATCAGCCCTTTGTTTGCTCCCTCTCCCATTCCCATTCAGCCCTATGGGGGCTGAAATGGGAATGGGGAAGGCCCGGGTCCGGGTTCCCCAGATGGAGGAATTACCGGGCCCTCCGAACTCAGAATGCCCGGTAAGTCCTCATTCTGGAAACCCGGACCCGATTTTGACGGCAGCCATGCCGCCAATAGCGGCATGGCTACCGCCAAAATCGTAATGAGGCCATGTGAGGAGGAATAGAGTGTAACAGATGTTTGGATACCTCCTTTTATATCTAGGACACTTTGGAAGAAATTACCATGATCCTCATCTTGTATTTTGAATGTTCGGATTGTGACAAATTTGAACACCATCGTTCATTATTATTTTGTTAAATTACATATTTCAGTAAGTTTTGACGTGACACTGTCTTTTATCAAAAAATAATGACAGTCTTTATGCCAAAACAAACTGGTGTCATAACGTCCCTGCAAGGTGAAATGGGCGAGCCAAACCGGTTCCTGCGGCAAAACATCTGTGCCAAATCGGCCCATGCTGAACTGGCCATGCCAATATGTCCTGTCCGAGTCAAACGCTTTCCCTAAATATTCTAGTATTGGAGATAATATTATTTAATCATACCCCTCCTAGAATATTTGGGGAAAGCATTTTAGGGGTCAGGAAAAAAATATCACCTAACTGGTGACTTTTTTACAGCACATTATCACATGGAACCCTGTTAGTGGCGGTTGCCGACATAAATTGAAGACTTAAATGGGAACAAGGGGTAAATTCTGGTCTCGAAAATAAATTATATTATAGGACATTTTGTAGAAGCTGGTGCAGGGCATAGGTTTGGGAAAGGGTTGCCAAATGTGGATTTTAAAAGCATCTTTTGATTCCATGTTTCTAAGCATCTTGATGTTTTTTTTTTCTCCACTTTTGGGATGCAATAAAGTTTTGGTAAAGAATATAATAACGGGGCTCCAAATCCATAACATGTGACTGCTCAGTGATGCAAAGAGTGATTGTTATTGTGTAATGAATTTTAAGTAATGCAGTATTTTGACATGTGCCGTAACTGCTCAGTGATGCAAAGAGTGATTGTTATTGTGTAATGAATTTTAAGTAATGCAGTATTTTGACATGTGCCCTCTCTGAAATGTTAAGGAATGGTATGCAATGTTATGTTTTACTGGTGTGTCAGCTCCATGATAAAAACTCCATTAAGTTTTCATTTCCCCTTTGTGTAACAAATATGAAACCCAGCATTTAAAAAGATATTATAGTGAATAATTTGCAGCATTAAATTATTGAAAACGATTTCATTGTGTCATTTTTCTTTTATTATGACTATCTATAAGCTATGACACTGTCTTAGAACAATGACCATTAACTATTCTGGTGGATTGGTGAACAATGTATTAGTAGAAAGCAAGCAACAGGACAAAGCAATCCAACGACAGTACGAAACTTCTTCGTGAGTGAGAACCCACTGAAGAGAGCATCGCTGGAATGCCCCTCCTCACCCCCAGGAACATGACAGCCAGAAGAGTTAAGAATGCACAAAGCTACTTACTATTTGGACAGCCCTCAACCATTCAAACCTTATCCAGCTAATGTGTTTCTGACACAGGTGTATCCACGCTGGTCATGGACCCAAATGCCTCGTTGGATGACGTTGACTAATGCAAAGAAACTGATGTGCTGATGTCATTAGTGACACCACAACGTAGCCATGTTAGTCATGAAGTAAACATGCAGCCATGCACAAAGTTACATGAATATACAGGTGCACACACGAAGAACATGAAGAACACGAATAACATACTTACACAGTTCTGTAGATAGAGGACAGATACATGTACTTACTGTCAAAACCTTTTATAGAAAGCAAGACAAAGAGATGCAGAACAAGCTTGCAGCTGCTTATCGCAACTAACCCTATGGAACTATAGGATCATGTAAGGAGCCTGGAAGGATCAAAGATATGTAGAAATCATAGTATAATTATAATGAGAATTACATGTGCAAGCCGAAGGACAAGAGGCGAGAGAAAGCAGAACCAGGCTGCACAGAACAGCATGCCGGGGCTCGCAGCCAAGGTTAGAGACAAGCAACGCATTCCAAACCTTAAACGACAATTTGCTGTCTGCAGACAAACTGAATAAAACCTCATAAATTGCAGACCAGAAGAGGTTGATTTTGTGGTCCTCAACCACATGATGAAGCTGAGCTAGACAATGGTCATTCACCCGCGGTGGGAAGACAAACGCTTCTCAGCAACACAGACATTTAGTGAAGCATGGAATCGTTAACAATGTTGCAACGCTGAGGGCACTCTCAGAGGCAAAAGTGGTACTACTTACAGTTACATTGGGAACACATAGGGCCTCATTACATGGACGGCGGTGGAACAAGGTACTATTAGCACCTTGGTCCATGCCGGTAAAATACCGGCACCGCCTTGGTGGAAAGGGGAATTACCGCCCTATTCCAAGGTTGGTGAGGCGGTAATTCCCCCCTCCCCCATTGCCCTTCCCCATTCCCATTTTTGCCCCATAGGGCATAATGGGAATGGGAAGATGCCAAATACGGCACCGCAAATTGCGGTACCGTAATTAGCTCCCTGGTCCCTTTGCGGGTTGGTTTTTAACGCCTGCAAAAAGCAGGTGTTAAATTCTCCAACCCGCAAAGGGACCTCATAGTAAGGCAGTAAGGGTTTACCGGTACCGGTAAAATACCGGTACCGGTAAACCCTTACCGCCTACCGTGTAATGAGGCCCATAGTCATTCTTATCACCTTCAGAAAGTGCAGAGAGCGCTGAGAATAGAGCTGGATCCCAGGCTCCAGTCAATCAGAAAACAGAAATCCAGGGGTGGATGGCAGAGGGCAAGGGTCAATGGTAATGCTGCGACCATGCAACAATGTAATAGATAGTTTCTTGGTGAAAGGGCAGGCCAGCCACCTGACATGTGAGGACCAATAACACACCATCTATAGGTGCAGCCCTTAAGGGATACCACTACAATCACCCAACCAGATGGACTGTTAGGTGATTTGGGGAAGGGCCCATATTATGACATTGAATAGTAACAAAACAGCCCAACACAGGCTCGGAGAGGTCATTCTGGGAATTTCGGAATGTCCTGTATGATCCCTGTCTGTTTGTGTAATAACAACATTTCTAACTTGCCCTTAGGTGTGTCCTCCATTTGTATACTGGGGAGGCTTGTTGGGCCCTAGGTGCTGTAATGGCGAGCTTGTGGTAAACCCCAGACCTCTGGCATACCTAAGCCAACAAGTTGGTAGCAGAGGTATGGTTGGCTACGCCCGTTCGCATAAGCCACCTCTTCATCTGCAGGGCCTGGAGGGCTGCGAGGCAACTCCTGGAAAATGAGCCCTAAGGGGAGGTGCGCCCAGTGCAAAGGCTGTCAGGAGAAAGCTTCAAAATATCCAATATTGAAGTCGGTGAGGAGTCCAGCAGACCAGAAGGGTGATATGGCAGCTTTGTGTGAACCTGTAGCCAAACAGCATCAGCAGACCACAGAGTGTAAGTATTGACTCAGCCACACTGCAACTGAGGGGGGTGGTAAAGTAATGTTAGGTGGTAAGTATTATTGAGTAACTTTTGAAGTATTGTAAAGTATTGTTTAGTAGTGTCGAGTATTGTTAAGCATAGGTGGGAAAGGAGAGGAGGTAGATGTCAATTCTGTGGTTAGGGAACATTTGGTTTTGAGGTAAAATATTCTAGTGAATAAACTAGACTATTGCCTTAAGGGTACGGATGACAGAAGTTATATGACTATTGGATTTCCTGTGGAGTGGGCCATTTACCCTGGGTCATGGATGATGGTATCCCCATGCAAAGGTTCAGCAAAGGGAGCTAGCCTAGATTGCGGAAGGTGTTCTTGTGGTTAAGTCTTGCAGAGGCATTTTATTTAGAAGGCGACTCTCTAGGTACAGATCGAACACGAGAAATATTGGTTTCCCCTTTTAGGAGGCGGGAAGACAGCTGTGGGTTGATGTTGGAGTTGTGAAAATGTTTGTGTAATGAGAAATTAGTATTGTGAGTGGTATAAGTGCTGTGTAGCCCTCTCTTATTTAGCAAAGTGCTGACGTCACCCCTGTAGACCCTGTGCATAGGATTGTGACAGCACAAGAAGGTACAGAAGTTGGTGCTCAGAAATGAAAATTGATGGAGTAGGTTGTTTCTGTGGCGGTGCGCAGAAGGAGCATGCACAAGATTGGTAGATGTGCCTCATGAGGCAGGGAGTTGGAGAAGGGTGGTGCACAGAGCACGCCTGACAGGGTAATTGGGAGCCAGAGAGGCATTTAGAAGTATTGACGAGAACTGGTATTTGTGAAATAAAAAAAAAAAAGGAATTGGAAGTATTATTTGTGCTTGTATAATAAAGGAAGTATCGAAAGCCTAGACTTGAGGTCAAGAAAGTATAAAGCAATGTATCAGGGGAAACTGCACCTGTGTATGGCCCTTCCACGATATAAGGACAAGATTTGTAAATATGGCGCAGAATGGACAAAAAGCACATATGGTAAATTGACTAAGCCGGTAATAGTAGATTTGTTCGAATATATTTGTCCGATTCGTACATTTGACCGAATCTGGACTGTACCATTCGACTGAATATATTCAAACAAATTGGCTAATACACACCAATCATGGGGAGTGGGTGTATTGGCCTTGGGTGGTTGCGTGGGTGTCCCCTGCTTCCTCGATATTGGAGGCAGGAGACGGGAAAAAAATAATAATATTAAAAGAGAAAGGGACCCTGCGGTGTCGGAGCCGACCTGCGTTAGAGGGACGGATCTGACGCTGCAGGGCTAAAGTGGACCTTGGGACGGGAATCAGGTAAGTGGGGAAGGGGGTTGGGGGTTTGGTTTGAGTGTGTTTCAGCATCAGAGAACTGATCACATGTGGGCTGTTTTTTTTTCGGTCAGTTTGCCGCAATCAATTCTCAGACAGCCAAACGCACCCAAACTGACAAAGCCATGGCCACAATGTGGAAGTTTCTCAAAAAATGTGCAGCAACCATTACAGACGCAGATACAAGACATCTATAAAGGGATGAAGTTGGCCAATCGCATGGTGATATTTGAGCTCTGGAAGATGCTCCAGGAGGACAAGGGGGAAGTAGTGAGGTGCAAAATCAATGCTGAGCCAGCAGGAGACACCGGGCGCTGCACCATTGGCCCCCACTCTCCCACCTCCTCCTGAGCATGAGAAAGAAGGGGCTGAAGCAGTAACGCAGGGGCTAAACCCTATGCAGGAGCTAAAGGCAGCGGACAGGTACACAAATCCAATATTTCAACTTCCACCACACACCTAGGAGGAGGGGCAAAAAGGGGTCGGACTGACAGATGGGGAAAGTGGAGCACACAGAGTGACCTAGACGAGCAACAAGGAGGGGCTGGAGGGCATAGCATCGAACAAATGGGTAGGAGGGCAGATACTTCTGAAGTTCGATGGCAAGACAATGGCAGAAACCAGCAGGGGGTGAGCAAAGAAATGGCTGGTCACAAGGGCAGCAGCGAAGCGTGAGAATAGGCAGAGATAATGGATGGAGTAGAAAGGCAAGAGAGGGAAGAGTAGAAAGAGCATGAGAAAATGAGAAAATACAAGCAACGGGAAGAAGAGAATGAGCAGCAAGGGATGAGGAGAAGGAGGGAGCTCAATGAGGTAGAGGCACGAAGAGAGAAAGATGAGAAGGAAAAGCAAGTTTTAGTAAGAAGTGAACGGAGAAAGTGGGAAATAGAGTGACTAGCAAAAGGGTGCAAACGCAAGGAGGAGGAGCGCGGATTAAGAGACATAAGAATAAAGTGGAGAATGGGCACGATAGAGGACAAAAAAGGAGGGGATAGGCGAATGGAGCAAGACCACGGCATCACACATGCTGCTACACCATCGTACAGGACAGACGCAGGGTTCTCCGGGAGGAGGGATAGCAGAAACTTAATTTACTTTGAGGGGAAGCTAAGTGAAGAAACAACCTCAAGGAGGCTAAGCTTCGCAGATAATATTGACAGTGACATGGGGACACTGAATCAGACGAGGATGTAGAGGACAGTGAGCACGAGGGAAAGGGGTGACCCAGGCATCAATCAACGTGAAGAACTGCAGATAGAAGTGAGAGATTGGAAATTGAAAGGGACATAAGGAGATCTAGGGGTGACAAGGATGAGAGATCACGACAGTCCAGAGACACATCACACAGTATGGATGACTTAATCCGCTATGTACAGAGGCTTTGAAACCTTCAGGGATGAAGGAAGGGAGAACTGGCAAGGGCATTTACTGACAATAAAGACACAGAGAGATTGGATAGGCATATTAGGATTACACGAGGAGCGAATGGGGATATCGGGTTTACACAGATGCCCTTACTGGAAAAGGGAGGGGAGCAACCACAATACATACCATGGAAACATTAAAATAAGGAAAACTTGGGGTGTGGGCTACCCTCATTAACCGCAGGTGCAAGGAAATGGATATATGAAATGGAAAGGATGGCAGCATGACAGATATTAGGAGTGTGAGATGTAAGAAGGCTTCTTGTGGAGATCCTCGCAGAAGCATCTGATGATGTATGGAAAAGGGCAGGGTACCCAGGGGTAACCACCCGGGACCCGGCACATGATGGCATGCCACTTGCTAACTGCCGAGCGGCCGCATCACCAGCTATACGGACACAGTACCCATACACGTCAGACATTAGTGTGATTATGGCACAAAGAATGGGGAAAGACGAAGACCCCTTACACTATATTCAGACTATTCAAGAGTTCTGGCACCTTGAAATGCGAGAACCATGGCATAAAACAGTGGCAATATTCTATCATATACTTTGGGCCTCATTACGAGTCCGGCGGTAACCACGGTGGTAAAACCGCCTGGTTACCGCTGGACTCGTATTACCATTCTGCCTCTGTGATTCCCGGAATTACCAGGGCATTACAACCCCGGTTTTCAGGGAATCACGGAGGCGGAATGGTGTTAATCCCCATTCCCATCGAGTCCTATCGGACTCGATGGGAATGGGGATCATGCAAACACCGGCAGCATCTCGTAATGCTGCCGGTGTTTCCTCATCCGCCTGCAGGCGGGCAGTGTTAAACCCGGCAGGTCATACCTGGCGGGAACATCACCTCCCGCTTGCAGGAGTCGGGATCAGGCGGTCCGGAAACAACAGTGGTGGCGGGTTTACCGCCACCGTTATTTCCAGACCGCCTGAATTATAATGAGGCCCTATGCCTCCTTATACCATATAGGCTACCATCTGCCACCTCCTCTCCCTCTCTCATCTCTGATTGCCTAACTGCCATTCAGGATTGGTGTGCCGCCAATGATCTTTGTTTGAATGCCAATAAGATGGAGATCCTCCTCATCGGCACACCTTCACCATCCTTTCCCCTCACACTCTGGCCGGCCTCCCTTGGCCCTCCTCCTACTCCCACCTGAGAGGCTAAGAACCTCAGAGTCATCTTTGACTCTACCCTTTCCTTCTCCGCCCACATCTCTGAGGTCTCTAAAAAGTCAAATTTCCCACTGCGCCTCCTCAGAGGTACTCTGCCTTTCCTCTCCTTCCCCCAGAAGCTCATGGCATCCCAAGCTCTGGTTCTCTCTAGGATGGAACATTGTAACAGCCTCTTTATAAATCAATCAAGCAATGCCAGGGGTTACCAGAACACGTACAAAGGCAACTAAAGAAGTTGGTGGGGATGGAAGCAAAACCATGGTCAGAAATACAACTCATGATAGTACATAAATGTAGGTTAATGCAAGAGAATGCGAGTAAAAAGTGTAAGGAAAGAAGGCAGGAGGAGGCAAAGCTAGTGCAGAAGAAGCTATCTAAATAAACCATGGAAGGGGCAGGATTAACCAGCACAGGAGGACAAGGGGCACCACAGACGCAGTACACACCACCACCCTCAGGAGGTGGTTTCATGGGGCCAAGGGATGCGCAGGATGGGTTCAGAGGAAGATAGGGGCCAGCTAGACGATGCAGGTACGGGCATCAGATGCAGCAGAACCAAGGGGGTTTTCCATGGAGGTTTTGAGGATATGGGCAACAAATGCAGCAGCGCCCACAAGGGTTTTCTGGGGGCTTTTAGAGGCAAGTGAGAGAACCACCCAGTGTTGGGTGTGTGGACAGATAGGGCATATCTCAAAGTTATGCCAAAGCAAGGGATGGACACTACAAAATGAGGGAATGCATATCAAGGAGAACAGAATGAGTTTTATGCCCAGGACCACACACGACACCAAGGACAGACACTGAACACATACCTGCAGACACACCAGTCGATCACAGAGGCACTTCGAATGCAAGTGCCTATGCAGCAGTGTCAGATATTTTAACCCATGCAAATGCACTCTACTACACCCCTTTGCCAATGGGCAAAGGAAACTGCCAAAAATGGAGGCACTTACCCCTGTATGCACCAAATCTGCAAAACTGTGCATGGGTCATAAATCACAAAAGACTGCATACCCTGCCACACACAGGCAAAGTTGATGTCAAAACAGGACTCCCTGCAGGAGAATGCCAGGGGGTGCTGTTACTTGTCACATGAAGCAAGGCCACAATAGTGGCTAAAATCCGAAAATGTCCTTAAATACTGTTTCCTAATCAATGGCAACCTTCAAAGTGCCGTTTTGGTGCTAAATTCAGTAATTTCCCAGTGAATTATTGAAAGGAAAGATGTGCTGAAATCATAGATTCTCCATGCAGTCAGAGAAGACCGGGCCTCACTGACCGACAGCTGCATAAGAAAATTAGCTGTCAAACTCAGTTTAAAGTGTTTCTTTTTCTTGAAGAAGTGCAAAATTTTCCTATATAAATCATGTTTGTTAAGGGCTTAATTCATTTAAAATGTCAACATCCATTATAAACTCTGTTCATTTGATATCTTTTACATAAAAGATTGTAGGTGAATCTTACAGTAACCCAGTGGAAGTAACTGCTTAATTCTGATTTGACAGTGCCTAGCCTGGGAAGGCTTGACAGTTCAGTTGTCACTCCCTTGATACAGGAAGCCTTAATGGTTCCCGCATATGGAGCACAATAGACTTCATTAGACATTTGTCTTTTGGCTGAGCCAAGAACAAAGGACAGGCTGAACAGTGACCTCTGCTGGGGATTGGCAGGATGCTTCCCTCTACACCACACCCTGATCAAAGGGATCTGACAGCTGTTGTTTTTTGAAAGGAGAGAAAAAAAAACTGCTGGAAAATGTGGAAGTTTAAATCTTTATTTGTGATTAAATGTGAAACTCTTTAACTGAGAAAATGGAAGAAGGATAAGTCTGAAAATTGGAAGATGTTAACCTAATTGGAGGCTTTTGCCTTGAAGACATTGATGAAACCTGTACCACTTAAGGGACCAAAGTTACGAAGAAACCCTCATTGTAGCAGAACTATTAATGTTGCAAGCTTAAAATTGTATGTACATTATCAAATATGAAATGTATATGTCTTATTTTATTAGGGAACATAATTTTAGAAATGTACATTTGTGCAAAAATTAAGTTTTGGTCAAAATCAATGTGGGAGTTCCTAAATCCCATCTTAAAGATGACACCTCTGTTCTGACTGCAAACTAAAACAAGGCAAGTGCCTGTGGCCACTCAAAGCCGTGACGGGTGTGTTTTTAAATTCTGCCCACACCAGAAACTTGGTGATATCATTTGATATTATAAATATAGGAATTTCACTCCACATAAGACACTGCTTCCAGAACACATCCAGATTTCCTCGCAGCGTCTTGTTCCTGATTTCTTCATCTTGTCCAGAACGCTTCACCTTACAGCTGACCCCAGATTTCCTTGCAGAAACCAGGCCTTAGCACTGCTGAACTCATTTTAGCTAAGCCCAAATTCAACCATCCAAAATTTAAAAGAATGATTCTGATTGAGCCTGGCTTGATACCATCAAGTCTTGCCCGCTGAACTTGCATCCTGCAATCTACCATGTCCAGTGACCAGAAGGGCCCATCCATATCCAGTCGAGGTACAGTCCAAAATTGACAAGAACCGCGCAGCTGATCCAATCCCTCCAGAAGTGCCCTGCTGCTGATAGACCTAACCCGATCCATGACTCGAACCGTGACGGTCCAATTTTAATTACAAGGGACTGTAAGTATTAATAGAAAGAACAGTGACCCATAGTATATTTGCATTGTTTTATCCCATCTCAACCCATCCCATCTTTAAACTCAGAACCCTAGTATTGTCAAAACCATTCTTGCACTGATTTTCCCCCTTTGTTTTACCATAACCTAAGTCATTAGTGATTTTGAGCAACAAAAGTAAATCCCAGAAAGGAATCGAGTATCCACTACGTGAAGGGTTACGCTGGCCATGTAACTATGAAGATTCATGCGTGGCATTCTCTTTTTCATAGTCATTAATATAGTGTAATGAAACCAATCTGTCATTTTTAAAACCGAATTTCTGTTTTCATTTTCGCGTCTATTTTGCAACAACGCCTCTCACTAAAGCTCCATAACTTCTTCAATGTTATAGATAGAAACAAAATGTTAACTCTCACTGATACCTAGGACCCTTAGCTACCCCCACAAACAATAACCGCATCACGGAACAGTGTATTTGACCCATTCAAATATCGCCTAGTGAAAGTTTGCCGCAAATTTGCAGTTTTCAAAAGTTTACACGTGACTTTTTCCCATTCAAAGTGTTTCTTCAATCCCATGCTGACCTAAAGTGTCTACTGTTGTTTATTTTGTAACCCATGTGTGTTAGTTCCTGTTTAGTGTTGCTTTCCTAAGAATGTTTATCCATTTAAGCATTTCTGACCATTTTGCATTATTTTACAAAGCCATTTTCACCTGTCATTTTAAAAGTGTCAATTCCAGAAACGGTTTTCTCTCTTGTTTGGGGAGGGAAGATTGCATTCAACTCTAGACCTTGTCTTCCATTCCTGAATACCTGCTGATTACTGACATCTGTGTAGGATTGCTCATTTGTACCTTAAAGTACTTTGCAGAGGGAAATATTAACCAAAACGCTATCTGTTCACAAACCAAAACTGTCCTTTTTCCTGTGTTTTCTGTTCTACATGAATATACGTGAATTCAATTGCTTTACATATTTTGAAGTGTATTGTCACCGTTAGGTGATTGCTGCCCCATATATACATATATCTATTAAAACGTATGTGTGATTTGAATATTAAAATAAATAAATAAATATTTACCTTTACAAACTACCCTGATTCCTGGTACACTGTGACCTGGGGGGAATTTTGAGACAGGTGTGATATGAGTGATATATCATTCAGAATATTGAACTTATAGACACAAATAAATAAGGGTTTCATTGCGCACTACATGCTAGGCGAGACCTGGGTGTGTGCCTGATTGAAATCCTTAACCGCTTGGGGGCTTGTGCCGTGTATTCCGAATTTGAATACCACCCATGACAGTCTAACACAGCATACTAGCCTGCAGGGTACAGACACCTTGCTGGGTTGGGGTGCTGTGCTACACTGTACAAGCACCTCTCAAAATAAATACTCCAAAAATTGGGCCTGTTTGTAAAAGTAAATTAAGCCTGAAATAGGTCATAAGGAAATTGATATTTCCAAAATGGCGACCCCAGTAAAAATTAATATTGCTAGGGAACACTTCCTGCACAAACTGTTAATCAGGGGTGAATGGCCCAAACAGGATGAACAGGTATGGCTGCATGAAATAAAGGAACAGGTCACTGCCATAGACGTAGATATATGGCAGGACAAGGGCCCATTACACCAAGCACTCATTGAACTGTACATGGCCCCAAAAATAAAAGAGGAGCAGTGTAAAATTGCCAAAATAGCGGCCTACCTGTACCTCCACATAGGAATCATACAGGAAAAGCATGCAGAAAACATAGTTCTGGCAAAGAAGCAAGTGGAAACACTAGAGAAAATCCAAACTAACCTGGACTCTGCAGAGCAAAGGCTCCAAAAGAGCCAAGAATCAGAGACAGAAGCTAGGCAGTACTTGACAAAACTAAAGGAAGATCTGGCTCTCTTATAGCAAGAGAACGTAGAGCAAGATACCCAAGTACAGACACTGTAAAAGGCGTGCCAGGAAAGGGTTGACTCTTACAACAGAGTCAACAAAAACTGGCACATCAATTAAATTATAATAGAGTCTGCGCAGAATAGATAGTTACCTTACAGAATCACGTAGAAACCTTAAAAGATTAAAATAATAAATTCATTCTTAAAGATTTAGAATCTCAAATAGAATTTGATGAGGAGCGCCAGAAATCTAGTGAAATTAAGAAACAGAGGGACGACCTGGCTGCACATAGGGGCACTCTAAGTCAGGAGAGGGACACCTTAGGCCAGGAAGTCAGCCAAATAAAAACTAAGCTAGAGGAAAGAAAGCTGGCCCTCCAGGAGCTCAGTGAGGTAAAAACCAAATATGAGAAGCTACTAGAGCACACCAGGTGGGTGGAGGATGCTCTGGAAAAGAACAATCAGACCAAAAATTACAAAACTCAGGAGGTGAGTCTCCTGCAGCAAAAATTGGCCCAATATTTCCAAACCAGGCAGGAAGCACAGAGACACAATGAGGCTCTCTGTGAAAATAATGATAGGCTCCACAAACAGATAGCCATGCAAGGGCAAATCATTGAGACAAGTAAGGCCTTAAAAGAGGAGCAAAAGAGTTAGATTTTGGCATGTCACCAGGGTATATGGGCTGAAAGATAAGAGGTAGGAAGGGACAGAGAAACCCCTGAACATAACATCAGGGCCCCTGTAATCAGGGACTCTAACCCCTTCAGTACCATGGACTCTGCCACCTTCATGTCCACTGGCTCATATGAACCCAGGACCACTGGGATGGTAGACTTAAATAGAATTGGCAACATGGGACTGATAGATCAGCGCCTCCCAGAAATGGATGGGTGGGTGTCTCTGTACAGATTCCCAAATGTTAGGGCTAGCCTCTCTGATCAGGAAGACTCCAGTGAGGGGAGAATCAGGGAATTAGATCCCCAAAAATACTACCTACCAAACGATCAGTCAGTTAAATTTGGTGGGGAACTCCAGGAAAGTAGGCCCATAAAGAGTATCTTAAAGACCTCTGCCCAGCTAGGGCAGTGGGGGGTGGGGGGTACTCGGCCAATCATGGAGGCAGGGGAGAGTCAGAAGACTCTTCTGAGTGCCACAGGCATCATGAAACAAGGCCCCCATATTCTGCAAGCCATTCTCAAGCTTGCAGAATCAGGGAGAGCCTAGAGGATCAGATAGCCACCTCCTGTAACAGTGCCTCTGACTCAGAGGATGAGTGGACACGGGTGACTAAGACTAAAAAGGCCAACAAAATTAAGAGGGCTCTACTAAAAGATCCCCTGAAACAGGTCAAGGCCACTGGGAGCCTCATAACTCCCTATCACAAAAATGCCAAGTATTCAGTTTGGGAGCACCTTGAGTTATATGAGGTAATGATGGATACTTTCAATCTGAAAGATAGCCAGAGTTGCATCCAATATGTTAAATGGACATTTTCCCCTGAATACTCCAGCTTATTTGCAGGGCTGGAGGATCAGAACCACTTAAGGTGGTCCACCTACAGGGTGGCCATCTTAAAACATTTTTCTATACATAGGAACCCCCAAGACGCCCGTAAGGCGGCCTACAACCTGCAGTGTGGGGAAGACCAGGCCCCACAAGAATGTGTTCAAGAACTAAAACGTGCCTTTGCGCAGACCACCAGGAGGGTGCGCACAGACAGTAGGGAGTTTATTAATACCTTCTTTCTTGCACTCCCTAAATACATCATGACCCAGCTGGTGAGGGACTTTCACGAGAAGAGATCACTAGACTGGGTCATTGAACAGGCGACCCTTATTTATGAAGTGCAGAAACCGGTAGGGAATAAAAATACAAATAAAAACCCGAAACCAGCCAACACCCCTGCTGCTGCTAAGGTGGCAGAGGTGAAGGTTGGCCCCATTTTAGATCTGGAGATGGGGGAGCCTCAGAATATTCCTGTGCAAAATGCTTCTAACCACAGAACCAAAAGGCCCTTGGGCCAATCCCAAAAAATCCCAAACAGGTAGCCAGGGAGGTAATCCCACAAATGGGAGCCTAACTCCCCTGATTATATCAGCCCCATGTTACAAGGGCAACAGACCCATCCTGGGGTATGTGTGGACTCCCCCAGCCCAAGGGGGGGATCCAACCAGGTAGCAACCAACCCAGGAATCTTCCTTCCTAATTTTCCCCAGGAGGGCACTAACCCCCCAAATGCCGGGTTGAGCTTCTTTCCCCAGTACCCGCCAAACTTCAACCCCCAAAACAACCCTCTTTTCTTTCCCCACTTTCCTGAGCCCAGACAGCCCAATCTGGGAGAGGAGAGGCCAAGGGTGGAGGGTTACCAGAACTATCGCAACCAAGGGTATTATGGGAGAAGGGACAGTTACCCTTCTCCTGATCCACCTAGAATGGACCAGAGACCCCCGTACCAGCCAGAGCGGGTGTCCCAACTGGAGCCCCAGGTCCAGAACTTTTCACAGGATCTGGGGCGCATGTTGAGGGCTCAACAGACCCCTCAGATGAGCATGCCAGCTCAGAACTGGTAGGGCGGGTAGGAGAAATAAAGGGCCTAAAAAGACCCATTTTGTGGAGGAGGTCAGTGTCCTCCAATTTGAAGGAGAGGACTCTGGGAAAAGGATTTTCTCCAAAAGGGATGGGTGAACTCCCAAAGATAAATGGGTCCCGAGAGATCGTAATCAAGACTGGGTAAATGTGGGCATCATTGAACCCCAGAATGATTGCTTGGAAAGCCACCTTGCCCAAACATATTATGGTGACTGCCTCCAAAAGGGGGGGGGGGTGACCCAGAATCAGAACCAGGGGATCTCAAAACTCCCCCAATATCCAACTGCCACCTTTTTCTTACAGATCCCACACCGAATCCTGCCCAAACTACCCCAGTGTCAGAATCAAGAGTAAAGAAATAAACCCACCAATTGGCCCAAAATGCACATTATCTTTGACCCCTTGAGGAAAAGCATGGAAGATGTTATGCCCCGGTCCAGATACAGGGGTAATGTACATTTTTGGCACTTGTGGACACTGAATCCCAAGCCAACCTTCTGTCAAAGAGGGCCTTTGATCAGCTGAATCCCTCTCACCCCTCTTCCTGGACAACTTCAGAACTTCAACGGGAATGAAATTCCTGTTGAGGGGACTGCAGATTTAGAAATTAAAATTGGGCGACACAAGGTGAAACACTGGGTCATATTTGTGACTCCAGAGGGCAAACCATGTTTACTGGGGAATGACATCCTGCGTAGATTGTCTCCCCTAATAGATTGTGTAAACAAGGTCCTCTGGACCCAGACTAACTGACCAATAAAATTAAAACATAGCCTGAACCATGTTATTCTAAATGGCACATGCCACATGGTTGAACAAAAACAGGATCACATTAAATTCCATTTCAGAACAACAAAATCCCTGACGTGACAGTAATTGCAGTAGGACAACAAACTGGTGATGGGAAGTCCTCTCTATTTCTGAAAATCAACCTTCCTTCCAGTCTCAAGTGGCATTCGTCACTGGAAGGAAATACTCTGAAATTCTATCCCAATTACCAATTCACAATCAGAAAATCACCCTTCCATAGTCCAAAATGATGAGAAACCAGCTCAAAGCTTGGCTGACATTGGCTGACATTCAGAAGATTGGAGAACAGTTGTTCATCCCTATTCAGTTAAATAAGGGGAAAGACTCTGTTCTCGCCCGAGTGTGCGTGAACAACGGTAAGAGCTTCATCAGCGAAGCGAAGCCATGTTTCTGAAAACTCCCAAAAGATCCAGCCATTCCCACCTTTAAATTGATAGACAAATGGGAAATGGACCTGGAAACTCCCAATTCCAAACATCTCCTGCCTAGCAGGTGTATGCTCAAAATGTCCATAGGCAACAACAGCATAGTCAATAATAGTTGGGTCGTGCGAGATGTCCCTGCTGCATTTTATTTAGGCAGTGACATTCTCAATCGCTTTGCCATTAGCTTGGACCTAATAAACTTCAAAGCCTGGTTCCGATTAGCGGTTAATCCCATGGACTTTGATGATCCAGAGAAAGCAATTCGGTCAGCTCAACTGCTGCCATATGCAGTTGAAGTTCAAATTGGAGAGGAAGTCACCGTCAAAGAAGTAAAAATGAAAAGAGGACAGAAACTGCAAAATCCTGACGCATATGTTCACCTCAATGCCCATCTCCAACAGTAAAGGTTTACACCATTAGTCAATACAGAACACAACACCATTCCAATAATGGTGGATAACAGCGACCTTAGGAGTATCACGCTGGGCGCAGGCACTGTTATTGGAATGGCGGTTGATGACCAACATTTTTCCATAGATTTAGATAATGAACTGATAGAACCAATCCCCAATGACTGTTTTGACAGTGATAGCGCCAATGACACAACACCAGACAGGATCTTCATCCAGCATGGGGGGAATTTCCTGGTGTACTCTCCCTGCCCTTATGTTAAGGAAGAGGTGACCTGTGACTTCAGGAGGGATGAGGTGATCTTTCAAGTCCACCAGGACTGCCTTCCCCACCTGAAGCCATCAGTCCAATTCAGTACTTCAATCAGGGACTTCTCCACCCAGCTGGAGGAGGCTGCCAAACCAGAAGTCTTTCCGGGCTTCAGGCAGATGGTTGAAGAGAGAGTCAACCTAGCTGATGCCTGTGAGACTGTGGAGCAAAAGCAAAAATTGAAACAAGTTTTCTTAGATTTTCAAGATCTCTTTGCGGTGGACTCATATGACTGTGGTCGCACCGAAATCCATACAACAACAATTCCCACGGACCCTGGCATGACTCCAGTGTTTGTTAGGCAATACCGCTTGCCTCTCGCATCCATGGAGTTCCTCACAGAAATAATTAAAAACCTTGAGTCCCATGGGATAATTCATCCAGTCACCAGCACCTTCAATAATCCGTTGCTGGGGATTTTGAAATAAAACGGCCAGTGGAGACTCTGTGCTAACCTAAGGGAGCTGAATAAACGGGTCCACACTTCCCGATGGCCTCTTCCCTACATTGACCAAGGGCTGACCCAGATCCAGGGGTCAAAGGTATACACTGCCATTGACCTGACCAATGGGTACTGGACCGTACCTTTCAGTAGGGAGGACCAATACAAGCTGGCCTTTACCCTTGGGGATCAGCAGTAAACTTGGACCTGGACTCCCTTTGGATACATCAACTCCGGCAATTAATTTGATATCTTCTTGCATAAGGCAATGCCCGACTTGGGTGAAAGGGGTAACCTGGCCTATGTAGATAATGTCCTGATCAAAAGCTCAACTGTGGAGGAACACATAACGGAGATCCGTTATGTTCCGACACAGTTGAGAGCTGCCGGAGCAAAACTATCTTTACAAAAGGCACAGTGGTGCAGGACCCATGTCAATTTCTTGGGGCATGAGATAACTCCGGAGGGTCTCTATCCCCACGAAAAGAAAGTAGAAGCACTCCTGAAACTAAAAGACCCCACAACTCTGCGTGAACTAAGGAGCCTCCTTGGACTGACTAATTACAGTAGAATGTTCATTGAGGATTACGCAGAGATCTCAAGACCCCTGATCCATCTGTTGAAAGGGGGGGTCAAGTGGGAGTGGGGTCCAGAACAAGCCGATGCAGTAAGACAACTCAAAAGAAGCCTCTCAGAAGCACCTTGCCTAGCTTACCCTGTGAAAAAGAAGGCACTCCTGGCAACAGTGTGGGCATTGAAGAATTGCCGCCCGTTCATCCAGGGGGAACACATCATAGTGGAGACTCCACACCAGCCTCTGCAATATCTTCAAAGTGACAGAATCCAGGCCAGAAATGTGAGTAATTCCCAAATTACTTGCTGGATTCTGTCAATGCAAGGCTTTCCTGTGGAGGTCAGATATTGCCAAAACAAGAAGAGTCCCCTCGCGCAAGGTCTGGCTGACTTGCAGGATTGTGCCAGAGAAAACTGTCTCGAGGACAAAAGTGTTAAAATCAAAGACAAGATGGAGGCGTACCTTAATTCCCCACACAAAGTCTCTGAAGAAGACAAGTGAGCAGGAATGCCCACTGTCTATGTGGGTGGGTGTTCCTACCATGTTCACAATAATGGGGAAAAGGAACGTGTGTCCGGCGTAGGGAATGCCTGGGTGAATGATGCCCCAGAAACCTCTGCTGGGTACAACATTGGTCCCCGTAGTATTCAAGTGGCAGAGCTGAAGGCATCAAGTCATCCTCACTGCTGTCCAACACCAACTCCACGAACTGGTCATAATCACTGATTCAGATTATGTCCGGAAAGGATTCGTGGAGCACCTGGTTAATTGGAAAACCAGAGGCATGCTATGTGCTAACAATAAAGCACTAAAACATGGAAAATAAATACAAAATATTGCTGATCTGGTCACCTCTAATTGGATGACCCTCTGCTGGAAAAATATCAAGGGTCATTCTAAGGTAGAGGGACCAGACAAAACTGGAAATGACTTATCTGATCAGCTGGCAAAAACCAGACACATCTAAGGGGATCTACTTGAGATCGAGTCTCTGTTGGGGGAAATCCAGGTCACTGCTATCACTAGGTCCCAGACAAATGCTCACAACAAACTCTCAACTGCCCAGTGGAGTAAGGAGACCCAGATGCTGATTTGATTACAGCTCAAAAAGGGGATCCAATAATTGGTAAGTTTTATCAACACATTGAGGACCCTGAGAACTTTCTCCTGACGGATACCCATTGCATTGGGAAAGAGGACCTCAAAGTATTGATGACATGTCCAAAAATGTTCCGAATCCAGGAAGGTTTTTTGGTGAGGAGATCCAAATCTGGCTGTGACCAGTGGGTGGTCCCTACCTCAGCCTGATGCTAAGTCACGCCCATGAAGCGGCCACAGCCAGTCATCGGGTGTTTCATATGACATTAGAAATCTTGTGAGAGGTTGCATACTGGCCACACATGGGGCAGGACCTTGACCAATACTTGAAGTGGTGTTTTGTGTGTGCACAATTTCAGCCAACATCACTCACACACTGTGCTCCCCTCCAAAAGAGGGGGATGGCACTGACTTGGTCAGATTTACAAGTCTATTTCATCGGGCCCGTGATTCGCTCCTCTAGGGGGAACAAGTACATGTTAACCGTAACATGTTTGTTTACTAAATGGGTGGAATGTCTCCCAGCCCCAAATTGCAAGGCAGAAACAGCAGCTTCCCTGATGATCAATCACATCTTCTCGTGTTTTGGACTGCCCCAAAGGATTGAGTCAGACCGAGGTAGTCACTTCACCAGCGAAGTGATGAAAAAGATGTGGGAAATACTTGGGGTAAAAAGGAAATTACATATTGCATACCAGTGTCCTCTAGTGGTTGAGTTGAGAGGTACAATAAAACTATAGTGAACATTTTTTAAAAATGTGTGGCAGACTTGGGGCCAAGTTGGGACATTTGATTACCCTTTGTCCGGATGGCCATCAGATCTACCCCTTCTTCTGCAACAAAAATGTCTATATTTGAGCTGATGACTGGATGAAGGATGGTGCTACCCTAGCATCTGCTCTACAGAACCCAAGAGCAGACCTTGATAATGCCTCCACAACTCATGAGTATGTTGAGAATCTGAGAAAACACCTTCAACATGCTTTTGCGTATGCTCAGCGGAATCTAGAATGATATGGAGACAGTATGAAGACCCACTATGACCTTAAGAGAACCAAAAAGGAATAACAAGTAGAAGACAGGGTCTACTTGTACAATTTCCAAAGGAACCAAGCCAAAGAGCGCAATTTTCTCCCAAGTTGGCGGGGTCCTTTTGAAATTGTGGACAGAATCTCACCAGTCACCAACAGAATCCGCATCCCCAAGGGAAATTTGATAGATGCGGACGACAAGTGGGTCGCACATAAACCAGCTAAAGAGATGCCATCCCAGGCATACGTTGCAGCAAAAAGAAGAGTCTACCGGAAACCCAGAGGGGGAAAATCCAGAGATCTAAAAAAAAAAAATATTAAAGGTTCATTAATTACGTGCGAGGAAAGTGTTAAAACCATCACTAAATATAGGCGGGAAATATTATCAATTGTTATGAAATGCATGCATCACCCCACTACACCCCTCGGGGAACAGTAGTGGGGACATTTCCATAACCGTGCTATGTTCTTTTTTCTAGTACTGGAACTTAATCCACCTAATCACCCAGGAGGACCTCCACGGGGACCTGAAGAAAAGAAAAAACAAGAGTTCCGGAGTGTCGCTCTACACTTCCAACCAGAACCAGCAAGGAGAGCATGTCGCATCCATCTCTGACGGGAGAAGCAACCGGATTTCTTAACATGACCGAAGGAAAAAAAGAATCCCACGTTCCCGAGTCCCCCATGACTGGATGTCACGCTGAAGGCGGGTCGGGATGTGTGGTATATTTCAACCCATGCCAATGCACCCTACTACATCCCTTTGCCAATGGGGAAAAGAAACTGCCAAAAATGGAGGCACTAAGCCCTGTGCGCGCCAAATCTTCAAAACTGCACATGGTTCATGAATCACAAAAGGCTGCATACCCTGCCACACACAGGCAAAGTTGATGCCAAAACAGGACTCCCTGCAGGAGAATGCCAGGGGGTGCTGTTACCTGTCACATGAAGCAGGGCTACAAAAGTGGCTAAAATCCGAAAATGCCCTTAAATACAGCTTCCTAATGAATGGCAACCTTCAAAATGCTGTTTTGGTGCTAAATTCAGTCATTTTCCCAGTGAATTATTGAAAGGAAAAGTGTGCTGAAATCATAGATTCTCCAGGCAGTCAGAGAAGACCGGGCCTCACTGACAGCTGCATAAGAAAATGAGCTGTCAAGCCCAGTTTAAAGTGTTTCTTTTTCTTGAAGAAGTACAAAATTCGCCTATTTAAAGCATGTTTGTGAAGGGCTTACATTCATTTAGAATGTCAAAATCCATTATGAACTGTACATTTTATATCTTTTAAATAAAAGATTGTGGGTGAATCTTACAGTAACCCAGTGGAAGTAACTGCATAATTCTGATTTCACAGTGCCTAGCCTGAGAAGTTTTGACACTTCAGTTGGCACTCCCTTGATATAGGAAGCCTTAATGGTTCCCGCATATGGAGCACAATAGACTTCATTGGACATTTGTCTTTTGGCTGGGTCAAGAATAAAGGACAGGCTGAGCATTGACCTCTGCTGGGGATGGGCAGGATGCTTCCCTCTACACCCCACCCTGATCAAAGTGATCTGACAGCTGTTGTTTGTTGAAAGGAAAACTGCTGGAACATTTTGAGGTTTAAACCTTTATTTGTGATTAAATGTGAAACTCTTTAACTGTGGAACCGGAAGAAGGATAAGTCTGAAAATTGGTGGATGTTAACCTAATTTTAGGCAATTGCTTTGAAGACATTGATGAAACCTGGACCACTTAAGGAACCAAAGTTACGAAGAAACCCTCATTGTAGCAGAACTATTAATATTGCAAGCCTAAGATTGTATGTACATGATCCACTGATAAGCGCCCAGAGATGCACCGAATTAGAAATTATCAATCCAAACTGTTATGATTAAAATTGAGATAATTCTATAGAATGAGAAAGACAGCTCGCGCAGAGATGGGGATTGAATGTGACTATAGTCCATCAAATATGAATTGTATATGTATAATTTTATTAGGGAACGTAATTTTAGAAATGTACATTTGTGCAAAACTTAATGTTTGGTCAAAATCAATGTGGGAGTTCCTAAATCCCATCGTAAAGATGACAGTTCTGTGCTGATTGCCAACCAAAACAAGGCAAGTGCCTGTGGCTACTCACAGCCATGGGGGTGTGTTCTAAATTCTGCCCACACCAGAAACTTGGTGATGTCATTTGATATTATGAATTTAGGAACTTCACTCAACATAGGACACTGCTTCCAGAACACATCCGGATTTCCACGCAGCGTCTTGTTCCTGACTTCTTCATCTTGTCCAGAACTCTTCACCTTGCAGCTGAATCCTGATTTCCTTGCAGAATCCAGGCCTTAACATTGCTGAACTCTTTTTTTAGCTAGGCCCAAATTCAACCATCCAAAACATAAAAGAATAATTCTGATTCAGCCTGGCTTGCTACCATCAAGGCTTGCCCACTGAACTTTTATCCTGCAATATACCATGTCCAATGACCAGAAGAGCCCATCCATATCCATTCTGAGGTGCAGTCCAAAATCGACCAAAACCGCACCGCTGATCCAATCCCTCAAGAAGTGCCCTGCTGCCGGTAGACCTGACCAGATCCATGACCAGAACCGTGAAGGTCCAATTTTAATTACAAGGGACTGTAAGTATTAATAGGAAGAACAGTGACCCATAGTATATTTTAATTGTCTTATACCATCTCAACCCATCCCATCTTTAAACTCAGAACCCTAGTATTGTCAAAACCATACTTGGGCTGAGTTTCCTCCTTTGTTTTACCATACCCCAAGTCATTAGTGATTTTGAGTAACTAAAGTAAATCCCAGAAAGGAATCGGGTATCCACTGCGTGAAGGGTTACGCTAGCCATGTAACTGTGAAGATTGATGTGTGGCATTCTCTTTTTCATAGTCATAGTGTAATGAAACCAATGTGTCATTTTTAAAATTGAATTTCTGTTTTCATTTTCGCACCTATTTTGCAAAAACGCCTCTCACTAAAACCTCCATAACTACTTCAATTTTATAGATAGAAACAACATTTCAACTCTCACTGATACCTAGGATTCTTAGCTACACCCACAACTGTAAGTATTTGACCTGTTTTTTTGAAATATTGCATAGTGAAAGTTTGCCGCGAATTTGCAGTTTTCAAAAGTCTCAAAAGTTTACACGTGTCTTTTTCCCATTAAAAGTGTTTCTTCAATCCCATCCTGATCTAAATTGTGTACTGTTGTTTATATTGTAGCTCATGTGTGCTAGGACCTGATTAGTGATGTTTCCTAAGAATGTTTATCCATTTAAGCATTTCTGACCATTTTGCATTATTTTACAAAGCCATTTTCACCTGTCATTTTAAAAGTGTAAAATTCCAGAAATGGGTTTCTCTCTTGTTTGGGGAGGGAAGATTGCTTTCAACTCTAGACCTTGTCTTTCATTCCTGAATACCTGCTGATTACTAACATCTGTGTAGGATTGCTAATTTGTACCTTAAAGTACTTTGCAAAAGGAAATATTAACCTAAACGCTATCTGTTCACAAACCAAAACTGTCTTTTTTCCTGTGTTTTCTGTTCTACATTAATATACGTGAATTCAATTGCTTTACTTATTTTGAATTTTATGGTCACTGTTAGGTGATTGCTGCCCCATATATATATATATATATCTATTACATCTATTAAAACTTATGTGTGATATGAATTGAATATTAAAATAAATAAATAAATATTTACCTTTACAAACTAGCCTGATTCCTGATACACTGTGACGTAGGGGGTATTTTGAGATGGGTGTGATATGAGAGGTATATCATTCAGAATATTGAACGTATAGACACAAATAAATAAGATTTTCATTGCGCACAACATGCTAGGCGAGACCTGGGTGTGTACCTGATTGAAATCCTTAACAGCAGTATTCGCAAGCACCACAAATACCACAGATGCAATGTAACACGCAACACGCAGACACAGCACAGCAAATACTGGGACCGTGATATGCACAGCCTCCATGAAAAAGACTCCCATTTGGAAACTAGGGGGGTCACTGTAGTGGGAGGCAACCCATTATTGGGAAACAGAATGTCATTATACCCTCAATAGGACAGCCCACAGATGGACTTGATGTGTTCCATCCTATCAATTACAGCCAACCCTGTGGAGGAACCACATATCACCGTAGCAATAGGTGACAAAACCTTTTCCTTTCTTGTAGACACAGGGACGAGCAAATCCTCCATCCTGGAAGGCAAATGTAGTATGTCAGGTGATGCCATGAATGCTCAAGGGTTATCTGGGGCAACAGAAGTGGTTCCTTTCACAGACGATATTGCACTTTCTATAGGGGAACATGACTTAGCTCTGCCCATACTTTATTCTGGTCAGACACCTGTAAACATACTGGGGAGGGAGAGCATGAGCAGACTTACCATGACCATTTCATTACCCTGACCAGGGGATAGTTTGTTCTACACCAGGGATACACATTCTAAACGTGAGGGATATCATTCAAGTATATTGTGAACAGAAGCTACAGAGGAGGGTGCCAATAGACGAGGAGCTGTTTCAGTATGGGACTGAAATAACAATAACTTAGCTCCCAGGGATTCAGGGGAAAATCTTCCAAACAAGCATTTATTCAGGCCAGAAATACCATTAGATGAGAAAGAAGGGACAATAGTGCCACTAGAATTAGAGGCAGTAAGAGTGGGGGATGACTGGATAGCGGTGCATGGCACAGACAACACAATGCGACCATGGAGAGCAGTGATCACCGTGGCAGAAGGATACATGGTGTTCGAAATGGCACTGAACACGCCACCGACCTTTCTCGAGAAGTACTTGGCAAAGGTCCCCAGAATTTTATGGACCACAAGTCCCTATGATGTGGGGCTTCTGAAAGGGTTAGGAGAAGTGGAAATAAAGCTGAAGACAGGAGCAATGTTACCATTAGTCAAGCAGTACCCACTTTTGAGAGAGGCAGACAAAGGCATTTATGAGACCACTGCAGCACTAGTAAAGCATGGCATCTAGTGCCTTCAGAATCACCATGAAACATGGCTGTGTACCCTACCAAAAAGGTGACGGGGGTCATGGCATTTTATACAGGACTTGCGCCCTCTTAACAACATTGTACAAGCAGAATATGCTTTAGTTTTGAATTTGGCAACAATTTTGTGTAGCATCCCCACAGAAGCTGCCTACTTCACGGTCATATATTTGAAGAATGTATTCTTCTCTATTCCAGACTCACAGGATTTTCACTTCATTTCTATATAGAAATAAGAAGTGGAAACACACAAGACTTCCTCAAGGGTACTGTGAATCACCTTCCATATTCAACAGGGTACTCCAAATGGACCTAGCCAGTGTGCAGATGGAGAGCACGGTTATACAGTACACAGATGACTTATTAATTTTCAGCAAGACAGAGGAACAGTGTATAAAGGACTCAGTACACATGTTGACAGTACTCACAGAAAAGAGTTACAAGATAGGCAAAGCCAAGCTACAATATTGCCAGACAGAAGTTCTGTACATTGGACAGATAATATCCCAAAATGGCAGAAGAGTAACACCAGAAAGGGCAGAAGCAATATGCAGGACAGCAAGACCCACAATTGTAAGACAAATTCTGCAGTTCCTAGGACTATGTTATTACTGCAGGGCATGGGTATTCGACTACAGCACTTACACTTGGCCCCTATCAAGCGCACTGAAAGAAGCACAAAGAGGGGAGAAGACATTACAATTGAAAACAGAAATGACTGAGGCCTTTGATGAGCCGAAGGAAGCAATATGCACAGCTTCAATGTTAGGTATCCCAGATTATCAAAAGGAATATTTCATATTCGGACTCTGCGATGGAGTGGTTATGATCGCAGTATTGACACAGAAGACAAGCATGGGGCACAAGCCTCTAGCCTATTATGGTGGGAAATTAGACCCAGTCATGAGAGGACACTATTCATGCAAACAGGCATTGGCTGTAGCTGCATTAGCAGTTGACAGGTCTGCGAGTATTACCATAGGATGCAGCACCACTCTCTACGCGGAGCATGCTCTATTTGCAATACTGGAAAAGACAGAAGAGCACACTGACAACACAGAAAGCTTTGGGGTATGAGGTGTTACTATCAAACCCTCAAGATAGTGAGATGCAGACTTACATAAGGGTGACTATGCACATGACTGCACAGCAAACATAGAAGAATGCAGTGACAATTGTAAGTACAGGAGGACGTACTTGAGGGGGAGATGTACTTTACATTGACGGGTCATCAACCATTGCCCAAGTGACTGGAGAAAGGCATACTGGAACAGTAGTCGTGAGACTGAGAGAGAATGGGACAAGCAATGTATTTACAAGTGCACGCCTGCCGTCACATTACTCAGCACAAGCAGATTAATTACTGGCCTTAATATTGGCGTTAGAGCGCAGCAGGGAGTAAGGAAGTGATGATTTAGTCAGATTCAGCCTACGTGACATCCACAGTGCATTCTGGGCTGTCATGTTAGATGAGGAGGGGTATCAGCATGCTGATGGGTCACCAGTACAGAGCACACTTCTATTGGGCAGATTAATAGAGGTCATAGATCTCCCAGAGCAAATAGCAGTAGTGAAGTGCCAAGCACAAACGAAAGGGAAGTATCCCATCTCCAGGGTTAATGAAGTGGCAGGCGTGTTAGCAATACGTGCTGTCTATTTTGGGGACATTTTAGAAATGGAGGCCTCATCCCACGCCCGCGATTATACAAGGACTATGATTCTAAAAGAGGAGTATAACACATTACTAGTAACACAGATTATGGAGCTGCAGGGAACTGCACCCAGGGAAGAAAAAGAGCTGTGGTTAAGGAGGGGATGTACAGTGTCTCCGACAGATGCCCTATGGTGGCAAACAGTACAGGAAAGTTGGTAATGCCTTTCACGTTATTGCACACAGCACTGACACAATTATACTATCCTACCCATTCAGGCAAGGCGGTGCTTGCTGCTCATATTGGAGAAACATCATTCTGTCAGACATGATTTTTGGCAGTACACATGGCTGAATTCATGACTAATTGTCTAGTGTGTAAACAATATACAGCAGGTCATACATTGAGGGTAGTGAGAGGAACCATAACTGACCCAGTGGGTCCCTTCCAACACCTGCACATCGACTATGTTGACATGATCCAAGTTTGCAAAGGGTACAGCTACATGATAGTGGTTGTGTTTCCATTTTCCCGTTGGATTGAGGCCAGTCCTTGTTCTCATCTTGATGCCCTTAAAGCGGCAAAATTCATGGTCCAGGAGATATTCCCACGATGGGGCATGTGTGATGTCCTGCGGTCTGACAACAGCCCTCACTTCGCCAATGAGATGTTCCGGCACATCACAACCTTACTAAAAACACAACACAAATTCTCCTGTGCCTATCACCCAAAAGGAAACAGAATGTGTGAGTGTCTGAATGGCTTGCTCAAGGAGGCTATAGCCAAAACTAAAAAGAAACTGAACAGAAACTGGCTCCATCGCCTGCCCTTAGCATTGTTCACACTGCGCAATAAGCCCGGGGCCGACCTCCATTTTATCCCGGGGCCGACCACCATTTAAGGTGGTGACAGGATGACACATATGACTTCCCTTGGCTCCTCCCAATAGGGCAATCAAAGATGCTGAAAATGTGTCTTATGTATTGCATCAAGAAATGTACAAGTATACAACTTCCTTGATTGCTAGTGCCTCTTTTATTTCTCACCAGCTTCAAAAACAACAGGAGAGGCCTGAAGCCGAAGAAGAGAGCAACATCACCGAAACCAACAAGGACTTACTTAAGCAGCCACCTATGTATCCAGGTGATAAAAGTAATTTTGCATAATGTATACCTGAAAATAGGATGCTGCCTGGTTTACAGGACCGCACATGGTTGAACTGGTAACTGAGCGAGCTGTCAAATTGGTCGGAAAGACCACTAGGAACCACCTTGGTGACATCAAGTCCTACAAACAATCTTCAACAAGAACAGCAAAACGATAACCTGGAATCACCACAGCCAGGCAGAGGACACCCAATGGTTACTCGCTCACAGGCAGGAGAGATAGGGCACAGAGTTTCTACATATCCAGAGTGAGAGTACACTGTCTGTTTGTTATTTTTCTTTCCACACACATTCATCGTGAAAGTGAGACTGCTTTTATTGCATCTGTTCAATGATTCCCTGTTATCCATGTGAAAACGATAGGGAAAACTATCGGGATGAAAGTGTTAATGGATGTAAACCTGGAAGAAGAAAAATACAAGATAGTGGAAGAAAGAAATAACCTGAGAGCAAAGATAAAGGAGTGCCCATTCTTCCCGACTCAGATAACAACATTGAACAATCCCTTTGACAACACCAGATATGGGGTGAAATGGGTATGGTGCAACCTGCAAGGGGAATGCAGTTATATGACCTGGAGTTTCAATGACCATGTAAATAACTATAAACATCTTGGAGGAGGAGTAACGAAGATATGGCTACCAAAATCAACGGTGACTAAGTATGGTGGTTTGGTCCACAGGTTGACCAGAGGGGGGACTGAAGAGAGGGTCCCTGGAGTGCTGCTCCTCACCCCCAGGAACATAACAGCCCAAAGAGTTAAAAATGCATGAAGCACCTCACTATTTGAACTGCCCCCAGGAGGGTCAGTCACATCCACAAATGCAGACAGATAACCTCTTAGACAGCCATTCAAACCTTATCCAGCAAATGGGTTTCTAGACAAAGTTGCCTCGACACTGGTCATGGATACAAATGCCTTGATGCATGATGTTGACTAATACAGAGAAACCAATGTGCTGACGTCTTTAGTGACACAATGACATAGCCACGTTAGTCATGAAGTAAACCTGCAGCCATGCATGAAGTTACATGAACATACACATTCCCACGCAAAGAACATCCTTACACAGTTCTGTAGATAGCGGACAGATACATAATATACATACTGTCAAAAGCTATTATTATTTTTTCCCATTAGCCAAGTGCAGAAGCGCTGAATGCAAGGCAAACAAAGAGATGCAGAGCAAGCTTGCAGCCGCTTATCACAACTAAACCTATTGAACTACATGATCATGTAAGGAGCCTGGAAGAACCAAATACAACTAGCCCATGGGAAACACAGCACGGTATAGATATGTAGAAATCATAGTATAATTATAATGAGGATTACATGAGGACACAAGCCGCAGGACGAGAGATGAGGGAAAGCAAAACCAGGCTGCACAGTACAGCAGGCCAGAGCTCGCAACAAAGGCCAGAGACAAGAAACACATTCCAAACCTTAAATGACAAGGGGCCATCTGCAGAAAAACTGAATACATCCTCATACATTGCAGACAAGAAGAGCTTGATTTTGTGGTCCTCAACACATGATACAGCTGAGCTAGACAATGGTCATTCACCTGCGGTGGGACAACGAACACTTCTCAGCAACACAGACTTGAAGTGAAACATGGAAACCTTAACAATGTTGAGGGCACTCTCAGGGGCAAACCTGGTACTACTAACAGCTAGATTGGGAACACATAGTCATTCTCAACACCTTTAGAAGGTGTACAGAGAGCTGAGAACAGAGTCGGGTCCCAGGCCTGGGGAGATCAGCTCCAGCCAATCAGGGAACTGAAATCCAAGGGTGGATGGCAGAGGGCAAGGGTCAATGGTAATCCTGTGACCCTGCAACAATGTAATTGATAGTTTCTTGGGGAAAGAGCAGGCCAGCCACCTGACATGAGAGGACCAATAATACACTATCTATAGGTGCAGTCCATAATAGATACCACTCCAATCACCTAACCAGACAAACTGTTAGGTTTTTTTGGAAGGGGCCATGTTGTGATGTCACAATGTAACAAAACAGCCCAACATGAGCTTGGGAGCAGTGATTCTGGGAATTTTTGAATGTCCTGTAGGATCGCTGTCTGTTTGTGTAATAAACAACTATTCTAACTTGCCATTTGGCTGAGTCCTCCATTTGTATACTGGGGAAGGGTTCTTGGGTCCTGTGAGCTGAGACAGTGAGCTTGTGGTAACCCCCAGACCTTTGGCATACCTAAGCCAACACCCCCTTCCTTGAAGCACTGTTCTCTTATACCCAAAGGAATACATGCATTTCAATTGATGGGAGTGCCAGACAGGGCATGGAATACTATTTAAACATTGTTATAAGCAGGGTGCAAATCTACACTATACAAGTATTTGATTCCAGCTTTATTTTCACATGTAAGATGGTGTTATCAGGAAGGACAGCAAAATGTCCTACATTAAGTGGAGCTGAATATACTCCTCAGAGGTTCACACACAGCCTGAGGCAGGCAGGCAAATACGCATCTAGTACGAAGACTTCTTTCTGCAAAAACTGCATTTCAGAAGAAAGTGAAAGCCTAAAAGACACGTACATGTGCCAGAAGGGAAACATGTCAGAAGCGAGAGCTGTGAAGGCAGGCATAATTCAGCACTAGGCGAAGACCCTTCATCGCAATGACATGCACAGTAAAGCCTAAAGCCTCACCTCAGATGAGTAAATAATAGTTGTTTAAACATAGCAGTTTGCACTACCTACTCAATATTATAATGCCACATTATGCTAGGGAAGTGCTTTCAATTTTCAACTCCAGACTTTCCCCCACAATGCCCTCCTATTCTTCAGCGACATGACCATAAAGCACTTGGACAGTCTAAGAGACCTCACAGAAGGTGGTACATGCTTGATAATAGAGACACTTAAAATAAACAGGACAAATTTAGGATTATGACTAGCGCAATGAGTAAAATCTGATCAACACACGCACCCAGAGGCCCCAATACATCTTCAATCCAAGACACAAAACATGATGTCAAAAACTGTACAGTTCTGAAGCACCATGGTTTGAATGGCTACTGTTCTCGGGATAATAGAGTCAAGGTGGTTGCCATGGCATTTTCAATATCCTCTACTAACCGTGAAAATTGGGTCAGACGGTCTCAGTTTCTCTTGATCCCAAGAGTTGGTATGAGATATCCTACCCCAGTAACAACATCTTCCCAGGCGGTGCCTCTTCAGGGGCAGATGGAGCTGGAAAGGTGGGCAAGATATGGTCCAAGTAACATCTCCCTCCTCAATTAATGGGCAGCATACCCGGATTTTGAAAATAAAAAATTAGGGTTGAGGGTCAAAGGCAAATGAGAATGTATTGATCACTACACTGGAATTGGTGGACAGGTAATAATGGCATGTGCTTGTTCCCATAACAGAGGACCTTGGTTGGTGTAACTTAACATGCAAGCCTAGTTTCTGGGGAAGAAAGGTGGAGTGTTATGTGCTTGGTACGTCCCTGGTCTATGGTGGGGAAATTCAGAGGATTGGTGAAGCCCAAATGGTAATGAGCATCCCTGCAGAGTCTTGTGCCTTGGGACTTTGCATCCATAGTAAGATACAGACAGACATACAGAGGTCAAAGGCAAATGAGAATGTATTGATCACTACACTGGAATTGGTGGACAGGTAATAATGGCATGTGCTTGTTCCCATAACAGAGGACCTTGGTTGGTGTAACTTAACATGCAAGCCTAGTTTCTGGGGAAGAAAGGTGGAGTGTTATGTGCTTGGTACGTCCCTGGTCTATGGTGGGGAAATTCAGAGGATTGGTGAAGCCCAAATGGTAATGAGCATCCCTGCAGAGTCTTGTGCCTTGGGACTTTGCATCCATAGTAAGATACAGACAGACATACAGAGGCAGATGAGCACAAATCCATAGTCATTAAAATTAAAAATACAGGCATACTGCCCGGAGAGATGCAGGTACGTGTTTTTCTGTGAACCCAGGGATGTATTTGTATTTGTATTTGTATTTATTTTATTTGTATAGCGCAAACCAGGCCCGGAGGCTACCGGGTGCATCTCTTCAAACAGTGGTTACATAACAGTATGACATTACAAAAGAACATTAGATTAAACAGTGGAGTACGATCACCTTACAGGTTAGGCAAGCAATACAAAGTAATCAGGTTTTCAGTGTGTCAATTGGTCGCCTGAAGTGACTAGCCAAAGTTTAGCTTTGTGTTTGAATAAGTTCAAGGAGGGAAAGTTTCTGATGGCGAGAGGCATAGAGTTCCACAGTTTGGCTGCCAGAACTGGGAAGCTCACCCCTCCAGCTGTTTGGAGCTTGCATCTAGGGATCAGTAGGCTCTGGCTAATGGCAGACCTTAGTGACCGAGGTGGAGTATATTGAGTGAACCGTGAGGATAGGTAGATAGGTGCCTGGTTATTCATGCATTTGTAAGTCAGCACAAGAGATTTTAGTGAAATACTTTGGGAGACTGACAGCCAATGAAGGTTCTTCCTAGTTTCAGAGATGTAAGCTGATCTGGGGATGTTGAGGGCTGCTCTGATGGCGTTATTTTGTATGACCTGGAGTTTGTCAAGGTTACATTGGTTAGTGCTTTGGTACAGTGTGTTGCAGTAGTCAAGTTTGGACATGACCAAAGTCCTAGCAAGGGTTATGCAGATTTGAGTAGAGAGGAAAGGGCAACATGCTGTGATCAACTTGCATGTGTAGGCAGAGGCGGCTGTGACTGCATTCGTTTGTCTTTGGAGGGAGAGAGTGGAATCAAGGTAGATTCCAAGGGTTTTAGTATCTTTGGAGACTTTTATGGAGTTTCTGTCGATATTGAAGGAGCTGAACATTGGGTTCAACTTGTTGAGTCTTTGCTGTGTACCTAGGATGAGGAGCTCTGTCTTGTCGTCATTAAGACAGAGCTCATGTTGTGCCATCCAGGCTTGAATGACACGGTAGATGTCATTTAAAGATTTCAAATCTACCGTGTAATCACCCGTGATGGGGATGAGTATCTGGGAGTTATCGGCATAATTAGTGTAGGTGACACCCAGATAGTTAAGCACATCAAACAGAGGTTCAGTGAAAACATTGTAGAGGGTAGGGGATACGCACAATCCTTGAGGGACCCCGCAAGGGACTGGCGCAGGGTCGGCTGAAGATGTTGGGGAGAATACTCTCATATGTCTGTTGTCCAGGAATGATTTAATCCAATTAGTGGCATTGTCAGAGAAGAGGGCTGCAGTTTTCAGATGATGACAGAGGATTTGGTGGTGACCAAGTCGAAGGCAGCAGATAAGTCTAATAGTAATAGCAGGGCTAGTTTACCTTTGTCTTTTAGGTCCTCAATTTGGGTTTTAAGGTCTAAAAGGGCTGTCTCAGTACCATGCTTAGGTCTGAAGCCGGATTGTCTAGTGCCTAGGAGATTGATGGTTTCCAGATAGTTCTGTATCGGTAGGTACGCTGCTCTGTCTAAAATTATTAGGAGAAACGGGACAGTGGTGATGGGCCTATAATTGGTTGGGACCTCTGTATTTAAGGTTGTTTTTTTTAGAAGAAGGATGACCCAAGCATCCTTCAAATTGTTGGGGACCACTCCCGATTGAAATGAGAAGTTGATAAAGGTTGTTATGAAAGGAGCAAGGTCGTGGGCCGATTCCTTAATGATTGGAGCTGGACAGGAGTCCCTTGGCAATTAGAGGGTTTTAAATTACAAATGATTTTTTCAACCTCAAGGGTGGTGAGCGGCGAGAAGCTGATAGGCAAGTGAGCGTCTAATGTGGTTGTTTTAGGTGGCAAGGTTTTGCGCAAGGGGGGAGTGTGGAGAGAGTTTTGTTTAGCGTTAATTTTAGATTGCAGAGTGGTTATTTTGTTGAGAAGTGCATTTTGTATGTTGTTGCACCAGGTGCTGTCTTTAATGCATGAGTCGGGGGCAGGTGAAGGGGATTCTAATTCTTTGAGAATTTTGAATAATTCTTTTGCGTTGGATTCTGGTTGCGTTATGCGTAGGTTATACGTTTCTTTTTTGGCTTGAAGGATGGCTTCCTTATAGTTAAGAGAGGTGATCAGGCGGGATGCTTTGTTGGTCGTACTAGGATGACTTTTCCAAAGAGCTTCGGCCTTACGCTTTTCTTTGCGCAGAGCGTTAAGCTGCAGGGTGAACCAAGAGTTCAAGTGGGAATGTTGTTTAGCTTTGCACATTTTTAACGGGGCTATGGTCTCAATGGCTTTGAGCAGAGTGCTGTTGAAGGTGTCTACTAAGACGCTAGGGTCCTTGTGCAGCGCGGCACAAGGGTTTAAGATGGGAAGGATGAGCGGAAGCAATTTCTCTCTGGTAATATCCTTTTTATTTCTAGTGGGTATAGCAGGGGCTATAGTAGGTATGGGCTGCGGTTTAGTGGCTGGCACGAGGAAGGTAATGACGTGATGGTAAGACCAGGCACAAGCAGTGTTGGAGCTGACAGTGGTGTTGCAGTTGAAGTCTGCTAACCAGTCTAGCGTTCTGCCCTTGTTGTGGGTAGGATTGCGAATGCGCTGCTGGAAACCTAGGTTGGCGAGGGTAGTGGCGACTTCGGTGACCATGTGGTCCTTAGGATCAGAGAAGCCGAGGTTGAGGTCACCTAGTAGCAGTACCTGGGAGTTAGGCTTCGTGTTGGCGGATACTGTAGCTGTAACATCATCAATGAATGAGCCAAGTGGTCCTGGAGGTCTATAAATAAGGTGGAGTGTTGCTGTGTTAGTTGGTGAGAGGGATAGTTTTACTGATAGGGATTCTGCAGAGCTGAATTGGGCATTGGCGATAGTTCTCATGGTGATCTTGTGACTGTGTATGAAAGTGACTCCTCCTCCTTTAGACAAGTTGGAATGTCGATCATTTCTAATAATGGCATAGCCCTTAGGTAGGGATAGGGCGAGAAGTGGGCCAGATGCATCATGTAACCAAGTTTCCGTAATGGCTAGGAAGTCAAGGTTTTGGACAGTAATTAGGTCTGAGATGTCAAGGGCGTGAGCCGTGAGTGATCTGGCATTGATGAGGGCTCCCTTGAGTGATGGGATAGGTGTGTGGAAGGGGAGGGGTTAGGTAGCGATGGTGGGATGGGCTGTAAAAGGGTGGTGTGGCTGCGCTGAATGCAGGATGGTCGGGGCAGTCTAGATCTAAGTCTGGAGTTCCTGCATTATATTGTGCATGGAAGATTAGGTGTAGGTTTAGTGGCAAAGTGCTTGAGCCACAGAGCTGGGTCATTGAGGTACAGATTAGTGGGAAGGTCAGTGCAACGGAGCATGGTAGAGGGATGGGTGGAGTGGAGGTCGTGGATGTAAGTGAGGTGTGTCTTGGAAATGCTGGTGGGGGGGGTGCCTACAGTAAAGGATAAGAATCCTAAGACGGCTATGTGATAGAGTCTGGCCCAGGTCAGCGACCCCATGTCGTGGCCTGATAGTTCACGTGATATGTATGGTATGGTGCTAAGGTGCACAGGTTAAATAAGTCCAACAGAATGGAGCTACGTGCAGGGATGCAGTGTACATTTAAATAACTAAATGCAGCTATCAGGGCAGGCTAGATGCAGCTTGAAAATACAATGTAGTGGCAGGCTAAATGTGCCTATCAAGGCAGGCTGAATACAGCTATCAGGGCAGGCTAAATGCAGCTTTCAAAGATACAGTGTACATTTAAATAACTGAATGCAGCTATCAGGGCAGGCTAGATGCAGGCTAGAGGCAGCTTTTAAAAATGCAGTGTACATTTAAATAACTAAATGCAGCTATCAGGGCAGGCTAGATGCAACTTTCAAAAAATGCAGTGTACATTTAAATAACTAAATGCAGCTATCAGGGCAGGCTAGATGCAACTTTCAGAGTTGCAATGTACATTTAAATAGCTAAATGCAGTTATCAAGGCGGGCTAAATGCAGCTAGAAAATACAGTGTAGTGGCATGCTAAATGTGCCTATCAAGGCAGGCTGAATACAGCTATCAGGGCAGGCTAAATGCAGCTTTCAAAGATACAGTGTACATTTAAATAACTGAATGCAGCTATCAGGGCAGGCTAGATGCAGCTTTTAAAAATGCAGTGTACATTTAAATAACTAAATGCAGCTATCAGGGCAGGCTAGATGCAACTTTCAAAAAATGCAGTGTACATTTAAATAACTAAATGCAGCTAGCAGGGCAGGCTAGATGCAACTTTCAGAGATGCAATGTACATTTAAATAGCTAAATGCAGTTATCAAGGCGGGCTAAATGCAGCTAGAAAATACAGTGTAGTGGCAGGCTGAAAGCGCCTATCAAGGCAAGCTGGATACAGCTATCAGGGCAGGCTAGATGCAGCTTTCAAAGATGCAATGTACATTTAAATGACTAAATGCGCGTGTGCAGAGGACTATCAATTTTCATGACAGGATGTATGAAAAGCAGCAGTCACAGTGAAATGATAATATATTCATATTCTGACAATAATGATGATAACAGAAATATAGCCTGACATAGTATACACTAGGGCTAATCGTCGAATATCCCGGTTCAAGAATCAGGGTGGGGATCAAGCACAAATGTTTCAGGCTAGGAGACAAAGTTCTGTTCAGTTCATCTGAGAAGGTGATGTGCGGTGCACAAGTGATATAAGCTTGTCAGGACAGAGCTTTCAGTTCAAAGTTGTATAGGCTCTGTGAAGTTGCAGCAAGGTAAAGGTCACCTTTCAAAGGTCCCAATGGAAATCAGGTACTGATTGAAGAATTCTGTAGACCATGGTTCAAAACTGAAAGTTCCAGCTAAAAGTTCAAACGAAAGATATTCGGAGTACCAGAGCCACGTGTATATGAGAGTCATTGTAAAAAAAGGAATGACCAACAGGTGATGGCAGCATGAACTATATCTTGAAGGCATCGGTGAGTCAACAGTGATGGCTTTTACTCTTTGCCAGTGCCACACCACCTCAGGGGAATTCATTGTTGCTGAGGGGATGAATCCAGATGCGAGTTACCTGGCCAGTTGCCACTTTGTTCAGAGCAACTGGTTCTTATGAGCTTTTCCAGGGGATTGCAAAGCACGCCTTTTGGAGGCTGCGTTGTGAGATTTAGGGGCAGTGAAGGTGGTACAGCAGGAGTTGAGGTCTGAATTGGGTTCATTTCCTCTGGGGCTTAGACTGCCTGATGAAGGTGCTTTAGTAATATCTCCCGTAGGGACATCATCGTGTGGAGGTGGTTCAGAAGCTATGGCTCCTAGCTCTAAACAACGGGCGGCACCCCTGGTGGAGGATTTGGTGGTGGTCGTGGAGCTAAGCTGAGGAAGATTGGTTGAAGCGGTGGTGGTGTCATTGGCTGGGGTGGCGATCTTACAACAACGTGCTGCATGATTTCAGGACGGGGTCCAAGCACATTTACCTGCAGTTCACGTAGTTAAAAGGACCTGGAATGGCTGTGCCACTGGAGCTGGAGCACAGAATTCCACTCATAGACCTTCACCAGGACTCAGTCTCCTAGCTATAGAGGGTACAGGGCTCAGTAGCTGGTTCAGACAGGGCTTCACAGACCTGAGCATGGAGAGATCAAACAATTTTAATCAGCATGCAACAGTATTGGAGTAATGTATCATCCTTTAAAGGCAAACTTTGGATGCATGGGACTGCTGGGGGTGCAGTTCCCATTCTCATTGGTGTCCTGTGAGCATTTTGTGCGCAGACCATTTGTGTTTACAGTGGAGATTATTGCGCATAGCAAACAGAGCCAGGTTCAAGGCCTGGGGCCATTTCAACCCTGTCTCTTTACAACATTTAGACAGTCTTCACTTAAGATCCCCACTCTGGCATTGTACATATGTGCTAGACTGGGAGTGATAAGCGCAATGGGACTTTTGAGCTAGTCCTAGAGCTTTGCACCTTAATCACCTGAGCAGTACAATGGGTGCCTCGCTCACTGTCTATAATGAGGTGCAATTCAATTAGGGCTATGTCAAGAATATTTTAGCCACTGTAACTGTGTCTGCCTTTCTACATGGGTATTCCTTTACCTACTCAGAGAACCATCAATAAACAAAAAGTGATGTTCATGCAAGTGGAGAGTTGCATGAAGTCTGCATGTTCAGGAAGGGACCCCCTAGTACTGGACATGCAGACAGTCTTGTGGGTACCGCTCTCCCAACATTGTGTGTGAAACATGTAAAACAATTCTCACAATAACCTTGAGCCATAGAGGCTAAACCAAGGGCCATCCAATCTTGATTAAATTGGGCAATCAGAGCATTTTTACCTGAATCGGCTAAGCTGTGAGCTTCACAGATCAGGTAGGGGAGAAGTACCTTGGGTACCAAAGACAGCCATCTGGAGAACGCCAAGAGAATCGACTCATAACTTACGAAAACGTGTCCAGGTCACCTTTTTGGCTTCAAGGGCTTGGTTTTGGAGAATTGTCAGACTGGAAAGGGAGGTGATTGGTGACTGTGGTACTGCAACACAAACAAGAAATGTATTAGGAGCTAGTGGCCCGCTGAACAATATGCACCATGTGCTAGTGATTTTCTTAAGGCTGTAAATGACTGAGAGGGATCATGTCTTTTAAATTTAACAATAGCTACTGCTGCAGGAAGTAACAATGCATTCGATAAGGCTGTCACATATTTTCCATTCAATATTGGGGTGCCCGTTGATGTTAAATAGCCTGCTGCTTCCAAAGAACTCCATAGTATTACACTGCCCTGTGGGTGTACCGTGAGTCGGTATAGTTTGTGGCTGATCTATCCCAGACATAGGCACAGCCATGGGTGAGAGCTACAGGGTTATCAACATGTGCTGATTTTGTCATGGGTAATTAATATGCTTCGCATACGGCATGGGAGGTACATGCAGAATAATCAGAGACCTGTCTTGTTGCATACCCCCGGGCATCCAGACTAAGTCCATCAACCCCGGAAGCAGGCATCATGTTACCCAGAGAAAGACCAGCAACCCCTGTTAGGGGCTATATGGGTACACTCCTGGTGTCTATGGTGCCAGGCTCATATGGGGCAACAGTCCTGGCGCCATAGGCGCCAGGCTCATATGTTAAAACTTACCTGATGCAGACCATGCTGCAAGAGATCCAAGCCCATGTGAGGCTTGGAAGGGACTACTTTACCTAGGGACTATTTTGTTTCTTGGGTGTGGTTGTGGAGGAGGAATACTTACCTGGGACTACTTTGGAGGCTATTTAAACCACGCCCGAAGAGCAGCACACGCTTTGCGTTATTCTGCATCCTGCAGCGTAACGCTCACCGTGCCTGCAGTCAGCATCCAGCCTCTTGCCACGCCTGCCTCGAGTCCAGAGCGCCTAGAAAGAAGGGAAAGAAGAAGAAAGGTTAGAACAAGAACATTATTGGGTTTCTTACCTGATTTCGGATTCATCGCACCTTTGAACCAGAAATAGACTTTATTTTAAACACGTCGCATCGCCAGCAGCAGCGATGCGCCATACTCACCGTTCCTCGCAGCATCTCTACGATCCGGCGCTGTCTCCATCATTATGTTACCGCATTCCAGCACCTAAGGGGGACAAGAAAACAACAAGGTGAGCTGAGGAGAACAAACAAGGACAATCTCTTGCCACCATATACTTACCTGATTTTACCGCCAGAGGTATTATTCACCAGCACGCCAAATCTTCTTACGCCGCACCTGTAAGAAAAGAGAAAGCTGCGAGTTAAACCTTGGCATCATTTAACGGACAGTGTGGGATAGCACAGACTCTTACCCGAACCCTTTCAGCTGCCACAGGACTATCTTCTTTTGGGTCTAAACTGCAAGATAAACAAATGAATTGGACAAGAGTGATTATTCAGACATTTTTGAACTATATACTTACGGTCCTTCACCAGGAGTTTTGGAGCCAAGATTTGTCTAGAACTCTTTCAATATCCTCAAGCCAGTGAAGTAACTGGCCATCAACGCACCCCTGTGTTCCTCGCAGGATGGAGAGCTCATCATTCAAAACTATAAGGTGAGCTTTGTGAATGGGAATATCAGAGGTGATAAATGGGGACGCAGTGAGGGGCTATTACTCAAATCCACAGGTGGCTAATTCCCTTTCTCCGCCTTTAGGAGACTACTTCTACGGGTCAAGCAGACGAAGCTAGGTGGGCCAGACAAGTCAGTCATCTCTGCACTACGCATCACGTTGGTGGAGACCGTGGCTGTCCAGTTCCGCCCGACACCCCTGTGGGAACCAGGTGACCGTAACAGAACGCGAAGCCTTTCTACAAATCCTCACCCTGGTGTCATGGAGACCTCAGAAACTGACCAATTGGCCCTATTATTAGGGGAACTTAGGGCTGAAGTACATGCCGCTCGCCAAGAAACTAATACCCACAGGAGAGAACTGATTGTTTCTAAGGAACGCACTGATGATCTTGCTAGACAATTATTGCAAAACCAAGCTGGGCAAACACCATTACCTGGACTCAGGGGGAATTCAACTCCTGTTTCATCGAGCAATCCTGTGCAAGTGGTTCTACCAGGGAGCATTCCTTTAGCCCCGCTGGAACGTTTTTCTGGGGACCCAAAAAAGTTTGCTGTCTTTCTGAACCAATGCCGCTTGCACTTTTTATGCAGACCTGGAGCCTTTCCAAATGATCAAGCCAAAGTAGCCTTTGTATTATCATATCTCAGCGGCAGTGCAGCGGATTGGTCCATTCCACTAGTCAATCAGGATGACCCCATTCTTTGGGATTTTCAGGGTTTTCAAATGAGCATGGAAAGACTATTTGCCAGGCACTCCCAAGGACAGGCCCTGGATAACACACTTTTGTCCCTACAACAGGGTAACCAGGACCTTCTAACCTACATTGCAACCTTCAATAGGTTGGTGGTGGAAACTAGATGGCCTGAGGTAAAACGGATTACGTTATTTCATCGAAGACTTTGAGGAAAACTCAAAGATGTTTTGGCTCAAGTTGTGAACCCACCTCAAGACTGTGCTGAATATATAGACTTAGTGGTCCAGTTAGATCACAGACTTCAGAACAGAAAGGCCGACCGAGCCAAGTTCGAGAACCGGGTGTTGGTTAAACCCAACGCTACCCCCAAAGGAGCAGATGCCTCAGGACCCATGCAAATCGGAGGGGTTAAAGGACTCTTGACTCAGAAGGAAAGAGAAAGGAGACGGCAAATGCAATTGTGTCTATACTGTGGAACTTCGGGACATTTTATATTGGATTGCCCTGTAAAACCACCCAAGAAAGTGGTAGGAGCTGCTGATAAAAGCCATATGGAGTCTGGCTGGGAAACGACCACGCCCGACAAGCGTAGAGGTCCACTTGCCGAGCTTGAAGAAGGATACTCAGACCTCGCACTTCATCATACCAATGGTCCTTATAGATCCAAGGCAACCATCACGTATGCACGCAGTAAGGGCATATATTGATAGCGGGGCCATAGGAAATGATGTGGACCACGAATTGGCTTCTAGGATGAATCTACTTCTCTGCAGAAAGACCACTTCGGATGTCATCGCCACAGTCGATGGAACTGAAATTGCCTCTGGGCCTGTAACTCATTCCACCGCAGAGATGACACTATTGGGTCAGGATGGGCATCGAGAGACTATTGTGTTTGATTTACTCAAAGCCCCGCAGTTCAAAATAATACTGGGGATACCTTGGTTGGAAACACATAATCGTGTATTGATTGGCGAGAGAAGAGAATAACCTTCCTGGATTGTGCACATACTTGTTACCCGAAAAAACCCTTGAAAGAAGGCCTGGCCGCAGTCGCTACTCCAGTCGTGCAGTTACCTCAGGAATATCAAGAATTCCAGGATGTTTTCCAAAAAGAACAGGCAAACACCTTACCACCACACAGATCATACGATTGTCAAATCGATCTCATACCCGGTGCACAACCTCCATGTAGTAGGATCTACGCCCTTACTGAACCAGAAAACCTTCACCTATGACAATGCTTGGACCAATATCTTGCCAATGGCTTCATTCGTCCATCCAAGTCCCCTGCATCTATAGCTTTGTTCTTCGTGCCAAAAAAGGAAGGTGACCTCAGAACGTGCATAGACTACTGCGCATTGAATCAGATCACGGTTAAGAACCAATACCCATTGCCTCTGATCCCCGAATTACTAGACCAAGTAAAGGACGCTTGCATCTACACTAAATTAGATATCAGAGGGGCATATCATCTGGTTCGTGTGAAGAAAGGCGACGAATGGAAGACTGCTTTTCGCACTAATTACGGGTTATTCGAATACCAGGTGATGCCCTTCAGGTTGTGCAATGCACCAGCAGCCTTCCAGTATTTTATGAACGATGTCCTCCGTGAACTCATTGACGTCTGTGTTGTCGTATACATAGACGATATTCTAGTGTACTCCTCTTCAGAATCAGACCATGTGAAGCACATTTGTGCAGTCCTTGAGAAACTACGCCAGCACAAGTTATATGCAAAATTGGAAAAATGCGTTTTTCATGCTATGGAAGTTGAATTCCTTGGATTTATCCTGACTCCTGAAGGAGTCCAAATGGACTCTCGAAACGTGGACGCAATTCTCAAGTGACAATCACCCAGTTCAGTTAAAGGAGTATAAAGCATGCTCGGATTTGCTAATTTCTACTGCAGATTCATTCCGGATTTCTCACATGTTGTACACCCTATCACACCACTCTTGCGAAAAAACAAACGCTTCTTGTGGACCGAAGAAGCTGAAAACGCCTTCCAAGAGTTGAAAGCGAAATTCACGTCTGCACCTGTATTAAAGCACCCACGCCCTGAACTTCCATACATAGTTGAAACTGATGCATCCAGTTTAGCCATGGGAGCTGTCCTGTCCTAGAAGGATCCTGAGAAACAAGGTGTGTACCTTTACTGTTTTGTAGTAACCACAAAGTGTCAAGAGAAACAGGCCAGCCAGAGTGTTTGGCCTGTTCTCTTGGGTTGTTTAAAGAGGACGAGACGTGTGTTGCCTAATTTTAGCAATCACGGAATGAGTCAACCACTAGGATATATTACCATGATCTCAAAACAAAACTTTTTATACAATTTGTAAAGAAATGAGATGTACAAGCAATACATAAAATATATTTTACTGCTTTGTGAAGTAAGTGGCTAGAATATGTAAGTACAGAAAATACAATAACATAAAACTGTTCTGAATGACTGTTTACATTTGAGAAAGGGACATTCAACACTTTGTGAGGGCAAATTGAGAACAATTAGCATGTGAAAACAAATTGAGAACAATTAACATGTGCAATCAACATAATATGAGATAATTAAGTCCAATATCTCTAGACGAGTAGTGCTTCAAAGTTTGTCCGCAAGTAGGGAACAAGTTATAGATGCATGTGTAGTTTTACTAGTGATTTGAATGCATCATAAGTTCCCATATTTAGTGCTAGAAAGTTGTTTAGTTGAGAGTTATTTAAAAAAAGTCAATGTATGATGCAGGGTCTTTTGTTACAAGATATCCGATCATTAGCCAACGTGATCAAAGGTTGGTTGGTAGCAAAAGGTTTCAACTTGGCTATTGTACAGGTATATCACTGTTCCCTGTAGTTGTCACGTTTCGGCGGTAGTGGGTTGAGGTAGAGTCCGCCTTCATCAGGGCTGAAAATCAGGGACCCTGTAAGGGGTGACATAAGTGTTGTTGAGAGTGGCTATAAAACCAGGGGAGTCCCAATCAATGGGGCTAAGGTTACAGCTAAGTTTGTTCTCATGGCGACCGGTTTATAAACTTACTTCCCGGTGAGCGCTTGCTCAAGCGCATTGGTGTGACCACAGTTCGTGGAAAGGAGGAGACCGCCTTATGCCGGGACCATGAATGCAGGTACCCGGTCCAGATTTGCGAGCTTCCCAAAAATGGCAGAATGTTCACGAGTGGTCTCGAGGCTGTATAAAATAAACAGGTACGGTTAGACCGTTTTCAATCCAAGGAATCGGCAGTTTAGTTACTGTTCCAGGGGTTACAGGTTGAGTCATGCACAGAAGCCGCTATTAAGCTTTAGCTGTAGGCGGCAAATGGAATATGGTGCAGTTGGGAACATATCTTTTTTATTTTTATGTTATTATTTTGGATTATTTATTTATTTGCAAGCTGGGTGCCACGTGGCATACCCGTATATTTAGGTGCAGCTTGCAAACTGTGAGCAGTTGGAGACTGTGTGACACTATGAAGAAAATCTGATTACAGTGTGAAAAGATTGGTGCTGGTTGCGCTTGCCGCCGTAATTCGGGTAAATTCAAGTGGCAGCAAAAAGAAAGAAAAGGTGAAGAACAAAGCGTCCTGTATACCAGCATTAATGAAAAGAGTAGACATGTTAGTGCTCAAGGCATACTGCCCGCTTGCTAGTTTGGTGCTGGTGTGTTCATGGTTAGATGCTGGGCTAGAGAATTAGTACGGTGTGCCGGGAATCGCTCTTGGATCAGCGCGCACACATGTCGTTAGCTGGAGGGTCAGACAGACACGTGAACGCATACAAGTCAGCGGCCCCAGGCTCACCTTGTTGTTCCAGCGCTGAGTCATGCTGCGCCGCTGCTGAAGCTAGAAGGATCCTGAAACTGGTCAACTTCACCCAGTAGCATTTTGGTCCAGAAAGTTCTCGGCACCCAAGTTAAACTATGCGGTTACTGATAAAGAGTTATTAGCCATCAAATCCGCCTTCAAAGCTTGGCTGCACTATTTTCTCGGTGCCAGGCACACCATTACTGTAATCACCGGTCACCGGAACTTGCAGTATTTAAAGACAGCCAAGGCCCAATCGTCACGCCAACTTCGATGGGCATTGCTCTTTGCCGAGTTCGATTTCGTGATCACTTATCGACCAGGCTGTAAAAATGGCAAGGCAGGCGCCTTATCCCGAATAGGGATGGAAGAAGCATATGTGAACCCAGAACCGGTACCTATAATTTCAGAACAAAGAATTCTTGGCATTACTATTCTACAGACGCTAGAGGATATTCAGGTAAAGATCCAACAACTCTTCGATCCAACAGCCCTGCAGGACTGGATAAAGAAAGGCCCGGACTACTCAGTCATCAATGATCTACCTTTTTATCAAGGGGGACTATTTTTGCCACACAAGGAACTACAAGAACTAGTCATCTCCAATTATCATGACACCCTGATGGAAGGGCACCCAGGTTTCGCAAAGACTGAAGCTAAAATTAAGAGACAATTCTGGTGGCCCACCTGGCGAAAAGATTTAAAGTCATTTTTAATGTCTTGTGGCATTTGCGCCCAAAACAAAAGTCAGAAGAAAAAAACAGCTGGACTTTTACAATCTTTGGATATTCCGCCTACACCATGGCACACCTTATTGTTAGACTTTATTACAGATCTACCTCCATGTAATGGATTTAACACCATTCTAGTTATTGTGGATCTTTTTTCCAAGATGGCCCACTTTATTCCTTTAAAGGGATTACCTTCTGCTTCAATTCTGCCCAAGGAGTTCCTCGAAAACTTTGTTCGAATACACGGATTTCCTTCCGTATTGGTCTCTGACTGAGGTAGTCAATTCATTTCACATTTTTGGAAGAAATGTTGTCAATTGGTGCAAATCGATGTAAGGTTATCAACCAGTCACCACACCCAGACCAATGGTCAGATGGAGAGGACCAACCAGACTCTTGCACAGTACCTGCGTTGTATGTTACACCAGACTGAAGGTAATTGGAAGGACATTCTATGGATTGCCGAATACGCTTACAATAACTCTGTACATTCTGGAAATGGACAAAGCCCCTTTTATACCTTATACGGGCACCATCCTCGAACCTCAGAACTTGACTCACCTCAACACTTAGAAATGCCCGCAGTGAACCTTCTGCACGCTACTATTACACTAGCCTTTAAGGAAGCAACTGAACATTTGAAACAAGCAAAAGAAAAATACAAGAAAAATGCTGATCAGCACAATATCAGATTGGGGATCAAGTTTGGTTGGCCACAAAACACATACCTCTAAAGGGAACGTGGACCTTTAACCCTAGATATTTGGGACCTTACTCTATTAAGGCCATTATCAACCCGGTGGCCGTCAAATTGGAATGACCTGCTAGTATGCAAATTCACCCCGTCTTCCATGTGTCGCTTCTGAAGCCAGTACAACCTGGAACAAGACTAACCAAGCCACCTGACCCCATCCTTGTAGAGGGGGAAACCCGAATTTGAAGTTAAAAGTATCCTGGACTCCAAAATGGTTAAGTCAAGACTTTTTTATTTAATCGACTGGAAAGGTTACGGACCACAAGAAAGGTCATGGGAACCTAGTGACCACGTTCATGCACCTCGGTTGGTGAAAAGATTCCACCGGAATTTCCCAGACAAACCAAGACCAAGGGGAAGAACGACTTTAGGAGGAGCCTGGGGAGGGAGTGCTGTCATGATGCCTACCCCCGGGCATCCAAACCAAGTCCACCAACCCCGGAAGCAGGCATCATGTTACCCAGAGAAAGCCCAGCAACCCCTGTTAGGGGCTATTTGGGTATAGTCCTGGCGTCTATGGCACCAGGCTCATATGGGGCAACAGTCCTGGCGCCATAGGCACCAGGCTCATATGTTAAAACTTACCTGATGCAGACCATGCTGCAAGAGATCCAAGCCCATGTGAGGCTTGGAAGGGACTACTTTACCTAGGGACTATTTTGTTACTCGGGTGTGGTTGTGGAGGAGGAATACTTACCTGGGACTACTTTGGAGGCTATTTAAACCACACCCGAAGAGCAGCACACGCTTCGCGTTATTCTGCATCCTGCAGTGTGACGCTCACCGTGCCTGCAGTCAGCATCCAGCCTCTTGCCACGCCCACCTCGAGTCCAGAGCGCCTAGAAAGAAGGGAAAGAAGAAGAAAGGTTAGAACAAGAACATTATTGGGTTTCTTACTTGATTTCGGATTAATCGCACCATTCAACCAGAAAAAGACTTTATTTTAAACACGTTGCATCGCCAGCAACAGAGCAGCGCCATACTCACCGTTCCTCGCAGCATCCCTATGATCCGGCGCTGTCTCCATCATTATGTTGCCGCATTCCAGCACCTAAGGGGGACAAGAAAACAACAAGGTGAGCTGAGGGGAACAAACAAGGACAATCTCTTGCCACCATATACTTACCTGATTTTACCGCCGGAGGTATTATTCACCAGCACGCCAAATCTTCGTACGCCGCACTGTAAGAAAAGAGAAAGCTGTCATGATGCCTGCCCCCGGAAAGCCAGACTAGGCCCAGCAACCCCGGAAGCAGGCATCATGCCACTTGAAGCATGCCCAAAAACCCCAGTTAGGCACTATTTGGCTACAGTCCTGGCGCCTATGGCGCCAGGCTCATAAGAATAAAGTCAGTCCTGGCGCCATGGGCGCCAGGCTCATTACAGAAAACTTACCTGATGCAGACCATGCTGCATACCTTCCTGATGCAGACCATGCTGCACGAAGCCACAAGCCAAATGAGGCTTAGAGGGACTATTTTACCTCAGGGACTCCTTTCCTCTGGGGTGGGGCTGTGGAAGAATACTTACCTGGGACTTCTTCCAAGGCTATTTAAGCCACACCCGGACAGCCACACGTGCTTCGCGTTATTCTGCTTGCTGCAGCGTAACGCTCACCGTGTCTTCAGCAGCTCCAGTCTTCAGCCACACCCGCTTCAGCCCAGGAACACCTGGAACAAGAAAAGGAGAAGGAGAAGAGGTCAGAACAAAACCCTTACCTGAATCCTTGATCCAGTACATCGTCGATCTGGAAGAGAGAAGCCTTCACAAGTGCGTTGCCACGCACCTCGCAGCGCCGCGCTGAACTCCCCATCCGGGGCTGCATTCCTTTACTCCATCGCGAACCCAGCATCTCCAGGCCATTCTTCAACACCTGGGGGAGACAAGAACAAATAGGTGAGCAAGGGCAATAGAAACCACCCCCGAAGACTTACCTGATTACCACAGGGGGGTACTCACCTCATCTCGGGTCGGCGCAGTTAATTCTGCATCATCGCTGTACCCCGGCTCCAAAGGGGAGAACCACAATAGACTTACCAGGATCTTACCTATTGCCACTTGCAACTCTTCTAGTGGTTTAAATCTGCAACCTGCAAGGAATCTGGCAGAGTGAAGATCAGACTTGTGAACTCTTACGAACAATTGGACTTTAGAGTCAATACTGGAACTCACCAATTCCTCCACGCCAGTGAAGTAACTGGTCGTCTACGCGCCCCTGCGCTCGACGCAGGATAGAGAGCTCATCTCTCCAAATCTTCAGGTGAGATTAAGAGGGGACTTCAGGAGTGTTCTGTGGGCAGACAAGGGGAGTGGGAAGGTGGGTTAACGCTCAGATTACAGGAGGTTAATTCCCTTTCTCCATTGCAGAAAGATATTCGTACGAGCCCAACAAACGAAGCTAAGTGGGTCTGTCCAGTCTGTCATCTCGGCTCTACGTGTTACTCTGGTGGAAGCAACAGCGGGCCAGTCCAGATCGACGCCCCCGTGGGAATCAGGTGAGCGTAACAGAACGCAAAGACTACCCACAAATACCCACCTGGGCATCATGGAGACCTCTGAAACCGATCAGTTGGCCCAATTATTAGGGGACCTAAGGGCCTAAGTGCATTCCGCCCGCCAGGAAACCAATGCCCTCAGGAGGGAATTGATAGTATCAAAAGAATGAACTGATGATTTGGCCAGACAGCTATTACAAAGCCAGGCTGGACAAACACCTCTACCTGGACTCAGGGCCAGCCCAGCTCCGGTGCCACTGAGTAACCCGGTGCAGATAAACCTTCCTGGAGCCGTTCCCTTGGCTCCGCCTGAACGCTTTGCCGGAGACCCAAAAAGGTTTGCTATATTCATGAATCAATGTCGCTTACACTTTTTATGTAGACCTGGAGCTTTCCCAAACGATCAAGCCAAGGTAGCTTTTGTACTGTCATATCTCAGCGGCAGTGCAGCGGACTGGTCCATTCCGCTAGTAAATCAGGATGACCCGATTCTTCGAGATTTCCAAGGTTTTTGAACTAGCATGGAAAGACTGTTCGCCCGACATTCCCAAGGACAGGCTTTGGATAACGAACTTTTATCCTTACGGCAAGGTAATCAGGATCTTTTATCTTACATTGCAACTTTCAATAGATTAGTTGTGGAAACCGAATGGCCTGAAGCCAAGCGAATTACATTATTCCATCGAGGGCTTCGGGGAGAACTCAAGGATGTTTTGGCCCAAGTCGTGAACCCACCTCTAGACTGTGCTGAATATATAGATTTTGTGGTCCAGTTAGATCACAGACTTCAAACCAGAAAGGCTGATCGAACCAAGTTTGAAAACAGGGTCTTGGTTAAAACCTACGTAAGCTCTAAGGGGGTAGATGCCTCAGAACCCATGCAAATCGGGGGGGGGGGGTTAGAGGACCCTTAACCCAGAAGGAAAGCGAAAGAAGACGGCAACAGCAGTTGTGTCTATATTGCGGAGCTACTGGTCATTTCCTTCGGAACTGCCCTGTAAAACCACCCAAGAAAAGTATAGGAGCAGCAGACGAAAACCACTTGAAACCTGACTCGGGAAACGATCACGCCCGGCAAGCGTAGAGGTCAGCTTGCCGAGCTTAAAGAAGGACACTCTGACCTCGCATTTCACCATACCCATGGTCCTTATAGATCCAGAGTAGCCATCACGCATGCACGCGGTAAAGGCGTACGTAGATAGTGGAGCCATAGGAAACTATTTGGACTACGGATTGGCTTCCAGGATGAATCTATCTCTCACCCAAAAGACCACTGCCGATGTCGTCACCACTGTTGATGGAACTGAAATTGCCTCTGGGCCCGTAACTCATTCCACTGCAGAGATGACATTGCTGGGTCAGGATGGACACCAAGAGGTTATGGTGTTTGATTTAATCAAGGCTCCACAGTTTCAACTGATACTGGGAATCCCTTGGTTGGAAAAACACAATCCCTGTATTGATTGGCGAGAGAAGAGACTAACCTTCCCAGAATGTGCTAACACCTGTTACCCAAAGAGAACTCTAAATTCAGTACTGGCCCCAATAATCCCAGCTGCCATACAATTACCTGCTGAATACCAAGACTTTCAGGATGTCTTTCAAAAGGAGCAGGCAAACACCTTACAACCGCACAGATCGTATGATTGTCAAATAGATCTCATACCAGGAGCACAACCACCTTGCAGCAGAATCTATGCCCTCACGGAACCTGAAAATCTCCATTTGCGCTAGTACCTAGACCAGTATCTTGCTAATGGCTTCATCCGACCGTCCAAGTCCCCTGCATCTTCCGCTTTGTTCTTCGTGCCAAAAAAGGAAGGCAACCTTAGAACATGCATTGACTACCGTGCGCTGAATCAGATAACTATCAAGAATTGATACCCATTGCCTTTGATCCCTGAACTACTAGACCAGGTAAAGAACGCTTCGGGGGGCATATCATCTGGTACGCGTCAAAGAGGGTGACAAATGGAAGACTGCTTTTCGCACCAAGTACGGATTATTTGAGTACCAGGTGATGCCTTTCAGACTGTGTAACGCACCAGCAGCCTTCCAGTTCTTCATGAACGATGTCTTCCGAGAGCTCATCGATGTTTGTGTAGTCGTTTACATCAACGATATCTTAGTATACTCCCTATCAGAATCCGATCATGTAAAGCACGTCCGAGCAGTCCTAGAAAAGTTACGCCATTATAAGTTATATGCTAAACTGGAAAAGTGCATCTTTCACACTACGGAAGTAGAGTTTCTTGGATTTATTCTGACCCCGAAAGGAATCCGGATGGGTACACGTAAGGTGGACGCAATTCTTAATTGGCCTTCGCCAAGCTCAGTCAAAGGAGTTCAAAGCATGCTCGGCTTTGCCAATTTCTACCGCAGGTTTATCCCGGACTTCTCACACATTGTACATCCCATTACAACACTATTGCGAAAGAATAAACGCTTTACATGGACAGAAGAAGCCAAGAACGCCTTCCAAGAGCTAAAAAAGAAATTCACGTCCGCTCCTGTATTACGACACCCGCGCCCAGAGATTCCCTACATAGTGGAAACAGATGCATCCAGTTCAGCTATGGGAGCAGTGCTCGCCCAAAAGGATCCCAAAACTAACCAGCTGCACCCAGTGGCGTTTTGGTCAAGAAAGTTTTCGGCTCACGAATTAAATTATGCTATAACCGACAAGGAGCTGTTGGCCATCAAGTCCGCCTTCAAGGCTTGGCGGCACTATCTGCTGGGCGCCAGGCATACCATTACGGTCATCACTGATCACCGCAACTTACAATACCTAAAGGTAGCCAAGGCCCAATCTTCACGCCAACTCCGTTGGGCATTGTTCTTCGCCGAGTTTGATTTTGTAATAACCTATCGACCAGGTTGTAAAAATGGAAAAGCTGACGCCCTGTCCCGAATAGGAATGGGAGAAACAGAAAGAGCTTTAGAACCTGTACCCATAATTCCCGAACAGAGGATCCTTGGTCTGACATCCATACACTCTCTGGAGGACATTCAAGAAAAGGTCCATCAACTCTTTGATTCCGATGCCTTACAGGGCTGGGCAAGGAAAGGTCCAGAGTATTCTGTCACCAACAATCTACCTTATTACCAAGGCCGGCTATTTCTGCCACTAGAGGAACTACAGAAACTTGTCATTTCTCATTACCACGACACCTTGATGGAAGGGCATCCTGGCATTGCAAAAACTGAAGCCAAAATCAAGAAACAGTTTTGGTGGCCCACCTGGCGAAAAGATGTCAAGTTGTTTGTCATGTCTTGTGGTATTTGCGCTCAAAATAAAGGGGAAAAGAAAAAACCCGCTGGATTATTACAACCATTAGACATACCACCTACTCCTTGGCATACCTTGTCATTAGACTTTATCACAGATTTATCCCCGTGCAATGGTTATAACACCATTCTAGTTATTGTAGATCTTTTTTCTAAAACGGCCCATTTCATTCTATTAAAAGGAATACCTTCAGCTTCAATACTGGCCAAGGAGTTCCTTGAAAATGTTGTCCGCCTACATGGCTTTCCTTCCGTGTTAATTTCGGACCGGGGAAGTCAATTTATTTCACATTTTTGGAGGAAGTGCTGCCAGCTGGCACAAATTGATGTTAGGCTTTCAACCAGCCACCATCCCCAGACCGATGGTCAAACAGAGAGAACCAACCAGGCTCTTGAGCAATACCTACGTTGTATGCTACATCAATCTGAGGGGGATTGGAAAGACATTCTTTGGATCGCCGAGTATGCATACAATAATTCTGTACACTCAGGAACTAAACAAAGCCCTTTTTTTACCATATATGGTCACCATCCTCGAACCTCAGACTTAGATTCTGCCCAGCATTTAGAGATCTCCACGCTGTTATCACACAAGCCTTTAAAGAGGCGACTGCACATTTACAAAAGGCTAAGGATAAATACAAGAAGGATGCGGATCAACACAGGAGTGAAGCACCGCAATACCAAGAAGGGGACCAAGTATGGTTAGCCACCAAGTACTTACCACTCAAGGGACCACAGACTTTTAACCCCAGGTATTTGGGATCTTATTCTATTAAGGCTATAATTCACCCAGTGGCCGTCAAATTGAACCTGCCTGGTCATATGCATGTTCATCCTGTTTTTCACGTGTCTCTTTTGAAGCCTGTGCAACCAGGAACTAGGCTAACCACCCCACCTGAACCTATCCTCATAGACGGGGAACCCGAATTCAAAGTCAAGAATATCTTGGACTCTAAAAGGGTGAGATCAAAACTCTTCTATCTCATTGATTGGAAAGGTTATGGTCCACAAGAAAGATCTTGGGAGCCTAGTGACCATGGGCATGCACCTCAATTAGTGAAAAGGTTCCACCAAGAATTTCCAGACAAACCAAGGCCGAGAGGGAGAACAGCTTTAGGAGGGTCCTTGAGGGGGAGTGCTGTCACAATGCCTGCCCCCGGAAAGCCAGACCAGGCCCAGCAACCCCGGAAGCAGGCATCATGCCACTTGAAGCATGCCCAAAAACCCCAGTTAGGGGCTATTTGGCTACAGTCCTGGCGCCTATGGCGCCAGGCTCATAAGAATAAAGTCAGTCCTGGCGCCATGGGCACCAGGCTCATTACAGAAAACTTACCTGATGCAGACCATGCTGCACGAAGCCACAAGCCAAATGAGGCTTAGAGGGACTATTTTACCTCAGGGACTCCTTTCCTCTCGGGTGGGGCTGTGGAAGAATACTTACCTGGGACTTCTTCCAAGGCTATTTAAGCCACACCCAGACAGCCACACGTGCTTCGCGTTATTCTGCTTGCTGCAGCGTAACGCTCACCGTGTCTTCAGCAGCTCCAGTCTTCAGCCACGCCCGCTTCAGCCCTGGAACACCTGGAACAAGAAAAGGAGAAGGAGAAGAGGTCAGAACAAAACCCTTACCTGAATCCTTGATCCAGCACATCGTCGATCTGGAAGAGAGAAGCCTTCACAAGTGCGTTGCCACGCACCTCACAGCGCCGCGCTGAACTCACCATCCGTGGCTGCATTCCTTTACTCCATCGCGAACCCAGCATCTCCAGGCCATTCTTCAACACCTGGGGGAGACAAGAACAAACAGGTGAGCAAGGGCAATACAAACCACCCCCGAAGACTTACCTGATTACCACAGGGGGGTACTCACCTCATCTCGGGTCGGCGCAGTCAATTCTGCATCACCGCCGCACCCCGGCCCCTAAGGGGAAAACAAGGTCAATACAACCTACCCCCAAAGATTTACCTGATTACCACAGGCGGGTACTCACCTCATCCCGGGTCGGCGCAGTCAATTCTGCATCACCGCCGCACCCCGGTCCCTAAGGGGAAAACAAGGACAATACAACTTAACCCCAAAGACTTACCTGATTTACCACAGGGGGGTACTCACCTCATTTCTGGTTGGCGCAGTTAATTCTGCATCATCGCTGTACCCCGGCCCCAAACGGGAGAACCACAATAGACTTACCAGGATCTTACCTATTGCCACTTGGAACTCTCCTAGTGGTTTAAATCTGCAACCTGCAAGGAATCTGGCAGAGTGAAGATCAGACTTGTGAACTCTTACGAACAATTGGACTTTAGAGTCAATACTGGAACTCACCAATTCCTCCACGCCAGTGAAGTAACTGGTCGTCTACGCGCCCCTGCGCTCGACGCAGGATGGAGAGCTCATCTTTCCAAATCTTCAGGTGAGATTAAGAGGGGACTTCAGGAGTGTTCTGTGGGCAGACAAGGGGAGTGGGAAGGCGGGTTAACGCTCAGATTACGGGAGGTTAATTCCCTTTCTCCATTGCAGAAAGATATTCGTACGAGCCCAACAAACAAAGCTAAGTGGGTCTGTCCGGTCTGTCATCTCGGCTCTACGTGTTACTCTGGTGGAAGCAACAGCGGGCCAGTCCAGATCGATGCCCCCGTGAGAATCAGGTGAGCGTAACAAAGCTGCGAGTTAAAACTTGGCATCATTTAACGGACAGTGTGGGATAGCACAGACTCTTACCTGAACGCTTTCAGCTGCCACAGGACTATCTTCTTTTGGGTCTAAGCTGCAAGATAAACAAAGGAATTGGACAAGAGTGATTATTCAGACATTTTTGAACTCTTAAGAACTATATACTTACGGTCCTTCACCAGGAGTTTTGGAGCCAAGATTTGTCTAGAACTCTTTCAATATCCCCAAGCCAGTGAAGTAACTGGCCATCAACGCGCCCCTGCGTTCCTCGCAGGATGGAGAGCTCATCATTCAAAACTATAAGGTGAGCTTTGTGAATGGGAATATCAGAAGTGATTAATGGGGACACAGTGAGGGGCTATTACTCAAATCCACGGGCAGCTAATTCCCTTTCTCCGCTTTAGGAGACTACTTCTACGGGTCAAGCAGACGAAGCTAGTTGGGCCAGACAAGTCAGTCATCTCTGCACTACGCATCACGTTGGTGGAGACCGTGGCTGTCCAGTTCCGCCCAACACCCCTGTGGAAACCAGGTGAGCATAACAGACCAATTCCCAAGTTTCTGGAACACTGAGAAATGAGCCATACATTAACATATTTGGATTGGGTTCACCAGCAACAGCGCTGCGCCATACTCACTGTTCCTCGCAGCATCTCTATGATCCGGCGCTGTCTCCATCAATATGTTGCCGCATTCCAGCACCTAAGGGGGACAAGAAAACAACAAGGTGAGCCGAGGGGAACAAACAAGGACAATCTCTTGCCACCATATACTTACCTGATTTTACCGCCGGAGGTATTATTCACCAGCACGCCAAATCTTCTTACGCCGCACTGTAAGAAAAGAGAAATCTGCGAGTTAAAACTTGGCATCATTTAACGGACAGTGTGGGATAGCACAGACTCTTACCTGAACGCTTTCAGCTGCCACAGGACTATCTTCTTTTGGGTCTAAGCTGCAAGATAAACAAAGGAATTGGACAAGAGTGATTATTCAGACATTTTTGAACTCTTAAGAACTATATACTTACGGTCCTTCACCAGGAGTTTTGGAGCCAAGATTTGTCTAGAACTCTTTCAATATCCTCAAGCCAGTGAAGTAACTGGCCATCAACGCGCCCCTGCGTTTCTCGCAGGATGGAGAGCTCATCATTCAAAACTATAAGGTGAGCTTTGTGAATGGGAATATCAGAGGTGATAAATGGGGACGCAGTGAGGGGCTATTACTCAAATCCACGGGTGGCTAATTCCCTTTCTCCGCTTTAGGAGACTACTTCTACGGGTCAAGCAGATGAAGCTAGGTGTGCCAGACAAGTCAGTCATCTCTGCACTACGCATCACGTTGGTGGAGACCGTGGCTGTCCAGTTCCGCCCAAAACCCCTGTGGAAACCAGGTGAGCATAACAGACCAATTCCCAAGTTTCTGGAACACTGAGAAATGAGCCATACATTAACATATTTGGATTGGGTTCACCAGCAACAGCGCTGCGCCATACTCACCGTTCCTCGCAGCATCTCTATGATCCGGCGCTGTCTCCATCATCATGTTGCCACATTCCAGCACCTAAGGGGGACAAGAAAACAACAAGGTGAGCCGAGGGGAACAAACAAGGACAATCTCTTGCCACCATATACTTACCTGATTTTACCGCCGGAGGTATTATTCACCAGCACGCCAAATCTTCTTACGCCGCACTGTAAGAAAAAAGAAAGCTGCGAGTGAAAACTTGGCATCATTTAACGGACAGTGTGGGATAGCACAGACTCTTACCTGAACGCTTTCAGCTGCCACAGGACTATCTTCTTTTGGGTCTAAGCTGCAAGATAAACAAAGGAATTGGACAAGAGTGATTATTCAGACATTTTTGAACTCTTAAGAACTATATACTTACGGTCCTTCACCAGGAGTTTTGGAGCCAAGATTTGTCTAGAACTCTTTCAATATCCTCAAGCCAGTGAAGTAACTGGCCATCAACGCGCCCCTGCTTTCCTCGCAGGATGGAGAGCTCATCATTCAAAACTATAAGGTGAGCTTTGTAAATGGGAATATCAGAGGTGATAAATGGGGACGCAGTGAGGGGCTATTACTCAAATCCACGGGTGGCTAATTCCCTTTCTCCGCTTTAGGAGACTACTTCTACGGGTCAAGCAGACGAAACTAGGTGGGCCAGACAAGTCAGTCATCTCTGCACTACGCATCACGTTGGTGGAGACCGTGGCTGTCCAGTTCCGCCCGACACCCCTGTGGAAACCAGGTGAGCGTAACAGACCAATTCCCAAGTTTCTGGAACACTGAGAAACGAGCCATACATTAACATATTTGGATTGGGTTCAACAGGGGCGCATCTCACAAATAATCATGGGGGACAGAAACATCTCCACAACAACCTGACAGTCATGCAGTTCCACATCCTGTGGGGTTGGGGGCAAAGAAGCAGGGTTCAGGACTGAACATTGGTTCAAAGTTACATTAGCAGCAAAAATAAACAACTTTTCATATCGGTGAGATGGCAATTAAACACATGCTGCGTCTTGCCTTTAAGCAGTAAAGACAACACAGCATGGGGAACTACAATCGTAACAGGTTGACCCTATACCAGTGAGCCTGTCTCTTTTATCATCAGAGCCGAGACGTTTCGCAGACAAGCTGGGAGCACTTGGGCTCCTGATTCTAAGGCCATGCTGTGGTAGTGTATGGGCTGGTGCTTGTCACTGTGTAACTGAGTCAACACACTTTGAGAAAACCAGTTGCGCTCATCGCAGTACAGCACAAAGGGCTTACTATAATCAGGAAGACCTAAAGCCGGAGATATAGCGAGTGCTTGCTTAGTGGTGACAAAGGCATATTCTGCTTCCTGAGGTCAAAGCATGGCATTGGGGGTCGAATCATGCATAACTTTGTGAAGAAGCTTAACTATGGATCCATATCCCTGGACCCACTGTCTACAGTGACTGACCATCCCAAGGAACCCTCTCATCTGCTTCCTAGTCTGGGCCTTCAGGACTTTCTGGATCGCAATAATCTGATCTTGGGATAAATGTCTTTCCCCAGCTGAAATCTCATGGCCCAGGTATCGCACACAAAGCAGACACAACTGTAACTTATCTTTGATGCCTTGTGACCCTTTTCAGTGAGTGCTGTCAACAGAATAAGAGAGCCTTTCTCACATGCTTCCTGGGAAGTGGATGCTAGGAACAGAACATCTAAGTACTGCACCAACATCCATGTGAGGAAATCGACCATCCACACGGTGGATGTGCGCTCGCCTGAGCTTTTTTGAAATTTAAAAAGAAATTGAATTACGGTAGATGAACCTCTGGAAAATGTGTGGGGAAATCTGCACACCTTTTCCTATGCTCACCCCACGACATATGCATAGACCCATGTGCTCTGGGTGGACACAGTCTACAGGTGCAGTTCCCCCTGTCATATTTAGTTGGGAAATGACAGCCAAGAGTACATCAAGGCATCTCAGAAGGTGGAGGGCAAAACCATCCTCCTGCCATGGCTAGCCTAATTAACTAACAAAGGAATGAATGAATGAATCCTCCCCTATACTTTTGTTAGCTCTGCTGGTGGCAGCTTCACATGCTAATCAGAGTTAATTCAAACATGCCCATGGATGGCCTGGTCGCAGGACAAACAAAAGAGACAGGAAACCCCATCACCTTTGATATGCATCTGTGTCAACCTGAAGCCAGCTCCTTCCTCTTATTATCAAGGGAAGTGAACGGACAAGTCTGGGACAAGTTGCTTACAGTAGTTATGCCCACAGGGGAACCCCCTTCAGAAGGTATGAGTATTTGGTTTGGCAGCGACCAAATGTCTGGTCTAGCCACAGCTTCATGGGAGACCTGCCGCTTTAATCAGGAACCACAGAGAGCTCAATTAACCAGAGATCCCCATTGATTAAAAACAGACAGGAAGATGGGTGGAACTTAGTATTACTTGTTTTCACCCCTTTGCCTTTTCTGTTGAAAAGCACTCTGGTTATGACCTCATGCATACAGGAGATTTTTGGTGGGGACTCAGGATTGGTTCATTACGGTAGGATTAGCCTACACCAATCACTATAGCCCATTTGTCTATAAAAGAGGACTGAACCCCTCTTTTGAGCAGATCATCTGAAGACTTTGCAAGGAGTAACAAGAAGAATTCAGCAATGGACCCTGGCTGAAGGTACAGTCTGCCTTCTATCTTCTGCCAGTGAAGGAAGCGCAGGACCTACAAGAGGAAAGCAAGAACACTAAACAACTCCCAGGGACCAGAGGGAGATACTGAATCCAGTGGACCCTCCAGCAGCTCCAGAATGGGTACCCAGCCAGCACACAGTATTCCCTGCTAGGCTCGGCAGCAAGCTTCCTAGGTGGTTAGTGCCAGAGAGTCTCTGAACCAAACCAAGGACAAGGCTGTTGCCTGCTACACTCTCCTCAGCTTTGGTCAGTCTGACTTAAATAATGACATAAGCCCTGTGAAGAAGCTAAGAGGAGTGCATGGACATGCATCAACCAGCGTCTGCCTTAAGGGACATTTGTGAACCAGTTTATCTCATCGAGCTACAACCAACTGCACCACTGGCTGTTGTTATGCTGCACTTGTTCACGCCATCCGAGATACCTCGTCCAGTGCTTCAGACCCACCAACCAGCACTGAGAAAACAATTCCTGACCCAGAGCCGCTGTGTAGGCCAGCCTACAGCTGTCCATTCAGCTTTGCTCACCCAACTGCCTGCCACCTGATACCCACAGCTGTCTCCCATCTTGAACTCTGTCGCAGAATTTGCAAAGTGCCCTCAAACTGACTTGACCCTGTCGAGCACCAAGAACTTCTGCAAGCATAGAGTAAATTGTGGTTCTGTCCCCCTAGTCCTTCTGAAAAGGGCGCTAGTTTGTTTGTTTTGTTTGTTCATTGATTTGTAATGCACGCCGAACTCTAGGGTATCTGGGCACAAAATTTGCAGGAGAACAAGTGTATGTTAGGCTTATGTTACAGATAACAATAAAGGTGACAAGTTACAACATTTGACATGTCCAGGATAAAAATTGCATATACAGTTCCTAGTACATTACAATAAGTAGTGAGAGATAGAGCAGCACAGTATGTACATAATGATATGAGGCTGTGATAGGGTAAGTATAGAGGCAGGGGGCAAATGCCCAGTAGGGACGAGAGTTGTACAACTCAGGTGGGTGCTGTGTCAGTCATGGATAGAAGAGGGGGTCTTGGGAAGAGGACAAGTCAGGAGTCTTTGAAACTTTGAACATCCTCTGCACTAATACCAAACTTGGATCCCAAACTATCCTCTTAGGAGACCTAAACCTCCGCCACCAAGACCCTACCGACCATCATGCCTTAGCTGTGGACAACTCCATCTCTAACTTGGGCTTCCTACACAGAATCACAATACCCACCCATTCCAAAGGCAGAATGCTGGACTGGGTATCTGACCTAAATTGCTCCATCTCCATCATCCAAAATGAACCCGTAGCTTGGTCAGACCATCACCTCATCTTATTTTCCATCCCTGGATTCTCTCTGGCCAAAGCCACACCAGCTCCCCCCTCGTTATCCAGAAACGGTCGCAACATAACCGTAGACAGCCTTCAGCCTCTCATTAGTGACATTCTTAACTAGACCAAATTCAGCAACCTCGACCCGCGCTTAACCTGGTATACCTTTACAACAACACTCTTAAATCTGCACTTGACATTGCGGCCCCTCTTAAACTTAGGAAAGCCAAACCTATGGCTCACCTCAACAAATGGTTCACCCCCAAATTGAAAAGTCTTAGAAACACAAAAAGATCAACTGAACCTACGTGGCGCAAATCCCCGTCCATCACCAACAAAACTGCATTTGTGTCAGCCTCTACTATCTACAAAGCGGCCATCCTCTCTGCCAAAAAACAAACTTACAATTCCAGAATCCATAATGCCAAATCCAGTACTAAGGAACTCTTCAGTATCCTAAAAGAGCTTGAATCCCCTGCACCGCCCACTCAAGATTGCAACAAAGACACAGAGTGGTGCATCACAATCCAGCAAGCATTCGCTGACAAAATCACTCTACTCCAAAATAAAATCAATGCTAAAAAGGCAAGCCTCACCACCAGCTCCCAGCCTGCTCCTGACCCAGCGAAAACCCCTCATCCCTGCACTCCTTTCACATTTTCACAAGTAACTTCAAAGGAAGTTGAAGATATCATAAAATGCCTAAAACCTTTGCATTGCCAAGGCGATATCTACCCTGCCACCTTGATCAAAGAAGGCGCCAAAAACCTAGCCCCCTTCATCACCACTCTGATAAATTTCTCATTCGCTTCCAATCAAGTACCCTACAACCTTAAGGAAGCTTGGGTTATGCCTCTACTAAAAAAAAAAAAAAAAACCTCAATCCAAATGTCCCCACTAACTGCAGGCCCATCACCACTGTCCCATTCCTCTTAAAAATCCTGGATCGGGTAGATTATCGGCAAATTCAGAAGCACCTAGAGGAGAATGAACTCCTAGGACTTAGACAATCAGGCTTCAGACCCTGACATGGAACTGAGACAGCCCTCCTAGATCTAAAGATCCAAATGGACAAGGCAAAGGACAATGGCAAGTTAGCAATCCTCTGACTCCTTGACTTATCCGCTGCCTTCGACCACCAAATTCTCATCAAACACCTTAACACAGCAGCAGCATTCTCCACTAATGCATCTGACTGGGTTAAATCCTTCTTATCAAATACGACAACCAGAGTCTTTTCCCCTTCAGCCTCAGCAGACCCCACACCGATACTTTGTGCAATCCCTCAGGGATCTTGTCTGTCACCCACACTATACAATATATTTACGAAGCTACTCTTCGACCGCCTGGACAACTTGGGTGTCATCTACACTAACTATGCAGATGACACTCAAGTTCTCATCCCCCTCACTGGCTGCTAGAACCGTGATTCCAAACTGCTGATCAACATCTATCTCAAAATCCAAGCCTGGATGGCATCCAACAGTCTCTGCCTCAATGACGACAAGACTGAGTTGATGATCGTGGGTACTCAGGCACGCTTGAGTAAACTAGACACCAGATACTCATCCTTCGTCATTGATGGTAACATAATCAATGTCTCTAAAGAGATAAAAACACTGGGATTCTACCTCGACTCAACTCTCAAAAAACAGGTAAATAGGGTGGCATCTTCCGCTGCCTACACTAATAAATTGATCTACAACTGTAAAGCCTACCTATCTACAAGCAGCAGCCTAACGTTGGCTAGGGCACTTGCTCTATCTAAACTTTACTACTGCAATACACTATTCCTGGGTTCATCTGAACATAATCTAAATAAACTCCAGGTACTCCAGAACAACTCTCTGAGAGCAGCACTTAGCCTTCCCAAATCCTGCCATATTTCCTCTCACAGACAGAACACCAATTGGCTACCCATCCATGACAGTATCACACTACGCACCCTAGCCATCACGCACAAATGCCTCACAAACTCAGCCCCGAAATACCTGGCGGACAAAGTCTGTAAACACCAACCCACACGCAATACCAGATCATCTAACTCCCACAACCTGGTGGTACCAAGATTCAATCTAAAAACAGCCGGAGGAGCTAGCTTCCCAGTCCAAGCTGCCAAAACGATGGAACTCTATTCCTGTCCCTCTCAGACAGGAACCTTCCTCCCTCACCTTTAAAGCCAGTATAAAAAGTTGGCTGAGCAACAAGCATCCTCACTAGAAGCCTCCACCATGCTATCTGACTATTGCCTATTTATGTTTCTGTTCTACTTTTTGTTAAGTCGTGCTCCTGTACATTATCCCCTATCCGACCCACCTGTAACCAGGGTTACCCTTGCTGTCTCCATACTGGATTGCATTCTGCCTGTCTTATCTGTATGTAACCACTAAGTTCTCAAGTGCCCACTTACCTCAGGGTTTGGTGCGCGATACAAATAATAAACAAATATAAAAACAAAAATACAAGCCAGTTAATAGTGTTACGCCTGAAGTGTGGGAAGGGTTGATCTTCTCTAAATGACAGAGGGAGGTTATTCCAAAGTTGTGTCACCAGGAGAGGGAAACTACCCCCTCCTGCCTTTTTTAGTTTGAATCTTGGCACAATCAGAGTGGGAACTTTCTTGATAATATTTCAGATAGGTAGCGTGGGGAAGCACCGTTCAGACATTTGTGGGTAAGGGAGAGCGTCTTGAGGATAATTTTATCATTGGTAGTAAGCCATCTATTCTGTCTTCTTACATGTGAGATGTGCTCTCTCCGAGGGATCACGCAGGCTGATCTCAGCGCGTTGTTTTGCAGAATTTGGATTGTCTTGATAATGCCCATATTGGCTCCTAAATAGAGTGCATTACAGTAATCCAGCTTCGACAAGACAAGGGTCCTTGCCAGGATAATGCAGCTTTCTTTAGAAAGAAAGGGTGTACATGCTCTAATCAGCTTACAGGGGTAAGCTGCAGAGGATGACATGGCATTTACTTGTTTGTTTAGGGTGAATGTGGAGTCAAGGTGAAAACCTAGTGTCTTGACCTCCTTTGCCACTTTGATAGTATTTCCATCAATATTGACAGAGGAATAGTTGGGGTTGAGTTTGCTCAGGTTGGCTGCCGACCCTAGTATAAGAAGTTCTGTTTTATCATCATTCAGGCTAGGCAGTGGGCGACCATCCATGCCTGAATGATTAGATACATTTTGTTCACTATAGCCATATCCACACTGTAATCGCCTGTGAGTGGAATAAGGATCTGGGTGTCATCTGCATTGTTGGTGTAGGTGATACCCAGATGGTCCAACTTGTCGAACAGTGGCTTCGTGAAGACTTGTTATGGCCCATTGCTCACTTTGTGCTGAAATCAAGTATCCCAACTATTACCATTCATTACGTTACTGACTACCCTCCTGTCAATATACAGAGTGAATCCCCCATTCTTCTTGAAACTGTCTGTCCTCTGCATTCCTTTACAGGGTGTGTTGTATTTTGTAGTGTGGTAGAACTATCTCTTGTGATAATAATAAAGTTGATTTGTATACAACCTTGACTGGACAGTCCCTTTTATCAGTGGGTTATAATTTTATTTTGCTGTGTTACAACTAACCAACGACCCACAACCTTGCAGACATAAGCCTGCCATTCTGTCCACGTTACCAAAATTGGATAAGGAGGTTTATAATTTGCTTTTGTTTCCAATCTGTTCAGATCCCTTCTGGTGTACTAGAGCTGCGGGGCTGCCGATTGATGTTTTAGAAACCGATATTCATCCCTGGTCTAATGGTGCCCCGGAGGTTGATTCTTCACAGTCGACCCTCCTGTAAACCAAACTGAGTCCAGATCTTTCTTTAAAATTTCTGAGAATAGTGTACGGTTCTCCATGTATCCCATTGGAAGACAAGTGAACATATACTGTGTGGAAATATGGGTAAATGCGAACAGATTCTGGCTGTCAGGATGCATAGGTATAAAGAAAAATGCTGAACACAGATGTACAACAGTAAAATACTTGACTGAGTAAAACACCTCGTTATATCTTGTGAACTCTTAAGAATGAGACTCCAATTTCACTTGCTAGCAATGGAAGGAGACCCCCAAACGTCACCCTTCCATCCAAACGAACTGGCCAACCCACCTTTCCTAATTTCTGAATATGTAAATACTGGCCTCAGGCTTTCAATGTTAAAAATTATAAAGCCCTTCAATCAAAGTTCCTGGTATATGTTCCTTCTCTTAACCCTTCACCTTCCGGGAAATCACATTCAATCCAACAATGTCCTTATGTAAGGGCGCCTTACCCTATGATTGCCTCTGCTCTCTGTTATTAACTACGTTGTAAGTCATTTCTGTTTGAAAAGACACCCTTTTCATAAATAAATACAGACACAGAATGATATCTCTTCTCAGTGTATTGTACAGAGCATGCTTTTCCTAAGTGGGACACCTTGGCATAGCAGTATTTCTTGAACTGTTCAACGTTGGACTGACCATGCTTATTCCCACACCACAGTCTGTTCACTCAACTTTCAACCCACCCCTTTTTTAATGTATTTTGTATAAAATGATCCCCTGATTTGCAGGAAACATGCAGCAGTTTGCAAAGCAACGTAAAAGGGCGTCATGAGTATGTGAATGACTTCTGGCTGATTTCCTGAGCATGTTTCATGCAGTACTTGCCATCATTCTTTGCAATATTTGCTGACATTTTATGCCCCCTTTGCTCGGAAACAAGACTCTTGGTCTCACCGCATGGCATCTGTTAAATTTACTTTTGTTTCCCCATTGCCAATAGGTCTAAAAAGAAATTACCAGCAACTCTCTCCACTTTTCCATGGTGTCGCACTTGATGGAATTGTCATGATGAGCTGAGCGTCCGACAAAGTATGATGGCTTGCCTGGCTGTGTTACAGCTTGTGCGTGCTTCTACGCGCTTCATCATTATAATATATTATTGGTTGTGAAGTGCTATGGATGCTTGCCTCTAAAGGTATAGTAAGCGTGGGAGCTGGGTTCAAATTTCACCTCCTCCCATGACCTTTTGAATTGGGCTCTTTTAATTTGTTTACTTGCTTTTATCTGTTGACTAGTACAGCAGCACAGAAACATATACAATATGGGGTATAAAACTTGGGGAAGCAATTAGCCTCAAGGCATGGCAGCGAAGAGGGTTCGGCCGGCCATCACCTGCGCAGCAATGTGCAATGATTGAAGGTCGTTTTCCCACAGGACAAACAAGGTTCCATGGTTGGGAGGTCTTTAGGAACCAATGCTCTTTTTGTTTTCAGAAACAAAGCACTCTTCTGGTAGTGAGGTGATTTCTTTTTAACATCTCATAAAGCATTAAGCAAAGGAAACCAGGGGCGGGTAAATTCTGGGATCAGAAACAGTATGTAAAGTCTAATATGAACGCTGTGCTTAACCCATTCTGGCAATTCCCTGCACGATTTGCCAGTCTGTTTCTTGGTTCAAGGTGCGATACATTGACTCGTGGCCGCCATTAATAATGATGATGATGATGTGGTATGTATATAGCGCTTCACATTGAACATCTTTTCTTATAATATCACCAACTGAAGTTGCTAATCATGTATGCACCTGTGAAGGATGAAAGGCTTAATTTGTCTTCCCGGGATTTAATCCTGCGACCCGCAGATGACACGCAGATCGCAGATGCGAGTGCTCAACCCACTGAGCTATCCTACCGGCTAAACACTCTCGGGAGCCATGTGTTAGACTCTGTAAGCATCCATATATTTGAGGGCTGGTGCATTGTTAATGATTTGTATTTGACCTGAGCCTGGTTTTTACAGTTCTGAAAGTCACTTAGCTAATGGCTGTTTATACACAGCAGCTTAAAAGGACACACATATATTGTGTGGGGGCGGTTCCCACATTCAGTGTGATCACCGCATCCATGATGTGATCCCCTTGGCCAAAGGCCAATTTACAGTGGTATTATTGTGCTGCAAACCGGCTGAGTTCCCTTTTGTTTTTTAAATAGTGGCCATGTTCACTACTGGTGTTATACACATGTTTTTGTGCTCATGAACATCAGTCAGATGGAGGCCTCTGTTGCACAACATGCTCCGCCAAAAACATTAATCTGGTATGCGCTGTAACAAAAAAACGAATAACCCGAAGCACAACGTGTTAGGATGTATTTTATTTCACATAACTCTGCAGGCCGATGATGTGCCTTTCACGGGTCTCTAAAGAAGAAGACTGTTCTGATTACCGTGCATTATGGGAGAATGTAAGGCGCTGTTATACTGTACACAGCACGAATAAAGGTGTGTTCACTTTGGACCAGAGATATGCTTGCCCTTCTGCCTAGGTTGAAGAATGGCAATGCCTCCCAAAGGCGTGCAGCAAACGGTTCTACTTGTGTCACTGGCTGTGCCACAAGCGCTACTTCTCATGACTTTAAATGTTCACGCCCCCGTTTGCCTGCATGTCAACATCACTGTGGCGAGAAATGCGAGTCTAAGCAGTACACAAGATGTGTTTATTATCTATTTATGATATTTGTTTTACGCCCTGAACGGTAGGTATCACGGCGTAGGGGACAGAATGCTTACTTATCTGGTTACAATGCAAAGTCAATACATGAGTTACAAAAATGTTTACATTTCTGTTACGGGTCATAATCGGTACATGGGTTACAGTTATACATGGGCATTGTTATCGTTCTGAGCAGAGTACGGTTGCAAGAGTGAATCACATGATACAGGGCGCAGTAGTTGCTATGGTTCATTCATGTAGGTTTTTAATATTTTCTTAAATATCAGGTGAGATGGTTCGCTTCTGATGTTGGGAGGAAGGGTATTCCATAATTTTGGAGCTAAAACAGCAAAGCTGTTTCCCCCTGCCCTGGATCTTTGGTAACGGGGAACACAGAGAAGTGAATTATTGCTGGCTCTGAGGACTCTACTACTTTTTTATGGGTGATGGAGTTGTTCAGGTAAGTGGGAGCTGTGTTGTTAAGGCACTTGTGTGTGATACAGAGTGTTTTAAAGGAGATTCTGGCTTTGATAGGGAGCCAATGGGCATCCCTTCTGATCTTAGAAATATGGTCGGATTTCTTTATTCCAAGTGCTGCTCGCAGTGCTTTATTTTGTAGGAGTTGAAGTTTGGCAATGTTAGCTTTGGAGGCACCTAGCATTAATATGTTGGAGTAGTCCAACTTTGACAGGATGAGAGCTCTGGCTAGAGTAATGCAGTTTTGAGGGGTGAAGAATTTTCGACTCAGTGCAATGAGCTTAGAGGTGTAGGAGGTTGCTGAGGAGAGAGCATTGACATGTTTGGTCAGTGGTAGGTTGGTGTCAAGGTGAACTTCTAGTGTTTTGGCCTGGTAGAGAATTGGGATTGGTGTGCTATTGATAGTTATGGAATTATAGTCTTTGTCGAGGGCTTTGATTTTTGCTGGAGACCCCACAATGAGGATCTCCGTCTTTTCGTCATTGAGACAAAGGGGGTCATTCCGAGTTTGGAGGTAAGTAATGTCCCTTACCGGCATGGCGCAAATAGCGTGTCATGCTGGCAGCAGTCCGCTAATAGAGGACTATTACGACTTTGCGGGCAACAGCTTTACGCCATGCCGGTAAGGTATCTAGTGCCATGCCGCAAAAGGCTCCCAAAAAGCCCTTACCGGCATCAAGCGTAGCGCAGATAACACTAGCGGCATTGTTCAATGCGTCATTAGCGGTGACCGTAAATAGCAGTGACCATTAGCGGAACCGGAAGTAGCGTCATTGCACAGGAACGGGAAGGAGCACAGCGGCCATCTTTAAAAACACAATCCATTGCCATCCTCTCCACACAGGACCCCTGGGACACTTCGGAGTGTTTGAAAACATCCACCTCCAAGACCACAATGCCTAAGGCCCTGAAGAAGGGAGCTGCCCACTTGAGAAAGGAACAATTTAATGAATATGAGCTCCAGATGCTTGTGGACACACTGCATGAGCATGCTGCCACAGTCTTCTCCAGCAACATGAGGAGAGAGGCAGTGCTAAGGAAAAAAGAGATCTGGGCACTTGTTGCCCAGAAGGTTAGTGCTGTGGGCAACACACCACGCACAGTAAAAGACTGTCGCAAGCGATGGGACGACCTGCGACTAAGGGTGCGCAACATCCTCTCTGTCAATCGCAGCCAGGCCATGGGAACAGCAGGAGGTCCCAGTTCCCCGATAAAGCTCACCCCATGGGAGGACATATGCGTAAGCATGATTGGGAGGGAATCCATCGAAGGTGTAGGCGAGATGGAGTGTGGCGCCACAACATCGGGCGATAGAGGTGAGTTTCCAAAGTAAACACTGCCATGCCAAATTTTAGGAAAGTCAATCCGAATGTCAGTCCGAAAGGTCAAGCTATGGTTGCCAACACACACACACTCCCCGCAAAGTAGGCGGATGCATCACAGACACATGCAGATGCCTGCTGCAAGGCAATATCGCATATGACACATACCACACAAAGTAGGAAATTCCACGAGGCACACAGCGTGCATGTCCAAAACAGTATGCATGTCAGACAGCACTGTTCCTGGCCAACATGAGTGATGCCGACATATGCCTGCATTAACCACTCATGTATCAAACGACCTGCCCTTCCAAACACAAATGCCTATTACCCCCAATTGTGTGGATGAGCAATTCTCCCAATGTATGTATGATGCCTATCAAAACATCACTCATACCGTCCTCTCTTCCACCCCCACAGGCACTGACCATGACAGCGATGGGCAGGATGCAACCCCTGCACAGGCCACACCCCGGAAGAGGTCCCAGGAGGACAGCAACTGGCCGTCAACCTCGAGGGGCCAAGCCTGGGGGTGCCATGTACCAGCATCCAAGCCACCGCAGGTACACATTGCACCTGTGCCACCAAGGCCCGTGGAGGGCACAGCACCACCACCACCTCCACCCACTGGTGAGCCTGATGACACATGTGAGCCACCTCATTTGGAGGAGTCAAGTTTGGCTGGGGAGGTGGCAGCCACGGCACCCCTGACTGTGCATGACACTCAGGAGGACATCTCGGTCGCCATTGAGGATGATCTTTCTGATGTGGTCCATTCCCCAACTCAAATGCCATCCCCCCAAGTATCGTTGTTTGATACGGGGAATGCCACCACCCCAGAGCAGTTCGGTCATGACCACTCAGAGGGACAATTCAGTCCAGTTTCCAGGGCTAGTGAGGCTGAGCAGGCTAGGCATGACAGCCAGGAGCCCAATACCTCCATAGGTGCACCCGCAAGGCAACAATAGGCTGACCTGCTAACTGCCCTTGTAGGTGAATTTGTCCAGGACAACAGGCAGGCCAGAGAGTAGTGGCATACAGACTTAGCCGCACTAGGTCGGTCCATCTCGGACAACACTGCCTCCATGGTGAGATCTTTCTTGGACAACACCATCCGCCTCTGTGAGGAGGTCTCAGCCCTCCGCCAGGCGTTAGGATGCATCGCGGATGCCATGGAGGCAGGGCATCCTGCCACACAACTAAAGCGGGCGGCCACACCGTCATCCAGAGTTCAACGCAAACAAGCCCGCTCCGCAGGTCAGCTCGTACACAGCGCCGACAAGACATGCCCCACCCTGGGCCAGGGATTGCCGAGGAATTGTCATGGCAGCCTCATGTAGGCTTCGGGGACTCAGTGGGACTTGTGTGGGGGAGTTGTGGGGGAGTGGGAGTGGGGTGAGGGTGTGTGGGGAAGTTGTGGGGGGAGGGGGAGGGGTTATGGTGTGTGGGGGAGTTGTGGGGGGAGCGGGAGGGGGATTAGGGTGTGTGGAGGAGTTGTGGGGGGAGGGGGGTGTTGGTGTGTGGGGGAGTTGTTGGGGGAGTGGGAGGGGGTGAGGGTGTGTGGGGGAGTTGTGAGGGAGGGGGAGGGGGGTGAGGGTGGTTGAGGGTTTTGTCACTTATGTTTACTTTGTTACATTTAATACACCGGTTGTATCCCACACCCAGTGCCCTCTGTCCAACCATCATGACACCCTCTGCTGCCATGTGTGTCCCACATATTGTGCAATCACTGACTTGTGCACAGTACGGCCCTCCTGTGCATCGCCACTGCGATGATGTCCAGCCACATCTTCTTCCTCCCCTTCATCATCACCAGGTGGTAGCAGTTCAATGTCAGGGGGCAGGGGCACGTTCCGGCGGATGCACATATCGTGCAGCTTGACACATGCCATGATGATCTTGGCCACCTTCTCATACCTGCAGCGGAGTGCCCCACCCGACCGGCGGAGGCACTGAAATCATGCCTTCAACAGGCCAAAGGTCTGCTCGATGTCCACACGGGTATGGGAATGGGAACAATTGTAGTCCTCCTCGTGCCTGTTCTGTGGGTTTCGGACAGGGGTGAGGAGCACGGCTTCAAGGGATAGCCACTATCACCTGCATGGAGGCAATTAAAGGTAAATGTCATGCGAATAATGATGGACAGCTGTACTAGTCACACATGCCGGCAGATTAACGTTGGTCACATGCACAAGTCCCTGGTTGTATGCAAGCTACTTTTTGGCCCTCTATGTGTCCTGTGCCATGGCATAATGGTGTGTGTTGCATCTTCAAGATGATACACGGTGTGCTCTGCTGTATTGTAGCTCATGCATTGTGTACGCATATTGCTGTGTTTGTGTGAATTTAGTGATTTGTTGTGTTGTGTAGGATGTTCTGATGGTGAGCGTTGGCAGTAGCCTCTGCAATTTTTGCCATTCTGTGCTGATTTTTCCCATGGTGACATGCAGCATTCCTGTGGTTGATCCGGGTTAATGGCCACCATGATGTGTGAAGATCTTGCTTGAGTCACTTTCCGTCTCCACCTGTTTGTGGTGGTATAGTTTGTGATTGTGTCAAACCGCCTCCATGGCATGGAGGACACCTTTTGTTTCTAGTATCTCCTGGGGAGTCCATGGTTGAGATATGTATTCCGTTGAAGTGGAGCACCAACACTACCTTCAGTAGAGAGGGGATGGCAGTGCATGTTTCAATGAGACTGTCAGTCGTATATATTGTCCACAATGGTGTTGATGGTGTCACGGTACAGACGGTACAGGGTGTGGTTGTGCTGCGGGGTTGGGTTGGAGGGACTGGCTCTGATGTTTGGGATTGGGGCTGCATGTGTGGTTAAGCTGGGTGCACTGGTGGGGCATGCAGGGTCTGTCTCACCCTCCTTCTCCTGCTGTGTCTCCTCTGTGGTGCCTGCTGTTGTTGTTGGTGTTGTGGCTGGTGTTACAATGCATGCATGTCCTCCAGCTGAAGTGTTGATGCTGTTATTGTATTTATCTTGGTGTGGTAAGGGGTGTGGTGTGTGAGTGTGCTCATTTTGTAGTGGGGTAAACTCCATTGCCTCCACCTGTGCTGATTGTGTGCATCTGTGGCATTTGGGATCACTGCACATGGCATTTTATGGTAGGTCTGCGATGCCAGTATTTACGACATGCCGGTAGGCACTTTTAACGCCTTCATGAAGCTGTTATTTGCATATCCGCTTGCCTTGTGATCTCCTCCACTTTACACCCTACTTTACGATGCCGTTAATAGCGGTCGGGCTGGTCAGAATACCCCGTAACCTTATTCGATGCCGGTATTCCTTTACCGGCATCGTTGTTCCCTTAGCACCAACCTGGTAATGATGCCCAAAGACTGTTGTTAGCCATCCAGATTTGAATAATGGCATAGATTTTGTTGTCTGTGAGGGTGTCTTGCTCACGGTTACCCGTAATCGAGATAAGAATCTGAGTGTCGTTGGCTAAATTTGTGTAAATCACACCCATGGCATCTAGTGCTGCGAAGAGTATCTCGGTGTAAGCATTATAGAAGGTTGGAGATAGGCAAGAGCCTTGTGGCACTCCTATCAGGACTGGGATAGGGTCGGCTGCTTCCTTGCCGATGCTGACTCTAGGGGTGCAGTCAGCTAGAAAAGATTTGACCCATAGTGTGGCTTCTTGGGAGAAGTTGAAATTGGTAAGCAAGGTGTTACATAGTTTGTCATGGTCCACCAAATATCAGGTATGTGTCCTTTTTCCTTCAAAGGACATCTGCATCACACTTTCCTCCTCACAGTTTCTTTGCTGTGGCAAGAGCGTGCAGGCTCAAGTCCCTCAATCCCAGGTGAATGTCAAATAGTCACTTAATGGCAAAATGATGCACAGCCTGTATCCGAGATTTAAAAAAAAAAAAAAAAAAAAACTAATATGGTCAAATACCACTCTCAAGTACAGTAGGTGCTGCTCAGGGAAACGAACAGCTTCCGTATGGAGGATTTAGAGTTTTAAAACATTCACAATTCCTATGCACTGTGGATGACTGAGACATCCAAGCCCTAGTATCTGGGACTACCATGAAATGATCAGAAAAAAATTACCTAATGAGAAATTACCAAATTTTCTTTGGTCAAATGTATTTTTAATAACGCGGTGGGAGACCACCGCAACCCACCCACTTTCTACTACCCCCACCTATACTCTTACCCAACCCAGATCTATATATTAATGCAAATGTACAAAAATCCCTGACAAATTCGACCAAATAAGTTCGGTAATTTCTCATTAGGTAATGTTGCATTCAATTATTTCTGTGATACCAGTATCACCCACTCTTTTTGAGGGCCCTCACTTTCTCAGTATTTCCAGTTGCAGATGTACTATTAAAGCACAAAAAAGGCAGAAGAGAGCTTGCCAATCAGGCCTTTATCACAGAGCAGTGGTCTTCAGACTATGGGGCTGGCCCCTCTAGGAGGGCCTGAAGAATGTCCGGGGGACAGGGGCTGAAACTCTTCAAAAAGGGAGTATGGTGCCCGCTTTCAATATAAAATATAAGTCGATATGCATCTGGAGGGGCCCAGGGCGATATTTTTACTGAAAAGGGGGCTTAGCAACAATATTTTTTGATCAAGGGGGGGATCAGCACAAAACGTTTTGAATGCCACCGTCATAGAGTGAAATTTATCTTCAGGGGAAAATCTACAATAGCAAGCATTCCAAACGTAAACAACAAGCCTTTTTCTGTTCTGAGTAGGTTTTATACCAGGATAGCTCAGGGGCAACGTGCTGGCCTTAGAAGCAAGATGACACGTAGCACCACAGGTTTGTTCCCCGGGTCTGCGCTTAGAAACCTCTGGGTATTAAGCGTGTTATAAATAACCTATCATATCATATCTATGCATTTACAAAATAAGACCTATTGGCAGTTATGAAGTAAACTGATAGAAGTTTGTACTGCATCGCTTCTCTTTTATTACTACAGAGTACAGTCATCAAACGTTCCCTCTATCTCCGCATGTTTGCTGAATGCTACAGTTATTTGATGTTGACTTTCCTTCTTTTTTTAACTGCGTTTTTTATTTTTGTTGGAAACTTGTTTTGTTTGTTCAATCTATACTCTAGTGTAAACAGTACGTTTGTGCCCTGGGTCACTGCAAAGACATAATTGTCTAGGCTGCATCAGATCTCAGCTCCACTGTTGTGACTGCTTCTCTATTATGTTGCATTGAAGCTTATCTTTTCCATTAGGGCGAGTCAACATGGTAATAATCAGCTCTGCAGACCATGTTAGTGGAACAGTCGCCAGCAGTGTTCTTTGTTTTTGCTGACCTTTGCAAACCGCTTTGACTTTCGATGAAGGTTTTATGTGTCAAGCTAACACGTGTGCCTTGTTTGTAGATGTGCAGCTGGGACTTGGCAGCGGACTTATACCAGTGCCATTGGGTCATCTGATTGGAAATGTGTCTGATAAAAGCAATCGTATATTACTGTACTGTGTGATTTCTGCCAGCAATGGCTCAATAGTCCAAACGATAAAACCTGGTGAGAGGTATGGTAAAAGCAAGTGCTATTTTGATCACCTAGGATTTTTAAAATGCCACCTAATTACAGGTGGGGATCACATGGAATATGTATTGTGCGGTGTACATAGAAAGTGTATTGGTCCCAGTCAGTACTTTCTGTGCACCTCACGCCATAAATATTCCATGCGGTGCAGTGGTAGAAGTGTACAGAAGAAAGTAGTGGAACTGTGGTCTCGGTAAGGAAGAGGGTAGGCTGGAGTATAGTGCAACATGTGACAAGGGGTTGCAGACGGGGCATTGCCATAGTATAAGTTACTAGTAACTAAGGCTCCTATTGCAATTTTACACTTGCACAGGGACATGAATGGACAAATCCTCTATACAGGAGGGGGGCCCCGGGGGGAACGTGAAGCGTTTCCCCCCGGGGAGGTTTTTGGCGCTGCACACGGCCAGCGAGTGGCCGTGGGGGCAGAGCGCCTCTCCGGGGTATTTAAGGGGCCAGGGAAGGTTCGGGAAGCAGGTGACGGTTGGACTTGGCGATTGTCAGCAGTCCGGATCACCTGCTCCCGAGCCTTTCCCTGGTAGCGGTGGTGTTGTTTCGGTTCGGTGAGGTAGCATAGGTGAGGGGATTAGAGTTAGTGTGGGGGAGGTTAGGCATAGTTAGCGGGAGCATTTCTTTTGAATTTTATAATTTTGTGCTACAGTTACAAAGTGGTAGCATAGTGGGGGGTACCATACATAAGATGCCCCCACTTACCGGTGTTTTCTTTTCTCTGGTGGTGCTGCCCGTACCGGGGGGGGCGGGAGTTTTGTGCTTCCGTGTATCCGGGGGTTCTTGGGAGTTGGGTGTGTTGAATGAGCGGAGCGCGTTAGGTCGGTTGGCGCCAACCCCTCTCAGTCGCGGGTCCGTGGGGTGTTCTGGGTGGGGGAGTGGAGCCTGCTGTTCGAGCCCAGCTCGTAGCTGGGGGGCGGATCGCTGCCGTCGCTTGTTCGTCATTGGGGGAGCAGGGTCTAGCAGTTGCCCGAGCGGCTAAGTTGTTGGGTTAGCGCTGGGGGGGGGAGAATTGCGGTCTATCCCGCCGCGGGTGCCTACTCCGGATTGACTTGTGCAGGAGCGCGGTAGCTGTATCCGGCCAGAGGGGGCAGTGCGGGAGCCTTAAAGGGCCCGCGTGCTATTAACGGAGGGGAAGTGCGGTGCGCACGGCAAGCCGCCAGAGGGCGGAGTGGCCCGCGGCCTTTAGGGACATAAGTTGGAGCCCGGGTGTGGAGTTTTAGGTTTAGTGGCGCTGTTGGGGGGATAAGGGGAATCAAAGAAGGAGTCGACAGGGCAGGTTAGTTAAGGGGAATTAGTTAGAATTTTTGGGGCACCAGGTGGGGTTGAGCAGGTAGGGGGTTATAAAAAATAAATAAATAAATAAAACTTTTTGTGCTTGTTCGGGGTGGGGAGTAGTTACCTGTTAATATTATACCTTTGGATGGGTAAACTTTGATTTCAAGGAAAGGAGCTTGGTATAGGGGCATTTTCGGTCCGGGGGTTAACCATTTTATAGGAGCTTGTCCACGGGTAGCTACTGGCTCGGGGGCTTAGCTAGTTAGCGGCAGGGGCTTAAAACTGGTGCACAGTCCGGATTAGTGGTGCACACTGGTGGGGCAGGGAGCCGGCAAGAAGGCCCTGGTAGATGCTAAGGCTCTGAGGGAGGCCTTGGAAATTATTAGTAGGGCATCTAGGGCCCAGTTGGAGGGGGCAGTGGGGGAGGTCACAGGGGTAGAGGTCACGGGTGAGGGGGGGATAAGTGGGGGTAGGCCGCAGCATAGAGCGGCAGCTGATGGGGCTCTCGCGGCAGTGGTGGCTTGCAGCCCTGCGGCGGGAAGGGGTGAGGTGTGGGAATACAGGGGCAGGAGGATGAGGAGGGAGTTGGACAGGAGGGTGTCTGGGGGGGAAATGAGTTCGGGTGGGCAGCCATCGAGGGTGGGAGTGGTTGATAGCCCTAGGGAGGATGGGAGTGCTCAAAAGGAGGTGGCTCTAAGGAACCACAGCGGGGCCGGTGATGGGGCGCAGAGGGGGGGGGCAGGGCAGAAGGTTGGAGGGGGTAAATACCTGCAGAAGAGTGCAGGCGGGAGAAGGAGGAAGAGGTCCCCATCAATGGAGGAGGGTAGGGAGGGGCGCGGAACGGCCCCCCCGGGTAGGAGGAGTGAGGGCAGAGGGCGCTGCGCAGCCCCCGCTGGTCATGTGGAGGGAGAGGGTTTTAGAACGGCCCCTCCTCGGTCATCGCATGTAGAGCCCAGAGGGTGCAGCACGGCCCCTAGCAATGAGGACTCCAGGGTGGAGGTCGGAACGCCTCACCTGAGAGAAGAGGACCAGGCAGGGGTTTCTGCGGCCCCGCCGAGAAGACGTCAAAGGAGTGGCGGGGCGGACGCCCCGGGCTCGCAGGAGGATGATCAACTCGACTGTGGCACGAGCCCGCAGCCACAATGGTATTTGAGGGGTGATGAAGTTGGTTTGGAGGATTATGTGGGACAATGGGAGGTGGAAGGTTATAGGGCAGTGGGGGAAAGGGGAGAGGAGAGAAGATATTGGGGGTGGGATCTGGAAAGGCAGTTGCAAGGGGTTCGGGGGGTAGGAGGGTGGGGGAACTGTTGGCTGGGTGAGTCTGCTGACATGTTTTGTCCCCGCAGTAGGAGCCCTCTAAGAAAAGAGACGAGGAGCATTGGTGTGGACACCAGACCGCAGACGGCCGGTGTGGAAAGAGGTGAGCGGGAAAGGGAATGGTCTTCTGCATGGCAGAGAGGGGCACAAGAAGGTGGTCGGGAAATGAAGGGTTTGGACTGCAAGGGGTAAGGAAAGAAGTTGGTGTACAGGCCATTAGAGCCTTGGGGGTTGAGAAGAGCATTTGCTCAGTGGAGATTCAAACGGACAAGCTGGTGGAGCCATTGGGGCTCGAGGTGCAAGATGGAAAAGAAAAGGAGGTTGAAGTGAAAGGCAAGGAGAAAAAACTGCCATACATGGGGATAACAAAACCGTTGGGGGCACACTTGATGGCAGCGACCAGGGAGAAGATTCAGACGGGGGAATTTGTAGACGTTTTTAAATTGCTCCATAGGGAAGTGAGAGCTAAGGAGGGTTCTAAAGAAGAGGAGAGGGAACTGGCTGCGCGCCCAAGGGTACCGGTGACTATTGAGAATTGGACGTCGGCATTTATCATTTATGCCAGTGTGTATTGTGAAAAATTCCCTGAGCGTTGTGTGGCCCTACTTAAATATATGGATGTCATTAGGAAGGCTTTCACGAGTTTTGGGGGCTTTGCCTGGGTAAGGTATGATGAGGAATTCAGAGCGAGAATGGCGGAGGACAGTCAGGTGGTATGGGGGGAGATAGATATGGATCTTTGGCTGCAATGGATGGCCCCAACGAGGCCTGCCCAGACATTGCACACAGCAAGTGGGCTGCCGGTGCCTTTCCGGCCCTTTCTTGGTCGCCCTGCCCATGAAGGGGCAGGGGGAGGAGGCAGAGGGCAGTCCTCGGCGGCATGTTGAGCGTTTAATAAGGACGGCTGCGCAAGGACCCTGTGTAGGTTCAGGCATGAGTGTAGCAAGTGTGGAGCAAAACACCCTCTTACGCAGTGTTTCCAACAGGGAGACAGGGGGAGTGGGAGAGGTTCAGGCAGAGGGGTTGTGGGGAAAAGCTTCTACGCCAATTAAAGTGGGGGTGCTGCAGAAATGGTTGCAATTTTATCCAGACAGGGAAGGGGCAAAGATTTTGAGTGAGGGGTTTAGTCAAGGTTTTAGATTGGGGTACCAGGGCCAAAGGGTGCGCGGGGGGGCTGAAAATCTGAAGTCAGCCAAAGAAAATGTTGAAGTGGTAAGGAATAAATTGAGCAAAGAAATAGTGGCGGGAAAGATTGTAGGGCCATTTGATGACCTGCCGGGTGACTTAGTTATATCCCCACTGGGGGTGGTGCCCAAGAAAGCTCCGGGGGAGTTTCGATTAATACACCATCTGTCATGGCCGGAGGGCATGTCAGTCAATGATTTCATTGCCCCGGAAGAATGTGGGGTTGTATATGCCAGTGTTGACCAGGCAGTGGAGCTGGTAAGAAAAGAAGGGCGGGGGGTCTTCATGGCCAACTGTGACATCAAAGCAGCTTTCAGGTTATTGCCGGTGCACCCGGAGGATTTTTGGTTGTTAGGCTTGCAGTTTGAGGACCGCATATACATAGACAAAGCCTTGCCAATGGGGTGAGCAATTTCCTGCGCGCTGTTTGAAGGATTCAGCTCCTTCTTGCAGTGGGTTTTCTCATTTAACTCGGGGTGGGAGAGTGTGCTGCACTATCTGGATGATTTTTTGTTCATTAGCGGGGCAGATAGAGAGGGAGAGTGCAAAGGAATGCTAAAGTTGTTTCAGGAGCTAATGGAGGAGTTGGGTGTGCCGTTAGCGGAAGACAAAACTGAAGGGCCTGCATTGGTGTTGACATTTCTGGGAATTGAACTGGATTCAGTGGCTATGACCTCATGCTTGCCGCATGACAAGGTGAGCAAACTGGTGGTGTTGCTGGAAAAGGCGGTAGGGGCCAAGAAAATGACGCTGGTTGACATGCAGAGATTGGTAGGGCATTTGAATTTTGCATGCAAGGTGGTGGCCCCAGGACGGACGTTTTGTAGGAACATGGCGAGGGCTATGGCGGGAGCGAAGTGCCCACATCACCGGATAAGAGTATCGGGGTCAGTGAGGGAGGACTGCAGAATTTGGCTGTGTTTTTTGGAGAAGTTTAATGGGGTGTCAATGTGGTTGCAGGGAGACCCGCTGACATGGGAAGTACAGATATTTTCGGACGCAGCAGGAGCAGGAGGTTTCGGAGTATTTTGGGGGGGGAAATGGTGTGCAGAGAAATGGCCGGATCTGTGGTTGAAGGAGGGAAGGAGTATAGCATTCCTTGAATTTTTCCCATTACTGGTGGCTTTGGAGTTGTGGGGGAAGGATTTGCGGGATAGGAAAGTGAATTTCAATGTGGACAATGAATGCGTGGTCCATGTGGTAAACAGGCAGTCAGCAAGGGACCAGAGGGTGGCAAGACTCATGAGAGAGTTTGTGCTGCGTTGCATGGAATTGAATGTGGTGTTTAAGGCAACACATGTGCCAGGGAAGGATAATGGCATCGCTGATGCATTATCTCGTTTTCAGTGGCAGAGATTCCGTGGATTGGCTCCAGATGCGGATCAGGAGGGGCAGCAGATTCCGGAGGAGCTGTGGAAGATAGGAAGATGAGAGCGCTGGCTTTGATGGAGGGTTCATTGTCCGGTGCGTCTAGGGAGTCATACAGGAGGGCCTGGGAGGATTTTATTGGGGGGGAGCGCGTAGTTGGAAGGGTAGATGGGATGCGGAAGAGAGGAGGAGGGATGATGTCATGAACTTCCTCCTGAGGTGCATGGACAGGGGCTGGTCAAGAGCAACTATAGCAGGGAAGTTAGCAGGAATTGCTTTCTACAGGTCGAGTGGGGGGGAAATGGCGAGTAGGATGTTGGAAGGATGGGCAAGGGAAAGTAAGAGGGACAAGGACAGGAGGAGGCCGATATCAGCTGAATTGCTGCAGAGGTTGGTTAAGGCAGTAGGGGGAGTTTGCTGGTCGATATGGGAGGGGGAGCTTTTTGCGACCTGTTTTACGTGGTTATTTTTCGGGGCTTTTCGGGTCTCGGAGTTGGTGGGGGGAAAAGGGGGATCTGGGGGATTGCAGTGGGAGGATGTGCAAATGACAGAAGGGTATTTGGACATCAGGATTAATAAGTCTAAAACGGACCAGAAGGGGAAGGGTTCCTGGGTTTTGTTGGGGCAGGGGAGCAAGGATTTATGCCCAGTGCAGGCAAGCAGGTTGTGGAAGGAGCTGTGTGGAGGGAAGACAGGCTTGGTGTTTAAGCATGAGGATGGGTCGCCGGTTTCAGCGGCACAAGTTTTGGGGGTATTGCGGAAGGCTCTGCTAGTGGCAGGAGAAAAGGGAGAGGAGTTTGGTACACATTCATTCAGGATGGGCGCAGCATCGGAGGGTAACAGGTTGGGTTTTTCGGAGGATAAGGTGAAAAGTTTGGGGCGTTGGAGGTCTGGGAGATACAAGGGGTATGTCAGGGAGTTTCATAAAGGGGAATTTTGAAGGAATGTGGCAGAAGTTGGCGGACAACAGCGTGGGGGTTGTATGTATTTTGGTGGTAATTTTGTAATTTCTTTTTCAGATGCTGTGCGAAAGGAGGGGGGAGTTGGCGCAAGTGTGGATTGTCGGCCATTCAATTGTTAAATGGGCTGGGAAAGAAGCGGAGAAAAGGGTTATGGGCAGGCAACTTGGGTGTGGCTACAAGGATGTGGTGGTAAAATGGCATGGGTTAGGGGGCCTGCGCTGGGACCAGTTGCTGCCTATGGTGGCGGGGTTGCGGGAACGCTACGGGGTGCCGGAGGTGTTGATTATTCACGCTGGGGAGAATGACCTGGTAAGGATACGGGGGTGGCACTGCTAAGGAAAATCAAAAGGGATTTAGTCTGGGTGCGGGAAATGTGGCCTCAAGCAGAGGTGTTATAGACTAAGTTGTTGCCGCGCAGAGTGTGGAGGGGAGCAAGGAGCGAAGGAGCGATAGAGCGGGCTAGAAAGGGGATCAACAGAGAAATGGTGAAGTTTTGTGCCTCTGTGGCGGTGCAAGTGATGGAAGATAAGGAAATGGTGTATGAGGGCTTTATGATCTTTAGGGAGGATGGTGTACACTTGTCGATTTATGGGAACAACCACTATTTGGCGGACCTGGGCTCTTGGCTGGGAGATTGGTTAAAGAGTTGGAAATAAAGTAGAGTTGTGTGGGGGGGGTGGGGCAGAAAGAACACCTCTGGGGAGAGTTTTTCTGGTGCCGGGGGCGTGGCCCCATTTGATGTGGGGGGAGGGAAGCACAATGGGGGAATGACATGGGAAAGGATGGGGTGGTGCTGTTTGCACAAGCGGGCCACCCCGGGGGAACAGGTATTGAGCCTGGAGGGGCATGGCCCCAGGGAGAAAGTGGGACGCCTGGAAAAGGGGTAAGGAGATGGTGGGGTCCAAGGGACAGTTAGGGAGGAAATGGCTTTATTTAATTATTTGATTGTTGTGGGGAAATGAAAATGTGTAATTAGTTAATTGGTTGTTTAAATATTTCGTTAGTCTGTAAGACTATGGAGCCAGGTAAGCGTTTAATTGTAAGCTTTGGCCTGTCACATTAAAGCAACCTTTTCCACTTTTAAATGAGTCTGGGTTTTTGTGCAGTAAGCCAAAAGGGGGGCCCCTGGGGGAACGCAAAGCGTTTGCCCCGGGGAGGTTTTTGGCGCTGCACATGGCCAGCCAGTGGCCGTGGGGGCAGAGCGCCTCTCCGGGTTATTTAAGGGGCCAGGGAAGGTTCGGGAGGCAGTTGACGGTTGGACTTGGCGATTGTCCCGCCCTCCCACCCCTTCATTTTGGTTTAGGTCTGGGGTCTGGTTTATTAAAGGGGGGAGGACTATTGCATATTGGTATGGACGGGGTTTTTTACATCCCAAGGCAAGGGGTTAGGGTTTCTTTTGGTGTAGGGTAAGGGGCGATTGGCTGGTAGTTTTGTGTGACAGGTCAGGGCATTAGTGGAGTTGTGATGTAAAATTTCTGTTGCTGAAGTGGCAGGTCAGACTGGCTGCAGGTCATAGGAAGGGGGAGATTGGTGTAGAGGGGATTGTGAGGGGTATTGAAGTGGGTCTGGGCTCCGGGGGCATGGCCCCTTTTGATGTGGGGGGAGGGAAGCACAATGGGGGAATGACACGGGAAAGGATGGGGTGGTGCTGTTTGCACAAGCGGGCCACCCCGGGGGAACAGGTATTGAGCATGGAGGGGCATGGTTCCAGGGAGAAAGCGGGATGCCTGGAAAAGGGGTAAGGAGATGGTAGGGTCCAAGGGACAGTTAGGAAGGAAATGGCTTTATTTAATTATTTAATTGTTGGGGGAAATGAAAATGTGTAATTAGTTGATTGGTTGTTTAAATATTTTGTTAGTCTGTAAGGCCATGGAGCCAGGAAAGCGTTTAATTGTAAGCTTTGGCCTGTCACATTAAAGCGATCTTTTCCACTTTTAAATGAGTCTGGGTTTTTGTGCAGTAAGCCAAAAAGGTGAATACGGTCGTAAAGAGTAGAGGAATGGTAAACAGAAAAAAATAAAAGTAGGGGAACTTCACTCCTGACTGTTCCCGATCAATGATGCAGTGCAGCCAGTGTTAAAAATAGGAGGTATTTTAAATACCACTTATTTTTATCATTATCACCGTACCCTGCAATAGGACTAAAAGTTATACTGGACAGTGGCAAAGCAAATACTCTTATTTTCTGGAAATTCAAGATTTTATTTTCTGCGACAATGAGGCATAGAACATTGACACTTTCTGCTTTGCGTTTGCAGTATCTTGACAACAGCCTAGTTCACCAACTACTTGTACAACTGTGTGAGATATTCAAACGTTGTTATGAAATTAATGTCGTTGAGTCATTACTGCAAGATTCAACAATAAATCTTCGTATGAGGGCCGGAAAGGGTAAGCTCCAGTGAGCCGGCATCAAAGGGTTGCCTTGCTTGGGAGCAGAACTTGATGATTTACCATCTTTCTTTTCTGTTTGAGCAGCTCAAGGATGTCTCTGTGCCTTGATTTTTATCTTGAGCATCCCTTTCTCGTTTTCACTGGAAAATATATTTGATTTCATCTGCGCCTTCTGTTTATTTTGACTTGTGACAACAGTGACGCAATCACCATTCTCACTAATGCAGCTATTGGGACACCCCACACTTCTCACTTTTCGATCATGAAACATTGGTGAATAAACAAATGAACTAGAAGAGTTTGTGATCCGATTCTTCTGCTAAATGAAATTTGGGCAATACCCTCTCAGAATTTTGATGAATACCTAACTATATATAAGGGAAACGTCCAAGAACAAGAGAAACTCAGAAGGCCTATTTATGATATGATATGATATGATATGATATGGCATTTGTAACGCGCCTATACACAAGTGTTTCAAGGCGCGACGAGGCAGGGAGGGGGGAACAGGGGGAAGACAGACAACGATCCTACTATGCCAGGTGTCATTCAGATCGCGCAAGTGCAGGGGTAGGGGGAAGGGAAGAAGTGCAAGGGGGGGAGGGGGAAAGTGGAAGGGGGGGAGGGGGAAGTGCAGTACAAGGTAAGTAGAATAAAATAAATAATAAATAAATAAATAAGGAGGGCCAGCTGGTGGCAAGTGCAAGGTAAGTGCAGGTAAGTGCTGGGAAGGGGGGGCTGGAGGGATACAGAGACAGTCCTGCAGTGCAGGGGTTGCCAGGGAGGCAGTGCAAGTGGAGAGTGGCTGGGCCCAGGGTCGGGGAGAGTGGCCCAGTTGCAGATTCAGTGCAGTTTCAGCGAAGAAGTAGCAGGGCAGAGGGAGAGAGAAAGCAGAAGCAAAGAGGAAGGTTTTGAGGTGCTTCCGGAACCGGAGATGGTTCTCCTCAAGTTTCAGGGAGGCAGGAAGGCTGTTCCAGAGGGAGGCCCCTGCCGCGGAGAGAGATCTACCCCCAGCACGTTGCTTCGAGAAGCGGCTGACCCTGAGGGAGTTGGAGACGGATGAGCGAAGGGATCGGGAAGGAAGATATTTAGGAAGAGAGAGTTGAAGGTATTTAGGCCCCAGGCCCCAGAAGGCCTTGTGGACAATGCAGAGGGTTTTGAACTTTATCCTCGCAGCCACTGGGAGCCAGTGTAGAGATTTCAGTCCTGGAGAGATAAGGTCCCTGGGCTTGAGGCCAAGGACAAGTCTCGCAGTTCTGTTCTGGATGAGTTGCAGAGGGCGGATAGTGGAGGCAGGCAGATTAAGATAGAGGCTGTTACAGTAGTCCAGCTTCGAGAGAACCAGGGCTCGGGAGACAGTGAGCTTCTGGGGGAAGGAGAGGAAGGGAAGAATACCTCTGAGGAGGTGCAGCTGGTAGTGTGACTTCTTAGAGACGTCGGATATATGCGGAGAGAAGGAGAGTGTGGAGTCGAAGATAACCCCGAGGTTTTTTGCCTTGCAGGTAGGAACAGGAAGAGGGCCAAGAGAGGCCGACCAGAGAGCTGCAGGGAAGGAGGGGGTGGGTGTGCCGATGAGTAGCAGTGGCGGCTGCTTACATAGAGCGGGGGGGCACCGCCCCCCCTCCCAGGGCCCCCAGGAGTGTGCAGAGAACATTGTTCACATTTTCACAACTTGGTTCTCTGTTGAATTCTGCAGAACAGCATGGCGGCAAATCAATGTTGCAGAGCGGCAGATTCATTATTTATTTACAACGTAAATAAATAATCTGCCACTTTGCAATGTAGTCTTCATTCAATGTGGCTGGGCCTGCCACCCTTACACAGAGGGGCGCGTCCCATTTTACGAAGCTTTTCCCTACTGTAAAGTGCGTGGAGCTCGTAGCTCCACGCACTCTACGTAACCATCACAATCCAGGAGGCTGGCGGGGCGCTCGAGGGGTGGCCCTGCCAGCATTATAATCTCTGCGCAAACAGCGCACCAGAATCTGACCTTTCTGTAGGCTAACAGGTTTAATGAAGAATGTCATTGGCTGGTTGCCAGCCAATGACATCCATTATTGTGGGTGGGGTTGGGGTCATGGGCGCATGCGTGTGCCTTTGAAATTCTCACTTCGTGAGTTAAGTGGATGGACTCAGGGCTGCCCAGAGAACAGCAGGCCCACTTCACGTGCTGCACACCGCAGAATTAGCCCTCGCCAACTCCGGTAAGCACTGAAGATTCTGCACCCACACCTCGAAAAATGATCTTACCTTCTCCTGATGCCTAGACGCCAGAGTTCATGCACCCCTCTTACGTTCTTTAAACTCGGATATATGTGTCTGAGGCTGAGGCGACCCGCCTTCCTCCCGAGCCCTTTTTAACAAATATGGGTGATTTTTATAGCCCTCCAACACCCCCCCCAGCCATTTTAAGAATTTACAATCACTATATACCAGTAGGCCTCAGCCGACAGCGAGCCTGCGTTTGTTCCGTCCCAAGCCTCCTTATCTCGGCGTTGCCCGAAAGGCCGCCTGCCTTTGCCTACTCCTTACCCCTTACCACAGCCCACCCCGTCTGCACTCACCCACACCTCAAAAAAGTATCTTATCTTCTCCTGATGCCTCATGCCCTGCTGCCTCCACACCCCCTTCATTAAAAAGACACTGCCTGGTTCTCGTCACATATGACAATGGAAGAGAGCACGTCCGTGCAGAGCCCCTGATTCCATTTCCATGCAGGACATTTGTGTTCATTTTCCAAATGAAACCAAAGACTGTGTATTAGCCGCGTGCCATGGTTTCTTTATTCAAACAATACTCTAGGACCCTGGGGTTTAGCCCTGGCATGCTTATAGCAAGAAACCCCCCCCCAGCAGGCGGCACCTACATTAAGGCCCTGCCCCTCATGATCTGCGAGTTATGACTGCTGCATCAGGTGTTATTTGTTCAACAGTAGCACACAAGTTATTAAACCCGTCAAGAGCTGAGTAAGCTATAGAGTTTTGACCATAGGTTCCAAATAGGTCTTTGCAACACAGAGATACGGCATAGCTAGAACGTAATGCAACAGTTCATATTTAAAAACAAAAATATGTCTGGGGTCCATTTGAAAAACTTTCGCCAATACTAAGTGTGATTTGTGAAAAAAGTAGCGTTTAAAAAAGTGAAGGTTAATTAGTATTTACAAATGTGTAAACTAACACTAAATCAAAAAACGACTCATGCCGGATTCACAAAAGACAGTCCAAATAGGAGATTTTCATAACTTTTGGTATAAATCACAGAGATTATAATCGATTATGATCGAGTATGGATGCATACTGTAAAAATAGAACAGCAAATGTAGATTTTCGGCCAGTGCAGAATTATGCAGATATGGTTTTGACAAGGGGGTGTCCGAATTTGGAATAGGACATGCACACAAACATGTAACTTAATCTGTTTTAGAATCTTAGGGAAAAGACACGAGTTACTGCACACACGTTTTTGGTGCAAGTGTTGGGTAAGACGTGTGAAAATGAATTACTTTGTATGTAAGTGTCGGGCCGGGGTTAGGGTATGCATAATGGGTCGGGGACGGGGACATTTCGAGCTTGAGTGAGGCTTTTCTGTGAATCGGGTATAGGTCACATGGATCTGGTGCAGGTGAATCTGAAGTGGAACTACTGGCCTGACCCTCTTCAGTTACTGACATAGAGGAGATAGGGCTATATAAATGCACTGGCAATTGTCTCTCCTTGCCCCGTCCCTAGACCTAGAAGAGAACTACTGGCTGGCTGGCTGTCCGGCCTGTCATGGCTAGGTATGTACCAAAGAGTAAGGGATGCATGGTCCACCCTGCCATCTTCTTGCAGAGGCCTGTCACAGCTGAGTTTGACCCCTGAAAGCAACAAGCCTGCAGGTGGTCCCTGACCCCATAACGATACTACACACAAGAAGTAGTATCACATGATCTTTGACCCCATGGACTGGCCCACTGTTTACTTTTTAAACGTGCTATGTTGAAATCTCAGGGCTGCAGCATGTTAATAAGCGTTGAGTGATAACAGCTACAGGTAGTCTGCTTCGGAAACTACGAAGAGCAAACAGAATACTTAATTTGCATAGATTAGCCAAATTGCCTTATAATCACAGGCTTCGTGGAGAGATAGGGCTACGAGGGTGGCGTTTGCAATAGGACCCGTGAATTAAATCGATTATTGCAGAACTATAGGATTTGTGGAGGTTTCTGTGCTACAGCATGGTGTATGTTCAAAAAAAGCAAGCATCAAGTTAAACAGCACCTTTTTAAAACATCTACTGCAGTTTGTTGACTAAAGTAGATGTGCTGATTTTCGAAATCCCACATCTTTATTTGGGGAGCAAATATGCTAAATTCAAATACATCTCGACATTCATAAAACATTTCTTTTCACTTCATCTCTCTACTCACTTGTTTTTTGAGCAGCCATGGTCTGCTGGTCTCCAAACCTTGAATACATGAGAAGCTAACATCATTAGGCAGTGGGTGGAGAGGGGTCTTTGGGTAAATGCTTTGCCAGGCTTGGAACCAAGAACAGGCTGCTTCTGGTATTAGTCCTGACACAGGCGACAGCTGTGGCAAAAGAACCACCAAGCAACATCATCATAAGCCCAAGAACAAGCGCTGGCCACCAGCACCAGCTCTGGCACAAACCCCAGTCATGAAAAGCAGCCCCGGTACACAAGCATAAGTCCCATCTCCACTACCATTACTCGATATATATATATATAATGAATTTATTCATGCATACAACATAGTACCAGCTATTCACAATACAAGCTGCTGTAAAGAAAACATGATCACACTTGCACATGTAAGAAAAATGTGCCACCATTAGTATGTAAAACCTAATGCTTATTATGTTATATTTCTGTGGGTTTGGACAGTAAATTGCAAATTTTGGAAGCCATTTTTCCAAACTTTTTGCGGGGCGAGAACCCACCCGCACCCCCCTTGATGTGGGCTGGCCTCGCTCGCTGCGCTCGCTCCAATATTTAACCTGAGAAATGTACGCCCCACCACCTTTCAAAGTCACCAGCCGCCACTGATGAGTAGAATCTCAGTCTTACTGGCATTAAGGCAGAGGTCATTGGCGGCACACCATTCCTGGATAGCAGACAGAGAGTCAGAGATGAGGGAAGGAGAGGAGGAGGCCGAGGGTAGCCTGAAAATGAGCTGGGTATCGTCCGCATAGCACTGAAAGTTGAGGCAGAGAGCGGCGATGCGGTGGGCAAGGAGTGCCAGATACTGGTTGAACAGCCAGGGGGAAAGATTTGATCCCTGGGGGACACCACAGGTTGAGAAAAAGATGTCAGAGAGGAAGGACCCCAGTTGGACCTGGGAGGGTCGATTGGAGAGGAAAGAGGTCAGCCACGCCAGAGCCTGACCAGTGATACCCAGATTATCACGGAGACGGTTGAGCAGGATGGCATGGTTGACAGTGTCAAAGGCAGAGGAGAGATCGAGCAGGATGAGAACACACGGAGTGTTGGAGTCGAGATTCAAGAGCAGGTCCTCACGGATGTTCAGGAGAGCAGTTTCCGTGCTTCTGGCAGCTCTGAAGCCAGATTGATGGTCATGAAGACTTCCAACAGATTCAGCATGGAGGTTAAGCTGGGAGATGGCCAGTTTCTCCAGGAGCTTGCCCAGGAAGGGAGTGATGGAGATTGGGCGATAGTTAGCTGGGCAGGAGGGGTCAGAAGAGGGTTTCTTAAGAAGAGGGTGCACAAGGGAGTGCTTAAGGGGGATGGGAAGACTCCAGAGGCGAAGGAGTGGTTGCAAAAGTCAGCCAGGGCCGGAGCCAGGGAGTCGATGTGGTCCTTGATAGTTTTGGAGGAACAGGGGTGAACCTGTTTAGACGAGACTTTCATAGATCGGACTTGTCTGGAAACCTCGTCAGCAGAAAAAAGGGGAAAGGCAGAGAAGGAGGGAGGAGGGGTGGCTGCAAAAGGGCCAGAGGAAGAGGCGGGAAGGGAGGGAGGGAGGTGATAGGAGGAGAGTGAGGACAGGATGTCCTGAGTTTTAGAGATAAAGTGAGAGGCCAGTGCAGTGCAGAGGGCCTGGGAGGGGACAGGAGAGGTAGAGACAGCAGCAGGGTTGGCAAGCTCCTTGCAGATTTTAAAGAGTTCGGCCGAGTTGTTAGATGCCATAGAGATGCGGGCTTGGATAAGGGCTCTCTTCTTGGTGAGAACGGAGAGACGGTATTGCCTTTGGAGCAAGCGGCAGGTCAGTTTGTCAGAGGATGAACATGAGGCACGCCATTTCCTCTCTGCCACCCTGCACTTGCGTTTAAGGGTGACGAGATCCGAGTCATACCAGGAGTTACATTTGGCTTTGGGCTTCAGGCGGACTCTCATGACAGGGGCAAGGATATCAAGAGTATCAGATATAGCAGAGTGGAGCATGGAGAGGGCTGTGTCAGGGTGGGAGTCAGCCGAAGGGGGAGGAGGGGGCGAGAAGGTGGTAGCGAAACGTCCAAGAACAAGAGAAACTCAGGAGGCCTATTTATGTTCAATGCCCTTGAACTCTTGTTTAGTGTTGAATCTATCCTGATCTCACAGCATATTCAATTAACTAAGCTGACTCTGCTTAATGTTAAATGCTATTGGGGATCAACTGCTATCACCCTTGCCAATGCAAAAGGGGAATCCATTTTGACAACATTACATTCTGAGATATCCGTTTTGTTGGATGTCTAAGGAGACCACCTACTGTGATTGATAGGAGTGTAGAGTCTCTGGCATGGAGATTGCATATCTATTTATACGAGACGTGGCTGAGGTCTACTAATGGCAGATCTCACTCATATACACTGGCACTTATTCTTTAAATGGACACTCAGGGAATTCAACTATTGATTATTTGTATATTATCGGAATATACTTATCAGAGATTTTTAAACTATTATGAGATCAGATAGCGACCACTTTGCCCTCTCCCTTACTATTAATTTGCTACCATTCCAGAGTCTTGCAAGGGCCAGCCCAAGTGTAGTAGAGCCTAATGGGGCCTCTAATCACAGAACAATCAAATGGAAAGAGATACTCACGGAGGATGTTCTAACTGGAATCTCTTCCAATAACAAATCCATTTACTTACCATACCAAGGGCTGGAATGGGTGGGGGTAACGGTCCGGCAGCCCAAGTTAATGGCCCTCGCTTTGCTCTGGCCATTAACGAGGGCTTTGGGCCATTACCCCGCCACCCCGGTTGCAGCCCTTGGAATAGTGGCTTAAGGGCAGCACCCTGGGCTACCAAAGCGGTAACCCAGGGTGCTAAAAAAAAAGTATTTTCAGTAATTGGACCGAACGCCTTGCGCATCCTGTTCAATGACTGAAAATTCTGTCTTAAAATGGCTGCCATGGAAAGGGAAGGTCGGGGCTCTGTACGGAGCTCCTCTTCCCCTTTCATAACGACCATCAGGGGCAGAGCGCAAGGTGCAGTTGTTCAAATTTCCTATGTATTATCACAACTTTCTAGCCTCCATCGCAATTTGGATTTGTCGTTAGCTGGGTGCATGGAATGTTAAAGCCAGTGCATATATATAATGAACTCCTCCCAGATTTTTTTTTTTAATGTTATATCATTATCAATACTGCAAATGTCAAACATTGCTACTGACCAGCAAGAGATGCATAGAGCGTACTGTGCATTGGAACTATTTGATTTCTCTCCTAATACAAAAAGAAAATAATACCATTTAAATGAAATAAATCCATCCATCAACAGTAGAGTGGGAGGAATCGATGTCTTGACACAGTTCATTGTAGTGTCTTCTGAATTCATGTGCAGGTGCCCAAATAATGAAGCCGCATGCCAGCATCTACCCAGTACCCAAATAGATGTCTGGTTTTCCAGCCATAGCTTCAGCCCCACTAGCCATAGTTCTACAAGTCATTTTGTTCATGACAATACATTTGTTCTTCAATGAACTCTTACATTACACGCATTCTCCACAGCGCCTCCCTGGCAAAAGCCAAGCGAGTATAGGGGCAGATAACAGATCATAAGACATACAAAAAGGTACACACACTCCAGCATAGACACAGAAGACTATGACAAGAAGTGGACGGAGCGTTTCATTAGTGAGTAAAGAAACACATTACTTTGTGGTGTGCAGTATATCAATTGTCAAAATGATTTTATGCAAAGCAACATACGGTGATGCTTTTCTGAAGAGATTACCCTGTAAAACAAATTAGGTCCAACTATCATGAATGATTGGTGGACTGGCAATTTTGACAGGTTGAGGACCTTAAGATTGAATGTGTTGCACATGACAACACGCTTTGGCTATGAAGTGAAAGGGAGATTTGAGCTTAATCCACTATTACCTGATGTGACCATATTGTCTGCCACATCTTGTTACACCAAGACAAAATTATTTGTGAATGTTTTACTTCATGAACTAAAATGATTACCAGTTTTGTGGACAAGACTCGGAAACTACACAAATAACATAATAAACCACCATGCCACCATTAGCAAATGCAGAAACATGGCAAAAGGTTAATGAGTGTAGCATGATGTTATCCTAAATTAAATAAAGTACACTACAAACATACCTACATGGTCATTGATTTCAGCCTAAAATATCTCATCTGAGTTTGCTATAGCATTTCAAAGTATTATAATAAGGGTATTACAATAGTCAAGTATTGCACCAGTTACTGATCATGCTATGGTGAGGCAGCTTGTCGGAGTAAGGAATTTTCCGGCTGTGTTAAGAAGTTTGGCCGTGTATGCTGCTGACGTGTAATTGCAGAGACTTGTTTTGTGAGGGAGAGAGTGGCATCTTAGTGCACTTCCAGGGTTTTGACAGACGTTGAGGCTACGATTTTGATGCTGTTGATCAGGAAAGATGAATATAGGGGGGAAAGTTTCTTTAGCATTGCAGGTGACCCCACTAAGAGGATCTTCAGCTTGTCGTTGTTTAGGCAAAAATGCTTCGTGGCCATCCGGGTCTGGATGGTTAGGTACATTTTGTTGATCGTCATAGTATCCTCTTCATGGGACCCTGACGGGGAGGATAATTTGTGTGTCGTCGGCATAGTTGCTGTAGACTATGCAGAGGTCATCTATGAGGTCAAAGAGGGATTTGGTAAGAATATTATAGAGGGTGGGGTGGACACAGGAACCTTGGGGGACACCACAGGCAATGGGTCTGGGAGGGCGCTTGCTGAAGCTGAGAACATTCTCATGGATCTCCCATCAAGGAATGATGCAACCCAGGTCATGGATTCTTGGGAGAAGCTGGCGCCAGTTTTTGTGGTATACCAAGTTAAAAGCGGCCGAGAGGGCAAGGAGAAGGAGGAGGGCTATTGTTCCTTCATCTGTGAAATGATCAAGCTGATTTTTCAAGTCTGATAGTGCTGACTCTGTTCCATGTCCTGGTCATAAACCAGATTGGCGCTTTCCTCAGATATGGTTGGCTTCCAGAAAGGGTTGAATGTGGCTGTAGGCTGCCCTACATGCAATCTTCAGTAAGAATGGAACTAGGGTAATCGTCTGGTAGTTATTGTGGGCTGATGGGTCTAGGCTTGTTTTTTTTAAGTAGGGGGAGGACTCATGATTCTCTCAGACTGGTAGGTCTTTCAGACATGGGTGGCTGAGAAGGTGGCATTTTTTAAATCTGGTAATGAATGGGGCTAAGATGTTGGTGTAGTCATTGATAATAGATGCTGGGCAGATATCACCTTTGCATGTGGAAGATTTCAGCTTTCTGATGATATTCGCGGTCTCTTCTTTCAAGTCCTCTCTAAAATGAAAGGTCAGTGTAGTTAGGCTAGGGGAAGGGTGAGGAGACCCTGGAAGTGGGTGTCTTCATTTTGATGCAATCTTCTTTCAGAGATATTTTCTCCTGTAGGGAGTGTAATGTATCATGGCCATGTGAATGCTTGAACACCAAAGCTCATCTTTCTTGATAGTAGATGGGGAGTGGGGGGAGCATCTGGCGTTTCTAGTTCTCTGAGAATGTGGAACATTTCCTGGGAGTTTGAGCTGGCATTTGTGAATCTAGTATTTTAGGCAATCGATTTGGCTGCAATAATGACCAAGTTATATTATCTGGCAATCAGATTAAATGCAGTTTTGGGAGTATTAGCCAGCGCCATTTTCCAGGCAGCTTCAGCTTGTTTGTTTTTACTTTGTAGGGCCTGAAGGTCTAGCGTGACCCAGGCTTTGATGTGGGCAACCAGCTTAGCTTTTCACAGGGCCAGTGAGGGCAACAGCACTCAATACCTTAGTTAAGGTGTCAGAGTAGATGTCTGCTAGTACTCTAGGATCTGTGGAGACAATGCGCTCCTACAGGAGCGGTGTGAGGAAGGGAGAGATGGTTTCTTTTGATATCTTTCAGGCACTACAAGTCCACATTAGGGGAAGTCCGTGAGGTGCATGCTGAGGAGACTTGGAGGGTAGGAAGGTGAAGGAAAAGATGCATTGATCCGACCAGGGGCACCGGGTGTTAGCCGTGATGGTAATCTGACTATTAATGTCAGCCACCCAATCCAAAGTTCTACTTTTATTATGCATTGGTGCTCTGAAAGAAAGTATAAAGCCCAGGTCATAGAGCGTATTTGCAAGGGAAGTGGCATTTTGGTCGAGCGGGTTGTTGAGTCCAAGGTTTAAGTCCTGGAGGATTATAGATCTGGTAGTGGGCTTAATGGTATCTCCTACTAGTTGGAGAAGATCTTCTTCAAAAGAACCAATAGGACCAGATGGACCGTAGATGATGTGGATAGAGAGGGAGTCAGTAGGTGTGGATGAGAGTTTGACAGAGAGCAACTCATATTTGTCTGCCATAGGCATAGTAACGAGTCTTATATGTAGGGAGTCTTCAAAGATAAGGGCCAGCCCACCTCCTCTAGCATCTGTCCTGTCACTACTCAGGATAGTGAATCTGTCGGTTATAGCTAAGGATACAGCTGGGGAGGACACTTGGTGTAACCAAGTTTCCGTAAATAGCTAGCAAGTCAATGTTTTGGGAACTTATCAGGTCATTGATGTCAAGGGCATGGGCGGGGATGGACCTAGCATTTATGAGGGCCGCATTGAGGGCGGAGGGGGTCCAGCCACTTTGTGGGTAGAGAGGGTAGGCTGGGTAGGGTGTTCCTTTGGCCATGTAGCCTTCTTGTTATATGCGTTGCTGATGGTGGGAGCATATGACGTGGGGCTGTTGACTGGTGTGGGGTGCTGGTTCCTCGTCTTTAGTGAGGAGCTTGCCATTTCATGGTGCAATGGATATGGTTAAAGATCCTGTGAGTCTATGATGGCAGTCTACTGCTGTTGGATCTGTTGGCAGTGGCAGGTTGTGCTGAGGGGAGCCTGAGAAAGAGGAGAGTTCTGATGCCTAGTCTAGAATTTCAGATCCAAATGGCGGCAGGGAGGCACGTGTGGCTTATTTTACATGGTCAGTAGCCTAACCTACTATTTCTTGCTGCGTATGTAGATGGGTGGGACAAGGTGCTGGGTGACATCGCTGGTGAGAGAGCACATGCAGGGAGGCTTTGCATGGAATTGGGCGGGAACGGCAACGGGTTAGTGATGGTGACCGCAAACCTTTGCAGTTCATAGGGTATCACTGATGAACACATGTATCATATCGGCATGGGTGCTGGGATGGCGCTCTTGTGGGGACCGAGAATATGGCAGGGTTTAGCTCTAGGGGGGTATAATGGTTTCTGGCTCCACGCTCTGTGTGAGGCAACAAAAGATGGAGCTTGGTAATGGATCCCTATTTCAGGGTCATGTTATGTATAATTTCAGGAGGTTGGGGTGTAGGCCTTAGATGTGCAACTTTATCTGCCTGTATGGGGGTGACTCCAAGATCATGTGCATGGGTGAGAATAATGGCACGCAGCGCCATGGAAAGGCAGGTCATGGGGCGCTGTAGGTTGCCAGTCACACGTCCCTTTAAGGACATGATATTGGCAGAGTTCTGGGGCCTGGTTGCCTCGCGCGACAAGAGGGACATCACTTTGATGAAGGGAGTGGGCTCCGTTAGGGAGATTTCATGAGCACAATACAGTGTGATAGTTCAGGGTGTCAAACGAACAGTACAGCCATTGGTATCATGCGCTACTACCGGCTTGCCTTCATGTATGTGGACATCAGGGGGGTTTAAAGTCAGCAGTCCACAGCTGGGCATGGGTGGCAAGCAGCAGAGAGCAGCAGAGATCTCTTTGGCCAATCCAGTGGCTTCTTCTGGGCTATGTGAGCCCAATGGAGGGTGTGCTTTTCGGCAGCAGCCATCGTATCAGGTGCATGGGCATCCATTAGAAGCACCATGTTGCTTCTATCACAAAGGTGCTGTTGGGGTCCCAATGTGGACATGGAGCGCAATGGAGCAGCAGAGAGCTACTGCAGCCTTTTGCCATGGCCTTCTGCTGTGGCCAGCTCCAACATCCGGTGCCCTGGGGTCCTGGCAAATTTGTTTGTGTGCTGGCCAATTGAGCGGCTTCTTCTGGGCTATTTGAGCCCTATGTAGGCTGTTCTTTTCGTCAGCCATCTTATCAGGTGCAGGGGCATCCATTGGAAGCACCATGTAGCTTCTATCAAAAAGGTGCTGTTGGGGTCTCAACGTGGACACAGGGCGCAGCGAAGCAGCAGAGAACTCCTGCAGCCTTTTGCATTTCAACTTTGGCGTATGCACATGATCAGTATATTCATGACATAAAGGTGAAATTACTGCACCACTTGTGCTATAGTGAATTAACATACAGTATCCACTACTGTGAACAGAACACAGTACACAATACAGGCTAGATGGATCAAGTGAAAATGTGGTCTTCAAAATCAGCCGGTAGGTAGGCTCAGGGATGATAGCAATGCACAGTACCATGTCATGTTATTTTTGGAAAATCATGAGTTTGTTGAGTTGTTGGTTTATTGCACTTAGCACGGCTTGATAAATTGCCTTCAGCTCTGCCACCTGACTCTTTTGGGGACCTATTCTGTAACCAGCAAAGGATTTGGGAAGATCGTTCACCCAAGCGTTCCCAATGCCAGCAACTAATTGTATCTCCCTTTTTTAGTAATATGGTAAGAAAATCCATCCACATAAACTGTGGGAATCCACTGGCAAGTGTTTTCTTCATATACATTGTGCAGGTAGGCCAGGTATGCCCTCATATTACCAGTGTTCATTAGACTTACATCCTCTAAATAGGGTTCTTCAGCACAATCACGTAAGTCTGCCAAACCTTGGGCTCTAGCGATTTGTTATTTTGGCCATGTCTTAACTCCACATGAAAGCCCTGCATTGACCAAATCCACAAAGTAATTCTTGAATTAAAGACATTCCCAACCCGTATTCTATCACTTTGTAGATTTTGTAACGGATGTTGGGTGTTCTCTACTATGATGTTCTTCACTTGGTTGAATGGGCAGTGATTGTTCATTCCCACAAACTTGCCGGGAGTGGTTTCTTGCAAAATTGGTTTGTTTTCTACAGATGATAATGATTTGCTTGCGTAGGAGATAACCATTTTGATTTAGTCATATTTTTGTTATAACACTTCCGTCAAGTGGATATATGAGAAGCCAGTCTATGAGAAAAACTCCTTATTCATGATGGAGTAAGCCAAACAAGTAGCTTGTGACAGGCTTCTCTGAATTGTTTTACTGACTCAGATTGTGCTTCACCTCACTCCCTCTTCACTGCAGTCTTCAATAGGTGGACCAAAGTTCAAGAGGTCTGCATGCTCCTCAATGAATTTTCGACTATAAATATCAGCTCAAGGAGTCTTTAAAACTCATACAGAAATGATGGATTCCTCAATATACGCAGTCCCTAGCCCTTATTTTTCTGTGAATTGAGACCTTCAGCAGTGATTTCATGTCCCAGAAAGTTCACTCTGGTTTTTCACTATTGTCCTTTCTGGAAAACACATTTTCACAACAACATTTTGCAATTGGGTTAGAACATATCAGATTTCTGTCAGATGTTGCTCTACAGTTGAGCTTTTGATCAACCGATCATCCACAGAGGCCAAATATGCCAAATTCTTTTGCCCAAATCAGGCATGGCCTTTTGAAGGAAAATCTCGAACTCATTTCCTGAATTGATGTATCCAAAGGATATATGGGTCCAAGTACATTATTACACCTGAAAGAAAAGGTAGGCTTATACTGATCTTTCCTGTTCACGGGTTATAGCCAATAAATGTTTGTCAGGTCAAGGCCTGAAAACACCTTTGATACTTGGATCTGGGACAGTCTATGGTCACTATAGGGAAGAGGCCACCTTGACAGGTGGACCCATCTATTCAACTCCCTCAGGTCAGCACAAATTCACCATTGTCCATTTGGTTTTAGGATCCCCAGTACTGGTTTGTTAAAGGTACTTTGAATAGTGACTAGATGGATGCGAGAGGCAACCAGAGTTGTCTAACAAACACAGGGGTCATTTCAGGGTCCGTAGGTATTGTTGTTGAATGAAGAGTTGTATGCCCACAATTATATTCGTGAAATGAAAACATTCTCTAGAAATCCAGAAATACCGTTCTCAGTTGTTGCTGTTGTTCATCAATTTCATAGACATTGGCAAGACTGATCTGTTCTTCTGTCACCTGCCGGAAATCTGGAAATCCCTCTGGTTCGGCTATTTCAGAAGTAGCCTCCAGTTGGGTCGAGAGATCTCTTTTGATGAGTTTACCTGGGCAGGGGGTTCCATCGATTTGAGATAGTTATTATTAACTCTAAATATAGTACCTTGATATCCAAGATGTCAAAGATAAAATCTTCTATTCTGTAAGTACATGAAGAATACACCAAAAATGTCCACCCTGTCGGGTATTCATCTTTTCTGTTCAGATACTGTTGGAATTTTTCTGTAGCAATCTACAACAAATGGACCTAAAACACAATGATCTAAATCAATAGAATAGTATTGGGAGTTGGCCAGAATTCCAAGAGAGGTATCTGTATGCAAAGTAGCACTTTGAGGATTGCTGTTATCCAACAATTTTCAAATGGAGTTGTCATTGAAAACAACTTGTGACGTTGGATGTAGGGACAATCCTTATTGTTGATGGGTCTGATTCAGATTTATAAGCACCTCCTGATTTATCATGGTTTGTTCGCTCTGTGTTTTGATTGGTACTGTGAATTGTCACACCTGTCCTGAAACAGTAACCTTGTGTTTTGCTTGGACTTTAATGGCTTAGGGCAGCAGTTGAGCTCACCAACATTCTTTCTCAACATTATCAAAGCCCATTGGGTTACCCTGCAGTCTAGACCAAATTGTATTATTGAACAAATCCAAATGAATTTCAAAATTATGAAGAATGTCACTTCTGTGATGAATCTGATGATGTGATCACTCCTTCCCCAGAGGTAGCCTTCATGTGGCCAGGGGACGGCAGCCACTATCTGATCCTGACACTGGTGGTGGCTATACGAGGGAGGATCACCTGACGGGAGGCGACCCTCAGTAGAGAGGACAGGCATCATCAGATGAGACATGGTATTCCTTTTAGGGAAATCCCCTCCTTTCCCCATGCCTTGCTGGCCTATTGTGATCACTCCCTACAATATCCTGCAAAAGCTGTTGACAGAACTTGCAAAAATTTTGCATGTTCTAAAACAGCATGCACAGAGATGAAAAAGAGGACTTCCATGAGAAAGAGTATGAACCATAATGCGCAGTCTACTGTTCTAAAGAATATGATTGATCCAAGACATCTCCCAGTATGGAAGCGGGAGTTTAAATCAGCCACTGCTAAAAGATGGATAGAACTTCCTTTTCCAAGGGGCGACTTGGAAACCGACAGGATACTTAGGTTGCAGTGCGGAACAGATGGTGTCCCAATCAGTAGAGTGGAGGCAGCGAAAGGGGGAGCCAAGCCAAGCACTCTTGGCCGGTCGGGCAGACCAGGAAGCACAGCGGGCTGAGAGCCGTGACCACAGAGTGTTGCGGTCTCTCTATCCCTATCTACCTATGTGCATATAGGAACTGTTGCGAATGCATTCCAGAAGTCGAGTAAGTGATCAAGTTTGTGGGATCTATAATAGAGCTGTGAGAAGTGAGTTGGGAAGGGTATCTCCTTCCGAGGCTCACATAACTCTAATTTTTAAACATTGTAGCATGAGGAAAGTCGCACTGTATAATAGATGAGAGGAGACATCCTCTGGGTTCTTTTCCAATGGCTTGCAGCTTCCCTGTCACAGAAGAAGGGTGCTAGACCTTTACTCTGAGCAAAGCTGATAGCGGGGATGCCCACTTAAGGTCAGAGCTCTCACTAGTCAGGGTGATCTCAATGGACATGCGACAGAAGGGGTGTGAATGTTGCCATTATGGGGAAGGACAAGTGTCCCATTCCCATTATCGAAGGCCTGTAGTGACCCTTGAGGCCCAGGAAGGCTCTCACTTGAGTCTCGGTAGTGGGGATATCCCAATACATGATTGCTGGACTTTGGCCTTGAGAGGATGCTTCCTACCACCACCCACTTGGTGTCCTATATAAGTCAAAGAACCCTGCGCTATCTGACACTTGGAGGGCTTGATATTCAAACCCCCTTCAACATGGCTTGTAGCAACTGTTTCAGATGTGGAAGATGAGCTTCCCAGGTGTGACTGAACACAGCAAGGCCATCTAAGTAGCTAGCACTGAAGTCATCTAGTCCTCACAGTACTTGATTTACTATCTTATGAACGGTGGCAAAGGCATTCTTTAACTCAAACAGTGAAGTGATGGTGCCATTTTGGATTGAGTAATGTTGACCTGTCCTTTGCTTGATCAGTAAGGCCAACCTCCCAGTACCATGCCGTAAGGTGAAAAGAACTCAAGAACCTAGCAGCACCTAATCTATCAATGAGTTCCTTTGCTTTAGGTATGGGGTGTGCATCTGTCTTGGTGACAGAATTGCCCTCTGCACTCCACACAAAAGCAGACTTCCATTTACCTGGCACTAGACCTTTTGGGAACCAGTACCACTGGGCAAGCCCCAGGGCTGTGGGATGGCCTAGTCACCACTAAGTGCAGCATCTTGGAGACTTGATGGTGTCCTTGACCTAATCAGACATCCGGCTGATCCTACTTTTTATAGGCTTACTGTCTTCAGTATGAATGTTGCTGATGCACCAACAAATCTTTCCTCAAGTGAGGGAGAACAGACCCAGCAGCGGCTGGCAGTCTCGCAATTGCCGCTCAGTGATGTCTGGGGAGATTCGGACTCCCTCTACAGACCTGTCAGTAGACTTGGTGTGTAATGAGTCTGGGTGGTGCTCTGTCTCCCCTTCTGTCTCGTCATCAGTGACCAGAGCCAACACCAAGTCACCCCGGCTGCAATGAGGCTTCATGTGGTTCACATGAAAGCCATGGTGCGATGACTCAGGCCTTGGTATCAATGATCTAGTTAACCTCGTTAATTTTCTCCACTACCTCATAAGACCCAGTCCCCTTATCAAGAAGGGCACTGGGATTGACTGGTTTCATGATCCAGACCAATTAGCCTGGTGTGTACTGGTCATGCCAGTGCTTTATGAGCTCCTAACTGATTTTCAGGTTCTGGGTACACCGTTCCTTACCCTTGTCCATACTGGATCTGAAGTAAAGTGCATAGTCTACTATGTCATGTGAAGGAGTACAAGGATTGCCCGCTCATCTTTCCAGAACCAGATGTAGAGGGCCACTAATTGGATAGCCAAATAGGAGCATGAAGGAACTGAACACTGCACAGTTCTGTCGCACCTCCCAGTAGGAGAACAGAAAGCATGGTAGGCGAATATCCCACTTTCTCCTGACAACTCTTCCAAGCCACCTATCCTAAATTGGCACATGTCAGTAATATTCTCATGCAGTTCTGGCTTTTAGGATCCCATCAGATTGCATTGTGGTTCTTTTATTCCTGAGTTTCTGGTAGGAAAATGAAACGGAATGGTGTGAACTAAGCTGTTAGTGCTTGCAAAACATCTCATCCCTTACCCAGGACAAAAGACGCTTCTCCAGACTGGGAGTGGAGGGGGACTAGATCTCTTTTCTCTTCTAGGTCCTCCCTCTGCAACAGTCTTCCTACCTCTCTCAAACTTGAGCAGGACTACCTCCGGTTCCAGAAGCAACTGAAGATCTTCCTTTTCACTTCCTTTTCACTTCCACTTTCTTTCTCCCTCGCTGATGTCCCTGACTGCTCCTCACACTGATCACATGGCCACCCACTGAACTTCAGGCCCACGCTCCTTCATGCCCAGTTGCCCTTGCACTGCCTTCGGGCCTCCCTTGCACTTACGGGTCTGACAAGTCATGCATTGCCATCACCCACTTAACACCTACCCTTACATATTTAGGGCAGATTGGCTCTTCCTGTGATGTCCTTCTAGTTCCTTCAAAGGTTGTCCTTTCGGATTAAACCCCCTCCACCAACCATGGAAAAAATCTAGACGGTTGTACCCATGCACAGAATAGTACTATTACACTTGCCAAATGACAATACAGACAACTTTGCATGCTGGTGTAAAACTAGAGATCCAATAGGAAACTTTTACAATCTGAGGCCTGCAAAGCTGCAAACTTTGGTAAAGTGGGTAAGCCTGTCCCTGAGTCTGGAATTTCTGAATGCAATCTGCGTTCTTGGGCAAATGAATCTACCCAGAATGGTCTTATTGTTTTCGCTGCCAAAATTCTGATCCCTGTAAAGTGATCCTGTTAAGTGTACACTACTCGAATGAGTCACTCATGCGTACATGGTTTAACAGTGCTGGCTGAATCATATAGAGAAATAATATTGATAACTTATATAGAACAAACCACCGGCGGCATTGCCGCTTGACTTGCTCATTGCTCCGTCACTTGTAAGCTATTTTTCTCTGTTAACCAGAAAGTGGCACAAATGATCTTACTAGTTTTTGTACCATACTCGGCTGCAATGTGCATGGTCTCATGGGGGGTTGTGAGCCCTAAAGCGAGGCACCTCGGCTCGATTAGTAGCTATAGAGGGAAAATACAAGATATTGTTGTGGCTGTCTTTGTGTGCATGTGTGGTTCTACACAGTTTCTGTCGAGAGAACTTGAAGTAACTTTTATCTAGAGGGGAGCCTCATGTGACCGGATTGTGAGGGTTCATTGGTTCCAACTGTGTTGCTGGTAAAGATGCAAAGGTGGAAGTGTTTGCGTGCAGGGTGGTTGTGGGTATCTGAGTCTGTATACGTATTAAGGGGGAAAGTAGAATTTGGGCATGTCAATGAAATGATCCAGCCATGGCGGCCCCAAATGCATCTTTTCTGGAAAGGCTGACCTGCACTTTTGATGTACAACGTCCTTTGGTTTTTTATAGGAGTGTACCCCTTCCCCACAGACACACTCCAGTTTGAACGTTCTTTTCCTACCTTAGTGGATCGATGCCAACCCATGCTTTTCACTAGTGATTTTCATTTTTCATTCTCACTTCCCAATTGCAAGTCGTAGTTTAAGGACGCTTTTTTTCGTATTTGTTTATTTATTTCCCTCCCTTCATTTCGTTTTTGTTACATAATGTCACTTTAGGTATACTAGAGAGCTATGTTGAGCTATGTCATATTATAATATGTCATGTTTTGCTAATAGGTTTCACATTAATGTCATGCTGCTTCACAGGAGGCCAACAGGTGCTTTGAAGAAGACAGAAGATAGCAGGTAGCACTCAACAAAACCCCAAAAGAAATACAAGATACAGGTGAATGAGGCCGAGTTTATGAAATGGGTCATCATTCCAAAGGAAACCTGAAAATGTACACATACTCCTCTTTCCTGTTGGCCCGGCAATTCCCACGTTGCCTTCTTTAATCAGGACAAAGTAACTGCAGCCCAAATTGAGAAGGGTAGACAAGGCTGTATAATGCGCATCAACTCCCAGAAGAGCCCGACTTCCTTCCTAACAAGCCCCAAGAACCTCTAAGAAGCCCAGTCCAGTCCAGGGCTTTGCTCTCAGAGGAGTCAGAGTACAGAACCCATGCTCATTTAAAAATCCGAAGTTCCTCACTTCTTTCCTATCCATTGAACCTGCTCATTTGCAGACAACAGTGTAAGCAGAAGGATGTTTGCACTCCTGTTCCCTTGCATATGGTTTCAAAACACCTGTGCCGACAAAGACACCCTGGCGCTGTTGAAAGCATAAAAGCCTGACCGCCCTGAGGCAAAGACATACATCAGAATATTTACAGAAGGACAGACACCTATTCCCAACTCCCCTGTGTGTCACCATTCACTTTTGCCTTTCACAGCATGATCTTGACTTGCTAACTCCTGTCCAATAGGTATAGGGCGATTTTACCGTAAAAAAGTGGTCGCAATGACCAAAAGTTCTAAAAATGCTACCACCAAAGGTTCGAACACCAAAAGTTCGAAACTTTGGTGGTAGCATTGTAAAAAAAAAAAAACGGGGACTGCTGGGTTGTCCTCTGCATCGCCCCACTCAGTACACTTCATGGTATAGTGAGCAGGGGCTGCGGGGGTACACCTCCCGCAGCCTTCCGTTTACAAAAAAAAGGGGTCTCGCCCGCATCGCCCCGCTCACTATACTTTATGGTATTGTTTATGTTGGGGGTGTGGGTGGGGGTGTGCTGAGGGTGTGGGTGGGGCAGGTGTTATCGGTGTGTTGTGTGTATGTATATGTGTTCGCATGAGAAAGGTGCAAACCTTTGGTAGTTCGCACCTTTCTCATGCAAACGTTTTGCCCGCGGTGGTTTCAGCCGTGGGCAAATCACTTAGATTCGTCCAATAGGCTTGGCAGCCCCAGAATATTACTATCCTGCAGTTTGCTTGTGTGAGAAATTAAACTGATTCCTATCTGTGAAAGGTGCATTAGCGCACATATCAAGCCCAGCCATCACACAGTCACACCCTACTTTTATCAAAACCTATTTATTTCTGTGAAACTGCCATCACACGAACGCTCTCTTCTCCTTCTGACACTTTAGAAATGACCAGACAAATGTTGTGCAGGCCTGATCTACGATCTACTTTGGCTGGAGTGTCAAAAACACTATCTCTCTGCCTATAACTTGCTAATGTCTACCTGTTTCTCCCCACCACTTACCTGTTCCTCTTTTTCTTCAGCCGCAGACCAGGGCTTGGAGACAATAGTATGACTTCCGGAAATCCCCAACATTTTGAAAGAGAATAATTCAATGCACATAGCTGCAATGCAAATCACCCATAGTTGGTCGTTTCGCATTTTAAGAATGCTTCCTTTGGGCTTTTGAGAGAGCAATTAATGGGCCACGTATGTCTACTTCACCTAGAGCAGAAGTGGACAGACTCAGTTTGTTCTTTGTGTGATGACATAAAGGAGGCAGACTTCTCTTCGGTGGCTTAGCACAGCCTGGATAGGGATTTTAGGGTATAATTCCTCAATATGGATGGGTGCATATTTCTAACAATACTCTAATGTAACGTAACTCTCAAGAAAGGAACACCACTTTTCTCACATCATCTAACAGTGATTGGTAAACGGCAGCCATCCTCAAGTTGCCAGGCAGAGAGGTTGGTTGGTGGATTAAGATTGCTCCTCCTTCCCCACTCTTGTCTCTGTTTGTGATCGCTATATACGCTTTTGCATGGCTCCCCCAAATGAACCTCCTCATTTACCGGGAGGGGCATTTCAAAACCTTATCCAGTGAAGCAGCTTCCAAACTTCAAGGGCATACTCAAGTTCATGTCAAGTCCATCACAGAACCATGTGCTCATTCGAGTACCACAACATTACTATTGTCCTCACAAAAAAATCACCTGGCCTCATAGGCATGTTTTACCCTCTTTCTTTCTGTTCAAAATTCATTGGATCTCCAACGATTACACACTGACCCCTACTACCACAATCATACACCCTCCCCTTTGACCCTCTTGTACCTTTTCATGTGTTTCTTTGTTCCTATCCCACTCTTATAAGAAGTAAACAGTATACAGTCTTTTCATCGAAAAAAGATTCAATCGAAATGTATTCATTGAAATTATTTTTTCATTGAAATGCATGTTAATTGAATTTTTTTTCACTGAATTTCCAACTCAAACATACCTTAAAAATAGATGTATGGATGTTTGGGTTGGAAATTTAATCGGTAGAGAAAGGGGTTCAGTTTTGAAAACAGGGGTTTGGGTGTGGTTGGGGGAGACCACCAATAAAAAATAAACACTACACAAGTTAGAGGGAGCTGTCCAGTGCTGAAATACATTGTAACTGTATTGAATATATTTCAGCACTGGACAGCTACATCTGACTTGTGTAGTGTTAGCAAGCAATTTCAGAACTGGGGACCATTATTTTATTTTATTGAGGGGTTCATTACAAAATAAAATAAAAGTGGCAAGTGCACTCGCTGACACTACACAAGTAAGAGGGAGCTGCCATTGCTGAAATACATTACAACTGTATTTAATAGATTTCAGCACTGGACAGCTCCCTGTAACTTTATGACATTATGCCTGTTTTAGCGAATTGCAATTCAAAAAAAGTAAGGTGTTTATTTAACGAAACTCAATTCGATGAAATGGTTTCGATGTATAAACACTTTACACTTTATGTACGGCAATTCGATGAAACATCTTTCAATGGAAACAATTTGATGGAACTAATCCTCGATAGAAAAATGTCGATGGAAAGACAAGTAACTGAAGTAAACTAGTTGACTGAACTCACCATAACATTGGTATACATACAACAAACCTCCTGACAAAGTTTGGTCAAATGGTGACCAATTATGAATTAAGTTAACAATTATAATTGTTCCAATGAAAATTATGTTTTTCTCTTTCTCTCAGAACTTAAGACATGTGTTCCTATAGACAGCCTGCAACCTTGCAGTCATTTTGTACAAGTTGTATATGTCAACAATTAGAATTTTATTTTCTTATTCTACAAATAGCCGACACGTGTTTCGGCCCATGGTCCTTCTCAAGGCTGTTTTCCTCATACAGTATCAAGTCCACCAACTATTGTTGTTTGTAGTATTCCACTGTATATATCATTCATTATGATCCAAGATGAGTAAATGAGTAAATGAACAATGTCATTTTCGGAATCATCCCTTGGTGACCCACGCGTCTATCTTACTCCTGTTTCGATTATTCTCTCTCCCTTTTCTCCCTTTTCCCCTTTCCTTTCCACCACAGACCAGAGTTTGGTTCACCCCCAGTGGGAGCACAATATTTTTTTTTTTTTTTTATTTTTTTATTGGTTATATTACAAACCTTTAAAAAGAAAGAAGCAAGAGGAAAGGAAAGAAGACAAAACCAAGCTATGCTTTCTACATTCATCACAAATCGATACCGGTCCTCCTCCCATCTTCTGGTTCCCATAACTTGTGCTAGATGCGGATCTCAGGATCTCACAACGAGCGGGACCACCGGGCTATCGTGTAAACGTTCCTTTATAGCACGAAGGAAGGAAATCAAAGCATATAACAACGCTCTGTTTGCTCCATCAAACATAGCTTTCCACCAGTCATCACGAGTGAGGCACTGAGAGTTCATTATTAGAGGGTTGAAAATGTTAATTCTCTCAGACTCAAACTCGGAGCACGTTATGATAAGGTGTTTAAGTGATTCCTTTGTGTTAGAACAGAATCGACACACAAGGTCCGAGTCCGCAGATTGGGACCAGTAGCAAAGACGTTCTTTAGTTGGCATAGCGTTCAGCCTAAACTGAAGGTAGGCGGCCCGGGCCCACTGGTCCGGGAAGCAAGCTAGATATGGAGCTACGTTTCCGTAAGCTCTTGCTTCGGCCGGTACTTCACGCATCGATTTAGATTTAGCTCTTTTGTCGCAAGTCTGGATCCAGTCATTTCGCCAAAGTTTCAGTTTTGCGGCATCTGGATTTTCGAGCAGCAATTGCATCGAAATGTCATAGAAACTGAGTACATCATAACATGTCTTATTCCATTGGAATGCAATTGTGGGTGCTTTGGCGAACTGTAGGCTGTGAAGAATCTTCATCTGAGGCAAAACGGTGTTAAGGTTTACTTTCCTGAAGATGCTTAGAAGATTCCAAGCGACCCTCGCTTGCATCGATATATAGCCAAGTTCATATCTAATGCAAACAGTGGAGGTGCCTTTGGGTAGGTGGAGAACCCTGGTCCAGAAGATGTTTTCTAGGGAATTCCACATTTCAAACCCACATCCAAAGGCATTTTCGCCAGCATAAATTAGAGAAGGTACCACCTTCTGCTGAAAGAAGGTTAACGTCGGTCTTAAGGTAAATTTCCCAAATTTTTTGTTGATTATGGCTGCTTGGCACGCCAATTGACGGCATTTGTTCTTCACGGAGTCCACCCAGGGAGCGTCATTTCTACTGGCACTTAGTTGCATTCCTAAGTATCTGGTGTTAAGAACGCGTCCGATGGGTTCTTTGTTCACGTACCAGTTGAATTTTTGCCGGTTTAAATTGGAACCTTGCATTCTTTCAAGGACCATTATTTCGCATTTCCCTCTATTGATAACTAACCCGTTATCTGTTAGGTATTTTTCCACGGCATTTAATTTGCGCTGTAAACCTATGGGGGTTGAGTCTATCAAAATGATATCATCTGCATAGACTAAATAGTCCACATGGGAGCCATGGAGTTTTGGCGGGAACGTGCGTAGGCCACTAAATACGTCCTTGATGTCGGATATGAACAAATTAAATATGGTTGCTGCAAGCGGGCAGCCTTGTTTGACACCTCGGGAGGTGTTGATGGGTACAGATAGATTGCCTTTTTGATCTAGGCGGACTCTGATGGTCGTGTTCGTATGGAGTTCATGAATAGCGGCCAGCAGACTTGCAGGGCAATTCCATTTGGTCAGTTTAGTCCAGAGTAGATCTCTGTTAATACTGTCGAACGCCTGAGACAAGTCTACCAAGGCGAGATAGATCTTGGCATTGGAGCGCAAGGCTTCCATTTTCAGTAGGTTTAGTATTAATAGGTTAATGCCCCAGCCCAAGCCTTTGACGAATCCCGTTTGTCTAGGGTCCATCTGATTGCATTTTGTTGACCACTCAGTCAGTTTTTGTTGAAGGAGAGTGGCATACACCTTGCCCAGTACGTCAAGAAGTGCAATGGGTCTGTAGTTCTTAGGATTCCAACGGTCGCCTTTTTTAAAGATAGGTATGATCACTGCTGATTTCCAAGACAGAGGGGTCTTGCGGTTGTTGACGATTCTTTTGAACAGTAGCTCACAAAAGGTAGTCCATAGTTCAGGTTGGAGCTTGAGCGTAAAGTTTGTTAAGCCATCAGGACCGGGGGCTCTAGAGTTGTGTAAATTCCTAATGACTCTCAATATTTCCTCATAATCAAAGGTCAAGTCCCAAAGTGGCAGCGCTGGTGGGCTCCAATCAGCGACCTCATTATTGTTACAAAAGAGGTTGGTATAAAAAGATACCCACTCAGACTCAGAGACCAGGTTTGCCTGGAGAGCATGTTGAGGAGCAAAGTTGTCCTTTATCAGTCTCCAATAATCAGCAGCGTTAGAGCTCTTCATTTTTGATAGCATCAACTCCGCATCATTCTGTAGCATAATAGATTCATGGGACTTAAGCCAGTTCTTATAGCTTTGTTTGAAATTTTTTATAAGCCCATTTGCAGCACTAGATGTTTGTTTGTGGGTCGATCTTATCTGCCAACGTAGGAGACGTTTCCGTTGTTGCACTTCAAGATCAAATTTATGTTTTGGAAAAAAAAGACTATTGACCATGTGATTTTTGCGTTCTTGATATTGTGTTAGGAGGTGGCTGTATTCCGTGAGTTCGGAAATCTGGAGACCTTTCAAGATATTACCTGTCTCAGTGTGGTCTAGTTTTAGGCGAATCCTACCGACTCCTGTTCGAGTTGGAAAGGCCCAGCGATCTTGAGGTCTTATGTCAGTTGCCGCAAATGACAGTACCACCATCTCGTGATCGCTGTGTTGCATTGATCGGACGGACAGTCTGGATGTTTTCGTATGAATCCCACTGGAGACAATGATGTAATCCAAGGTTGAATTTAGGTCGCCTCTTCTCCACGTGGGGGCAGCAGGAATATCGCCTACCGTTTGACCATTCAATATCATCAAGTCGCGTAGTTCCATTTCCAGAGACCATTGAGTTGCCAATTGAGATTCTAAATTGTTGACAGTCTTCTTGTGACCTGGTGTGTCCTGATGGTCAAGACAATCGATATTAAGGTCTCCACAGACTATTAAGTTAATTAGGGGGCAGGCTTCAATCTGCTCGTCCAACGCCTTGGTGACTTCATCTATGAAGTTTGTAGTTCCACTGGCCGCGTGGTTCCAGTACAGATTAAAGATGCAGATGTTAGTTGTCGCATCAGCAGCCATGCTGCCCACCCCGACCGTGGTCACTTGAATAAATGGAGAAATAACAATTGAGTTTAGGATCCGAAGACCTGAATTAATCCTAACGGCTACCAGAAGGCCTGACATTGGTCTTCCTCTAGCCTGTTTGAAGGCTGGAATATAGGCAATTTCAAATCCTTCCAGAATGGGTTTTTCACGTAGCCATGTCTCCTGTAGGCAAATAAGGTCCAAGTCATCGGCCCAGGTGGTATTAAACAGATGAGTGAAGCCCCTTGTGTTCCATGATCCCAGAGTAAGGGCTTTGTTGCTGGAAGGGTGTTTGAGGACCTGGCGTTAGCGAGGCGTGATATTATTTAAAGATTCAGCAATCCACGCCCATTCCTTCTCTTGACCCCTCGACAGCATATCAGACCCTTGCAAAACTTCAGTATGATGTGTTTGACTGGCACCTGAGATTGTAATCTTGATGTTTTTTAAGCTAGATGTCTCGTTCACGGACTTGCTGGTATTCTGTGCCGGAGGGAAGGGTGTTAAGTGCGTAACTTCAGTGACCCTCTCACAAGAGCGATCAGATGGGTTATTGTGGTCTCTTCCGACCTCCAGCAAGATCGCAGCTTTATTCAGAGCTTCTTCTGGAATCCGTGTAGGGGCTAGGGAAATGTCAAAGCCCAGCGACATTAAAACTGGTCCGGCTTGGAGCAGTGTATCAGCTATCAATTTGGACTGGACATGTAGAATAACTGCATCATTTTTGCTTTCTTCAAGAAATTCTACAATTTTTAGATCACCAGATTCTATTGCTCGCAGGCTCGGTACTAGATGACAAAGCCATAACACATTATGGCGATTCATTATCAAGTCATCAGCAGAGTCGATACGTTCTAGAAGTACTTGGTGGTAAGTAGGCTCATTCTTCCAATATTTGTTCTTGAGGGATTCGTTTGTTGTTTGCTTACTCAATGATAAGTTTCTTTGCGACCCCCCAGTAGCCTTGGGTTTCAGCAACTTAGGCAGGATACCCCTAGAATTAGAGCCAGATGAGACATTTTTAGCAGCTACCGAGGATGACAGGTTGACACAAGGAGCAGAGGGAACTAGTGACTCAGGATCTTCCATCTTGGATTGGCCAGTGTTGCGTGGGTCACACGTTTTACGGCGTTTCTCCTCTAAAGTCATGAAGGGTTGCGACCAGGTGTCCGTGTCGTCTATGGGAGTTGTGGATTGACCAATTTTTTCACCTAGGGATACAATTCTGGAGGACTTCGAGGCTGGCGCTTGTGGATGAGTGAGATTATGTCCAGATGGATTTACTCCAGTGTCAGGCTGGTTAGTCATGTGAGGACAAGCAGCACTCAAAAGACCGGTTGAATTGCCAGGCTGCTTGTGTACATTGAGGGGGCTCGTCGGTAGAGTGTCAAACTCAGCAGCCTTCTCCACGTCCTCAGCAAAATCCTCTTCGTATACAGACATGTTTAGCAGGTCCTCAGATGTGCCACATAAATTGATTGTAGGATCTGCGATCAGGTCCAGATTGTTAGATGCAGCATTTAACGGAGGGTCTGATGCACCCTTTGTTTCTTTTGAGATTGTTTTATTAACAATTACATTCACCGTTTTTAAGTTACGCAAAAATTTCCTGGAATGATTTCCTCGGTTCCTTTTTTTTGTTAGTATGTTTTTTGATTTTTTGGCTTCGTTGCCTCCACAGTTTCCAGTTTTTGGACCTGTAATGGGGCCGTTCGTGGGGTGCTTAAAGATGTCATAGACTTCAACAGCGGCGTCATTTCCGTGATTTTGTACAATATTGGACCCCTCTTTAGTAGAATCAGGAGCAAGATTTTGATTGGAGGAGGCAGCCAATTGAAAGTCCAGAGGAGGCAAGGTCGCTGCGGCTTGAATTTCCACAATAATGGCCTGAGCATTGGTCAATTGAGGAGGAATTGGATCAATGGCAGAGGGAGCAAACTCGTCCGTTTGCGAATCTACAAAGCATGGAGCCGGCAGCGACAAATATAGATCCTGACCGGCTTCTTGCGGTGCTTTTTCATAACAGGCCAGCTTATTTAAACTTCGCTTTGATTCAATAGCAGTGGCCTCTGCTATTTGGGCACATGTGGCTAGTGGGATCCGAGCAGATGAACAGGCTACAGGTTTGTCTGGAGTCTGGGAGCACGGTAATCGTTTATCTTCAGGAATTCCAATATGGCCATGCTTACCGATTTTTTGTTGAAAAAGATGTAGAGCCTGTTTTGCCACTTCAGCCAATAATTTTCTATCCAAAAAAGCGTTTTTGTTACTGTCTATTAGTGCACCTAACGCCAATTCAGCCTGTTTGTCAGTGTGCAGAGAAGTATTTTTTAAGGTCGTCTGAGAGATCTCCAGTTCAGCGATCTTTGTATTCATGCTAGAGATTAAGGCTGTTAGGTCTTTCAAGTTGTCATTAATGTGTTCGTACATTTTCAAATATGGAGCCAAAGCAAGAGTAGTAGATGACATAATAATCGTCTGAATTTCTTGTATGGTTGGTAAGGGGCGATCGTTTCCAGAGCTGACCGTTGGGAGGCATGTGGATCGCCTTTTATTCAACGGAAGGCGTCTGATTTTTGGAAAAGGACGCTCCATAAATGATGAGTCCGATAAAGATGAATCTGACGTAGCGTCGGAATGGGAACCCATGATTGAAGAGCAATTTTGCGAAATAGGGGAGTCAGCTCTTTTTGCTGAAATAAGTTTCTTCTGTGAGCACTTGATGTTCGGAGAGAGGCTCGAGCGTCTGTGTTTTCTTTGATTCACCTTGGTCATAGATACGCTCTGCGGAGGACTTTTATCCCACAGTACAGGAGGGGGCGCCTCGACTACAGAGATCGTGGATGCCCTGACATTGGCTGTAGCACCCGGCGTAAAGTTTTTTAATGCCGAGTTGTTCAATCTGTTTTTATTCAAATGTTTGAGGTCCATTAACAGCTTATTCACAACTTCCAAGGAATTTCTTCGATTGGTAGAGTCTTTTCCATGCTGGGCCGGCAACCTCTCTCGCTCAGCGGTTGTAAAAGAGCCACGGGAGAATGATTCCGGCTCCAGATTTTGCTCTGGTTTGTCCGCTTCGTTGAATGTAAAAGCTGTGTCAGGGAGATAAACATCAGGCATTGTGTTCTGTGGCGTCATAGGTGACGGTAACAGCTTTTCATGTGCACTGTAAAATCTTGTACGCGGAGAGCTGCTGCTTATTTCTTTTGGCATTAGAGCGCAAACTGCATCGCATGCACCTGGGCTCTTTGGAAGAGCCTGGTCGTCCGACGTTACGCCAGTAGACTTGCGAGGAGGCATTAGCACAGTGCCACAGACCTGTTGCGTTGTACTACTGTTATGAGGAGCAGCAAAGGATGGAAGTACAGCAGAGCCACATGTTGGGGCCGAGGTGATCATCACTTTCGGAGAAGTCTGAACTTCATATTGTTTATCACATTTATCAGATGGCTCATCATATTTACATTGACACGGGGAGTGGGATGGGGCGTCATGGAGGGTGTCCATTTGAAATGGACTAGGCTGCACAATAGTAGTGTCAGTAATATGCTGTCTTGTCGAAGACTCGACTACTGACTCAGGACACACACTCTCACTGGGCCCTCTCGAGTGGCCAGCATAAACCGGAGAGTCTGAATTTAGTTGCAAGATAGAAGACACACATGCACTTACTGTGGTTTCCTTGTTGTAATGTCGCTCCGCTTCCTTCGTCAACTGTATGCCTTCAGCAGCATCAGGCGGTGGGACAGGTATGCGAGACGGTTCCGAGGAGTCCGCCGAGAGCCATGAGCGTTCGGAGTCGTTACAGGCAGACTCACGCGCACGCTTCCTTTGAGCTCGAGTCTTTATGGCAGCACTCGTAGATTTACCTATCGCCGAGGGCATTGTAGCGTTGGTGCGCATTGTATCCTCGGCTGCAAGATGGTATGTGCGGGGAGCAGGGGAGGCCACAGGGAGAAAGAAGAGGGATTCAACCGGATTCCGTTGACTTTCGTGAGGCGGCCCCAGCGCGCCAAACAGCCGCACAACAGCCAGTAGACTTTACTCCACCGGGCTTAACTCCGCAAGGGTAGACTGGCCCGATTTTGTGGGGAGGGAATGTCACGTGAGCAGTCACGTGACTTGCACTGAGCTCCGCCCCCTCCTGGGAGCGAGTGTTTGCTGTGCGCGAGTTCAAGGGAACTCCCAGCGCTAATTTCCGGGGCACAAAGTAAAGCGTTCGTTTTCCAACTGAAGCTACTTCTCTATGCTGGAGCACAATATTACCCTCTGTAGACTCTCTAACATAACATAAAGTGACATTTGAATTATCTTATCCAGTGTAGCCCTGTAGACAGCGTTGTAGTAGTGCACCTGAGACCAGAGTTAATATTGGGAGAGTACCCTAAAATGGGTGCAGATACCTTTGGGAGAAGATAGAGGGCAGCACTGAATACAAATATGGGTGCAGTGTGCACTCCCGATTCTGAACTGTGCCACAAGCGTACATTTGGCGTTTGACATGTGCACAGAGACCCCGCTGCATACCCAGGACTGTGCCCAATCCTGGACACAGGATACCACAGTGACATTGCTGCTCACATACTGAGTCCACTTTGTGAATCGAGACCAGACGATTTTAAGCATATCCTTCAGAGCTATGGCCGGTCATAGTCAAACGCCACATATTTCTGAAAGTCTTTTTTTGTAACTTTCATTGATTTCTAAGAAAACGATGCCCGCTGGCTACAGACATGGGGGCCTCTGAAGCGATGTATTCGAATCAACTCGTGTAAGAGTTACAAGGAAAACTGCTCTGGGATAATAGAAAAAAAAACAAAGAAAGAACAAAAATTGTTTTAGAAATGAGTAATGACGCAGTTATCTCCATTAAATCACTGTGTGTAACATGGAACTGACAGCGTGAACTTTAAAATGTGTCTTTAAGTCACATTTGAAAAGTACTTATTGTACCATTTTTTCTAAAATTGCGTGACTCAGCCGCAACATAAAACTATTCAAAAAGCGGCATAAGCAGTCCTGGAAGTCTTTATCAAATGGGAGGAAAACCTCTGTTGAACAGTTTTTGTCGCAATCTGAAAAATGGTCACTTTGAAGTGGGAACCGGGAGTTAATAATAGGTATAATTTAGCCTTAACTCCATTTTACAATGAATGCAATTATCTCGTCTAACATTTTTTTATATATAAAGGTCAGCAAATGGTCATGTACTTTTTGAAATGCACGATGTACTATAATTACTGCTGCTCGAACACCTCCATTTTCCTTTTGTTTGATTATATTTTAAGCGCCAAACATGTCCCCTTGTGGTCACTGTAGGCCACTTTGAAGTAACGTGATTGTCAGGGTAATTCATGGAATTTCGCACAAAAGTGTCGCACGCGGCTGGCGCACAGCGTGCCCGTGCGAATGTCTGCGCCAGCCGCGTGCGCTAAAATCGATTTCCGCGCACAGCGTATTCATGGATTTTCGCATCCAAAACCAGCCGTGGCCCAGCGTGGCACAGCGACCCTGCAGCAGCGCCAGTTACGCCCCCAAGAACGCCCTGGCGCAAGGAAAAGCTTTCAAAATCCCCAAATAATCGCAAAGGGCTGCGCTAACCCTGGACCAGTTCACAGGGCTGGCAAACGCCAAGCGGGGAACGTGTACTTCAGTGGTTCGCGAGAAGTTCCACCCGCGATTGTCCTGTGTACGTGTATTTCAGGGGTGCGTGGGAAGTATAACACGCAAAAGCAGCAGGGTACGTGTATTTCAGGGGTGCGCGGGAAGTATCACACGCGATTCCATCAGGGTACGTGTATTCCAGGGTGCGCGGGAAGTATCACACGCAAAAACAGCAGGGTACGTGTCTTCCAGGGGTGCACGGGAAGTATCACACGCAAAAGCAGCAGGGTACGTGTATTCCAGGGGTGCACGGGAAGTATCACACGCAAAAGCAGCAGGGTACGTGTATTTCAGGGGTGCGCGGGAAGTATCACACGCAAAATCAGCAGGGTACGTGTATTTCAGGGGTGCGCGGGAAGTATCACACGCGATTCCATCAGGGTACGTGTATTCCAGGGGTGCGCGGGAAGTATCACACGCAAAAGCAGCAGGGTACGTGTATTTCAGGGGTGCGCAGGAAGTATCACACGCGATTCCATCAGGGTACGTGTATTACAGGGGTGCGCGGGGAGCACCACACGTGAATTGCACGTGTGGGTCCTCCCAGGTGTTCCCTCTACACCCTCCACGGCCCCTGCAGATGGCCCACACCACAGGGGCCTACCCTGCACATGTCCTGCAGGCACCCCATCCACCATGGCCATGCCCCCCAGCCAACCCACATGTCACCTTGCACTACTGCCCACCAACGCATGTCCCCGTGCACCCCCAGCCACCAGGGGCAGCCTCCACCAGGCCCCCACTCATGTCTCCCACCACCCCCACCCCCCAGCCACCAGGGGCAGCCTCCATCAGGCCCCCACTCATGTCCCCTATCACCCCCACCCCCCAGCAGTGCAGGGGCAGCCTCCACCAGGCCCCCACTCATGTCCCCTATCACCCCACCCCCCAGCCACCAGGGGCAGCCTCCACCAGGCCCCCACTCATGTCTCCTATCACCCCCACCCCCCAGCAGTGCAGGTGCGGCCTCCACCAGGCCCCCACTCATGTCTTCCACCACCCCCACCCCCCAGCCAGCAGGGGCAGCATCCACCGGGCCCCCACTCATGTCCCCTATCACCCCCACCCCCCAGCAGTGCAGGGGCAGCCTCCACCAGGCCGCCACTCATGTCTCCCATCACACCCACCCCCCAGGCAGTGCAGGGGCAGCCTCCACCAGGCCCCCACTCATGTCTCCCACCACCCCCACCCCCCAGCCACCAGGAGCAGCCTCCACCAGGCCCCCACTCATGCCCAACTCATGTCTCCCATCACCCCCACCCCACAGCAGTGCAGGGGCTGCCTCCACCAGGCCCCCACTCATGTCTCCCACCACCCCCACCCCCCAGCAGTGCAGGGGCAGCCTCCACCAGGCCCCCACTCATGTCCCCTATCACCCCCACCCCCCAGCCTCCAGGGGCAGCCTCCACCAGGCCCCCACTCATGTCCCCTATCACCCCCACCCCCCAGCAGTGCAGGGGCAGCCTCCACCAGGCCCCCACTCATGTCTCCCACCACCCCACCCCCCAGCCACCAGGGGCAGCCTCCACCAGGCCCCCACTCATGTCCCCTATCACCCCCACCCCCCAGCAGTGCAGGGGCAGCCTCCACCAGGCCCCTACTCATGTCTCCCACCACCCCCACCCCCCAGCCACCAGGGGCAGCCTCCACCAGGCCCCCACTCATGTCCAACTCATGTCTCCCTGCACCCCACCCCCCAGCAGTGCAGGGGCAGCCTCCACCAGGCCCCCACTCATGTCTCCCACCACCCCCACCCCCCAGCCACCAGGGGCAGCCTCCACCAGGCCCCCACTCATGTCCCCTATCGCCCCCACCCCCCAGCAGTGCAGGGGCAGCCTCCACCAGGCCCCCACTCATGTCTCCCACCACCCCCACCCCCCAGCAGTGCAGGGGCAGCCTCCACCAGGCCCCCACTCATGTCCCCTATGACCCCCTCCCCCCAGCCACCAGGGGCAGCCTCCACCAGGCCCCCACTCATGTCCCCTATCACCCCCACTTCCCAGCAGTGCAGAGGCAGCCTCCACCAGGCCCCCACTCATGTCTCCCACCACCCCCACCCCCCAGCCACCAGGGGCAGCCTCCACCAGGCCCCCACTCATGTCCCCTATCACCCCCACACCCCAGCAGTGCAGGGGCAGCCTCCACCAGGCCCCCACTCATGTCTCCCACCACCCCCACCCCCCAGCAGTGAAGGGGCAGCCTCCACCAGGCCCCCACTCATGTCCCCTATGACCCCCTACCCCCAGCCACCAGGGGCAGCCTCCACCAGGCCCCCATTCATGTCCCCTATCACCCCCACCCCCCAGCAGTGCAGGGGCAGCCTCCACCAGGCCCCCACTCATGTCTCCCACCACCCCCACCCCCCCAGCCACCAGGGGCAGCCTCCACCAGGCCCCCACTCATGTCCCCTATCACCCCCACACCCCAGCAGTGCAGGGGCAGCCTCCACCAGGCCCCCACTCATGTCTCCCACCACCCCCACCCCCCAGTTGTGCAGGGGCAGCCTCCACCAGGCCCCCACTCATGTCTCCCACCACCCCCACCCCCCAGCCACCAGGGGCAGCCTCCACCAGGCCCCCACTCATGTCCAACTCATGTCTCCCTGCACCCCCACACCCCAGCAGTGAAGGGGCAGCCTCCACCAGGCCCCCACTCATGTCTCCCACCACCCCCACCCCCCAGCAGTGCAGGGGCAGCCTCCACCAGGCCCCCATTCATGTCTCCCACCACCCCCACCCCCCAGCCACCAGGGGCAGCCTCCACCAGGCCCCCACTCATGTCCAACTCATGTCTCTCTGCACCCCCACCCCCCAGCAGTGCAGGGGAAGCCTCCACCAGGCCCCCACTCATGTCCCCTATCAACCCCACCCCCCCAGCAGTGCAGGGGCAGCCTCCACCAGGCCCCCACTCAAGTCTCCCACCACCCCCACCCCCCAGCCACCAGGGGCAGCCTCCACCAGGCCCCCACTCATGTCCCCTATCACCCCCACCCCCCAGCAGTGCAGGGGCAGCCTCCACCAGGCCCCCACTCATGTCTCCCACCCCCCAGCAGTGCAGGGGCAGCCTCCACCAGGCCCCCACTCATGTCTCCCACCACCACCACCCCCCAGCCACCAGGGGCAGCCTCCACCAGGCCCCCACTCATGTCCAACTCATGTCTCCCTGCACCCCCACCCCCCAGCAGTGCAGGGGCAGCCTCCACCAGGCCCCCAATCATGTCTCCCACCACCCCCACCCCCCAGCAGTGCAGGGGCAGCCTCCATCAGGCCCCCACTCATGTCGACCACCACCCCCACCCCGCAGCCACCAGGGGCAGCCTCCACCAGGCCACCACTCATGTCTCCCACCACCCCCACCCCCAGCTACCAGGGGCAGCCTCTACCAGGCCCCCACTCATGTCCCCTATCACCCCACCCCCCAGCAGTGCTGGGGCAGCCTCCACCAGGCCACCACAATCTAGATCCCTGGCCCTTATGGTCAGCCTCCAAATGCCAAACACCCACCCGAGTATTGCATCCACCCACTTAGAAATGGCAAAAACATGATAGAAACACAATTGCAAGTTTGCAAATGAACACATGTCCCTCACATACACCCAATGGGTGTCAGTGAATGTCAAAACCCATATCATGATATGCATGAAACCAATGAGATGATACTACACATTGAACTCTGAAGAAAAAATATGTATTAAACGCAACATAAATAGAATCAAAAATAAAGAAACAATAATTGAAATGTTTTAAAAATAAAACAGCAGGTACGTGAAATGATTCAAAACCACAAATCATAATGCAAACGAAAGGTGTCCAAAGTCACAGTCCACAAAAGTTAATCCAATGGAAAATCAAAATCGAAAACCATTGCTCCATGGGGAAATCATAAAAAAAATGAAAATCCAAAAGTCAACTATATACAGATAAACAATCCAGGGTCCATGATCCCAACCGAAGAAATGAAACCTATCTAATAACACTACCTAAAAAAATAAACTATATACAAAAATGTGGGCCATTGTCCAAAAGGTCCAAAAAAAATGCTAAACCAAAGGAAACCTAACACTAACTACAGAACTATTTACAAGGGCAGCGGGCTAGTCCGACGGCTCACTTCGGGATGTTCCAGGCCAGGGCATCATCGAACTCCTGCTCAATGTCCCGGAGGCGCTCCTCCTCCATGGCCCGAGGGTCCGGAGGGCCGTCCACATGTTCCCCCCAAACTCCCTGCGGATTGCCTCGAGGCACTCAGCACGCCTCAGGGCCCTCCGCATGGAGTTCTCCGCCCTGACAATCGTGAGCCGTGCCTCTTCTGCCCGCTGCCGCTCCGCATCTATGGCGTGGCCCAACCGCTGCCACACGGAAGACACTTCCCGTCCTGGGTCCTCCTGCCTTCCGGCCGATGCCTGCCCCTCCGATGTCGAAGGCCCCGAGCCATCATGGCTCCCACCACGTTGCTGCTGCTGCTGCGCCTCTGCCCGTGCACTGCCTCCTGCTGCCTGCACATCCTCCGCTGGGTGCGGTGCAGTCGTTGTTAGGCGGAAACCTGTGCAGTTCCCTCTGGGACCACTGCAAAAGATTTAGGACTACAGGTGTTTGGCAGTAAACCCACTTGGTAGCAGTCTGTACCACACAGATTCACTTGGTAGCTGTGGCTGAGCAGTCAGACCTCGCTCAAGAAGAGTTAGACAGTATGTGGAGTATACAACATAGGGCAATTCTTCACAGTAAGACAAGCAAACACGCAACAAGGCTTCAGTGTAAAGATATAAAGGTGTTTATTTATAACGACACATCTATAGAAAACACTCTGGCACTATTACGGCAAACACTTCAATTACAATTACTCTACAAAGAAAAAGATCAATCCCCCCTAACAATGGTTCGACAAGTCTAGGTTTTACCAGCATCAATTATTTGCAGACAGAGGTGTATGCTTCAACCTAGATGGCACTTAAGTATTCGTTAGGACGGGAGAGAAAAATAAGCAGGTTACGAAATCAACACGGTTCCAATACTTAACGGACAAATGCAAGGCAAGAAGACAAGAACCACGGTAGATCATAAAGTTCAGAGGCCAGGCCCACTCGGAGAGAGGCGAGGCGATATGTCCCAAAAAGTATCTTAGTGGAAATGCGTTCGAGTCTTTGTAGCAAATTCTTATCGGCAGATTGGACCAGTTCAGAACAACACGCTAGAGAAAGCTTGGCGGCGACCCTATGGAGAGGCGAGGATTAAAACACCTCACTCTATCCGGCAACAAGGGAAGCCAGGCGGACACAGTACCTTGATTGTGGAGAGACAGCTCCGGTGGGGGCAGTTGTTCCTGGTGGTGGGTGCACGTTCGGTCTTTGCCAAGAGAAGAGAGGATCTTGTCGTCGAAGGAAAGTTGAAGATCGTTGCACCACCAGGGAAGAGACCAGCCGCGGAGTGCTCCGTCACAAGGCACCACCTTTTGGTCGCGGTACAGGGGTAGTGGCTATCCGGTTGCCGAGGTGCTCTGCACGGGCAATTCAACCACTGCGTCCTGAGGCGAAGAAAAAGCAAAAGGGACTGGTTGTTCCCACCAGTCAGGGGAAGGGACTCTCCGGCAGGGAGATCTCCTCTGTCGTCGGGAAGTGGTGAGTCAGTTCAGCAGGGCTCCACCAGAGGTGTCGTTGTTGCAGGTCGGCTCAGCTTTACCCTTGTCGGATTCTTAGGTCCTGTGGCGACTTCTGAAGATCCAGTCCCAAAAGCCCAGCTTTTATGCAGAAAACCCCCATTCATTCAGCCTAGATGTCAATCAACACACGCTAAGTGGTGAGCGGGGAGGCTCACCACTTGGGCCAATCACACCAGAGTGCGACCGGAGTTGGCAAGGCAACTCGGTCCAGGGTGCCTAAACCCCCTCCCACACCCCTGTGGTAACCCAGACAGAATGGCACCACTTTGGAGAGTCTCTGTACAGAAGCCCGCCAAAAGTGGAACAAAGGGCTCGACCTTTGGTTTAGGAGTCACAGAGACGAACACAGACGCCATTTTAAAAACCGAGTTCTGGCAGAAAATACCATTCGATAGACTTATTTAAGATAAGTAGACCGGTGGTATGTTAGAGACTAACGAGAAAAAGTATCAATCTCTAACAATGGGAAGAATCCCATAGGGTTATATTCGGGGTCGAACAAAACAAGTAGTTTCCACTGCCACCAGCCAAAACTCGACGAGGGGGGACGGCACAGTGCCCCCTCGAATAACAGACCCAGGAGTAATCGAATTACCCCTACTAATACATCCACAATAGGATGGTTTGTACTAGTTCTGTTAGTAAATTTAGGTCTAGTAAAGCCAATGGTGACTTTACATGCCCGGGGAGACAGTAGTCAGTCCCCGGGTATGGAGTCTATGAGGGAGGCCCGCTAGGTCGCCCCAGTGTTACGGCACGGAGGGTGCGGTGTAACACACATAGCAAAACATATGAGACCCTATGGAGTAAAGGACCCCATAGCCCATAGAACACATTGACATTGAAAGGAATTACATACATTCATGTCCAAGAGCGGGAGAAAAAGAGTCTCACTCTTGGCAGGATGGAAAAAACAAACTCCAGAAATCCAGCAAAGCTGCTGGGGGATTCACTAGGTTAGGAAACTCGGCCTAAACAGAGAATTCTCCATAACACTCCCCCCCCCCCCAGACTAAGGGACAGGAGGATTTAATCCACTCCTGGATGAATCTCATACCTCTAGTCGATGACATACATCCTAGAGAGACCATCAGCCTTTTGGTGGTGACACCCTGACCTGTGCTCAATGGTGAAATCAAACCCTTGCAGGCAGATTGACCATCTCAATAGTTTTGGGTTTTCCCCTTTCATTTGCATTAACCATCTCAAGGGTTGGTGGTCAGTCTGAATGACAAAAGTAGAACCATACAAGTATGGCCTAAACTTCTTCAGAGCCCACACGATAGCAAAGCACTCTCTTTCGATTGTTGCCCACCTTGTTTCAGGATCCTTCAGCTTGCGGCTGATGAAGCAAACGGGGTGCTCCCTACCTTTCCCATCCAGTTGACTGAGTACGGCACCTATTCCTACATTTGAAGCATCTGTCTGCACAATGAAGTGTTGGTGGTAATCAGGAGCTCTGAGTACTGGGGCTTGGCAAAGAGCCTTTTTCAGGTTTTCAAAAGCCTGATTGCACTCCTCGTTCCATCTAACCTTTTTAGGGAATTTGGGCGAGGAGATGACATTCAGTGGAGAAGCTATGGTCCCATAGTTCTCTATGAAATTCCTGTAGTACCCAGTGAGGCCTAGGAAGGCTCTCACTTGGGTTTGAGTAGTAGGTGTTGTCCAATTTTGCACAGCTTCAATCTTACTGAGCAAAGGCCTTATTTCTCCACCTCCTACCTCATGTCCAAGATAGACTACCTTACTCTGTCCAATTTGGCATTTACTCGCCTTTATGGTCAGATTGGCTCGTCCAAGAGCCTGCAAAACATCTCTCAGGTGGGTTACATGTTCTTCCCAGGAATTGCTGAACACTGCAATGTCATCCAAGAATGCCATGCAGAAGTCTACCATCCCATTCAGAACCTGGTTTACCATCCGTTGAAACGTAGCAGGTGCATTCTTCAATCCGAAAGGCATTACCTTAAACTGGTATAAGCCAACGGGGGTAGAAAATGCAGTTTTCTCCTTGGCATGGTCTGTCAGGGCTATTTGCCAATAGCCTGACGTCAAGACAAATGTGCTGAGGAACTTGGCGGCGCCAAGTTTATCCACCAACTCATCTGTTCTTGGCAAAGGTGGGCATCAGTCTTGGTGACTGCATTAAGAGCTCTATAATCCATGCAGAATCTAAGTTCTTTAGATCCGGCCTTTGGTACTACCACAACTGGGCTAGACCATGGACTAGTAGAGGGCTCTATTACCCCGAGATCGAGCATCTTGCTGACCTCACCTTTGATGTGGGTTCGTACGTTTTCTGACATTCTGTATCCTCTGCTTTTGACCGGCAGACAGTCACCAGTGAGTATGTCGTGCTGGCCCCAAGGGGTCAAGCCTGGTGAAAGCGAGAACAGAGAGGCAAACTGATTCAACACAGATTTGCACACTTCTTGTTGCTCGTGTGTCAGATTGGAGGAGAGATTTACACCTTCAATTATTTCGTCTAAAGGTAAGCCTCTGAGGAGATCCGGAAGAGCTTCACTCTCTTCTTCTTCCTCGGATGATGCTAGAAGCAACGCTCCTACATCGGGTCTTGAGACATACGCTTTAAGTCGGTTGGTGTGAAAGACTGTCGGAGCCTCCTCGGGATTGCCCAAGTCCACCAGATAGTTGACCTCTCCGAGTTTACCCACAACTCTGAAGGGTCCCATCCACTTGTCTTGCAAGGCCCTCTGCCTTGTTGGGATCATAATGAGAACGAGCTGGTCTTGAGCGAACTCAACCATGTTAGCCTTTTGATCGTGCCAGTGCTTGACCAATGCTTGTCCAGCTTTCAAGTTATCGCTTGCTTCCGTCATCATGTGCAACATTCTCCTCCGGAGACCTATCACGTAGTCAGTCACTCTGACTGGCTTGGGGGAAGGAGCACTCTCCAACCCCTCCTTAATCAGGGCCAATGGACCTCTGACGGGATGACCATAGAGAAGCTCGAAGGGAGAGTAACCTACTCCTTCCTGAGGGACTTCTCTATAAGCAAAGAGAAGGCATGGCAGTAGAAGGTCCCACTTACGCTTAAGGGGTTCTTCTAAAGCACCTATCATGCTCTTCATGGTTCGGTTGAACCGTTCTACCAATCCATTGGTTTGTGGGTGGTAAGCTGTTGAGAACTTGTAAGTAACTCCACAGGTTTTCCACATGGCTTTCATGTAGTGGGACATAAAGTTTGACCCCCTGTCAGAGATTACTTCCTTAGGAAACCCGGCCCTAGTAAAAATACCAAGGAGGGCCTTAGCCACAGCCGGAGCTGTAACAGTCCTCATAGGAATTGCCTCAGGATACCTAGTAGCATGGTCTACTACAACAAGTATAAACCTGTTGCCTGAGGAGGTTGGAGGATCAAGGGGGCCAACAATGTCAATCCCTACTCTCTCAAATGGGACACACACAACTGGGAGAGGCACTAAAGGTGCCACATTCTTGGAGCCAACCTTACCAGAGGTCTGGCAGGTGTGGCAGCTCCTGCAGTGTTTTTCCACTTCGGCCCCCATCTTCGGCCAATAGAAGTAGAGAGAGAGCCTTTCCTTAGTCTTCTTGAAACTCAAGTGACCAGCCAAAGGAATCTCGTGGGCTAACTGCAAGAACTGTGGTCTGTTCTCTTGGGGTACTACAAGTCGTTTGTAGTCTCCAGGTGCAGACTCGGTCGGTTCACTGTAGAAGAGGCCATGTTCCCAGTGCAACCTGTATTTCCCAGGCTCTTGCCCTTCAGCCTGAGCTTCTGCCTGGTGGCGAAGACCTTCCAGAGTTGGACATTCTCTCTGTCCCTTACTGAAGTCTGCCCTGCTGGGTCCACCTTCTGCCAGTAAAGACTGCAGCTCAGGATGGTCAACAGGATCCAGATCTCCAATGAGTTCCTGGCCTTCCATTAGCTCTTCCTCAGAGTCTAATTCTACCACACAGGGTTGTACCTCCCTCTCAGCCTCAGCCGGAGTTGGAGTTACAGGTGTAACTTTGGACAACCGCGGGGAAGTCCGTGTTGGCTGCACTGTAATGCCGGCTGCTGGTTTCGGGGTAGAAGTCTTAGGTTTCCCTTTCGCTTCTGTTTTCTTCGAGACAGCGGCCGATTATTCCAGTGGAGCAGGAGTGATTTCTTTCTTCATCATCTCCTGGAGTGTACCGCGCATGGTCCTCTCTCTTGCGGGTCTGGTTAGCTCCTGTAACCGTTTACTAGGAGGTCTGGGAGTATGCGATACAACTCCGAGAGTTTTCAAATCGTTACCCAACAGTACGCATCCTGGTACCTCACTCTGTATGCTGACAGGTATCTTCACAGTCATGTCGTTACACTGGATGAGGATTGGTAATTCGGGAAGCGTCTGCACAGGCCCTCCAGCTAACTTGGTGAGGCATTTGGGTGCCTTAGCAACATCCTCAGCCTGAAAAAAATGAATTATCCGCCACAGTTATGCTGGCCCCAGTGTCCCTAATGGCAGGAGTCTCCTGACCATTCACTTGGACACTGTCCTTATAATACTCTTTAGTATTATCGGGGATAGAATTATAGACATCTAAATTCCGCTGTTCCCACAACCCCAGAGATACTAAAGAAACGCTGGCTGAGACTCCAATGGGTTCGTCAGCTAGCAGTAGAAAGTTTCCACTTGCCATTTGGACTTCCTCCTCTGGAGCGAAGGCTAAGGAGACAAGCTGGACCCCTGAAGGTTTACCCTTACATCTGGGATCTCCTTTCACGTGGTCAGTCGAGCCACAAACAAAGCATTTACCGAATGCTTTCTGGAATGGTGGCTTGTTCTGGCCTCCTTCCGGTTTGGCACCAGAAGACACACTATTCTGCTGTGGTTTTCCTTGTGGCTTACCCTTCTGGTTTTGTTTGGGGCCCTCTTTGGAATTTGAGTTATTAGAATTCTCTTTTGAGTCTTTTTTAGGCTGTTTTCCCTCATCCTTTTTCTGAGTTGCCCCAGAATCCTTATGGGTAGCCCTGTTGGCAACCCATAAGTCAGCACCCTTAGCTAGCCTCCGGGAATCCAATTCCTTCGAATCAGCCAAGTGCTGTCTGAGCTCAGGAGAACAGGCATCATAAATAGACTCCAACATAAAAAGATTCTTCATACCCTCATAAGTGTTCACTTTGTAACCCTTAATGCATCCCTCTAAGTTTTTCAACCCTTCACTCACCCAGGTAGCCCAAGGGGTACCGTCATGCTTTTTTAGGGTTCTAAACCTCTTAAGATACTGGGAAGGGGTCTTCCCAAATCTAGCTATCAAAGCTAGTTTCACACTTTCGTAATCCGTCTTATCCGCCTCCCCCAATTCCATTACCACATCAGTCGCAACAGGAGGGAGCCTAGAGAACAACCAGGGAAGTAAATCGTTCCCGGTGATGTCCTGGAGCCCATGATTGTATTTAAACAGTTTTAACCAATCCAACACATCCAATCTCGGTTCATACATACCCACTAATTCCTTCGGCATCCGGGGTCTTTTGGGACTGGAGCTCCTAGAGGAACCAGAGGAGAGAGAAGCATTTTCCATAGACAACTTTTTCATCTCTAACTCGTGATTAAGTTCTATTTCCCTGAGTCTTAACTCAGCTTGCTTCTGCTCAGCCTGGGCATTCATCCGTCTGAACTCGAGCTCTTGGTTTCGTTCAGATTGAGCCAAGAACCGTTTGTATTCTAATTCGAGCTTCATTTTTTCGAGTTCAAAATAAGCAGGGTTACATGTGGGACCTGGTATGGGCCCCGTAGGTACAGCTGGTAAGGCAGGTAGAGGAGCAGGGGAGACAGTTTTGTTAGCCTCTCCTTCCTCTTCAGCCTCTTCATCACTATCATCAGCATTACGATTTAGATCAACACCATCAATGTTATCTACATTTGCTGGAGAAATTGGTTCCTCTGAACCAGTACCCAGACTTTGGTTTGCCAGCAATCTCTCTATTAGTTCTAACTTCTTGCCTTTTACAGAAAGATTCTCTTGCCTACAGAGAGCTCGCAAACTCTCAGTATTTTCACCTGACAAGGACTCTTGACTGTAAGTTTCCATAGTAGACATGTTTTTTTTTTAATGTTGCTTTTTAGTGCTAAGCTTTGTGGTTAGTTATCCTAAAGTGTCGAAAAGCACTCTAAACTGTATACTCGATACAAATCCCACCGCTGTACACCAGTGTTAGGCGGAAACCTGTGCAGTTCCCTCTGGGACCACTGCAAAAGATTTAGGACTACAGGTGTTTGGCAGTAAACCCACTTGGTAACAGTCTGTACCACACAGATTCACTTGGTAGCTGTGGCTGAGCAGTCAGACCTCCCTCAAGAAGCGTTAGACAGTATGTGGAGTATAGGGCATACATAGGGCAATTCTTCACAGTAAGACAAGCAAACACGCAACAAGGCTTCAGTGTAAAGATATAAAGGTATTTATTTATAACGACACATCTATAGAAAACACTCTGGCACTATTACGGCAAACACTTCAATAACAATTACTCTACGAAGAAAAAGATCAATCCCCCTAACAATGGTTCGACAAGTCTAGGTTTTACCAGCATCACTTATTTGCAGACAGAGGTGTATGCTTCAACCTAGATGGCACTCTAGTATTCGTTAGGACGGGAGAGAAAAATAAGCAGGTTACGAAATCAACACGGTTCCAATACTTAACGGACAAATGCAAGGCAAGAAGACAAGAACCATGGTAGATCATAAAGTTCAGAGGCCAGGCCCACTCGGAGAGAGGCGAGGCGATATGTCCCAAAAAGTATCTTAGTGGAAATGCGTTCGAGTCTTTGTAGCAAATTGTTATCGGCAGATTGGACCAGTTCAGAACAACACGCTAGAGAAAGCTTGGAGGCGACCCTATGGAGAGGCGAGGGTTAAGACACCTCACTCTATCCGGCAACAAGGGAAGCCAGGCGGACACAGTACCTTGATTGTGGAGAGACAGCTCCGGCGGGGGCAGTTGTTCCTGGTGGTGGGTGCACATCCGGTCTTTGCCAAGAGAAGAGAGGATCTCGTCGTCGAAGGAAAGTTGAAGATCGTTGCACCACCAGGGAAGAGACCAGCCGCCGAGTGCTCCGTCACAAGGCACCACCTTTTGGTCGCGGTACAGGCTAGTGGCTATCCGGTTGCCGAGGTGCTCTGCACGGGCAATTCGACAACTGCGTCCTGAGGCGAAGAAAAAGCAAAAGGGACTGGTTGTTCCCACCAGTCAGGGGAAGAGACTCTCCGGCAGGGAGATCTCCTCTGTCGTCGGGAAGTGGTGAGTCGGTTCAGCAGGGCTCCACCGGAGGTGTTGTCGTTGCAGGTCGGCTCAGCTTTACCCTCGTCGGATTCTTAGGTCCTGTGGCGACTTCTGAAGATCCAGTCCCAAAAGCCCTGCTTTTATGCAGAAAACCTCCATTCATTCAGCCTAGCAGTCAATCAACACACGCTAAGTGGTGAGCGGTGAGGCTCACCACTTGGGCCAATCACACCAGAGTGCGACCGGAGTTGGCAAGGCAACTCGGTCCAGGGTGCCTAAACCCCCTCCCACACGCCTGTGGTAACCCAGACAGAATGGCACCACTTTGGAGGGTCTCTGTACAGAAGCCCGCCAAAAGTGGAACCCAGGGCTCGACCTTTGGTTTAGGAGTCACAGAGACGAACACAGACGCCATTTTAAAAACCGAGTTCTGGTAGAAAATACCATCCGATAGACTTATTTAAGATAAGTAGACCGGTGGTATGTTAGAGACTAACGAGAAAAAGTATCAATCTCTAACAATGGGAAGAATCCCATAGGGCTATATTCGGGGTCGAAACATAACAAGTAGTTTCCACTGCCACCAGCCAAAACTCGAGGGGGGACGGGAATAACAGACAGTAGTCAGTCCCCGGGTATGGAGTCTATGAGGGAGGCCCGCTAGGACGCCCCAGTGTTACGGCACAGAGGGTACGGTGTAACACACATAGCAAAACATATGAGACTCTATGGAGTAAAGGACCCCATAGCCCATAGAGCACATTGACATTCAAAGGAATTACACACATTCATGTCCAAGAGTGGGAGAAAAAGAGTCTCACTCTTGGCAGGATGGAAAAAACAAACTCCAGAAATCCAGCAAAGCTGCTGGGGGACTCACTAGGTTAGGAAATTCAGCTTAAACAGAGAATTCTCCCTAACAGTCGTTGATGTGGCCACCCCTGCTGGACGTCCGACTCCCGACTGTGGCAGGGATGCCTCCTCCACCAGCCTGGCCGCACCGTCTGAGGCAGCTCCACAGGGCACCCAGGTGACTGATGGGTGGGAAGATGGCACGGAGGATGACTGGCGCATAGGGGGTTCAGTTGAGGAGGGGGTCTGAGCAAGCCCCATCAAATGGAGGAATCCTGCCTGGGTGACCTGTCCCAGTAGGCCGACGCGGTCAACTAGCCATTCGAGATGACGTGCAGTCTCCTCATGAAAAGACTGCAGGTCACCTCGCATGGCCCGTTGACGCAACGCCACACCAGTCAGGACAGGCTCAACCCGGACCCTGATAGCCACGTCCGCAGGCAGAGGAAGGCCAGTTGTCGTGAGCTCATCCCCTGCCTGAAAACGGGTCTGGACGTAGGCATCCCTGCTGGTGCAAGATGATGCAGTGACAGGATCAGGGACAGGATTGCACACAGGCACCTCCGCGGCGACCTGTGCTGCCTCCTGTCCCTGGTCCTGCACTGCACCACTAGCACCAGTGGAATCCCCACCTCCAGACCCCGTCTCTGTTGCTTGCACAGCCTCCTCCTCAACCAATCCCCCCACCAACCTGGATGACTCTGTGCCATCTTCCCCCGTTGGGCCCTGTGGGGTCCCAGCTGCCCCTTCTGCTGCCGAGGAGTCCAACTCCGACCTCCGCCTCTTGGACCTCCCCCCGGCAGCTGCGGCCTGGGACGCGGCACCGGATTCCTCACTCCCCGACGAGATCACAACCTGGGAGGGGAGCCGGGCCTTGCGTCTCCGGCTGGCGGTGCGATCCCCGCCACTGTGCTCCACAGCACCTTCTCCGCCCTCTTCATCAGTTGACGCTGCAGACAGGGAGAAATGAAACACAGGCATCAGGGCACTGTACAATGGACACATATACAAATGACAGTTGCACATGAGTGGCATTGGCAAACCTCAGACATGGCATCACAATCGGCAACACACATGTCATTTCAACTTGCACACATGAGCCATACCACAGCCACATCGCAACTGCCAGCACCATCCATACACATACAACAGCATGAGCAGGCAAAGCTGAGCCAGACATCACATGCAACACAGGGAGTGCACTACACATGCACGCACACCACCACACTTGCATGCATGTGTACACCTCAACCAACTGTCGCAGTGTTCCGATGGGCATCCATGTCACATCTGCCAATCAGGCTTCCACATCCCGCTGTCACATGCATCCATGTTGCATCACTGTTGCACCCTTGTCAAATACACACACATGCACATGTACACAGTGCTGATACATGCAGCTGAAAACAACATACATGCGTGACATCACGAACATGCCTACTTACATACACATTCATCCAAACATGTGTGCCCACACAACTGCATTTGGCATGTAAGCCTACACACACAAGCACCATCCATGTCTCACACATGACAGCCCTCGCATGTGTTAGCCTCAAGGCCCTGTACACCCCCACCCATACTCGGCCCCATACAAACACATGTGCAACCGGCACACTACTGGCACATCACCACACGCACAGTTTACAATCATGATGCATGTACAGTTACCACTCGACTCCAGATGGGTCTGCCTCTCAAGGACCTGGACGTGGAGCGCTGGGGATATGCGTTCCAGGACCCTCCTCTGATCTTCCGACAAGTGGCCCCAGCGCCCCTTAGCATCCGCTGCCTTCAATAGGCGCCGGGCCTTGTTCAGGGCCCTGGACCTGAAGTCCTCCCAGCGCTTCTTGACATGTTGGAAGTCGTGGACTGCCACCCCCTCCGCGTTGATGGCAGTCACGATGTCCGTCCAGATCCGAGTCCGTCCTTCCTTGTCAGCACGCACACTTCCGTAGAGGGCATCATACTGCCCCAGGACTTGCTCCACCAGGACAGCAACTTCCCTGGCACTGAAGCTGGTGCCCCTCTGCCTCTCTGGCCGGGGGTTGTCAGTGGTGCCAGATGTTGCATTGCCCGACATGACAACCCCAGAGGCAGGAGTAGGTGGGCAACTGGGTCCTGGGGCTGGGCTGTGGAGCGATGGAATCCCAGTCGGAAGTCTTCGGTTCCAGCAGGGGTGGTCACAGCAACAGCACCCCTGGCTGATGTGCAGGCAGCAAATGGCAGGGCACGTGGGCAGCAGGCAGTCAGGCAGCAGCAGATGGCAGGTGGGAGCGTGCTCGGGGTTCTGGGGGGCAGTAATTCGGCCTTGTGGGCAGGAGCGTGGTCTTCCGTGTGCTTACGCGTGGCCAGCTTGATACGGAGTGATTTTGCACGTGAAAATCCTGCACGTCTGCGTGTAAATCGAGGAAAGGCCCTTAGCGCGTATGCACGTCAGCACGCATATGCGATTTCATTGGACCAAAGGCACTTAGCGCCTAAGCGCGTCTGTTACGTGACGCGCACGGGTGTTTCCCTCACTACACGTGATGACAGAGCACACGTGGATTTCCACCAATCGCGTGTGAAACTTCCTGTGCACCCCAGAAATACACGTACCCAGGCCAATCGCGTGTACGCTCACTTCCCTCCGATTACACGCGATGCCACTCGGACGTGCAGTTTTACCACGTGTGCTCGCATATGCGATTTCATTGGCCCAAAGGCCACCATGCGCAGCTGTGACATCACGCGCATGGCCGTAGAGAATGGCGCGTGTAAAAAAAAAGAGATACACGTCCGAGTGTCAAAGCGCGTAATTGGTGGAAATGGCCTCATCGCGTATGCGCGTCTGTGACATGTGTATAAAAGGTACGTGTAGAACGCCATTTCCTTGTACGTGCTTTTCGTGGAGAGCGAGTGGGTGAAATCTGTACTTCTTGTCGGTTCACACGCGATTTACTTCATGGCGTTTCCAGTTCGTACTCCTTGTTACCGCTGACAGCTTTTTCTCTTTTCCTCTTTTTCCTGGGCCTGTTTCCTCAAACAGCGTTCCCTTCTACTGTTGTCCTGTCTCCTCAGACAGCATACAATTCTTCTTTTGGCGGGGGTGTTGCCAACGCGCACACGCGCATATTTTTCACGCTTTTGTTCCTGGCAGACGGTGAGTCGCGCAAGTATTTAACATCTGTGCTTGCCCCGTTTGTCACGTACCCCTTCAGAGGTCATTCTAGGCTGCGTGTGACACGCATACGTTCATTCTTGTGTTTCTGGGTGCCACAGCGTAGTGCCGGTTTATTTTTCCACGCACGTGGTCTAGGAGGGGCTGCAAGCACCTTACTTCCCTTTTTTGGGGTGCCTGTGCGTTGCATGACCCGTCATCTTTTCCCAGGGGTGACATACAGCCTTGCTAGAGCACTAGGGTACGATTACCATCTGGTACCCAACCCCTTTGACCCCCAATTGCCCAGGACAATAGTTCACATTGACTCCCATACGCACAATAACATCAGTGCCATGGCTGGGAGGCGAACAAGCCGTAAGGGTGGCAAAGGTGGCCGAGCCCCAAGTGGTGTCCGTGACTTGCAGGGTGCCCCTAGCCCCCCATGTGTGGAGGAGCAGTCAGGGACACCCATGCCCCCCCCCCTGGTTGAGGTTAACGTGGCTGACACCATCCATGCTCAGCCCTTGTTGGACCAGCCCACTGTGGAACCAGACCTGGCACAGGGTGACTCCATGGCTGACTTCCAGGTCAGCAGGTCTAGGCCACATGTGCCAGTGAACGGTGGTGTTATCAGGCCACGTGGATCAGGGGCAGCTAGGTCATCTGCTGCCCTGCGTAGGCAGGCTGGGGAGGCTGCAGGGGCAGCTGCGGCTCCATCCACCCCACCTCTCACACACCCAGCCAGGACAGTGTCGGTCCAAGTCCATCATGCTGACATTCCCCCTGACACCATCACACTTGAGCTAATGCCTGCACCAACTCCCATGCTGAGTGTGCATTCCCATACTCCTAGTACAGAGTCCACCGGGGCTCCTGCCCCTAGTGTCCAGAGCGGCATAGGACACTCAGGATCCCGACCACCTTCCAAGCGGAAGAGGAAGAGTGCTCGTCCCGTAGAGGCTGATGCCCCAGACACGGCTACACAGTCCGGCCCGTCAAGGAAGCCCAGCTTCAATGAGGCCGAACTGAATGCACTTGTAGAGTATGTGTCCGCACATGACCGCGAAATGGTGATTGTTGCAGGATCCAAGACCACACCTGCACAACGTCAGGCACACTGGCAGACCATTGCGTACATCATAAGTGCCCTTGGAATCGTGAGGCGCACAGCTAATGAATGCTACAAGCGCTGGAATGACCTGAAGCGCAGGGCAAAGAATAAGCTGGCCTCAAGTCATGCTGCAACTCTAGTGACTGGAGGTGGGTCTCCAGCAGACGACATAGAACTCACTCCACATGAGCAGGTTGCTGGGACATACGTCACGGAGGAACAGATCCAAGGCGTGGGAGAACTGGCAGATTACGAGGCATTGTCCGGTGAGTGCACATGCATGTGTGTGTCATCCATGTGCATGGTGTGTGTGGGAGGGCTTCTGTTTGGGTGCCAGGGGAGGGTGTGTGTGCCTGAGTGGTTCGGCTCACCCATGTGCCTCTTCCTATACATTCTTGGCAACAGCATTTGGGTATAGCAGCATCCCTTCGGCCAACATTAGACATCCAGCCCAACACCACACCAGTTGCCCTTGGAGTGTCATCTTGCCACAACACTGTTGCTTATTTACCTCTGTTTATTCAGGCAGATTGTTTGCATACCACCACTGTTAGGCGGAAACCTGTGCAGTTCCCTCTGGGACCACTGCAAAAGATTTAGGACTACAGGCGTTTGGCGGTGAACCCACTTGGTAGCAGTCTGCACCACACAGATTCACTCGGTAGCTGTGGCTGAGCAGTCAGACTTCTCTCAAGAAAAGTTGAGCAGTATGTGGAGTATACAAAATAGGGCAATCCTTCACAGCAAGACAAGCAAACACGCAACGAGGCTTAGTGTAAGGATATTAAGGTATTTATTTATAACAGAACATCTATGAAAAACACTATGGCACTATCACGTCAAACAAATCAAACACAATTACTCTACGAAGAAGAAAACGATCAATCCCCCTAGCAATATCTCGACAACTCTAGGTTCTACCGGTACCACTTATTTTCAGACAGAGGTGTATACCTCAACCTAGATGACACTCGAATATTAGTTAGGATGGGAGAGAAAAAGATAGGCAGGTTACGAAATCAACGCAGTTCAATACTTCGCGGGTAAAATGCACGGCAAGAAGGCAAGAATCACAATAGATCATAAAGTTCAGAGGCCAGGCCCACTCGGAGAGAGGCAAGGCGCGATGTCCCAAAAGTCTCTAGCGGAGATGCATTCAAGTCTTTGTAGCAAATTGTTATCGGCAGATTGAACCAGTTCAGAACAATAAATGAGAAAAGCTTGGAGGCGACCCAACGGAACGGAGAGGATTAAGACACCTCACTCGAACCGATCGAAAGGGAAGCCAGGCGGATACGGTACCTTGTTGTGGAGGGCAGCTCCGGCGGGGGCAGTTGTTCCTGGTGGTGGATGCACGTCGGGTCTTTGCCAAGAGTAGAGATGATCTCGTTGTCGAAGAAAAGTGAAGTCCGGTGCACCACCAGGGAAGAGACCTGCCGTGGAGTGCTCCGTCACAAGGCACCACCTTTTGGTCGCGGTACAGGGGTAGTGGCTATCCGGTTGCTGAGGCGCTCTGCACGGGCAATTCGACCACTGCGTCCTGAGGCGAATAAAAAGCAAAGGGGACTGGTTGTTCCCACCAGCCAGGGGAAGAGACTCTCCGGCAGGGAGATCTCCTCTGTCGTCGGCTTGTGGTGAGTCGGCTTAGCAGGGCTCCACCGGAGGTGTCGTCGTTGCAGGTCGGCTCAGCGCTACCCTCGTTGGATTCTTAGGTCCTGTGGCGACTTCTGAAGATCCAGTCCCAAAAGCCCTGCTTTTATGCAGAAAACCCCTATTCATTCAGCCTAGCTGTCAATCAACACATGCTAAGTGGTGAGCGGGAAGGCTCACCACTTGGGCCAATCACTCCAGAGTGCGACCGGAGTTGGCAAGGCAACTCGGTCCAGGGTGCCTAAACCCCCTCCCACACCCCTGTGGTAACCCAGACAGAATGGCACCACTTTAGAGGGTCTCTGGACAGAGCCCGCCAAAAGTGGAACAAAGGGCTCAACCTTTGGTTTAGGAGTCACAGAGACGAACACAGACGCCATTTTACAAACCGAGTTCTGGCAGAAAATACCCTCCGATAAACCTATTTAAGGTAGGTAGATCGGTGGTACGTTAGAGATTAACGAGAAAAAGTATCAATCACCAACAATGGGACGAATCCCATAGGGTTATGTTCGGGGTCGAACATAACAAGTAGTTTCCACTGCCACCAGCCAAAACTCGACGAGGGGGGACGGGACAGTGCCCCCTCGAGTAACAGGTCCAGGAGTAATCGAATTACCCCTACCAGTACGTCCACAATAAGATGGTTTGTACTAGTCCTGTTCGTAAATGTAGGTCTAGTAATGCCAATGGTGACTTTACATGCCCGGGGAGACAGTAGTCAGTCCCCGGGTATGGAGTCTATGGTGGAGGTCCGCTAGGACGCCCCAGTGTTACGGCACGTAGGGTGCAGTGTAACACACATAGAAAAAACATATGAGACCCTATGGAGTAAAAGACCCCATAGCCCATAGAACACATTGACATTCAAAGGAATTACACACATACATGTCCAAGAGTGGGAGAAAAAGAGTCTCACTCTTGGCAGGATGGAAAAAAACAAACTCCCGAAATCCAGCAAAGCTGCTGGGGGACTCACTAGGTTAGGAAATTCAGCCTAAACAGAGAATTCTCCCTAACACTCGCCCCCCCCCCAGACTAAGGGACAGGAGGATTTAATCCACTCCTGGATGAATCTCATACCTCTAGTCGATGACATACATCCTAGAGAGACCATCAGCCTTTTGGTGGTGACATCCTGACCTGTGCTCAATGGTGAAATCAAACCCTTGCAGGCAGATCGACCATCTCAATAGTTTTGGGTTTTCCCCTTTCATTTGCATTAACCATCTCAAGGGTTGGTGGTCAATCTGAATGACGAAAGTAGAACCATACAAGTACGGCCTAAACTTCTTCAGTGCCCACACGATAGCAAAGCACTCTCTTTCGATTGTTGCCCACCTTGTTTCAGGATCCTTCAGCTTGCGGCTGATGAAGCAAACGGGGTGCTCCCTACCTTTCCCATCCAGTTGACTGAGTACGGCACCTATTCCTACATTCGAAGCATCTGTCTGCACAATGAAGTGTTGGCGGTAATCAGGAGCTCTGAGTACTGGGGCTTGGCAAAGAGCCTTTTTCAGGTTTTCAAAAGCCTGATTGCACTCCTCGTTCCATTTAACCTTTTTAGGAAATTTGGGCGAGGAGATGACATTCAGTGGAGAAGCTATGGTCCCATAGTTCTCTATGAAATTCTTGTAATACCCAGTGAGGCCTAAGAAGGCTCTCACCTGGGTTTGAGTAGTCGGTGTTGTCCAATTTTGCACAGCTTCAACTTTACTGAGCAAAGGCCTTATTTCTCCACCGCCTACCTCATGCCCAAGATAGACTACCTTACTCTGTCCAATTTGGCATTTACTCGCCTTTATGGTCAGATTGGCTCGTCCAAGAGCCTGCAAAACATCTCTCAGGTGGGTTACATGTTCTTCCCAGGAATTGCTGAACACTGCGATGTCATCCAATTATGCCATGCAGAAGTCCTCCATCCCCTTCAGAACCTGGTTTACCATCCGTTGAAACGTAGCAGGTGCATTTTTCAATCCGAAAGGCATTACCTTAAACTGGTATAAACCAACGGGGGTAGAAAATGCAGTTTTCTCCTTGGCATGGTCTGTCAGGGCTATTTGCCAATAACCTGACGTCAAGTCAAACGTGCTGAGGAACTTGGCGGCGCCAAGTTTATCCACCAACTCATCTGTTCTTGGCAAAGGGTGGGCATCAGTCTTGGTGACTGCATTAAGAGCTCTATAATCCACGCAGAATCTAAGTTCCTTAGATCCGGCCTTTGGTACTAACACAACTGGGCTAGACCATGGACTAGTAGAGGGCTCTATTACCCCGAGATGAAGCATCTTGCTGACCTCACCTTTGATGTGGGTTTGTACGTTTTCTGACATGCTGTATCCTCTGCTTTTGACTGGCAGACAGTCACCAGTGAGTATGTCGTGCTGGCCCCAAGGGGTCAAGCCTGGTGAAAGCGAGAACAGAGAGGCAAACTGATTCAACATAGATTTGCACTCTTCTTGTTGCTCGGGTGTCAGATTGGAGGAGAGATTTACTCCTTCAATTTTTTCATCTAAAGGCAAGCCTCTGAGGAGATCCGGAAGAGCTTCACTCTCTTCTTCTTCCTCGGATGATGCTAGAAGCAACGCTCCTACATCAGGTCGTGAGACATACGCTTTAAGTCGGTTGGTGTGAAAGACTGTCGGAGCCTCCTTGGGATTGCCCAAGTCCACCAGATAGTTAACCTCTCCGAGTTTACCCACTACTCGGAAGGGTCCCTTCCACTTATCTTGCAAGGCCCTCTGCCTTGTTGGGATCATAACGAGAACGAGCTGGTCTTGAGCGAACTCAACCATGTTAGCCTTTTGATCGTGCCAGTGCTTGACCAATGCTTGTCCAGCTTTCAAGTTATCGCTTGCTTCCGTCATCATGTGCAACATTCTCCTCCGGAGACCTATCACGTAGTCAGTCACTCTGACTGGCTTGGGGGAAGGAGCACTCTCCAACCCCTCCTTAATCAGGGCCAATGGACCTCTGACGGGATGACCATAGAGGAGTTCGAAGGGCGAGTAACCTACGCCCTCCTGAGGGACTTCTCTATAAGCAAAGAGAAGGCATGGCAGTAGAAGGTCCCACTTGCGCTTAAGGGGTTCCTCTAAAGCACCTATCATGCTCTTCATGGTTCGGTTGAACCGTTCTACCAACCCATTGGTTTGTGGGTGGTGAGCCGTTGAGAACTTGTAAGTAACTCCGCAGGTTTTCCACATGGCTTTCATGTAGTGGGACATAAAGTATGACCCCCTGTCAGAGATTACTTCCTTCGGAAACCCGACCCTAGTAAAAATACCAAGGAGGGCCTTAGCCACAGCCGGAGCTGTAACAGTCCTCATAGGAATTGCCTCAGCATACCTAGTAGCATGGTCTACTACAACAAGTATAAACCTGTTGCCTGAGGAGGTTGGAGGATCAAGGGGACCAACAATGTCGATCCCTACTCTCTCAAATGGGACTCCCACGACTGGGAGAGGCACTAAAGGTGCCACATTCTTGGAACCAACCTTACCAGAGATCTGGCAGGTGTGGCAGCTCCTGCAGTGTTTTTCTACTTCGGCCCCCATCTTCGGCCAATAGAAGTAGAGAGAGAGCCTTTCCTTAGTCTTCTTGAAACTCAAGTGACCAGCCAAAGGAATCTCGTGGGCTAACTGCAAGAACTGTGGTCTGTTCTCTTGGGGTACTACAAGTCGTTTGTAGTCTCCAGGTGCAGACTCGGTCGGTTCACTGTAGTTGAGGCCATCTTCCCAGTGCAACCTGTATTTCCCAGGCTCTTGCCCTTCAGCCTGAGCTTCTGCCTGGTGGCGAAGACCTTCCAGAGTTGGACATTCTCTCTGTCTCTTACTGAAGTCTGCCCTGCTGGGTCCCCCTTCTGCCAGTAAAGACTGCAGCTCAGGATGGCCAACAGGATCCAGATCTCCAATGAGTTCCTGGCATTCCATTAGCTCTTCCTCAGAGTCTAATTCTACCACACAGGGTTGTACCTCCCTCTCAGCCTCGGCTGGAGGTGGAGTTACGGGTGTAACTTTGGACAACCGCGGGGAAGTCCGTGTTGGCTGCACTGGAATGCTGGCTGCTGGTTTCGGGATAGAAGTCTTAGGTTTCCCTTTCGCTTCTGATTTCTTGGAGACAGCGGCCGACAATTCCAGTGGAGCAGGAGTGATATCTTTCTTGATCATCTCCTGGAGAGTACCGCGCATGGTCCTCTCTCTTGCAGGTCTGGTTAGCTCCTGTAACCGTTTACTAGGAGGTCTGGGAGTATGCGATACAACTCAGAGAGTTTTCAAATCGTTACCCAACAGTACGCGTCCTGGTACCTCACTCTGTATGCTGACAGGTATCTTCACAGTCATGTCGTTACACTGGATGAGAACTGGTAATTGGGGAAGCATCTGCACAGGCCCTCCAGCTAACTTGGTGAGGCGTTTGGGTGCCTTAGCAACATCCTCAGCCTGAAAAAAACGATTTATCCACGACAGATATGCTTGCCCCAGTGTCCCTAATGGCAGGAGTCTCCTGACCATTCACCTGGACACTGTCCTTATAACACTCTTTAGTATTATCGGGGATAGAATTATAGACATCTAAATTCTGTTGTTCCCACAACCCCAGAGATACTAAAGAAACGCTGGCTGAGACTCCAATGGGTTCGTCAGCTAGCAGTAGAAAGTTTCCACTTGCCATTTGGACTTCCTCCTCTGGAGCGAAGGCTAAGGAGACAAGCTGGACCCCTGAAGGTTTACCCTTACATCTGGGATCTCCTTTCACGTGGTCAGTCGAGCCACAAACAAAGCATTTACCAAATGCTTTCTGGAATGGTGGCTTGTTCTGACCTCCTTCCGGTTTGGCACCAGAAGGCACACTATTCTGCTGTGGTTTTCCCGGTGGCTTACCCTTCTGGTTTTGTTTGGGGCCCTCTTTGGAATGTGAGTTATTAGAATTCTCTTTTGAGTCTTTTTTAGGCTGTTTTCCCTCATCCTTTTTCTGAGTTGCCCCAGAATCCTTATGAGTAGCCCTGTTGGCAACCCACAAGTCAGCAGCCTTAGCTAGCTCCCTGGAATCCAATTCCTTCGAATCAGCCAAGTGCTGTCTGAGCTCAGGACAACAGGCATCATAAATAGACTCCAACATAAAAAGATTCCTCATACCCTCATAAGTGTTCACTTTGTAACCCTTAATCCATCCCTCTAAGTTTTTCAACCCTTCACTCATCCAGGTAGCCCAAGGGGTACCATCATGCTTTTTGAGGGTTCTAAACCTCTTGAGATACTGGGAAGGGGTCTTCCTGAATCTTGCTATTAAAGCAAGTTTCACAGTTTCGTAATCCGTCTTATCCGCCTCCCCCAACTCCATTACCACATCAGTCGCAACAGGAGGGAGCCTAGAGAACAACCAGGGAAGCAAAGCATTCCCGGTGATGTCCTGGAGCCCATGATTGTATTCAAACAGTTTCAACCAATCCAACACATTCAATCTCGGTTCATACATACCCACTAATTCCTTCGGCATCCGGGGTCTTTTGGGACTGGAGCTCCTAGAGGAACCAGAGGAGAGAGAAGCATTTTCCATAGACAACTTTTTCATCTCTAACTCGTGATTAAGTTCTATTTCCCTGAGTCTTAACTCAGCTTGCTTCTGCTCAGCCTGGGCATTCATCCGTCTGAACACGAGCTCTTGGTTTCGTTCAGATTGAGCCAAGAACCGTTTGTATTCTAGTTCGAGCTTCATTTTTTCAAGTTCAAAATAAGCAGGGTTATTTGTGGGACCTGGTATGGGCCCCGTAGGCACAGCTGGTAAGGCAGGTAGAGGAGCAGGGGAGACAGTTTCGTTAGCCTCTCCGTCCTCGTCAGCCTCTTCATCGCTATCATCAGAATTACGATTCAGATCAACACCATCACTGTCTACAGTCGCTGGGGAGATTGGTTCCTCTGAACCAGTACCCAGACTTTGGTTCACCAGCAATCTCTCGATTAGTTCTAACTTCTTGCCTCTTAGAGAAAGATTCGCTTGCCTACAGAGAGCTCGTAAACTCTCAGTATTTTCACCTGACAAGGACTCTTGACTGTAAGTTTCCATCGTAGACATGTTTTTTGAAAGTTGCTTTTTGTGCAAAGTTTTGTGGTTAGTTATCCTACAGTGTCGAAAAGCACTCTAAACTGTATACTCGATACAAATCCCACTGCTGTACACCAGTGTTAGGCGGAAACCTGTGCAGTTCCCTCTGGGACCACTGCAAAAGATTTAGGACTACAGGCGTTTGGCGGTGAACCCACTTGGTAGCAGTCTGCACCACACTGATTCACTCAGTAGCTGTGGCTGAGCAGTCAGACTTCTCTCAAGAAAAGTTGAGCAGTATGTGGAGTATACAAAATAGGGCAATCCTTCACAGCAAGACAAGCAAACACGCAACGAGGCTTAGTGTAAGGATATTAAGGTATTTATTTATAACAGAACATCTATGAAAAACACTATGGCACTATCACGGCAAACAAATCAAACACAATTACTCTACGAAGAAGAAAACGATCAATCCCCCTAGCAATATCTCGACAACTCTAGGTTCTACCGGTAACACTTATTTTCAGACAGAGGTCTATACCTCAACCTAGATGACACTCGAATATTAGCTAGGACGGGAGAGAAAAAGATAGGCAGGTTACGAAATCAACGCAGTTCAATACTTCGCGGGTAAAATGCACGGCGAGAAGGCAAGAATCACAATAGATCATAAAGTTCAGAGGCCAGGCCCACTCGGAGAGAGGAAAGGCGCGATGTCCCAAAAGTCTCTAGCGGAGATGCATTCAAGTCTTTGTAGCAAATTGTTATCGGCAGATTGAACCAGTTCAGAACAATAAATGAGAAAAGCTTGGAGGCGACCCAACGGAACGGAGAAGATTAAGACACCTCACTCGAACCGATCGAAAGGGAAGCCAGGCGGACACGGTACCTTGTTGTGGAGGGCAGCTCCGGTGGGGGCAGTTGTTCCTGGTGGTGGATGCACGTCGGGTCTTTGCCAAGAGTAGAGATGATCTCGTCGTCGAAGAAAAGTGAAGTCCGGTGCACCACCAGGGAAGAGACCAGCCGCGGAGTGCTCCGTCACAAGGCACCACCTTTTGGTCGCGGTACAGGGGTAGTGGCTATCCGGTTGCCGAGGCGCTCTGCACGGGCAATTCGACCGCTGCGTCCTGAGGCGAATAAAAAGCAAAGGGGACTGGTTGTTCCCACCAGCCAGGGGAAGAGAGTCTCCGGCAGGGAGATCTCCTCTGTCGTTGGGAAGTGGTGAGTCGGCTTAGCAGGGCTCCACCGGAGGTGTCGTCGTTGCAGGTCGGCTCAGCGTTACCCTCGTCGGATTCTTAAGTCCTGTGGCGACTTCTGAAGATTCAGTCCCAAAAGCCCTGCTTTTATGCAGAAAACCCCCATTCATTCAGCCTAGCTGTCAATCAACACATGCTAAGTGGTGAGCGGGAAGGCTCACCACTTGGGCCAATCACTCCAGAGTGCGACCGGAGTTGGCAAGGCAACTCGGTCCAGGGTGCCTAAACCCCCTCCCACACCCCTGTGGTAACCCAGACAGAATGGCACCACTTTGGAGGGTCTCTGGACAGAGCCCGCCAAAAGTGGAACAAAGGGCTCAACCTTTGGTTTAGGAGTCACAGAGACGAACACAGACGCCATTTTACAAACCGAGTTCTGGCAGAAAATACCCTCCGATAAACCTATTTAAGATAAGTAGATCGGTGGTACGTTAGAGATTAACAAGAAAAAGTATCAATCTCCAACAATGGGACGAATCCCATAGGGTTATATTCGGGGTCGAACATAACAAGTAGTTTCCACTGCCACCAGCCAAAACTCGACGAGGGGGGACGGGACAGTGCCCCCTCGAGTAACAGGTCCAGGAGTAATCGAATTACCCCTACTAGTACGTCCACAATAAGATGGTTTGTACTAGTCCTGTTAGTAAATTTAGGTCTAGTAAAGCCAATGGTGACTTTACATGCCCGGGGAGACAGTAGTCAGTCCCCGGGTATGGAGTCTATGGTGGAGGTCCGCTAGGACGCCCCAGTGTTACGGCACATAGGGTGCAGTGTAACACACATAGAAAAAACATATGAGACCCTATGGAGTAAAAGACCCCATTGCCCATAGAAAACATTGACATTCAATGGAATTACACACATACATGTCCAAGAGTGGGAGAAAAAGAGTCTCACTCTTGGCAGGATGGAAAAAAACAAACTCCCGAAATCCAGCAAAGCTGCTGGGGGACTCACTAGGTTAGGAAATTCAGCCTAAACAGAGAATTCTCCCTAACAACCACTTTTACTCGGGATTTCTCAGTCCTATTGTCACATGTCTGACATGGCTATGGTACAGTGGACTGGCTCAGTTTCGTGGACATGATTAGTTTGGACATGTCCCTGTGGTATAGGACCATTTTTGACTGGCAGCTGCAGGTTAAACATTTGAACCATTACAATGAAAATAATCAATTACATTAGCAAACTGGACTGAATGAACAATTGGTGACCTCCTCTCCCTCTTCACTTCATGGGTAGGGTACATGCCATCTGTGTGATGGCATGTGTATTTGACCTGCCAATCACTGGCCAATGTGTGATGCCACTGCTAGGCAGCATGCAGCAAATGTGTTCATCTTCCATGTTGGTGTCATCAATGTGTGCCATCTGCGTCCCCTTCACACGCAGTGATGCTGCATGCATGGGAGGGTTTTAGTCATGTGGGACATGTGTCAATCAAGTACTGTTTCTGTAGCCTCTCAGCCCTAATTGTGTGCCATAGTGCTAATGCCTGTTTCCATTTGTTTTCTTTTATGTCTTTGCAGGGGATGACGCACTTGATACTGCTGAGGTTGTGGAGATGGTGCAGACCCAGGAGGGGTCTGAGGGCCGACCGACCACCAGTGAGGGACGTGGTGTGGTGGTGGGTGAGAACCCACAACTGCTGCAGGTCGTGCTCTCAAGGGGTGTCTCTGGCTGCACCTCCCCCGAGCTGTATTCAGGTGTCGATTCGGATGATGAGACCTATGTGCCGTCGCAGGTGAGTGTTCCTGGGAGGGATTCTGTTCTGTCCGACCCACCTGCACCAGGGTTAGAACCCTCAATGGGGATGTCAGTGTGGGCAGGTACGCCTTTGGTGGTTACGGATGCAGGGTCACACTCCGCGACATCTGATCCTGTTCCTGGGCCAGCAGATCAGAGGTGGAATTCAGTCCTGCAGCCTCAGGCAGTGCCGGCACAGCAAGGCGCAGTTCGCCTTGCCCCAGACAGGTGTGGTGCCCGCCAACGTGGTGGCCGTCAGCCACCTGGCAATACCGCATGGGAGCAATCCATATACGGTATGGCAACCCAACAGGCAGCATCATCAGAGATGATGGCTCAGGCCATGGATAGGGTGGCCACTTCCATTGTCCCCCCCGAAAGGCTGATGGAGCGACTAAGCAGGCAACCGACTCCATCTGCCAGTCACACAGGGAGGACATGTTGGCGTCCGACAGGGACAGGCGGGCGGCACTGGCGACTCTGCAGGAAGCCATTTCCATAGAGTCCCAGGGCCACAGGGAAGCCCTGAGGGTGGAACTCCTTCACCTCAGGACGACTCTTGTTGAGCTTGAGGCTTCAACAAACAGAAGGACAGAACAGCAGCTGGAGCGTCTCACACGTACGCTCTCAGCTGAGATGCAGGCAACTAGGGCGGAGGTCCGGGCATCCCGTGAGTTGTTGCATGGGGACCTCTGCACACTTATCCTCCAGAACGAGACCTACCACACCCGCATGCTTGCAGCCATGGAGGAACAGACTAGGGCTTTGCGTGGGCTGCCTCCCATAGTGCCACCACCTCCTGATGCAGCTGCAGAGGGTGAGGAGAGCGACTGCAGTGATACTCTCACAATAGGGTAGCCGTGTAGGCCATGAGCCCATGGAGGTGTTTTTTTTCGCAAGATCCACACAGGTGGGTTTTGGTGTGCACCCTGTCCTCGGACCTCCTGGGTGGCCTCCCCCACCCCCCCGGGGCCCATTAATGGCCATTTTTTTTTGGGACAGTGTGTTGCCTTGTGTGGCTCCCGTGGGCATATGCTGCATTGTGGCTGGGCACATGCAGGCTTGTCATGAATTTGGTTCAGATGCTTGGGTTTTTGTGACACACACCCCTCCTGCTTCCCGTTTCCATGGGCTTGCAAAGGGTGTGCCCAAGTGACATTGACGTACATGGTGACATTGGACTCCCATGAGCTGTGTGGGCAGTCTGTAGTCAATACTGTGTATACATTCATAGTGCATATTGTTGTGTATTGTACACTGCATGGTGTATTGATATGTGCCTCTGCATCCATCTCATCCTCCTAATTTGCAGGTCCATTCCTCATGTCTTCACAATGCGGTCCACCTTAGAACTGGAGTCCATGTTGTAAGCAGTGCACCTACACTCTTGCGTGGCGCTAACACTGTGTACTTGGAAGTGTTCGGAGGGCTGGCATCTTCAGGTAGTGAGGCTAGCAAATGTTTAAGTCTGTAATGTCATGTTTAAGGTAGGTTGGAGGTTGTGTAGGTGATTGGTATTCTTGGTAAGTATTTGGTAATGTGTGTGTAGGTCCTGCATTACTGTGAGCATTTCATGTGTGGACATGTTTCCATTAAGGACACTGTAGCTGGTGACACTTGGGGCATGTTGTGGGGATTAATTTGTTTCCTCTCACATTGCATGACATGCCATGGTGTGTTGTGTGGCCGTGCCGGGGAGGGGTTGGTTGACATGGCACTTTTTTCATGGAGTATTTTGCGAGTGGGTTTTCATTTCTGCAGCATGGAAGTGTCTTTTGATGACACTGCATTGGTGGTGTTTGTGTAGGTAGGGATGCACACATTGTGACACTTCCACATGAACAATCTAAGGCTGCTATGGTTCTGACAGTTGACTGTCCCTTTGTTCGTCTTAATTGTCAGGTCGAGTCATCATTGCTTATCAGATGGTATGTGCCAGGGCTGTGTGCACTCCACTGGGGTGTGATTTCTATGTGAAGTAATTAGCCACCAGCTGCGTACGGGCTGCCTCATCCCGTGCCCTCTCCCTTCCCATGCGCAGCGGGCGTGCATGTGGTTGGGGATGTGGGGGCACCACCATGTCCACAGCCAGGCCCCGGCGTGTTGCAACATTGTGCAGGACACATGCTGCCACTATGATCCTGCACACTACTGGGGGCGCATATAACAGCTGCCCGCCAGAACGGTCAAGGGAGCGAAAGCATGACTTGAGCACTCCGAATGTGCGCTCCACTATGCCCCGGGTTGCAATATGGGCTGTGTTGTATCTTACCTCTGGAGGTGTGATGGGGTTCCGAATTGGCGTCATCATGTGGGTGCTCAGAGGGTAGGTACTGTCCCCTGGTGAGGAGGTGATGGGTATCATTAGTGGGGTAGTGACATAACTCTGCATCTGACATGCATGCATGTGCAGTGGCATTCATACTCACCAAGCAGCCATGTATCGCCATGCCGCCCAGATTCTACAACCCGGCTTAGGGTAGACATTCGGTAAATGAAGCTGTCGTGGGTGGACCCTGGATAGTTGGCATATACTGAGGTGATGATTCCCTTGGCATCACATACTACCTGCATGTTGATGGAATGCCAGTGCTTGCGGTTCCTATAGATGTGCTCAGATGCCCTGGGGGGACGTAGTGCCACATGGGTGCAGTCAATGGCACCTAGCACTTTTGGGAATTGTGCCACACCGTAGAAATCGAGGGTGGCAGCCTGCCTTTCTGCAGGTGTCCTGGGCAGGTATATGTGCCTACGGACTGATGGGCGTGCAGTGATGATGTTCAAGACCTGGTGTAGACAGCGTGACTGCGTGGCCTGTGACACCCCACCCACTATGGCACTTGTCCGCTGAAATGATCCTGTGGCCAAGAAGTGCAGTACATTGAGGACCTTATCCAGGGGGCTGAGATCTTGGGAGCACAGGGTGGGTGATGTGAGGTCATCCTCCCACTCACTAACCAGGTCCAGTATTATGTGTGGTGGAAACCTGTACCTCCCATACACCTGGTCATCAGGCATCCCAAAAAGGCTGGTTCTGGGAGTGAAAATTCTGGCCCTCACTATCCTCCTCCTCCTCCTTTGGTAACCCACGGCCACTGCTGCTAGGAACGGTACATTCATCCTGGCGTCTGAGCTTGTTTGTTGTTTGCGCGCACTTTTATGCTGCGCGGGTCGACGTACGCCTGCTTCATGCTGGCGTACGTGTTTCAGGATTGGACCATTTATTTTTCGGCGCGTCGTAGGCGAACGTGTGAATCTTCCCGCCCACCCCAGGAATACACGTAACACGCTCTCCCAGGCCCAGTCACAAGTAAATATTCCCGCCCACCCCTGGAATACATGTACCCCACTCTCACAGTCCCAGTCACGTGTGGAACTTCCCGCGCACCCCGAAGTACACGTACCCAGGCCAATCGCGTGTGGAACTTCCCGCGCACCCCGTAGTACACGTACCCATGCCAATCACTTGTGGAACTTCCCACGCACCCCGAAGTACACGTACCCAGGCCAATCGCATGTGGAACTTCCCGCGCACCCCGTAGTACACGTACCCAGGCCAATCGCGTCTGGAACTTCCCATGCACCCCGAAGTACACGTACCCAGGCCAATCGCGTGTGGAACTTCCCACGCACCCCGTAGTACACGTAACCAGGCCAATCGCGTGTGGAACTTGTGGCTGGGGGGTGGGGGTGGTTGGAGACTTGAGTGGGGGCCTGGTGGAGGCTGCCCCTGGTGGCTGGGGGGTTGGGGTGCAGGGAGACATGAGTGGGGGCCTGGTGGAGGCTGCCCCTGCACTGCTGGTGGGTGGGGGTGGTGGGAGACATGAGTGGCGGCCTGGTGGAGGCTGCCCCTGGTGGCTGGGGGGTGGGGGTGGTGGGAGACATGAGTGGGGGTCTGGTGGAGGGTGCCCCTGGTGGCTGGGGGTGCAGGGGGACATGTGTGGGGGCCTGTTGGAAACTGCCCCTGGTGGCTGGGGGGTGGGGGTGGTGGGAGACATGAGTGGGGGCCTGGTGGAGGCTGCCCCTGCACTGCTGGGGGGTGGGGGTGATGGGAGACATGAGTGGGGGCCTGGTGGAGGCTGCCCCTGGTGGCTGGGGGGTGGGGTGATGGGAGACATGAGTGGGGGCCTGGTGGAGGCTGCCCCTGCACTGCTGGGGGGTGGGGGTGATGGGAGACATGAGTGGGGGCCTGGTGGAGGCTGCCCCTGCACTGCTGGGGGGTGGGGGTGAAGGGAGACATGAGTAGGACATGAGTGGGGGCCTGGTGGAGGCTGCCCCTGGTGGCTGGGGGGTGGGGGTGGTGGGAGACATGAGTGGGGCCTGGTGGAGGCTGCCCTGCACTGCTGGGGGGTGGGGGTGATGGGAGACATGAGTGGGGGTCTGGTGGAGGGTGCCCCTGGTGGCTGGGGCGTGAGGGTGCAGGGGGACATGTGTGGGGGCCTGGTGGAGGCTGCCCCTGCACTGCTGGTGGGTGGGGGTGGTGGGAGACATGAGTGGGGGTCTGGTGGAGGCTGCCCCTGCACTGCTGGGGGGTGGGGGTGATGGGAGACATGAATGGGGGCCTAGTGGAGGCTGCCCCTGCACTGCTGGGGGGTGGGGGTGCAGGGAAACATGAGTTGGACATGAGTGGGGGCATGGTGGAGGCTGCCCCTGCACTGCTGGGGGTGGGGGTGGTGGGAGAAATGAGTGGGGGCCTGGTGGAGGCTGCCCCTGGTGGCTGGGGGGGTGGTGGGAGACATGAATGGGGGTCTGGTGGAGGGTGCCCCTGGTGGCTGGGGGGTGGGGGTGCAGGGGGACATGTGTGGGGGTCTGGTGGAGGCTGCCCCTGGTGGCTGGGGGGTGGGGGTGCAGGGAGACATGAGTGGGGGCCTGGTGGAGGCTGCCCCTGGACTGCTGGGGGTGGTGGGAGACATGAGTGGGGGCCTGGTGGAGGCTGCCCCTGGTGGCTGGGGGGTGGGGGTGATAGGGGACATGAGTGGGGGCCTGGTGGAGGCTGCCCCTGGTGGCTGGGGGGTGGGGGTGGTGGGAGACATGAGTGGGGGCCTGGTGGAGGCTGCCCCTGCACTGCTGGGGGGTGGGGGTGATGGGAGACATGAGTGGGGGCCTGGTGGAGGCTGTCCCTGCACTGCTGGGGGGTGGGGGTGCAGGGAGACATGAGTTGGACATGAGTGGGGGCCTGGTGGAGGCTGCCCCTGGTGGCTGGGGGGTGGGGGTGGTGGGAGACATGAGTGGGGGCCTGGTGGCGGCTGCCCCTGGTGGCTGGGGGGTTGGGGTGCAGGGAGACATGAGTGGGGGCCTGGTGGAGGCTGCCCCTGGTGGCTGGGGGGTGGGGGTGGTGGGAGACATGAGTGGGGGTCTGGTGGAGGGTGCCCCTGGTGGCTGGGGGTGGGGGTGCAGGGGGACATGTGTGGGGGCCTGTTGGAGGCTGCCCCTGGTGGCTGGGGGGTGGGGGTGGTGGGAGACATGAGTGGGGGCCTGGTGGAGGCTGCCCCTGGTGGCTGGGGGGTGGGGTGATGGGAGACATGAGTGGGGGCCTGGTGGAGGCTGCCCCTGCACTGCTGGGGGGTGGGGGTGATGGGAGACATGAATGGGGGCCTGGTGGAGGCTGCCGCTGCACTGCTGGGGGGTGGGGGTGAAGGCAGACATGAGTTGGACATGAGTGGGGGCCTGGTGGAGGCTGCCCCTGGTGGCTGGGGGGTGGGGGTGGTGGGAGACATGAGTGGGGGCCTGGTGGAGGCTGCCCCTGCACTGCTGGGGGGTGGGGGTGATGGGAGACATGAGTGGGGGCCTGGTGGAGGCTGCCCCTGGTGGCTGGGGGGTGGGGGTGGTGGGAGACATGAGTGGAGGTCTGGTGGAGGGTGCCCCTGGTGGCTGGGGCGTGGGGGTGCAGGGGGACATGTGTCGGGGCCTGGTGGAGGCTGCCCCTGCACTGCTGGTGGGTGGGGGTGGTGGGAGACATGAGTGGGGGTCTGGTGGAGGCTGCCCCTGCACTGCTGGGGGTGGGGGTGATGGGAGACATGAGTGGGGGCCTGGTGGAGGCTGCCCCTGCACTGCTGGGGGGTGGGGGTGCAGGGACACATGAGTTGGACATGAGTGGGGGCCTGGGGGAGGCTGCCCCTGCACTGCTGGGGGGTGGGGGTGGTGGGAGACATGAGTGGGGGCCTGGTGGAGGCTGCCCCTGGTGGCTGGGGGGGTGGTGGGAGACATGAGTGGGGGTCTGGTGGAGGGTGCCCCTGGTGGCTGGGGGGTGGGGGTGGTGGGAGACATGAGTGGGGGCCTGGTGGATGCTGCCCCTGGTGGCTGGGAGATGGGGGTGATGGGAGACATGAGTGGGGGCCTGGTGGAGGCTGCCCCTGCACTGCCGGGGGGTGGGGGTGATGGGAGACATGAGTTGGGGCCTGGTGGAGGCTGCCCCTGCACTGCTGGGGGGTGGGGGTGCAGGGAGACATGAGTTGGACATGAGTGGGGGCCTGGTGGAGGCTGCCCCTGGTGGCTGGGGGGTGGGGGTGGTGGGAGACATGAGTGAGGGCCGTTGGAGGCTGCCCCTGCACTGCTGGGGGTGGGGGTGATGGGAGACATGAGTGGGGGCCTGGCGGAGGCTGCCCCTGCACTGCTGGGGGGTGGGGGTGGTGGTAGACATGGGTGGGGGCCTGGTGGAGGCTGCCCCTGGTGGCTGGGGGGTGGGGGTGCAGGGAGACATGAGTGGGGGCCTGGTGGAGGCTGCCCCTGCACTGCTAGGGGGTGGGGGTGGTGGGAGACATGAGTGGGGGCCTGGTGGAGGCTGCCCCTGGTGGCTGGGGGGTGGGGGTGTGGGGAGACATGAGTGGGGGTCTGGTGGAGGGTGCCCCTGGTGGCTGGGGGGTGGGGTTGCAGGGGGACATGTGTGGGGGCCTGGTGGAGGCTGCCCCTGCACTGCTGGGGGGTGGGGGTGGAGGGAGACATGAGTGGGGGCCTGGTGGAGGCTGCCCCTGCACTGCTGGGGGGTGGGGGTGATGGGAGACATGAGTGGGGGCCTGGTGGAGGCTGCCCCTGGTGGCTGGGGGGTGGGGGTGATGGGAGACATGAGTGGGGGCCTGGTGGAGGCTGCCCCTGCACTGCTGGGGGGTGGGGGTGGTGGGGGACATGAGTGGGGGCCTGGTGAAGGCTGCCCCTGGTGGCGGGGGAGTGGCAGTGGTGGGAGACATGAGTGGGGGTCTGGTGGAGGGTGCCCCTGGTGGCTGGAGGGTGGGGGTGCAGGGGGACATGTGTGGGGGCCTGGTGGAGGCTGCCCCTGAACTGCTGGGGGGTGGGGGTGGTGGGAGACATGAGTGGGGGCCTGATGGAGGCTGCCCCTGCACTTCTGGGGGGTGGGGGTGATGGGAGACATGAGTAGGGGCCTGGTGGAGGCTGCCCCTGGTGGCTGGGGGGTGGGGGTGATGGGAGACATGAGTGGGGGCCTGTCGGAGGCTGCCCCTGGTGGCTGGGGGGTGGGGGTGGTGGGAGACATGAGTGGGGGCCTGGTGGAGGCTGCCCCTGCACTGCTGGGGGGTGGGGATGGTGGGAGACATGAGTGGGGGCCTGGTGGAGGCTGCCCCTGGTGGCTGGGGGGTGGGGGTGGTGAGAGACATTAGTGGGGGTCTGGTGGAGGGTGCCCCTGGTTGCTGGGGGGTGGGGGTGCAGGGGGACATGTGTGGGGGTCTGGTGGAGGGTGCCCCTGCACTGCTGGGGGGTGGGGGTGGTGGTAGACATGTGTGGGGGCCTGGTGGAGGCTGCCCCTGGTGGCTGGGGGGTGGGGGTGATGGGAGACATGAGTGGGGGCCTGGTGGAGGCTGCCCCTGGTGGCTGGGGGGTGGGGGTGCAGGGGGACATGAGTGGGGGCCTGGTGGAGGGTGCCCCTGCACTGCTGGGGGGTGGGGGTGGTGGGAGACATGAGTGGGGGCCTGGTGGAGGCTGCCCCTGCACTGCTGGGGGGTGGGGGTGGTGGTAGTCATGGGTGGGGGCCTGGTGAAGGGTGCCCCTGCACTGCTGGGGGGTGGGGTGATGGGAGACATGTGTAGGTGATCAGTAGTGCAAGGTGACATGTGGGTTGGCTGGTGGGCATGGCCATGGTGGATGGGTTGCCTGTGGGACATGAGCAGGGGTGCAGGGTAGTCCCCTGTGGTGTAGGCTGCCTGCAGGGGCCGTGGAGGGTGTAGAGGGAACACCTGGGAGGACCCACATGGCCAAATCACGTGTAGCATTCCCCGGCACCACCGAAATACACGTACCCTGCTGAAATCGCGTGTGAATCTTCCCGCGCTTCTCGGAATACATGTACCCAGGCCAATCGCGTGTGGAACTTCCCGTGCACCCCGAAGTACACGTACCCAGGCCAATCGCGTGTGGAACTTCCTGCGCACCCAGTAGTACACGTACCCAGGCTAATCGCGTGTGGAACTTCCCACGCACCCCGTAGTACACGTACCTAGGCTAATCGCGTGTGGAACTTCCCGCGCACCCTGAAGTACACGTACCGAGGACAATCACGTGTGGAACTTCCCACGCACCCCGTAGTACACGTACCCAGGCTAATCGCGTGTGGAACTTCCCGCGCACCCCGAAGTACACGTACCCAGGACAATCGCGTGTGGAACTTCCCGCGCACCCAGGAACACACTCACACGCTATTTTTCACACAGCGGGTGTGCGTGTTTGTCGGTACCCCTTTGCACCTCATTTGTCCTAGAGGGCCACTGTATGGCCCATTCATCATGGCTGTATATGGGTGCTTTTTGTTAGCGCACATTTTGGCGCACATTTTTTTCAGTCGCAGGGGCGCTACCGCCTGCTTTCTTGTGGCGTACTTGTTTGGCCCTGTGCGCGTCTTTGACCATGCGCTGGTTTGCCCTATTCGATTCCATGAATACGGGTTGTAGGCGAGCGTGTGGGCGTTCCGCGCACTTGCCTCCTGTACTTCCCCCGTGACGCCCATATTTTCACGAGTTGTTCCCCATTCCGAGTGTTACGCCCCGTGTTCTGCCTACTTTTGTGATGTGCGCCGCGCTATGTGCGATTTCGCAGTGGCCGTGGCGCACGCTGTTGGATGACCTGTGCGCCGGCGTGCGCGGTGCACATTTTTAGCGCACATCCAATGTTTTTCTTGCGCACGGACTTCCATGAATCGATGTGCGCTGGTTTCCCTGCGATTTTCGCACTTTTACTGGGATTTTCGCACTTTTACTGCGATTCGCACGTTTTGGCACCTCTGCACGGGAATTTTCGGCGCACATTATTTCCATGAATGGACCCCTGTGTGTGTTCAGTTCTCTGACAATGCTTTACAGCTGAAGGGTGCGCTCTCTGGACTAGGCTGGTGAAGATAGCATTATGGCTATGGTTTGGTTGGTCACACATCCTCTTCCTGCTTTCTGTTTTTTTCGGGAGTGTTTAACGTGTTTTGTAACCAGACCAAGATGATGCAACTTTCGTTTTAGGTGTTATCAGTATGCATTACACATAAAAGTGATTGGCACCTTTCCAAGAAAGCATCTTAGCATGTGTCTAGTTGCATGGTTACTCTCATGAGACCCTCCAAACGCTTTGTGCTGTAACTCCCATCAGCCCAAGCCAACAATGTCTGTGGTGAAGGACTATGGGAGTTTTAGTCCAAAACATCTGGAAAGCCAAGACCTCTGTGACAAGCCAAAATGGCACATAAATACTCACTGCCATCGCAGAAAATAAGCATTCGTGCATTTCCACTTATTTTTTTTATTTGATGTACTGATCCTATTACATCGGTTAACTAACAACATCAATATTTTGTTTGTACAGAGTAAGCAAGCCCAGGCAAACTGATAAAATCAAGTTTAAGTTTATTCAATTGTAGTTTGAAAATCATAAACACACAGTAATAAAAACAGTAGGCATTGCCATCATGTACACAAAATATATGTATTTATTTATTTACATTTGTAAAGCGCCTAAACCCTGAGGCATCAGGGCGCTGTTGCGAACCAGTTACATGATACATAAGTTTCAACAGCGTTGTGTCATCCCGCCCTAGACAAACAGACACAGCAACAATACAGGTTATTGCAGCAATGACTAATTATTCCCAAGCGGGTTCAAGAGGAGGACCGCTAGGCAAAAATCCAGGTTTAAGGACCTTATGGAAGGCCCAGTAGGAGTCCTCTGCTCTTAGGTTGGGGTATGGCATTCAGTGTTTCACGGCCACCAATGGGAAGCTCACCCCACTTCCTTTGGCTCTTTTCACTTTAGGCACGGCTAGCCGATGTGCGTGAAGAAACCTTACCGGCCTGCTGGCCTTTGATCTTTAAATTTTCTGGGCAAGGTATTGCGGACGGTGTTGCTTGTGGTTAATAGACAATGGGCCTCATTACACGGTAGGCGGTAAGGGTTTACCGGTACCGGTGTTTTACCGATACCGGTAAATCCTTACCGCCTTACTACGAGGTTCCTTTGCGGGTTGGTACATTAACGCCTGCTTTTAGCAGGCATTAGAAAACAAACCCGCAAAGGGACCGGGGTGCTAATTACAGTACCGCAATTTGCGGTACCGTAATTAGCGCCTTCCCCATTCCCATTATGCCCTATGGGGCAAAAATGGGAATGGGGAAGGGCAATGGAGGAAGGAGGAATTACCGCCTTCCCAACCTTGGAATAGGGCGGTAATTCCCCTTTCCTCCAAGGCGGTACCGGTAAATTACCGGCATGAACCATGGCGCTAATAGCGCCATTGTTTACCGACTACCATGAGGCCCAATGCCTTTTATTCTGGCAGCAAAGATGTAGTCTCTTTTGGGAATGTTTGAAGCCACTAGCAGGGAGTTGTTTTGGATTATCTGTAACTTGTTGATGTTCGTTTGAAAGTCCCGGCAAAGAGGACATTACAATAATCCAGTCTTGCTCCCATGATTGCTCTTGCAATAGTTAGGCAGCTCTCTGGCGACAGGAACTGTCTTGCTAAGTTGATGAGTTTGGCGGTGTAGGCTGCCAAGGAGGCCGCTACACTCACTTGTTTGGTGAGCGATAGGGAGGCATCCAGGTAAATGCCCCGTGTTGTTACCGCCATTGACACCGGGATCTGGATTCCTTCTATTCTGAAAGAGGTATACTGGGGGCTGAGCTTCTGCAACATAGCGGCAGAGCCCACCAACAAGATCTCCATCTTGTCGTCTTTCAGGCATAAGAAGTTCGTAGCCATCCAGGTCTTGGATAGTTGTGTAAACTTTGTTGAGCATGAGGGAGTCTTCATCATAGGAGCCTGACAAGTGAAGGAGTATTTGGGTGTCATCGGCATAGTTCATATAAGATATGCTGATGTTGTCCAGGAGGTCAAATAAGGGTTTTGTGTATGTTGTACAGGGACGGGGAGATGCGGGAAGCTTGGGGGACATGACATGGTATGAGGATAGGCTGGGCACTCCCAGTGTCTGAGAAGACCGTCATTGATCTGCCCTCTAGGAAAGAGGCTATTCATGATGTGGCCTCATAGGAGAGGTTAGCACAGACAGTGAGGTGGTGACAAAGGGTCCCATGGTCTACCAAGTCGAAAATGGTGGGGAGATCCAGTAGGAAGAGGACAGCTGGTTTGCCCTCTTCTCTGTAGGAATTCAGTTGGAATTTTAGGTCAAGTAATGCCGATTCGGTGCTGTGACCTGGGTGAAAGCCTGATTGCCGAGTCCCTGGGGGGGTAATTCAATTCCAAATATTGTTGGATCTGGTTGTATGCTGCTCTATCCAAGATCTTAAGCAGGAAGGGTACGGTTGTGATCGAGCGGTAGTTGTTTGGCGCCGCAGGGTCAAGAGATGGTTTTTCCAGTAGGCGGAAGACCCAAAATTCTTTGAGGCTGTCCAGGACCAGGTTGTCTAAAAAGGAGGCATTGATGAATTTAATGATGAAGGGGACTAGGGCTTCATAGCAATCTTTGATGATTGACCCGGGAAACTTGTCTCCTTTACATTTAAACATTTCAAGGTGTGTGAGGATTTGGACTGTTTCTAGTTCTGAGATATCTCTGGACTGGAATGTAGGTGCAGGGTGTATTTTAGTGATGGACGGTGAGTTGGGAGACTGATTTTTAGATTTTTGCTGTAGCGTGCATATTTTGGTACGCATGGCATTCTGAATATTTGTGCACTATGTTTCATCTTAGTTGGCAATGTTAGGGGCTGAAACAGGAGACTCTAGCTCTCTGAGTATTCTGATTAACTCTTTCGCATTGGAACTGGCTTTTGCAAATCTGGAGTTGTAGACTTCATCTTTGGCTGCCGAAATGGCTTTATTATATTCTTTGAAATCTTATTAAAGCTCAATTTATGGTGGTCCGACAGGTTTTTCTTTCCAAATGGCTTCTGTCTGAGAGTGCAAGGCTTGGAGGTCAGAAGTGAACCATGGGTTGAGGTGGAAGGTCAGTTTGGATTTTCTGGGGAGGAACCGGGCCACCAGGTTTACTGCAATGGTGTCAGGCTGGACTTCCTCTTCCCCAAACTCCTCCTCACCTGTCTCTTCTTGTATCTCCTCCAACCTTGCAGCTCCTTTCTTCTTCTTGATTCTGGTGCCTTCTACTGGTTTCTTCTCTTTTTTTTGACGTAGGTAGGGACGCGCTCCCTCAGTGGCCTCCATGATCTGAAATAACTGCAGACCTGGGGGATTCCCGGGGAGCACGCCCTGACTGCGAGGAAAAAGCCAAAAGGCACAAAAAACTCTGATTGTGTAACAGTCTGTCTTCATGAGCGGTAGTGATAGAAGGAGTACTGTTGCTTTAAGATAGTCTGATGGGATGGTTCTTACTGCTGCAGCAACTCTGAACCCATGTAGATGGAAAAGCTTCACTTCTTATCCCTCCAAGGGACGGGGAGGATCGACCAGTGAAGACTGACAGACCTGATGCGGTCTCACTATGTTTCGGGAAAGTCTCCAAGAAGGGGAGTGGAAACGAAATGAGAGGTAAGGATGATGGATTAGAACAAGTCCAAAGAATGAACAATACCGAGTAGGCGGTACATAGAATCAAACACGTAGGCTGAGAGAGGCAGTCGAAAATAGACATGCATACGGAAAACGCGTTAGTCACAAGGGTGTTTATGCGTCGTGAAGGAAAGTACAGATCGAAAAAAGACCTCCACCATACCTGAAAACCTGGAGGCACCGCTTGTGCAGGATAGCGAAAAAGAAGGCACTAAGGATAGGAAGCAAGGTAAGGAGAAATAAGCAGTAAACGCTGAGAGGACGAACTTCCAGGGCTGGTGCATGACAAATGGTCAGCGTGTTGGCATGAAGGTCTGCTAGGCTTTGGGGGTTAGTAGTCTTAAGTCGTTCCAGCATAAGGGGTGAGAGGGTGGGTGCAATCAACTCTTTGAAGATTTTGTGGGAGCTATGGGCTAACACAGGTGGTAGCGTGGGTAGGGAGGGTAGTGGTAGGTTCGTGCAGGAGGAGAGAAGCACAGAATATGATGGTCTGACCAAGGGCAGAGGGTGCTAGAAGTGAAAACGTATCTGGCTATTTAGGCCAGCTATCCAGTCCAAGGCTCTGCCTTTGTTGTGTTTGGTTGAGGCAACACAGTGTTTGAAGCCAAGGTCTATGAGGGCATTTGCTACAGTGGTGCCTGCCGTATCTAGAGGGTCTAGAAGGCCTATATTGAGGTCCCCTGATAGTATAACTCTGGATGTTGATTTAATGTTGTTGCCTATAGTGTGGACACAGTCTTGCTCGAAGGTGGCTGATGGGCCTGGCTGGCGATAGAGGATATATATGGTGATTGAGTCCGTGGGGGTAGTGGCAAGTTTAATCGAAAGACGCTCACATTGACCCTCTGTGAATATACTGCATGGTCTGATTTGGAGGGAGTCTCTATAAATGAGAGTGACGGCTCCACCTCGGGTGAGTGGTCTATCACACCTCAGAATCGAAAATATATCTGGGAGGGCTAGAGACAGTGCTGGGCCAGAGGTTTGGTGAAGCCAGGTTTCAGTGATGGCCAATAAGTCTAGATTTGGCATGGTTATCAGGTCATTGATATCCAGAGCATGTTTCGGAAGTGACCTTGAATTAATGAGGGCTCCAAGTAACATGGGGGGTAGTTGGCGCTCTGTGGGGTGAGTCAGGGCGGTGGGCAACAGAGGTGTCATGGGATTCAGGGGCAGAATATAGGAGGGTGCCCTCGTAATGATGCCGTGTTCTATGGGTCGTTCATCACAAAGCCTGCTGATATCCTCAATGTGGAGGCAGAGAAGAGTGGAGGCAAGGTTCTGTGGTGAATTCCGTCTGTGAATGGCATGGTTCGGCAGCATAAGGCAGGTAGTTATGTTGCTGGCTTGCTTGATAAAACCTTTGCCCGTCTTTGTGGTTATAGTGGAGCGACTATTGTGGGTCCTATAACTAAGATAAATATTTCATCTTTGTGTGGATGTTGGCCCAAGGGGCGCTGTGCGGGCTTTGAGAGTCCTATGTATGGTAGTGGAGGGGCTAGCAGGACTGAGCTTGCGTAGTGTGGTGTGCTTCAGTTGCCTGATGGGAGGGTGCTCTTTGCAAGGCCCATTACGTGTTGGGCGGATGCTACTCCTGTGGGTAGGCCTGTTTGGGGCTAATGCTGGGGGAGGCATGTCTCAAGCTGCCATGCCTAGATAAGACTGGTCTAAGAGTGGTGTGTGAGTGTTGGGGTGGAGGAGGGTCTTTATAGGACCTGCAGGGTGGGTAGGTAATATCTTGTGGGGCTGTGGAGGTGAACAGATCTCTAGATGGGGCAAACTTAACTTAATGCTGGGTCAGCACGCACATGGTAACGTGTTGAGCAAACGCTCACAGGGCCTGTTCGCTGATAGCCTGGGTTCTGACATAAGATACAGTGTGGCATGGATGCTCTCTGGGAATTGGGGGCAACTGGCTGTGCCAAATGTGACACCGGATGGTAGAAGGCTTGTCAGGCAGGTGGTTGGGGAGTGTCTAGGCAGCTTTGGGGTATATAACCATTGCACGCAGCCGAATAGACGCCGGCGTAGACATTGGTAGAACAGGCTTACCTTCTGCCTGGAGGCTTATCGAAGCAGCTGTAAATGGAATGTCCATTGGCCATTGCAGCGAGCAACAGAGAGCTGCAGAGAATCATGTTGGCCTTTTGTCTCTGCCTTTGGTGTCGGCCGGCTTTGCCTTCTGGCTCAGGGCCAATCACACTGTCTGAGGAATCCATGGAAATTCAGGGCATCGGTTCAGGGATGACGGTGAACATCTTATCAGGGCCTGTAACCAAAGCGAGCCTTGATGCCGGGAGCAGTGGCGCTGCCACTGCAGCACACATGCTTCATTCACCGTGGAGCTCACACTCTTAGCACCATACTGAGGGCAGCAAGCCATTCAGGAGGCTTGGAATGTGGGCTGAATCTGCAGATCCAAGCAACCGTTCCGAGCTGCCAGATGGCTGCTTCCCCCACCTGCCATCTTACCCCCAAGCTCCCTTCCCTTATTTTCGAATCCCCCCATCCCCACTTACCTGATTGCGGCAGCAGTGCCTCAGCTGCTACTGCTCTGTTGTTGCTGCCTTTGTAGCCTTGCCTTCCTGCTCCATGGCAGCCATGTTCAGAAAGTATCTTCATTCAATGAATGGGACGCTGCGAGGCGGCCCATTCACTGAATGAAAATACTTTCCACTTAGACCCTTCACAGCCAGTGGAAAGGGTGTTAATAACGTTAAGCCCCGTTCCACGGGCTGTACCAATGGTCACATCCTGGGGCCCTTGTTAAACTATCTTGCTATGCTTAGGCCTTTAACTAAGGCCCCAGCCTGTTGCCACCACCCAGAATAGCCTGTGGATGGGGCCTTAACATTAAATAAGAAAGTCCTTTTAAGAATGTAATTGTCAATTAAAACAACTTGGACTAGGTAGGAAAAAATCACCTTCCATGACACTTCAGGTTGGTTTGGAGGTAAGTATATTCAATAAACATCTTACTAATTTCAGTTACATAAAGAATGTAAGAGCTTGATCCACCCTTTCCCACCACCCAGGCTTCCTTCTTCCAACTCCCTCCCTGGGTGGAACATTAGGGTCATCCATTCCACTCATGACATCATTCACTCTGACCTCACTCTGTGAACACTCGAACACCAATACAACACATCTCCTCTTTCCAATATATAAACATCTATACAACACATCTTCTCTCTTTCCTGCACACAAATAAAAATACAACACACCTCCCCTCTTTCAAATACTAAAACACAAATAGTACACATCCCCATTTGCCAGAGTCACCACAGTGTTGCCCACACCACATTCCCAATCCATGATCAGGGTCACCTCTGTGTTTCCCTTAATTACACCCCATTCCATAAACAGGTTCACATCTGTGTTGCCCTCAATTACATTAGAATCCATACACTAGTGTCACATCTGAGATGCCCTCTTTGCCCTGCGATTTGCATCTTTGCTGCCTTCAATTACATCCAAATCCATAAGCAGGGTCACATCCGTGTTGCCCTCAATAACATCCAAAATCCATATGGTAGGGTCACATCCATGTTGCCCTCAATTACATCTAAATCCACATATTAGGGTCACATTCATGTTGCCTTAAATTACATCCAAATCCATATACTAGGCTCACAGCTCTGCGGCACTCAATTACATCCAAATCTATATACTAATACTAGGGTCACCTCTGTGTTGCCCTCAATTACATCCAAATCCATATACGAGGGTCACATCTGTGTTTCCCACAGTACATACTCAAACTATACTAGGGTTACATCAGTGTTGTCCACATTACATCTTCAAACTATATGAATGGTCACATCTGTGCGGCCCTCAATTACATCCACATGCATTTACTAATACTATGGTCACCTCTGTGCTGCCATCAATTACAGCCAAATCCATATACTAGGGGCACATCTGTGTTGCCATAAATTATATCCATCAATTACAGGGGGGCATTAGTGGGCCAGGTAATTCCCCAGGGCTTACGTTAAAACCCTTGCTTCACTCTGGCTTATAACTGCTGCCCTGGGGCATTACCTGGTCCAGTAATGCCCCCCTGCTTGGATATATTGCTTAAGTAGTGGATTGTGTGAGCCCATTGGATGTATTGCCTTCTGATGTCACATGTTATGGATTGGATGCATTGTGAATTGTATATAGGGTGCCAGTCTGGTGCCACATTTTATGGGTTGGATGTATTGCATATTGTTTTGGGACCCGGTAATGCCCCCCTTGCTCAGGTAATATTGCTATTAATACACCGGCACATTGTACTGGGGTACTAATAGTGTTTTTGTAAAGTTGACGCAACCTTAAAAAAGAAAAAAAAGATGGCCATCGTGGATCCGGAGAGAAGGAACTACATTGTCCCTTCTCTTTTTCCATGTCAGCAAGTCGCGAGGCAGGATGCGCTGGGAATACTACAGTTCCTGGTGCCAGCGAGGGACATGGAAGGGTTAGGTAAGTAGGGTGGGGGCTGGAGGGGGTGAAAGGTGCAGAAAAGAGGGGAGGAGGGATAGGGCTGCAGGGTGCAGGTGAGCACTTACCTCATTACCAAGCGTGGAAAGATGGCGACTTCCAGCACTGAGGAGGATGGAGCGGTAAAGCCACTGTTTTGAGCCTCCTAATTGGCTGGGAGGCCAAGACCACATCCCTGGTGGGTACTAATACCACTTAACAATATTCAACCAAATTGCATGAAAGCTAATATTGGTGGTGCAATACAACACCTAAAATCCTAGAAAAGTCACTAAACTTTGAATCCCTCGAAAATGCATGCTATCAAAACAAAGTACTCCCTAATGAAAGTGTAAAACGATTCCCCAATCACACTATGCAGACTCTGCTGTCAATAATCACCCTTTTCCTATATCATCCTACAGATAAAGCACTAGGTACCACATGCAACTTCACTTTACTCCAGGGGTGCTTCCACATCCTGCACCCTAAATACTGAGATGATACTTCCAAGTCGTTTGGTGCACACTGCCGTACACCAACCATTCACCATCATACATTCTCAAAAACTGGCACTCAAAGGTATCTCAATAGCTCATTACAATACATCATAAGGTCTGCTACTTATTAGCACCATGTTTCCATAACTTATCGCACTGCACCCTTAGCATATGGCACTTGTTAATACCTCACTGCAATAAGATTCTACCTTCTTGTACATGACATATTATCACCGTGGTCAGTTCCTTAAAGCATAATAATTCTACTAACCATTCCTTAAATGTCCTTGCCATACACTGTGTTGTACACAGCGACGCTAACCTGAAAAGCCCACAAAATGTTATTTGAATACTGTACATCACCTGAACAATGTTAAATATCTTTCTACCTAATTCCTACACTGTGGACCACACAAGCACCACAATATCATGTTGCCATACCATGTACACACCTATTTTGCAAAGCAATCCATACCTCTATACCCATACACAACATCAATGTCACTTCAGATATAGTAAGTGTAATAGAAACATTGGATGTGGCAAATTTTACTAAAATATTGTCCATTCCAACTTGTATATATGCATTAAGAAATATATAGTTGCTGACCAATTAACATAATATCAACATTTTCCTGAAGGTCCATAGCTGCAGCCGTAACTCTAAATCCGTAGCCTGTACAATCTAAGAAATGATAGCACACTGTTCACCACATTTAAATTACTTCCCCACAACATAACATAACGCATATTCCATATTTATGAACTCCAACAAGATGCTGGTCATATTTCATGCATCAGTTCGGCGGCCCTGCTGATGACCATACTTATATTATACGTTGTCCAGCAGAACGCTATAATTACATAAGATTTTTACATTTCAGCTTTAACTTTCAAAACACACAAACCACTTATCCAGTCGAATTGGATGCACACCTACATGTTGTCCTATTTCATCCATCTCAGGCACCCTCACACTGTGCTCCATACAATAACAAACATCCTTCAGCCCCATGAATCCAGTAGGAGGTGCTTCCATATACTTAACACATGATACACATGCTAATTAACACGAATACAATGGCACCCTAATCAAGCCATGCCTCCACAAACCAACATTTTTGACATGTCACTCACAGGCAGACTTACATAATTCAGCCTCCTTCCAAAATACTTTTCACTCCACATGTCCATGGCTGCGATACAGCTATATATACCAATATCAGCAATATGTGGCAAATTAGACCATTGTTAACATGCTACGTCTCCCTTATTTTACATAATAACAATACTCCATATCAACAGGTTCTGAGACACTTTACATATTGGTTTAACAGTCCACAATACATTACATCTGGATCTAGCCCCATCGCGGTTGATTATCTCACGCTGCATCACACATTGAAGCAAGGACATAAAACATCACCCCACCAATAAGCAGAATGGTTCCAATTCATTCTGTGCACATAATACTGTGTGTCCTCAATAAACACGGGAGCGCCTATGCGTATTCCTTTTAAGCTCTAATATTTCCCATTACCACAGTTTCTTAACACTGCACAAGGGTGCCTTTAGGTCCTTTCCTTTCTATGAGTTCACCGCCAACACGGTTGTAACATCATCCCTTAGCAACTAACCCTCAAGTGGTATGGAGCACAATGCGGTTCTTGGCTGCCCCTGCTCTCCTGGGCTGACTTCTTCCAAAGCAGGTAAGTCTCAAAATCCCAACGCCATCAGGACTGCAGACCCTCTTCCTCAGCATCCCAGTGGTACCATGAGCATGGAGAAGGCAAACGAAAATTAATTTCTATGCAGCGGTTCTCAATGTGCAATGGCCACCAGTCTTCTGACGCCATTCCCACTGCTTGTACATTTGTACCCACATTTCCAAGGTATCATTTTCAGGTTTCTCTGCCAATACAGCATAGCCAATATATACCATAACAGTAGTCCATAACATTCACTAGGTAGGTTCCTCAGGCTTTCCCACCAATCTAATAACTCCATTGTGCATTCCATAATGACAATCAATAACGCTCCACGATTCTTCCACACTTCCTGCGTAGTCCACTTCTGGCTACTCTGCAAAAACAGTCTATTAACAGTCCCTGGGTGGTGGGTCTTCTCTGGAGGGTGGGTCTCTCTCAGTTTGCTGCACCCCACAGTAGCTCACTTTGTCTCCTTTCCTTTGCTACAGCACGCCTGAATCCGTTTCTCTGGCTCTTCAAAAGATCAACTCGACACCAATGTTGTAATGTAGCTTGCATTTATCTATTTATTTATTTAATTAAATGTATTTCTAAAGTGCTTGAACAAAAGCCCTGAGGCATTGGAGCACTGAGAATGACAAACAACACGCAACATAAAAAAACAAGCAAGGGATCAGAGATCAGGCACAACATGATAGTTCTCTATTTCATTGGAAGAGGAACGTTTTCAGTTTGCGTTTGAATCTGGGGAGGCTAGGTCACAACCTTCAGGGGGAAGGTCATTCCATAATCGTGGTGTAGAGGTTGGAAAGCATCTGTTTTTTATCAGCGATAATCTTGCCTTAGGAATTTGCAGTAGACCTGTGTTATTTGATCTAAGGCTGTGTCTGTCAGTTAGCCATTTTAGCTGCGCTGCAAGATACAATGGAATATTTCCATTAAGGCATGAATGTGCAATGCATAGGGTACGAAACATGACCCTTTTTGCTAAAGGCAACCAGCGTTATGATATCTGTGCTACTGTTACATGATCCGTTTTGTGTAGACCTACCACCACCCTCATTGCGTTGTTTTGAACAACTTATATGTGGTTAATTTCCCCTTTCCCAGTGCCTAGTAGGATACAGGCACAGTAGTCAAGATGGCTGCCTATGATTGCCATAGCCAAAGTGGCACAACTCGATGCTTCAAGATACAGCCTAATTTGTGCCAGGAGCTTAATGTAATAAGATGCAATTGACACTAAGCTACTGATGTGTGTCCTCATTGAGAGTTCTTGATCAATAATTACTCCCAGTGTTTTCACTTTATTGAGGGTGGAAAGTAGGCAGTCTGCAATCTGACTGTCTGTCTGCTATCCAAGAGTGGTGTGCCGTCAACGATCTCTGCCTTAATGCCAGTAAAACAGAGATTCTCCTCATCAGCACAACTGTCCCCTCCTTTCCTCCTTTCCTGTCACTCTCTGGCCGGCCTCCCTTGGCTCTCTTCCTGCTCCAACCTGCGAGGCTAAGAACCTCAGGGTCATCTTCATCGCCACACTTTCCTTTTCTCCTCACATCTCTAATGTCTCTAAGAAGTAAAACTACCAACTGCATCTCCTCAGAGGTATTACTCCTTTCCTATCATTTCCCCACAAGCTCACTATCTCTAGAGCTCTGGTTCTCTCTAGGCTGGACTACTACAACAGCCTCTTCCTAAATCTGCCTGCTTGTACGCTCTGCACTCTGCAACTCACCCAGAACAGGACTGCAAGACTTGTCCTTGGCCTCAAGCCCAGGGATCGTATCTCTCCAGCACTGAAATCTCTGCATTGACTCCCAGTGGCTACAAGGATTAAGTTCAAGACCCTCTGCAATGTCCACAGGCCTCCAACTCTCTCTTCGTAAATACCTTCCTACTCGAGCTCTTCGCTTCTCCACTTTCAACTCCACTTTCAACTCCTTCAGGGTCAGTCGCTTCTCCAAGCAACAAGTTGGTGGTAGATCTCTTTACTCGACTGGAGCCTCCCTCTGGAACAGCCTCCCTGCCTCTCTGAAAACTTGACTAGAATCATCTCTGTTCCATAAGCATCTCAAGGGCTTCCTCTTTGCTTCTGCCTTCTCTCTTCCTCTTCCTCTCCCCTGCTGATTTCCTGTCTGATACTGCACTGGTCACCTGGCTACCCTCTGATTTCAGGGCCCAGGTCCCTGCCCGCCCAGTTGCACATCCACACCTCCCAGCAACCCTTGCACTTCGTCTTTATCTGTAACCCTACAGTCCCCGACCTGCACTTTTGGACACCTGCTGTCTGCTCTTACCCTTGCAACTGCCACCTGTTGGCCGCACTTCTTTTTATTGTTTTGATCCCATGTACAGCACTGCCAGCTCCCCTTTCCCCTAGCACTGTTCCCCTCCCCTGCACTTGCACAATCTCAATGTCACTTGGCCTAGTAAGAACGTTGTCTCTGTCCTCCCTCGGTTCCCCCTTCATTGCCTCGTCACGCCTTGAAACACTTGTGTATAGGCACATTACAAATGCCACATCATATCATAAAGGAAGAATAGGCCCGATCTAAGTTGTACAATTTAGCACAATGGAGAAGTGCTGAAGATCATGATCTCTATTTTGGAGTTGTTTAGGGCTAAGCCTTTATGCAACATCCAGGAATGAATTTGGTTGTGGTGTTGATGACATCAGTGTCTCTTAAGTAATTGCCTGTGAGTGGGAAGAGACACTGGGTATGGTCCGCATAGTTAGCATAACAAGTAGCTTCAGCATCTAACTGATCAAACAATGTGAGCATTAAGATATTAAAGAGAGTTGGAGACAGACACGATTCCTGTGGCATGCCACAGTTTTAGGCATACCCCTCTGACATGGCACCCTCATGGGAACCCTTGGAAGTACGTCCAACAGGAATGAAAGAACCCAGCTAACAGCTTCCTTAGTGAAGAAGGCCCACTCTAATAGTCTGCTAGCAAAACAAACAAAAGAGGTGATGGTTGGAAGGTTTAAAATAAATCTTAACCTCTGGCGTTTTAAGAGGGTTAAGATTCATTCTAAACCTTCCAGCCATCACCTCTTTGTTTTTGCATTGTAACCCCAAGTTGGACGGGTATGACCAGACGTGGGTCCCGTGCCTGCTGGGCCTAGAGAACCAAGCTACTTCTCACTGATGAGGACCAAATAGGCTGAAACATATTTGGAGATGCTTGTGGACTCGTGCAGGAGGGATGTGACCTAGCAGTTTCGGGCTGGACTGCCCCTTCTGGGGTGGGACCAAGCCTTACTTGCATATGGTCTTTCCCCTTCTGTAATGGCTTGGCAGGCAAAGGATGATGGTCTGGAGGGTTTCCCAGAGCAATTTTAGTGGTTAAGATTAATTCTAAACCTTCCAGCCATCACCTCTGTGTTTTTGCTTTGTCAACCCGAGTGGGACGGGTATGCCCAGATGTGGGTACCATGCTTGCTGGGCCTTTGAGACCCAAGCTACTCCTCACTGATGAGGCCCAAATAGGCTGAAACATGTTTGGGTATGCTTGTGGTCTTGTGCAGAAGGGATGTGACCTAGCAGTGCAGGCTGGACTACCCCTTCTGGGGTGGGACCAAACCTGATTTGCATATGGACTTCCCCTTCTGTAATGGCTTGGCAGGCGAAGAATGATGGTCTGGAGGGTTGCCAGAGCAATGTCAGTGATTACAATTCATTCTAAAGTTCCAGCCATCACCTCTTTGTTTTTGTAATAGTCTGCTAGCCAGGGTGGGATGATCTACCAAATAAAAGTGGCTGTAAGGTGCAGGAGCATCAACAATGAAGTGTTTCCCCTATCCATGTGTTGAAGTATTTTAGTCTTTACATCTAACAGAGTAGAATCAGTGCTGTGTGCACTCTGCAAAGCCGATTGCTTAGGGTCTAGTATATTATTTGCACTCCGAAAATCCTGGATTTGACCATGTGCAATCTTATCTAGAATCTTTTTGGGAAAGGGCGAGTTTGTAATCGGGCGATAATTAGCTGCCACACAAGGATCCAGTGATGGTTTATTTAGAAGAAAAGTGATCCATGCTTGAAATCTGTTGGAACCGGATTTTCTCTAAAAGAAGCATTTACAATCTTTGTAATAAAAGGGGCAAGAGACCTGGCAGAGCAGATATCCCCCTTGCAACTGGTGGATTTTATCCTGCTTATTATATTAAGAACCTATGTATGATTCAGTCACCTCTGCAAATTTGAAAACCTTAGGAGGATCTGGCTGGTGCCTGAAACAAACATGGGTGGTGTGGTGTTCAATTGAGCTGGCTTGGATTCAATGTCCCCTTTGATCATAGTAATCTTGTGTGACATAGCATTTTCGATTTGGGTACACCAGTCAGGGTCTGTAGCGTTAATTGGACAGGGGTCTTAGACTTCTTTTAAGATCTTAAAGATAGTGTCTGATACATCACTCATATGAGCATTTGTTTGTGGTACAGATAGCATCTTTGTGCTCCTTTGCTGCACAGGCGTAGTTTGACTTGTTATCAGGAGACAATATTTCAGATTTTGGATTTCTGACGAGTACCAGCTTTTAGATGGTATCGTCTTTCCATTCTTTGCTTCTGTGGAGCTAAACTCTGCACAGCTTTGATCATCAACTCGTTGTATGCTGATGACAATTCGGCTGCTGAGTTATACTGGACACGGTTATTCAAAAGAGGGGCAAAGAGAGGAGCTAAAGCCACTGCAGTGAGTTTTCACAAGTTATCACAAAGCACCCTCCCTCGTGGTGGTTTAACTTTCTTTATGGTTGAAATCAATGGTATTTCAAAACCTATAAAGCTATGATCCCACCATGGGCATGGGTCCACTTCAACCCTACCCAGTCCTATTACATGTGAGTCCACCCAATCAAGTATTCTGCCACCGGAATGAGTTGGTTGGAAGACGTGTTGAGTGAAACCAAGATTTTCCAGTGCGGTCTCATTTGTTTTTGCCAATAAATCTACTGAGTTGTGAAAACCTAAATTAAAGTCCCCAACTATGACCACTTTAGATTTTTTGTTTAAAGGTGGACGAGATAATTTCACATAAATTAGATACAAAATCCAGCATAGGATTGGATAAAATACATATAGGTTGAGTGTGCTGTTAGGGTCAGGTTTTAGTTTGACTGCTAGGATTTTGCAGTTTCGGGAGTTCCACCAGATTCACCTGGCGAATGGGTAAATTATTCTGACAAATAAGTGCCACCCCTCCGCCTTTGCCAAATAGTCGATCTTTCCTAAAGATGTTGTAGCCCTCTGACACTGCTAGCACTAGAGAAGGTCCTGCTGCAGCATGAAGCCATGATTCTGAGAGAGCACAGATATCAATATCTAAATATCTAAACCTAAATACCTAAAGCCGATGATTCCGAGATCCTCATCCCGTTGACGGGAGACTACAACCTTGATTTGGCCTTGGTGAATAAGGTGTACCTCATCATCCAGGCATGGCTGGCGTCTCACAGTCTATGACTGAATGATGACAAGACTGAACTAATCATACTTGGATCCACTGCAAATCTAACCAAACTGGACCACAACTGCACCAGTTTCATAATAGACAGGAACCTGATTAAAGTAGCTAAGGAAGTGAAAACCTTAGGAATATACATTGACTCCTCCCTCTCCTTCTATAAACAGGTTAGATCCATGGCATCCTCCACGGCCTACACATGTAAGCTTATAAGAGCAGCCAAACCTTTCTTATCCATCCAAAGCTGCATTACATTAACCAGAGCCATTATATTATCAAAACTGGACTACTGTAACGCCCTCTACGTAGGAGCTAGCAAACAGGTTACCAACAAAATACAGATGCTACAAAACAACGCTCTCAGAGCAGCGCTTAGCATCCCCAAGAAAGAACACATCTCCAACATTAGGAGAGCCCATAACTGGCTCAACACTACAGACAAAATCCTGCTTAAAGTAGCCTCACTAACACACAAGTGCCTCAACAACGCTGCCCCCGCTACTTAGTCGACAGAATAAGTAAACACTCGTCCAACAGACCTACCAGAACCTCCAACGCCAACCTACTCACTGTTCCCAGGTTCAAACGTGCCAAAATGGGGGGTAACAGCTTCCAAGTGAAAGCTGTCCAGCATTGGAACTCCCTACCACCCCTTCTAAGGACACCCCAAACCTATTCACACTTTAGACGCAACTACATACACTGGATAAAGAACAATGACCACTAATCCCATTTTACCCATCCCCGTTACCTACCTGTAAATATGTATACTTGTAAATCTGCATACCTTTGTCTTTATCGTGACTGCTGTAACTTTCCTTAATCCAATTGTAACTATTGTAATTACTGTAATGCATTGTAACGTGTAACTAAGCTGTGAATAACCTTGTTTGCTCCTGCGCCCTCATACCCTCGGGTTTGGTGCGCAATACAAATGAATAAACTAAACTAAGCTAATATCCTGCTTTACAATATATAGGCCGATTCATGGAATAAATGTGCGCCGAAAATCTCTGTGCAAGCGTGTGAAAGCGTGCGAATCGCAGCGCACGTGCGAAAATCGCAGTGCAAGCATGCGAAATCCACGCACATCGATTCATGGAAGTCCGTACGCGTGTAAAATCTGGGATGTGCGCTAAAATTCTGCGTGGCGCACGCGGGCGCACACGTCATCAAACGGCGTGTCCTACGCGCACAGCGGAAGCGCACATAGCGCTGCGCACACAACAAAAGTGGGCGTAACACGGGGCATAACACACAGAATGGGGAACAACGTGTGAAAATGTGTGCGTTACGAGGGAAGTACAGGAGGCAAATGCGCGGAATGCCCACAGGCACGCCTACAACACGTATTCATGGAATCGAACAGGGCAAACGCGTGCGCCAAAAAAGACACGCTAATCCAGAGACACGTACGCCAGCAGGAAGCATGCGTACGTGGACTCGCGCAGCATAAAAGTGTGCGCAAACAACAAACAAGCTCAGACGCTACAATGAATATACTGTTCCTCGCAGCAGTGGTCATGGGACACTGCAGGAGGAGGAGGATAGTCAGGGCCTGAATTTTTACACACAGGACCAGCCTTTTTTGGATGCCTGATGACCAGGTGTATGGGAGGTACAGGTTTCCACCTCACATAACACTCGACCTGGTGAGTGAGTGGGAAGATGACCTTACATTACCCACCCTCTGCTCCCAAGCACTGAGCCCCTTGGAAAAGGTGCTCAATGTACTGCACTTCTTGGCCACTGGTTCATTTCAGCGGACAAGTGCCATAGTGGGGGGGGGGTGTCACAGGCCATGCAGTCACGCTGCCTACACCAGGTGTTGGCCATCATGACTGCATGCCCATCAGTCCACAGGCACATATACCTGCCCAGAACACCTGCAGAAAGGCAGGCTGACATCAAGGATTTTTACGGGGTGGCACACTTCCCCAAAGTGCTAGGTGCCATTGATTGCACCCATGTGGCTCTACGTCCTCCCAGGGCAACTGAGCACATCTATAGAAACCGCAAGCACTGGCATTCCATCAACGTGCAGGTAGTATGTGATGCCAAGGGAATCATAACCTCAGTATAGACAAACTATCCAGGGTCCACCCATGACAGTTTCATTTACAGAATGTCAACCCTAAACCGGGACCTAGAAGCTGGGCGGCATGGCGATACATGGCTGCTTGGTGAGTATAAATGCCTCTGCACATGCATGCATGTCAGATACTGAGTAATGTCACAACCCCACAAATGATACCCATCATCACCTCCCCAGGGGACAGTGCCTACCCTCTGAGCACACACCTGATGACGCCAATTCGGAACCCCACCACACCACCCGAGGTAGGATACAACACAGCGCACATTGCAACCTGGGGCATAGTGGAGCGCACATTCGGAGTGCTCAAGTCACGCTTTCGCTCCCTTGACCGCTCTGGTGGGCAGCTGCTATACGCGCCCCCAGTAGTGTGCAGGATCATAGTGGCAGCATGTGTCCTGCACAACGTTGCAACACGCCGGGGCCTGCCGGTGGACATGGTGCCCCACATCCCCAACCACATGCACGGCCGCTGTGCATGGGAGGGGAAAGGGCATGTGGTGAGGCAGCCCGTATGCAGCTGGTGGCTAATTACTTCACCTAAAATCACACCCCTGTGGAGTGCACACAGCCCTGGTACACACCAGCTGACAATCAATGATGATGACATAAGGTACAGTCAACTGTCACAACCATACCAGCCTGAGATTGGTCACCTGGAAGTGTTACATTGGGCCTCATTACCACCCAGGCGGAGGACCATGGTGCTATTAGCGCTATTAGCACCATGGTCCATGCCGGTGTCCGCCATGGCGGAATGGAATGGCAAATTGCGGCACCGTACTTAGCACCAAGGTCCCTTTGCGGGTCCCTACTTTAACGGCTGGTAAAAACCAGCCGTTAAGGTCGGGTCCCGCAAAGGGACCTCGTAATTAGGCGCTAATAGGTTAACGGCGCCGCAGCCTTTTGCAGCGCCGTTAACCCATTAGTGCCTGGGTCGTAATGAGGCCCATTGTGTGCATCCCTACCTACCGAAAGAAAACCAATGCTGTGTCACAAAAAGACACACATTTATGCTGCATGAATGACTACCCCCTTGCAAAATACAACATGAAAACAGCGCCATGTCACCCAACCCCTCCCCATCTCCGCTACCCAACACACCATGGCATGTCATGCAATGTGAAAGCAAACAAAGGAATGCACAACACATGACACAAGTGTCACAGAGTGCACTGTCCCAAATGGAAACAGGCCACAGACAATATGCTCCCAGTAATCAATAACAAACAGCACACATGACCAAATACTTACCAGCAACACAATACAGCAACACAGGATGAAACATTGCCAAAATATGACAGTACCAAATAAAAGTAGTGCAAGTTTTACAACCTGAATAAGCCAGCACAACCACCCCTTCCAACTGCAGAGTGTTGACGTCAGGCAAATGTGTCAGTGTACTGCATACAACTTGAACTGCATCTGCAAAGGAGACAGCCTTGTGAAGACATGAAGAAGGTACCTGTGAATAAGGAGGAAGACATGGATGCACAAGCAAATATCAATATACCATGCAGTGTTCAATACAACAACAATCCCCACTAGGGATGTACACACAGTTTTGACTACAGACTGCCCACACAGCTCATGGGAGCCCAATGTCACTGTGTAAGTCACTGTCACTTGGTCACACCCTTTGCAAGCCCATGGAAAGGGAAGCAGGAGGGGTGTGTGTGTGTCAGGAACCCAAGCCTCTAACCCAAACGCAGAACAAGCCTGCATGTACCCAGCTGGAATACACAGTGGATGCCCACGGGAGCCACACAAGGCAACACAATGTAAAAAAAAGAAAAAAATCAAAAAATGCCATGTGGGGATCAGGGGTGGGGGGCACCCAGGAGGTTCGAGGATAGGGTGCACACCAACAGCCACCTGCGCAAAAAAAAAATACCTCCATGGGCTCATGGCCTGCACGGCTACGCTAGTGTGGGAGGAGTGCTGCTGTCGCTCTCATCACCTTCTGCTGCTGCATCAGGAGGTGGTGGTGCTATGGGAGGCAGCCCACGCAAAGCCCTGGTATGGACCTCCATGGCAGCAAGCATGCGTGTGTGGAAGGTCTCGTTCTGGAGGATTATAGTACGGAGATCCCCATGCAGCACCTGATGGGTTGCCTGCATTTCTGCACGCATGGCCTCCCGTGATGCCCGGATCTCCTCTCGAGTTGCCTGCAGCTCAGCTGAGAGCAAACGTGTGAGCTGCTCCAGCTGCTGTTCTGACCTTAAATTTCAGGAAGCCTCAAGTTCACCCAGAGTCTCCCTGAGGTTATGGAGTTCTACCCTCAGGGCTTCCCTGTGACTCTATAGATATGGCTTCACGCAGAGTCTCCAGTGCCGCCCGTCGGTCCCTGTTGGATGCCAACATGTCTTCCCTGTGTGATTGGCAAATGGAATCTGTTGCCTGCTGTTGTTGCTCCATCTGCCTTTCAGGGGGGAGAATGGAAGTGGCCACCCTCTCCATTGCCTGAGCCATCATTTCAACCGATGCTCCCTGTTGGGCTGCTATACCGTAAATAGAGTTTTCCCATACAGTATTGCCTGGTGGTGTACGGCCACCGCGTCGGCGGGCACCACACCTGTTCGGGGCAAGGCGATCTGCACCTTGCTGTGCTGGCACTGCCTGAGGCTGCAGGACTGCATTCCCCCTCTGATCTGCTGGCCCAGGAACAGGATCAGATGTTGTGGAGTGTGACCCTGCATCCGTAACCGCCAAAGGCGGACTTACCAACACTGACATCCCCATAGAAGGTTCTACCCCTGGTGCAGGGGGGTTGGACAGAACAGAATCCCTGCCAGAAACACTCACCTGTGACGGCACATAAGTCTCATCATCCGATTCAGCACCTGAATAGAGGTCTGGGGAGGTGCTGCCAGAGACACCCCTGGACAGTATGGTCTGCAGTAAGATTGGGTTTTCACCCACCACCACACCACGTCCCCCACTGGTGCCCGGTCGCGCCTGAGATTCCTCCTGGGTCTGCACCATCTCCTGAACCTCAACAGCATCAAGTGCGTCATCACCTGCAAAAACATGAAAGACAAAAAATGGAAACAGGCATTAGCACCATAGCACACACATAGGCCTGACAATCCAGAGATCCAGTACATGATTTACACATGTCCCACATGAGTATAACCCTGGCATGCATGCACTGTCAATGGGGGAGGCAAAAAGCAGGCACTGATGACACCAAGATGGAAAAGCAACACATTTGCTGCATGCTGGGTAGCACTGGCATCACACATTAGCCTGTGAGTGGCATGTCCAATACATATACATGACACATGCCAGAACACAGATGGCATGTAGCATAGCCATGGTACATTTGACAAGCTCAGCCATATGTCAGTGAATGAGTACTGTCACCCATCCATGTGAGATGGACATGATGAGATGAAAAATGCTACATAGTGTGACAAAATATGCATGTGCCACACACTGCAACACATCCAGTGTACAATAATACAATGATGGCAGGCAGATGTACACATTAATGGTTGGTCACTTCAACATGACAGGAAACAACTATCATGTACCACATTCAAACAGGCACCAAAAATTAATGTGAGCAGGCCAATACTCAGTCAGCCTGAATGGTCTAATCATTCATATGACAAGGTAACAAATATGGGCCAATGAGGGGTGTAATCAATGACAGAAGCATGTCACATATGTGGCATTAGGTCTGATAAATGCATTGCAAAAATTGGAGAATTTAAACAATCACCCTGAATGAACGCTGAAAAAATCTGAACAATGTTGTTGCAAGATGACAGTTCAAGGGCAACTGCAGTAATGTTGCGCTAATTGGTTACTGTGGGCAGAAGGGATACTGTCATACCCAAATTCAAGGCCGGTGAATGTTTTGGAGAAAGCACATGGGTGACCCATACCACTCAGGAGTACACACCCTCACCAGGCACTCAATCAGAACTGTTCACCCAAACAACATACACATGGATTACACACACATGCATGGGCACTCACCGGACAATGCGTCGTAATCTGGTAGGTCTCCCACGCCTTGGATCTGTTCCTCTGTGACGAAGGTTCCAGCAACAGACTTATGTTCAGTGAGTTGGTTGTCCTCTGGTGGAGACCCACCGCCAGTCACCAGAGTAGAGGCATGATTTGAGGCCAGCTTGTTCTTTGCTCTGTGTTTCAGGTCATTCCACCGCTTGTAGCAATCATCAGCTGCGCGCCTCACAAATCCAAGGGCACTAATGATGTCCGCGATGGTCTGCCAGTGTGCCTTACGTTGACCAGGTGTGGTCTTGCACCCTGCAGTCACCACTATTTCGCGGCTATGTGCTGACACATAGGCCACAAGTGCATCAAGTTCGGCGTCATTAAAGCTAGGCTTCCTTGACGTGCCGGAGTATGTAGCCATGTCTGGGGTCTCAGCCCGTACTGCCAGAGCACCCTTCTTCTTCTTTTTCAAAGGTGGTGCGGATCCTGAGTGGCTTACGCCACTCTGGTCAGTAGGGGCAGAAGCGCCGGCGGACAGGGTACTAGGAGTGTGCGAATGCACAATGACCATAGGTCTTGGTGCAGGCATTGGCTGGAGGGTGATATTGGCAGGGCCAACGTCGGTTTGATGGACCTGGACCGACACTGTCCTGGCTGGGAGACTCAGAGCTGGGGTGGATAGAGCTGCAGCTGCCCCTGCAGCCTCCCCACCCTGTCTACTCGGGGCAGCAGATGACATTGCTGCCCCAGATCCACGTGGCCTGGTGACAGCAACTTGCACCGCCACACGTGGCTTAGACTTGCTGACCTGGAAGTCAGCCTGGGAGTCATCCTGTGCCGGTTCATGTGCCAAAATTGGCTGGTCCAACAAGGGCTGAGCTGGGATGGTGTCAGCTACGTTTCCCACAACCATGGGGGGGCATGGGTGGGGGCCTGCTGGCAGGTGCCCTTCACTGCTGGGTGGGTTGGACATGAGTGGGGGCCTGCTGGCAGGTGCCCTTCACTGCTGGGTGGGTGGGTGGGGGGACATGAGTGGGGGCCTGCTGGCAGGTACCCTTCAATGCTGGGTGGGTTAGTGGGTGGGGGGACATGAGTCAGTGCTCGCTTGTGTGTGGTGACAGGTGGGCTGGCTGGAGAGCTTCGCCAGGGTGGATGGGCTGCCTGTGGGGCATGGCCAGGGGTGCAGTGTGTTCCCCTGTGTTGTGGTCTGCCTGCAGGCCCTAGGGAAGGGTGTGAGGGCACACCTGGGAGGACACACACTGCCAATTAGCTTGGGCACCCCAGAAATACACGTGCCCCGCTCGCACAGGGTCTACCACATGTGAAACTCCCCACGAACCCCAGTAATACACGTGCCTCGCTTGCACAGGGCCTACCGCGTGTGAAACTCCCTGCGAACCCCAGAAATACACGTACCCCGGTCGCTCTAGGCCTAGCGCGTATTCAACTTCCCGTGAATGAGCGGGGGTGTATTCCGATGGGTGCGCGGGGAGTTTTACACGTGATTGGCCTAGCGCGAGCGGGGTACGTGTGTTCTGAGGGGTGCGCGGGGAGTTTTACACACGTTTTCGTGGTTGGGGGGGCTGTATGCTAGTCCACTGGCCTGTTCACCATGTACTGGATTTGTGCGCTGTTCATGGCGCACGGGGCGGGGTTGGGGCCTAACTGGAGCTGCTGCAGGGTGGCTGTGCCACTCTGCGCCACGGCTGCTTAGGGATGTTAAAATCCATGAATACGTTGTGCGCCGAAATGGGTTTTGGCGCACGCGGCTGGCGCAGACTGTCGCACGCGCACACTGTGCGCCAGCCGCTTGCGCCACTTGTGCGCTGAATTCTATGAATTACCCAGTTAATCCCCCACTTCTATGGAGTGCTTTATCAAAGATCTGGTATTTAGAAATAGACATTTCAGTGAATTCACACATCTAGTATTGGCAAATAAGGATTGTAGCACTTAGCAGGCTTATTTTCTGCCCGTGAGTCTTTAATTTCACTCACATTGAGGGACAGCTGCAGGCGAGTGAGCAGTTTTAAATGTTGTTTATTTATAGATGTATCGTTTCGAGCGTGTATAATGCTGATTTCATCACTTACACCTGAATTGGGTGACATGTTCAGTCCCTCAGGCCAGTTCAACGTATCCTCTCTAACAGTACCGAGAGCTAGTAGACAAATGTGTGTATAATAGTCTTAATAGGACAGCCAAAGTATGCCAGGAGGGGACTTACCAGTATCACTGATGTGTGTGCGCCGCTAGGGAAGCTAAGTAGCTGTTAGGCCACATGGGAAATGTAGTTCTTAGTAATTACATGCAAAAGCAGCAAAGTTATAAGCTCTTTAAAGTACAATTTCTAGTGTTTGAGTCCTAGTTCAAATCTAGCTGGAATTACATGAAAAGTATGATTCCTACAAAGTTTCAATCATGGAATTGGCAAAAGCGCAAAATTCACACAAATACTTTCTCACAACATGACATTTCATTCAATCAGCACAGTTCCTCAACGAATAATGAAAAGCCACTTCAGATAGGTTTGAAGGTAACTATATTTAATAAGCATTGTATTAATTTCAGTTACATAAAGAATATAAGAGTTGGACCCACAGGTGCCCATCCCCCAGGCTTCTCTCTTCTAACTTTTTCCCTGGGCGGAACCTAAGGGTCAGCACAAACAGTAACAATCTACATCCATTCATCCATTCCACTCATGACATCATTCACTCTGACCTCACTCTTTAAAGTAACACATCAATACATTAATAAATATTCACCACCAAGCCTCTGCTTGATGGTGAATATTTTAAAATTGCTATTTAATGTAGTTGATAAGTAAGAATACAAATCAATATAATAGATAACACCGATATGTCCAATAAGATTTTTCCACTGGCTTGGTCCTTCATGCATATTTTCCTGATAGCCAATGCCCTCTTCATATACTGATCCAGACATGGTGCGATCTTGCAGCATGAGGCACTCAAAAAGGGCGGGTCTAATCTGTGAAAATCCTCTTTGTCTCAACACAGGTATTATTGTTATCTTCCATATACATTTGTCTGCAAGACCAAAGAAGAGAAAATGAACCAGGGTTTCCAATGCTGATGGACAAAAAATGCCAAATGCCCCTGTGATTAGTCCCCAAACCCTGCCAGGTACAGACAACTTAATACATTTTAATGAGGTTAAATCCCATTAACACTACATGTTTTCGCTGTGCCATTTGTGGGCACCATTCCAAATCTAATTGGATATGAAAATATAGAGTGAGCTCTATTTGCTGGTTTTGCCATGTCCTTATATCTCTACTTTCTTGGAGCTTGCTAAGTAAAAGTACCTATAGCTTATGTTTGGCAGATGTATCTAGTAATTTCAGCTTCTCAAACCATTGAGGGGCATTATTTAGCTTAAAAGCTGTTTCCAAATGTGAAATCCCCTGCATTTTATTTGACCCCCTATGATACAAGATGTCCACAAAATGTTTGCTTGAGAGGGTGGACGGAGGATTAAGCCAAATCAAAACCTAGAACAGTATGGAGCCATAAACCACTGATTCTTAATGAAGCTTAAGCCTAATACATTATGGACCAACGGATCGGGGCTCCTTGACGTAACAATAACAGTCTTCTAAAAAATGTATTTTCGAACATTTTTCGTTTGTAAGGTGACTCTGTCCCCTAGATTTCTGCTGCAGTTGTTGGGATTTCATAAAGTTGGCAAAGCGGAATACCTTGGCTGTGCCCTGGATCATTTTCAGTGCTTGCTTCTCTGTGTGTGCTTTGTCACAACCCCCTGATGAGAAGCACACCAGGAGGTAATTGAAAACATTCACTGTTTATAAGGGAGCTCAATTAATTTATTAAACATAAGTCTGGTGACGATGTTTGCCCATCACTAATATGTATGAGTATTTCCCGTTCACTTTCAGTTTCCTCCCAGACATGAAGCTCACATTGTTATCCAATAATAGCTGTATTTCCCTACGGGTCCTGCCTATGAGGACAATATCGGCCATGTACCCGAGGAGAGGCACGCTTTATGTCCCCAGCATTGGGACATCAGGGCTGGACTCCTCCAGTTCAGAATGAAGGTTGTTAATGCAAATATTAAAGAAATTGAAGCCAGGATGCACCCCTGCCGTAAACCTCTTGTTGACTCAAACCTGCCTTGTTCAGAATCCCCCTGTCCTGTATCTGACCATGCATTCTGTAGCAGAGTGTGTCTATATCATGTGGGATGTTTTTACCCATGCATACAATCCCTACCATAAAACTGTGCAGTACTGGCTTGGAAAACATCATGATGGCCAGAACTCCCCAGAGAGTGCACAGGGAAAACATGAAGAATAGGCTGCCACCCATTTTTGCCTATGTTGTGAGCACAGGAGGGCACTGCCTAAAACCACCATTGGGCTACACACACAGTAGCCTGAAACCATTGGGAATGGCAATGCTGATTGCCAAAAAAAGCAACTCAGAACTGTGGGGAATTCATTTTCTTAATCCCAAAAATGGTTGCATTACCAGTACTCACCACTATCAGAAAGCCGGCGTTTTAAAACCACCAGACTTTTGTGTAAAACTGAACAAATGAAACAAAACCAGACCAAGGAAAGACTTGCTAAGAGGTGGATACAATATAAAACTATATTCTGAAATGACTTGAAGGAAGTAATTATTTAATGTATATGTCAAAATTGTAAGTTATTTAAACTGGGAACAAAAAGTGACATTTAGCTGAAACCTGGCTTAATGAAACTGAATTCTGCCTGACAACTACCCCTGACAGGTGTTGAAACTGGATGCTCAGCCACTCTGCCCCTGGCCAAAAGGAGTTAACACCTCTCTGATTAGATCAGGGGTGGAGCAGCTTTGGACTACAGGTAGTTGAACAAAGGCCTGTCCTGGACTCAGGCAAATGTTATATTGGGGGCGTTGTAAAATAGCTTCCTCTTGGGAGAAACTGGGGGGCAGCTGTGCCTCTGAACAAACTGGCTTGGGGGAAGTGGATAAACCAGTTATTCCACCCTGTGATGTGGGAAGCCACACCCCTTTTTGACCAGAGCATAATTTTAAAAAGATAGATAACTATAGGGTCTCACTCCAAATGTATGTTAAAAATCTGACACTTCATCAATTAATGTCCATACTCCTTGCGCACATATGTGTAATTTTGGGTAAATGTCCGATATTGCAAAACCAGTTAAAAAGCGCAAATTGTTGTCATTTTAGAATGCAAGCCCCCATGAAGATCAGAGGCGGACAAGCATGGACCATAATGAATATATAATGTGTACATGTAATTTCAACACATTGTATATCTGGGAAAGATGTATTTGAATCAAATATAGATGTGTGGGCAAACTGACCAGGGGAGGATCCTCTGACCCATAAACAGACCTCAACATGATGACAATCCATTTCCTTCCCCCAATCATGGGAGAGGGGAGAATTGGGCCAATGACAAGTAGAGAGGGGCAGGCTTAGCTAGGCCCAGGCACACACCCATTTTCAAAACACATAACAAGAGACTGCTGGGACAGGTAGAGACATTCAATTCCATTTGCTGCGGAGCATGCTGACCGACGACTTCAAATCCAGAGATCCAGACTTCAAATCCATCAATCTCCAAAGACCAGAACTTTAATTCAGAACTTAAAGCAAGGGCCTAAACCCACAAACTGAGAACTCTTCTCAGCAGGCCTCAGCATCCTTAAAATCATTTGCAAACTATTCCACAGCCGGGTGAGCTGTTTGAATTCTTTTGCCAAGAACAATTGCCAGAGACCAGACCAGAGATCCAGAGTGACCCAGACCGCTGTGAGCAGAACCAGAGAGCTGACCCAGATCACTGTGAAGTGCCAAGACCAGAACCGGAGTCCAGTCCAAAACCTGACCAGATCCGTGGCGAGGCCTATTTCAAATTTATATTGTGAGTACCTAGCAGAACTGTGCAGAACCAATCTCTTAGTTAAAATAATCTAAATCAAACTATTTTAACCTAAGTAGAACAGCCTCCTAGAAATCGTGTCATCTGTAATTTGTAGAGCTGCACAACTGTCACCTGTCAATTCTGCAGCTGCAAGCTGTCACCTGTCATTTTGAGTTTACTTTAAATCCGAAAAACTACCTTTATTTAATCGTCCATATCTCTGGAACCGTTTGGGCTAGGAACAAGATTTAACTTTCCTCTGAAAGCTTAGAATCTAAGCTTTCCAGCGAACTGGAACCGACATCCTACTCCTTATACTTTTTCCGAAATCACGATTTATGCACTTGTGAAAATTTACCGCGATTTGCGATTTTGGCTCAATTTCTCCACTTGTCAAAATAGCAGCTCCATTCTTTCTTTTGTTAAAATCCGTTTGCAACTTGGTAATAACTCATAGAGCATTGCTAAAGTGTGCCTGAACTAATACCAACACGCATCTCCCACTCACCCTGAATCTCTAGAGGGAATTAAAATCAGTTAGCACCTTTTCCCATCCATTGCCATCACATGTAAAAAGCATTTCGGGCCTGTGTTTCAAACTCCTACCTGTTTCCTATAAGCTTGCTGGGGGGGGGGACTGAATTTCGTATTGTATTTGATTGCATTCCTGAGAACTGTGTGCTCCTCTTTCCATCTCCTTCCATTTCTTGCATTGCATAGGGGAGGGGGGTGAATTGCCAGAGAAAAAGTGATTATCTTATCTTTTGCTAAAATCATATCAAGTATTTCTGTACTGCATTTTATTCCTCATTGCATTTCCTTGAAACCATAAAGCATTTTCAGCTACCTCATCCTCTATACTACTCCTAAGTAATCAAATGTACCACTGTAACATTACCCATTGTGGATCCACACCATATGTCTCAGTGTACTATCACATATTAATATATTATAAAAGTGTGATAGATATATATTGTTGAATTATCCAAATAAACCTTTTAATTTGAAAAACAAACCTACTTCTTGGCTCAGTGGGGTCAGGGGGATTCTAAGAGGGGGGTGTTATACAAGGGTTGTCATCCAGAGTACTGAACTGGATATAAAAATACATCAATAAGGGTTTTCCTCAGCATCCCAGACTAGGCATTGACTTAGCTGTAGTGTTGATTGAATATCGCTTACAAAAGTGGGGGCTCGGAGCCGGGATATTCTGGGTTAGATTTACCACTTGTGCAGATTAATACAGTGTGCCAACTGACCAGATACATATATCCGGTTAGATCACCACGCTGTTTTTCACTGTGAAAGCATCCCTCAAAGGAACGCTCTAAGGAAACGGTCTGTTTTGCAAAATAAAATACAAACTTCTGTAAGTCAGGAAGGAACTCAAATTCCAGAATGACGACCTTGGTAGATATGAAAATAGCCAGAGAGCACTTCTTACATAAGCTATTTGTGAGAGGTGAGTGGACTCATCAGGACCAAAAAGTCTGGTTGCAGGCAATCGCGCAACAGGTCACTGAAACAGGGTCAGATATAATGGGAGATCAGGGTCCCCTACATGTGGCCCTGAGTGAACTATATATGGCCTTTAAAGCCAAAGATGAACATAATAAGATTGCCAGGATAGCGGCATATTTGTATCTATATATGGGAGCCATGCAGGACAAATGTGCTGAAGGCAAAGATCTGGCAAATAGGCAACAGATGGCGTTAGAGAAGGCCCAATCTGATCTGGACTCTTCTGAGCAGAGGCTGCTCAGGAGCCAGGAGTCAGAAAAGGACAGCAGACAGTACATCACTAAAATAAAGGAGGATATGGATGTGCTGCAACAGGAAAAGGCGGACCAGAATAGCAGATTTATGGCCTTGCAGAAGTAGTACCAAGAAGGTTTGGACTCCCTACTGCAGAGCCAGAAAAAGCTGGAGCAACAATTAGATTTCAATAGGGCATGTGCCGAGCAGGTAGTCACCCTGCAAAGCCACCTAGATAGGGACAAGGCAGAGAGCAATAAACTGATTTTGAAAGACCTGGATACCCAGGCAGAGTTTGACCAGTAGCGCCAGAAAGCTGGTGCCTTCCAAAGGCAAAGGGACGACCTGGCGGCACAGATGCAGGCTCTTAGTCAGGAAAGGGATACCTTAGGCCAGGAAGTCTGCCACTTAAAAAGGAAAATGGAAGAAAATCACCTGGCCCTCCAGGGACTGGGTGACCTCCAAAAAGAACACCAGAACTTGTTAGAGCACACCAGGAGGGTAGAGGAGGCTCTGGCAAGAAAGGAGCAGGCCAGTAGGGATGGGACTGAGGAGGTAACCCTCCTGCAGCAGAGACTGGCCCAGTACTCCAGGACCAATCAGGAGGCACAGAGAGAAAATGAGGCTCTCTGTCAGCACAATGATAGGCTCCAGCAACAGGTAGCCATGCAGGAGAGACTGATAGAGTGTAGTAAGGCCTTAACTGAGGAACTGAAAGCGCAGGCTCTTGCATTGCAACAGGAAGCAGGGGCGGATAGAGATGAGGTTCGCTGGGAAAGAGAAACTCCTGAGCATAACCTCAGGAGCACTAGTACCAGAGGCCTTCATCTCTCCCAGTCCCTGGACTCTGCCACCTCCATGTCCCCTCGCGCACATGAGCCCAGGGCCACGGGGATGGCAGATTACTATCCAGCTAGAAGTATGGGGCTCATAGGCCAGTACCTCCCAGGAATGGATGGGCGGGCATCCGGGTATGGGCACCCAAGCACAGTGCAATTTAGTGGGGAACCCCAGGAGAGTAGGCCCATTAAGGGCATCCTGAAAACCTCTGCCCAGTTAGGTCAGTGGGGGGGATACCCAGCAAATCCTGGTAGCAAGGAGGGATCTGAAGACTCCTCTGAGCGTCACAGGACACAGGAGACCAGGTCCCACATTCTGCCAGCCATTCCCAGGCTCGCAGAATCTGGGAAAACCTGGAAGATCAGATGGGCACCTCTGGGAGCAGCGCTTCTGAGTCAGAGGATGAATGGACCAGGGTTACCCGAACCAAAAAGGCCAATAAGGCAAAAAGGGCCTTGCTTAAGGACCCATTGAAACAAATAAAGGCAATAAGGAGTGTCATCACGCCTTAGCAGAAGAACGCCAAGTATTCTGTTTGGGAACACTTGGAGCTCTATGAGCAAATGATGGAGACTTTCCATTTGAAGGACAGCCAAAGCTGCATTCAATATGTAAAGTGGACCTTCTCACCAGAATACTCCAGTTTCTTTGCAGGGCTGGGGGATCAAAACCATTCAAGGTGGTCCACATACAAGGCGGCCATCTTGAAACATTTTTCTGTGCACAGAAATCCTCAAGAGGCTCGCAAGGCAGCCTACAATTTGCAATGTGGGGAGGATCAGGCCCCACAAGAGTTTGTGCAAGAATTAAAGCGTGCTTTTCCGCAGACCACCAGAAGGGTGCGCACGGATAGCAGAGAATTTATCAATACGTTTTTCCATGCCTTACCCAAATACATAATGACCCAGCTTGTGAGAGATTTTCATGAGAAAAGATCTTTAGACTGGGTCATTGAACAGGCTACCCGGATCTATGAGGTGCAGAAGCCCATCGAAAATAAAAATAACGCGCCGAAAAACCCCAAAACCAACAGCACCCCTGCTGCTGCCAAGGTGGCAGAGGTAAAGGTTGCCCCAGTTTTAGATTTGGAAATGGGGGGGCCTAAAAACCTGCCTGCACCAAATAATTCACAGCCCAGAAGGCCCTCGGGCCAGTCACAGACAGGGAGTCGAGGAGGTAGTCCCACAAATGGGGTCCCCCGCTCCTCTGACTATGTAAGTCCCTGCTACAAGGGAAACCGACCAATCCTGGGTTATGTGTGGACTCCTCCAGCCCAAGGGGGGGGGGTCCAGCCAAGCACCTAACCCAGGGAACTTCCCCCCCAACTTCCCACAGGAGGGCAGAAATTCTCCAAATCCTGGGCAGAACTTTTTCCCCAGGTATCCACCCAATTTCCAGCCCCAAAATCATCCATCCTTCTTTCCCCATTTCCCTGAGCCCAGACAACCTAATCCGGGAGAGGGGTGGCCAAGGGTGGAGGGGTACCCAAATCTTCCCAATCCGGGGTATTACCAGAGAAGGGATAGCTACCCTTCCTGGGATCAGCACAGGGGAGAAAATAGAGCCCCGTATCAGCCTGAGCGGGTTTCACAACTTGAGCGTCAGGTCCAAAATATGGCATGAGATCTGGGTCACATACTGAGGGCTCAACAGAACCGTCAGATGAGTATGCCACCGCAGAATGCCCCAAACTCTGGACCTGGTGCTCCAGAACAATGACAGGGGCAGCACCCCGATAACCCACCAGTTCCCAGGGAGGAGGCACAAGGGGAAGGGGGGTGTAAAGCCTTGGAGGAAGCTTCCTTCCCAACTTGTAAATAGCCCCTGGAAAACCAGGAACCGGAAACAAAATCTCCTGCCCCTGAAAGCCTGCCTCCCAAGGAGCAGAGGGGGGGTAGGAGAAACAAAGGACCCAAACAGACCCACTTTGTGGAGGAGGTACAGGTCTTCCAGTTTGAGGGAGAGGGATCCTCAGAAGATCCTGGGAAAAGGATCTTCTCCTTCAGAGATGGGGGAACTTCTCCCAAGGAAAAATGGGTCCCAAGGGAAGCCATTTCAGACTGGGGAGATGTGGAGACTGAGCTACCGCCGCCCATCATCTCACCCCAGAACCAACAATACCAAAATCCCCTGGTTCAAACCCATCCTGGTGACTGCCTCCAAAAGGGGGGGGCGGCCCGGAACCAGGGGAACCCACAATGGCTCTGATCTCCAGTTGCCAACTTTTTCTTTCAGATTCCCAAGTCTCTCCACAGAATTCTGCCCAAAGCTCTTCGCTAGCAATGTCCAAAACCAGAAAGTTAGCCCACCAGTTGTCCAAAAATGTGCATTATCTGTGCCCCCTTGAGGAGAAGGAGGGAAGATACTATGCCCCGGTACAAGTACAGGGGCAGGGTACAATTTTGGCACTGGTGGACACTAGATCCCAAGCTACCCTTCTGTCCAAAAGGGCCTTTGAGGAACTAAATGCAGGAAGGGGGGAGAATTACCGAATTCCTCTCACCTCTCTTCCTGGACAACTGCAGAACTTTGACGGGAAGGAAATTCCCGTTGAGGGGACTGCAGACTTGGACATTAAAATTGGGCGACACAAGGTGAAACACCCGGTCATAGTAGTGACTCCAGAGGGCACCCCTTGTTTACTAGGGAAGGACCTCCTGAGAAGGTTGTCACCCCTAATAGATTGTGTAAACAAGGTCCTCTGGACCCAGACTAGCCGACCAATAAAATTAAAACAGAGTGTCAACCATGTTAGTTTAAATGGCACCTGCCACATGGTTGAACAAAAATCTGACCAAGTAGAATTTCACTTCCAGAACAACCAAACTCCATACGTGACAGTAATAGCAGTAGGACAACAGACTGATGATGGGGGGTCCTCTCTATTTCTGAAAATCAACCTTCCTTCCAGTTTAAGGTGGTATTCCACACTGGAAGGAAACACCCTGAAATTCTTTACTAATCCACAATCAGAAACTCCCTCTCCTATAGTCCAGAAAGATGTGAAATCAGCTCAGAGCCTGGCTGATATTCAGCAAATTGGAGAGCAGTTGTTCATCCCTGTTCAGTTAAATGATGGGAAGGACTCTGTTCTCGCTCGAGTGTGTGTGAACAACGGTAAGAGCTTCATCAGCGAAGCCATGTTCCGCCCAACTCCCAAAAGATCCAGCCATTCCCACATTCAAACTGATAGACAAATGGGAAATTGATCTGGAAGCACCTAATTCCAAACATCTCCTGCCAAGCAGGTGTATGCTCAAAATCTCCCTTGGCAACAAGAGCATAGTCCATAATTGTTGGGTCGTGCGAGACATCACTGCCGCCTTTTACTTAGGCAGTGACATTCTCAATCGCTTTGCCATTAGTTTGGACCTAATAAACTTCAAAGCTTGGTCCCGATTAGCGGATAATCCCATGGGCTTTGATGATCCAGAAAAAGCATTTAGGTCAGCTCAATTGCTACCTTATGCAGTTGAAATTCAGATCAAAGAGGAAGTCACCATCCCAGAAAGGACCCGACAAATCCCCCTGGAAGTGAAAGTTAAAAGAGGACAAAAATTGAAAAACCCTGATGCTTATATCCATCTAAATGCATCTCTCCAACAGCAAGGGTTAGGGGTAAACCCAACACCATTAGTCAACATAGAACATGACACCATTCCAATAGAGGTGGATAACAGCGACTTAGAGAGTATTACTCTAGCCGCAGGCACCATTATTGGAATGGCGACTGATGACCGACATTTCTCCATTGATTTAGGAAATGAACTGTTAGGACCAATCCCCAAGGACTGTTTTGACAGTCACAGTGAGGACAATACAACACCAGACAGGATTTTCACCCGGCATGGGGGGAACTTTCCAGGTCCATGAGGGCTGCCTTTCCCACCTGAAGCCTCCAGTCCAAAACAGCACTCTGACCAGGGACTTCTCCACCAAGCTGGAGGAGGCCGCTGAGATAGCCAAACCAGAAGTCTTTCCAGGCTTCAGGCAGATGGTGGAAGAGAGGGTCAAACTAGCTGATGCCTGTGTGACTCTGGAACAGAAGCAAAAGTTGAAACAAGTTTTCTTGGATTTCCAAGATCTCTTTGCAGTAGACTCATATGACTGTGGTCGCACTGACATCCACACCACAACAATTCCCACGGACCCTGGATTGACTCCAGTGTTTGTGAAGCAATATCGTTTGCCTCTTGCATCCATGGAGTCCCTGACTGAAATAATTAAGAACCTTGAGTCCCGGGGAATAATCCGTCCAGTACACAGCACCTTCAATAATCCGGTGCTGGGAATGTTGAAGCCAAACGGCCAGTGGAGACTCTGCGCCGACCTTAGGGAGCTCAATAAACGGGTCCATACTTCCCGATGGCCTCTGCCCTACATTGACCAAGTGCTGGCCCAGATTCAGGGGTCACAGGTATTCACAGCAATATACCTGACCAATGGATACTGAACCGTGCCTGTCAGTAGGGAGGACCAATACAAACTGGCTTTTACCTTTGGGGGCCAGCAGTACACATGGACCCGGACTCCCTTCGGATAACTCAACTCCGGCAATGAATTCAACATTTTCCTACATAAGGCCATGCCCGACCTGGGTGCGAGGGGTAACCTGGCTTATGTAGATGATGTCCTCATCAAAAGTTCATCTGTGGAGGAACACATAGCGGAGATCCGTTATGTTCTGACACAGTTGAGGGCCGCCGGAGCAAAACTTTCCTTTCAGAAAGCACAGTGGTGTAGAACCCATGTTAATTTCTTGGGGCATGAGATTACTCCTCAGGGTCTCTGTCCCCAGGAAAAGAAAGTGGAAGCACTTCAGAAACTGAAAGACCCCACAACTCTGCAGGAACTAAGGAGCCTCCTTGGACTGACTAAATACAGCAGAAAGTTCATTGAGGGCTACGCAGAGATCACTAGACCCCTGATTCATCTCCTGAAGGGGGGGTCAAGTGGGAATGGGGTCCAGAACAATCCGAGGCAGTAAGACATCTCAAAAGAAGCCTCTCACAAGCGCCTTGCCTAGCTTACCCTGTCAGAAACAGGGAGTTCTTCCTGGAGACAGGGTTCTCTAATACGTGCTTGACGGTAGTATTATACCAAAAGCATGACAAGGTCAATAGAGTAATCTCCTATGCGAGCAAAACGTTATCCTCTGTGGAGGAAAAATTCAACGATTGTGAGAAGGCACTCCTGGCAACGGTGTGGGCATTGAAGAATTACCGCCCGTTCATCCAGGGGGAACACATCATAGTGGAGAATCCACACCAGCCTCTGCAATATCTCCAAAGTGACAGAATCCGGGCCGGAAATGTGAGTAATTCCCGAATTACTTCCTGGATTCTGTCAATGCAAGGCTTTCCTGTGTAGGTCAGATATGGTCAAAACAAGAAGAGTCCCCTCGCACAAGGTCTGGCTGACTTGCATGATTGTGCCAGAGAAAACTGTCTCGAGGACGAAAGTCTAAAAATCAAGGACAACATGCAGGCATACCTTAATTCCCCACACAAAGTCTTTGAAGAAGATAAGTGTGAGGGAATGCCCACTGTGTATTTGGATGGATGCTCTTACCATGTTGACAATGACGGGGAGAAAGAACTGGTGGCTGGCGTAGGGAATGCATGGGTGAAGGAGTTCCCAGAACCCTACGCTGGGTACAAAATTGGTCCCCGATGTTGTCAGGTGGCAGAATTGATGGCTGTGCATCAGGCCATCCTCACTGCTGTCCAACATCAACTCCACGAACTGGTCATAATCACAGATTCGGATTATGTACGGAACGGGTTCGTGGAGCACCTGGTTAATTGGAAAACCAGAGGCATGTTATGTGCTAATAACAAACCCCTAAAACATGGGAAGTTAATTCAAAACATTGATGATCTGGTCACATCGAATGGGATGACCATCTACTGGAAAAAGATCAAGGGTCATTCCAAAGTAGAGGGACCAGACAAAACTGGAAATGACTTAGCTGATCAGCTGGCCAAAACCGGGGCCATCCAAGGGGATCTAATAGAAATAGAGTTCCTGTTGGGGGAAATTCAGGTCACTGCGATCACTAGGTCCCAGACAAATGCTCACATCTTTCAACTGCCCAATGGAGCAAGGAGACCCCTGATGCTGATTTGATTACAGCTAAGAAGGGGGATCCAATCATTGGTAAGTTTTACCATCACCTTGAGGACCCCGAGAACTTTCCCCTGACGGATACCGATTACATTGGGAAAGAGGACCTAAGAGTGTTGATGAAATGTCCAAAAATGTTCCGAATCCAGGACGGTTTGCTGGTAAGGAAATCCAAAGCTGGCCATGATCAGTGGGTGGTTCCTACCTCATTCCGAAGCCTGATGTTAAGTCACGCCCATGATGCGGCCACCTTATCTTAAGAGAGGTTGCATACTGGCCACACATGGGGCAGGACCTCCACCAATACTTGAAGGGGTGTCTTGTGTGTGCACAATTTCAGCCATCATCCCTCACACACCGTGCGCCTCTCCAAAAGAGGGGGATGAGACTGCCATGGTCAGATTTGCAAATCGACTTTGTAGGCCCTGTGATTCGCTTGTCTAGAGGAAACAAGTACATGTTTACCGTTACATGCTTGTTTACCAAGTGGGTGGAATGTCTCCCAGCCCCAAACTGCAAGGCAGAAACAGCAGCTGCCCTGATGATTAACTACATCTTTTCCTGTTTTGGTCTACCTCAAAGGATTGAGTCAGACAGAGGTAGCCACTTCACCATTGAAGTAATGACAAAGATGTGGGAGATACTGGGGGTCAAAAGGAAGTTACATATTGCTTACAGGCCAGCTTCTTCTGGAGCAGTAGAGAGATACAACGAACCATTGTGAGCATATTAAAAAAGTTTGTGACAGATTCTGGGCCAAGCAGGGATATCCGATTACCTCTGGTCCTAATGGCCATCAGATCTACCCCTTCATCTGCAACTAAAATGTCACCATTTGAGTTGATGACGGGATGCAAGATGGTGCTTCCCCAGCATTTGCTCTACAGAACCCAAGAGCAAACGTTGATAAATGCCTCCACAACTCATGAGTATGTGGAGAATTTAAGGAAACACCTTCAGCATGCTTTTGCCTATGATCAGCGGAATCTAGAAAGATCAGCCAAGAGCATGAAGACCCACTATGATTTAAAAACTACCCGAAAGGAATATAAGGTGGGTGATCGGGTCTATCTATACAATTTCCAAAGGAACCAGGCCAAACAGCGAAAATGTTTGCCTACATGGAAGGGACCCTTTGAAATTATAGACAAAATCTCCCCTGTTGCATACAAGATCCGCATCCCCAAAGGCAGTTTGGCAGAAGGGGAAGACAAGTGGGTACATATAAATCAGCTAAAGTATTGCCATCCCAGGCACTGGCTGCAGCAACTGGAGGAGTCCTCTGCAATACCAGAGGGGGCCGCTTCAGAGTAAGTCAGTTCAAACTCTAAAATATTCCACATATCAAAAATATAGTAACGTAATGCAAATGTGCCCTGTTATATATTGTTTTTAAAATCAGACTGCAAAATGCATTTGTATGTATAAAATGTACATGTTCGCCACACCATTAATAGTGGTGGAAAAATGTCTAGGAATGTGTATTGCCGCTTTTGCTTTATCATCCTAGGAGAGAGGAAACCATGGAGACTGACCAAGGAGGACGACCGGGGACCGGGAGCAGAGACCCGAGGGGCCCGGGGTACCGCCCAATCCTCCCATCAGGACCAGCAAGGAGAACTGATTGATCGACTGGAGGGAGGAAAAGATGCTGCACTGTGCCATCCATGGAATTGGAAGAAGAGGAGGCGAACATCCCAGATCTTGCGAGTTCCATCAGCGAAAGGACAGAATGGCCATCGCAAGAGGGGGGGCTTGTGGGATGTTTTTACCCATGCATACAAGCCCTACCATAAAACTGTGCAGTACTGGCATGGAAAACATCATGATGGCCAGAACTCCCCAGAGAGTGCACAGGGAAAACATGAAGAATAGGCTGCCCCCCATTTTTGCCTATGTTGTGAGCACAGGAGGACACTGCCTAAAACCACCATTGGGCTACACACACAGTAGCCTGAAACCATTGGGGATGGCAATGCTGATTGCCAAAAAAAGCAACTCAGAACTGTGGGGAATTCATTTTCTTAATCCCAAAAATGGTTGCATTACCAGTACTCACCACTATCAGAAAGCCGGCGTTTTAAAACCACCAGACTTTTGTGTAAAACTGAACAAATGAAACAAAACCAGACCAAGGAAAGCTTGCTAAGAGGTGGATACAATGTAAAACTATATTCTGAAATGACTTGAAGGAAGTAATTATTTAATGTATATGTAAAAATTTTAAGTGATTTAAACTGGGAACAAAAAGTGACATTTAGCTGAAACCTGGCTTAATGAAACTGAATTCTGCCTGACAACTACCTCTGACAGGAGTTGAAACTAGATGCTCAGCCCCTGGCCAAAAGGAGTTAACACCTCTCTGATTAGATTAGGAGTGGAGCAGCTGGGGACTACAGGGAGTTGAACAAAGGTCTGTCCTGGACTCAGGCAAATGTTATATTGGGGGCGTCGTAAAATAGCTTCCTCTTGGGAGAAACTGGGGGGCAGCTGTGCTGTGTAGATATCTCATAGTGCGGACTTGTCAGAATTATATAAGTAATATCATCATTTTTGTGATTTTTCAGTGAACATTTTAAGAGGCGTTAGGACCCTGTGGTGTATTCTGGGGGGTTGCTAGCGGAAAATAGGGTCTCACTCCAAATGTATGCATGTTAAAAATCTGACACTTCATCAATTAATGTCCATACTCCTTGCGCACATGTGTGTAATTTTGGGTAAATGTCCGATATTGCAAAACCAGTTAAAAAGCGCAAATTGTTGTCATTTTAGAATGCAAGCCCCCAGGAAGATCAGAGGCGGACACGCATGGACCATAAGGAATATATAATGTGTACATGTAATTTCAACAAATTGTATATCTGGGAAAGATGTATTTGAATCAAATATAGATTTGTGGGCAAACTGACCAGGGGAGGATCCTCTGACCCATAAAGAGACCTCATCATGATGACAATCCATTTCCTTCCCCCAATCATGCGAGAGGGGAGAATTGGGCCAATGACAAGTAGAGAGGGGCAGGCTTAGCTAGGCCCAGGCACACACCCATTTTCAAAACACATAAAAAGAGACTGCTGGGACAGGTAGAGACATTCAATTCCATTTGCTGCGGTACATGCTGACCGACGACTTCACATCCAGAGATCCAGACTTCAAATCCATCAATCTCCAAAGACCAGAACTTTACTTCAGAACTTAAAGCAAGGGCCTAAACCCACAAACTGAGAACTCTTCTCAGCAGGCCTCAGCATCCTTAAAATCATTTGCAAACTATTCCACAGCCGGGCGAGCTGTTTGAATTCTTTTGCCAAGAACAATTGCCAGAGACCAGACCAGAGATCCAGAGTGACCCAGACCGCTGTGAGCAGAACGAGAGAGCTGACCCAGACCACTGTGAAGTGCCGAGACCAGAACCGGAGTCCAGTCCAAAACCTGACCAGATCCGTGGCGAGGCCTATTTCAAATTTATATTGTGAGTACCTAGCAGAACTGTGCAGAACCAATCTCTTATTTAAAATAATCTAATCCAAACTATTTTAACCTAAGTAGAACAGCCTCCTAGAAATCGTGTCATCTGTCATTTGTAGAGCTGCACAACTGTCACCTGTCAATTCTGCAGCTGCAAGCTGTCACCTGTCATTTTGAGTTTACTTTAAATCTGAAAAACTACCTTTATTTAATCGTCCATATCTCTGGAACGAGATTTAACTTTCCTCTGAAAGCTTAGAATCTAAGCTTTCCAACAAACCTAGAACCGACGTCCTACTCCTGATACTTTTTCCGCAATCACGATTTACGCACTCACGAAATTTACTGCGATTTGCGATTTTGGCTCAATTTCTCCACTTGTCAAAATAGCAGCTCCATTCTTTCTTTTGTTAAAATCCGTTTGCAACTTAGTAATAACTCATAGAGCATTGCTAAAGTGAGCCTGAACTAATACCAACACGCATCTCCCACTCACCCTGAATCTCTAGAGGGAATTAAAATCAGTTAGCACCTTTTCCCATCCATTGCCATCACATGTAAAAAGCATTTCGGGCCTGTGTTTCAAACTCCTACCTGTTTCCTATAAGCTTGCTGGGGGGGGGACTGAATTTCGTATTGTATTTGATTGCATTCCTGAGAACTGTGTGCTCCTCTTTCCATCTCCTTCCATTTCTTGCATTGCATAGGGGAAGGGGGTGAATTGCCAGAGAAAAAGTGATTATCTTATCTTTTGCTAAAATCATATCAAGTATTTCTGTACTGCATTTTATTCCTCATTGCATTTCCTTGAAACCATAAAGCATTTTCAGCTACCTCATCCTCTATACTACTCCTAAGTAATCAAGTGTACCACTGTAACATTACCCATTGTGGATCCACACCATATGTCTCAGTGTACTATCAGATATTAATATATTATAAAAGTGTGATAGATATACATTGTTGAATTATCCAAATAAACCTTTTAATTTGAAAAACAAACCTACTTCTTGGCTCAGTGGGGTCGGGGGGATTCTAAGAGGGGGGTGTTATACAAGGGTTGTCATCCAGAGTACTGAACTGGATATAAAAATACATCAATAAGGGTTTTCCTCAGCATCCCAGACTAGGCATTGACTTAGCTGTAGTGTTGATTGAATATCGCTTAGAATTATTAATTTAAATACCCTGATCTGAATAACCAAATCTGCCAAAATGAAACACAGCTGCTCTCTGTGCACCAGGTCAAATGCAGTTGACAGGTCCATGAATGCCAGGTAGAGATTGAGTGCCAATTCACTGCCCCAAGACCCTCCTGGATGCCCAACTGAGTATCCCCAATGATGTATTCTGAATACACCCACATCAAGCGATGTTCCATATTATGCTGACATGGTCTTGAAGATGGCATCTAGTAAAGCAATCGGGAGATACACACCTGGCAGGGATTTGTTCCCCTTCATATTGTCAGGTTCAGGTTCAAACTCCCCCTTCTCCTCACCTGAGTCCTCAGAGGAACGATCCTTAAGTACAGTTTCAGGCTTCTTATTGTCCTTCTTCCTTTCCTTGGGTTGGTTATCCCTTAGTTTCCGACCTTTTCTTTCGTGTAAATAAGGTCTGGCCCCTCCAGAGGCCACCGTGACAGAGATGAGAAACTGCCCAGGGAGGCCCCCAGGAGGGCCAGCCTCGCCCCAGGGAAAAAGCCGGAAGGCAGAAAAAACCCTGGTTCTGCAGAGGAAAGTAAAAGTTGTTTCCAAAGACCAAAATCTAGTAATGAATCTCGTACTGCAAGATGTGAATGGCTCAATTACACAGAAGAATATTCTGAACCGAAATTCAGGGGAAAAGTACTGGAGCGGACAGGAAATGTAAATAAAGTATAAACTGTGGTAAAGAATCCCCTAATACCGAAAGAATACTAAGTTAAGTAGGACCGGCTAGTCGCCGGGAGCAAGTAAGAAAATGAAATGTAAGTCGCGAGAGCTGTTCACGTACAGAAAAGAAACACTGCCCTTTCGCCTGTTAAATAAAAGCGGCAGGGTTAGTATGGCAAGGCGCCGTGAATGTAAGCAGGGAGGATGAAAGAATAGCAACAGAAGGCAACCAGAAAAAGGGTAGCAGTTAAACAGGCAGGAGTCCGTACAAAAAGCAAAGGAGAAATTGAAAACACAGATACCAAAATAGATGGCCCCCAGGAGGAGGGGGGCCGGAATACTATGTATAATCACAAGAAAAATGCACAAGAGTAGCACCGGAGTGCGAGCGAAGTAGCAAGAGGAAAACAGATACAACGCACCGGCAGAAGGGCAGGAGCCAGAAGTTATAGTGCAGACCGCCATGTTGGATGAGGACTAGAGCGCTACCCAGAATTGAATTAATGCCGCCAGTAATTCCACACTTTCCACCCACCGATCCTGACAGTATACCCCCTTCTCCTCGGGGGTCCCCCTGGTTTGCCCGGGTGGAAGTGGTGAAATCTCTTAATCAATCGGGGAGCATGAATATGGCTCACTGGTTCCCAGGATCTCTCATCCAACGGATATCCCTTCCAATGCACTAGGTATTGTAACCTACCCCTGCGGTACCGGGAATCAACCAAATAAGCCACTTCATATTCTTCAGGTGTTGGTTTAACTTGAGCACGTACCCTGTGGACTGGTCTTTGGAAAGGATCTTCCTTGTATTCCTTGAGTAAAGAGACATGGAAGACTGGATGTACCTTCTTGAGGTAATCAGGGAGTTTGATCTTAAAAGCAACAGGATTAATCCGTTGGACAATGGGGAAAGGTCCGAGGAATCGGGGGGAAAATTTACCAGAATGGACCCACCTGGGCAGGAAATGGGTAGACAACCAGACCAATTGACCCACCTGCCAAGTAGGGTTGGGGCTTCTACTCTTGTCTGCCCATTTCTTTTGAGCCTGTTGACTGACCAGGTGTGCCCTTTGCGCAAGTACATGTACCTCCTGTAAGTCCTTCAGAACCCCGTCCACAGCAGGAATCTTGGTGGAAGGGGTACTGAGCCAGGGCAAATGTTGGGGATTATACCCATAGGTACAAAAAAAAGGACTCATCTGGATGGACGTATGAATGGCATTGTTGTAGGCGAACTCTGCTTGTGGAAGGAAGCGATACCAATTCTCCTGCTGAGGACTACAAAAACATCTTAGATACTGTTCCAGACTGGCATTCAATCTCTCGGTTTGTCCGTTACTCTGAGGATGGTAACCCGAAGAAAGAGCCCTGTGAATTCCCAGTGACTGGCAAAGAGAAGCCCAAAATTTCAAAGTAAATTGAGGTCCTCGATCTGAAACCACAGTCCGAGGCAACCCATGTAAGCGGACTATATACCGGAGGAATACAGCTGCTGTCTCTGAGGCTGATGGAACATGCTTGAAAGCGGAGAAGTGAGCCAATTTACTGAAGGAATCAACCGTTACCATGATCACAGACATGTCATCCGAAGGAGGGAGATCCACGATAAAATCAGTGGAAATATGTTCCCAGGGACGTTCAGGTAAGGAGTCTTGCTGTAGTAATCCTAGCGGTCTTCCTGTTCGATGTTTGTTGGAGGCACAAACCGAACAGGTAGAAACATATTGGCAAACGTCGTTCCGCAGAGTAGGCCACCAAAAGCCCCTGCGTAGCAAGTTATAAGTCTTCCTGACTCCTGGGTGTCCTGTTAAAGGGGAGTCGTGGCACCAGGACAGGACTAGAGTCTGAAGCTTCTTGGTGGGAATGAACAAGGCATCATCATGATAATATAACCCATCCTTGCCTTGGATGACAGAGGACGGAGGATCCGAGCCTGTTTGATATTGAGGTATCAAATCTTGAAGAAAGGATAGAGTGGATGCAACAATCCTAAGCCCTGGGAAGACCAATTTGTGTCCCCTATAGGTTCCAGAGCCTTCCCCTAGACTACGAGACAAGGCATCCGCCTTCAAATTTTCTGTACCCGGAATGTAGGTGATGTTAAAATCATATTGCAGGAAGAAATAGGCCCACCTGGCATGGCGTGCATTGGTGCATTCCATTTGTTGTAAGACCCTAAGGTTACGATGGTCAGTTCTGATGTCAAAGCTGTGAGCGGCCCCTTGCAACAGATGACGCCACTCTTGACAGGCTAACTTGATTGCCAAATCTTCCCTTTCCAGTACTGAATAGTTGCGCTCACTAGTCGTAAGGGTCTTTGAAAAATAGGCCACAGGATGTTCTACATCGTCCTCTGACTTCTGTAGTAGGATAGCCCCGACTGCACCTATGGAAGCATCCGTTTCCAAAATTTATGGTTTAGTTGGATCTGGCTGTATAAGTATAGGTGCCTTAGAAAAGCATTCCTTGAGTGTTATAAAGGCTCTTCTGGGTTGCTCATCAAAGATGAACCTTACACCCTTCTTCAACAGAGAGGTAAGCGGAAGCACAGTATTAGAAAAATTGGATATAAATCTCCGATAAAAGTTTGCTAAACCCAGGAAACTCTGTAGCTCCCTTATATTGGTAGGTTCCTTCCAGCCTTTGATAGCCTTGATCTTGATTGGGTCCATCTCTATACCCTCCTTAGATAGGATGAATCCTAAGTAGGATTCTGATGTAGCTTCAAATTGGCACTTTTCCGGTTTGATAAGCAGCTGATGGAACTTAAGGCGCTGCAACACCTGTACAACAAGTCTTCTGTGTTCTGAAAGCGTCTTGGAAAATATCAAGATGTCATCAAGGTAAACCACCACTGTTATGAACAACATATCGGAAAACACCTTATCCATGTATCTTTGGAATATCGCTGGAGCATTTACAAGGCCAAATGGCATGACCCTATATTCATATAGACCAAATGGGGTGCGGAATGCCGTCTTCCACTTGTCTCCTTGTCTTATCCGCAATAGGTGATAGGCTCCTCTTAGGTCGAGCTTAGTGAAATAGACCGCTCCTTGTACAGCTTCTAATATATCCCTTATAAGTGGCATGGGATATCTATCACGAATGGTAACCTTATTCAAGCCTCGATAGTCTATACAAGGACGTAACTCTACAGAATCCTTCTTAGGGATAAAGAATAACGAAGCCCCACAAGAAGACTTTGATTCTCGGATAAGGCCATTCTGTAGATTAGCATTCAAGTATTCCCTAAGAGCATTCCGTTCCAGAAGCGATAACGGATACATGCGTCCAAAAGGAACAATGGCTTCTGGGATCAAGTCGATGCAGCAATCCTCTGCCCTATGAGGAGGCAGAATCTTGGGTATGGTATCCAGGAATACTTCAGAAAACGCCTGATATTGAAGAGGGACAGAAGAAATGATCATGGAATTGTGGGTAGATCTTCCTTCTTCCAATCTAGTATTGGTGGTTTGGGTAGTTGGGAGATCCATACAGTTGGTCTTACAAAACAGTGAATCAAAGCTCACCTTATTGTCTGTCCAGTTAATGTGCGGGTTATGCCTTCTTAACCACGGGATCCCTATAACCACAGGAAAATGAGCGGCTCTGATCTGATCAAACACCAAGATCTCTTCATGGTGGCCCATCTCCATCTTCAGCGGGAAAGTCTCTGAGGTGATGGGTCCAGATGATAAAGGCCTGCCATCAACCCCTTCTACAGAAATGGGAGTTGACTTGAGTCTGGTAGCCACCTGGTGTTCTTGGCCCATCTAAGGTCCATGAAATTGCCCGCTGCTCCGCAATCCAACATGGCTAATACCTCTGTGGGGGCAGAATTAGACAGCCACAGCTTCACCTTGAACACCATCAGACTGTTCTCTTCCGTGTTGTGGAGGGTTCTTGAGTTGTTGCAAGGGTATCTGTCAAGTCCCCCGACACTTCCCTTGCAGCAGAGCGGGGGCTGAAGTTTCCCTTCCGTCGAGGGGGTACCTCCGGGCAGTCTCTCAGAAAATGTTTGGAAGACCCACATTACATACACAATCCTGTGTCCCGTCGTCTTCTTCGCTCGTCTGGAGTCAGGGGACCTCGAGTGGCTCCTATCTGCATGGGTTCTTCTGCCAAGGCTGAGGGTCTTGCTTGAGGAGAAGGGGAAGGGAGACTCATGGTCTGAGGAGTTCTTCTGGTTCGTCTTCTTTCTTGTCGTCTTTCCTGTAGGCGAAATTCTATCTGGAGAGACAATGTTACCAAATCTCGGAAGGATGTTGGTCTGGCAACTCTAGCAAGCTCATCCTTAATTTCGTCGTGAAGACCTCGTCTGAAAATGGTCTGTTGGGCTGAATCTGGCCAGTCAGCCTTAGCTGCTAATCTCTGGAAGCGGGAAACGTAGGTTTGAAGATCAGAGTCTCCTTGACAAACATCCAGAATGGCTTCCAAGGAGGAGTAGAAAACCTCCGGTCTGTCAAACCTTTCCTTGAATAGCTCAACAAAACGGTCATAATCATTTAGGGACGGGTCGTTATTAGTAACCAACGGTGTGACCCAGGATAATGCGTTTCCGGAAAGGTTTGCGATGATGAAACCGACCCTTGATCTGGCCGTTTCATAAGCATGGTTCCTGAAGGAAAAGTACACCTTACATGCATCTAGAAAGTCCTTAAGACCTCCAGGGTCCCCGTTGTACTAGAGTGGCATAGTGGGCAAGTCACCATGATCATCCCGACGTACAACTACCTGTTGTCGGAGTGCAATATTCTCCGTTCTCAGGGCTTGAACCTCCACAGTTAAATTCTGCATTGCAGCAAACAGTTCTTGGTATTGCTCCAATGATGCCATAGTGTGAGTAGGGCGTTGTATGCTGTCAGGTTCAGGTTCAAACTCCTCCTTCTCCTCACCTGAGTCCTCAGAGGAACGATCCTTAAGTACAGTTTCAGGCTTCTTATTGTCCTTCTTCCTTTCCTTGGGTTGGTTATCCCTTAGTTTCTGACCTTTTCTTTCGTGTAAATAAGGTCTGGCCCCTCCAGAGGCCACCGTGACAGAGATGAGAAACTGCCCAGGGAGGCTCCCAGGAGGGCCAGCCTCGCCCCAGGGAAAAAGCCGGAAGGCAGAAAAAACCCTGGTTCTGCAGAGAAAAGTAAAAGTTGTTTCCAAAGACCAAAATCTAGTAATGAATCTCGTACTGCAAGATGTGAATGGCTCAATTACACAGAAGAATATTCTGAACCGAAATTCAGGGGAAAAGTACTGGAGCGGACAGGAAATGTAAATAAAGTATAAACTGTGGTAAAGAATCCCCTAATACCGAAAGAATACTAAGTTAAGTAGGACCGGCTAGTCGCCGGGAGCAAGTAAGAAAATGAAATGTAAGTCGCGAGAGCTGTTCGCGTACAGAAAAGAAACACTGCCGTTTCGCCTGTTAAATAAAAGCGGCAGGGTTAGTATGGCAAGGCGCCATGAATGTAAGCAGGGAGGATGAAAGAATAGCAACAGAAGGCAACCAGAAAAAGGGTAGCAGTTAAACAGGCAGGAGTCCGTACAAAAAGCAAAGGAGAAATTGAAAACACAGATACCAAAATAGATGGCCCCCAGGAGGAGGGGGGCCGGAATACTATGGAGTAATCACAAGAAAAATGCACAAGAGTAGCACCGGAGTGCGAGCGAAGTAGCAAGAGGAAAACAGATACAACGCACCGGCAGAAGGGGAGGAGCCGGAAGTTATAGTGCAGACCGCCATGTTGGATGAGGACTAGAGCGCTACCCAGAATTGAATTAATGCCGCCAGTAATTCCACACTTTCCACCCACCGATCCTGACACATATAGGTCAGGACAATCACTGAAAGGTGGCAAGTTTTCAGAATTACAGACACCTGTGAAATTGTATCAGGGCGCACAAGTCACTATTCGATCAGTGAAGGTCCGATGGTAGGAGGTCCGGCCTTGGGGATTTATGTGGTTGCCGTTTGATTGCCTTTATTGTGTCTTGGTAATCAAACTTAAAAGCACCATCCCATGTGTTACGATGTTGTGTAAGATCTATTCTCTTCACACCCTCTATCATTTCTATATTGGGTTCTTTAGCGAATATGGCAGTAAAATGGGCCACCCAAGGCTCAGCCTGCGCATTTGTTTCAATGCAGGATTGGCATTGGGATTAACACTGTTAGTCACCATCAACCAGAAAACTGCAGTGTCTTTCTTCTCCACCATCTCCACTAGAACCTCCCAGTCTTCATAGGCTATGTTCTACTTCCTTTTTGACAAATCATTTTATAACATTGCCTTTATCTGGTTACCAACTGGGTATTTCTGGGGTGTGACCTAAGTAGATCCCTTGCCTCCTTGCATTCTCTTTTGTGCCAGCTTTGTTCGCCTCGATCATTGAAGCAGAGGTCTTTTTTGACAGGCTAGCAGAGATAGTTTCTGGCATCTTTTCAAATGCAGATATCCTAGAGTATAGGTTATGCCTCTCTTTTAGATACTTCATTGGGAGGGGAGAAACTCCCTTCATATCATGTCAGTAAAACATTTTGTGGTCAATGCAGTCCCATCTAATCCTAAGTCTGTTAGCTGTTAAGTCACCTTGCACCAACATTTGACCAAAGGGTAAATGACAAAATAAGATTGAGAGTGATAAAGCGTTATGATAACTCTTGTTTCTGTTGCACAAGTGCATATCAATTTTTAATTCCCATTTCTGCACATCGATGATACAAAATGTATTATGGAACAGCCTTTATGGCCCCTGAAAGTATCACATGCTGGTGAATCAGAACCAGTTTAGACATGTATCACCCTTAGCACGTGTTCTACCAAAAGCAAATTAAAGCATGAACCTTTGGCACAGATTTTGGGTCTTGAAGTCGCCATTGGGAGATTCCCCACGCCATGTCTTCCTCAAGGTCAAACAGCGGAGGACCAAGTGCTGTTGTCGTGTAAATTGCAAATCCTCCAGATGGATGGCCATGCCTCCTGGGGACTGCTGGGATTAGAAATCATGGAAAACCATTGAGGAAGGGATTGTTCATAGCCTATGTTTCCTGGAATAATAAAATGTCATGTATTATGACAGTCAAGCCAAACTGAAACCGATACAGTCAAATCACACATCACCAGAATGTTGGTGATTTCCGTACAATCAAGCTTTCCCAATCATTTTTCAGGCTTCCCTGAAAGTGATTTGGGTATGTTCAAGCTAAAATGTGGCATTTTTGGCTCTATTTGCGGCATCAGTCTTCTCAGGGCAGGACGTTTCTAGAGCAGTTCAACAAAACTGGCTGTATTTGCGCACAACGAGAAAGTTGGGAGGGAACAAGCAAAACCTGCAGGAACTTTTGGGATGCTTTGTTACATCATGGCCTTTACAAAACGAAGCAATCAATGGGTGGCCAAGCCAATATAACAGGAAATGGATTTTGAATTTGTGAAAGATTTGACATTGACTGTGTTGGCCATGCATATGCATGGAATGGCTCCTGATTTTGTTCCCAGGACACATACATGTCACAGAACATTGCAAACAAACTTTGCCCTCCAAAAATGGAACTTGTTGAAAGGTTGACTTCCAAATTTAAATGATTTGTAGCTGTCTTCATAATCGATTCTCAATAAAATTATAAAGATGTTGCCCAATGTTTGGACATTACACTTTCAATGTCAATGGTCGATAATTTATTCAAATGTATTTATTTACGCCAATGTAATCGTGTTTAAGATGCATTTAATGTATTTATTTTACCTTACCTTCATTTGTATTGCTTATTATATGTATTGAAGACACGTGTCTGTGGTTGCTGCTGGTACTCTTGTTTAGAATAGAATTGCCATAGCATTTCGGTGCCGGACTGCCCAGGTGGGTGTGACAAAGGCTGATATGGAAATGGATATTTCCCATCTGTGAGCTACAGTGTGGCTAAGGACTCTGGAGTGTACACCTTCAAAAAGAACAGGTCATCTAGTCGTGTTATTTCTCTCAGTGCGGCGCCTATGACACATCTTTGATTTTATACATGGTGAAACCTAAAATGTAAATGTGATTAATTACAATCTAAAATGTCAATGTGATTATTTGAAGTATGTGCCTTCATTTCTAAATCAGGGATCTAGTTTTAAGGTAATAATTCATATACTTTTTGATTCTCTAGTGGTTTTTACAAAGTCTATATGGGGTGGCCCTTTTGGTCCCTGAATGAGTGCCTGATACCATCCTTCACAATCTGACTCAATCTTATTTCGAATGTTTCATCTGCACGCTTGGTGTCTGTCAAACACTCTGGTATAATGTAACCCCATGCACATATCCAATTCATGGCACTTGCACTCATAGCTGCCCCTTGGCAGACGGAATAAGTCATTCCAATAAGTGATATGTTTTTAAATGGACAAATGTGTTATCTTCTCTGATTCTGCACTGTCTTCCTCCCCTCCCCCTGGCACTTCTTCTCTTCCTTCTTCCCCGCACTTGTGCCATTTGAATGATACAAGGCATAGTAAGATCGTTATTTTGTCCTCCCTTTGTTTCCCCCTCCTTGTCTTGTTGTGCCTAGAAACACGCGTTTACAGGCGCGTTATAAATGCTGCATCATATCATATCATGACCTCCTATTCAAGTACCACTCTTACATGAATTAAAAAGAATGATCCCGTATATTCATACTATAAAACACATGTCTTACACTTTCAGAAATCTTTAGTTGCAATACGTTTTCTTGAAGCAAAACATGCTGCCCAGTTACAATTTGTAATTTTAGAACATGTGGTTACGTCCAAAAGAGGGGGTGATCTACAGAAGAAACGTTTACAGAGAGAGAGCATGGATTTATATTCTTAACTCTGACCCCTCAGGGGATGAATGACAAGTGGGATCTATCATGTTTTATCTGAACAGTATGGTAATATGTTTGAGCAGTTTTTCTAAGCACTGCTAGGCAACATTACATGCTTTAGGATGCTTATAACGTTATATACATTGCCGCCAGCGAGTCAATTAAACAGAATGATATCATGGATATGAATGACTTTTGGGGACAAATAATGTACATGGTAACCTTAATTACATTGTTTTTTCTGTATCTATTTGAAAGTTTATGACATGTGTTGTATAGTACGAACGTATGGGGATCACTCTTTATAAGTCATGTAAGAGTGCTACTTGAATAAGAGGTCATCATTGCACACGCATAGGCTACCCAAAAGCCTGCATTCAGTCAACACGTTTGGCTGTTTCAAATACATGTTTTAATTTACAAATACAACAATATGTTTTGTCCAATGAAAGCTTCAGTTTAGCACCATTTACCGTCAAAGCAGGGAGTTGGGTGGTGCACAGCATTAAAATCAGTTTCCTAATAGTTGGATCAGAGCATTGTAATAAATATAGCTCTGTGCTCTTATATTTGTGGAGCACCTGAGAAACATCCTGATAGGTCTTCTTTTAAGCCGGTAGTAATCGTCACCATTGCCAGCGTCTGGCAACCACCCAATTTGTTTGAGCCGCCGTTTATTCAAATTCTCGAAATTGGTGGACATATTAATAGCCTTGTTGCCAAAGTTTTTCCCTAGAAAGGGGCAATTAGGAGAATATATTGCCTTTAGATACAATTCCTCTCTCCTTCTTAAAGCAAGTGCACAAAGGGATGTCAGTCCCAATTCGAGCCTAAAAAAATGCCGTGGGGACTGCTTGAGGGAAATTCAGAATATTCCACCAGGATTTCCCTCTCAAGAATATTTAACCATTTCAAAAGTCCCTCAACGTCAAGGCTTGCCAGCCGTTAAGGATCACAGGACAAAAACTTTGCTTGTAACGTACCAACAGTCCTTTAAGGCTATAGTCAGCAGTTTGTTTTGCCAAATTGTTAAATAATGCACTGAGCTGTGCCCCTTTCTTGCATTTAGTCTCCCAATGCCCAGATAAGTGTAACCATCCACATACTCGATAATACCTTGTAGTGTCAGCAATACAGGCTTCTTGGTTGGCCTATTACAAACTGCATGGCCTTTGTTTTGTCAAAGTAAATCTCGAGGTCATTTTCTGCCGCATATTAACACAGTTCTCCAATAGTTCCTGACAAATCCATATACGTATGATCAAAGACTAATAGATCATCTGCATATGACAGATATACTATGTGCTTGCTTCTAATTCTGGAGAGGGGGGCAATTAGCCACAACATGGAGTCTAGCAGGAAGGTCTGCCATGTATTAATTAAATAATAGTGGGGCCAGCTAGCAACCTTGTTTGACCCCACTATTTGTTGGAACCCATTTAGTAAAATGACCCTCACTGATCACCCTAAGTTAGACCTTGGTGTCAACTTGCAATAGTTCAATAATCTTCAATAAATGGAACGGGCATCCCACCTTCTTCGAAATGCACCATAGCATTCTTCAACGAACCCTATCAAGGGCAAGCCCGGAAGTCGACGAATTTAGCGTATAAAACAGGGCAGCCGTTGCATTTTACTTTAGCTATTAATCTGTCTATCAGTCTTAAGATATGAGAAGTGGCCGAGGCAGGTCTGAAACCTGTCTGGAATATGTCAAGTATGTGGTTCGTATCCTCTCAAGACTGAAATTCTTTTAACACAAAAGAGGAAATTATTTTCCCTGTCACATCTACCATTGCGAGTCATCTATAATTTGTTGGTGATGTGCGGGGACCTTTCTTGTGAATAATGATCATCAAAGCTCGTTGCCAGGAATCAGGAACAATTCAATTCTGGCTGACTTTACGGAAAAGGATTTCTAATAACTTGGGTTTTCTACATGAGTGTTTCCACCTCTTTAGCCAGTTTCGATATTTGTTTTTGATTCTTCTGATTTTTTCCACCATGTTAATAATCTCGACTGTCATTTTTTGATGTCCCTAATTTCCTCATGCATTAAACGCTTGGTATCTCTTACTTTCTTTTAAAAGACTTTGCCTTGTGCTTTGTGATCTGAAACAACATAGTAACCTGAGCAAAATGTAATTTAGTGTCGGTTCGCACAGTATAGGTAAATGAGTGTGTTTAGCATGCGAAAACAAAAGGGGTAATCTTTCTTAAATTTGCCACAGACCAGTGTATACAATTGCCTGCCTTAGTTACTTCCAGATCCCCTATGTTATATTTCTCCAGGTCACAGAAAACAAATTGTAACCTGAGAGACAAGATGGCACGATCGCTGCATTCAGTAGCTCGTATTCGCAGGCTTTTTACCTGCTGAATCCAATTCATTACAGCCCAAAAAATAATCTCCAGTTGACTTGGCCTTTCCATTACTCCACGTGTGACTACCAGGGCAATCTCGTGCTGTACGAGCATGACTACCTCCCAGTCATTCAGCTATCCCAGACAATATTAACCTTGGCTCTTTGAGCCTTTATGCACAGTTATTCTTTTTGCAGTCACATTTCCGTATGGCACACATACATCACTATCTTTGCACCTCGCATTTATATCCCCGCCAAGCAGAATCATATACTCCAAAATGTTATCCGTTTGCATTGCACCAGGGGGATCCTTAACATTTATCATTAATAAATGTTTAATTGGCTTATCAGTTACCTGCGTTTTAACAGCCAATACATTACCCACACAGTCTGATGGCTGAACCTATCTAGATATGATATTATTTTTAACCCCAGTTATTAATCCTTCAGAGGGCCCCTCCATGGGCCCCTTCCTGGTAGGTACCTGTAGAACTCAAAAGCCATCAATATACAGTGGCGATATCAGCCATGTCTACTACAGGATAAAGATATTATTTATAGTTAAATCACCAAGTGGGCCATCTTTACTCTGGAAATGCTTATGACCCCAAGTATTCCAAGAAATTATTTTGCAAATTCACTCCCCCGGTTTTGTTCTTGCAGGCAAGAATCCCATAAGCCATAAGCCATTCCCACCCCCGAACATTTTCATTTCCATAATGAACATTGGTTACAACACCTCTACCCATTATAGAGTTGTCGTTAAAAGCACCTTCACATTTGTTCTAGCAACATCTGGAAGAAATATTGCGTCTAGCATCTAAGTCATGTCCCATTTTGAAACAGTTTCCCAAATGGGATGAATAAGTGATGCTGCATCTGCCATCTAGCTGTGCACGTGAGAGGACCTCCTCTTGCCATGCTCAAGTAGCTCTACAAATTCCAAATGCCATGTGTTCAGAACTCGTAGCGAGGGTCTATGTGGGAGTAGTAAATCAGAACAATGTATTCTCTTCTTATGGGGATTAGGTATAATACAATTTATAGTTAGAACATTTTTGTTCAGGCCCTCTTTACAAATGTTAACTGGTGCTTAGCATTTTTGGTAGGAACTGTCTGATCCTTTCCTTCAGCCTCACTATCACAGCTCTCCATCTCAGTTATGGATTGATCCTCAAGACTGACTTTGTCCTTTTCAGGGGCTTTGTTGTACTTAATCAGCCAGCTTGTCAAAGTCCCTATGTTCTTAGTGAGTCTTTTCTTTCAGTTCTCCTTTTTCCTTAATTTCTAGGTCTCTTTCTTAGACGCCAATATAATGGTGGAATTCAATGGGTCAGCCATTTCCACCGGTTTTTGATGTTTAACTTTTGCTGTGTGTGCTCTCAGTTGCCTTAGTAGCCAATGCTGCTTGTGTGTTTGATGTATTTCGAAGATAGCCTTCGACTCGTCAGCCTCGTTGCTCATACACAAGACTCATAAGTCGCTGGCTACAAGTTCATCACCATCTGCAGCGATAACTGTTGGAGCAAAGTCTTCACGAGGAATTGTGTCATTTATGCCTGCAGAACCCTGTAACTTCTCGCTGTGTTACCGACCTACCCTGCAGTTTCAAATCCTCATGAATTCTACCACAGAGTTTGAGTAGTATCTTAACGGCAAATTGAAGCACTGCCATGCTAGAAGTGGCACCCCTGGACTCCTCAAACTTTCCACATTCTCAGATTCTGCCTATAACTCTGCGGTGGTAGATAAACATTGGATGGTATTCTCACGGGCTTCTGTCGGTAACACAGCTCCGGAGGTGGGAATAGCAGTGATTGCAGCTGTGGCAACATTAATAACTGGGACTGCAATGCTGTTTTGCAGAGAATAGCAAATCTCTAACAGCAAGTTGCTGTCTATATCAGAAGTGTTACGGCTATTAGATGCTTCTGAAATTTCAACAGTGGTGGTCTTAGCCACTTCTGCCCTCTCCTAGAAGTCTCTGTAACTTGCCTGCTGAATTTGGGCTGGAAGAAAGATGTTATTTTCTCCCTAGTCACCTTGGTTGTTACCAGCTGATTGCCCTCCACCTTGTCGGTAGGAGTCTAAGTTGCTTCCTGTCCCCCCGATTTTTCGATGTTGGTTTTGGGGAGGTTCCCTGCCTTGCAGTATGGTTTATTTTTCCTTAAATTGTATGACTTGGTTTTTCCAGTGACTTTTACTTGCCATATTGAACAGAATAACTACACTGAATACTTTTATAACCTTTCGGTCGTTAGCCGGTTGGTCTGACCTTTTTTGACTGCTGAGAACCAACACACAGTTACTGCCTCTAGCTGAGCTGCAGACTGCAAGACTGCGTTCACACTTACAAATCGCACTTCCAGACACACGCACTGACACGCCAGATTAGCTTTTTGAGTCCTCCCGAGCAGTAGCGTGGACTTCAGATAATCCAGGCCAAGATCGATGATCCAAGCCCTCAAGAACTCGGATGCTTGAGCCCCGTGGTCAGAAGGCCGGCCCTCAGGCCCTAAACCCTTCCTTTGCCACACCTTGTATGGTGTGATTCACTGCTGCCTCCTTGGCCAGAGAGGGACACCTCCGGCATAGTAGGTGTGGGTTGCAGAGTGCACAGTAGAGTGCAGATTTAAGCTGGATTGCTTGTGCCACGGTGGGGAGCAAGGTGACTCAATTTCCTGCATAAACGAGCCCTAATGTCTCATAGCGCAGTTGTGGAGTGCACAATAGAGTGCAGTTTTCAGCAGTTGTCATAGGAGGAACGGAGAAGTGGACCCCACAACCTGAGTTGATGAAGAGCCAAGTGGGGTATGCTTGTGTATATTGGTTCTAATGTTGTTATTCTATTAGTAACAAAAGCGGCAGCTTGTTAGTCTGGAGAGACCTTTGTCCAAGCACTTACCTACCCGATATAACTTGAGAACATTTACTTGGAATGCACAGTAATGATTTATAATCAGGGGTTTATCCTGGATACCTAGCGATTTGTTTGATATTTCAAAAAGTGGATTTGCCACACTTCAGTTTAAAGTGCAATTTTTATTCATTTATCAATTGTTTCATGTGGACGCATAGTCCCAATTGTGGTCAGCCGACACGTGTTTCGACTGTGTGGGTCTTTATCAAGGCAGGTGGTATGAACTATATGCCCCAGTTGGGGTTGAATAGTAAAGAGCGGTCAGTCCAATGGATGTCAACTGGGCTTGGAATATGCCCTGGATAAGATTCATTGTGGACGCAGACGTGCATCTCGGTTCGTTAGCCAGCTAGCCCGAACTTTAACATTAAACCATAGAGGAACCTACTGGCAGATAAGGTACACACTTGTTTGTTAGCAAAGGAACATTTTGTAGCAAGAACGTCCTTGCCAAATCTTCTGAGTTTGGATATCACAAGAAACAAGGGGCTAAGACCGACTGATGATGCAGAAAGTCCCCTAGCTGAAGTGGAACAGTCCTTCCTGCAAATATATCCGAGCTTAGAAATAGAAAATGAGGCAAAAAAGGTCACTGCAACGAGGCTGATAAATTCATTATTTGTAACCCCTGCCCTTTTAGATGATGCAATGCAGCAATCGAATATGTTAAGCGATATTACTATCAAAGAGAAACATGGCATTAATGTGAGGTGCATCTTTCATCCACACTAGACATTTTACAAACCGGGCAAATAAAATTGTTGAATATTTCACTGGGTACAAGGCATTTTGGAAATACCTCTAGCCTAGCAATCCATGTTACCTGCAAGCTCCGGTTAGATTATATGACAATCTAAATGGAGAGATAAAGTTAATCTCAAAATCACTACAATCCTTGTATTAAAACAATCAATAACAAAACAACTTTTTGAGGAGGATACAAAAGCCCAAAAAGGTCACATGTGGTGCTGTTTACCTTCTCGATACAGATGAGGCAGAAAACCCAATTCAGGTTGAAAATGAATAAATAGACATGGCCGCGGAAATTCCTTTGCTCATTTTTCAGAAGGAAATGGTTGAAGTAATGGACACTACTAATGAAAGACCGACTACCTTAGAGAAATCACCCACCGCCAGCAATTAAGTACGACAAAAAGACACATCTAGAGCAACATACAAAATACCAACAAAAAAAGGAAGGAGTAGCCTCTCTGGCAGCAATTGAAAACATTTCTTTGAAATATACATATGGAAAATTCAGATCTTACGATCTTCGCTGGAGACCAAGACGCAATTCCCCAATGCAGCCCAACCATGGCAGAAGTCAGGGAAGAAAATACCTAGAAGTCTAGAGAGGCTTTGGCTACCGGACCCCAGGTTGGAGGAGTATCTTCAATGAGCATTCTCCCTTATCTCACTGTGAATACCACAAAAAAGGGTATAAGCAAGAAACTAGCACCCACATTGAGGAGCACAATCAAGGAGTGCCGAAACTGAGGAATGGCTCAGGTCAGGTCATAATCCCTGATATGCAAAGCAATTATGTGGCATCAGAGGGTAATAAAAGGTGTTTGGATGGGTCTCTGATGTCAATGAAGATTAAATGCACCCCAGATTCAATGAAAATGGCAAAGGTGGCATGGTCACTAACATAGAGACATGAACGATCAGAGCAGTCACTTCACTTGGGCATAAGGGCCAATCAGGCAAGAGTGGGTTCAGGGGCTTGGTCTAATGCCCCTCCGGATTGTGGTCTGTCCACATTTAGAATGGAATGCAAATGTGTGGCCACAAGGAAGTCTAAAAATCCATAGGTATTATCGGCTTTATTTAAGGAAACAGAGCACCTTATACTTAATAGATGGGAAGACTTAGGACTTCTCAAAGAGATGCTGCTGTTAAGACTCATTAATTCAAAGGATATTGCCCAAAGGCAATTTATTTAAACGGATATAGTGGTTTTGAACATTCCCTCAAAGGCCATTTATAATCTCATTCTAAAATAATTTGAGACTCTCCTAAGTATGAGATTCGAAGTATATCCACTAAACGAGCAGGTGCAGAAGGCAAACTCACTGAAGCCCATACAAGAGTTTGTGGAGGTTCAATCCAAAAATGAGGTGCACTATAGCCAATGAGGGCAATTAGACCGTGCTTATGGAAACACAAAGGGGGTAAATTGCACAACAGACAATGATTGGTCCTGGCTGGCTTTGGCTCTGGTAAAAACAAAACCTAAGGAACTGCAGGCTAATCTTTAGTGAAGCTTCCATAAAAATGTTATCATGGACTACAAGATGTTACATGAGTTTTATGAACCCGCCGGATGATGCCCCAACGCTGTCAAATTTTAACGTATTTGCTTTGAAGGAAATATGCTGTTAGAAAGTAAAAAAAATGGATGGCTACTGACTGCTTACTTCTGAATAAAGCCAAACAGGGGTGTTGGGTCGGCCATATGGTGGCTTCTTAACAGTCATTAGTATCCCGTTTTGCCCTTTTATTGAAAGAGGTGCCCTTGACTCCCCAGACATTTTGGCATTGAAATCGTCCTGGCCTTCCGGAACAACAGGAAATGCGGTCCATTATACTCATCAACATCTATTGGAATGAGAAATCAGCATACTACTATGAATCCGTTAAGAATCTGGATATGCTATCAAATTAATGGTATTGCAGTTATGATCCAGGACCAGTTATACTAGCGGGTGATTTTACCTGTCCAATCCCTGAGTGGGACAAAAGACTGTTTGTGCAAGATGTGCACCATAATCAGATGTGACCTTAGGATTGTGGGCATATTTTGGTGGAATACTTGCACAACTGGTACCTCTGTAAATTAAACGGAAATATCAAGGGCAACATCGCTAGCAACCCACATGGAGAAGGGGGGAGCAAGTTGATCTTAGATTGTATATGTAGGCTTCAGAAGCCATTGTCCCAATAATTTATCGACTAGAAGTAAATTTTACTTCAGCTAGCGGCCATGCTCACCTCACAATGTGGTTGCATTTGGCAGTGGTACATATGGTATGATAGCGGGCACAGTTGAGTTAGGTATGTCAAGCTGGAAGAATAGAGTCACATGGTCCTATCATTTATTTATTTAAATTTGTATAGAGTGCCATAAGCCCAGGGGCCTCAGAGTGCACAGATAAGCACAGATAAACATATAAAGAATGAATGAGCAGAACATATCAAAATATCTCATCTTTTGTTACTGATCTCTCTCTTCTTCCTCAATTTCAATCTGGCTTTTATCCTCTCCACTCTACTGAAACTGCCCTGATCTCTGTCCCCAACTCCCTTCCCTCAGCCCAATACTCTAATCATTCTTCCTTTCTCATTCTTCTTGATTTATTTTCTGCATTTCACACCCTGGATCATTCTTTGCTCCTGGCCTCACTCTCTTCTTTTGGTCTTAAGGGTTCTGTTCTATCTTGGTTTAGCTCTTATCTTTCCAACCAGACTTTCTCTGTCTCATGGGCAGACAAAACCTCTTTACCTTTTCCTCTTGACCATGGGGTACCCCAAGGGTCAGTCCTAGGCCCCTTCCTTTTTTTATTGTACACCGCACAACTCGCGGCTTTTATCTTTTCTTTTGGTCTTTCACATAACTTCTACGTGGATGATACTCAACTTTTTCTATCTTTCTCTTCCTTTACTCGTGAAATCCACCACACCCTCAAAGCCTGTCTTACTACCATTTAATCTTGGATCTCTTCTCACTTTCTCACTCATAAATCAGCGAATGCGGAGGCTCTGTTCTTCCCTGTTAACACTCTTCCCCCCATCCTCTAGCCCCGCTCATATCCTTCCCTCCTTCTAATCATCCAATCTCTACTACTGCTCGTAATCTTGGTCTCCACTTTGATTACAATCTTTCCTTCTTTCACCATACTTCTCTCACCTCGCGCTCATGTCATTTTCATCTTTATAATATCCATAAAGCCTGCACATTCCTCACCTTCCAGGCATCTGGAACAGCCTCCCTGCCTCACGAAAACTTCAGGAGAACCATATCCTTTTCCGGAAGCACCTCAAGATCTTCCTCTTTGCTTCTGCTTTCTCTCCTCCTCTCCCCTGCTGATCACCTGGCTTAAACCAAAACTGCAATGATTACCTGTCTACCCTCTGATTTCGGGCCCAGGTCCCCTCTCCTCCAGTTGCACATCTGTACTGCCCCCTGGCAACCCTGCACACAGGGACTGTTCTGTTTCCCTACAGCCCCTACTAGCACTTGACACCGGATGTCTGCACTTACCCCTGTTCTTGCCACCAGCTGGCCCCACTTTTATTGCCTTAATTATTTTTACTGTTATCCTATGTACTGCCCCACTAAAGGTCAGTCTTTAACTCTTCTATTCGTTTACTTTGTCTTCTTCCCTATCGAGACTCTGTTGCCTCCTCTCTTGCTACACTTGGTTGGCATCCCTACTACTCTAAAATCAAATTTCACCTTCTTTGCCTTGTCTTTAAATCCCACTATGGACTTGCGCCTAACTACCTCGCTCTGCTTTTATCTTTCTACACCCCGACCCATTCTCTCCAGTCTTCCTCTCTCTTTAGACTTGTGGTTCCTCGTTCTCCATGAGCCCAGTCTCGCTTCCGATCCTTTCAGCTTCTTGCTCCCCTCAACTGGAATGCTCTTCCACTCTCACTTCGATCTATCACTGCTTACTCTCTCTTTCGTGCTTCCTTGAAAATCCATCTTCTTCAACACCCCTGAATGATTGCTGTCTGGACTTGGCTGTCTAACTGTTTAACCATTTTTTGTACCGTATTCTGTTTTAAAATGTGCAGCACTTTGGATTAAGGCGCTTTATAAAACTCAAATAAAATACAAAGACAAATACCAATATTAAACAAAGAACATAAAATACTTAAGTCTGTTCAAATCCTTTGGATAGAAGGGACAAAGAAGAGCAGGCTTCAATACAATAGTCAGGTACATATCAGTCAGAAAACAACCGCCTAAAGAGCATAATCTACTACAAGTTTCAAATCCAATGAGATTTTGTAGAGATCAACACAGAGAGCTAAATGAGATAGCAAGTTACTCCTGCCGCATCCCAACAATATACACTCTATATCCTCTTGGGTACACCAATGGTCAATCTTAATCCTTCTACTAATCTTAAAGTGGGATATTCTTACTACACCTGGACCGATCTTCTGGCGCAGCACTTTGTTCCTTAGAGCGTCTCTTGGTTCAAAACCTCCACAGAAGTTCCTGTCGTCCATGACAGACTTCCTCCATGATAGACTTCCTATCAGAGTCTTCAGTGATTACAGGCATGGAAGCCTTGCTGACACGTGGATGTTTCGGGATATGAAGTTTGGTATTGATATTGTGCTGTTTCAAATCATAGCCCAAAACATGGACCGGGTCTTCTTAACTCAAGACTCATCTGACAGGAGGTATCTCTAGTTTCTCCCACACTGCTATGTTTCCCCTCTCCTGTGGGTTTATTAACGTTACGAGGGGCCCGGCGGATCAGATCACATTGGGTAGTTTGGGACAGCTGGGACTGAACATTTTTCGAGTTGTTATTTCCGATGTCTGTAAGCGGATCCCACCAACAGGATTGATCTGTCTTTTCTGGCCGGAACTGGACTCCAACATATTCTATCACGTCCAGCCATGCGGAGAAATCTGAAATGTTATGACACATAATACAATCCAAAAGTTCACTGAGTTCTTAACAACAATTACTGAGATCTGTGAGTGACTGTATGGGCAGAAGTGGAACTTTCAACACTACAACAGCCTTATATAGGAGATTGGTGAGAGAGTTACAAACCAATGTGTGGGATCTAACTGAAGAAGTTTTGAAACAACAAGGAAATTGAGCCCAATCACTCAGGAACACAAGAGGAATAGGAGGAAAGCCATTATTAAAGTAAAGAGGGACACAACATTTACAGTAGAGGAAAAAATTAGAGTAATAAAGAAATTGAAGCAGCAATATCAGAATTGGGTGAACTTCCATCACAACGTTTTGTATAACAGAGATAGGCAGTAACTGTTGGCCATATCAACTAAATTTGAATAATGAATGTTCTGCCACAGAGGGAATCGTATGGTGTATGCCGGTAAAGAGGCATTGGAAAACACAATCTCAGAAGGGAGATGGAATGACTTCCTAATGGTCCAATTTGGGGCAACTGATGACATCCTGAAAAGACTTTATGTTAACAAATTGGGCAGTTGTAATGGTAACTTCACACATTTGGATATTGAATGCTTAATCAATAACAACAACAAAAGTATTCAGAGCAGCGGGCCATTTGGAATGCCAAACTTGGTATTGAAAAACAATAGTGAATTATGGTCAAGAGTTTTATTTGCCATGTTTGGGTCAAATGGGATATTGGGCCAAGTTCCAGGGTCACGTAAATCCTTCTACATTGTGCCAACATTAAAAAGGGGGATCTAGGCAACCCAGTGAATTATTGCATCACAGCCTTTTGAATGTATCCCCAAAAATATTTGCCGGCCTACCATTACGAAAATGGACTAACTGGCCTGCCTTAATTAATAAACCTTCAAAGTTTCAAACAGGCTTCAGGAAAAGTTGTGGAACCATCCTAAAATGTCGGATTATTACACTCTTAAGTGAACAAGCTCTGGGGACAGGTCAATAACTGTTATATATACATGTGTAGTCTTGATAAGTGACGGGCATTTGACATAGTCAATCAAACTATACTTTGGAACAAACAATATGATTGGGGGATTGATGGAGGCTTGCAAAGATTACTAATTGTACTTTACATGAAAAACAAGGTTCCAATTAGATAAAAATATGATGGTAGATTGGGAACCCGAATAGCTACATTGTTGGGATTTAGACCGGGTTGCATTCCTGCACTCTGTCTTTTTAATTTGTATTTGTCAGACTTGGGGGAATATATAAGTGCTTTCCACATAGGATTGGTTCTACAAGTATTTCAGTATTGCTACTCGCAGACAATATTGTCTTATTTGGTCTGCAATGATTGATGAACATTTTGGAGCAGTATTTGAGACAGAATAATTTGAGGATGAACACTAATAAGACCTCAGTGTTGATACTATCCAACAATAAACAATAAAAAGTCCCTAATTGGAGGTCTGGGGAGGCAAGAACAAAATTGGTCACAGAGCTAAGATATCTTGGATTTATGATAAGCAAGAAAGTGACAACGAGCCTGGTAATCACTAGAATACAAACTAAATGTGGCCATTGGTTTGCGCACACAAACAAAATATTTTGCAAATGCTGCAAATACTCGCTTACTCCAGTAATTTGTTTTTATTTCGGTAAACCACTGACACAATTCAAAATAGATTGCAAGAATATTTGAGACAATTTGGAAAACAGCATGTTGCGTCTTTTGGAAAATCCAGTGAAGCTACACAAGAAAGCACAGCAAGTTGAATGGTGCTCAGATCAGGAACAGTGAGCAAAATATAAACATTATTCTGAACTTGCAAAAGACTATAGACAATATAAGAGTGTTCCATCATATGTTACGCGGTTCTCTAGCTATACATTTAGACATATGCATATATGAGTCAGGTTTAACTTATTGGATACCCCAGATAGGTGGAGCCCAATTAGAGGACTGAAGAAAGAAGAAAGGTACTGCCAGTTTTCGGCAAGTGAATGGCTTTGGGCAAAGCTTATGAATGGACATCCAACATCAATAATTGTAGCGCTAGTAAACATTTTAATAACAATCCATTAATGTTTAGGGTAAAATATGTATATGTTATAGTAAGTCATGTGTACATATGTTAAGGGTAGAAAGGTTTGAATCATTTAAGGATATTTTAGAATTAAAATTAATGTAACACATTTTTATGTTGGTTAATGTTAGACATAATGTGTTAAAGTTTTAATAAACTGTATACACAATACAAAATAGTTACTGTGAAATGACTTGCTGTCCGATGATACTTGTTTATTACTTTACAATCAGTTCAATGGATTAAGGCAGCATTAGTATTATGGCAGATACGACATGTACACGTTTCAATCTATCAGATCATCCACGTTTGAATATCCATCATCTTGCTCATGTGCAGAGTCTGCAGAGAACACCATTCTCCTAATTTGTCCACCTACCACCTCCAGGACCAGGGTGGAAACTGGACAGTATTTAAGAGATGCGTTTTTGTATTTTACAAGACCCACTGGCCAGGAGGAGAATTTAAATCTGGCTAAGAAAGGAATATTGGTGTTGTATCTGTCACCAGGGAAAGTATGGATGGACTCATCGTCTTTATTCGCAGGAGAGGATGTGGATTCACAAGATTCTTCTTTGTTTTTGTATTAAGACAGAGATGATGAGGGGGTTGACATAGAAAATTGATCATCCGGCCTTCAGGAGGCTCTGATGTCCTTATGTTTGACTCCAGGACCATATCACACCCTAACACAAGAGAATGGGCCCTGTTGCAAATTGTCTAAAAGAATATATTTATTCTTGCCTCCATATGGATGGAATTAGATACTGGAAATAAAATGTAGTCAGAATGTGTAGACATTAATTTACTCAATGTACCGACCATCAATCCTTTATTGCCTCAGTAGATTTCTGTTTCTTTCTCTACATATGCTAGAAAACTGCCAAAGGGAGTAGATCAGGCATAATGTGCCAGAACCAGGACCTATACACATACTATTAAACATCCAGTCTATTAGTCAAAAGACTGAATCTTCCAGAAGAAACATTTTATTGTATTTATTAATATGTATAATACAGTCAAATAAGACTTTTTATACAATAGTTACATATTCATATATTTACACATGCACACATTTAAAACATTAGCAAACTAACACTACTGAGTTAATTAAATAAATTATAAGTACAATTCCAGATGTTAGTCGAAAGGAGATAAGATTAAAATATGCCGTAACATAAATAAATTCCAAATGTCCCGGTGCTTTGTCTTCACAACGTCCATATTTCCATATGCTAGCCAGTGTGCTCTGCATATTTCTGACAGACTTTCCCATTCCAACATAAGGTGAACAGTAGATACTTTGTGCCCACACTGGCTGCACGCCCTTTCTGCTTTGGGTATCCCTTTTCTACCACTGATCACTTCAAGTTCTCAACGAGGTTGAATTTCATTTTCATGTAATCCCTCATTTTCTTATTATTTGGATAGGAGAGAACATAGAGGGAAAATGTAGAGTCATTATCAAGGTATTGAATATATCGTCTACTGTGTGCCTTGGTTGGCAGGTCTACAAATATTTGTGTTTATAACTTCTCTAGTCGCAACTTTGTATACAAGGTCAATGATTTCCAGTACTAACAGTTTATATGAGAGTGCCAAAGGTTTTCTATCTTCTCAATATCAGTAATCACACTATCTATAAGGCATGTGGCATATGCGCCACATGTGGTAGCAACTTTAGATAACAAAGTTGTTTCTGAAGATTGTACAATCTTTTCATGGGATTTATGACAATGGGACCTTAAGAAGGTTCTTCTCTTGCAAATATTAAGTTCTGCGTAGAGGTACTCAACAAGCGTGTTGTAGGTAGCCTACATTGGCCCTCATCACGAGTTGGGTGGTAGCCCTTTAAGGCGGTAGTTACAGGGTTACCACCGCATTTAAGGGTTTGCCCAATCATGAGTATGGCGTGTTTACCCGCAGCTCAGAGCTGGTGGTAAACACGCTGGAAAAATGCTGTTTTTCAGCGCAATTACTGCACGGTGATACTGCTGGCGGTAATTGCGCCAACAATTCCCCATTGGGTCTAATGGGTCCAATGGGGAATTGGGAATAACGTTTATCACCCAACCCGTCATCCGGCAGTAATAACGCTGGACGGGTGGGCAGTAACGCAAATAAAGTTGGGTGGTATCCCAGTCGGGATACCGCTCAACTCGTGATGAGGCCCATAATGTTTAAAGCATTTGATTTCAAGAAGCTCTAATCATCTGTGGAATTTGGGTGCCCAAAGGTCGGCACCATATGTCATAGTAATCACTATATTGGCCTTGTACACCTTGAGAATGGCATTCAGTGATTACCCCCCAGCCCCTGTATCTGAGTGCAAATGTTCTTAAGTCACCCATTTGCTGGATAACCACAGTTTGAATCTTTATTAATTATTGTGGTTTCCAGACTAACTTATTATCAAATAGTAGTTGTAGCAGTGCTTCGCACAATAATTCCTACTAAAAAAACAAAAATAGACACAGGTATATTTATATTTTATATATATTTATATTGTATACTGTTTACATTGTCTCCACCATGGAACCTACCCACATGGTAAATTTCAGGTTTGTAACATGTTGGGAAGTATGCTGAACAATTCGGACAGGAACACACACATTTCCACACATAACCTTTTTACATATAGAAAGACTAGCAGTTGTACCCAAAGAGAGAGAGAGAGAGAGAGAGAGAGAGAGAGAGAGAGAGAGAGAGAGAGAGAGAGAGAGAGAGAGATGACTATGGAAACTGCGAGACAACTTCAAACACCTTCCTGTGGTAGTTGGTTCCAAGAAGCCACTGGTAGTTGGTTTACTGGGAGTGAGGACCATTACCTTGGTTTTATTGGTGTTATCTATGAGCCCTTTCTATCCGAGTAAGTACTAAGAAGGTTAAACTGTTCCGGCAAGCCCGTGGGTGTACAATCCATAAAAAAAACAGTATCTGCATAGCCCAACCATTGTATGCTAGTACCCCCCATTTTAGGTGGGTAGGCTTTGTTTGAGGTTATGGCCACTGAGAGGTCTGCCAGGTAAATAGTGAATATAGTTTGTGCCAATAAATAACCCCATTTGAGGTTGACAAAGTTTGGAATCCAATTAGTCTGCATACCTCTTAAATCAAGCTTGACCCACACATCGATGTTCACATGTAATGCTCTAATCATGTTTAACAATCCCAGAGGAATATGCCAGTTCTGAAGTTTACTCCAGAGCAGGTCTCTCTGCACTGAACATTGAATGCAGAGCTGAAATGGACAAAGGCAACGTAAATGGGCTGGTGGCAACATCCCCAGAAGGATTGTACAGTAGTGACCAAGGTCAATATGCTGTCAGTAGAGCTGATATTTTTTAAAAATGCTGTCTGGTTTGTGGGAACGATCTTATTAGTTGAAATCTAGATGTTAGGTTCAGCTAAAAGACAAGTGTTAATGCATAAATCTTTGCTGTGGCATCCAGCATGTAGTTTGGGTCATCCTGCTGTCCCATTTTATACACAGGCACAATTATGCTATATGTCCAGGACTTTGGCAAAGATCCTGGTATGCTAATTGACAGAAATAATCTGTGTAGCACATTTGCCCACCAAAATGGCTCTTTTTTAACAGTATATTACAAAGTCCGTCTGGAAAAGGTGCCCATGAATGTTTTAAGCTTTTAATGATAGTGAAAAGCTGGGACATCTGTGTAGTGTGCTGCCAAGCAATGTTTCAAAGTGATTGCTGTATGTGATGGTCCTACTCCGATAGTGTTGGCAATGAAAGTGAACCAAGCATCAATGGAAGCCCAGTTGACTTGTATATGCTGTAGACTGGACGAATAAGCCAATAATTATCACTGTTCCCTATTAAGTTTCCAAATATGAACCCTAAACCACCTTTGATATAGTACCTTCCTTACTCGAACAGCATTAATTCAACTACTTTTGTCCATGTTCCTGTGATACAGTGTAAGTTTAGTTTTTTGGCAGTGTGGATCTCTTTATCGAAGCAATGATGATTGATTGTCTTCTTAGCGTCTGAAGCCATACCCCCGCAGTACTTCCTAATGCCATCAATATTAGCCACCATTTTTCACGACGGTTACTTCGTAGATTGTCATGTGTGCCATAGAAAAATTAGGACAGCAGTCCTTAGCTACATTTATTAATAATAGTATCTCAATCCAAACTACAGATCACGTGGCTCACTTTATCAGCGTTGAGTGCATTCCAACTGATTCTGTTCAAACCCATGTTAATAGCAATGTTGCCAGTCAGATCATGGTTCGGTCTAGGTATTCCAAAAGCAAGGAAATGTATGGGATGCCGGTGATCAGCCTCTTCCCTAACAATCCATGTCATGTCAATAACTCCAGTGGCCATTGAGGGGTGAATAAAAACGTAATCTATAATAGAGGTGCTGTGCCTGGAGGTCCAGGTCTAGTGTGACTCAATCCTTTCCCATTCAGCACAGTGAAACGATATTAATGCAAACGTTCAGCCCCTCTTGAACCTCTTGTATTACTATTTTTTAATGTCATAATGGGATCAGTGGTCTGTATTCCAAACGTGTCCCCAATCTGAAGCCCAAATCAGATGGAATCATTGCATTAAATTCACCCAATACAATTGGCAGACAGTTGTAGGCATGTTGATCTAACAATTTTCCAGTTACAGACAAAGCGCTATTGTGTTCATTTTTTGTAGGAGGAACATAAACATGAATGGGCCTGATTCACAGAAGTGTTTTATAATGGTGCAATCCCATCGGAAAACGTTCTGTGAATCAGGCCCTAAAGATCAGCAGGGTTAAGATGTTGCCATTCAATATGCAGCATCTAAGTGTGCCAGCCAAAACATAAGCAAACTTAGTTTTTATTTGGTTCAGTAGTTCTTTTAGATCTTCCTTTGGGGGGGTTGGGGGGGAGCTTGTGAGCAAGTGCCTGTATTCTTTGTCTACCATCCAAAACCAAGTGGTCTGTCATCCAAGATGCTTACAACACCGCCATATTGAAGTATCCAAATTGTCATATAGGCCATCAACTCCAGCAAAATGAGAGCAACCCCTTGTATTCCAAGAAATTGTCAATATGGATTTTCCAAGGACTTTGAAGTTCTCCGTTGCAAGATTAAAGGTAACCAATGTCAACTCCTGCATTCATAACTACCCATGTTGGCAGGAGTACAGACTGCAGTATTAGTGTTAACACCTTTTCCTTCCTCAATAGCGGTCTCATGCTGACTTAAAGTTGCACCCGCGAAGCCCTGAAGTCTATCTTGGGCGCATGGAATCTTTTTGTTGGAGTGATTGGCAGGGCAAGAACAGCAAGACTGAGTAACAGCATACTACTGCCTATTCTTCTCAGATATTTTACAATCAGTTGGTCCCGTAACTATGGTACAGTCGTATGCTAACTTTCCCAGATCGTGAGCGAAGGTCATGACAAACTCTAGTACTGAGGAGAGGTAAAATATGCAATGACAGTAGCATATGATGTATCTTCCAACTGATCCACCAACATGATACGATCAATATGGTTTCATGTGATTTCATTGAATCCCAAAACAACTAATTACATTTCAACGAATACATAACAACTAATACCAATATAAAACATTGATTGTTTTTTGTTTTGGGGGGGCTCTCCTCACCCAAAGCCCCTCATTTTTTTACTAATACTTTTCCCCCACCCCCAAAACCACAATTCCCACTTCCAACCCCATTTCTAGTTGTTTCCCAAATTACTTATTTTCGTATTTGTTGTTTTTGTATTTGTTGTTATTTTATATTCAATATAATCAGTGCATTCCCATCAGTATCTATCCCCCATAGAGGTAATATACAATGAAGCAGTTGTAATATGACTGACTGACTGAGATACCTGTTGCTGTAATGTACTGTAATGCAATTGTCATTTGTATAGATCATTTACCCAATGGTATGGCCTCAAAGTACTATAGGTGAATACCCTCAGGGAATCATAGTCCAAGGTATGGGAAATTCATCAGAGAAGTTTAGAATGTGTGTGTGTATTTTAGCAAATACGAAGGTAGGTAGGTGGCCAAGTCCCTATTAGCTTTCCATGTTCAGCTGGCATGTGGCCGGGTGCTGTGAGGTAGTCTGGAGAGTATGCAAGTGCAGGAGACTCATTATTTGTCAAGCTAGACCACATTTTTTCTGCTGTGGTGGAGAGCTACATTGTTATAGCAGAGGTGTTGTGCGATGTGGCCTAATGTAGTATATGATAGCGGATGGGTGCAAGTGGGTGGCAGTGCATTCGGCTAGTTTCCATAAGCAGGTAGTGTGAAACATACCCATGTATCCTTGCTGGCTTCTTCGCAGAGCATCTAATGCAACAAGGTGGCACTACCAAATAATGCAGCTAAATTCAACACAGTGGCTATACTAAAAAAAAGTCCAGCTAAATTCAGCACAGTGGCTATACTGAAAAAATCAGCTAAATTGAACACAGTGGCTATGCTAAAAAATGCAGCTAGATTCAGCACACTTGCTATACTCAAAATGCAGTTAAATTCAACAGAGTGGCTCTACTAAAAATGCAGCACGCGCAACACAGTGGCTATACTCGATGAGATATAAATGGGGGGAGTTCAAAGAGAAGCAAAATTCAACACAGTGGCTATACTCATAACACTATAGTTCTGGAGGTGCAATACAGTGTCAACAAATCACAAATACAGCGCTAGCGGTGCATCCAAATAATTGTCATCTCTTACCTGGATGTTGCTGCAAGCAGCTTTAGAGGCTTGGCTGGAACACCCAGGTTGAACAGGCAAACGGGGGATGGAGGTGCCCTATGGTGGTGACCTTTGCCAGGGCCCTTACTCAATGCTAGGTGTACTTCCAGATCTGGAGGTCCAATAAGGGATTAGGTGTGTGGGAGTGGGATGGGGAATGATATGGGGCAAGGAAATGATATGGAGAAGGAATGGAGGGAGATGGAGGCGCAGATATAGTGCAGATGGCACTGGATGCAAGCAAACAAACAGGAAAAAACAAAATGGAGCTATCTGGAATGGCAGTGGCTGCTTAAAGGAGGATGATTCTCTCCAGGGAGCTGAAAGGTGAGGCAGCTCTATTTTGAGAGCATGTTGTCTCGGTAAGATAGCTTAGGGGCAACGCACTCGCCTTGGAAGAAAGAAGACGCAATTCAACACAGGTTCCATCCCCAGTCCGCATTTAGAAACCTCTGGGTATTAAGCATGTTATAAACAACGAATTATGATTATGTTGGCCATGTTCTGGATGGGGTTTGGTTGTCCCCCTCCAACATTCTGATCATTAACAGATACCTTGTGTATGTCATGTCTTTGTGTATGTCATCTTTAATTCTCTTCATGCTATCTCATTCCTTATAATCTAACACCCCCCTGGTCCACTCTGCTCCTTTTACGAGGACATTGACCATCTCCTCAGCCTCATTTCCCCCAGTCCCACTCCTTTACTTGTTCTTGGTGACTTTAATCTCCACCTCTCTTTGAACCCTCCTTCCTCTCCTCTCTTCTCCATTCTTGACTCCTACCACCTCTCTCCCCTCCCTTCCCTTCCTACTCACCAATCTGGCTCTACTATTGACCTCATCTTTACTTCCTCCCTCATTGCCTCCCCTGTATCCTCCCTTCCCACCTACTTATCTGATCACTCTCTACTTTCCTTTTCCCTCTCCCCTCCCTCCCCTTCTCCTCCCCCCTCCTTCCTCCACCTCGTTCTTCCGGCTTGACCTACGTGGCTTTAACCCCTCTCTATTTCTTACATCCCTCTCCTCTTCTCTCCCCCCATCTCCCATTTCTCCTCTCTCTTCGCATCTGATGCCTCCTCCATCTTATCCTCTTCTCTCTTGTCTACTCTCGATCTTCTTTACCCACTCTCCTCATTTTGCCCCTCTCACGGTCCTGCTCAACCTTGGCTTTCTTCTCATCTCTCCTCCATGCGCCACCTCCTCAGGCGCCTTGAATGTCAATGGCTCAAACACCCTACCCCCTCTAACCAATCTGCTTATTTCTCCTATCACACCCTCTACAACTCATGCCTCAACTCCGCTAAACGCACCTACTTCTCTGATCTTCTCCAGTCTCAATCCTCCCACCCTCACCGCATTTTTCAAACTTTAACCCGTCTTCTCTCTCCTTCTACTCCTGATCCCTCCATCACCTCTTCCCTCTCTGCTACTGATCTTGCCTCCTTCTTTTCTAGCAAAGTCCTCAACCTTCGTCAAACTATTCTCTCCTCCCCTCCTACTCTCCTCCTCCTCTTCCTTCTCTTCCCCATACCTTTTCTATGTCCTCCTTCTCTCCCGTCACTAATTCTGATGTTACCCTTCTCCTTACCAACACTCATCCTACTGCTTCTCCCGCTGACCCCATTCCTACCCCCCTCATTCCGAAAATCTACCCCCTTGTTAAACCTTACCTTACCTCCTTATTCAACATCTGCCTCTCAACGTCCACTTTTCCTACCCCTTTCAAGCACGCGACCATCATCCCCATTCTCAAAAAACCCTCTGCTAACACCCATCTTGTTTCCAACTATCGCCCCATCTCTCTCCTACCCTTCCTCTTCAAACCTCTTGAACGCATTGTCTATTCTCAACTTTCTTCCTTCATCTCTAACCACTCCCTCCTTCCTGATTCCCAATCCGGCTTCCGCCCACTGCACTCCACTGAAACTGCACTCACCTCTGTCCTGAACTCTCTCCTCTCTGCACGTTACTCAAAACACTCCGCCATTCTTATTCTCCTAGATCTCTCCGCCGCTTTTGATACTGTTGACCATCCTCTTCTTCTCAATTCCCTCTCCTCATTTGGCTTCAAGGACTCCGTTCTTAACTGGCTCTCCTCTTATCTTTATCTCTCTAACTGCTCTTTTTCTGTCTCCTGGGGTGGCTCCTCCTCTCCCACACTTCCTCTTAACCACGGAGTTCCCCAAGGTTCTGTTGTTGGCCCCTTTCTTTTCTCTCTTTACACCTCCTTCTTAGCTCCTATCATCTCCTCCTTTGGCATCTCGCACCATTTCTATGCGGATGATACCAAGCTTTTCCTCTCCTTCTCCTCTTTCTCTCCCGACATTCATGATAAACTATCTTTCTGCCTTTCTGCTATCAAATCCTGGATGTACTCTCACTTCCTTACTCTTAACGCTGATAAAACTGAACTCCTCTTCTTCCCTGCCAATACTCTTCCTCCACCCTCCCCTCCCGCCTTCATTCTCTTCCCCCCTCCCAGCTCTCCTTCTCTCCACATGCCCGTAATCTTGGTCTCCATATTGACTCTCTCCTCTCTCTATCTCACCACATTTCTCTTACTGCCAAGTCTTGTCGCTTTCACCTCTACAACATCCGTAAAATCCGACCCCTCCTTACCTTTCATGCTACTAAACTTTTAATTACCTCCCTTATCTTCTCCAGACTCTTCTATTGTTCCTCCCTTCTCTTTGGACTCCCCTCTTCTCACCTCGCCCCACTCAAATCCATCTACCACTCAGCCATCCGCTCCCTCTGCCTTCTCTCACCTCTTGATTCTATCTCCTCTTCTCTCACCTCTTTAGGCTGGCTCTCTTTTCACTCCCAGTTCAAATTCAAGTTCCTCTGTCTTGTTTTCAAATCCCTCTATGATCTTGCCCCCCCACCTCTCCTCCCTTCTCACTTTCTATACCCCGTCTCGCTCTTTCCGCTCTGCGAATCTCTTCCTACTCTCTCCTCCACCTCCTCCCTGTGCCCCCTCCCGCTTCCGATCTTTCCAACTCCTTGCTCCCTTCCATTGGAACCTCCTCCCCCTTCACATCCGCTCTTCCCCTTCCTTCCCTTCCTTTCGCTCTTCTCTCAAATCTTAACTTTTCCACTCACCTCCCCAACACCCTTCGTTTCCTCTCACTCTTCCCCCTCCCCCTCTTTCCTCACCTCCTACCACTACTCTCCCTATCCCGCCCTACCTCCTTCCCCCCCACTCCCTCCTATCTTCTAGTCCTGCTCTTCTCTCTCTTCCTCTCACACTCATACATTCCCTCTTGCTCCTGATCTTACCCCCATTAACATCTCCCTTTCCCTCTCTCTCCTCTGCCCCTCCATACTCCCTCCTCACCTCTGCATTATTGTAAATTGTTCTTTACACTGTTTTCAAGTTATGACTCAATTTCTATATTATGCTTGATGTATTTTACGTGTTCTCATGTAAAGCACTTTGGATTAAAGGGCTATATAAATTCAATAAAATACAAATACAAAATGAATAGTTACTTTCTCTAGCAATTAGATTACGAATAAATACCGTTTTTGAGTGAGGTTAAGAGCCAGTACAGTCCTGTTGAAAAAGGTAGTCCAGGTCGTGTAAAATGGCAGAATCATCATGCGATATAGTATTTTGGTTCCTATGAGGCTAAGGGTCAGAAATGATGATAGTGGATTTTCTTGTTCCTCCTGCCAAGTAGTCTCGAATATCTTTGTACTGAAGACTGCTTTGCTAGACGGTTTCTTAGTAGCCAACTGCAACTTTATTTGAGAGCTTCTTGTGGGTCGTATTTGCAGTATTCATTTTAGTCAACAATTCCCTGGGCTTTTTTATTCTTTTTCCTTTTCCGATCTGTGTCTTTTCGAGTTCGAATCAATCATGTGATTCTACCCCCGAGCCCCTGTTTGTTTTTTTTCTTTTTGCCCTCAGTTTCCTCTGAGTATTTATTTTCTATTGTTTCCTCCTCATAGTCAGTGCCGGTTTCAGGAGCAGCAAGTGAGTGTGTGGCGATAACAGCCCCTTTGAGATCCTTATGTATTTAGACGAGGATGGTGGCTCCCATGACCAGTTTTACCTAGGCATGCGCCTGTGTTTCCCATGGCAGCCTCTGCACTTGTCAATGTTTTATTTATTTATTTATTTATTTATTACATTTGTAGAGCGCACTACAGCCCAAAGGCATTGAGGCGCTTTTTACAAGAAAGTGTACGTAGGCAAGAATACAAATTAGGACATGCGGTTACTTGTTACATCATAGGTGCTAGGTTACAAAGTACAGTTGGGCAAACATGGTTGGTTTCAGTAGAGTACAAAGTAAGAGCTAGGACTAACATTTCAGACAAATAGCCTGGTTTTTATGGCTTTGCGGAAGGCTAGGTGGGAGTTGATAACCCTAATGTGTGTGGGTAGTGCGTTCCAGTGGGTGGCAGCGATAGCTGAGAAGCTGGAGCCCCCTGCACGCACTCTGGATGTTTTGGGCTTGGTGATCATGTTGATGTAGGCTAGTCTTGATGGCTTGGTGGATGTGGGCATAGCTATGTGCTGGGCAAGGTAGGGGGGTGCCAGATCATGGAGGCATTTGTGAGTGATGGAGAGGATTTTGAAAATGATTCTCTGTTTAACAGGAAGCCAGTGCACCTGTCTCCTCAGGTCCGATATGTGGTCCTTTTTAGGGAATCCTGTGGCAGCACTAAGGGCGTTGTTCTGGACAAGTTTGAGTTTGGCAATGTTTTTGCTGGATTTACCTCCGAGGATAGCATTACAGTAGTCCAGTCTTGAGCCGATAGTAGCCCTAGCGATGTTAAGGCAGTTCTGTGCAGTTAGGAAGGGTCTTACTGCATTGAGCAGTTTTGACTAGTATGCCGATGATGAGGCAATGGCGTTGACCTGTCTGTTCATAGTGAGGTTAGAGTCTAGGTAGACTCCCAGGGTTTTAACTGTATGGGACACAGCGATGGATATATTATCAATGGTGAAGGAGTGATAGTTCTTGTCGAGGTTACCGAGGATGGTTGCTGACCCAATGAATAAAAGCTCGGATTTGTCACTGTTGAGGCACAGCCAGTTTTCTGCCATCCAAGCTTGGATGGTGCAGTAGTTGGAATTAAGGGTGATCCTGTCTGCCTCATAGTCACCTGTGAGGGATGAGCACCTGGGTGTCATCAGCGTAGTTGGTATATGAGATGCCCAGGGTGTCAAGGAGGTTGAAAAGGGGCCTAGTAATTAGGTTGTAGAGGGTGGGCGCGATGCAGGAGCCCTGAGGCACCCCACATTTGATGTGGCTAGGAGAGGCACACGCTGAGTTGGGAAAGACTTTCATGGCCCTTTCCTGTAGAAACGAGGTGATCCATGCACACGCATTAGGGGAAAATTTGGCTGCAATGGAGAGGTGCTGGCAGAGAGTATTGTGGTCCACGAGGTCAAACGCGGCCGATAGGTCAAGGAGCAGAAGGAGTGCTGTTTTTCCAGTGTCTTTGATGTCGTCCATTTGATTTTTTAGGTCGAAGAGGGCCGTTTCGGTCCCATGTCGTGGCCTAAAGCCAGACTGCCGAAGGCCCAGAAGGCGGTGGTCCTCAAGGAATTTTTGGACTTGCAGGTAGGCAGCTTTGTCCAGAATTTTGATCAGAAAGGGGACAGTGGTAATAGGCCTGTAGTTCCCCGGTGCTGAAGGGTCAAGGGATGGCTTTTGGAGGAGCGGTCGTGCCTAGGCCTCTTTAAGGTCGGATGGGACATGGCCGGACTGGAAGGAAGCATTGATAAATGCTGTCAAAAAGGGGGCAAGAGTCTTGTCACAATCTTTAAGGAGCTGAGCTGGGCAAGCGTCGCCCTTGCAGTTAGACAGTTTGATGTTTTTTAGGAGGGAGATGACTTTGGATTCACTTATGTCCTTGAAGTTGAATACCAGAGAGGAGTTAATTATAGTCTCCTTATTCTGATTACTATTCTGAGTGGCAATTTGGAGAGTTAGGGCCTTTTGGTGAGCTATGATTTTCATTTGCAGGGTATTTAGTTTGTTGGGCATGGCAGATTGGGTGTCATTGCACCATTTTTCATCCTTCAGGAGGGTGGGTGGCGGGGTGGACGGGGTTTCCAGCTCCCTAAAAATGGCGAAGATTTCCTTAGTGCCAGATTTGGCGTTGGCTATCCTTGTGTTGAAGGAGTTTGCTTTGGCATGGATTATGCCTGATTCAGAGTCTTTGGAGATGGTCTTGGAGGCTAATTTGGTTGTGTCATTGGGTTTGGCTTTCCAAGCTGCGAGAGCGGCTAATTTTTTTGCACGCATTTGGAGCAGTTCCTGGGAGAACCAGGCATTGATGTGCTTGGTTTTCTTGGCTTTCCTGAAAGTGAGGGGAGCAATAGAGTCAACTGCTTGGGTAATTACTAGCTTGAAGGTTTTGGCAAGAGTTTCCAGGTCCTGCGAGAAGGGAGCCTGGAGTGAGGTCACTTTGAGGAATGGAGTGATGTTTTCCGTCGTGAGTTGGCAAGAACTTCTGGAGAGACCTAGAGGGAGGGGGATAGTGGGCATGGGAGGCTCTTTGGAGGTATCGAGGTCAAATTGGATGTAGTGGTGGTCAGACCACGGGATAGGAGAGTTCTCAGTAATAAGTACTGGGCCGTTGTGGTGGCTAACCCAATCCAGTGAGCGTCCTTTGGAATTCGTATGATGGGAAATGGCTTGCGCGAATCCTAGGGTAGATAAGGCTTTATCCACGGTGGCTGAGTGGGCGTCATTAGGGTCCTTAAGGCCAAGATTGAGGTCACCTGTGAGTAGGACTTTCAATGTCTTTTTCAGGTTGCTGGAGAGGGAGGGAATGAGGGAGTCATGGAATTCAGAGATCGGCCCGGGGGGCAATAAACAATGTGGAGAGCGAGAGTCATGTTAGGGGAGAGATTGATTTTAAGTGGGAGGTAGTCGCAGCTGTGGCCAAGGTCACCTTCTGTTCTCCTAATTTAAACTTGCAATCTGGGATTCAGCTACTTCTGTCATCGAGAAACTATGCCACGTGCCATGTTCGTTAGGGTTCTAGTAGGGGAAAGGCACTCTATAATAATTTGTTTAAGTAGAAGTGTGTTTTTGCATATGTCAAACATTGCATTCCTCCACAGTGTTTAATTAGGGTGGTAAGTTAACACTGCAATGCTTACAATTGGGTATATGAGGATTATGAGATTGATTTCCGGTTGGCGGTGCATTGGTGAGTTATATTGCTTCACCCTGTCCCCCGTCACTGGCCTAGATATAATTAGGCAAAGGGAGCTGATGGGTACAATGTAACTTTTTTCCTAGGACATCTTCATGGTTATGCTGTATGTCATACTCCTTTATACTCAATTCCCTGCTTTTTAAAATGGGCAAGGGGGCATCAGGGGTTGGCTCAGTGGGCAGCAGTGTAATACTTTCAATAATAAGAGCTGAACTAGAATTGCCCAGCGTAGGTGACGCAATCAAAGGGCCAACATCACACGTATGGATGACGCCATCCACGGAATGCAATGAGTGAGCAATGCCTTCTGCCAATTTACCTTCCAAACAGGAGAGAGACAATGTAATATGTTCCTCCAGCGAGAGTCTTTGGGAAAAGTCCCCCTCCACTCTAGGTTGGAAAAGGTTTGTGATTTTTGTAATGTTCATTGAGTTAGTTAGGGGGCACCATCGGGCCTTGATTTTAGGAGGACAGACTCTGGGGTGTTGAAGACCATAATGATGCTCTTTACAGCAAAGGAAATGTCAACTGTAGTGGAATCTCTTACCAATCGCTCCATGCAGGCAGTCTCTGTCTTTTTCTTGGTATCAGAACTGACCGTTGTGATGGCTCACTGATGGTCATCCATCTCTTCCTTATATTGAAACACGCATCTCTGTCACTCCACTTACGCACCACTTCAGCTCTGCAGTCTCTCTTTAAAGGGGGAGGTGGGTGGTTCAAAAGGCCTCTGTCCAGCATTTAAAACACCTAAAGCCAAGGATTCTGGTCGAGCGAGTCCTGGGGGAGCAGCAGAAGGAACAAACATGCAAGCTAAGTAATGACGTGCTGCTTTAGTGCTGGGGGGATGGAGGCGGTTCAAAGGGCTCTTGCAAAGTCTTGCAAACCACCACTGAAGACAAGGATGCTGGTAGATTGAGTTCCTGGCAAGCAGCATCAGGAACAAACATGCAAGGAAGTAAAGAAGCCAAGATTCAGTTGATTTGCTCAGTTGGGCTCAAGGGGGCTGTGTATTTTATGGGCCACAAATGAGTCCACAGCCCATGAAAGACGAAAGGGCACTCTTCAAAAAAGATGCCAAAATTGGGTGAACTAGCAAACACTGAGGAGTCTCTTTCCTCAGGGATGAATTCATTTGGAGATGGGTGTGTTAATTATGTATGGACATTTGTGAGTATGTTTCCCATTCCTTAATAAAGTACAGACATTTTAAGGGGAATGTTTGCTCTCCAGGTCTCTCCTAGGGCTGACCATAGTGTTCAGGCAGCCACTTCCACAGATTTGCCAACCTCAGTAACAGCAAGCAAGGTGGACCCAAAACCATGCTTCTTCCCACAGTGGGATCATTCATGTTGCAAAAGCGTCTCTCAGGGTAATCTATTTCCTCAGCTATCAAAATGACTGGCCATTAGCAAGAAATTGGTAGCCCTGGGCTTTACAAGAACAATTAGGGCACTGAATTTCAAATTATCAGGGTAATTTCCTAACCTTTTAAGAATTTTAACACAACAAGAGGACAAAACACATCTGTGTATGATTACACTGCAGTACAGAGTCTTTTCGCACAGCCTTGCCCTCCTTTTGACCACTTTGAGACTGTGCCAAAAATCACTGGGCTTTATTCTAGAGTTTGTCAGGACTCGAAAACAATGCTATCAGTGACGCAATAATTTCCAAAGATGATAATTTGCTAATCACTTGGGGAGTGATGAGAGTGCTGGATTAAGGGGCAAAAGAGAAGCCAGTCAACAGGTTTAGTCAGCAATATTTGTCTGGTAAGCAAAAAAAAGGGTTTTGCCCAGTCATAACGCGCAGGGATCTCAGCTGATCTATAATTAACAACACTTCGAGATGGAGGTGATTGGTCACTTGAGAGATGTCATCATCATCAAATGTTTTATTCAGGGCAAGCCATAAAACCAATCATTTACACATAAAACAAGTTAGAATTGTGCAATTTCAATTAATCATAGATAAAGGATATAATACATAAAACACAAACAGAAACCTAAAATATCTTTAAGAGTGAATCACAAAATTGATTACAAAGGTAAATTCTACAGTGCAATGGGGAAAAGTGCAATTTCAAGTACAACTACCTAGCTGCCATAACTTATTCTATAACTTTAATACAAGCTTTAACCAGGCTGTCCCTGCACAACTAGGCTGCAATGTATATATTTGGATAGCAGGCTCACAGCCAGCGATTTGGATGTACATCTACAACAGGACATCGCTTCTACAATGATACTACTTTCTCTTGCCCTAACATTGGCTTCAAACATAGTGATCTTAGAGATTGTAACTTATCACAATGAAACAGCAAGTGTACAACCATCTTTTTGCCCACATCGTACAGTGGGCAGGTCCTCGTATTGCCTGTCCTCCATGTCAGGGGTGTTGCTAGGCCTGGAAAAGACCCGGGGCTACGCTGATGTCAAAACTGTCGGAACTGGGGGCTAGCTAACCTTTTGGTTATAACTCCTGAGATTCTATCTGGGGCTACAACCAAAAGATCAGGGGCTATAGCCCCCTCAGCCCCCCCCCCTAGCAACGCCTCTGCTCCATGTACCTGTACATTTGGCGAGTTTGATGGTGCCCTCTCTAAATTCTAAATAGAGAGATCTTGCAAAAGCTGCGTTGATGACATCTAGGTATTCTTAGAACCCAAAATCCCCTTTAAATTCAAGACAGCTTGGCCCCAAACGTAGGTGTTGGCATGCATTCTCCATATTTCTTCTAGAGTCAAGTAAAATGTCTTCTTCTAGCCTTAGCCGTGATGCACCTATTGGGGTCAGACCACATCCCAGACAATTGGATCTTTGTGAAGGTTTCCTTTTGCTCCAATAAGTGATTCAGTGCGTCCCAGTAGCAGTCAAGACCCTTGATTGTCCGCATCCTAAGCAAGCACAGTTGTGAACTGGTCTACTATTGGACACAAGTCTGTTTCTAAGCGCATAATACCGTTTGGTGAACCCTGGGGGAGCAGCAACAACTTTAAAAAAAAATTAATGTTCTGCTACTATAAGCTTAGGAGCGTTGACATGTCCCCTTACATCTGCTCCATAAAGAGCTAAAGGAATACCTGTCTCTTGTACAGCTCTAAAGCTAGCGAGACTGCATCCTGCCACAGTGCTTGTGAAACACGTTTGCTGCACCACATGCCTTCAGTGTTTGTGCCCACCATGAGCAGTTATCTTGAAATCTTAGTACTAAGTAATCAAACAAGGGGACTTGCTTGAGTCTGCAAACATTTACCATGAGATTCACAGTGGATCTTTTTGCAAATCTGGGTATGAATACCATAGTTTTTGTTTTATTCAGGTTCATTGTGAGCCCCATCTCTTCACATTTCCCCAGAAAAGCTGCCATTGTGCTCTTTATGCCTATGGGTGAGGTGGCCAGAAGGATGGCATAATCGGCAAAGAACAGGGCTGGAGCCCTATAGTTGATTATCCATGGGGTATTTAGACAGTTATCCACCAGTTCCACAATGACCTCATTGATGAACAAACAAAAGCGTAGTGGGGCAAGTAACACCCCTCCCTGACACTTCTTTTGACCGTGAAGGAGTCTGTGACCTCCCCACCCAGCCCAAAGCATACTACCACCTCATTTTCACAGTACAGCCCCTTGATAATCTCAATCAAATGCTGCGGGAGCTGCCGTTTATGGAGAACACTCCACCATAGTTGTCATGGCACTCCATCAAAGGCTGTTTGAAGGTCCACAATGTATCTGGGCCCGCAGCTTTGCCCCCTTTTTGATGGCATGTCTCCTCCAAAACATTGTTTATTTCTAGAAAAAAAGCGGCTACCGCACTGGTAAAGGCATGGTGGTTCTCCTCCAGCCAAATTTCTACATAGTTATCTGCAAATCCACTACAATATAGTTGTGAAAAGTGAGAGCGTCATTCTCCTGGGCCGATAGCACACTGCAGTAAAGCCTCTCCCTCTATATTCTTACCTGCAAAAGCTTCCAGAACATTAGTGTGTTTCCATTCTCAAGGACTGCCAGTAATTTATCCCATTTAGATCTCAGAAAGCACATTTTCTTGGCTTTTGTCAGGCTTTTGTAATACCCCCTACAGCTTCTTAAATGCATCTTATCGACCATCGGACCACTAGCCAGGCTATCCATCATCCTTTGCTTAGCCATGCAACATTTATCATCAAACCATGCATCACACTTTAGTGCATGTTTGTATGGCTGGTTGGTGATGTGTGACTTTAGGTAGGATACACTCTACCATGGCCTCATACTCGTTCATGATCCTCTGGTCAGTAATTCCCCCTCTACAGATGTTTTCAATATGGGAAGAAGGAGCCTCGTAAATTTCTGGATTGGTATTAGCCTCCATTATTTTAGCCCATTTGATTGTTTTGCAGGCATTTTCAGCCACTTCAATTGCTTGTACCCAGTTTGGTAATTGGCTAATCTCAGCTCTTTCTCGCCAGTACTTTAACTTAAGAGCCAGGGGTTTGTGGTCACTCGCATGCCTTTCCTGGACCTCCAAATGGGCAGGCAAGTGTCAGTTTCTAGCCAAGATTTGCATGTAATCTATGTATGATAAGGACAAATAACCATAACAAGTATCTTTAGCAGGCAGATCAAATGCATATCACTCATTATAAGCTTGCATCTAAAGATTGTAAGTGATAGGGGCTATGTCCAATACCTTTCTACGTCTCCTTGAAGGTGGTCTGCTAACAGAGATGGTATCTCTCATGCCCGATCCTGATTCTTCCAGATACTCTCAAGTTCTTTGACAGGTTCTAGATGGAGATTGAAGTCACCAGCTATACTAATATGCACACTCTCTGGGTAAGAAACCTCCCTGTTACCAATAATTTATTGTACATTCATAAAATTAGCCAATGGGTGCCTAATACTGGGTCAATTATAAATATTAAACAAAGATTAAGTGTGGTCACCTGGCGCACAGGAGACATGACGCTGTAAATCAGCAAAACGTATCAGGCATGCTCTTACTTGCTAGTTCAAATTAATGTCCACCCATGACGTTAGTCCCCCACTTGGGCACCCTAAGGCCCCTTTATGAGCATGGATGGCAAAACACTGGAAACTCTGCACGTCAATACTACCAATGGTCCAAGTTTCCTGCAAAAAACCCAGGTCAAACCTTTACACCGATTCGGGTCATCCACATGTTTGGCTAGTCCAGCTATATTCCAAGAGACCAGTTTGCACTGTGGACTAGAGGGTACATCCCTGGTCTCAGAGGAGCATCAATCTATACCTTCAAGTCCATCCCCTACTAATAATTCAGACTGCCTTACATGCGATGATGGTATCTCGGGTCTCGATGAAGGTGAAGATTCGCCCCGCTGCCAAATTGCACTGGCACCAGTTAATTTCCCCTGGACATTTGCTACTGACAATCTCAATAGGGGAGGTGCTCTTAGAGGGATGCTGGAACACTGAGATGAACCAGTTTGTTCTTCCAAAACATAATGCCCCTCTGCTAGGAATCTGCATACAAAGTCTATGTAAATACTGTCTTCATTATTTTGTGCATTCCTGTCCGTGAAAACTTGACTATATCCTCCCTAATTATCAAGATACAGCCCTTGCCTGGCCTGATTCAATGGATGCACTTGTTCAGAAGGGATTCTTGGTCCTCAATTGCAGCCTGTGGTTGTGTGGGCACATTATACATTACAACAGACCCTGCCCTGACTTGTATCCCCCTCCTTGTGTACTGCGTACCCTCCTCGCCTGATTTTTCCTGCCACAAGATGGGCGTCCAGGGCACCTGGCTCCCTGCATGTCTATGCGGGTCATTATCCCACCTGAAATTACTCTGGCCTATTAGGAATTCACACCTTTGCCCTGGGTGTATGCCTCTCTGCTCGAAGTCCATTGCGGAGTCCCCGACAATATTACCCCCATAGTGATCCCACCATCCCCCTTAGTCCAGAGAGGTTTCCCTTCTCAGTGCATGGGATATTTAGTCCCGAATAACCCAAGAACATTTTTGTGATTCTCAAAGTAGCAAGGTGAAAATGTATGGCAGAAAAACAATAGAAAATAATGTCAACGACATGTTTTTGGTCCAAATGAATTATAGACACTATGAAATTCTACAATTGGATAAAAAATAACTCTTAGCCAGGCCACTTCCTTAAAGTTCCAATTTTCAGGTGGTGTCTGGCTTATCGCAGGGTCTAACAATTAGTCTTCAAGACTTTGGACCAATCCTAGTGTCTAAAGATAAAAGAATATTTTGCGCCAAATCAATGTCCACAACATGTGTATTGTTCTTTTCGTATTACAGTTGTGTTACTACTTTAGAATCCAATTATAAACAAAGGTCTTTTGTTATAATTGCTATACATTTACCGTGGCTTCACACTCCCTGTACTGAGTGGCTCTAACAATATCAGGGTTTCAGGCGCACAGGTAAATATTCTGGGTCACGCACTATTTGTACAGATCCACAAACATATTATTGTACTAAGGGGCATTTGTATCAGTAGTTGCTCCTTTGTGGACCTGATAAGACTGAGTTAGCAGTTCATATAATACACCACCTAAACTGGTCCACTTAACCAGCCCAAATTACAGCCATCAACTGAAGCCTAAAGAGTAGATGTTGAATGAACTGAACATAGTCATAAACAATTTCCTATGCAGATGTAAGCAAACCCACCTGCTTGAAAGATCTAAATATGATCTATTAGCATTAAGTAGGTGTGTAAAGTACTTCATGCTGGGCTACAGTCTGAGCTGGAATGAGGGTTAGTGAACAAGTAGACATGGATGTAAAGGTATTGAGTAATCACAAGCTCTTGGAATTCCTCCGAAAATATTACAACTCATTTCTAGCCCGTTGTTTTCATTACAGAAGGAGGACGTCCACATGTACCATTACAAAAGGCGCCCTATAGGCCAGACTGCTAGGTGACATACTATGTGCCTGGGGCAGCCAGCAATTGGAAAGCTACCCAGGGGAATGTTCTGTGGCTATGCTTTGTTCTATGCCACTTAAGTAGATAGGGAAGGACAAGAGGTAGGTTCCAAGGAAAATGTGAATAGGGTCTCAAGCTAAAACCTACTGATGATACTTGACAAGATCACAACCTCTCTATGGTGGCTTAATGTCTCATGCAGAAGGAGAGCAACCTAGCAATACAGGTTAGGCCGCACCTTTGGGATAAATCATGGCTGCTTTGCAAATGTTGTTCCCCTTTGTATTGGTGCAGAGAGCAATGGAAAGACATGATGTTCGGAGGGGTCCTGATGTTCATGAGTGATTTCATTACTCTATACATCACCTTTTATGGAACACCCTAGCAAATCTGGTTGATGCACATGTCCAACGAGACTATGCCACATCAGGGTTAGACCCTCTGTACCCTTGAGCATGGACGAACTAACCAACAATAAAAGCAAGTTCGAGGAACTCGAAACACTGTCATAAAATGCAGAGGGATGAAGTCCTCCTCATCCCTCACATCTCATACATTACAAGTGAGTCTCTCATCATTGAAGCCAGAGGTGCATGGTACTGATCAACTATTCCGGAAGCCACCTACAGAAATAAAGTTTGCTACATGGCAGTCAAATCCACCACTGAGAATTCACTGCTCACACAGTAACCCCTGAGAATGCAGAAAATGCAATGATAGTAACTTTTCCATCAAAGGTTAGCTAGCATCCGACAACAGATTTATACCGCAAAATATGTCTCACTCCACACTTGATCAAAAGCGCATAACACAAATATGGAAACCCACCAATCCCCTGTCCTCCGAATATATTGCTGACTGCCTCGCCTCACTTAAGACAACTGTATGCAAAGATTACGTCCCCCCTACTACCATCCTAAAGCAGATTAAGGAGTCTGCCCCCAACCGCCTCTTTGAAACAGTAAATGCTTCACTCACACAAGGGCTCTTCCCAAACGACCTGCACACAGTGATAACTTCTCAAAACATCACCCTGGACTTATTTGGTTTTGCATATTACCGAATGATCAGTAGACTCCCTTTCATTATATAGAAATATCTGTAGTTCACTTGGGTCATGCCCTGCCAGAAACCAGGCCATCTCTAGGATTGAAATAAAACTGGGCAACAATGGATTTGAGGAATGCCAGGCGTATGAAGTGCAAGGGCTGATGTGTTAAGAAGCACAATGATCTAGAACTGGTGCCAACCGCTGCTGCACCAAAGTGGAACTAGTAGGCTACTCAAGCCTACTCACACAAAGTACAGAATCAGAACAAAGGTTCCACTATTTTGATGCGCTGCTTGTGTAGAAATTAGAGACAACACCCATTTGTTGAACAAAATTGCTGCTGATAATACGATGACTGAAGCAAATGAAGGGTTTAGATAAAATCGTGTATTCTGTTTCTTGACAAATATCTCAAGCTAGTCTGCCGACACATGTTTCGACCTGTACCTCGGTCTTTCTCAAGGCAAGACTGGAGATAACAAAAACATGTTATGAAGCATATTCCCCCCCAAAAAAAGGAGAAGATATCAACAGTAAAATACATGCAATGTACACATGAATGTTCAGCAATGCATTATAACATAATGTTGAATGAGAGACGTAATGTGAGTGACAAGTAAGAGCGAGTGAAAAAGGAGTCAAAGACAAGGCAAAACAGAAAACCAATGAGCAAACCGTAGCATTAGAAATACCCATTACGTTACCAATTACGAGTTGCCAAATTGGATTGCCCAATCATGATAGCGTCATAGGATGGATCTCAGTTGAAAACAAAAATGAAAATAAAAGGAAAAATTAAAAGAAAGAGAGAGAACGGTCATGAGCCCCATTGTAATTCTCAACATGATATACATTGATGTCCACATTAAAGTGCCTGCCAAGTTATGTGTAAAGCACAGTGAACCAAATTAGAAACAGGCAAAACAGGTAACACCCTTTCCAATTCTGATATTGGGAAGCTCTGTGTGAGAACATGCTGTCAAACAAAGCAACCCCCCCTTTCAAGATACCAATGTTTTACTCTGATCTGTGTGGCTGTCAACAGTGGCTTGGGTGGCTCTAGCAAATGCCTACCTGACAGCGTGGCACTTGCCCACTGAGAGAGACACAGAAAAGGAAACATTGAGTGACATCAAGGGATAGAGGGAAAGAGACTGAGAGAGGGGGTAAAGAGAAGGAAATAGAGAGCGACAAGAGAATGCAAGAGAGAGAGGGTGCAAAGAGAGAGAGGGCTAGATTGGCACATGATACTGCAGGTTAAGTTAGTACAAATAACTTTTTGTTAAATAGTGTAGCGCAATGTCACACATATTAAGCAGTGTGTTAGTGTGTGAGGTCCATATGAACAATCCTGTTGATATACTGTTCAATATCCCTCCTGTGTGCTGTATGTTATTTGTGGTTCCCAAATCGGTTGCAATACATTTCCTAGTAAAACACAGGTTTAGCGTGGACCCCCGTCTATGAAGTGTCCCCTAACTTGCAGTCAATTGTTTAAACTGCATTAAAAACATCTGAACAAAGGGCCTAATTTACAAAAATGTGTTGACATGGGAAAAGTCCCATTGAAAACATATTTGTGAATCAGGCCCACAATGTTCTGGGCCTGATTCACAGAGAGTTGCATTGGAGCAAATGTCGAGGTGTCATGAGACTCTCGGGTGTGCACCTGCCATCTTATTGCTCATTGTCATATCCTAAAACCGGAGACAATCTGCTGATGCCTGGAGCATCTTTGAGATGCACACGTGCAGATGCGATTCACAAACATTAGCTCAAATCATCTCACATATACTTCTGGCACTTTCTATTTGGCTCCAGTTTTAGGATTTATGGACCCGCACTGAAGCAGCAGGAGCGCATCTCCGATGCTCGCAGGCGTTACCTGACTTGCTCCAGTGCAAATATGTTTTGCTCGAGAGTGTTTGATGAAATGCGCAGACAATAATTCATATTCTGTGCAGCAAACCCCTTCCCTGCCCTTCCATGTGACTTTCATATGAGTCTGAGAGTAAGGCCTATGAGGGGTATCTCTAACACACACTCATATCCGCCATCTCCGATAGATTATTTACGCGTCTTCCCTGATAATGCTGCAGCTAATTGCGGCTAATACGCGGATAATTACTTTACTTTCCCTCAAGCGCAGAAATTGCAGACATCCATCACAATTCATCAGGACTGGGAGACATTTCTATTCCTGAGCCCAGAAGTCAATATGAGCACCCTCGCTCGTGCCTATTCAGTGGAATGCATTAATCACCACCTGGGATGCGCTCCCTATCGCCAAGGTGAGGGGATGCCTGCGGTCAGCAGCACGGCAAGGAAAACAGAACATATCTTACTAGATGGAAACTGTAGATATGGAATGGGTTCATTGCGGAAATCCTCTTTTGCAATGGTGGGGCCAATCTTTAACATGCAGCATCCAGTGTGTTACGCACTCCCGTACTTCCGGAGCCTGGAGTTATGCGCACAGTCAAACACACTACACAATGAGGGGACGCCACACCAGTTAGTGCTTAATCAACTGCGAGCGGCAATCCGCTCAGCCCTTTTATTGAAACTTTCCATGTGACAGACAGCACGCACCCCTGGGTGATGTTCTGTGAGCACGAGCACCTGCACAGGTGACGGCCTTGGCACCTACGGTGTCCGGGTGTAGTCACAACATTCCATGCCAAGGGTAACAGATAACAATAACAACAAAACTATAACGGCGCCCTGACAGGCATGTTAACATTCTAGTCCACGAGTGGATATCTGTCTTCTCTCGCTCTTCTTTTGCCTGCAGCTCTCTGGCCTCCTCCCGACCTGCATCGGGTTGTTTTTGCAACCCCCTCTCCAAGGAAGAAGACCTCCTCTGTGTCATAGTCACAAGGAGCCACATCGCTGAAACCCTACTGACCCTCATCCCTTTCTTCTTATTCCTCTCTTGCTGCTTCGACATTGAGCGCTGAGATCTTCAATGAAGCACTGTTGTTCTTCTTTCCCCACTATGTGACCGTGCCTCCTCTGCCACCAGCCACGGGGCCCTGCATCTCACGGCGAAGTTCCCCAATGTGGTTGCACCTCCCGCAATGCCTTTCCGAGGCTGGACATCCTCCTGGGTGCAGCAACATCCCTCTGCACTGGCCACACTGGCGGCTGAGCCCTTCCTTCTTCTCAGACCTTTGTGATGCACTTCCTTCCTCTTTCTTTCCCTCTTCCTGCTCTGAGTACGTATCGCCTGCACCTCTTCTACTTGCAACCCTGGCAGCCCCTTCATGGCCCCATCCATGTGTGCAGATCTCGCCTCTGCAAGCTTGTGAGCCCATCCCAGTTCCAAGATCTTCACCAGTGGGATCTTGGGCTCTTTTAGAATGTGCGTGTACGGTTTGTTTGTTCGACACACGGGTGCATCATCTGGCCCCAGAGCTCACTCTCCTCATCAGGGAAAGCACACGTTGCTGGCAGGTGGCACAGCCGGGTGGCAAACCCATTGATGCTCTCATCCGCCCCCTGGGCTGCCTGCTGAAGTTGAAATCTTTCATAGTCAAAATTCACCATCAGGGTGGGATACTCTATGACCGCCTTCCCAGCATATTGGTAGGACTCATCCCCTGGGGACAGAGTTTTGTACAGTTTGTGGACAACACTCCAGTTGTAAAACAACAGCAAAAATCTTTTTCTTCCAATTATCCGTTACCTCCGCCGCCTCAAAAAACATTTGGAGCCTTTCATGCCAGTGGGTCCAGGCTGGACATAGCAATGTTGGTGTACCCTTGATGGCAAACTAGTGGCCCGGATTCCTATGAAACTGTGAAGCTCCTACCAACTCAACGCATGGCGTTTGCCCGTGATGAACATGGCTCTTCGGATGTCAACCACGCCCCTGCTCCCACTGAACCTGGGGTCTTGATCCATCTTCGGGCGGCTGGAGTTGCACTGATGTAATTTCTGGCATGACTGCACGAGCCACGATCAGGGGTTTGCTGGGATATGGTGTCACGGGGCCAGCACCCCATGTTCTCCCCCCAAGACAGGAGGTAATGGGCACTGGTGTGGCAGTGGTGTGGGCCGGGGTCAAATGGCATCACTTATGGTGATGTAATCAGTATCAAGGGTCATGTGATGTCACTTCCTCTACCCGTGGCATTTAGGTGAAATTTTGTCCTTAGTTGTTAAGTTATTTAGAGGCCTCTTTCTAACCATTTTGAGTGGCTGCTCTATAGATTTTATGTCAGTACTTCGTAATACAGCTAAAACAGTGTAGTGTTTGCGACCAATGCAAAATTGTACCCGTGTAAAAATAATTTGAAACTATTTTTAATGCTGAATTAAGTGTGCTATACTTTCTCCCATTTTCCCGTTGTCACGCTCACATTATTAAGAAGGCGTAATCTATGATGACAGCAAGTAAAACAGACCTGGGAGAAAATCAAATGGTCTGCCTCTAGCAGAGAAATGCGGTCCTCATAGTCTGAGGGTAACCCTCCTCCAGAAATAGCCACGTTGTTCAGCCTCATTCTTAAGTGAAAATACTTACAATATCTGTTTTATTTTTGTTATCACTTCCTCGTAAGGAGGAGGGTACGAAGAGGCACGCCCATAAAACCAAACCTCCGGTTTCTGCATGTTGCCAATATAGATGCCGTCTAAAGGTTCAGTGGCACCTCTTCTTTAACTAAGAGAAGAAAGCCATCCTTCAGGACACGACCAAAGCACTTTTGTTAAAAAGCATAAAAAAATGTAATGTGTTGTCCTTCTTTTATTTTTACGTGGGGCCAGCACACGTGACCGTAACCCCCGCCTTCCTTAGCTCCACCCCAGGCATCGCCCTTCAGTCCTTTTCTATTGCCAGGTCTGAGACCATTTAAGCAATAATAGAATATACTTATTAGAGGGGACGGCGGGCGGACATATGGAGGAAAGGGGACTATGGACTAGGAGTAAGGTAGTCACTACAGTGAGTAACTTTTTCATACCCCTACGTCCCGTCCCCTTTCCTCCACACTTGTGGGAGATTCCCAAGCACTGACCATAGGTATTACGGGTGAATGAAAATGTCCCTTATTTGAATAAATTCTTGAGAACTGCCATGCCAAATTGGGCATCAGCCCAGGAGCTCAGGTCGAGACAGTAATGTTTGCAAAAAGCTGATGGGGAGGCATTCGCAGCAGCCTTTGCAATGGACTCCCAAAGGAAATACTTTTGGAAGGCAACAGCAGCCGCCTTGCCCTGGACCAGATGTGCATGAATGCCTTTAGGTGGTTAAAGGCCTTGAATCTTGTAGGCATCTGCAACACATGAAGCAACCCAGCGGGAGATGGAAGCTTTTGAGGCTGGTTTCTGTAACAAATAGTTGGGTGCAGCTTCTGAGTTCGATCGTCATGTCGAGGTGAAACTTCAGGGCCTCTCTGATGTCTAGTTTGTGCAGGACCCTTTCGGCATCAGAGGCCAGGGTCTGGAAAAAGACTGGTTCAAATGCAATTCCGAAACCACCTTAGGAAGGAAGGAAGGGTGGGTGCAAAGTTAGTTTTATGAAAAGTTAGCAACAGATATTCCACAGAAAGAACCTGAAGCTTACTTATCCATCTTGCAGATGTCACCGTAATCAAAAAAGCCACCGTCCAAGACAGGTACTTCAGTTCGGTGGTCGCCATGGGTTCAAAAGTCTTATGGCATAACATGGTGAGGACCACATTCAGATCTCATTTGGGATGAGGAGCCCGAACCAGTGGAAAAAGATGGAGAAGACCTGCAAAAAGTCTTTTATTGACTGGATTAGCCAAGCGAAAAGGAGCAGCTGTCTGTAGTCAGGTAAGCCGCAATGGCGTGCAAATATGACCTACATGATAACATATGTATGCCAGAGCCTGCAAGGTCAGATTTAAAGGACAAAACAGTGTCAATAGAAGCATGCCTAGGATCAATCTCTTTGGCTAGACACCAATGGTAAAAAAAACGGAGCCACTTGCTCCTGTATTGAGCTCTCGTAGAGGGCTTCCTTGCTGCTTGAATTATACACATTTTGTCCTCAGAAAGGTTGAACTGTGCTAGTGACCGGAACTCAGGCACCAGGCCACCAAGCTGAACGATTGTGGGCCGGGGTGCCATTACTGGTGGTTGCACTGGTAAAGAAGGTCAGCAATCTGCAGCAACCTGAACGCACAGGACACCGACAGGTGCTGCAGTTCGTAAAACCAGAACTTGGCTGTCCAGCAAGGAGCTATGAAGAGAACAGTGCAGTTTGATGCACTCCTGGGTTTCCAAAGTGACAAATGAATCAGTGGCAAAGGAGGAAAGGCGTAAGCTTTGATGTTGTCCCACAGGATTTCAAGGGCTTCCCCCAAGGAAGACACTCTGAGCCCGTCCCTGGAAGCATAAAGAGGAAGTTTCTGGTTCAGCGCTGACGCAAAGAGGTATACTTCTGAAGTACCCCATTGCTGAAGGATTTTGGTGAGAACATCGGTGTTCATCTCCCACTCGTAACTCGCCACAGATAGGTGGCTGAGGGAGTGTGCAGCCACATGGATGTGACCCGGGATGTGCACAGCTTGGAGACAAACAATGTGTTGGATAGACCAATTACAATTTTGGATGGCAAGGTCCACCAGGAGGGTAGACATGGTTCCCCGCTGTTTGTTAATGTAAAACATTGCTATGTAATTGTCCCTGCAAATTCGAACCACACTGTTGGAGATAGAGCGTTGAAAAATCTTGAGCACCAGAAAAACTGCCAGGAGCCACAGGTAATTGATATGTAAGCACCAGTCTTGAGGCGTCCACAAATCGTACACCTCGAGGTGACGTAGTGTCTCTTCCAACCCCAGATGGGTTGGAGTCTGTAGTGACTGTCACTTGTGGTCAGGGCTCCTGGAAGGAGGTCCCCACTGAAAGGTTGCTGGTGGATGACCACCATTGAAGATCCACCATCATGCTGGAAGGTACTGCAATCATCTTAGAATCCAGTTCCGTAGCCTGGGACCAGCTGCTCTGTCTCATTTTGAGCCGTGCAAAAAGTAGAGCTAACACGCAAGAAGCCATGAGGCCCAAGAATCTCTGGAACCACCAAGCCGTCATGTGAGAAGACTGGGGGAAGAGCTGGCACGTGGTCAAAAAGTCTGCAATCCTGTCCTCCATCAGCCTAAGATGGAACAGGAGCTGAAGGAGTGACTGCAGATTGGCCGTAGCTGCCTGTGGGCAAGGACTGTGCAGGAGCAAATCATCTAAGCAGGGGTGTTGCTAGGTCTGGAAAAGATCCGGGGCTAAGCTAATGTCGGGACTGTCGGGACTCGGGGCTAGCTAGCCTTTTGGTTGTAGCTCCTGAGATTCTATCCGGGGCTACAACCAAAAGACAAGGGGCTATAGCCCCCTTACCCCCCTAGCAACCCCTCTGCATCTAAGTATGGATATACATGAACCCCCTGCAGTCTGAGGAATTCTGCGATGACCAACATCATCTTCGTAAAGAAATGCGGTGCCGAGCTGAGACCAAACGGAAGCACACGAAACTATAAGTGCTCCATCCCCACGGAGAACCACAGATATTTTCGATGCAGGCTCCAGATCAGAATGTGCATGTATGCATCCTGAAGGTCTACCACACTAAGCCAATCGCCTATCCGGAGAGAGGAATTAATCCGGCATGGTGTAATCATCTTGAATTTCTCTTGAGGTTGAAAGAGATTGAACCTGGATAGGTCGAGGATAGTGTGCAGGCCAACCTGGTTTGGTTTGGACACTGTAAACAGATGGGAATAGTAGCCCTCCCCTTGCTGCCTGAGGGGGAACAGGTTCCACTGCTCTGAGGTCTAGAAGCTGCTGTACCTCAGCCCTGAGGGAAAGCATCCCAGTCTGCTGGAAGGGTGATGGTTGAAGGGTGGGGCAGGGGGAGGGGCAAGCAGTCACGCGTGACAAAACCCATCCGCCTTCAGTGATGGTCTGCCAAGCCTCCAGATGAGACAAAATTCGTCCTCCTACTGGTGTCTCGTGTGACCGATGAAAAATATAATTTAGATGTTTTATCGGCAGGGAGACCACCCATTCCTGAAGAGGAGGCTGTTGGGCGAGAGAAAAACTGGCCACCTTGCTGTTGCTGTTTACGGGCAGGCCCACCAGCTGGAGCATCTGTTCGAAGTGCACAGAGGTCCTCAAAGCCTCAGAAACCAGAGAAGGACCTCGTTTGGGACCCCGACCTCTGAGTGTAAGGTGCCTTTGCTGGAGTTTTCACAAGGACCGACAATGACTTGGCAGTTTGGGGGCTTGCCTTGGTCTTCATCCGTGGAGAAGTGGAACAGTTCTTTTCCCTTGAAGGGGAGATCAAGCACCTTGTCTTGAACTTCCTTAGAGAACTTGGTAGCATGCAGCCACGCTTGGCGGGAGATGTCTTCCCTGACCATAAGGCCTCGATCTGAAGTGTCTACATGATGGGCTGCAGCCTCAAGTAGATCCTGCGCCAGAACCCTGGAGTACAACAAGCCACCTTTGAAATCTGCACAAAGAAATTCCTGGAACTCGGCTAGCTCCTTCCACAGTTTTACACTGGCAGCTGCCAGGAATAGCTCAGTATTAGCCTGATGTAGCTGAAGAGCCGAATTGGAAAACTCCTTTATCCCAATGGTGTCAAGAAGCTTGTCCTCCTTGGAAAGCATCTGGGAAGCTGCAGTGGAGGATCTATAGGCCAGCTTCGACTGGAGCTTAGCTGCTTCCACTACCGACGACGAGGGGGGCAGGCAAGCGGACAAGGACATTTCCTCATATGCATGAAGCTTGTAGCGAGCATCAATTTTCTTGTTCAGGTGCTGCCCGGAATGAGGTTTTTCCCAGACCTTACGGGACTCAGCCAGGACGTCCTTCTGTGTCAACAGAGGGAAGGGTCCAGAAAGTACCTCCTCTTGTGGAGCTAGGGATTCAGGTATTGGAATGTCTAGCAGGGCCATCATATCCAGCACCCAATCGTGAAAGGCTCTAATAGAGCGGGCGGTTCATTGCCATCCTGGTCTGCCTGGTCCCCATCCAGTGAGGCAGGAGCAGAAAGACTGATCCACTGCACGTGGTGCCTCAGGCCCACAGGGGAGGTTGGCAGAGAAACCAGAGTCTTTTCCACAGTGGAAAGTGGAGGCAGAAGAGGCAGTGGGGGTGAAGGCCCTACAGGGAGAGGTGGAGGAGGTAGCACCTGCATGGGGAGTGCCAGAGCAAGGACCGGTTCAGGCGGCTTACAATACATTTCCTTAAACAAATTCTTAAGGTACGCCTTCATGGGATCAGAATGCATAAGCACCTGAAGTTTACCAAAAAAACACATCCTGAGATGAAGGTCTAGGCACTGGAGTGGGCAGAGACCACTTGTAAGGGTCATAACCCCAGGATCGCAAAGAGGATGGTTGCCAGGGTGGTCCCCCACTAATTGGATCCAGGTAGATCAAAGGTGCGGATGCAGGAAGGCACAAGGCTGTATGCGGCAGTGGAGACCAAGCACGCCAATCCATTGGAGGGTGGAACTGGTTTTTACTTTCCACAAAACATGGAAAAGGCTACTCTGCCCTAAAAACAGGCCCCTCAGCACCAGCTGGTGAACGTTGGTGTAAGAGAGGTAGTCGAAATGGCCAATGTGGGCCGCAGGGGTTTGGCACCATTTTGTCAATGCCTGAGACGAACTGCGTAACAGGAGTAAGTGAGGCGTCAGAGGTCTTATGTGACATTTTAGCCCTGGAACAATGAACATCGGCAGAGCCGGTACTAGCAGATCTAGAGTGTTTATTGGACACCTTAGGGACTGCTGAATAATTTGCCCCGAGTGGGGGACCCTTGTTGGAGCTGGTACTGTAAGGCTATGGTGCGTGATCAGCTTCTTTGCCCCTTCAGCAAGATTGGTTTCACCACAGGCCTGAGTGTGGGAAGGCTTAAAGTCACCCCCTGATGCCTGGACCCTTAAAGTGGGGCCCTCAATCTTGCTGGTATTAGATATAGCCCAAGAAGTGGGAACCTCTGGAGTAATCCCTGTACGTTTAGTCACCTTGAGAGGGACCTCGAGCCAGGACTCTGTACAGTTAGTTCCAGAAGTGGAAACCTCAGGGCTGACCCTAGTAACAACAGCCCCATAAGTACTGGGCCTAACTTTAGCCCCTGATAGGGGAACCTCGGATGAAAATCCGGTTTTGGCAGCCCCCTTGCGGGTGACCTCAGAGTAAACTCCAGATTGCCTATTGGATCCCTTGTGGGATACCTCAGGGACATCCCTGATAATAGAGCCACTTGTGCCTTGGAAGACCAGGGAAAGGAGTCCCTGGCTGGGGTGCCCTGAAAAGGAATGAAGAAATGTAAGTGTGGTGGAGGTACGCATTTAAGCACCTCCTCCCACCTGACAAGTCAATGCTGGAGTGCCCAGACGGAGATGGAGTCGCAGTAGAAGCAACAGTGTTTTAGGCCTAAGCACTCCAGGCAAAGAGAGTGGGGAATCCACCCTCGCGAAACAACGTTTGCACGATGAACAGGGCACGAATTCCAGACGTTCCGGCATAGATGGAGGAAAGAGGACTGTGGAACCGGAGCAGTAATGAAGGACAAGGGAACAAATAGAAAAAATATTCCCAGTGATGCAAGTGCGTCTGACCCTGACCGTGCAGAGAAAAGGACTGAAAGGCGATGCCCGGACCGGAGCTCAGGAAGGCAGGGTTACGGTCACGTGCAGTGGAAAACGGACAAAAATTACATTTTTTAATGCTATTTAATAAAAGTGCTCCTGTCCCGTCCCAAAGGACGGAATGTCCCACAAGTATGGAGGAAAGGGGACAGGGACGGAACATAGGAGTAATCAATAACCACATGCCAGTCTCTCAAAGAACAGAAAATCAGCCACTGATCATTTGCCCTCCCATTATGTTCTGCAATATCATTCTTGCTGGGAAAAAAACCAGAACTTTATTAAACACGCCACATTAGTAGATGCTTTGCCAGTGGTCCAAATGAGCGGGAATGGTCTGGAGTGGTGTTCCACTACTTTTATTTTATTCTGTTAACAGCTCTTTTTGCAAAAATGTTCAACTTTCCGAACTGTTCTTTGTGAAGTTAAAGCACACTTCTCCATTTTACCACCTGACATCAGTTACAGCTAAACTGAACTCCAGTTCAACTATTTTGGCTGTCAACCAGCATGAATGCAACCCTTGTAAAATGTGTTGCACCTTGCTCCCTTCCTGCCTACGTTCCCCGCCACAGTCACAGTGCCATCCTTTTTGGTACACTTCTATTACTGCACTTTGCACTCCGCAATAACTCAATTGATAACTGTCTTGCTTGAACTTAAGAGTGGTGGTGTATCCAAGGTGCTTGTACCCAAGCAGAATGAAATTACATCAATGTCACCCACACGGGCAATCAATATTGTAAAAAGACCCAGGCATAGAAAGTCAAACATTCACATTGTGGCATTAGTGTTATGAGTGCATTAAAATAGCCATTCACCAGCATATGGCAAATAATGGATACATCGAAATGCATAGGGTTTGATGTATATAGTAATTGAGATGAGGCAGGGGACCCCAACTCCCAGTCAATCTACATCCTCTGTGTCCCCATATTGCTCATACTGTTGCGTGGTTGGTAAACTTCACTCGTTTTTTTGCCTTCAGTGGGTAAATTAGCCATCCTATTCCCAGAGATGCCACTTTCCTTTATCTAAGATAGGAACTCTGGTGATTGTAAGGCTACCCTAGTTTTGTTTGATGTGTAGGCCCTGTGATCTATACTCAGAAGTCCTTCTACTAGTGCCCATGATCATAGGAACACCTGGATGTAATTATATTGGGAATTAGGGATATCTTCCCTGTGGCAGGATATTATGTCACTTGTTATTATCGAGAGGCAGCCTTTAGTGTGCCGTATCTAATGCATACATTTATTTATGAGTCTATCTTGATCCTAAAACATTCTTTGCTCAAACGTGGGATATTAGTCATGACTATGGATGGATGCAGATCCCTTATTGGCCTATTCAAGTAATCCCTCCTGGGGGCATAGTCTGGCTATAGTCATAGCACTGTTATTGTGTTAGGGATCGTTAATAGAGGGCCTATGTTTACTTTTCTTAGCAAATTTTTATAGTCAGGTATTATTTAAGCAGCAACAGGCAATGCGTTACGGTACAAAAGATTGCCGGTTCTTACCCCCTCTATAAGGCTCTTGCAGGGCTCCTCTTACAGACAGAACAAGATCCGCTGTAGTAGGATTCTGAAATCACTTTCGGCTTTCTACTCCTGGCTTCCACCGTTAGTGCATTAGTAAGGTGTTTGGGCAGCTATCCACCTGTTTCACAGATGTAACCTTACAGACTGTGTTCAGTTGCTTGTCACCCTTGGCGGGAACACTAGCGGTGCCAAGACCGCGCTCTTCCTCACTGTGGGCTTCACCGCTCCGGGTCCCAGAAAAATGTTTTCAAGGTGGGGGGGTGTTCCCAAAACAACAGGAAGCAAGGAAGTTCTCCTGCAGCCCCACCAGCGGCGCCAACACCACGCCGTTCCTCACTGCGGGCTTCCAACATTTGTCATATTAAATCAACAATAAACCATTCAAGAAACGGGATTATGACAAGCAGTTCTCAAAGCACAATTGATGGTGGAAGTACAGAGGGAAGAAAAAGAGAAAGAAGAATGTAATTAGAACAAGTGAACCATGCTGATCAATAATTCCATTGGTAGATACGTCCCTGAAAAACTCCATTTAGGTATCGGAAACTGTAGGTAGCAGACCCCTGCTGGGTTGACCACAACAACACTGGTGTGCCAAATTATTCTATACTTTTACAAAGGTAGCGGGCGCCCCTCTCTCGCAAGAACAGACATGATAACCTGTTCAGTGGTTATTAACCACTTGAGAGTTCGCAGCCACTGCTTTTACTCACTGTGCCTTTCACAGATGGGAAATATCCATTTGCATATCAGTCTTTGTCCTGCCCAGGGGCAGTCCAGCACCGAAATACAATGGCAATTCCAATCTGAACGAGAGTACCACCAGCAACCCCATACACGTGTTTCACCCTTGTTGGGGATCATCAGTGAGGTGAAGCTGATGCCTCTCTAAGCACAGTGAGAGGGAGACCACGTCTGGTTGCCCCCAGGAGACCTAGGGTTACCAATCCCAGGTTCCTTAAAAAATAGTTTTACAAAGGTAGCGGGCGCCCATCTCTCGCAAGAACAGACATGATAACCTGTTCGGTGGTAAATTATTCTATACATTAACAATAAAACTGCTAAAAGGGTGGCCCACAAGGGTGACCACAACACCCTGGTGCCCAATATTAGCAACTAATTCCTAACAACAGGTGAAAAACGGGTGGTCTAACCTGGCAATAGTATATGCTGTCTTGACCAATCCACTTCACTAAACAGGTGGTTCCATCTGGTGTGATGCTGTGGAACACACTAACACATGATGCATACGCTATGTTTAGAGATATGCAAAAACATACTCCCACACTGTGTATAAAATGCAACTTCACAGGGAGTAACTACCGGGTAACTTGGTTACATCCTGTTCACATCAGACTATAGCAAGTTCATAAACACTTGGGGTGAAGAAAAGTGTGAAAAATCTCAAATCAATAAATGCGTTGTTCTTCTAGACAAAATCTAGTGAGCTAAAAATTGCTTGTGCAAGGTTACCTGTGAGAGCAATGCACTGCTCATATTCTGCATACCATTCATATGTGTCGGGTAGCAGACCAATTGTTAAATGTCTTTAATCATGGTCACATGACAGGCCGGGTATGCGTGGCTCTGTGAAGCTAATGGGTCATGTGCTGCTCAGCTGTACACATGACTCTGGAAGACCCATAGCGGGTCATGTAAATGCCTGTCCGGCTGCCTCTGTTCTCATTCTGTAGAAATGTGACAGAAAGCACCTGTAGTGGGTCAAGTGTATGCCTGTCTCCCTATGCCTGTTGACATAATGTAAATACTTAATGCGCAGCCTCACTAATAGGGAACGCTGACCAACACATGTGACTAGTCTCGAGCCCTGTGGCACAGGTTATTGGTCACAACACCCGCTATGCCACTACACCAGTCACAGCACTGGAGCTTCCCCTTTTTAAAAAAAATATATTTTTATTTTATCAAATTAAAAAATAGGGGTCACAAAGGAGATTCCAGGGGTAGCAGCTGCAACCTGCAGGGATTGCAGCGGTGACCCCTGGTGACCCCCATATGACGTCCTTGTTAACAACTACTTGGAATTTATAAAAAAGTATATATTTTTTCAAAAATTATCAATTTTCTGCTCACAGGAAATCCATATCGTTTGAAGGAAAATATGAGGCAGAACACTAACGTGAAAAATTGAAAGAAAAGGGAGGCATTAGTGGTTCAGGAAAAACAGCAGCATTAAACCATGTTCTTTCGTTAAGTTTTCACCCTTACATATCCTAACTAAATAATCTATAGTTTAACCCCTTAAGTGCCAGCCTATTATGCAAGTCTATGCAAAAAGGACAAGCATACTCGTCCTTGGCTATTCACAGGAACGGGCAAACAAAGTATGTTTAGCCTGTAATAAAACAGTTTAGACTCACCTTAAGAAAATGTTAGTGCATTCAAATGGCCTGCACACCTATGTAGCTATTACAAAGACATCCATATGGATGCTTTGTCCTCTGGATATTTGTGACAACTTTTCATTTTGAAAGGATTTTTTATTGTATGTGCCATTTCTATGGGAACATTTAGTATATGTAATTCCCCATCTAATCCCCCCCGCTCTCGGCTTTAGCTTAGAGAGGTATTCTTCCTACAAACGTTCAGAAACATGTGCTGCTCCCAAAAACAAACTTAAATATAGGCATGACAACACTGAATTAATCAAACTCTTGCAAGAGTTTTGATGATTTTGTAGGTTCAATCACCCAATCATCAACAATTGATTCTTTACACCCTGTAAAATAATCACATCATTGAAGAGGCGCTGTTGGTTCAAGTGGGCGGCTTGCTCCTTGAGGGTCACTTGTTTTCTAAATGATTCAAGGTCACTGGTAGATAGTGAATATTTCCAAGGGAAAGTCATAAATACCCCTCTTCCCCCAATTAGTGCGACCAACCGAGCATAACAAGGTAGCACAAAATAATGTATGGAGGATGGGGGGGGGTTAAGCCCCAAGAAATGTTTGAAATAATGTTTCAAAATGGTGCATTTTACAGCACAATTGTAGTTTTTAAAATGGGGTTAAAAAACAATACAATTTACAATCAGTCTTGGGTAAGGAGTGGGCCATCTGAATATCATCAGCTCAGCAAAGGTACACAGGAGCATTTTAAAATATTTTTGTCTACAGTATACATCAGAATTGCCTTTGTAAATCACGTTCATGATGCTGTCTCTACAGTATCTGCCTCTGTATATTATTTATGCAAATCTGCTCCCACAATGTATGCCAGCATCATCCCTGTCATGAAGCTGAGCCCACAATACATGTCAGCAATATCACCGTATATCGCTTATCTGCAGTTTATGTGAGCATTGCAACTGCAAATAACATTCATGAAGCTGTGCCCACAATCCATGCCAGCACTGCCAGTCAGTCGAAGTAGATGTATTTTGGCATAATACCATACAATCAACATGTTTTATCAATAGATATTTATATAATACAAATTCATCAGGGCACCCTAAAAAGTACAATACATCAATGCAATGAATACAAGTTCATCAATAATACACTTATAAAGTACATTTTAGTTAAAAACATAAGGCCTCATTACACGGTAGGCGGTAAGGGTTTACCGGTACCGGTAAGGGCACCGGTACCGGTAAACCCTTACTGCCTTGCTACGAGGTCCCTTTGCGGGACCCGACCTTAACGGCTGGTTTTACCGCATTTTACCAGCAGTTAAGGAACGGGCCCGCTAAGGGACCTTGGTGCTAATTACCGTACCGCAATTTGCGGTACCGTAATTAGCGCCTTCCCCATTCCCATTGAGCCCTATGGGGGCAAAAATGGGAATGGGGAAGTGCCTTGGTGAATGGGGAATTACCGCCCCCGCTCACCTTGGAGTAGTGCGGTAATTCTGCCATCCACCAAGGCGGACATGGTAAAATACCGGCGGCAACATGGCGCTAATAGCGCCATGGTTACCGCCTACCATGTAATGAGGCCCATACTGATTTAAAATGTTCAAATAAAAGGTTCCCCCTGCCCGAGATAAGAACCTCCTGACCCTCACCTACATATTCCCCACCATAAATGCCTAAATTGTGCTTAAAAGCACATGGAGCAGACTCGGCGCACGGTTCCCCTGCTCATGCCCACCCGCTTCCTGCTTTACTGCGAGCCCGCCTCCCCAGCCCTGATTGGTCCGAAAAAGAAAAAAAAATACAGCAAACAAAGGCCATAAGGAAGGCCCGCAGCAAAAAGATCTGCGCCATTTGCTGTGCCCCCCTGCCCGAGGTAAGAGTCTCCTGACCCTCACCTGCATATTCCCCACCAAAAATGCCTAAATTGTGCTTAAAAGCACATGGAGTGCACTCGGCGCACGGTTGCCCTGCCCATGCTCACCCGCTTCCTGCTTTACTGCGAGCCCGCCTCCCCAGCCCTGATTGGTCCGCATCGAGCACATCAAGGACACTTCAGGGCAGCCCTCTGCCCGGCAGCCCCTGCGCCCCCAAGGCCAAGGGCGGCTCCTTCATTGGCGGCTCCAAGATGTGTCTGCAGGTGTCTTCAGGGGAAGCCAGCAGTAAACAGACACCAACAAAAACTGTGAGTGTGGCATGGTAGGGGAGCAGAGCAATTACTCTATTTCAGAAAACCCCTGCCACTCTATCTTACCTTCCAATAACATAAACTGACATAGACTCACATCAGGCATACTTAGAAAGATTTGTGACCACCAGACAGAACCTATTCATGACAGGATTGTAGATGTTGCCTTGCATTACATACTAACATACTTGTCAAGGTCAACAAGCGCCACACTTAGGTGACACTTGAATGTTAGCATGCCCACATTTAGATAGAATTATGAATATTAGCCTGCGTCGCATCTAGATAGGACTTTGAATGTTAGCATGCCCGCACCAAGGTGAACCTTAAATACTAGCATATGCCACACTTAGATGGAATTGTGAATATTGGCTTGCGTTGCATCTGGATAGGACTTTGAATGTTAGCATGCCCGCACTTAGATACTTGAATATTAGCATGATTGGGGGGAGGAGTATTATGCCAAATGTAAAATTTTTCATGCGCCTGGTTTTCCTTACAATTCAAAAAATGTTGCAGCCGGTGTGGGGCAGAAAAAAAGGGGGACTTTTGACCCCAACCCCATGTGAAAACAGTTTACAGTATTGCTCCACACTTTAGAAGTCTGCGCCACACTTGAATAATGCTAGTGAGGTAAAATATCTTTATTGTATTGCCCTTTGTGGATGACACGTGTTTCGACAAACAAGTGTCTTTTTCAAATCAGGGCTAATAACGTAGCTATATTCCAAATCTAGTTTTGCAATTAGTCGAAGCAAAAGCAGTCACGGTTGAAACCCCCTTGCACCACGTACACAATTTACTGCCGTCTGAGATACTCTGCATACTTATCTCACTCAAAAAACTCACACAACCATCTCTCGCACAACAAGCAGCACAAACTTCACAACACTGCAACAACACATAAGCCGGACCAACAGCACACGCGGACTGAGACCAATCCGATACTCGCACCAAAGCTCAGCACCCGAGGTATACCGAGTTGAAGCTGCCAACAGAACACCACCCCTCTCACTATCCTACTCCGTCTCACCTTACTAACCCATCCCACCTTATCATTTACGGATCCGCCAGAGCGCCTGGGGTCCAAATCCGTTGGTGACGGTGCGCGGTACAAATAACTTTAACATTTAACATTTAACATTTAACATTTAAAATTCAAAGACCTCCCTTAACATTAGCCTTTTTCTTTCTCAATTTACTGCCATTTTTTAAGAATTGACATATCCCCCATAGTGATACATCATCAACGGTTTGATACCATAAACTCAAAGCCTCTTGTGTATAGTGTTGATATTAAAATGTCTAAAACACGATTTAACCACTTCTTCTGAGTTGTATAAGCCGAGAAAAATATTAAAAAGTGTGCTAACTTCTCACATGTATCCATACTCACATAGACGTTCCAATGTTCCCAATGGTTCTATCTGGAGATTATAACCTCCCACAATCATTGTTAAGGTATTTAATTTACCTTCTCTAGAGGACGAATTAAGGCTGTCTTTGAGACAAGTTAACATGGCCATACCAAGTTTAGAGGAGGGCCTATTGTATATATTAAAAAATATCTATTTGTTCTCCTTCCCTTGTCAAAATAGACACGCATTGTAGGTCTTCAGAGCCTGTAGGCCTTTCTGCCACCCTCCACCCCAGGCTGATATCTACCCAACCTATCAAACCACCTCTGGTCCTCCCCTTTAAACCTTTTTTCGCAGGGACCTGAAACGTTTGGTACCCTTGGAAGTAGACAGCTTCAGTAGCCCAAGTTTCCTCGAGTGCAATTACATTAAAATCCCTCACAAAGGTACACCAATTTGCATCATCCAATAGTCTATTCAGTCCAGCTATGTTGAAAGATAGCATGGTATAACCCCCATCTCGTCACCCTGGCAGCGGACCACAACTCCCAGTCAATCTACATTCTCTGTGTTGCTCATACTGTTGCATGATTGGTAAACTTCACTTGTTTTTTCGCCTTCAGTGGGTAAATTAGTCATGCTATTCGCAGAGTTGCCCCTTTCCTTTGTCTTAGAGACAAACTCTGATGATTATACGTCTACCCTAGTTTTGTTTGATGGTTAGGCCCTGCGATCTATACTCAGAAGTCCCTCTACTTGCTCACATGATCGTAGGAACACCTGGATGTAATCATATTGGGAATTAAGGATATTTCCCCTGTGGCAGGATATGATGTCACTTCTTATTATCGAGAGGCAGCCTTTAGTGTGCGTATCCAATGTATACATTTATTTATGCGGCTGTCTTGATCCTCAAACATTTCTTTGCTGAAAAGTGGGATATTAGTGGGATATTAGTCATGACTATGGATGGATGCAGGTCCCTTTTTGGCCTATTCAAGTAATCCCTCCTGGGTGCATAGTCTGGGGGCGTATGCACTGTTATTGTGTTCGGGCCCATTAATGGAGGGCCTATGTTTACTTTTCTTTGGAAGTTATTATAGATGGGTCCATACTCCATGGGCCCCTTGTATGAGGAGAGGGCCGTCCTTTCAAATTTCCTGGGCCCCACCCACGGCAACCCACTCCATGGGTTGGGCCCCCCCCCCTGTTCTTGTTTGATGGAATACTTAGTGGTCGGGTCTGCTGTGCGTTTTCTTTGCCCTCACAGGATGTCTTTATGACTAACTGTGTTGCACGTACAGCAGATCTTTTCTCCCTTTGAGTGACCCAAATCTGCCACTTTACTTTTAATTTCCTTAATTTCCCCCATTCCCTCTTTCGTCCATTTCTCTATTTTTTAGACAATAATCTCATCTATCTCTTCTGTAATTTCTTTGGCCATTAATTTCAAATAGCAGGGCTCTGTTGTTCCTAAGACCCCCCCAGGATTACTCGTACTTACTGTCTGGGTTCCTACTGTTTGGGTCCCGGTCTGACCTGATTTTGTTAGGTTTCCATGCAAGGCCAGTTTTCCTTTCCCCTTGTGTGCAGTTTTCCTTTTACAAATTGCCCCTCTGCTTGCGGGCCATCTCACAGCTCCCTCTACTGTTGGGCGGAGGGGGTAATTTCCTCAAGGGTGTCGAGTCCTGTAGAGGTCCGTATCGATCGGACAGTGCTATTGCTGGTGCTACTTGAGGGCCACTGGGTCCTCCACCTGGCTCTCCCCCGGGATCCCACACATAGCCTCTATTTGGTCACTATGCCCTGTTGGTCGAGGTTACTGGTGTTTAACTGGTGAGTTGCCTTAGATGAACCATTGTCTTGACAGTAATCTTCTACTATATTGGCACCTCGAGCTCCCAAGATCATGGTATTATAAAAACTGGGAAATGGTAGTTTTTCACTGCTTCTTGGCCCACTGCTTGTACTACTTCAAAAGGCGCTAACCTATCTTCCTTTGTGACTCGTCTTACCTTGCTAATTGGGGATTTAGTTTGCCGCACTGGTTTAGGATTGCATAAATCTATTGGGTCCAGGTCAACAACTGCAACTCCGCAGTTCCAATCAGTCATTTTGTATGGTTCTTAACTTCCCTTTATTCCTTGCTCACCCTTCCCTTCTGGTTCTCTCCCCTCCTTTCCTTTATCATCAGTGCACTCTATGTCATCTAATTTGTTCAGTAGGCCCTTAATCTCCGTGATCAGGAGGTTAACATATTTGATTGGTTGGAGAATTCTCAAAATGTTGTTTTTAGCTGCCCTGTGGGAAGGTGGGGGTCGCACCCCCGGCCTTCCTTTTGACCATTCTATTTAGGGAATATGCGGATAAGTGTCTGTGCAAATAGAGAGGGTATATATAACCTAATATATATCACTGCTCTCCACTAAACTACTATACAGAGTGTGCAAATATACTAAACAATTACATTCGATACAATGTGAGATATTATAAAAATAGAAGCATGTATTCAGTTCGCCAGTTAAAAAAGAGAAAAAGGATAAAAAATGTAGTCTGACTGAAGAAATTAATAATCAAAGATTCCCTATTCAAATTTTAAAACTTCTCAAAACAAAACTCCACCACAACGCTTCACCTCGGGAATTGTGGCTCTCAGGAGCACCCAGAGTCCGACTCCCCACCCTTCGCTCTCTTAGATTAGGACAATACACCTCCCTGAGGCTCAAGGAAGAAGATACCCCACTCCGGGGATGGAGGGGTATCATCTCTCTACTCCTCCTGCTGTAATTCCAGGGGTCACACTGATAGGCTTTTAAAATCTCAGTAGTTCCAGGTCTCAGTGTTCGCCTCAGGACTTTATGTCTCTCGGGAGCAGGGAGTCACTGATTGACTCGAGGGACACCCAGAGTTCAGCTCCCCCCAAACCCCCGCTCCCTGAGATTAGGACAGTACACTGCTCCTACTGGCGTTTAACTCCATGGGCCTCTCATAGTAATTCAGAGGACAACATTGAGATTGTTTATAGTTATGATCTCAATTCCTGATGAGACGTGTTTCCTTTATGCTTCTTTTATGCGGTACTATTGGCGGCGTTTGTAGTGATGCATTAATACTATCAGTATTATTTAAGAAGCAACAGTTAATGTGTTACAGTACAAAAGATTGCCGGTTATAACACCCTGTATAAGGTTCTTGTAGGGCTCCTCTTATCGACGGAACAGGGTTCGCTGTATTAGGATTCTGAAATCGCTTGTGGCTTTCTAGTCCTGGCTTCCACCATTAGTGCATTAGTAAGGTGTTTGGGAAGCTATCCACCCATTTCACAGATGTTACCTTACAGACTGTGTTCAGTTGCTTGTCACCTTTGGCACAAACACTAGTGGTGCCAACACCGCGCCCTTCCTCACTGTGGGCTTCACCGCTCCGGGTCCCAGAACCATATTTTCAAGGTGGGGGGGGTGTTCCCAAAACAACAGGAAGCAAGGAAATTCTCCTGCAGCTCCACCAGCGGCGCCAGCACCACGCCGTTCCTCACCGCGGGCTTCCAACATTTGTCATATTAAATCAACAATAAACCATTCAAGAAACGGGAGTATGACAAGCAGTTCTCAAAGCACGATTGATGGTGGAAGTACAGAGAGAAGAAAAAGAGAAAGAAGAATGTAATTAGAACAAGTGAACCATGCTGATCAATAATTCCATTGGTAGATACGTCCCTGAAAAACTCCATTTAGGTATCGGAAACTGTAGGTAGCAGACCCCTGCTGGGTTGACCACAACAACACTGGTGTGCCAAATTATTCTATACATTAACAATAAAACTGCTAAAAGGATGGCCCACAAGGGTGACCACAACACCCTGGTGCCCAATATTAGCAACTAATTCCTAACAACAGGTGAAAAACGGGTGGTCTAACCTGGCAATAGTATATGCTGTCTTGACCAATCCACTTCACTAAACAGGTGGTTCCATCCTAAACAGGTGGTTCCATCTGGTGTGATGCTGTGGAACACACTAAAACATGATGCAAATGCTATGTTTAGAGATATGCAAAAACATACTCCTACACTGTATTAAATATAAAATGGTAACTCGGTTACAGCCTGTTCACACCGAAAGTAGTCAAACGCCTACACTGGTCAGACTATAGCAAGTTCATAAACACTAGAGGTGAAGAAAAGTGTGAAAAACCTCAAATCAATAAATGCGTTGTTCTTCTAGACAGACTCTAGTGAGCTAAAAACCGCTTGTGCAAGGTTACCTGTGTGAGGAATGGAGTGCTCATATTCTGCGTAGTTTTCATATGTAGCAGAAGAGTCGTTAAATGTCTTTAATCATGGTCACATGACAGGCCTGGTATACGTGGCTCAGTGAAGCTAATGGGTCATGTCCTGCTCAGCTGTACACATGACTCTGGAAGACCCATAGTGGGTCATGTAAATGCCTGTCCGAATGCCTCTGTTCTCATTCTGCAGAAATATAACAGAAAGCACCCCTAGTGGGTCAAGTGTATGCCTGTTTCCCTATCCCTGTTTACATACTGTAAATACGTGATGCACAGCCTTACTTAGAGGGAACACTGACCACCAAATGTGACTAGGCTCGAGCACTGTGGCACAGGTTCTTGGTCACAACATCCGCTATGCCAAAACCCAGCCACAGCACTGGAGCTTCCCCTTTAAAAAAAAAAAAATAGTTATTTTCTCACATTAAAAAATAGGGGTCGCAAAAGAGATTGCATGGGTAGCAGCTGCAACCTGCAGGGATTGCAGCTGTGAGCCCTGGCAACCCCAATATGACATTCTTGTTAACAACTGCTTGGAATGTATACAAAAGTATATATTTTTTCTAGAATTATCAATTTTCTACACACAAGAAATCAATATCGTTTGAAGGAAAATATGAGGCAGAACACTAACATGTGAAAAATTGAAAGAAAAGGGAGGCATTAGTGGTTCAGGAAAAACAGCAGCATTAAACCATGTTCTTTCGTTAAGTTTTCACCCTTATATAGCCTAACTAAACAATCTATAGTTTAACCCCTTAAGTGCCAGCCTATTATGCAAGTCTATGCAAAAAGGACAAGCATACTCGTCCTTGGCTATTCACAGGAACGGGCAAACAAAGTATGTTTAGACTGTAATAAAACAGTTTAGACTCAATTTAAGAAAATATTACTGCATTCAAATGGCCTGCACACCTATGTAGCTATTACAAATGCAGCCATATGGATTCTTTGTCTTCTGGATATTTGTGACAACTTTTCATTTTGAAAGGATTTATTATTGTATGTGCCATTTCTATGGGAAAATTTAGTATATATAATTCCCCATCTAATTCCCCCCCTCGGCTTTAGCTTAGAGAAGTATTCTTCCTACAAACGTTCAGAAACATGTGCGCTCCCAAAAACAAATTTAAATATAGGCGTGACAACACTGAATTAATCAAACTCTTGCAAGAGTTTTGATGATTTTGTAGGTTCAATCACTCAATCATCAACAATTGATTCTTTACACCCTGTAATATAATCACATCATTGAAGAGGTGCTGTTGGTTCAAGGGGGCGGCTTGCTCCTTGAGGGTCACTTGTTTTCTAAATGATTCATGTTCAGTGGTGGATAGTGAATATTTCCAAGGGAAAGTCATAAATACCCCTCTTCCCCCAATTAGTGCGACCAACCGAGCATAACAAAGTAGCACAAAATAATGTATGGAGGATGGGGGGGTTAAGCCCCAAGAAATGTTTTGAAATAATGTTTCAAAATGGTGCATTTTACGGCACAATTGTAGTTTTTAAAATGGGGTTAAAAAACAATACAACTTACAATCAGTCTAGGGTAAGGAGTGGGCCATCTGAATATCATCAGCTCAGCAAAGGTACACAGGAGCATTTTAAAATATTTGTGTCTACAGTATACATCAGAATTGCCTTTGTAAATCACGTTCATGATGCTGTCTCTACAGTATCTGCCTCTGTATATTATTTATGCAAATCTGCTCCCACAATGTATGCCAGCATTATCACTGTCATGAAGCTGAGCCCACAATACATGTCAGCATTATCACTGTATGTCACTTTTCTGCAGTTTATGTGAGCATTGCAACTGCAAATAACATTCATGAAGCTGTGCCCACAATCCATGCCAGCACTGCCAGTCAGTCAGAAGTAGATGTATTTTGGCATAATACCATACAATCAACATGTTTTATCAATAGATATTTATATAATACAAATTCATCAGGGCACCCTAAAAAGTACAATTCATCAATGCAATGAATACAAGTTCATTAATAATACACTTATAAAGTACATTTTAGTTAAAAACATACTCATTTAAAATGTTCAAATAAAAGGTTCCCCCTGCCCGAGGTAAGAACCTCCTGACCCTCACCTGCATATTCCTGTAAGGATATTAGGCGTGTTACAGCACAGAGTGCAGCACTACTGCACAGGTAGCATTTTTTTTTTGATGCAGCACCACCACATGGGTGTGGTGCATTGCTATATGTGTTGCCAGAGTAACATGGACATATAAGTGAAGACAGGCTATTCAGTCAAAAACGATTTTTACATATAAGATGCAAATCTATTTTTACAGTTAAAAGCACATGTGCACATTCAAAAATGCACACTATTTTTCACCTGAAATGCCTATGGTGCAAGAGACACATTTGAAAATTAATAACTAACCTTATTAATAACTAACCTGACTAATAAAACTGCATTTAACATAACCCACTAATAAAAATGTGTCTCCACTGCAGAATTAGGCCTACTCTGAAAGTGAACTTTTAAACGCACATTCATTTTTTTTTATCTGCTGCTCTGTCCACATAACTACAGGAAGCAAAGAGCTCGAAGGAACAGGAAATCAGTTGGTTACAAATGTTTACTGTAGAAATGAGCCATTGTGTAGTGAGGGAGGAGATGACATGATTGATTCTGATTGGAGCAGCGTCATAGCAAGTATCATGCTAGAGGCTGTGATTAGAGTTTTGCTGGGGAAGCTTGAGGAGGGAGGGAGAAAAATCGAGATCTTGCAGAGCTGGGAGAAGGACCTGTTTCCTGGCTGAAGCATTCCTGCTGCAAAAGCTGAGAATTCCAGGCAATAACCCCTGTTTGAGAACGACAGACGCTTGTTTTCGCTGGGGTTAATCTTCAAGGGAGCCAAATTCAGAAAGAGAATAGCCGGAGAAAACTCATGCTGAACAGATAAGGTAATTACAGAAGTGTGGGAGCTGTGCGAAAGTGTGCGAAACTGTTCAGTCAGTGTATTCGAGGGAGTCCAGTCCCTTATCAGCATATGTAATGTTACCAATTTAATATATTCTCGCAGTTCTCTGTTCATTTTATCACAAATAATGTTGTACCATTTCATTTATTTCTGTAAGAAAGGGTTAAACTGTGTTTAAAGGAAATTTCTATAATACAAAAATATCTGAAAACAGATAGCTAGTGTGTATTATTTCTCTCTTTCATTTTGCATGGAAAATGTTTAAACGTGGGTAGATTTTTAAACAGTGCAATTGTCATTTTAAAACAGATGTGTGCATGATTATATTCAGTATGGACAGTTGTGAGTGACTGTTTGTAGCATAGCTTGTTGGAGGTACATGAGCCAACAGGAAGAGAGACTCTCTGGACATAGTTCCATACCGTATATAAGGTAGTGGAAATTACCACAAAAATACCACAATAGCCCATGGTGGCACACAACACTAACACTGAAAATGTGGTATCCCTAAAATGTAGGCCTGAGGTCTCTCTAGTGATCAAGAAGAATCTAGATAAAAAACAAGGGATGTTGGATATTGGGGCCACAAATAAACCAACCACGCAAATTATTGTGCACATTATCTAAATAGGTCTGAATTCTGAAATAATGCAATGTATTATTGTTATGTGTGATCCAATATGAATACAGAGAGTGATTATTGCTAAAGGTATTTTGGCGGTAAGAAAATACCGCAAAGCCCCAAATATCCACAAAATACCCAACATATTTATGGTGCGTTGGCCGGGAAAGTGATCATAGAGTACCTACTGGGCGTGGTAAGCGTGTCTCACACTGCCATTTGCACATTAAAGGGAACCCATTTTATAATAGCAGTGTGCCACTAAAAACGAATTTCAGAATGTCACAAAGGGAAACCACATTTTCAGACCTAGTGCAATATTTAGAGGCAAAATTGTTTGCACATGGGACGTGGTCGTCGAACAGCACCTTAGAATGGCGTGACCGCATTCAGGGTGAGGTGCAGAAAGAAAAACTAGACAATATTTTTTTGCAGAAGGCAGCATAATTCAGGTCTGCCTTACAAGATTATTGAATGCAGCCGATAAAAGTGCAGAGAAAGACTGTTTAATACGGCTGTGCGGCAAAATATGGTTTATTTTGAATAAGTCCCTGTGAATGCAGGAGAATGATACCCAGTTAATTAACAGGTTAAAGACTGAATTAGATGGGGCAAGTAAAAATCAGGAAATGTTAAGAGCAGAATTGGATGTATGCCAAAAAGACATGCAATTAAAATTCAGAGACCTTGATGCTCAGTTATCCAAAAGCAAGAAACAATTTGAGGATAGTGAGCAAGAATTGGTACACTTAAAAGCCTTAGTGGACCACATTAGACAGGATAAAGATGAGGTTGTTTCAGAAATGCAGATTTTACAAAAAGAACATTGTGAAAAAGAATGTGATCTCCAGAGTGCAGAACAAGAAATTATTAAAATGATTCAAGAAAGAGACAAGAGAAATAAAGAGTTCAATGAATGCCAAATGCAAATGTGCGACATGCAGGAGGAGATAAGATGAGTGATGAAAACAACTATTTGCAAAATGAAGCAAACAGACTCCTTAAAAAGTGTAAGGACTTAGAACAGCAAATGTGCATTCCCAGGTCCCAGGAGAGGCGGCAGGGTACCACATTCAATGGAGTGGAGGTGAATTCTAGCTCTGCCCAAAGAGCTAGTGCTCCAGTGACTGGGCCGGTGACTGAACTTGGTTGCAGCGCCCTTGGGGGATTTGATACTCCCATTGGGGGCAGCCACCAATCTCATACACCTGAAAACAGGATTGAATCACAAAATAGTGCAATTCCATGCATTGCAACAAGTAGCCCCATAAAAATAATGAAATCCATTAAAGCCCTGATCAAACCATTTAAAAAGGGAGGTGAATGCTGCATTGAGGATCACTTAGAAGCGGTGCATGACATTTTTAAAGCACTCCAGATACCTAAGGAACAGTTCAGACAATATTTTTATTTAACTTTAGATGCCCCGACGGCCAGCATCATAAGGGGATTAAATGAACAGCAGAATATGACCTGGTTGGAGTTTGAAAAAGAAATTAGGCGTCATTTTTCTCCTTTTCAGTCATTGCAGGAGGCAAGGAAAGTCGCTTACACAATTACTGCTGGACCTAATACATCCCCTCGCCAATTTTTACAAGACTTAAAAAGAGCATTTTCTCGCTTTGATGTATCTTTTGACTCAAATTCCAATGAGTTTAAAACTGCATACTTCTATGGGCTACAGAAAGACATCATATCCCAATTGGTCCGTGAATTTGACCGTGACAAGTCCCTTGAATGGATTGTACATCAAAGCACAAAACTATATGAGGTACTCTATTGTCAGGATAGAGAAAGTAATAAAATAAAAGATACTAGACCTAAATCTAAAGAACCCTCAGCCACGGTAATGGAAATCAGGTCAGCCATAATGTCCCTTGAGTCTGCTCAAAGCCAAGGTAAAAATAATGTGACACCTGAACAAAGGGGTAATCAACAAAGATCGCCATTTCCTGTACCAATGTTCCAATCACATGATCCTAGTAATAGAGCGAGCTACATCAGCCCTAGGTATTTAGGGGACAGACCCCGGGTAGGATATCGGCCTGATATGGCAGGTATGAACAATAACCAGAGACAAAATCAAGATCAAAGAAATGATGGTCCCTACCAGTCATTGGGGACACAGAGCAGATTTGATCCCAACACCATGATATATGGTAATCAGGATAGACCCCGATATGTGGATCGATTTACTGATAATGGAAATCAACATAGGGGCCAGTACCCACAATCTGAGAGACAGGACATGAGGCAAAACGTGAACTACAATCCACGTCAGTACAATGATTCCCCACCAGGGGACTATAATCAAAGGATGGGTGCAACCCGCTCCGCTCCACGAATGAATCAAGAGTTCAGAAACCAGCCCAACCGACATCAATCACCTGAGAGGTATCAGAATAGATCCAATCAGGGGGAAAACAACCAATATCGACCTAGGCCACAGAAAGAGGATCCTAGAGAGATGGAAAGGTTCCAGTGCCTTGAGGCCCAAGTGAAAATGTTAGCTGAGCAAATAGGAAAGCTCTATACAGCGCAAAAACAACCTTCCAAAGAGGGGGCTGATGGCCATAGCAATGACCGGGGGGCTTCCGAAAAGTGACTAAGTACTAATGATAACTGCAGTGCCAAAATGACAGATTGCTCTGATATAATTTTGCATAACGACTCTGAGATGCCTAATGGATTAAAAATGAAAGTGCCAGTAAATTAACTTGTGACAGAAAGTGCAAATACTTCTAAAAAAGAGGTACGGTTTAACCTAGAGCTAAATCAAACAGTAAAGATTTGTACAAATGAAAAAGAAACATTAGGAATTCCAAAAGAACAAAGGTACAGATTTAAGAAAAATGACTCATGCATGGGGAATACCAGTGAACAGGGAGTAAGTGGGGATGCTATAGCTCCTTCTCTGGGCAAGCAAAACAATGACCAAACACAGACAGAAAAAGGAAATACTCAAAAGGAGGGTACAAGTCAATCACCTGAAGAATTCTTTGAGCCACATATTTTTGAAGAGGCTGAAAGGGCTGGTATCACACTAAATGATCACAAATGCACAGAATTAAAAAATGACAAATTGCTGAATGATGTTGTTACACATGTTCAGTTGGAAGGTTGTAATGTGGTCTCTGCTGTTACCCAGATGGATGGGCGAACAATGGCCACACTCCAAAAAACCTCTGATCATGGAGAAATGAATAAAGTCTCTCGCACAGAAATGGGTAAAAAGGTGGGAAAAATGTCTTTACATTTACCAATGTGTTTAGCCAAAAGTGAAAATGACCTGAGAAAGGTGAGCCCTGAAATCAGTAAGAATTCACACTTCTTATGTGTATTAGAGGAAGTTGAGGACAGATATTATGCACCCATCACTGTAGAAGAAAAATGCCACACCTTTGCTATGATTGACACTGGCGCACAGGCCACAATTATGTCCAAGGAGCTGGTAAAGAGTATCAATGAAGGGAGACCCCCACAGAGTCAGATCACAGTGAAGGAAAATCAAGGCCCAGTGCATAACTTTAATGGGGAGGAGGTGCCCATCATAGGTGTAACTGAGGTTGACATAAAAATAGGAAAGCACAGAATAAAACAAGAGGTATTGATCACATCTATTTGTGAAATTCCATTTCTGATGGGGACAGATTGCCTGAAAAGATTGTCTCCTTTCATAGATGGGGTGAATGGAGTGCTGTGGTCCTTAACCAAAAAACCATTGAGGCCTAAGAAACTAAAATCACAAAACAGCAATATAAATGAATGTCACACCGTTGCCAAAACAAATGATGCTGTGGAGGTATATCTCCAGAATAGCTGCATACCTAGTGTCACTGTTATATTAATGTGTCAAGACAAAATGCAGAGCGACAATGAAAAACTACCTGTACAAATATACTTGGACCCAAGGAAAAATTGGCAGACTGCCATAGATGAGCACACATTACGTTTTTATTTAAAAGAGAAAACATGCAAACAGAATATTGCTCCTTAAACAGATTCAGAAAAACACATTACCACTCTGGCAGAAATACACATGGAAGATGAGCAACCATGGGTTCATGTTGGTATAAATGACTATTTTAAAACAATAAAAGCCACTTTAGCGCTTGGACATGAAAGGAGTTTCATTAATGAGAAATTGTTGCAAAAAATAATGGAGAGGGAAGAAATCCCGAAATTTAGGATTAAAAACCAATGTTTCTGGGTTGGACAGTCCAGACTTTGAAAACAGAATTGCAGGCAGATGCATGCTTAAAATTAGCATTGGGCAGAAAACAATTTACCATAATGTATGGATAGTGAGTGGAGCACAAAATGAATTTTACATGGGTAATGACATCATGCACAGAATGTGTATGGTGTTAGATTTCCTTAATCAAAAAATATGGTCACGCCTAGGTGGTCCGGCACCTGAATTTGAAGACAAAAGAAGGGCTTATCATTGTGCACAACTGGTTCCTTATGCAATCCAATTACAAATGAGGAAAGATACTATTATTCCTGCATTTACAAAACAGTTTGCAATAACACTGAAATGCAAAAATGGACAGCAGATGAAAGGCTCTGATGCATTTGTATGCCTGAATGAATCCATAAAACAGCAAGGCCTGTATTATGAATACATTCCATTGGTAGACATTGGTGAAGGATCTGTAAAAATTATGGTAAATAATAAAGGTTGTCAGGATATTCATTTAGAGGAAAACTTCCCATTAGGAATGGCCATACAAAAATCACATTATACGGCAGATTTAAATAACATGGTGATTGGATATATCCCTGAAAAGTATGTAGATGCCAAGGGTGAGTTGCCAGAACACCTGGACTCTCAGCCCAAAGGAATATTTAAAATTCATTCTGTGTATCCTTATGATTCAAGTGAGACAGTGTGCTGCCATCAAGAGGATTGCATAATATTTAATTTAAATGAAAATGAAACAGAAAATCAGCCCATTGAAGTGGAAGCTGATATGCCAAAATATTTAAAAGTGGCAGCTTTACAAAAAGACACAGCCACACAGTTAGATGAAACCGCCGAGATTCCCTTACCAGAAGATTTTCCAGAATTTTCCAAAATGGTAGAAGAGCAGATCTCCTTAGCGGATGCGTGTGAAAGCAATGAGGATAGGGACAATCTGAGGGAGATATTTATGGAGTTTAAGGATGTATTTGCAAAAGATGCTTATGATTGTGGTTTAACTGATTTACATGTGGCCACACTACCAGAAGGGTGTAGCAGAAATCCAGTGTTTGTACGCCAGTATAGACTACCGCTGGCATGTTTAGAATCATTGGCAGAGATTATTAAAAATTTGGAATCGCGGGGAATCATCAGGCCCATTCATAGCACATCCAATACACCTATTTTAGGTGTGTTAAAGCCAAATGGTCAATGGCGGCTATGTGCAGACTTGAGAGAGTTAAATAAAAGAGTACCAGTATCTAGATGGCCACTGCCATTCATTGATCAGGGCCTAGCTCAAGTACATGGTTCAAATGTATTTTCCACATTAGATCTCACCTCTGGATATTGGTGCGTGCCATTGGCAGAGGAGATACAACAATTATTTTCCTTTACATTTGACAGGATTCAATATGCCTGGCTTAGAGCTCCGTTCGGGTACATCAATAGTGGGAGTGAATTTGGCATATTTTTGAGAAAGGCCATGCCGGATGCAGCGGAAAGAGGAGCAATAGTTTATGTGGACGATGTCCTGATACAAAATGAAAGCCTGAAAAGCCATTTTGATGAAATAAGACATGTACTTGGCCAATTTAGAAAGCAGGCGCCAAAGTATCTTTGCAAAAAGCACAATGGTGCAAGAAAAAAGTGAACTTTCTGGGGCATGAAGTGACTGAACATGGGCTAAATCCACAAAAGAAGAAAATAGAGGCCATACAAAGGTTAAAAGATCCTAAAAATGTGAAAGGAGTAAAAAGTTTATTAGGGATGACAGGCTATAACAGAAAGTTCATTGAAAATTATGCAGAAATCACTCAACCATTGACTAAACTGCTTAAACTGAAAATTCCCTGGAAATGGGAAAAAGAGCAGTCTGATGCAGTGGCTAAATTAAAGGAATGTCTTGTAAAGGCACCATGTTTAGCATACCCCATAAAGGACAGGGATTTCTTTATAGAAATAGGTTTTTCTGAACATTGTATGTCAGCAGTGTTATCACAAAAACACGATTTGAATCACACAACCATTGCCTATGCAAGTAAGGCATTTTCCCAAGTTGACATGAAATTTCATGAATGTGAAAAGGCCCTATTAACCACTGTTTGGGCGCTACAACATTTCCGCCCCACTGTTCAGGGAGAAAAGGTGATTTTTGAAACAAATCATCAACCTTTTCAATTTTTAGAGAGTAAAAGAATTAGATCAGGTAATCTAGCGCAGTCCAGAATCACTTCATGGATGCTGGCATTACAAGGTTTTCCCGTAGAAGTGAGATATGGACAAAATAAAAAGAACCCAATTGCTCAAGGGTTAGCTGACTTACATGACTGCGCAGCTGAACAAATACCAAATGAAATGGAAGTGGAAACTAGTTTGCAGGAATTTGAACAATCACCACACAAAGCTTTTGATGAAAAAACATGCAAGGATTTGCCAACTGTATATGTGGATGGTTGTGCTTTTCACATTGAAAATGACAGTAATAAACAATTAGTGGCAGGAATAGGAAATGTCTGGTTGAAATGTGAAGGCGTCCCCAGTATAGGGATGAGGATTGGAGATAGGAGCAGTCAGGTGGCGGAATTGGCAGCCATTTATAAAGCAATTGCTACTGCAGTTGATAAAAAGTTCAGTGAAATTGTCCTGGTGACTGATTCTGACTATGCACGGAATAGCTTTGTGGAGTATTTGCCTGATTGGAAAGCAAGAAGCATGGTTACATACAACAAAAAGCCACTTAAACATGGAAAAATGATACAAGCCATAGACAAATTGGTGTCAGAGAATAATTTAACAATATACTGGAGAAAAATTCGGGGGCATTTAAAAACACCAGGAGAGGATAAGGAGGGAAATGATAAGGCAGACCACCTGGCTAAGATTGGGGCTGTGATGGGAGAATTGCTACCTATTGATTATTTAATGGGTGAAATACAAATTGATGCAGTGACACGTTCTAAAGCACCAAAGGAGGTAGATCAACCGGTGGTGCAGTGGAGTCATGACACGCCAGACCAAGATTTGATTGTGGCACAAAAGAATGATCGAATTTTGGGAATCTATTATAATCATTTGATAGATCCTGAACAAAATTCTTTAACAGAAAATGATTGTATGGGAAAAGAAGAGTTGAGGGTGCTATTAAAGAACAAAACACAAATTAGATTACAGGATGGACTCATGATTAGAGAGTCCATAACAGGACAAATACAGTGGGTAGTACCCCTTTCATTCAGAGGGCTAATGCTACACCATGCACATGATGCCATAACTGCAGGCCATAGAGGTTCACAAAAAACATTAGAAATACTAAAAGATTATGCTTACTGGCCACATATGTCCCAAGATGTGGAATTATATACTAGAGGATGTCTAGTATGCGCCCAATTTAAACCTGCTTCACCAATGCATAGAGCACCATTGATGAAAAGAGGCCTAACTCTCCCATGGTCAGATTTGCAAATAGACTATGTAGGTCCTTTAAAAAGGTCGAGCAGGGGAAACCGTTATATTTAAAGTGTGGTATGTTTGATGTCGAAGTGGATTGAATGCATTCCTGCACCAGATTGTAGTGCGCAAACAGCAGCCACATTGCTGGTGAACCATGTGTTCTCAAGGTTTGGGTTGCCACAAAGAATTGAGTCAGACAGAGGAAGTCATTTCACAAGTACTCTAATGAGTAAGGTATGGCAAATACTAGGTGTGAAAAGGAAACTACATATCGCATATCGGGCAGCGTCTTCAGGTACAGTTGAAAGAAGCAATAGGTCTGTTGTGGATATTTTAAAGAAATTTGTGGCAGAAGCAGGTTCCAGCTGGGATTTACGTTTACCGTTGGTTTTGATGGCAATCAGATCAACTCCTGCCAAAGCAACAGGTGTTAGCCCCCATGAGGTCTTGACAGGTAGGAAAATGGTGTTACCACAACACCTACTATACAGAACACATGAGCAGACACTTGTGAGTGCATCCACAGTTCATGAATATATTGATGAACTGAGGAGGCATTTGCAACATGCATTTGCTTTTGTGCAGAGAAATCTGGAAAGAGCTGTTGACAGTGCAAAGTCTTATAATGACAAAAAGACATCAGTAAAGGAATACAGTGTAGGGGATCAGGTGTACAAGTTTCATTTTGGAAAAGTAAACAGAAAAATTCTAAATTTCTAGCAGCCTGGCAGGGGCCATTTCGAATTATAGATAAGGTCTCTCCTGTAGTTTATACAATTTTGAAAAATGAAGGTGAAACGGCAATAGAGCAGTTCGTCCATGTAAATCAAATCAAACCATGCCATCCCAGACATGAGATCAGGCAGCTTGAGCATGTAGAAACAGATAAAGTCCCTTGAACACAAAAAGAGAAAATAAATGGCTACAATCAGGAGGCAGTGACAAAGAAGTTAAAAAGTTGATTGTTATAATGGCACATAAACACTATAATATATGTAAAAATATATAATATAAAATAAATAAATAAATAAATAAATATAATGGAAGCTCATGGTTGGTGTGCAGAGAGAAAATGTATTAAATATTGAATGCTGTTTTATATGTGCTTGTTTTCTTTTTAACTTGTGTTTAATTTAAAAAAAAAAAAAAAAAAAAAAACGAAATATTTTTACCAAGCATGTTTTATTTTTGGCAAAAGGGTGAAGTTAGTATTGTGCTATGTACTTAATTTGTTTATTTTCTATTTGATTTAGAAAATTAACATTATTTGGTCGGAGGTTCCGGGATCAGAGCCCATGGGAGACGATGGAAACCTGGAGCCCACGTGGACGGATTCCGGGAAAGCCCCAAAGAGGGGTGAAGACCAAGGCTGCAAAGCGATCAGCATTGAAGATGATACCGATGATATGGTTAATGATGATGATATTTGGAGGGATCTTCAAGAATTCAGAAGCACAGGTTGTCATTGAACCTGGACCAGCATCTGGTATCGCGGTGGAAGAGGCACCAGGATTCATCATGAGTGATAGAAGGATGATTTTCCAAAATATATACATACCATTGAATCCTGAGATTTTGATTGAAAAACATTTGAACAATACCGGAATTAAGATTGAACAGACTAAAGAGTGGCTGGAAATAAGAAAAGAGGACACTAAGCAGTCAATAAGAGATATATTAATGCAGTTGGAAAAAACATTTGTGAATTCAGCAGACATTAAGAAGAGGAGAGGAAAGAGAGGTGCGGTGATGCTCGCGATATCATTGGTAATGTCTATAGTTGGAGCCATAATAGGTACCACAATATCAACAGCCAATTCTATTTCGGTAGGAACACTGAGTACTAATGTGCAACAACTGAGTATTGACCTAGAAATAATACAAAAAAACATTAGATGGAATTAGAGGGGGACTGGATGAACAAGTAAGATTCATAAATGAAACTGCAATCATTCTAAATGAACAAGCGGATGTAATGCAATGGGCGACTAAAATAATACTTAAGCATGACAGAACTTTAAATGAAATATTGAACATAATGAGTCCTGTTGATAGACTATTAACGAATTATATGAGAGAAGTTCAAACTGCAGTTTCACAATTGATTCAAGGATATATCCCCTTGTATTTTGTTTCACAGGATATTATTCGTCAAATGATAGAAAGATTGACCAGGAGGGAAATTGATATAATACAGGTAAAAATTGCATTCGAAATGGGTAATGCAATGCCGTTATATGTGGACTTGGAAAGACTAGAGATCGGATTTTTGCTATGCATCCCATATGTAGCCCCTGAACTTATTTATCAAACGAAGTGGGTACAAAACGTGGGATTTTGGCAAGAGGACAAATTTATTAAGATTAAGACTCCAGAAGTGGTGGCATTTCAGTCATGGGAACATGAAGTTTATTTAATACCAAACCTGGAAACATGTGTCAAATTTAAAGAACAAAATTATATGTGTCCAGGTTAACCGTTTGTTCCTGATGCCACAGATGCTATTTGTGGTTTGAAATCTGACCCAAGTATATCAGAAGGATGTGAAGTGATTATTAGCAATATGGGGAGTGAAGAAATGGCACAGGCTAAAATGGTCAGAGGTAAATGGTTGGTCAGCACCTGTTTAAAGAACATGACGGTAGTACATTCAAACCATGGAACATACGTGGTTAAACAGGTGAAATATAATGTTTTTTATTTACAGGTTCCAAAGCATACAATTGTGTCAATTGGGGGGTTAACATTGTTTCATGTAACAAATGATGTTTGGGAAAGCCAAGTGGAAAATATCGATTTTTTTCAAAGGGATACTTTTCCAATAGATCCGGATGTGGAATATTTATTGAATCACAAAGAAAGACATGTTATAAAAATGAATTTGAGAAAAAACAATATTACAATTAGTAATCTGGGGATAATAGAAGTGGAAAGATTTAATTGGGGAACCTGTGGGGAACGCTCAATAGTGGGTTTGGCTGTCCTGGTGCTAATCATGGGTGGATGGTTGATTGTGCTATCAGTAAAAATGAAAATGTTACTGATTTTAGTAGCTACATCAGGAAGAGAAAGATATCCCAATACACATGCATTTTAAAAGAAAAAAAAGAACAAGTTGTTTTTAGGAATTGGCTTGGATCGTAGCCAAGTTCTAAAAACAAAAGGAGGGTATGTAAGGATATTTGGCGTGTTACAGCACAGAGTACAGCACTACTGCACAGGTAGCAATTTTTTTTTGATGCAGCACCACCACATGGGTGTGGTGCATTGCTATATGTGTTGCCAGAGTAACATGGACACATAAGTAAAGACAGGCTATTCAGTCAAAAACGATTTTTACATATAAGATGCAAATCTATTTTTACAGTTAAAAGCACATGTGCACATTCAAAAATGCACACTATTTTTCACCTGAAATGCCTATGGTGCAAGAGACACATTTGAAAATTAATAACTAACCTTATTAATAACTAACCTGACTAATACAACTGCATTTAACATAACCCACTAATAAAAATGTGTCTCCACTGCAGAAATAGGCCTACTCTGAAAGTGAACTTTTAAACGCACATTCATTTTTCTTTTCTCTGCTGCTCTGTCCACATAACAACAGGAAGGAAAGAGCTCGAAGGAACAGGAAATCAGTTGGTTACAAATTTTTACTGTAGAAATGAGCCATTGTGTAGTGAGGGAGGAGATGACATGATTGATTCTGATTGGAGCAGCGTCATAGCAAGTATCATGCTAGAGGCTGTGATTAGAGTTTTGCTGGGGAAGCTTGAGGAGAGGGGGAGAACAATCGAGATCTTGCAGAGCTGGGAGAAGGACCTGTTTCCTGGCTGAAGCATTCCTGCTGCAAAAGCTGAGAAATCCAGGCAATAACCCCGGTTTGAGAACGACAGACGCTTGTTTTCACTGGGGTTAATCTTCAAGGGAGCCAAATTCAGAAAGATAATATCCGGAGAAAACTCATGCTGAACAGATAAGGTAATTACAGAAGTGTGGGAGCTGTGCGAAAGTGTGCGAAACTGTTCAGTCAGTGTATTCGAGGGAGTCCCAGTTCCTTATCAGCATATGTAATGTTACCAATTGAATATATTCTCGCAGTTCTCTGTTCATTTTATCACAAATAATGTTGTACCATTTCATTTATTTCTGTAAAAAAGGGTTAAACTGTGTTTAAAGGAAATTTCTATAATACAAAAATATCTGAAAACAGATAGCTAGTGTGTATTATTTCTCTCTTTCATTTTGCCTGGGAAAAGGTTTAAACGTGGGTAGATTTTTAAACAGTGCAATTGTCATTTTAAAACAGATGTGTGCATGATTATATTCAGTATGGACAGTTGTGAGTGACTGTTTGTAGCATAGCTTGTTGGAGGTACATGAGCCAACGGGAAGAGAGACTCTCTGGACATAGTTCCATACCGTATATAAGGTAGTGGAAATTACCACAAAAATACCACAATAGCCCATGGTGGCACACAACACTAACACTGAAAATGTGGTATCCCTAAAATGTAGGCCTGAGGTCTCTCTAGTGATCAAGAACAATCTAGATAAAAAACAAGGGATGTTGGATATAGGGGCTACAAATAAACCAACCACGCAAATTATCGCGCACATTATCTAAATAGGTCTGAATTCTGAAATAATGCAATGTATTATTGTTATGTGTGATCCAATATGAATACAGAGAGTGATTATTGCTAAAGGTATTTTGGCGGTAAGAAAATACCGCAAAGCCCCAAATATCCACAAAATAGCCAACATACCCCACCATAAATGGCTAAATTGTGCTTAAAAGCACATGGAGCACACTCGGCGCACGGTTCCCATGCCCATGCCCACCCGCTTCCTGCTTTACTGCGAGCCCGCCTTCCCAGCCCTGATTGGTCCGAAAAAGAAAAAAAAATACAGCAAACAGAGGCCGTAAGGAAGGCCCGCAGTAAGAACACCTGCGCCATTTGCTGTGCCCCCCTGCCCGAGGTAAGAGTCACCTGACCCTCACCTGCATATTCCCCACCATAAATGCCTAAATTGTGCTTAAAAGCACATGGAGCACACTCGCCGCACGGTTCCCCTACCCATGCCCGCCCGCTTCCTGCTTTACTGTGAGCCCGCCTCTCCAGCCCTGATTGGTCCGAAAAAGAAAAATAAAATACAGCAAACACAGACCGTAAGGAAGGCCCACAGCAAGAAGATCTGTGCCATTTGCTGTGACCCCCTGCCCGAGGTAAGAGTCTCCTGACCCTCACCTGCATATTCCCCACCAGAAATGCCTAAATTGTGCTTAAAAGAACATGGATTGCACTTGGCGCACGGTTCCCCTGCCCATGCCTGCCCGCTTCCTGCTTTACTGCGAGCCCGCCTCCCCAGCCCTGATTAGTCCGTCTCTAGCACATCAAGGACACTTCAGGGCAGCCCTCTGCCTGGCAGCCCCTGCGGCAAAGGGCCCCAAGGCCAAGGGCGGCTCCTTCATTGGCGGCTCCAAGATGTGTCTGCAGGTGTCTGCAGGGGAAGCCAGTGAAACCAGCAGTAAACAGACATCAACAAAAACTGTGAGTGTGTCATGGTAGGGGAGCAGAGCAATTACTCTACTCCAGAAAACCCCTGCCACTCTATCTTACCTTCCAATAACATAGACTGACATAGACTCACATCAGGCATACTTAGAAAGATGTGTGACCACCAGACAGAACCTGTTCATGACAGGATTGTAGATGTTGCCTTGCATTACATACTAACATACTTGTCAAGGTCAACAAGCGCCACACTTAGGTGACACTTGAATGTTAGCATGCCCACACTTAGATAGAATTGTGAATATTAGCCTGCGTTGCATCTAGATAAGACTTTGAATGTTATCATACCTGCACCTAGGTGAAACTTGAATGTCAGCATGTGCCACACTTAGAATTGTGAACACTCGCCTGCATAGCATCTAGATAAGATTATTAATGTTAGCATGCCCACACCTAGATAGAATTCTGAACATTAGCCTGCGTCACATCTAGATGGGATTTTAAATGTTAGCGTGCCCGCACCTAGGTGAAACTTGAATACTAGCATATGCCACACTTAGACAGAATTGTGAATATTAGCTTGCGTTGCATCTAGATAGGACTTTGAATGTTAGCATGCCCGCACCTAGGTGAAACTTCAATACTAGCATATGCCACACTTAGATGGAATTGTGAATATTGGCTTGCGTTGCATCTGGATAGGACTTTGAATGTTAGCATGCCCGCACTTAGATGAAACTTGAATATTAGCATGATTGGGGGAAGGAGTATTATGCCAACTGTAAAATTTTTCATGCGCCTAGTTTTCCTTACAATTCAGAAATGTTGAGCCGGTGTGGGGCAGAAAAAAAGGGGGATTTTTGACCCCAGCCCCTTGTGAAAACAGTTTACAGTATTGCTCCACACTTTAGAAGACTGCGCCACACTTGAATAAAGCTAGTGAGGTAAAATATCTTAATTGTATTGCCCTTTGTGGATAACACGTGTTTCGACACACAAGTGTCTTTTTCAAATCAGGGCTAATAACGTAGCTATATTCCAAATCTAGTTTTGCAATTAGTGGAAGCAAAAGTAGTCACGGGTTGAATCCCTCTTGCACCAGGTACACAATGTACTGCCGTCTGAGATACTCTGCATACTTATCTCACTCAAAAAACTCACACAACCATCTCTCGCACAACAAGCAGCACACACTTCACAACACTGCAACAACACATAAGCCGGACCAACAGCACACGCGGACTGACACTGATCCGATACCCGCACCAAATCTCAGCACCCGGTGTATACCGAGTTGAAGCTGCCAACAGAACACCACCCCTCTCACTATCCTACTCCTTCTTCACCTTACTAACCCATCCCACCTTATCGTTTACAGATCCGCTAGAGCGCCTGGGGACCAATTCCGTTGGTGACAGTGCCCGGTACAAATAACTTTAACATTTAACATTTAATATTTAACATTTAACATTTAAAATTCAATGGCAGTTACCTCCCTTAACATTAGCCTTTTTCTTTCTCAATTTCCTGCCATTTTTTAAGAATTGACATATCCCCCATAGTGATACATCATCAATGGTTTGTTGGCATAAACTCAAAGCCTCTTGTGTATAGTGTCGATATTAAAATGTCTAAAACATAATTTAACCACTTCTTCTGGGTTGTATAAGCTGAGCAAAATATTAAAAAGCGTGTTACCTTCTCACATGCATGCATACTCACATAGACGTTCCAATGTTCCCAATGGTTCTATCTGGAGATTATAACCTCCCACAATCATTGTTAAGGTATTTAATTTACCTTCTCTAGAGGATAAATTAAGGCTGTCTTTGAGACAAGTTAACATGGCCATACCAAGTTGAGAGGAGGGCCTATTGTATATATTAAAAAATATCTATTTGTTCTCCTTCCCTTGTCAAAATAGACACGCATTGTAGGTCTTTAGAGCCTGTAGGCCTTTTTGCCACCCGCCACCCCAGGCTGATATCTACCCAACCTATCAAACCACCTCTGGTTCTCCCCTTTAAACCTTTTTTCACAGGGACCTGAAACGTTTGGTACCCTTGGAAGTAGACAGCTTCAGTAGCCCACGTTTTCTCGAGTACAATTACATTAAAATCCCTCACAAAGGTACACCAATTTGCATCATCCAATAGTCTATTCAGTCCAGCTATGTTGAAGATAGCATGGTATAACCCCCATCTCATCAACCTGGCAGCGGACCACAACTCCCAGTTAATCTACATTCTCTGTGTTGCTCATACTGTTGCATGATTGGTAAACTTCACTAGTTTTTTCACCTTCAGTGGGTAAATTAGTCATACTATTCGCAGAGTTGCCCCTTTCCTTTGTCTTAGAGACGAACTCTGATGATTATATGTCTACCCTAGTTTTGTTTGATGGGTAGGCACTGCGATCTATACTCAGAAGTCCTTCTACTTGTTCCCATGATCGTAGGAACACCTGGATGTAATTATATTGGGAATTAAGGATATTTCCCCTGTGGCAGGATATGATGTCACTTCTTATTATCGAGAGGCAGCCTTTAGTGTGCGTATCCAATGCATACATTTATTTATGTGGCTGTCTTGATCCTCAAACATTTCTTTGCTGAAAAGTGGGATATTAGTGGGATATTAGTCATGACTATGGATGGATGCAGGTCCCTTATTGGCCTATTCAAGTAATCCCATCTGGGGGCATAGTCTGGGGGCGTATGCACTGTTATTGTGTTCGGGCCCATTAATGGAGGGCCTATGTTTACTTTTCTTTGGAAGTTATTATAGACGGGTCCATACTCCATGGGCCCCTTGTATAAGGAGAGGGCCGTCCTTTCAAATTTCCTGGGCCCCACCCACGGCAGTGTAGGGCCACCCACTCCATGGGTTGGGCGCCCCCTGTACTTGTTTGATGGAATACTTAGTGGTCGGGTCTGCTGTGTGTATATTTGCCCTCACAGGATGTCTTTATAACTAACTGTGTTGCACGTACAGCAGATCTTTTCTCCCTTCGAGTGACCCAAAACTGCCACTTTACTTTTAATTTCCTTAATTTCCCCCATTCCCTCTTTCATCCATTTCTCTATTTTTTAAACAATAATCTCATCTATCTCTGCTATAATTTATTTGGCCATTAATTTCAAATAGCAGGGCTCTGTTGTTCCTAAGACCCCACCAGGATTACTCGTACTTACTGTCTGGGTTCCTACTGTTTGGGTCCCGGTCTGACCTGATTTTGTTAGGTTTCCATGCAGGGCCAGTTTTCCTTTCCCCTAGTGTGCAGTTTTCCTTTTACAAATTGCCCCTCTGCTTGCGGGCCATCTCACAGCTCCCTCTACTGTTGGGCGGAGGGGGTAATTTCCTCAAGGGTGTCGAGTCCTGTAGAGGTCCGTATCTATCGGACAGTGCTATTGCTGGTGCTACTTGAGGGCCACTGGGTCCTCGCCTGGCTCTCCCCCGGGATCCCACACATAGCCTCTATTTGGTCACTATGCCCTGTTGGTCGAGGTTACTGGTGTTTAACTGGTGAGTTGCCTTAGATGAACCATTGTCTTGACTGTAATCGTCTACTATATTGGCATCTCGAGCTCCCAAGGTCATGGTATTATAAAAACTGGGAAATGGTAGTTTTTCACTGCTTCTTGGCCCACTGTTTGTACTACTTCAAAAGGCGCTAACCTATCTTCCTTTGTGACTCGTCTTACCCTGCTAATTGGGGATTTAGTTTGCAGCACTGGTTTAGGATTGCATAAATCTATTGGGTTCAGGTCAACAACTGTAACTGCGCAGTTCCAATCAGTCATTTTGTATGGTTCTTAAAATCCCTTTATTCCTTGCTCACCCTTCCCTTCTGGTTCTCTCCCCTCCTTTCCTTTATCATCAGTGCACTCTATGTCATCTAATTTGTTCAGTAGGCCCTTAATCTCCGAGATCAGGAGGTAAACATATTTGATTGGTTGGAGAATTCTCAAAATGTTGTTTTTAGCTGCCCTGTGGGAAGGTGGGGGTCGCACCCCCAGCCTTCCTTTTAACCACTCTATTTAGGGAATATGCGGATAAGTGTCTGTGCAAATAGAGAGGGTATATATAACCTAATATATATCACTGCTCTCCACTAAACTACTATACAGAGTGTGCAAATATACTAAACAATTACATTCGATACAATGTGAGATATTGTAAAAATACAAGCATGTATTCAGTTCGCCAGTTAAAAAAGAGAAAAAGGATAAAAAATGTAGTCTGACTGAAGAAATTAATAATCAAAGATTCCCTATTCAAATTTTAAAACTTCTCAAAGCGAAACTCCACCACAACGCTTCACCTCGGGAATTGTGGCTCTCAGGAGCACCCAGAGTCCGACTCCCCACCCTTCGCTCTCTTAGATTAGGACAATACACCTCCATGAGGCTCAAGGAAGAAGATACCCCACTCCGGGGGCGGGGGGGTGTCATCGCTCTACTCCTCCTGCTGTAATTCCAGGGGTCACACTGATAGGCTTTTAAAATCTCAGTAGTTCCAGGTCTCAGTGTTCGCCTCAGGACTTTATGTCTCTCGGGAGCAGGGAGTCACCGATTGACTCGAGGGACACCCAGAGTCCAGCTCCCCCCAAACGCCCGCTCCCTGAGATTAGGACAGTACACTGCTCCTACTGGCGTTTAACTCCATGGGCCTCTCATAGTAATTCAGAGGACAACATTGAGATTGTTTATAGTTATGATCTCAATTCCTGATGAGACGTGTTTCCTTTATGCTTCTTTTATGCGGTACTATTGGCGGCTTTTGTAGTGATGCATTAATACTATCAGTATTATTTAAGCAGCAAAAGTTAATGTGTTACGGTACAAAAGATGGCCGGTTCTAACCCCCTGTATAAGGTTCTTGTAGGGCTCCTCTTATCGACGGAACAGGATCTGCTGTAGTAGGATTCTGAAATCGCTTGTGGCTTTCTAGTCCTGGCTTCAACCATTAGTGCATTAGTAAGGTGTTTGGGAAGCTATCCACCCATTTCACAGATGTTACCTTACAGACTGTGTTCAGTTGCTTGTCACCCTTGGCGGGAACACTAGCGGTGCCAAGACCGCGCTCTTCCTCACTGTGGGCTTCACCGCTCCGGGTCCCAGAAAAATGTTTTCAAGGTGGGGGGGTGTTCCCAAAACAACAGGAAGCAAGGAAGTTCTCCTGCAGCCCCACCAGCGGCGCCAACACCACGCCCTTCCTCACTGCGGGCTTCACCGCTCAGGGTCCCAGAACAATATTTTCAAGGTGGGGGGCGTTCCCAAAACAACAGGAAGCAAGGAGATTCTCCTGCAGCCCCACCAGCGGCGCCAGCACCACGCCGTTCCTCACCGCGGGCTTCCAACATTTGTCATATTAAATCAACAATAAACCATTCAAGAAACGGGATTATGACAAGCAGTTCTCAAAGCACAATTGATGGTGGAAGTACAGAGAGAAGAAAAAGAGAAAGAAGAATGTAATTAGAACAAGTGAACCATGCTGATCAATAATTCCATTGGTAGATACGTCCCTGAAAAACTCCATTTAGGTATCGGAAACTGTAGGTAGCAGACCCCTGCTGGGTTGATCACTACAACACTGGTGTGCCAAATTATTCTATACATTAACAATAAAACTGCTAAAAGGGTGGCCCACAAGGGTGACCACAACACCCTGGTGCCCAATATTAGCAACTAATTCCTAACAACAGGTAAAAAACGGGTGGTCTAACCTGGCAATAGTATATGCTGTCTTGACCAATCCACTTCACTAAACAGGTGGTTCCATCTGGTGTGATGCTGTGGAACACACTAACACATGATGCATACGCTATGTTTAGAGATATGCAAAAACATACTCCTACACTGTATATAAAATGCAACTTCACAGGGAGTAACTACCGGGTAACTCGGTTGCAGCCTGTTCACATCAGACTATAGCAAGTTCATAAACACTAGAGGTGAAGAAAAGTGTGAAAAACCTCAAATCACTAAATGCTTCGTTCTTCTAGACAGAGGGCCTCATTCCGAGATTGGAGGTAGTCATGGCGCTATTTGCGCCATGACTGCCTCCAATAACGGTACCGGCACCGGTCTCGTTCAATGGGGATTTACCGGTGTAGTCCGACTTTTGCAGGACCGGTAAGTCCTCACTGAAAAAAACATTCCCTCTTCCCATTGAGCCCCAATAGGGCTCAATGGGAAGGGGGAAGTAGCCAATAATGGTACCGCAATTTGCGGTACCGTTATTGGCTCTGATTCGCCTCCAATACCCGTCCATAACGCCTGTTAAAACCAGGCGTTAAAGGAGGGACCCGCTAAGGGAACTCGTAGTAAGGCGGTAAGGGATTACCGGCACTGGTCTCCTTACCGGTGCCCGGTATCCCTTACTGCCCCACTAAGAATGAGGCCCAGAATCTAGTGAGCTAAAAACCGCTTGTGCAAGGTTACCTGTGTGAGCAATGGAGTGCTCATATTCTGCGTAGTTTTCATATGTAGCAGACCAATCGTTAAATGTCTTTAATCATGGTCACATGACCGGCCTGGTATACGTACCTCTGTGAAGCTAATGGGTCATGTGCTGCTCAGCTGTACACATGGCTCTGAAAGACCCATAGTGGGTCATGTAAATGCCTGTTCGAATGCCTCTGCTCTCATTCTGCAGAAATATAACAGAAAGCACCACTAGTGGGTCAAGTGTGTGCCTGTTTCCCTATCCCTGTTTACATACTGTAAATACTTGATGCACACCCTTACTTAGAGGGAACACTGACCACCAAATGTGACTAGGCTCGAACCCTGTGGCACAGGTTCTTGGTCACAACATCCGCTATGCCAATACCCAGCCACAGCACTGGAGCTTCCCCTTTTTAAAAAGAAATATATTTATTTTCTCACATTAAAAAATAGGGGTCGCAAAAGAGATTGCATGTGTAGCAGCTGCAACCTGCAGGGTTTGCATTTGTGACCCCTGGCGACCCCCATATGACGTCCTTGTTAACAACTACTTGGAATGTATAAAAAAGTATATATTTTTTCTAAAATGATCAATTTTCTGCACACAGGAAATCAATACCGTTACAAGGAAAATATGAGGCAGAACACTAACATGTGAAAAATTGAAAGAAAAGGGAGGCATTAGTGGTTCAGAAAAAACAGCAGCATTAAACCATGTTCTTTCGTTACGTTTTCACCCTTACATATCCTAACTAAATAATCTATAATTTAACCCCTTAAGTGCCAGCCTATTATGCAAGTCTATGCAAAAAGGACAAGCATACTCGTCCTTGGCTATTCACAGGAACTGGCAAACAAAGTATGTTTAGCCTGTAATAAAATAGTTTAGACTCACCTTAAGAAAATGTTAGTGCATTCAAATGGCCTGCACACCTATGAAACTATTACAAATCCAGAAACAAAATACACCAATGAATAGGTTCAAGGGTACTCATACACGAAGGGCTCCCATAATTGGTTTGAAAAAATGACTCTTCGAAATTGTTATCATAGAGAAAGATCTCTAGAGGACTTTTTATGTTGTAATTGCATGAGTCAAAAACACAACAACACAATTTACAGAGAGAGAATAGACATCATCAATGGTTTGTTGGACCATAACAGAACATAAACGTAAATGCTTTAAAACACCATTTACCACCAATGCTCGGGACAAAGTTGAAAATGGTGTGTGTGCAGAAACATGTGCTGCTCCCAAACACAAATTTAAATGTAGGTGTGACAACACTGAATTAATCCAACTCTTGCAAGAGTTTTGATGATTTTGTAGGTTCAATCACCCAATCATCACCAATTAATTCTTTACACCCTGTAATATAATCACATAATTGAAGAGGTGCTGTTGGTTCAAGGGTGTGGCTTTCTCCTTGAGGGTCACTTGTTTTCTAAATGATTCAAGGTCAGTGGTGGATAGTGAATATGTTCAACGGAAAGTCATAAATACCCCTCTTCCCCCAATTAGTGCGACCAACCGAGCATAACAAGGTTACACAAAATAATGTATGGAAGATGGGGGGGGTGTTAAGCCCCAAGAATTATTTTGAAATAATGTTTCAAAATGGTGCATTTTACAGCACAATTGTAGTTTTTAAAATGGGGTTAAAAAACAATACAACTTACAATCAGTCTAGGGTAAGGAGTGGGCCATCTGAATATCACCAGCTCAGCAAAGGTACACAGGAGCATTTTAAAATATTTGTGTCTACAGTATACATCAGAATTGCCTTTGTAAATCACGTTCATGATGCCGTCTCTACAGTATCTGCCTCTGTATATTATTTATGCAAATCTGCTCCCACAATGTATGCCAGCATTATCCCTGTCATGAAGCTGAGCCCACAATACATGTCAGCATTATCACCGTATATCGCTTATCTGCAGTTTATGTGAGCATTGCAACTGCAAATAACATTCATAAAGCTGTGCCCACAATCCATGCCAGCACTGCCAGTCAGTCAGAAGTAGATGTATTTTGGCATAATACCATAAAATCAACATGTTTCATCAATAGATACTCATAAAAGTACAATTCATCAATGCAATGCAATTCTCACCTCACAACTCCATCTCCTCTTCTCTTAACTCACTAGGCTGGCTCCCATTCCACTCCCAGCTCAAATTTAACTTCCTCTGCCTAGTCTTCGAAGCCCTCTATGGTCTTACCCCTCTGTACCTCTCCTCCCTTCTCTCTTTCTATACTCCTTCTCGTTCTCTCCGTTCTGCAGATCTCTTCCTTCTCTCTACTCCACCCCCCCTGTGCCTCCTCCCGTTTCCACTCCTTCCAACTTGCTCCTTTCCACTGGAACCGCCTTCCTCTTCCTGTCCGCTCCATCACCTCCTATCCCTTATTTCGCACTTCTCTAAAATCCTATCTCTTCCAATGTCCCCCCTAGCACCAATTGTTTCCTCTCTCACCAACTAACCCGCCTCCATCCTCTCCTCCTACCTTCTGTCCCTCTATTAGTACTTAGCCTCATCATAAATGTAAATTGTTTGTTGTACTGTTTTCTGGTTTAGATTCATTGTTAACTATTGCTTGTTGTATTAACTTGTTCCTCTTGTAAAGCGCTTTGGATTAAGGCGCTATATAAATTAAAATAAATACAAATACAAATACAATGCAATGAATACAAATTCATAAATAATACACTTTTAAAGTTAATTTTAGTTAAAAAAATACTCATTTAAAATGTTCAAATAAAAGGTTCTCTTTTAAAATTCACAGACAGTTACCTCCCTTAACATTAGACTTTTTCTTTCTCAATTTCCAGGCATTTTTTAAGAATTGACATATCCCCCATAGTGATACATCATCAATGGTTTGATAGCAGAAACTCAAAGCCTTTTGTGTATAGTGTCGATATTAAAATGTCTAAAAAAACGATTTAACCACTTCTTCTGGGTTGTATAAACCGAGCAAAATATTTAAAAGTGTGTTACCTTCTAACATGCATATATTTCAACAAAAGGAAGGAATATACAACAAACTATATAAAACAGTGAACTTATCCCCTCAGAAATCAGAAATACATACCAGCCGCTAAATCAATATGGGCTGCATTATGTATTCTCAAAAAACATAAAACAGTATTATCACAAAATATCATTTTTAATATATTCATCTCTAATTTAGCACAGATAATACAAAAATAGTTTCAAAAACATATACACATAACTTAGTCATATACATGTTAAAAACTTTCCACCTCACAGTCTAGAAACATTTATGCCGACAATTAGATCAGCATAACATCAGAATGGCAACTTAATTAATCTCATTTCCCATTGTGTGTCACAGCCCAACTTATATAAGTTTCTGTCCACTGTGTTCTCAATAACCGGACATTCATCTGCTCTCTCTGCTTCTCTGGATGGAAACGTCTGGGTCCATCCAGAGAAGCAGAGAGAGCAGAACGTTCGGAAAACGGCAGCAGCAGAAATAGCAAGTTGTTGGTTGAATAGGAAGGATCTACCTGAAGCACAGGATTACCTTTGCCCCTGATGAATGTCCGGTTATTGAGAACACAGAGGACAGAAACTTATATAAGTTGGGCTGTGACACACAATGGGAAATTAGATTAATTAAGTTGCCATTCTGATGTTATGCTGATCTAATTGTCGGCATAAATGTTTCTAGACTGTGAGGTGGAAAGTTTTTAACATGTATATGACTAAGTTATGTGTATATGTTTTTGAAACTATTTTTGTATTATCTGTGCTAAATTAGAGATGAATATATTAAAAATGATATTTTGTGATAATACTGTTTTATGTTTTTTGAGAATACATAATGCAGCCCATATTGATTTAGCGGCTGGTATGTATTTCTGATTTCTGAGGGAATAAGTTCACTGTTTTATATAGTTTGTTGTATATTCCTTCCTTTTGTTGAAATATATGTTATATATCCTCACTTAGTAGGAGGGATCATCACCAGAGTGTGGGGTTATCCCTGTAGAAGAGTACCTTCTCACATGCATGCATACTCACATAGAGTGCATTTGTCACTGTAGTCATTTTTCCATTTCAGTAAATATGCACCCTGGGGTAGGATCCCCAATGGAAGTTTCATTTTGAGCAGCTTCCCTTCATTATCCTCAACTTTGCTTAAATATGGCTCTAGGCCTAAATAAGAGTTCTTTTGTACGTATCCTCATATATCCGTTTAACATCTGGGTTAGAGAGAAATCATATTTCTAATAGTTCTTGAGTATAGTTCCATACAGGGGAGTTGCTAGGTCTGGAAAAGACGCGGGGCTAAGCTGATGTCGGAACTGTTGGGACTGGGTGCTAGCTAGTCTTTTGGCTGTAGCTCCTGAGATTCTATCCGGGGCTACAACCAAAAGATCAGGGGCTATAGCCCTCTTAGCCCCCCCCCCCAGCAACACCCCTGGTTCCATATATCAGTTCATTCGAAGTACAGTGTTAATTTTCTGACATCATTTTGCCAAGGTGTCCGGGATGCTCCATTGTGTCTTATAAAGTATATTAAGGTTTTCTGACATGGGACCAGTTGTTCATTAGAACATTATCTAAACCAATACAATAGGGTTTGTACCTCTGCTTCAAATGCCAACTCTGTGGAGACCTAGCTCCAACCGAAGGGGCAAATGATGGAATACTGGCAATGCAGAAAGAATGAAAGTAGATTTCAAAGTTTGAATGTGTTTCTTTTTAATGTTTCCAGGTTGTTTTATCCCCAGATCTCTGCCAAAAACGTGGTGGCAGATCGTACACAGGCTCCATGTACCTCTTATATCTGTGTTACTGCTTCGCCTCCATACCTCCTTGAGAATGCATATAATTCCCCACCATGTCTTGCCAAGGAACGCTCACTCTTCATGAAATGGTTCGTCCATGATCCCCTGTTGTCAATTTGGACCCTCAAATAGTCATAATAAACAACTCTATCTAACTGAGAGCCTCCTGCTTTAATTCCTCTGTTGATCAATTTTGCCCCAGACCAAATTAGATATTTGGTCTTTGTAGTATTAATCTCGAGTCTCATATTTTTAGAGTTAAAATGGAAAACATCAAGCCAATATTGTAGAGGTTTTTGTATCTTACTTACTAGCACCTTCACTGTAAATCACTTTCATGACGCTGCACTCACAATATATTCCAGCAATTATACCTCTCACAAAGGATCCACCCCGTCTCCACTACCAGGCCAACCAGATCACCGTACACCAACATGCTCTCTGTGCCACTAGTAAAAAGAGTAAAAGCGAGCGGATCCAGCTTCCCCTATCTCGCGCCCACTCACTGGAATGCCCTACCTCCCACTATCCGAGGTAAGGCCTCCCTCACCACCTTCCGCAAAACTCTGAAAACTACCCTCTTCACATAAGGCCTGACACATCAGCACGAATACTTATCATATATGTTGTAATATACGACCAAATGCAATATCTGTAACAACAGTATGATGTCTTGTAGTATTCATAATGTGTCAACAATCGCTATCATGCCTGTTCCATGTAACTAAGTTATTGCAAGTAACAGCGCCTCAATGCCCCTGGGCTGCTTGCGCGCTATATAAATATAAATAAATAAATACTGTAAATCACTGTGATGATGTTGTATATGCAATCTATGCCTGTATTGCAACAACTTTATATAATTTTCATGATGCTGGTATGGCTCAACACCCGCAGCAAAAAAAAGCACATCCACACGTTCCACCTACACACACAAACGCACACACACTCTTTCTCTCTCGCACACCCAGTCACACTATTGACACACACTCAAAGAGACAAACACACACGCATGCAAAATAACTCACACATGGGCACACAGTTATTGAAAAATTTGGGCACACACATACAAGAACACACATACAAACACACACATTGAATAACATCTAAAAGCATGCATGCACACATAAACACTTTCTAACACGAGTTACATTTACCTTTATGCACAGTGATCTGCGATCTGCTACTTTAGTCTTCTCTTCAGTCCGAGTGTGGCAGTGGGATTCACCTTCGTGGCAGGTATCAGAAGGAATTTATGGTAATAGAGGAAGAATTTCAGCATGGTTGCCTAGTAATTGGCGGGAAAAGCGAACCTTGCCAGTATGCCATCAAACTAGTGCAGAACATGTTATTTTATGAGGCAACGTGATTGAGGGCCAAACACCAACCTGGTGCCCCTCCTGGGTCTGCCGCTGAATCCCATGTCCATCGTTCCAAATTAGAGACACTTTATTTTTGCTAATCTTGGTATTTTTGATGCCGTAGCTTTAGAATGAGTCTATATTTTAGATATGTTCATTTCAGCTCATCCAATGTAATCCAGAACAAGGCAAAGTGTATGGGAATGATATCCTTCATTTCTTGTTTATTTTGGGTTTTTTGTAATGCTCTACATGCAGAATGGCGCCACACCAGAGAGCTAATGATTTGTTACTGTACAACACCCACCCGCCTTATAATCTGGCATGGCATCATGGTGTGCGCTCAGCAAAAATAAAAAAATAAAGGAAAACAAATGAAAACATTAGTGACCGTGTTCTGTCCATATTAATGTACCACAGCTGTACCCCAATCTATCTCCCTTTTGCCCAGCATTGCCCCTGTGTAGAAACAACCATGGGCACAGTCCCAAGTCCTCAGACCAGATCACCACTGCAGTTGAAAGGGCAGCACTAATGATCACATTTTGACAAATCGCCAACATTGTCAAACATGGCTGAGCGAGTAAGATTCGTACAGCTGGATTACCCTCCCTCCCTCCACACTTCAGAGGGGATTTGCTTGTGATCTCATTCTCCTAATGTCCAATGATCTTCTCATGCACTACCTCAGAAGACAAAGGGTTTCTTGAAGTTTTTTTTTTCTGCCAGAGGAAGTACTTTCATTAAAGATGTTCATGCATCAGAAGATAAGTAATTATTTCACAGTTTTCACTCCGGCATTAGAGAAAGGGAGAGAGAGGTAATCCAATTGCATTTCGAAATCTTCAGACCTATTTGGTTTCCTACACAACCATGCTCGATCAATTTTAATTAGAAGAATGCGCCTGGGGCTTAGAGGACCAAATTAACAAGAATAGTTTAGCTGGTTTAGCAAATCGGTCTTTCTTAACAGGCAATTAGAATTGTCAGGTTCCTACAGAGTCTTTACAGACAAATCATTGTCCAAAACATAAGCTTCCAGCCAGGTTTCAGTGCAATTACTGTGTTCGGTTTCTGGCCACCCATGCTAAATAATCGTCATTTGATTTCATGGATGGCAAGGATCTTTTGCGCACATTTCTGCGGTGTTTATGGTCACGTTCCCAACTCTATGAAATGAACCAACAGACACTGTCCATGCCTTAACCACGCACAACCCCATCCATGTTAAACATATTAGTTTCTCTTCCCTCCCCTCTGTGGTGTGTTAAAAAGGACAACCCCTGCGTCTCAAGCATCCTGCTTTGAGGTCCCCCAAGGGAGCTGGGTAAATTGCACTCTCCGTCCAATTATGGGGCCCATTCTTTCCCCCCTTTCATATTTAGGGGCCTCTTCACGGTTTCTGGATTGGGCGCATTCACGTGTGGCTAGACGTTTTTACTGGATGCAGCATGTTGAGAACTTCCCTGGTTGCTGCATGTCTTGTGTGGCCCCGGTTAAATGCAGCACAGAAAAAGTGCTAAGGCCGTTCAAAGAAGTAGCGCGTGTGCTAACATTGCATGTCCCAAATGAGCAGCACTGGAAGATGGTTCACAGAAAGATTTGCATGCAGAAACCTGCAGCGCAAAAAAAGAGAGTTGCGCCCAGCATGCCCACAACACGCCCCCAGGGAAAATGAACATAGAGATGTCAAACAACTTTAGCGTCGGCCCCATTGAAAAGAAGTAACCAAGGATTACTTACAAGCAATCACCATTACTTCCACTATTCTTCTGAAATCCACATGTCCTCGACCCAGTACCGCCACTTATCTGTGCCTCAACACCCTACAGGAAAGCCACATCCACAAGTCCACCCTTGTCCCAGTGCCTGCACTTATCTGCGCCTCAACACCCTACATTAAGGGTGAACCCACAAGTCCACCCTCGTGCCAGTACCTCCCTTAATCTGTTTAGTTTAGTTTAGTTTGTTTATTTATAAAGCGTGTCCGAACCCTCAGGTAGCTCGGCGCATAATCATGTGCACAGCAGAGTTACATATCGTTACACAAACACCTTAATACACCAGTCAGAGCATACATTAGACCAGGCTCTGAGTAGTTACATACAAGAATAAAGTATACAGAGAACAGTGTACAAGATAGTTACAGTGGGGAGTGAGGACCAGGTTACAGGGTGGTCCTGAATCGGATAAAGCCAGGGTGAACATTACTACATGGTGGCGAACGGCGGCTGGCCGAACGTGGCATTGAGAGTTTAGGCTAGTAACCATGATTTCACCATGCCTCTGAATGGCCAGAATGCGGCTTCCGATCTAATTGCAAGAGGGAGGATATTCCAGCATTGTGCTGCGAGCACTGGGAAGCTTGAGCCTCCTACTGTTTTTAGGTTATAGTTGGGGACCTTTAGTTGATGCAGGTAAGGGGTTCTGGTGGGTCAAGTGGAGCAATGTCTAGCGAATTTGTCTGAGAGGTAGCGAGGGGCGGTGCGTGACAGGCACTTATGGGTGATGACCAGGGTTCTTAGCTTGATTCTGTCGCGGATCGGGAGCCAGTGGACTTCTTTGCTGGCCGTTGATATGTGAGCCTTGCGCGGGAGGTTAAGGGCACATCTTAGTGCATTATTTTGCAGGATCTGGAGCATGTTCAAGTTTTTTGTGGTAGTGCCTAGGTAGAGTGTGTTGCAATAGTTTAGACAATATCAATGCTCTTGATAAGGTGAGGCAGCTAGAGGTGGAGAGAAAAGGCCTACAGGCATTAATTAGTTTATTGGTGTAGGTGGTGGCTGAGATGGTGGAGTTTATTTGTTTTTTTAGTGACAAGGTGGAGTCGAGGTACACACCTATTCATTACACGGATGGCGGTAAGGGTTTACCGGTACCGGTATTTTACCGGTACCGGTAAATCCTTACCGCCTTACTACGAGGTCCCTTTGCGAGTTGAGGAATTTAACGCCTGCTTTTTGCAGGCGGTAAAAAGCAACCCACAAAGGGACCAGGGAGCTAATTACGGTACCGCAATTTGTGGTACCGTAATTAGCGCCTTCCCCATTCCCATAGAGCCCTATGGGGCAAAAATGGGAATGGGGAAGGGCAATGGCGGAAGGGGGAATTACAGCCCCGCCAACCTTGGAATAGGGCGGTAATTCCCCTTTCCACCAAGGCGGTGCCGGTATTTTACTACTAATAGCGCCATGGTTCACCGCCATCCTTGTAATGAGGCCCCTAGTGTTTTGACCTCTTTGGAGACTTTTATGATGTTGCCGTCAATGGTAAAGGATTGATACCTTTGATCTAGTTTGTTGAGGCGAGCCTGGGAGCCTACGATAAGCAGTTCTGCTTATCGTCGTTGAGGCAAAGACTGTGTGTGGCCATCCAGGCTTGGATTTCTAAGTAGATTTCATTAAGCTTTGCAGCACATTCTTCATAGCTGCCTGTGAGAGTGATGAGGACCTGGGTGTCGTCTGCATAATTAGTGTAGCTGACACCCAGATCGTCAAGACGGTCAAAGAGGAGCTCCGTGAAGATATTGTAAAGTGTGGGGGAAATGCAGATGCCTTGGGGCACTCCACATGTGATTGGGATAGGGTCTGCCACCGCGGTGGGGGAGAAGACCCTAGTCGACCTGTCAGACAAAAATGACTGGATCCACTTAGTGGCATTCTGAGAGAATGCAGCAGCCGAGGAGAGGTGTTGAGTGAGGATCTGGTGGTCAACCAGATCGAAGGCAGCAGATAGATCCAACAAGAGCAAAATGGCCAGTTTGCCTTTATCTTTGGCATCATCCATTTGGATTTTTAGATCCAAGAGGGCAGTTTCAGTCCCGTGCCTTGGTCTAAAGCTGGATTGTCGCAGGCCTAGGAGGTTGTTGTCTTCCAAATGTTGTTGTATTTGGAGGTAGGCTACCATGTCTAAGATTTTGAGGAGAAATGGGACTGTGGTGATGGGCCTGTAATTTGTGGGGACTTTGGGGTCTAGGTTGGGTTTTTTGAGCAGGGGTAGGACCCACGCTTCTTTAAGGTTATTGGGGACCACTGAGTTTTTGAAGGAAGCATTGATCAAGGAGGTGATGAGAGGGGCTAACTCATTAGCCCCGTCTTTGATGACGGAGGCGGGACAAATGTCACCTTTGCAGTTGGATGGTTTGAGACTGGCGATTATCTTGATTACTTCCCCTTCTGTGACTGGTGAGAAGTGGAAGGAAGGGCAATTGGGGGTGGTGTGGTTTATTATGCTGATGGGATTCTCTTTGGAGGCAAGGTTGGCTTTTTTTGCTTCTATCTTAGTTTGTAGGAGGGCAATTTTATTAGCAAGGGCCAGCTGGATATTATTGCACCAGGCCTTGTCTTTAATGCAGTCCTCTGAAGGAGGCAGTGGTGATTCGAGTTCCCTTAGTATAGAGAATAGTTCATTAGTGCCAGATTTGGCGTTTTGTATTCTCATGTTAGAGATCTCTTTTTTAGCATTTAAGATGGCGGATTTGTAGGTGGAGGCTGCTGAGGCGAACTTATCTTTAGTGGAAAGAGAAGGGGCTTTTCTCCAGCTAGTTTCTGCAGTTCTTTTGATATTGCGGAGAGCCTTTAATTCTGCTGAGAACCATTTGTTGGAGTGGGCAATGGGTTTGGCTTTTTGTTGTTTAAGAGAAGCTATCTGGTTGAGAGCTAGCTCTAGGGTATTGTTGTATAGGTCTACAATGGCTGATGGGTTGTCATTTTGCGTAGGTAGATTAGTTTTACTGATAGGCACGAGAAGAGGTCTAAGGTTCTCTATAGTGATGTTGCGGTTATTTCTGGAGATTATTTGAGGTAACCTAGGGGGTAGTGTGCTAGATGGTATGGATCTGGGTAGAGAGAATGTAATATGGTGGTGGTCAGTCCAAGCACAAGGAGTGATGTCCGTCAGTGAGAGGTTGCAGTTGGTGTCTGCAAGCCAGTCCTGTGCCCCAACACTCTAAATGAAGGACAAACCAACATGTCCATCCTCATCCCAGTACCTCCACTAATCTGTGTGGTAGTAGAGGGGGAAAAATCATACAAAAGGGGTGCCTGATTATAAACCCTGGTCCTGGTCAGGCTATACATAATATATAAGAGCAACAATATGGACCGACGGGTGAGGGATGAAACTTCGCACTTAGTTTATTATTTCACATATATTGATAAAAAATTTCTTCAAAACAATTTCAACTTTTATTCTATATAAATCATTAAAAGTAAATCAATTTACAAACATTGATTTACAAAACAGAAATTAATACAAAAGTTCTTGGCTCACACACATAAATTACCACCATTCACTAATTCTCATTCAATCTTCAGACACTTCCCACACTTTACATACATGTGACCAGCTATATCTGTCACCTCCTTAAATTATTAATCTTTTACAATTTCTGGTTACCTTTAGTCCATTATCAGCACAATCTGTATGTCTATATTCCCACAGTTATGTTGTCTACACTTGTTTCGGTTGTCATAGTTGGACTCCATAAATCATGTCCATTTGATAATGCAACCTTCGTCAGGACAGGCAAACAGGAATCTAAATATGTCCTATTTCAAACGGTAGGGTGAGCCACACCACTTTTATTACACACACTGTGGACAGCCTTAGGGTGATGTATCTGATGACTTCTTGCTCTCGCGTATCATTAAGATCATAAGGGCATTCATACCCTCTCATGGTCTCTGATGTTTTGTATATTTTGTAGCCAGCGGTCCCTTCGATCATCTGTAAATCTTCCCCTTCTTTGGTTATCCTCACACTATTCACAGGTCAGCTGCGGGATTCGATGTTCAATACCTCACATCCTGGGTAAACACACTCCAGCTTGGGAACTGCCTCTTCTCCGTGTCGCAGGTGATTAGAACCCGTGGATTTAGTAGAGGAGGGAAGACATGCAACATCAGAGGCAGGTGACATGTGAGGAGGACTCTAATACATTTTTTTTTTAAATAGTCAATTGCAGAATCTAGCAGGCATTTGATTTAGCAAGCTTTAGATATTGATCCCCATATCTTATTTTTCTTGGGGAACGTATTTTGGGGAACGTATCTCAGCAACCAGAAGTCTACTAGAAGAGACTTGTAATTTGTAGCTCTTCTAAAATTGAGCTCTTGCATAGTGTTTATAGTGTGCATCCAGCGGAAACTGATTGCGGGATACCGCCTGGAAACAGTAAGCATCCCGCACGCAGTTTGCTCTGGAAGCACACAATAATTATGCTGACAAAGCATCACTGCCCAAACACATTCATTTGACTATGTGTCCATTATATTCACAGGGCCTTTTTGGAAGCTGCTCTGTGGACAAGAGGATTTTTTTTCTTTGCCACACATATTCCTTTCAGTCCTGAGGAAAACCTGCCTCATTCTTTCTTTCTGCAGGTTTTTTTTTTTTGGTTGAAACTAGTGCAGGTTTATGTTTGAGGACCATGCAAGAGTTCAATTTTAAAAGATCTACACATTACAGGTCTCTTCTAGTAGACTGTGGTTACTGAGATACTTTGCCCAAGAAAAATAAGATATGGGGATGAAGGTCTAAAGTTTGCTAAATAAAATTCAGGCTAAATTCTGCAATTGACTATTTGACAAAAATGTATTAATTCAGCTTTTGCTTCTTCTTTTTGTCTTCGTATTGTGATTGCTTATATTGCTCATTGACTTGCATTACCTTTTGTAACAGTGTACACAGTAGATGCCAGCCATTATCATTGTCTAATTGTCCAGCACTTTGGAATATCTTTGTTTTTCAGTGCATGTATATGTATGCATATGTGTTAGATTGATTTTTTTTTTTTTTTTTTAGGGAAGTGCCCAGTTTTTTAGGAGGAATATATAGTAAAGAAAATATTTGAGTATACATTCTTGTCATATATGTTTCACCTACCTTAGACACACTTTACATGGTACAAAAAAAAGTCTGTGTTCCTCCAACCAGCCAAACTATTGCACTGCATCTAAACTACTTTGACACTGTATCGTGTCCTAGCGAAGCACGTTACCTGCTAGGCATGAAGTGACTGCTCAAATGCCTGAAACCCAAATGTCATCTCTGGAGGGTCACTTGCTAACGCTATCTAGGGGTTACCACCATGGCTTGGCCCAGCTAGTCCGAGAACTCCCACCTCATTGATAGTACATCAATGCACCCTCAATCATCACATCCATGACTAGCACACTCTAGCTCCAAACGCTGGAGCGTCACTCACCGACCTTGCCCAGGAGCCATAGCCTGACATGGCCTGGCCAACTGTGAAGCGTTCTTGACCGCCTGGACCTGCATCATTTGTAATGCTGCCGTTCAACTGCACAGAGCACCTGCATTCAACCATACTTGACACCCACATGCTGCCAGGGTCTCCATGAGCCAATATTCCCCAACTGAGCCTGAGTAGCTTGCATCTTCATTTGGACCAGGGTCTGATGCATCGGCCCACCAATAACTGAATCCAGGTACTGTGGCACCTTACCCACCACACCTGGAACTACGCTCAGATTGCTACTATCCCCAGTCTGTCATATCTTTTCATTTCTTTACTTTGGGGTTGCTTTTTGTATAGCAATCTCTTTTTGTTCTACTTGCAGATGGTGTCTTTTATTAAAGGTTTTATATTTTTATAGAACCTTGACTGAACATTCAATTTATTTTGGACTGTGATACTGTGTTGTTGGGTCACTATTAGTTCACCTTCACACCTCTCTTGAGAATATAGCCTTCCCTCGGCCTGCCTTAACACAAAAGGTGAAGGAGGTATTTATTTTGATTGTCACTGTTTTACCTTTATGATTGTGTTGTGTTTTGGTTTGTAGAAGTACAAGGGCTGAGTGGGCCATTTTACCCCTACTCATCCTTGCACTCCTGCAAGGCAGAATCCATTTTGTCACACTGGTGATAGCGGTGGGATTAGAAACAGACTGTGCCTACAGCTCTGTCAACCAAAATAAGTGTGTGCAGTTAATGTTAGTTTTTACTGCCATGGTACATTTACAACCATGGAACTCGATATGAGCACAGTGCAGACCTTAACAGCAAGTGTCTTGGTGACTGCTGTCAAGAGAGGGGTCTCCCTCATGGTGGTAAGGTTAAGGAGGATGCACTGCCATAGTGCCTCCAAGCTTTTGAGGAATTTAGGGGGATGGAGGGCTGTCTGGATACCAACAGCAATATGGATCCCCTAGCTCTATTGCCCACACACCTGGGGTACCTGGAAACTACTGAGGAGAGTGACATAGATAGCGCTTCTCAGCAATCCTACCACCTGGCGGTAATAGTGGTCTCCCACTCGTCACAATCATCCCATAAATCACACTCATCCATGGGTCCCTACACTTCTATCAGGCCTACCAAGCATCTTGCTGTGCTCAACCCCAACAGGCTTTACCTCTTGAAGGAAAGGAGAATATCCCTGGAAGGAACAGAAACAGCATGCTATCAATGCCATGGGCGAGAATAAGCAAAGCGACTTTGCGATACTGCTCAAGAGGCCACCAAAACCTCCAGCGTAGAAGGAAGTGTTCCAGTGGTGGCTCTCAAGGAAAGCCTAGGTGACAGCTGCCCAAGGATTTAGTCCAACCATATGAGGAGGGAAGGATATTTTCAACTGGTTCAAAAAGCTGGAGTTAGCTTTTTGCCAGCAGGAGGTGGAAGAGGAGTGGTGGGGTGCAGTCCTTAGGAGCTGTATAACGAAGGTTGGAACAGATGTCATTATTCAGTTGATGGAGGAGAGGCCTATCTAGTCCAAGATGAAGGCTGTGGTCCTCTGGAAGTTCTTGAAGACCCCAGAACAGCTTGGAGAGCTCACCAAGAAGAGGAGTCAAACCTATGAAGCGTTTACGCATCAGTCCCTAAATTATCTGAGTGGTTTCATCACAGGAAACAAAGTTGACACATTTATGGGCAAGGTCAATCTGATTGCATGTGAGAGTATGCTTAAACAATGCAACATGGAGGTACACCAGCCTTTAGTGTACAAGACTATCACAGCCCCTTGGGAGCTTAAAAAGGTTGCCGATTGGTCCGTAGCTACTCACGTGCCAAAAAAGGCATGGTTAGTGTATCCAAGCCAGGATGACAAGGGGGTCGAGAAACATAAATTGAAGAAACGGTAAGGACAAAGGTTTGCACCCTCTTTCCAAGAAAGGCTCCCAAAAGTCAGAGGGGAGAACCGGGTCACCTACATCGTCCACTCTGGCATAAAGGAGAAGTGATGGCAACGCTAGTACTGTGGGGTCAGCTCTCATAGCCCCTCAAGGCTGCTTTACCTGTGGAGACTAGAAACATAGGAAGGAAGATCCTGCCTGCAAGTGTAGACCAAAGCCGAATGTAGTTAGCGCTACGGTCATGGAGGAGGAAGAAGAAGAGGAAATGGTCAATGTTGGCATCTTCAATGATGAATTCTTACTCGGACTGGAGTTGGCCGAATGTACCCTGGTATCCCTGAGTGGGAAAGGTACTGGGTCTCCCACTTCTTCCACCGATGCCCAGTTTCCCGGTAATAAAGATATAGGGGACGAAGGATAGCTCAGGGGCAACGCATTTGTCTTGGAAACAAGACAACGCAGTTCAACACAGGTTAGAATCCCTATCCCGTGCTTATAAACCACTCACTGGTATTAAGCGTGTCATAAGAGAACAATTATAATTACAATTATCTTTCTGAACCATGTATTCATTAACAGGAGCAAAGCCCCCACAATTTGTGATACTGCTGCGAGTATCACCGCTGTCCAGTGACAGTGGGTGCAAGAGGATAAGATCATCCCTCATCCTCTGAGATTAGTCATGGGATTCAATTGTCTCACCAGATGCCCTCCGGCATCCTGGAGTGCTGCATTCTGCATTGATTTTAAAGAGGCTATTCCGATAGACTGTCTGTTAGGAAACAATCGACCTGATGCTGAAATCATTGCTGTAGTCACATGATCGATGGCCAAGGAAGCACCTCAGGTAGTGGTCTTGACCATCATAGGTCCAGGGGCTCTTCTGGCTGACAATAGCATAAGACTGGCTCTGCCGGTACCACCCAGTCCAGATCCAAGTTCACAGAGACACCTGCTCATGCCGGAGAGGGACTAGTGGCCACTGAAGTGGCTGCTGTGGCAGCACCCGCCTCAGTGACCTCACGCTTACCTACAGGAGTCGAACCCAAACCTGACATGGAGGACACTGTAGATTCAGACCTCACAAGTCTCCCTGAGCTAAGTGAACTGTCATTATCTGGGGGCCCAACCCAGGATGACTTTTTCCAAAGGCAGCACGGCTGTCCAACTTTGGCAGATCTCCATGTACAGGCAGAGAAGCAAGCCTAGGGAGAAGCCCCTTGGATGTTCAAGGTGTACTAGGAGATTGGACTCCTGTTCAGTGAGATCAGGACTTCTGATATGGAGGCCAGCCAGCATTTGGTTGTTACCCAGTGCCACAGAAGGGTCCTGTTGGACTTGGCTTGCAACATTCGGTTGGCAGGTCACCTCAAGATGACAAAAACAGGTGACCAGCTGCCAGCCCATTTCTATGGGCCACAGATGGGGACAAAGATAAAAGCAGGTGTCCAGTTCTGCCACACTTGCCAAGCATTTGGCAAGGTGTGCAGAGCCACAAAGGCCCCCTTAATTCCAATACCTGTGGTTGGGCAGTCATTCAAGAGAAAAGGCATGGACCTTGTTTTTCCCCTGGATCCTGAAAGCTCCTACAGAAACCGGTATATCTTGTTCCTGGTTGAACACGCCACCTTGTACCCCAAAGCTGTGCTGCAGAGGAGAATCAAGGCCCCTGTGGTCACAAAGTCTCTCATCAGCATATTCTCTTGTGTGGGATTCCCAAGAAGTTATTTCTGACAGGGGATCCAACTTAATATCCACGTATATGAAGGCAATTACCTTAAGGGGTAATCTGCTAAACAGATCCCGCTTTATCGCATCTCCATGCCAAAAGCATAGTGCAGTTTTGCCTTGCGGCATCAGTGGCCTGATCCACAGCACATGCTCTGCTCATGGCCCTGATCAGGTTCAAAGGCCACAAGATGCCCACTCGACGGCCACTGCGACACACGTCACTGCAGCACACTGGTGACATTTTAGATATGACCCCTGTACCCAAACTGCGATGATCATGTACCCCATGCTGGTGGCAGTATAATCTCTAGGAATACGCAATGTCTGAGTGTAGTTATGGTGCATGGTCATACTTATGACCATGGCTGTCACATCCCTATTGATATTGCAGATGTGTCAGCTCCTGTGAGACATCGTTGCTGTGCAAGGAAATGTGTATTCGAGTCAAATAGGTCAATATTGCGACATGGCAGGACAGAAACCAAAAGGACCAAGCCTCTTTTTGATTCCCTTTGGCAGGGCTAGTAACACCCTTCCCCACAGCAGGCAGCCATCCTGGGCCCAGGTATCAAAGGGACACACCCATTCAAGAATGGATCTTGAATGGGAGCCCTACCATCCTTGTTTTGCCCACCTCCCCCACTCCTCCTCGCACAAGCGCAGACCCGCCCAGCCTCATTCTCGGCTCCAGCTCTGTCCCTGCTGAGGCGACAGCTGCGGTGCAGGGTGCCGACATCCTCACTCCTCTGCAGCAGCCCATAGCTCCAGCTGCTCCTGTAGCGGTGACAGCTGAGGTGCAGGGTGCCGACACCCTCACTCCCCTGCAGCAGCCAATAGCGCCTCCATAGCTCCAGCTCTGTTCCTACGGAGGTAACAGCTGCAGTGCGGGGTGCCGACATCTTCACTCCCTTGCAGCTGTCCATAGCACCTCCATTTGGCTTCTACCCTCCTGTGTCCCGATGGGGACTGGTTGGCCCTCAGTGCTCCCACTCCAGCACGTGGTCACCCCGCCTCTGCACCGACTCTCTGAGTCCTGGCGTGGTCACTGCACCCCAGAGCCCTATCTTCCTTGTTTTGCCTTCACCCCCACTCCTCGGCTACGAACGGACCCACCCAGCCTCTTCTCCACCCCAGCCCTGTTCCTAAGGTCCTCTGTTTACTTAGTGCCGGATGCAGTCTAGACTTGGCTTTGCTCTCACCTCTCTTCCTGCTTGGACTGCCTTCTCATCCGAGGTACTTACAGTCCCTGTGGGGTTGTGATTCCCCTGAGCACCTCCACTCTACCCTGGTACCTACTACAGCGACCCTGGCACCCTGAGCTTGCCTGCTCAAACCCAGGTCCTTGTTTCCTCCAACTGCAGCTTTGAGTGCCTGCTCACTCCCAGGCACCCCTCTCTTCCAGCTACAGCTTGAGTATCTACTCCCAACCACAGCTTTGAGTACTTGCTCACTCCCAGGCACCTGTCTCCTTCAACTACAGCTTCGAGCACCTACTACTACTGACTCCATTGGCTCCTGCCGGTCATCTCTCTTCATTGGACCCGTGACCACCTTACAGCACTCCAAACACCTACAGCTTTGAGTGCTTGCTCACTCCCAGGCACCCCTCTCTTCCAGCTACAGCTTGAGTGTCTACTCCCAACTACAGCTTTAAGTGCTTGCTCACTCCCAGGCACCTGTCTCCTCCAACTACAGCTTTGAACGCCTACTACTACTGACTCTATTGGCTCCTGCCGGTCATCTCTCTTCACTGGACCCGTGACCACCTTACAGCTCTCCAAAAATTGCTCCTTCTGTCTCTTTTGTTCCCACCGGCCATCCCTCACCACTAGACCCGAGTCCACCCTTGTCGCTATCTTATACCCACTCTTGTCACTCTCCTCTTCCCACTCCACACTTCGTCCTACATTGCCCACTGCCCCCACTTTCTATAACTACCACACTGGTCTCTACCCCTCTGCATTTCTAACTCCTACAACTACAACCCTTCTCTACTTGTCCTTCTCTATGTCCTTTGGTATGCGATCTTCCATAACTCCTTTCCGCCTCCCCCTCCCCCCTCTCTCCTCCCTTCCTCCTTCTCCTTTCTTCCTACTCTCCTCTTTCCCCCTAATGCCTAGTCCTCTTCACCATCCTCACCCCCACTCCTCTAGTTACCCTCCTTCCTTCTCTCACCACCCTAACCTTCTTTACCCCCCTACTGCCAACCACTCTGCCCTTATGAACACTGCTCTCTGGAACGCCAGATCCATCTTTAATAAAACTGCAGCTACTCTTGACTTTTTCTTTCGCCTTAACCTTCATTTTCTCTACCTAACTGAAACCTGGATTCCCCCTCACAACACCTCTGTCCCCGCCTCCTTAACTACCTCCTCTTCCTCCTTCATCCACACCCCCCGCCCCTCGGGTCGTGGTGGAGGCGTTGGTCTCCTTTACCACCCCAAATACATCTCCTCCGCTTTCTCTCCAACTCTCCCTTCTTTCCCTTCCTTTGAATTCCTCTACTAGTCCTTCTCCTCTCCCCACCCTATTTAATTCCTGGTCATCTATCGTCCCCCCGGCCCTCTCTCTTCCTTCTATGAAGACCTTGATCACCTCCTCTCGCTTATCTCCCCCTCCCCCTCTCCTCTATCTGTACTTAGCGACTTTAATATTCATCTTCCTTCTCCCCCTCAATCCTCTCCCCTCTACTCCATCCTTGATTCCTACCTCCTCTCCCCTCTTCCTTCATCTCCTACTCACTCCTCTGGCTCCACCCTGGACCTCATCTTCAACTCCTCCTATCCCTCTTCCCCTGTCTCCTCTCTTCCTGTTTATCTCTCTGACCATGCCCTACTCTCATTCTCCCTTTCTCCTCTCTCCCACTCCACTACTACTAATCCCTCCCCTCCAACCTATTCACGTCGTGACCTACGTGACTTTGATGCTACCCTCTTCTCCAAAACCTGCTCTTCTTCTCTTCCATCTCTCCAAGACTTTGCTTTACTCTCTGAAGATGATGCCCTATCTTCCCTTTCCTCTTCTATCTCCACTGCCCTTGACCAACTCCACCCTCTTTCCCTCTTCTGTCCTACCCGGAAACCTTCTCAACCCTGGCTTACTTCCCATCTACGCTCTATGCGGCGCCTTCTCAGAAGATTAGCGAGACTCTGGCTCAAAACTCCCTCGCTTTCTAATTAAACCTCTTACTTCTCCTACCACGCACTTTACAACTCTTGTCTTGCAGCGACCAAATCCTCCTACTACTCCAACCTTCTCCAGTCTCAAGACTCCCACCCTCGTCGGATATTTCAAACTCTCTCTCGCCTTCTCTCTCCTCCTACTCCTGATCCCTCTTCCAATTCCACACTTTCTCCTCTGGACTTTGCCAACTTCTTCTCCTCCAAAATCCTCACCCTCCGGCAAAAAATGAACTCCCCCTCTCGCTCCCCCTCTCCTCCTCCCGCCTCTCCTCCTGCTTCCGTTATGTCCATCTTCTCACCTGTTTCCCCTTCTGAAGTCTCCTCCCTACTATCCAAAGAGCACCCCACACCCGCCCCCTCTGACCCTCTCCTCTCCGCTCTTACCCCCAAGATCTACCCTCTTATTATCCCTTACCTCACCACTTTCTTCAACTCCTGCCTATCCTCATCAATCTTTCCCTCTGCCTTCAAACATGCAACGATTATTCCTATTCTAAAGAAGCCCTCTGCCGATCCACTCATCACTGCTAACTACAGACCTATCTCTCTTCTACCTTTCCTTTCTAAGCTTCTTGAGCGCCTTGCCTACTCTCAACTCTTATCCTTTGTCAATACTTCCTCTCTCCTTCCTCCCTTCCAATCTGGCTTCCATCCCAAACATTCCACTGAAACTGCTCTCACCTCTATCCTTAACTCCCTCCTCTCTGCTCGACATACCAAGCAATCCTCTATCCTTATTCTCCTTGATCTCTCCACAGCTTTTGACACTGTCGATCATCCACTCCTCCTCCACACTCTTTCCTCCTTCGGGTTTAAAGACCATGTCCTAAACTGGTTATCCTCTTACCTCTCCTCCCGTTCCTTCACAGTTTCATGGGGAGGTCAGACCTCTCCTTCATTCCCTCTTATTTACGGTGTTCCCCAAGGCTCTGTACTTGGTCCTTTCCTCTTCTCTCTCTACACATCCCTCATTGCGCCTGTCATCTCCTCGTTTGACATCTCCCACCATTTTTATGCGGATAATACCCAACTCTTTCTCTCCTTCTCCTCCTTCACGACTGACCTTCACCTTAAGCTCTCCTCCTGCCTCACTGCTATCAAGAACTGGATGTCCTCCCGCTTTCTCTCTCTCAACACAGATAAAACTGAAGTCCTTTTCTTCCCCTCTAATTCTTTTCTCCCTCCCTCTCCTCCCCCTTTCATTCACTTTCCTCCCTCCAATCTCCCTTTCTCTCCCCAAGCTCGTAACTTAGGCGTTCTCTTTGACTCCTCTCTCAACTTCTCGCAACACATTTCACTCACCTCTCGCATCTGCCGATACCACCTCTATAATATTTGCAAAATCCGTCCCTCCCTTACTTTCCACGCCTCCAAACTCTTAATCTCCTCTCTCGTCTTTTCCTGCCTCTTCTACTGCTCTTCTTTACTCTTTGGTCTTCCCGCATCTCAGCTTGCCCCTCTTAAGTCCGTTTACCACTTGGCTGTTCTTACCCTTTGTCTCCTTACCACCCGTGACTCCATCCCCTCTTTGCTCTCTTACCTTGGCTGGCTACCTTTCCACTCACAGCTAAAATTCAACTTTCTCTGCCTTGTCTTCAAATCCCTCCATGGTCTTGCTCCTCCTTATCTCTCCTCCCTTCTCTCCTTCTACTCCCCCTCCCGCTCCCTTCGTTCTGCTGGCCATTTCCTTCTCACTGTACCTCCATCCCCCTGCGCTTCCTCCCGTTTCCGCTCCTTCCAACTCCTTGCTCCCCTGCACTGGAACTCTCTCCCTCTCACAATCCGCTCTACCACAACCTTCTCCTCATTTCGCACTTCCCTTGAATCCCTCCTCCTCCATTCTCCTCCTTGAAAACTCCCCCTCTGCTCTCTCCTCTTCCCCCCTTCCCTGATTCCTTTTTCCCCTTCTCCTGCTCTCTCTCCCTTCCATTTTCCCTCCAATCCGCCACCACCCCCCCACTTCTAGTCCCACTCCCCTTTCCCCACCCCTTCCGTTAATTGCCTCTTCCACTGTTTTATTGAATGACTCATGATGTAAATTTTTGCTCCCACTGTTACTGGTTCTTGTTATCTTGTATTTTGTTGTTCCAATGTACAGAGCCTTGGTGTAAAGTGCTCTATAAATAAATAAATCAATCAATCAATCAAGAAGAGTTGGCCCACACCAGGGTGCTGCATATCCAAGGGACTTTGTTGTCAGTAGGAGGGAAGGGGTTGAGAGTAGGAAAGGCAGGAGCACTTTAGACACTGGAAGAAGCCTTCCACCACCTTGTTTCTCACTATCTCTCTTTCCCTCTCCTGTCACCTCCACTTCCTCTGGAGAAAAGCACCTTGGGTGCAAGATCAACAGGACAAAGCCGACTCCAGCCAGGAGCAGGCATCAGTTCCCTAAAGCAGGATAGTTTTACACCAATCACCTGAGGACTTGAGACTTTAAAAGAAGGAGTCTCACACACCGTCAGCAGAATTCCCTCAGTTCCTATGGGTCCTTTATGACTGAAGAGATGTTCTGAACATTTTCACCTGGACTTCCTTTGGGACAGTTGCACTTCCTAAAGCCCTCCGCCAGAGATGAAGAAAGAGCCATCCAAGAGAGAAGGAAGATCTGTCCCCTGACCATTCCTAGGAAACATTGGGAGTGATCAGTGCTGTGGAGCAGGTTCCAAAGACTCTGCAACAGATCTTCTATGCCAGAAGAGCAGACCCTAAATTAGAGCATCTTGTCCTCGAGTCCTTTGGGAAGGCCTCACAGCAACCAGGTGGCCAGTCCAGCTGAAGCTCCGCGTTCTCCTGCACCAAACCATCACTTCATGTTCTCCACATCCTGAACAATACAGAAGTCACTGGATCAGGTGTCTGCGTTCCTCCAACCAGCCAAACTATTGCACTGCATCTAAACCAGCTCAACAGTGTATTGTGTCCTAGCGAAGCACATCACTTGCTAGGTCCAAAGCGACTGCTCAAACACCGGAATCTGAACCAAATTTCTGTACATTCACTGGCCAGCTGTAATCAGAGGTTACAACCACAGCTCAGCCCACCTAGCCAGAGAGCTGCTGCCTCAGTTATAGCACATTGGTGTACCCTTGATCACCGCTTCCACAAACATCGCCCGCAGAATAGAACCACTGTAGCGTCACTTGCCGACCTCTCCCAGCAGCCAAAGCCTGACTCAGCCTGGTGAACTGTGAAGCATTCTTGGGACCACTGTTCTGCCTGCATCATTTGAAGAGCTGCCATTCGACCGCACAGAGTACCCGCATTGGACCTTGCTCAAAACCCAATTGCTGCCAGGGCCACCACAATCCTACATGACGGACTGAGCCTGATATGCTTGCATCATCGCTCAGACTCGGGGCTAATGCACCAGCCCACCAAGAACTGAATCCAAGCACTCTGGCACTGAACTGCCCCCACGGTCTACTGGGACCATAGACACTGGTCTGATGAATTCTATGGATCCCTCACTGAAACCCTGCCTAAAGTCTCCTCCCAGGTGGCCATGGATCCTGACCAAGGGGGTGGTGTACTGCGAGAGGATCACCTGGGAGGAGACAAGTACAGGGGTGTTGAGGAGATCCTGTGGGATGAGACACAGTATTTGTCTTTAAGAAGGGAGAATCTCTCCAAGTTGCCAATGCATGTAATGGCTTACTGTCACTATGATGTATTGGGATCACATAGTAAATCTGTGGAGGGGAGCACTGTTGACATACGATCTATAAAAACCTCAAAAAAGCAAAAGCCATCTAAATCTCCTAAGGATAAAAATCCCCTGTACTTTAAAAGGTGCAAGTGAAAAGGAATCTATGAATGTTTTCTTGAAAAGATTGCCTCTCTCTTTTCCAGTGAACTCCAATGATTAATTCCTAAATGTCTTTAAAGAAAATAAATCGATCCTTAAAAATAAGAATTTGCCAAAAAGCACAAATTTTGATGTTGAGGACTACCAGTCCCATAATCCCCTAGGTACTGGGACGATAAAGGGTGCTGAAGAACAATGCAGCAGAGGTAGTCAGGCATTTTAGCCTAATAACCATGAGGGAAGCTGAGAGGCTTAAAAGGCCTCCTCAGGTGCAGGCCATTAGAAGGAGCTAGAAATGTGACTGGAGTGCATGCCGTAGTAGCAGAAGCAGAAGGAAGAAGGCACAGTATTGGCAATCCAGGCACAAGTGGGAGAACCGAAGGGACTCTGGGACTCTGATACAGCAGATTTCACCTGCTAGTCCTGTGAGGGTCCTTTTCCCCCAAATGCTGATGTGCAGAGGTTGCACAGCGGAAGGCGTGCCTTTCCTCATGTGAACCTAATTGCAGATATGGCGCAGCAGGAAGCGTGTCGCAGACCGTGGTGAGAAGTTGTTGTGAAGCCGTGGGTTTTAGGAGTGAGACAGGCTCCTTAACGACATGGCAGGACCAGAGACGCCTTCAGCAAGGAAAGGGTGTTGCGTCCAAAGTTAAAGAATTTAACCTACAGAGGGGACCTGACACATATAAAGAATTACCACACAATTTTAAATAATAAACTGAAAGTTAAAATACATGATTAAATTAAGCGGTCCGCAATACAAAGATTACAAAGCTATACTAGAAAAACATAGGAATACGTAATAGGCAATCAATTGCTAACTAAAACAAATTCAAGAAAATAATTGTACACACTCCGGGCAACCTGTTGTGTATCAAAATCCATTTGGATTTGTATGCCATTTTTATAACATCTCTGTTTCTAATCCAGAGGGCTGTCTCGACATGTTTCTGTTCACAAACATAGCTGCCTTGGCAATGGACTCCCAAGGGACGTACTTTTGGAAGGCAACATCGGCCACTTTCCGCCGGACCACATGTGCATGAATGCCATTATGTGCTTGAAGGCCTTGAATCTTGTAGGCCTCGAAAACACGTGAAACAACCCAGCGGGAGATGGATGTTTTTGAGCCTTGTTTCCCCTTTGGGTCACCAAATGTAACAAACATTTGGGAAGAGCTTCTGAGTTCGCTCGTCCTGTCGAGGTAGAACTTCAGAGCCTGTCTGGCGTCTAGGTTGCGCAGGACCCTTTCGGCATCAGAGACCGGGTTCGGGAAGAAGCCCGGTAAAGATATAGACTGGCTCAAATGGAATTATGAAACCACTTTAGAAGGAAGGGTGGGTGCGAAGGTTTCTTATCCTTATGAAAAGTTAGGAACAGATGTTCCACAGAGATAACCTGAAGCTCACTTATCCATCTTGCAGATGTCACTGCAATCAGAAAAGCCACCTTCCAAGACATGTACTTGAGTTCAATAGTGGCCATGGGTTCAAAAGGCTTATGAGATAACGCAGTGAGGACCACATTCAGATCCCATTTGGAAAAAGGTGGAAAAGACCTGCAAAGTGTATTTTGATGACTGGATTAGCCAGCGAGAAGGAGCAGCTGTCTGTAGACAGTAAAGCCACGATGGCGGACAAATATATCCTGCATGATAAGACATGTATGCCAGAGGCTGCAAGATCAGATACAAAGGACAGAACGGTGTCAATAGAAGCATGCCTGGGATCGAGGTCTTTGGCTAGACACCAATAGCAAAAACTGACCCACTTGCTCCTGCATTGAACTTTCACAGAAGACTTCCTTGCCGCCTGAATTATACAGATGTTATCCTCAGAAAGGTTGAACTGCGCCAGTGATCGGAACTCAGGCACCAGGCCACCAACTTGAACCATTGTGGGGAGGGGTGCCACAACTGGTGGTTGCACTGGTGAATAAGATCAGGAATCTGCAGCAACCTGATCAGAGAGTACACCAACAAGTGCTGCATTTCTGAAAACCAGAACCTGGCTGGCCACCAAGGAGCTATGAAGAGGAGAGTGCAGTTTGATGCACTCCTGAGTTTCCAGATTGACCCATGAATCAGTGGCAAAGGAAGAAAGGTGTAAGCTTTCATGTTGTCCCACAAGATCTCGAGGGCATGCCCCAACAAAGACTCTCTGAGCCCGTCCCTGGAAGCATAAAGAGGAAGCTTCCTGTTCTCTAATGACGCAAAGATGTCTACATCTGGAGTTCCCCATTGCAGGAAAATATTGGTGAGAACATCAGAGTTCATCTCCCACTTGTAACTCGCCACATACTGTCGGCTGAGGGAGTCTGAAGCCACATTGGCGACCTGGGATGTGCAACACTTGGAGGCAGACATTGTGCTGGATAGCCCAATTCCAAAGCTGGATTGGAAGTTCCACCAGGAAGGGAGACTTGGTGAGCACCTGTTTGTTGATGTAAAACATTGCTACAGAATTGTCTGTGCGAATTCGAACCACACTGTTGGTGACAGAGGGTTGGAAACCCTTGAGTGCCAGAAAAACTGCCAGGAGCTCCAGGTAATTGATATGGAAGCGCCGGTCTTGAGGAGTCCACAAATCGTATACCTCAGTGTCGCTCCCCACCTCAGAAGGGAGGAGTCTGTAGTGACCGTTACTTGTGGGCAGGGCTCCTGAAAGGAGGTCCCCACTTGGAGGTTGCTGGCAGATGACCACCATTGAAGATCCGCAGTCATGCTGGAAGAGACTAGAATCCTCTTAGAATGTGGTTACGTAGCCTGGGACCAGCTGCTCCAAAGAGCAAGCTGAGGGCATCTCATTTTCAGGTGTGGAAAATGTAGAGCCAACATGCAAGAAGCCATGAGGCCTAAGAGTCTCTGGAACCCCCAAGCCGTCATGTGAGAGGACTGGAGGAAGAGCTGGTTCCACCTTGTTGAAAGGTCTCCAATCCTGTCCTCCGTCAGGAAAGCTCTGGTACTGATGGTTTCCCAATGGAAACCCAGAAAGATCATGTCTTGAGCAACCATCATCAACGATGTATGCCAGTTCACTGACAGCCCACGATAGAACAGGAGCTGAAGGAGTGACTGTAGATTGGCCATAGCAGCTTGTGGGCAAGGACTGAACAGGGGCCAATCGTCCAAGTATGGATATACATGAACTCCCTGCAGTCTGAGGAATGCTGTGATGACCGACATCATCTTCGTAAAGACACGCAGTGCCGAGCTGAGACCAAACGGAAGCACACAATACTGGAACTGCTTCATCCCCACAGAGAACCGCAGATATTTTCGATGCGTACTCCAGATTAGAATGTGCATGTATGCATCCTGAAAGTCTACCACACTGAGCCAATCGCCCTTCTTCAGAGCTGACTTTATCTGGCAAGGCATAATCATCTTGAATTTCTCTTGGGGTAAAAAGAGATTGAATTTGGATAGGTCGAGGATAGAGCACCTGCCTGGTTGGGTTTGGGCACTGTAAATACACAGTAGTAGTAGCCCTCCCCTTGCTCCCTGAGGAGAACAGGTTCCACTGCTCTGAGGTCCAGAAGCTTCTGTACCTCAGCTCTGAGGGAGGGCGACCCAGTCTGCTGAAAAGAAGGGTTGAATGGTGGGGTTGGGGGAGGGGGAAGCGGAAGCCAGCCCGAGCGATTGCAAAACCCATCAGTCCTCAGGGATGGCCTGCCACGCCTCTCACCGGAGTCTCGTGCAACTGATGGAAAATATCATTTAGATTTTTTATCTGTGGAAAGACCACCTGTTCCTGAAGAGGAGGCTGTTGGCTCAGAGAAAAAATTGCCACCTTGCCGTTGCTGCTTATGGTGGGCCCACCAGCTGGAGCATCTGTTTGGCCTGCACAGTGGTCTTGAAAGCCTCCAAAAGCAGAGAAGGACCTTGTTTGGGACCCCAACCTGTGAGTGTAAGGTTCTTTTGCTGGGGTTTTCCTCAGACGCATGAAGCTTGTAGCAAGCGTCAATTTCCTTGTTCAGGTGCTGCCCGGAATCAGGTTGTTCCCACACCTTATGGGCCTCAGCCAGGACTCCTTTTGAAGGGACAGGCCGCTGCGCTCCTGTGTTGACATAGTGAAGGCTCCCGGTCGTGAAAGGCTCTAATAGAGGGGGTGGTTCATTGCCATACTGGTCCACCTGGTCCTCGTACAGTGAGGCGGGAGCAGAAGACTGATCCGTTGCACGTGGCGCCTCAGGCACTGAAGGTGTGGTTGGCAAAGCAACCAGAGTCCTTTCCACAGGGGAAAGTGGAGGTAGAGGAGGCGATGGGGGGCATGGGAAGAGGTGGAGGAGGTGGCTCTACCGGGACCTGCATAGGGATTGCCAGAGCAGGGGCCGGTCCAGGCTGCTTAGGATACATTTTGTAAAACAAATCCTTAAAGTACGCCTTCATTGGATCAGAATGCACAAGCATCAGACATTTACCAAACCACGCATCCTCAGATGAAGATCTAGGTGCTGGAGTGGGAATAGGCCGCTCTGAAGGGGCATACCCCCAGGATCGTAAAGAGGATGGTTGCCAGGATTGACCCCCTCCAATTGCATCCACGTAGATCAAAGGCACGGACGCAGGAGGGAGCAAGACTGTATACGTCAGTGGAGTCTGCGCACGCTAATCCATTGGAGGGCAGAACAGGTTTTTACTTTCCACAAAATGTGGAAAAGGCTGCTCTGCCCTAAAAACAGGCCCCTCAGCACCAGCCATGCTGAATCTTGGTGTAAGAGAGGTAGTCAAAAAGGGCTGCTATGGACCACTGGGGTTGGGCTGCCATTTTGTCAATGCCTGAGGCAAACTGCATCACAGGAGTAAGTGAGGCCGTAGTCACCACAGGGGAGTCAGGGGTTTTATGTGTGATTTTAGCCTTAGAACAAGGAAGCTTGGCAGATTCGGTACTAGGAGATCTAGAGTGTGTAAAAGACACCTTAGGCACCGCTGAAGCATTAGCCCCGAGTTGGGGACCCTCGGCGGAGCCGGTACTGGAAGACTTATGGTGCGTGACCGGCTTCTTTGTCCCCTCAGCAGGATTGGTTTTACTACAGGTGTGTGGCAAGGCTTAGGGTCACCCCCTGGAGCCAGGACCCTTAAAGGGGGCCCCTCAATCTTGCTGGTGTTACATATAGCCTCAAGAAGGGGAACCTTGGGAGTAACCCTATTACGTTTAGTCACCTTGAGAGGGACCTTGAGCCGAGACTGTGTACAGTTAGTTCCAGATGTGGAAACCTCAGGGCTGACCCCGGTAACAACAGCCTCAGAAGTACTGGGCCTAACTTTAACCCCTGAAAGGGGAACCTCAGAAGAAGATCTGGTTTTTAAAGCTCCCTTGCAGAAGACCCTGGAGGAAACTCTGGATCGCTTGTTAGATCCCCTTGCGGGACACCTCAGGGAGATCCTTGGTAATAGAGCCACTTGAGCCCCTCCCAGACATAGAAGACCCCGGGAAGGAGTCCCCTGGCTGGGGTACCCTGAAAAGGAACTAACTCACCAGCCGTTTCCTTTTTTCTTCAATGAAGAGCTGTAAGTGCGGTGGTGGAATGCGTTGAAACACCTCTTCCCTCCTGACAAGTCGACTCTGAAGTGCACGGACGTAGAGAGAGTTGCAGTAGAAGCTGGAGTCCCAACAGTGTTTCGGGCCTAAGCACTCCAGGCAAAGAGAGTGGGGATCCGCCTCGCAAAATGACGTTTGTATTATGAACAGAATACGAATCCTAGATGCTCCAGTACAGACAGAGGAAAGATGACTGTGGAACCGTAGCAGGAAAGAAGAACAAAGTAACAAACAGAAAAAATATTCCCAGTGATTCAAGTGTGTCCGACCACGCAGAGAAAAAGACTGAAGGGCTATGAGCGGGGCGGAGCTCCGGAAGGCAGGCTACGGTCACATGCAGTGGCCCCATGCAAAAATAAAAGAAGGCCAAAAAATGTAATTTGTTGATGCTTTTTTTAAAAAGTGCTCCGGTCCCGTCCTGAAGGATGGAATGTCCCACAAGCACGGAGGAAAGGTGACGGGACATAGAAGTATATGAGTGGCTAAATTGGTTTCTAAAAGATTTGGAGGTCATCTTCATGATAGGACAATGGACATGTTGAGGGTATTAGAGTCATCAATGGGGGGTGGTCAGGCAGCTGTTGATTTTCCCCATTGAAGCAGCACATACCTGACAATGGTGAGTGGAGGTGAGTAGGACCAGCAGCAATGGTGCAGAGGGACCCATCATCAAGAAGGTAGTCAGTGGCAACGTGCTCGCCTTAGAAGAAAGACAACACGGAGCAACACAGGTTTGATCCCTGGGTCCGCGCTTAGAAACCTCTGGTTATCAAGCGCATTATAAATGACCTATCATATCATATCATTTGATGCATGCGACTCAGAGGAACACATGGTATGGAGACATTGTACCAGGGGCCGGCTTTGCAACATTTGTAAATTTGACCCTTTGCTGGATACTTTTATTTCCACTTGTGGCTGTTGTTTATGCACTTTATATGGTGGATGCTGATGGGGTAGCATTTCACTTTTAATGTTATAAGGCACACACTGTTTTCCAATCATAGAAACAAATTCTATTGGTGTTATGTGCAAGCTGGATTAGCCTGATTGCATCATTGAAGGCCATCAGGGTTGTGGCTTTACTGTGTGTCTCTCACACAGTAGGTGTCTACTGCCTGGTGTTGTGTGTCCCGTCCCAGTGCCCTTTGGCTTGCAATGGGAATGGGTGGTGCCTGACGATGAGTGCAGGAGTACCTCCTGCACCTCTATTGCTATGCCATGACATGTGGCAATATTATGCAGGAAACAGCATGCCACAATGATTTTGCATACTACAGGGTGTGCATATAGAAATAAGCCACCTGAGTGGCAAAGGGAGTGGAAGCATGACTTGAGCACTCCCAATGCACGCTCCATTGTGCCCCTAGTGGCTATGCATGCTGTGTTGTAGCGCACCTTACCTGATGTGGCTGGATTGCTGATTGGTGTCAACAGGAATGGTGACAGCAGGTAGGCACTGTTTCCTGAAAAGGATGAAATAGTTATTAATTGCATGAATTGTCATTTCTTGTGTTTCTGTGTGTCATGTGACTGCTTGTGTGTGTGTGATAGTTGATACTCACCCACAAGCCTGGTGTTTCCAAAGGTTCCCTCTGTAAGGGCCAGTTATATGTGGGAATGCCAGAAGATGTGGATATCATGCGTGCATCCTGGGTAATTGGCATTCACATGCATGATGCGTCCCTTGGCAACACAGATAAGCTGCACATTGCTGTAATGCCAATTTGTGCTGTTGTGATAAATGCGCTCAGACTCTTAGGTGGGTTGCAGCACTACATGGGTGCCGCCGATGGCTCCCAGGACCCGGTGAAAGTGTGCAACTGCATAGAATTCCAGGAACTCTCTTTGCATTGCCTGCAGTGTGTGTGAATTGTCAATGTGCCTATGCACACGTGCTAGGAGGCAGCGCAAAACCTCCACCTTATCGTCCTCTGATGCAGTAATATCAGTGCTAGCAATGCAGGGTCCGGCATTGTGGCAATCGGATGTTCATTGTCCACCTCTCTTATCTAACATTAGCACCAGTGCTAAAAATGTAGAAAATGCACTTAGCACCAGTGGCCGTATTATCAGTTTGATTCTGTGTTCCAGTGCATTACCCGCATAACAAAAATATTCATGCAAGGTTGCATGTCAAACATGTTTTGGTTTTACTGATTTGAAAGTCACGTGCACAGAGGCAAGGTGTTGGTATCATGGCAAGTGCACATAAGTACATGTCTGCAATGTTGCACTGTGCTGTGAACCAGTTGTAGCAGATATTAGTCCTGGGACACAACATGGATATACTTGCAAATTGGTTGTGTTGAATATGCAGTTAGGAAAACAGACGTCGAAGATGCTGAATGTGGGGAGTTGGAGGGAACATAAAAACATATTGGGTAGACTGCAATTATGCTGCGTGTGAGAGCAGGTTGTGCATGTGAAGGATGTGGCCCCCAATAATCTTCGTTCTATGTACAACTGTGCACACTGTTCATGAATTCTGTGGCAAATTCAAATGTTGCATTAGAGTGCGGTTATACTCCCTGATGCCTTGTGTTGAATATATAATGGGAAAGTGAGAAAAACTATAATAGACATGTCAATTTGTGCACTCCACCTGGAATATCAAATGCAAACAACAACTTTGTATTCTGGAAGTTATAGTTCAGCATTTCTTTCTTAAATGGAATTGGGCATGTTGGCTTGTAGTCTTCAATGTTTGTATCCTGCCAACTAACACAACTCATAATCTACCAAATAAATGCTGTCAATATTTTCCATTTTCTCAGTTGCTATTGTGGAATTGCACACTACAATGCAAGATGGAGTGTCACCAACCCTTGGTATCCATCTGACCCTCAGAGTACAACGTGGAGAAGTTACATTGTGCTCATCAGTGACATTATAAGCATGATAGAATTAGGTAGTCGTTCACTATCAGTTGCTATTATGGCAGTGGGTTGTGCGGCTGCATGGCAGTGGGTTTTGCGGCTGCAATCAATGCCCTTTGAGTGTTGTTTTCCATTTAGCCAGGTCATGTCCTATGTGAGAAACTAGAAGGTGTCTCACCAGCTAGTCCCCAGGGATCTCTCTCTCAGGTGTGCAGGGCAAGGCCATCGCCTTTGGATCCAGACCCTGCGGGTGGACCAGTGTGGGAGGATCACCTGGGTGAGGGGTCTTTGCGTAGTGGGATACAAGATGGCAAGATGTGGTATCCCTTTCACTTTAACATCTTTACCCCATCCTCTCCGATAGCACATTTAGAAACTCTACCCCCCCTTTCCCTTCATGAACACTTTCACACAGGCAGCCTGCTCTGGGAGAAAACAGACTTACACCCGAGCATTGTACCTGACAATGTCCCACTCTGGCAAGGTCAGGCAATTACTGGTTATCACTCACATCTGACTTCCATTAAACTTCCCCACATGGATAAAAGGCGGAGCACGAGAGCACACTCTGTTTGAGGCAAAGCACATGAAGGAACAGGACTTTCCCGACGGCAGCTGAACAAAGGAAGGAAGATGGCAAACCAAGAAGGGTACGCAAGGAGTGAGATACCCCGACCTTTTGGGCGTGAAACCGTTACTTTCCAGAACCCTTCAGGTTAGAAAGCGTAGGGCCAGGAAACCAGACTGAAGAATCCTGTGTTGTGTGTTGGAGATATCTGGTGCCATCCTGCATGGCCGATGGAGACGGGGAGGAAATGCACCTGTCGGTATCACTATATATTAACCCCACCAAAAATATCGCCAAATATATAGTCGTCAGAAACGACCATAGGTGATATTTTTGGGGGAGATACATTTGGATATTTTTAGGAGCGGGGGCTGCGGGGGAGTCCCCCGCCCCTTTCAAAATAATCCAAGGGTTGCGGGGGTGCCTCCCGCAGGTTCCATGTCTTAATATCGCTGCAAAAAGATGGCAATATTTTTGTATGGCGATATATTTGCGGGGATATTAACACATGGAACCCAGCCGTCGTGGTACCATCCTTGGTTTCAAGATTAAAGCTGCAGAAAAGAGAGGCTGTATTCATGTCAATGTTGCAAGTGGCAACATTTTATAAAGAGCGCAAGACCGAATGTTGAAAAGCGTGTAATGAAAGCGTGGTCCAGCACCACAAGGGTGCTCAATCGATGGTCTCTGTAAGGTATCCAGACAAGAAGTGGCAGAAACGGAAGTAGAAGATTGGCAAGCACATTGTGTGAAGTGAATCGAAGTGGTCCTCTGATGGTTTAAGCAAAACCCATCGCACATTCAAAAGTCTTTGAGTTTGGATATCAAGAGAAAAATATGCAACGTAAGATCACATGGTCCGAGCCAGATCGAGGGACACCAAATGTGAACATTGTGATAAAAAAAGGGGTCTGAGCTTGAAGGAGGGAGACCCATGATGAACAACTGAAAGCGAGAACTTGTGAATGTGAAAATCCTGATAAGAAAGGAACTTTGGTGCTTGTTTGTTATGACAGGCCCTCTGCAGTAAGAGACTGTATTTGGGAAAAGAGGCTTTGGCAGAAGTCCCTGATACTTTGGCTTCTCTGCCACATGGATATAGTTGAAGGCATGAGTGTGCATGTAGCTCGATTGTGACACCTTACCCATGCTGAAAAAGTGGGGAAGGGCAGCAAACTGCTCAACTATCCTGACATATTATTTCTTGAACACTTTTCTTTTTGCTTACACTATTGTCCCACACACTTATGTATTTAGAAGAAAGGATTGGCAATAGGCACAATTCTCTGCAGATTCTAAATTCATTTACCAAATCTTAAACAAACATTGGACCCTTTTACTACTAGATCCAGACTTGGCACCTTATATCAGAGAAAAACTAAGGATAATATTTTCCAAAGCACCGACCCTTAGAAACATGCTCTGTCCCTCTTTCTTGAAATCTGGTTCGAACAGACAGGAAAACTGGTTAACTCAGAACATCAGACTTATTGGCTTTCATAAGTGTGGGACATGCAATTTCTGCCAGTTTGCCTTGTCACCCACCAAAGTACTCATCTGTCATGGAAAGTTGAAAGTCAATATCACAGACTTCATTAACTGTCGCTCCAAATACATTGTATATGGAATGATATGTCTGTGCAAGAAAGTGTATATTGGCAGTACCATCCGGGAGCTGAGAATAAGGATAAGAGAGCATCTGGCCAACCTAAACAGTCAAGATGCCAAACTACCTTTCATCAATGGCACATCAAATGGCACATCGAAACGACATAAGATTTGTGGGTTTACAACACATCAAGCCACACACAAGAGATGGTGACAGACAATTGAAATTAAGACAAGCAGAAGCACGTATGATTTGTAGGTTACAATGTGTCCAGCTTGGTCTAAACCAAGAACATGAACTGAATGTATTTCTATGATCAAACTAGATTATGCTCACTGAAGAATATTTTTGCAATTATGGGTCTTGGTGATAATACCACATCGCAATAGACAGAGCAGCTAACAAAGGGGACTTGTACTAACCGGACTTAGTAATGGGCCAGTGACCATGTGTTAACTCCCACCACCCAGTGGCTAGTCCCTTGCTTTGGATAATGACCAACATCTAATGAAACGGCAACCCCTGTCACTTTTTATTACCTCATTTGCCCGTGTATACCTCTCATATTAACTTAGTGACTCAATTTTATTGGCACACATACATAATTATACCTCCTGATACATCCCCAGGCACCTCAAGACACGAATCATGAAAAATGCATAAATAGGGGATATTTAGCTATATGCGTTGTCCCGCGTGTTACCATTACACTGTCATTGATTATTTCCTTCTGTCTGATATTATAGTTCTCTAACAATATCAGTATAGCTGTACACATTGGGCCCATTTTCTAACCAGAACTCACTCATTAACACGCATATGTGTTACACTACTGAGGGTATACTGCGATCAGTACAGCATCCAGGCATACGATCCGAGCACGGGTTACAGCTGAACTATCACTTCACTGCCTACTCGCTCAATAACATTTTCGGCGGCAACCCAACATAACTAAGTGGTGTCAGATCACAGCTCGTTCATGCACAATGTTCGCCTAAATGACAGTTCAGGCATTTGCCTAACATAATATAGAGGTTTTAAACCACAACTCGACATTGCATATCAATTCAGTTTTACGAACCATGCGACTTGGAAACAGACGTGTGTGAAAAAACTCTGTACTTCATTAAAACTATATACTTTGGGGCAGCAAAACCTCCTTTGTTAATCGGCAAATAGAAGACGAGTGAAGTTCTAAAAAGGGCGTCATGTGGGAGCAAAGCACGGGGTTGCTAGGCTACCAGTGCTCAACTAGGTCACATGACCAGTGACCATATCTACGTGCTGAGCTGTTAAGGACAGCCCAGACAACACCCACATTCCACAAGGCTGCTACCGGCCAGACGGCAGTAATCTTTAGTCAAGTAAGCATTCAAGCAGTTAATGGGTAAGTTTGCGAAGCGTTGTTTGCAAACTGCACTTTACATAGCATTTCCTGCCTGATGTTTAAGATACATGCGCTGACACAACCTTTGGTCTTCTCCCCCTCCTTTTTTTGCTTTGTTCTATTATTTAGAACACGAGCAAATAGACCTCACAACATGATTTGGCAAGTTTAAAATAGGACATCAAGCTGCATTCGCAATGACTGTGTCATTTATCGTTTAAATCCAGTGACTAACATGTAAGCTGCAGATCACTATTCATTCCTATTTAGCATTGGAAAATGTGACTACGGACTCAGAATTATAATAGCAGCCCGTATCTGCTCTCACAGATCCAGTATACTGCATGGAAGTCTCACAGAAATTAGATGACAAAATGACATAACCAGCCACAACTCTTGGCACACACCAGCGCCACGTGCTCTATTTATCAGGTACCCCTTTTGCTTTGACTGTTACTCTCTTTGTGATGTGGATATGCTCACCTACCACTTTGGACTGCACTATAATACTAATGAAAAAATACAGTTAATACAGTTAAGACAGTGAGTTTTTTGCTGCCTATTTCTTTTGCTTTTGTTTTCCCTTCCCTTCCTCTACCCCGCTTCTGTATTTATGCCTCTATATCTCCATTGGAATTCCATAACTGTTGTTTTTGACCTACAATTATGTTGATGATTTATGTGTTGAAACAAGTACAAACTGTTATTTCTGTTGGTAGTTTGACATTCTTTAAGCCCTGAAGACGGCCCAGTAGGGTTGAAACACGTTTTTTGATGTTTAAGTTTGGCGCTTTTGCTGAATAATCTTATGGAACATTAAAAATAACTTCTTGGAATATCTGAGTAGACTAAGTGAATTTCCAATAATCTCATCTGGAACCTTCTTTGGATGTATGATAGTTCCATTATGTTACTTTATGTTTACCTATTTGGTAATTCTCAAGTTTGTAAAGTTCACACTCAATTGCATTACCTGGAATTACTATGAGTTCTTCTACATACCATTCACATTGATCCAGGTAGGCAGCGCAGATAGTGAGGCACTCCAAACTTCTTACTTCATAAAAGATACCATACAAACTGTACAGATAAAATAATTAGTATAACATGATAAAATAAGCACAATACATTCGATTAAAATTATACAATTTGAGTCTGTGCAATTACAATCACTCAGACACATTTTCTGGAATCAGCTGTTTTGCGTCTTCTAGATACATATACACAGCCTGGGCTACTTCTTTCAATGGCAATATTAATATGAAGCGAGTATCTTCTCATATTGCAGTGTAATTTGTCTTCCATAAAACTGATAATACAAATCTTGACATGGGTTTATAAAAGCTGGACAGAAAAACAAAAGATGAGACGGATTGTGAAATAAAAATACATTGACATCAGATATGCGAATTAGGGACCATGTAAATTGAACTGTCCATTGCCTTGACTAACAAGAGTAAACAACTTCTCCTCAAGTGTAGCAAGACAGCCCTCTTTCTTTTGCAATGAAACCAGTGCATATAATCAGCTTTGTGCCCACCACAACCATGATCATAATACCTGAGGACTGAATGCTTTTTGGACTTGAGACAGCCACGCAAGTCCCTTCTAAGCTCCATATATTTTTGACAAATCAATGTAACATCACCATTGGAAGAGTTTGTCGGTACAACATAAAGCCCTGACAAATCAATGTTTGCAAACACATTTTCCAAATATTTCAACCAGGTGGTGTTTCTGCAAGTATCAGTTTCAGATCTTGTATGATCTCAAGTGTTAAATGATGCTCTGCTTGGGGACATAATCTTACCCAGTGTAGAGGAGGTCCCGGATATGGCCTGCACTCCAGTCACCCATTTTGAAGTACCAGGAATGTACACACCGAGATATGTGACGTATGATGAGCAAATAAATCAGCAGAGAGCCGCAATAGGGCTCTGCCTAGTGCCCATCAGAAGAGCAATACCTGTTGAAGTACCAATAATCAGACAACCATGGGCAGTACGGTATCCATTGAGACAACCATACCAGCAGCTGACACGAAATGAAGACTACTTGCAGACTGTCCCAGAAGAGACCCAAAGGGCCTTAATTGAAAGCGAATGGTGACGACACAAGGGCCCGGACAGACTCACAGATGAAAGAAACGACAACCAAAAAGGTGATAAACAAAGACGAAATGTAACGAATAATGACATAATGGACCTGAAAGAAGGGACGATGTCGAAATAATAAAGAAACTTAACTATAATGCAGGATGGAAATATGCAACTAAGCTAACGCCTGTAAATAGGCTTGGAACGCAAGAAGCAAGGAAACAGTACTGCTTGCTATGCTTAGTAGAAGAATAGAGCGGCAAGCGGCAACTATATATCTACCTCAATGAAGCACATTATATAAGTGCAGAGCCACTTTATACAAAAGCAGAATTAACCCAGGTTGCTAGGGGTCAAACAGGCCAGGATTCATTTACCAGCACAAAGCCAGACGAAAGAGCGGAATCAAAATTTAGCAAGAAGCAGCACATGATTGGGAATTCGAGGTCAACCCAAGGAAGGGATCAGAGCGGCAACTCAGAAGAATCGAAACTTAAGAGCATAACAGCCTTCCCCGTGAAGGTCGAGCTAAGGAGGCCCAGGCAGGTGGCAAGGCCGAAGGGAGAATCAAATACACAAATAGAAGGAAAATGAAGCAGATTCACGGTGTACTAACAGGTGACCAGCCAGGCGCAGAGAGGTACCAATATCTGAGGTCAACCAAAACCAGAGGATACCATAACTTTTCCTGATAAGAAGCTACAGTTTCGAGGCCATCCTCTGCCAACTAATTGACACATAGCCCTGAAGTACTGATTGATGGAAGGGAGGCGGGGTGAATCTTGGGGTATATTACACCTGGGTGACCATTCTGCATGCTGCTAAATAAATTGGAAATTTATTAATAGGGGTGTAACCGACCCAATCACAATGGACCAAATAATCTAGTGTCCTATAGCTAGTAGAACCAATGAGAAGTCGTAATTTAAGTGACATCTGGCACGGGTGATGCAGAGGGATGGGCGTAGACGCCCACCCGATAAGAGTTATCCAATCCTCACATTCTGTTGCCATATACAGATATAGTACCTATATTAAAGTTACCTTTTCCAACCAATAGAATCGCATGACAAACTTTTGAGTGTTACAAGTCAATGATGACGAGTTTTGGGTATAAAAGTTACTGTTTGCATGAAGTTCAGGGAAGTTGAAGCGAGACGGGCGATCGCATCACTATTGATTTCCATGTTTCCCCGTTTTTTGTACTTGTCATTAAACGGACTTCCTTTTGCCAAACCAATGAGTTATCCTTATTGAATGGTGTTGGAGTAAGATAAGCCCACACCCCATCCACCTCAAGGTGCAGCTATCTCCTCCTAAAGTACTTGAGGGTGAGCTCTGATCCTATGGGCCCATCAGAGCTCACTCTGCCCTCTTGCACACTTGGTAGAGGAGAGGATGGTGTTGACCATCAATTATTGATTATTGATTAAAATAAGACACCTATTGACCGTCGACACGAAGTAACTCTAGGTCTTCGGCAATATCACGAGTCCTTCGCCATTCGACTGAGTAGACTGTGAAGCTTCCCATGGACAATGATAGTTTAAATAGATCCAAAACTGCAGTGGGCCTGAAGGGACCCGTTTTAAAAACATAACCCTTCCATTCCTACTGGCAGCGGATCAGGCGAAAGACTGAAGCAGGCGGTAACAGAGGCGGTGATCCCGAGGGTCCAGAGAGGAACGATGCGAGCAGTGAGTGAAACAAAAATTGAATGCTTTGGCAAATGTCATAGGCATTAGAACAAGTAAGAGAAAAGGTAACGGAGAGAGGTGGAGAAAACAAAATAGTCAGAAGTAGAGAAGGGGATAATGATTTGAGAACAATTGAATAAATAGAGGTTACCGGGGTAGACACCCGAGAAGAGAGAGAATACTGGGGTAGACACCCGAGAAAAGAGAGGATACCAGGGCGGAAACCTGAGAAAGAGAGACGATATGCCTTATTCCTGCGCTTTAATATAGCGGTCAGAAGAAATGTGAACTCAGAGCCCCACATAATAAGGGACGACTAGGCTACCACCACGTTTAAAGACATTATGAACAGAGTTTGTTTAAACTCCATGTCGGGGTACAAATTAGAGGCAGAGGTATTTGTGTCCAGCTGGTGTCTGTCTAGTTTGTCAAGTGTCTTTCGTACGTGTTCTGTTGTGTTTCACGTGTAAGGAATTTTGTTGTTTGTTGTTTAGAACTGATTAGGATTTTACGCAATTCTATATTCAAGAGGGAATCGCACACGAATTGATGTTTTGAGTAAATTGGTGATATAAAAGTTTTGGTGGGAAAATTGGATTTGAGCTTGCAGTTTTTGGTGCTCGCTCATATTGGTGACAGTGTTAAAGTTGCATGATAGCATTGAAAAGTATTGTATAATAGGAAAGTAGAACAGATTTAAGCATGGAAGAAATTACACCATTAGCACACTTATGTAAGCAACTTCCGAAGCATGCACCCAAGCTTAAGAAATATAGCATCGAGTGGGTTAAGGGTACCACCCACAAGATGTTTATGCCGTGGCCACAAAATGGGTCCTTATCTCAAGATGTCTTACAGCATATGACGATTTACTTGCATGCCATATACAGGCAAGAAACTAGAGAAGAGCCACCTGCAGACTGGATATTAAGTGTATACATGGAGGGGGGTGAGACACCTACTGCACCACCTGCCCCGCCTGAAGCCCCGCCTGAAGCAGAAACCGAGGGAAGTAAGCATGAGGGATTCTACCCATTAAGGGAGCTTAAAGCAGCCAAAGGGGACAGCAGCCCCGCTTATGAGTCACCTACATACAGTAGTGATGAAAATCGAGGGAAGGATCAGGTCCAGAATCTTACCTCCGCAGTCCCGAGGGACAAGGAGAGACGCGATGAGGAAAGGAAGGATCAGGCACAGACAAGTGTATCTCTCGATAAGGAGAGAGAGGGAAAGAAATGGAAAGGAAGTGAAGACAAAACTGACAAGATAGCATTCGCGAAAGACGAATGGATGGGAGGACAAATATTATTGAAACTCAATGGAAAATGAAGTGATGACGTGAGACCTAAAGAGAGGTTAGATGAGGCACAGAAGAATGAGAAAGAAAAGGAGTTAAGGGAGGAAAGGATAAGAAGGAAAGATAGGCTGAGGCGAGAACAGCTATATCATGAAGAGCAAGAAAAGCAGCTCAATCGCAAACAGAGAGCAGCCAATGACCATGACAGACAGAAACAGCAAAGTTTAGAAGAAGAGCAAAGGGTATGTGAGAAAAGGATAAGGAGACAAAGGGATGAGGAAGTTTGAAGGGCAGATGAACATAGACATGAAAGGAGAAGGGAAGAAGATAAGGTAAGAGAAGAGGTGAGGAAACGCAAAGAATTTGATGATGATATTGAACGTAAGCATAGACAGTGGGCACGCGATCTCGAACGTTTGGGGAGGGAAGTTAAAAAATCTGATCCGGTAGTAGACTGGGAAGACACTGAAGAATTCTTTCCTGCGTACCACTAGGTACTAGGCACGACCAGGGCAAATATTGAAGATGACTTTGAAACCAGAAGCACCGGGGAAATGATCGATAAGATATATGATGAAATGGGGCTAGAGCAAATATCCCAAGGAGAAGGGGAAGACGAACGGTTGGAAAGCACTCAGCTGTATGACACTGAGGATGTCACCCGAAGTAGTGGGAGCAGGAAAATGTCCCTGGACAGATTAGAAATCAGTAAAAACAATGATGACACAAGGAGTTGCGTGAATTGGGAATGATCAATGTCCGACTCCGGAGAGGAGACGGAGTGCGAGACAAATGAAGAAGGGAGGCGGCGCGAAAAGCGGCTCCCAAAAGAAAAAGGGGTACGATGGTCAGACGCTAGCGTGTCCACACAGGGGACATCAGAGTCTGCCACACAGTCTGTCCGGCATGAAGGAGTACCTCATGGTCAGAGAAGAGTGTCGTCACTGCCCTATGTAGACAGAATAGAACATTGCCAGGTAGACAGCGATGTGGGAATATCACCTCTGCGATAGAGCTATGAGAGAAGAGAAAGAAGGCTGCGCATTCCAATTTCCGCTACTATAAAAGGGGGGAGCATGACCGCAATATATTCCATGGCCACACATGGATAGAGAAAACCTGAAAAATAAGCTTCCAATGCTGACATCGGGAGCCGGGAAGTGGATAGATGAGTTAGAAAAAATGACGGGGGAGTCACGCTTGCAATAGGGGACATTAAGGGTCTCCTGATCGCCATACTTGGTGAGAGAGCAGACGATGTGTGGACACGGGCAGGGTACCCTGGTGTAACCACAATCAACACTGCACACGATAGAGCGCCATTTAACAATTACAGAGCAGCAGTATGGAAAGCGCTACGAGTGCTTTACCCAGACACTTCCGATATGGGAGCTATAATGACTCGGAAAATGAAGGAGGCAGAGGATCCGTTCATTTATATCCAGAATTACTAAGACACGTGGATACTCGAAATGCATGAATCTTGGAGGAAATCTATATCAGTGTTTTACCACATATTGTGCCAAGGGTTGCCAGAACCAGTGCAGAAACAGCTCAAGAAATTGGTAGGAGTTGAGGCTAAACCTTGGGCTGAAATACAGTTGACTATCACACATTATTGTAGATTGGTGCAAGAAAAGAATCAAAAAAAGGAGGCAACTTGAAAGGGTGAGGAAGCAAAGCTGGTACAAAAGAAATGATCAAAGTATGCTCTTGAAGGAGCTATGCTAACTAACCCAGCTGAAAAGAACATGCAACAGGTGGCTAATCCACAGCAGAAAAACCAGGGTAACGTAGGACTGTACCCGATGGGAAGAGGATTTAGAGGAAGAGGATGGCAGAGTAATCAAGGAGGCTTTCAAAATGTGCAAATGGGCAACCCAGATGTTTCAAATGGACAAATATTCCGACAATCGTCAGTATGTTGGCTGTGTGGAATGACAGGGAACTTGGCACGCACGAGTCAAGGTGCGTGGCAGAACAGCCAAGGAATGGGAACAGGCATGGCGAATCCACCTGCAGTCCCACAACAGGGTGTTGCACATAATCACATGGTTCAGCAGCAAGCACCAAGCAGAGAAAGGTGCGCAACAAGGGCAATCCCAACGGCACCACAACAACTTTTCAGGGCACAAACTCCGGAAGAGGAGGCAATCCTGGGAATGGAGAAAATCCACAAGTGTACAGTGGACCGAACTTATATATATATATCTCGGACAGCTCACTGGGAACCCTGATGTGCTCTATCCTATCAGTGACACCAGACCCTAATAGGGAACCTAGGGTGAATGTCATTATAGGGGGTAAAGAATATTCCTTCCTAGTTGACACGGGTGCAACACGCTCGTGCATACGTCAAGGCAAGTTTTCCTTGTCCAGCGAGGCCATATATACTCAGGGTTTTACAGGAGCTCACAGTAGAGTTCCCTTTACAGACGCACTCCCAGTGTCCGTAGGAGAGTGCGAAATGAATGTACCTTTGTTGTATTCACGTCACACCGCAGTAAACATTTTGGGTCGAGACTTAATGACAAAATTGAACATGACAATCTCGTTTACGGAGGAGGGCATAGTATGCTCCACTCCAGGAATGCATTATTCAAATGTGTGCACCATGATTAGAGCATATTCAGGACACATAGCCATGAGAGCTATACAGCTGGAGCCAGAAATGTTCACATATGGCATGTGTGTACTTATGGCGGGATTGCCAGGCCTTGCTGACAAGGTCATGAGAACCCCTGACGAGTTTTTATTCAGACCAAGAATACCTATGCATGAAGAGGAGGGACAAGTAATTCTCTTGATGATACATGCTGCAGCAGTGTGAGTGTAACGCTCACCTGATTCCCGTAGAGGCGCCGGTCTTGACTGGGCGTATACCGTATCTTCAAAGGTGATGTGTAACACACGGCTGGCTCTTTGGGCTGGACCTCTGTGCACTGTATGTCTGACTCGAAGGGTAAGATGTCTGCAGATAGAAAATATGGGATTAATGAACTGGGTTATTGAATGTCTCTCTCTTCTTCCCTTTCTCTTCTCCTGTAGAACCCCCAAAGGTTAACGCTCTCACCTTAGGTAAGTGAACGCCGTGCTCTCCATCTGCTTCGGGGCAGGGTGCTGTAACCAGTTTTTTCACTGGCTAAGGGGAGCAGGCCTCTTGACTTCAGAGGACTGCTGTCCGTCGTTTACTGCACGAACGGTAAGTTTCGAGTAATTCTAATGTCTTTAAAAGTCTTTAGTAATGATGTCTCTTGTTTTGCAGGGTTCCGGCGATGGCGGATGACGGGCTGAAGTGAGTTGAAGATGGAGCCCGTGTGATGAATAGAAGTGCCTGGAAGCACGTAAGTAAGCGCTTGTTGCCTGCTTCACGATGCGCTCTGTCTTTTTATTTTGCAGGTACAAGTTCGGAGCGGCTGCAGGGTGCCGGAATACCCACTGGCTTAGATGTGGAAAGGAGTAATGGCACGTGAGTATTAAAGTTCCCCAATGTCTTTAAACGCACCTTGTTTTGTCTTTCAGATGCGGGATGCAGCGCCGAAGACCTCCGGAGCGTGCGAAGAGTTGGTAAGCTTTTGTCTTTCAGATGCCGGAATGCAGTGCGAAGACCTCCGGAGCGCACGAAGAGTAGGTAAGCCTTTGTCTTTCAGATGCCGGAATGCAGCGCGAGGCGTTGGTGACAGCCGATGGACCAGGTAAGTGAAGCGCTGTCACTGAAGACCGTAATGCTAACCTGTTCTTTCTTGTCTTTATAGGTGTTGCTGAAGACTGGATTCAGGATGGTAAGCCTTTTTCCTTAGGCCCAGGATAAGATGCAGAAGACACGATGAGCGTTCTGCTGCAGAGGATGCAGAATAACGCAAAGCAAGATTCATCCATCGGGTGTGGTTTAAATAGCCTCCTGTAGTGCTTAGGTGTCTCCTTCCACAGCCACGCCTAGGTAAGAAAATAGTTCCTGCTTTCCAGAAGAGTTCCAGTGTTCTGAACCTAGGGAGTGGCTCCTGCCCCACCCAACAGGAAAAGTAGTTCCAAACAGAAGAGGATCAGAGGCTCAACTGGCAGGCAAGTAAGCAGCATGGTCTGCTGCAGGTAAGTCCACCCAAGCATTATGAGCCCGGCGCTTCCAGCGCTGGGACTGGGCATATTTATGAGCCTGGTGCCACTGGCGCCAGGACTGGGTCCAAAAGGTCCCAATTGGGACTGGTTGGCACTTGGAACCTGGGTTATGGATCTGCTTCCAAGGGAGTTGGGAAAACCCTGACCTTTTGGAAGCAGAGATCATGACAGTACCCCCCCTCAAGGCCCCTCCCAAACCGGGCTTCTCCGGGGGTTTTGGCTTGTCAGGAAATGTTCGGTGAAATCTTTTGATTAGGCGAGGAGCGTGGACATATTCAGCAGGTTCCCAGGATCTCTCTTGGGGGCCGTAGCCTTTCCAGTCAATTAGGTAAAATAGTTTAGATTTGGAGATCTTGGAGTCCAGAATGCTTTTGACTTCAAACTCGAGTTCTCCATCAACTAGGATGGGTTTTGGAGATTTAGTTAGTCGGGTTTGAGGTTGCACGGGTTTTAATAGAGAGACGTGGAAGACCGGATGTATCTTCATGTGCGGGGGCAAGTCCAACTTCACCGCTACTGGGTTTACTATGGTAGTGATGGATTAGGGACCAAGGTATCTTGGGTTGAATGTGCGTGGCCCTTTTAGAGGTAGATATTTGGTGGATAACCAGACTTGATCCCCTACTTGATATTGAGGGGCTTCCTTCCGATGTTGATCTGCTCCTTTCTTGTATTGTTCTTTAGCCCTTTGAAGGTGAGAAACAGCTTCCTTAAAGGCTTGGGTGATTGTAGAATGCAGGTAGTCTACTGCTGGTGTTACAAGATCTTGGAGGGGATCCAACTCCGAGGTTCGAGGGTGACTGCCGTATAAAAGAAAAAACGGGGTTTTCCCAGTTCCCGAACGGACAGAGTTATTGTAGGCATATTCGGCTATCCAAAGGATGTCTTTCCAAGTTTTTTCAGTTTGTTGCAGCATGCAGCGTAAATACTGTTCCAGAGTTTGATTGGTCCTCTCGGTTTGTCCGTCGGTCTGAGGGTGGTGACTGGTCGATAGTCTCACATCAATTTGAGCCGACCGACAGCAACTTCGCCAAAAATGAGAAATAAATTGACTACCTCGATCCGAAATTAGAACCGAAGGAAAACCGTGCAGTCGGACGATGTTTTCGAGAAATTCTCGGGCCAGAGTTGCTGCTGTTGGCAAGCCTTTGAGCGGAATGAAATGCGCCATCTTGGAGAATAAGTCCACGATTACTAGAATCGTATTGTATCCGGAGCATGGAGGTAGATCGGTGATGAAGTCCATAGAAAGCGTATGCCAAGGGCGAGGTGGGATGTCAATAGGGCGTAAGAGGCCTGCTGGTCTTTCCTTTTGACTCTTGTTTTGGGCGCATACTCCACAGGACATTATAAAGTCTCTGATATCTTTTTTCCAAGACGGCCACCAGAAGTAGCGCTTGATCTTTTCTGAGGTCTTGGCCATACCGGGATGTCCTTCCATTAAAGAATCGTGATAACAAGAGATTACTTTTTTCTGTACATCTGTGCTGGGCAGGTATAATCGTTCTTGGAAATACAATAAGTTGTCCTTTACTGCAAAGTCCTTTCCCTGCAGATGCCAATTCTGTATGTCTGCTGGAGTTACAAGTTGCCTTATCCTTAACTTCCTCTATGGATTGTGTGGCGATTACACCCAGAATTCTTTGTTCGGGAATGATTGGTACAGGTTTAGGGTTGATCAAGTGTTCTTCCACTCCCATCCGAGAAAGGGCATCAGCTTTACCGTTTTTTGTACCAGGTCGATAGGTAATTATGAAGTCAAACTCGGCAAAGAATAATGCCCAACGGAGTTGTCTAGAGGATTGGGCTTTTGCGGTTTTCAAATATTGCAGGTTTCGGTGATCCGTAATCACAGTAACGGTGTGTCGGGCCCCCAGCAGATAATGCCGCCAAGCCTTAAAGGCAGACTTGATAGCCAGAAGTTCCTTGTCAGTAATCGTGTAATTGATTTCAGGAGGCGAGAATTTGCGGGACAAAAATGCCACGGGATGCAACTGATTGGTTACCGGGTCCTTTTGTGATAGAACTGCCCCCATGGCAAGGCTTGAAGCATCAGTTTCCACGATGTAGGGGAGTTCGGGGCGAGGGTGTTTTAAGATTGGTGCAGAGATAAATTTAGTCTTCAAATCCTGGAAAGCTTGTTCCGCCTCGGTAGACCATTCAAAACGTTTGTTTTTCTTTAACAAGGCAGTGATGGGCTGGACTATTCGAGAAATTTCGGGGATAAACCTGCGGTAAAAGTTAGCGAAGCCTAACATGCTTTGCACACCTTTTACGGAGGATGGTGATGGCCATTTGAGAACTGCATCGACCTTCTTTGAATCCATACGCACTCCGGTAGGTGATAATATGAATCCCAAGAATTCAACTTCAGTCACGTTGAAAACACATTTTTCCAACTTAGCGAAAAGTTTGTGTTGACGCAATCTTTCGAGGACCATTTTCACGTGTTTCCGATGTTCAGATTCCGATGAAGAATAAACGAGGATGTCGTCAATGTAAACAACAACACACACATCTATGAGCTCTCTGAGGACATCGTTCATAAAATATTGAAAGGCGGCCGGGGCATTGCAAAGTCCGAAGGGCATGACCTGATATTCAAATAGCCCATATTTGGTGTGGAAGGCCGTCTTCCATTCATCGCCCTCTTTTACTCGTACCAAGTGGTAGGCTCCTCTAAGATCCAGCTTTGTATATATGCATGCTTTTCTGACTTGGTCCAGGAGTTCAGGGATCAAAGGTAACGGATATCTATTCTTGACGGTGATCTGGTTCAGGGAGCGATAATCTATACAAGTTCTAAGGTCTCCTTCCTTTTTTGGAACGAAGAACAAAGCTGAAGAAGCAGGGGACTTGGAAGGACAAATAAACCCATTTGCCAGGTATTGATCCAGGTATTGTCGAAGGTGAAGGTTCTCAGGCTCGGTGAGGGCATAAATTCTACTACAAGAAGGAGTAGATCCAGGTATCAGGTCTATTTGGCAGTCATAACACCTATGAGGAGGTAGAGAGTTAGCCTGATCCTTCCGGAAAACATCTTGGTATTCTAGGTATTCGGGAGGTAACTGGGGAGTCTCTGAAGAAATTGCTGCCAGTGCAACACCAGGTGGAGGGTGACAAGTAGAGACACATTCTGGAAACTGGACCGTTCTTGCTCGCCAATCGATCAGAGGATTTTGTTTCTCTAACCAAGGTATTCCTAGAATAATCTGAAACTGAGGAGCCTTGATCACATCGAACACGATCTTCTCATGGTGTCCATCTTGACTTACTAGCGTCACTTCTTGAGTGGTATGCGTTACTGGTCCGGAGGCTATCTCTGTTCCATCCACCGTAGTAATGACGTCCTTTACAGCCTTGGGACAAAGCGTTAGATTCATCCTCAAAACCATTTCATGATCCACATAATTGCCGATGGCACCGCTGTCGACGTAAGCTTCAATTGCATGTAATCGATCCGGATTATCAGGGCTAATGAGGACCATAGGTATCACGAAATGCGAGGTCACAGAACTGGTTTTCACGCTCGGCAAGAGGACCTCTATTCTTGTCGGCGAGGTCGTTTCCCTGCTCAGAGTTTGTAACTTTGGTAACTGCAGCTCCTACTGCCTTCTTGGCAGGTTTCACCGGACAGTCTCGAAGAAAGTGCCCTGAGTTTCCGCAATAGAGGCATAATTGCAACTGTTTTCTACTTTCCCGCTCCTTTTGTGTTAGAGGACCTTTCAGGCCCCCTATTTGCATGGGTTCCCCGGAGTCTACTCCTTTGGAAGGAGTTGGCGGTTTGGAAAATACTCGAGCATCAAACTTGGAACGATCGGCCTTCCTGTTCTGCAGTCTGTGATCTATTTGAACGACTAAGTCTATATAGTCCGAACAATCTTGTGGGGGATTCACTACTTGGGCTAACACATCTTTGAGCTCTCCACGTAGACCTCTATAAAACAGCATAATCCTTTTGTCCTCAGGCCATTGAGTTTCCACTATCAGTCTGTTGAAAGACGCAATATAAGCCAAAAGGTCTTGATTACCTTGTCGCAACGAAAGAAGCTCATTGTCCAAGGCCTGCCCCTGTGAATGTCTTGCGAACAGTTTTTCCATACTGAGCTGAAAAGCTTGAAAATCATGGAGGACCGGATCATCTTGATTTACTAGAGGGATCGACCAGTCTGCCGCATTGCCACTAAGGTACGAAAGCACAAAAGCTACTTTAGCTTGATCAGTTGGAAAGGCTGCTGGCCGGCATAAGAAATGCAACCGGCACTGATTGATAAATACTGCAAACCTCTTTGGGTCACCAGAAAATCATTCGGGCGGAGCCAGAGGTACATTCCCAGGTAGGTTGATCTGCACTGGATTCATAGAGGATGTAGAAGGAAGATTTCCCACAGATGCGGGTAACGGGGTCTGTCCGGCTTGTGACTGTAGCAATTGTCTAGCGAGATCATCTGTTCGCTCCTTGGAAATAATCAGTTCCCTTCTTAGAGCGTTCGTTTCCTGACGGGCTGCATGCACTTCTGCCCTTAGTTCCCCAAGTAACTGGGCTAGCTGGTCGATATCCGAGGTTTCCATAGCGCCTGGACGGGAGTTTTGCGGTAGGCTTTGCGTTCTGTAACGCTCACCTGATTCCCGTAGAGGCGCCGGTCTTGACTGGGCGTATACCGTATCTTCAAAGGTGATGTGTAACACACGGCTGGCTCTTTGGGCTGGACCTCTGTGCACTGTATGTCTGACTCGAAGGGTAAGATGTCTGCAGATAGAAAATATGGGATTAATGAACTGGGTTATTGAATGTCTCTCTCTTCTTCCCTTTCTCTTCTCCTGTAGAACCCCCAAAGGTTAACGCTCTCACCTTAGGTAAGTGAACGCCGTGCTCTCCATCTGCCTCGGGGCAGGGTGCTGTAACCAGTTTCTTCACTGGATAAGGGGAGCAGGCCTCTTGACTTCAGAGGACTGCTGTCCGTCGTTTACTGCACGAACGGTAAGTTTCGAGTAATTCTAATGTCTTTAAAAGTCTTTAGTAATGATATCTCTTGTTTTGCAGGGTTCCGGCGATGGCGGATGACGGGCTGAAGTGAGTTGAAGATGGAGCCCGTGTGATGAATAGAAGCGCCTGGAAGCACGTAAGTAAGCGCTTGTTGCCTGCTTCACGATGCGCTCTGTCTTTTTATTTTGCAGGTACAAGTTCGGAGCGGCTGCAGGGTGCCGGAATACCCACTGGCTTAGATGTGGAAAGGAGTAATGGCACGTGAGTATTAAAGTTCCCCAATGTCTTTAAACGCACCTTGTTTTGTCTTTCAGATGCGGGATGCAGCGCCGAAGACCTCCGGAGCGTGCGAAGAGTTGGTAAGCTTTTGTCTTTCAGATGCCGGAATGCAGTGCGAAGACCTCCGGAGCGCATGAAGAGTAGGTAAGCCTTTGTCTTTCAGATGCCGGAATGCAGCGCAAGGCGTTGGTGACAGCCGATGGACCAGGTAAGTGAAGCGCTGTCACTGAAGACCGTAATGCTAACCTGTTCTTTCTTGTCTTTATAGGTGTTGCTGAAGACTGGATTCAGGATGGTAAGCCTTTTTCCTTAGGCCCAGGATAAGATGCAGAAGACACGATGAGCGTTCTGCTGCAGAGGATGCAGAATAACGCAAAGCAAGATTCATCCATCGGGTGTGGTTTAAATAGCCTCCTGTAGTGCTTAGGTGTCTCCTTCCACAGCCACGCCTAGGTAAGAAAATAGTTCCTGCTTTCCAGAAGAGTTCCAGTGTTCTGAACCTAGGGAGTGGCTCCTGCCCCACCCAACAGGAAAAGTAGTTCCAAACAGAAGAGGATCAGAGGCTCAACTGGCAGGCAAGTAAGCAGCATGGTCTGCTGCAGGTAAGTCCACCCAAGCATTATGAGCCCGGCGCTTCCAGCGCTGGGACTGGGCATATTTATGAGCCTGGTGCCACTGGCGCCAGGACTGGGTCCAAAAGGTCCCAATTGGGACTGGTTGGCACTTGGAACCTGGGTTATGGATCTGCTTCCAAGGGAGTTGGGAAAACCCTGACCTTTTGGAAGCAGAGATCATGACAGTGAGGGAAAGTAGCATTGGTCAAAGGCTACGATGATAAAGGCAGACAATGGTGCGCGATTATTGCCATTGAAGAAGGGTATTGAGTGACGGACGTCCCCGATGACGATCTGTTTGAAGAACAACCAGACTCAGAAGAGACAAGGGTGGAAGTGAGTCTCATCTTTTGGGTAAAAATAATCAAAAGAGAAGTGCCTTAGAGGATGATGTTGGCTCTGATACGTCCAGAATACTTTGATGATAACATGGCCCAGGTGCCTGTCTCAGTATGGACTACAGGACCCTATGACGTAGGCCTCCTGAATGAGGTGGGACAAGTGAAAATTAAACTGAAACCAGGAGCAATTTTAGCGAGAGCCTGACAATATCCCATGTCCAGAGAGGCAGATGAAGGGATCGCAAAGACAATTTCTGCCATGATGGACCAGGGCATCCTAGTGACGTCAGAGTCACCATGTAATACAGTGATTTATCCTGCAAGAAATCAAAGGGAGGATCTTGGCGTTTAATCCAAGATTTAAGAGCATTAAACAATATTGTTGAAGCGGAGTTCCCTCTAGTCCCTAACCTGTCTAAAATCCTATATAATATACCCATCGAGGCAAAATATTTCACGGTGATTGACTTGAAAAACGCCTTTTTCTCAATCCCATTGCACCATGACTCACAAGATCTGACGTCATTTACGTTCAGACAAATGCATCTGAAAAGCACGAGGTTGCCACAGGGGTACTGTGAGTCCCCGTCCATTTTCAACAGAGTCCTACAGATGGACCTAAGCAATATTGCATTAGAAAGTGTCATCTTGCAGTATGTGGATGACATCTTAATCTGCAGTACTACAGAGGAGCAATGCAGGCACAATTCTGTTCAGCTATTGACTATACTGGCTGAGAAAGGTCATAGGGTTGACAAGGAAAAACTACAATATTGTCAACAGGAGGTGCTATACATAGGCCAGCTGATCTCTCATGAAGGCAAGAAGGTGACCCCAGAAAGGGCTGAAGCCATATTGAACACGGCTAAGCCACATAGGATAAAGCAAATGCAGAGCTTTCTAGGCTTGTGCAACTATGTTAGAGCATGGGTTTTCGATTACAGCTCATATACCAAGCCCTTGCTCCAGGCCCTAAAGAAGGCCCAGGTGACAAAGGAAAAGATCGAATGGTCTGAAGCGTTGGAAAAAGGGTTTGCAGAACTCAAGAGAGTGATTTGTACGGCTCCAGTTCTCAGGCTTCCCAATTATGCAGAGGAATTCTACCTGTTTTCACACACAGGTGGCAGCGTTATGATGGCAGTACTCGCTCAAAAAACCTAATTGGGGTACAAGCCCCAAGCATATTACAATGGGAACCTGGACCCAGTAATGAAAGGCCAATTCCCATGTGAACAAAGTTTAGCTGCCGCAGCGTTCGCCATAGAGAAGGCGACAACCATTGTAATGGGATGTTCCATGACGTTATATGTCGAGCACTCATTATTTGCCATTTTAGAGAAATCAAAGGGCACATTGACATCCCAGAGAGCTTCTGCATATGAAGTGATCATATCTAATCCATCAATCAAAATAATTTGATGTAAAACAGTGAACCCAGCCACGTTCATAGCTAAGCCAGTCACTGAAGGAGAGCCAATACATGACTCTTCAAACTATGAAGAATTCTATGATGAAATCCCCAGGGTGAAAGAAAATGCCCTGGCGGGAGGGGAGATCGTTTTCATTGACGGTTCTTCGAGAATCGATCAAGAAGACGGACAAAGATATATAGGCGTTGCTGTAATGAAACACATAACAAACAGAGAATTTTGAGTACTCGTCAGTGCACGAAAACCATCTCACTATTCAGCACAGGCATTGATACTCACCATTGAGAATCACGCAGACCAGGAAGTAACAGTATACAGTGACTCCACCTATGTGACGTCCACAGTGCATGCAGGATTAGCGCGCTGGAAAAGGAGGGGCTACCTCTGAGCAGACGGCTCGCCAGTGCAGCACGCTGCCTTATTGGACAGGCTGATCAAGGCACTACAGCTCCCAGTGGGCATAGCATTAGTGAAAAGCGCCGCCCATACTAAAGGTACAGATTTTGTGTCGCGCGGAAATCACACAGCAGATACGGAAGCCAAGCATATGGCATCCAAAAGTGAGATGGTCATGGAAGTGGAAGTGGCATGCACCCATAAAAGAATGATGGTGGCACGAATCACACCTGAAGCCTACAGCAATCTGGGACAGACACAACTAATGAAGCTTAAAGGGGAGGCACCACAGGACGAGAATAACCTGTGCAAACATCGAAGGTGTTCTTTAAATCCCTCTGACGGATTGTGGCGGCAAGACAGCACTGGCAAACCAGTAATGCCTGTAGCCCTACTAAAAATAGCATTGGAACAGCTCACTACCCTATTGTCGTGGTGGTTATCCCGGGGTCGGCTGATCCGTCCGCGGACCTCCGGGCTGGGAGGCCCCAACTCCTCCCGTGCTTCCCAAAAATGAGTATGAGACACACACAAGGAGCAAGGCGGTTCTGCTGTTTATTAAAACAACGGCAGGGATAGGTCTAGGATCGTACGTGTCCGTCCAGACTCTCAAAATTCGTGGGGCTCGCAGGCCCTTTTTACAGCAGTATGACGCGCTACTTGCGTCTCCTGGGAAAGTTAGCGAAAAAACCTATTGCCACTTCGGATTGGTTCCTCGAGTGGTAGGGTTAGTATAGTATACATATAGAGAGCAATATTAGTTGTTAAGGGTGAGTCAGGTGGTATACTTGTGCTGTCCCTTCTATTAGATACTTGAAAATTGTTACACGAAGACCCCTAATGATTGGCTAATGTTAGTGGCGCCAGTGATGAGTGCCCTCATGTTCTGATTGGTCCTCCCGCGAGCCCCCCAGTCTGGGACCATCGTCTTTCCCAGCTCACGGTGTACCTGTCACTAGCAACAATGTGTAACTATGTGTTTGTGCAGACAATGTGCGGGTCTACTCATAGGCCTGAGAGCAGGCCATTCCCATCGCCGTAGGTGTCCATCTTGTCATTTCACTGTTGCAACCTGTGTCCCAGACGTGGGACCCAGGCGACTTCTTCCTCGTGGGTCTGGCACCTTGTCAGGTCGGCTTGGTCACGTGTGGAGAGACCGTAGCTGGGGCGGAATTCTGCACATTTAAAGTTGTATTTTGTTCTGTGTGCTTGGCTTTGCTTACAGGTGTGGCCTTGGCGCCGGCTGGTAGCATACGAGTTGCAACATCGCGCCCTTGGCTATGAGCTCTCACTGGGCTTGTTCTGCGTGATCAGCACTTGTACTCTCGCTCATGCAGTGTTCATGGCGATTCTTGCTTGCGGCCCACTTGGGCATGGTTCATGGGTGGGGATGTGTAATGCACGGCACCTGTGTTGCGGTTTGACATGGCCTCATAAGCAATATTACGTCTTCATTATATTCTCATCACGATGCGAGGGGTGGGAGAAGCGTCAGCGAGCGTATACGTGAGTGCTTTAGGTGCCTTGCGTTTCTGCATTACTATAAAGGGGCCTATGTGAAAAATAATAAAGATGCGCGTCAGTGGGTGTATCTGTCACCTACGTCATAGCACTGAATATATTCTTCGTGTAGGCTGGTGCGTGAGTGACCAGTGTGCATGGTGGCACGTGTGTTCTTGGCAGTTGGCTAGGTCGTTATGGCATCTCTAACGATGTGGCTGCTCGTTGTTAAAGTCTTAGTCGAGTTCATCCATGCCGCAGGTGTCGGCTTGAGTAGGACAGGCTGGTGGGCATATCCTTATGTTCTTGAACCAGGGTATTTTGTCATCTGGTAGATAGACAAACTCATCTCGTGGTGGATGTCTGGGCCGCAATCCTCTAGGCCATGGTCGCGAGGAGATTGGGGGGAGCTTTTTCTCCCATTCTCCCACTTCACTATACACATGTCAAAAGAAAATCTAGCAGCAACGCTCGCGGAAGACTGGTTTATACCGAATTTAGCAGAGCATGTTGCATTCTTTATGGTAAACTGCATAATCTGCCAGCAATTCACCGCTGGGCACACATTTAAAGTAGTGAGAGGAGTCATCCCCCGGCCAAATGGGCCTTTTCAGCATCTGCATGTCGATTATGTCGACATGATTCAAGTATGCAACGGATTACAGATACTTGATTGTAGTGGTGTGTCCATTCTCTAGATGGATAGAAGCAGGTCCATGTATACACCCAGACTCTACCTGTACAGCCAAATTCCTAGTGAGGGAAGTGTTCCCTAGATGGGGGGTGTGTGAAGTGATGAGATCAGACAATGGGGCTCATTTTGTAAATGCAGTCTCTGAACAGATTAGCTTGTTGCTTGGTATAAAGCACAAGTTCTCGTTGGTGTATCATCCAGAAGGTAATAGAATTTGTGAGAGGCACAACGGCTTGTTAAAGGAAAGGATAGCCAAGTTGAAGCTTACTCTAAAGAAAGGATGGTTGCACTGCCTTCCATTGGCATTGTATGCTCTTTGGAACCCACCAGGCTCCGACCATCATCTTACGCCGCACAGGAAGGCAAATTAATACTCCCCTAACCCCTCGAGACAGAGCTTGATGTGATACCCAGCCAACCCGAGAGGTCCTGTGATCTGAAATGCAAAGATATCTGAACTGCATGACATCCATCCTTACTGTAATTTCAGACCAGCTGTAGCGACGACGAAAAGGGTGTAGCAAAACACAAAACACAGAGGGGGACGCTGCAACAGTCCCAGCTCCAGGTCTACGTGTTCCACTCATTTTCCCTGGAGATGCTGTATTGGTGAGGAACCATACAAGGAAAAGGTGGGACGAGCCAAGATTCAATGGCCATTTCATCGTGGAGGACTGCACTCCATCAGCTGTGAAACTGCAGGGCAGGAGAGCATGGATTTTTCTCAATGACATTAAGCCATATATCGGAGAAAGCCCTCTAGCTACACCCCATCGCGAAGAGACCACAGACAACGGGGAAGAACCTCAGAACGTGCAGACGAGATCCATGACGAGGAAGAAGGACCCATGCGCAGCAAAGCAAAGACAAAAATAGAACCTTTTGCAAGTTGTGGCTTAAATTGGACATTTCCTCTAAGCAAGAAGGGGGATAAGGACATAAAAGGGGCACTCTGTGCATCTTAGTTGCAGGGTGAAGAAGACAATTGCGCATGTAAGCCACAGCACGTTTGTTAACACGAACTGTTGAACCAAGTCACACTTAAGCACTTATTAAGGAAAAGACTGTAACAAACGCTGATCAAGGACTTTTATAGTGAGAGCAAAATACAGTATCCTGAATCATCCAGCACCAAGACTTTGTTTGACGGCAGTTATGGTGTCCCCCAGTAGAGACAACGCAAATGACGTGGCTTAACTACTTCCATTTAGTATTGGTATCACATCCGTCGCTGGTAGGGAGGGTCACCAGTGTCACAAACTTTATCCAAGATCCTGCCAACAAGAAAGTAATCTGGCAACTACTTTTCGTCATCGCATAAGCCTTCATTGTACTGCCAGAATACAGTGATAAGGACACAAATGCTTCCACCACAGGCGATTCTAGATGAACTTATCAATAGGCTTTTCTTTCGCATAATCGAAGAGTGCCCATCTATTCTCGGAAGAAATACCGACACGTTGACTTTCATTAGAGATCCAGCAAACACTGAACATTTGAGCCAGCTGTGGAACAAATTTAGCTATTTGGTCGCAATGCATGCGTCCATACAGTGCAAACATTGTTCCCAGCAAGTAAAGAGCCTGTAATCCTGAAACCCATCAAGGCAGGACAAATGTCTCTGTCACCTGAAGACAGCAGACTGGCACATAACGTCCTCTTTCGCCTAGTCACTGACTTTCCAGAGATGGTGGGGAGACCAGTCAAGGTTAATGTCCTCACCTTCATCAGAGATCCAGCTAATGTCGCACAGATGGGAAGGCTCCTCCATGGTATAATGTTGCAGGTGGAGCTGTCCAACTTTCTGAGAGATTATATAAGGAGATTCCAGTGAAACTTTCCGCCAAGGGACAGATCGAGGGAACAGAATCAAGTACCCGAATTGTTGACATTTTTTCCTTTTTTCCACACTGACGAGCATCCAGCATGTCCTCAGGACTGAAGCAGATCCGGGGGGTGGACTGGGAACTCGCGTATTTCGAACATGCACAGTAAAAGTCACATACTGAAGTGTTAATCTAATCTATTTTTCCATAGTCTAGCAAGGGAACTATATCCTGTATCAAGAGACATTCGTCACCCGCAAGAGGGGGGACACTTGTGAAGCACCAGACACTTTATGATACAAACTGTTCAAGAACAATATTGGAAGTGGGAAGAACAATAACATTGACGTTAAATAAATGATCGAGATGGGGGCCCAGAACAGTTACCTGGTCGTCCCACAAGCAGAGGGGCACTCTTGCTTCTCTGGGAATAAATTATGCCGCCTCACTTACCGTACCATCATGTATTTATGGATTGTGTTTATCATTATTTTGCTCTCATTGACGATCAGAACTGCATTTTTTATTGGTGCACGAAGCGGTCCAATTTCTGTGCACTCACCTGATGATGAACACATGAGTCGCACAAAAGCACCCAGACTCTATATAGTTATTCCAGTCCCGAGGACATCTGATGGTAAAGTAAATGAACTGAAAATTAATGTAATTAGCAGTGATACATACACACTTAAGGTAACAAATGAAGAGAAAAGCTGGAGATAGGGTCAGCACGGAATGAATGAAAACAAAGCACTGACAACTAGACGCACACACATACTGAATGCACACGAACCATGACATGTGTCAATGGCCACAGAACCTCAAGCGAAAGCAACAGAGAGCATGAGACTGCCTACTGAACAATCAGTCCCAGAAAATAATGGGAGAGACCGAAAAGAATCGAGAGAAAGGCCAACAGAAGAAGACTTAACAAAAGCCCTTAAGAAGACAGAAGCGGCTGTAGGAGAATTTACTGCAAGGACACAAATGTTAATAGATCATTTATTCCCGTTTATAGCTAGAGTGAAGAAACGGCATGAGGAACTGAAAAATAAAACCGCAGAGACTGTATTAACGAGCACACAAGTTCCAAAACAAGGGACAAGTACCAGGCCCACGATGCAGCCATACACTGGACCAGAGACAGGCTGGTGGTGATAAAGGCACTTATAGATGGCAGAAAAAGAATGCAAGAAGAGAAGGAAAGAATTGCAAAACCTCCACCTACCTCATCAATGCAAAAAAAGAAACCTGCTACATGAACCAGAATGCCCGAGAGTCCTCCAGTAAGAAAAGGCCATACAGACGCATTTAGGGATGCAGTTATAGCAAACTACAGGAAGACACTAAGAATCAAGAGAAGCCTACATGAAAATAACAGTGAACTGAACAAATAACTGGACAGCACAGCACATCTAGGAAACAACATTTGGTACCAGCACATGAAGGAAGTCGGAAGAAGTGAAATCAGAAGGAGAATGCTTTGTTTGTGCACTTCTACCGTACAGCATGGGAACATCCAAGATCTTTGTGTCTGTAGAAATTGATGTCCCGACAGCACACTGTCTGGCACACGTAGCAATGTGCAACACCAGAGGCCAGTTTATGGGGAGGGATGCATCATTCATATGGGCAACTGAAACAAATTACCCCGATGAAGATGACTATGTTCAGGACATTAAGACGAGAAATAGAGCTCATACTAGGAATCACGTGATCCGGTATGAAAAGCCTGAAGTTAAAGGAGCAGGAATAAGATGGGAAATAAACCCGAGACTGAACGTCCAAGGGAAAACACCAGAAGGGGGTCAAATTTGGAAGAACAGAGGCCAGATGCAGATCTGGGGAACAGTGCTTTCCCCAACATATGGGAAGAAGGAGTGGTGATCTGCCGAGCATGGCTGGTCGATGGAGCCTGCAAGGAGGCAATAGAAAACTCACAGAGGTTGTGCAAACCTCTTTGGCCAAAACTCACAAGATTACTGACATGGGTCGAGGACAGAGGAGGACCCTTGCAGATAGTGCCACTGGAAAGCCCAAAATTGTGTTTCAGGAACAATGGCATGAGGAAAATGGGAGAGAATCAGAACTGCGGACACATTTTTAAAGCTCCAGGAATGACTCACGGAACCGCAGTAATCATGGATCATTATTGGGTGTGTGGATCCACAGCATACATAAGACTGCCAAAAAACTGGCGAGGCATATGCGCAATAGTAAACGTCCACATTCTAGCACTAGTGATCCCGAAAGGTGACCTGAATATTGACAGTTTCCCGAAAGCAGATGCCCACCTGAGGAAAAGGAGATCTGTGGAACTGACAACATGAGTGAAGAGAGAAAATTATTTTTCTGCCAAATCAGAAGAAGCATTTCATGCAATCCCATATGAACACAGGCTGTCAGCCTCACCTCATCAGTGTTCGCGACAATCCTCATGCCAAGATTCCAAGTTGGAGCAAACACTAAACGGTTGAAAATCACCAGATGGGAATTATTGCAGACCATCAACTCGACAATAAAGGTATTCAATGTATTCAAGGAAGAGTTAAGAGCCATTAGACTAATGAATCTCCAGAACAGATATGTACTTGACATGATCACAGCGATGGATGGAGGAGTTTGTGCAAAAATCTGAAAATCATGTTGCACATTTATACCTTCTCATGACGAAGAAAATGGAACTTTAACAGAAGCCATAGGTATGCTAACAAACCTACAGAACCAGATGATAGATGAAACTGACGTAGTTGATGATGACAGCTGGTTTGGATCACTATTCTCGTGGGTCCCACAATGGATGGCAGACATATTCAAGTTCCTTGGAGCCCTGCTAGTGATGATACTACTAGGATTCTGTGTTATCAAGATAATAATCTCGCAATGCCAGAAAACAGTGAAGAAAACCACAGGGATGAAGATCATGATCGATGTCAAGCCAGGATGGAAGCCCAGAGACCTGACTGATGACGAAATAAGAGACTTTGTGCCAGCACATTTGCGCCAGAAGGAACAAAGTTCCTATACCCCAGGAAACATAGAAATTATGAAGGAAAATGGATCTATTGTAGCCCAAATGGACAATGTCAACTAATGACATGGAACAAAGACAAACATGTGAAAACAGCAGGAAACTTAAAAGGAGTGATAAAAATATGGACCCCAAAAGGACACTCCTTCATACCATCATGTACAAACCCAGAAGACGAAGAGATGGATAAAGAAGAACCAAGTAAGACGAATCCGAAGAAGAAAGCAGAAGTGGTCGATGAACCGACCATAGGGGGAGTGTAGAGGAGGTCCCGGATATGGCATGCACCCCAGCCACCCATTTTGAAGTACCAGGAATGTACACACCGAGATATTTGATGTATGATGAGCAAATAAACCAGCAGAGTGCAGCACTAGGGCTCTGCCCAGTGCCCATTAGAAGAGCAATACCTGTTGAAGTGCCAATAATCAGACAACCATGGGCAGTACGGTATCCATTGAGACAACCATACCAGCAGCTGACATGAAATGAAGACTACTTGCAGACTGTCCCAGAAGAGACCTAAAGGGCCTTAATTGAAGGTGAATGGTGACAACACAAGGGCCGGACAGACTCACAGATGAAAGAAACAACAACCAAAAAGGTGATAAACAAAGACGAAATGTAACGAATAATGACATAATGGACCTGGAAGAAGGGACGATGTCGAAATAATAAAGAAACGTAACTATAAAGCAGGATGAAAATATGCAACTAAGCTAAAGCCTGTAAATAGGCTTGGAACGCAAGAAGCAAGGAAACAGTACTGCTTGCTATGCTTAGTAGAAGAATAGAGTGGCAAGCGCCAACTATATATCTACCTCAATGAAGCACATTTAATAAGTGCAAAGCCACTTTATACAAAAGCAGAATTAACCCAGGTTGCTAGGGGTCAAACAGGCCAGGGTTCGTATACTAGCACAAAGCCAGACGAAAGAGCGGAATAGAAACTTAGCAAAAAGCAATTCATGCCTTGGAATTCGAGGTCAACCCAAGGAAGGGAGGAGAGCGGCAACTCCGAAGAATCAAAACTTAAGAGCATAGCAGCCTGCCCCGTGAAGGTCGAGATGAGGAGCCCCAGGCAGGTGGCAAGGCCGAAGGGAGAATCAAATATGCAAATAGAAGGAAAATGAAGCAGATTCACGGTGCACTAACACGTGACCAGCCAGGCGCGGAGAGGTACCAATGTCTGATGTCACCCAAAACGATAGGATGCATAACTTTTCCATATAAGAAGCTACAATTTTGAGGCCATCCTCTGTCAACTAATTGACACATAGCCCTAAAGTACTGATTGATGGAAGGAAGACAGGGTGAATCTTGGGGCATACCGCACCTAGGTGACCATTCTGCATGCTGCTAATTAAAGTGGAAATGTATGACTAGGGGTGTAACCGACCCAATCACAAAGGACCACATAATCAAGGGTCCTAAATCTAGTAGAACCAGTGAGGCGTACTTTTAGTGACGTCTGTCATGGGTGATGTAGAGGGATGGGCGTAGACGCCCACCCAATAAGAGTTATCCAATCCTCACACTCTGCTACCATATACAGATATAGTATCTATATTAAAGTACCTTTTCCAACCAGTAGAATTGCATGACAAACATTTGAGTGTTACACGTCAATGATGACGTGTTTTGGGTATAAAGTTTATTGTTTGCATGAAGTTCGGGAAAGTTGAAGCGAGACGAGCGATCGCATCACTGTTGATTTTCATGTTTCCCCATTTTTTTGTACTTGTCATTAAACAGACTTCCTTTTGCCAAACCTTTCAGTTATCCTTATTGAATGGTGTTGGAGTAAGAGAATCCTGCACCCCATCCACCTCAAGGGGCAGCTATCTCGTCCTAAAGTACTTAAGGGTGAGCTCTGGTCCTATGGGCCTGTCAGAGGTCACTACGCCCTCCTGTACACCAGAATAGCAAAGATTTCAGGCTTATAAAATCGTTAATGTAATCCAATCTTGATTCTTGATGGAGAAGTAGATTGAGGTACTCCTGGTTGCCCCTAAAGCCCTTCAGAGGAATCCATTTTCCTTGACCTGAATAGTTTATACAGGAGAATGACCCCAGACCACAGCACCATAAACACATAATGTGATGGGCTTAGCCTGGTAGATGTTAAGTGTAGGATCAATATTTAACCCAATCCAATCCAAACCTATGTAGTGCACCACAGGCCTGTACAAATTTCTGTGTTGCTTTAGAAAATTGGTTCGACCAGTTTGCTCTACTATTAAAGGTCACCCCTAAGTAGGTGTCCACCCAGACAAGCTTGAGTCTAGAAGCAAAGATATGAGTCAGGTTTTTGAGCTGCTTTGCTGAGCATATAACTTGAGACTTAATTGTGTTGATTAACAAATATCTACCACCCATATATTTCACTTTAGCATTTACAAGTTTCTGTAGCACTGCTGGAATACAAGACAGCAACACTGTGCTGTTGGTGTAGGACAACACAGTGATGTTTTTGCCCGCCACTAGGTGTGTCTTTGTTGACTTTGTTCCCGTACAATTTCCAGATTGCAGACAAAGAGTTTGTACAGTAGTGGGGCCAGGACACACCCTTGCCAGACCCTGCATGAGATGTCAAATGATGGAGATAATTCCCCTTCATTGGTCAGCTTCACTGTCTTTAGGCCCATGTGGAGGGAAATTAATACATGCAAGATGGGTGCTGGTAGGCCCATCATTTGGAGCGAATTGCACAGCTTTGTGCGCTTTATCCTGTCGAAAGCTTGGTTAAGATCCATGAACCTCAAGTAGACTGGACAGTCATGGCCTTTAATGTACTTGTCCAGAATCAAACTCAGGTTTAGGATCTGCTCTACAGGGCCCACTCGTGCCCTAAACCCATATTGCTCATCTGGGAGGATGTCGGTACCTTTCGCCCTGTTCGCTAATCATGTGAAGATTACCCGGCCTAGCCATTTTGCAGTGGCATTGATCAGATCTATTGGCCGGCAACAGCTGGGGTCCATTGTTTCTGCTTTTTAAAATATTGGAATTACTATGGATTCCTTCCAGCTGTGGTGAAACAGACTATTCAACACACATTTGTTAAGAATGGTGGTAAACACAGGAACCCATACTTGATGTTCCTGACTAAATATGTCCGTCACCATGAAGTCGGGACCCACAGCTTAGTCAATTGGGATAGAAAACAGAACTTCCTTTACCTTATTGACCTGAAAGAGGCTGGTCAGCTGGAATGGGAACTTCATATGCACCATTAGGTATTTCAACTTTGGTACCCTCTCCCTGACAGCTGAAAAGTCTTGAAAAGTGGCCCATCAAGGCTGATGAAACAGGGAAATCTCTCGATTTAACTTTAGGCAGGAGGTTACACTCAGAGACTACCTTCCAGAAATTGCTTTTTGTTTTTTGGCTGCCCCTTCCAATTGTTGTCAACGCTTACCCATCCATACTTCTTTTGCGTTTTTCAATGCGATTTTATATAGCGTCTTTACTCGTCCTAAAACAACACTTTTCCTATTGGATCCCTTAGCAATTTTTACTAGCATAGTCTTTGTGTCTCAGCAGTTCCTCCCTAGCTAGTTGTTAAGTTACGCAGCCGATATGTAGTGGTTGTACGGGATTTGCAGGTATTAATTATGCTATCATATTTTGTGAATGCACTGAAAGTATCTTATAAGTTGAGCAGCAGATCTCAATAAAAGGAAGGTATGCAGCTATTACTTTAGAGGAGCAGGCTTCTCTATCTACTGATGTTCATTTAATAGGCCTTCTGCTGGTATGTTTGTCTTGAGCATAGGTTTTCTGGGCAATATGGGTATTGTTGTTATCACCATACAACATCAACAGTATCATCGCATTGTGATCGCTCTCAGGGTGTTGTTCTATGTTCAGTGTAAATCACTTGCATGAGTCTGCTGACACAACCTATCTATGTCAATAATGGTCCCTTTAAAACATTTAAAGCCACCATAGGTTGCGGCAGCAGCTTCATGCATGTGTTTTAAAGTGAACATTACTGGCATAGATGGATTGTGGCAGCAGCTTCATGCATGTGATTTAAAGTGACCATTATCAGCTTCCCACAAGTTGGTATGTCACTCGCAGGGTTTCTTTTTTAAATGTCAAGACTGGCCTCCCAGTCAGTGCCAGACCGAACTGACCGCCAGTCTTATGGGAGGAACGGTAGAGGAGGGGTGCACCAGGGAGTAGCCAGCTGGGCGGGTGACTATGTGCACACACCGCCTCCCTAACCATCTGTGGCACATGCCTACTCAACATGACCGCCACCATCAGCTAAATAATTGACGCACATACGCAGATCATCAATTCAGAGGCAAACTGCACACATTCCATTATGTCAATCTCGCGGGTACTCCAACAAGTAATCCAGCCCCAGTTTTTCTGCTGATATAGCACTGAGTGGAGCAAATGGCCTTTGTCCTAATACAAATTAACTAAAGATTTTTGCAATTATTGGCATTCCCTTATTTTTCCAGCCAGCATGATAGGAGTAGAGCAAACAGTTCTTACTAAATATTGAGCTAAGACACTATTGCATACCATTTTGATCGAAGGCATGAACAATTATAACACACAAACTGATTATCCATTGTGTCCTGTTTATAAGAAAGGAACAATAAGAAATGCTGCTCAATTTTGAGGGAAAATCATTAATTTGCGCACAAATCATTTTTTCTTAATAACGCTCTGGGTGTTAAAGGCACTTGGGCAGCTAAAAATATACAGGTGTGTTATTTCTAATAAAATGACATGTCCTGATTTTGTTCTGTTTTCCTTAAAACCCTGTTTTATTTTCTGTTTGGGAACCATCCAGTGATTAAATGCGTACAGAGAGTAGATTTTCGGTAGATTATAAATACACTGGGCAGCTGTTTGCAGTCCTTTAGGCCACACGTGCCCTACCCTTTGAGGCTTGGACCCGGTACCATCTCTCTTGCACTCCGTCTCGGTGCCCTGCCTTTCAGGCGGCAAGAACTTGCTGGTACCAGTAGCCAACATGGTGCTGGCAATAGGTTTGACGCTGCCATCCCGCAAATGATCGATGTTCACAGGTGCTGGGATCCCAGATTACAGTGACATGCATGCCTGCCTGTTTTCAGCCCTTGGCCTCCTTGCCATATCGACAGAGCAGTAGTGTCTGGGCGGGTTTGAGGGGTGGGTTGGTGAGTGATAATTGACATCTGCGGATGGAACAGGGGTCTGCAACCTGAAGCTCCCCAGTTGTTTTGGACTACAACCCCCATGATCCCCAACCAATACGTTTGGTGGCAAAAGTGGATGGGAGTTGTAGTAAAAAAAACATCTGGAGAGCCAAAAGCTGCTGACCCCTGGGATGGAAGCTGTTCAGGGTGGAAAACAAACTAATGCATGTTTTACAGATGACTGATCACGAGCTCTGTGTTCTTATGAGAATACTTCTGGATTGCTCTTGTCATGTGTTCTCCTTTTGCTGTTACTTGCATTAGTGGGTGCAACCATGTATTGGTAAGGATGGATTGATAGTTATATTTCTGCTGCTCTTCGTGTTTTGGTCTCTTCAACATTGCTGCCTATTTCATTGCCCTTCTCTGATTAATCAGTGTAAGGTGGTATCATGATTTCAAATATGCAAAATGACTTGAGTCGTTCCTTAGGTCTCAGGTTGTGTCTCTGAACGGACCTTCTCCACCTTTGGAAATCTGCACATATTGATTTGCTTATCTGCACTACAGCTTTCATGGTTCTGGGATTGATCTACTTTATGGTGGAAAGAGTGACACAGGTGCCATGGTTTTACATTAAGTAACAGGCTGTTACTTGTGTTAGTAGCTTTTTGCTTAAGCACAATACACATGTGCCAATTGACTATGGCTGGAACCAGTGAGGTGGTGCAAGTATGCTTCTTCCATCTGAGAACTCTCAGACACATGTTTAAATACTTAGTAGGTCTCAACACATTTCATCTTCCACACCTTTGGTAATGTACACGCTGATCATTGCCAATGGAGTCTCTCTGAAGTAGTCCATTGCCTGCCTTCAAAGAGTGAAATCACCAACAACAAAAATATTTATCACCAGCATTCTACATGTTTGGCTTGGCCCTACGTTCGTGTACTAGCTTCCCATTATCCAGAGGATTCTGTCTAAGGTCTTCCGTGTAATTCATAGATATGCCTGCAGCCAGGCTCCCCCATTCACAGAAGAGACATTTCATCTGCACTCCCCGTGTGATCTTTGTGCACCTCTGATACATTTATACTTCACACACCTTTCATTAAAATTAAACTCACTGGAAGCTGCTATGTTTCAGATATTGGGACTCAGAGATGGGATTCCCCTACACAACCAAGGGACCATCTTTGTCACAGATCGGCTTGAGGAAAAAGCTAAAGACTCCTCTTTCCATAGGTTGAACAGTACGGCACATTTAAATTTTAATTTGGTGAAAATCCTGGACCCAAAATGTAATACTTAGGTGAATGCTACTCTCTACAAAATCCAGTCAACAATTAAAATAACTATATGGACAAGACTGAGACACACCTCACTACACTGCCAGACAGCAAGATGGCCAACCTAAAACTTACTTTGTATGCAGCTGCTGCCTGATTAAAGGTCACCGACATTTGATCGCATCTCTTGCACTCTGAGGGTGAAACACTGGCTCTCTGTCAAAGTGGACGATATTTTAAAAACACACATGTTGTGTTATCTAGAAAGTCGCCATTCCAAGAAGACAGACTATCTTGGAAACTGATAATCTGTTGTTGCTGTCAGTACTCATCAGGTCCTAGCGGCTAAGGGGGCACATTGTCAGGGCAAGCCAGGTTTTGCAGCATGAGAATTATGGATGTCAGATTCATGCTACCAAAAGAACACACAGAGCCTCCTGTGGAAAAAGGTTTCTCGCCAGTAAATTACATCTCCCACAATGCTATGTGAGACAGGTGGCCATAGCATAAATAAGGAGATAAGAGCGTTGTGTTTGATGGACCAGATTCTGTGATAATCCCTAAGGCAGTACTATGTAAACATAGTTCTAATAACCAAAACATCAAAAATGCAATAGGGAAAATATTGGCCTCATCACCCCATGTTAAATATTAATGGCTTGAAAAGAGGGAAGACCTATTGAGGAAATGGGGTTTGGCTCTTAAGAATATTTGCATCAAAACATGTGATAGCTGACTTTATCTAGGTGGAGATATAACTTAAGTCACTTACTAAAAGGATATATCTCATAGGACATACTCAAATGTTCACATATGGTGTGCCTAAGACGGCGAAAGAAAGGATGTAGAAGAAAATATAGAGACAAACACATGAAGATTGAATTTGGTAATAAAAAAAAATTAGAAAATGTGTGCGCTTGACAATTTTTTTTCACAATGTGACAACTAGATCTTGCCCGGACAAGAAAAGCGCAGGACTGAGCAAATTAACTGAGCTGACATGGTACTAAACTACTTTTCAAAAGTATATGCTGAGAATAACATCAACAATTCAGCTCTTGGTCTTGTATCAAATGTCTTGTATTCTGTTGATATAAACCTTATTTGATATTCTGTGAGTCAAATTCTCAACCTTAGAAGGATTCTGGCAAGTGCAATTCTTCCAGGATTCTTATATACTCAAAAAAGATCTTCTCCTTCACGTTTGCAGTGGCCACAAGCAAGTGTTTATGAATTAAAATATGATATAAAGGAGGCACCGGTGGCTACTGCCATAAACCAGGGTTAAAATCATGTGGAGACAGTAGTTTGCTATTTTAATAGTTTCTCATTCTTACCTAAAAAGAGGGCTTGTCCACAACAAAATTAGGCTCAAACCTTGCATTAATCTTTGAAAAAATGTGGATCCCTTGACCCATACTTGTGCGGAAAGATCTTTGCCTGCACCTGAGAGTGCCTAGCAACCAGACGAGGATGGGTGGAGGAGCCTGGAGGCAGGAGGCTGGTACTAGGGACCCTTGCTCCCCTGCCATGGGGAGCCCTCTGCAAACACTTGCGTTGAAGAGGTGCAGTTGCACCAGCTGACATGGCCTGGCTCTGGGAGGTGGTCTGGCTCGACAGGCATCAGCTACTTTTTTTTCTGTCTGTTGTATCTCTATTTTTGCCTTGTCATCAGTGTATTTGCATCTCATTAATTTGTTTGTAAAACGCTTTGTTGTAAGGCACCTTACAAGTAAATCAAAACAAATAAACAAAATATCTAAATTGCTGGTAATTTTCCTCTGAGCAGCTCTATTTGAATACATTTAATTCCAGAAAAAAGCTGCAGAGATTACCATTTTCACATGTGCTGAGGAATTGATTCATTTCCAAAAAAACGACCCCCGTTGGTTGAACGCTCAAGAGGGTTATGGGTGTGTAAACATCTCAAAGGCAGAAAAGAGGCAAATTAAAGGCACACATGATTGGTGCTGCCAGTTTATTGATAGAATGATTAAGCATTTTATTACGACAAATGTCTGCTGAAGTGTGAGCCAACAGACAATAAGAGGTGCATGTGAGGAAACAAAATAAATACATTTGTCAATAATGCGTCAGTTAGTCTAATAATTGCAACACTTGAAGGTAGTTTGAAATGTTTCAGAAACGTTTATGATTGTGTTTATTTGCTGCATTAATGCTGTATATAAAGTAGGGGTCTGAAATGTATGGCTCGCCAGATGTTTAGGATGCTGTCTAGAAATTATGGGAGAAATAGCACAAAAGACCTGGGGAGCCACATGTTGCAGACCCCTGGGCTGAAGGTTACTTTAAGATATTTAATTCATGAACAACTGAGTTAATCAATTTTAAGTTGAGTACACTACTGGACCGGGTCCCCGAGGGCTTGAGGTCCTGATAATGAGAGCCCAATTCAATGCACTTTGGCTCAGAGGAGTCACGGCAAAGTGGCCTAATGTAAATTATAGAAACTGTTTGTTTTGTAATGCACCAAGAGAGGACATGGATCATTTCTGCTTCTTTTTCTGAGTATACACAATGGAAGGGAAACGTTTTCTAATACACATTGATAGAGCTGTGAACTTTACACATGGCAAACCTGCACTTTGTTATTTATTGATGGCTGATTGAGCATTTTTTGGTGGCCACTGCGGTCCTTTTTAAGAAGCGTTTTAAAAATAAGAAATGTTTTATTGAATGAGTACTCCATTTTGTTAACTGTAGTAATTGCATTGCTGTTGTTAATTTTAATTTAATGCTTCACATGTATTTAAAATGTGATAATATTTTATCCTTTTCATGTTTCTGGTTTAACATGCATGTTACTATGTATTATGTAATATGTATACAAAGGTATTTGTTGAATCTGTTTTCCAAAATAAGCGCATTGACTGAAGGACTGACTAACGCAGCAAAAATGTTTAGTACACGAACAATTTGACTAGGTTACACCACTGGACCCTTGTTTGTAAGGGCATTGAGGTCATTAGATTGAGAAGCCTGTTATTCAACCATAGAGGACTTGTGTTGTCACTGCACAATTTTCTCGCATTTAACATGCTTTGACTGAAGAATCCTTCAAAGTCAGTGTTACTGATGGGTGAGTGCTTCAGTGGGTTAGGGCTATTGAACATCAAAACTCCATTTGGGGAGACTATCATGTATTTGTATGCACTGCGACATGTTTTGGGTTAGATTAATCTGTAAAATGAATTAATCAATGAATGTTTTATAACACACTTAATACTGGAGACCAGTCTCTAAGCAAAGGGACTGGTATTATAACCTGTGTTGCTCTGTGTTGTCTTGCTTCCAAGACAAACACCTTTCCACTGAGCTAACATCCCTGCCCGTTTGTGAAGAAATTTGAGTTCTTTGCCCTGCTCCCTTTTATTGGTGTCCCAATGGTCCTGAAAAGATCTTGAAGCCATGAAGACTGTTTGGTAACTTGTGCACTTGAGCTAGTACTCTTTAAGCTCACACTAGAAGAAGCAGTATAAAAGGAGGGCAGTCCAGCCTTAAAGTGTGATTGGTTTCTAAATCCAGACTATGCTCAATCCTAAAATGGGATAGCTGCAGGTGCTGGTGTCCTAACCTATTCCTTGATAAACATGCTATAAAGCAGTATACCAGAAAAATTGCACTTTTCCACTTGTATTTAAGTAACCCATTTAATATGCATATAACCTGCAGAGACCAAATAAAGTACAGTTTGAACAGTAATAGAATCAAATTAGTGAAAAGTATGTGATGGCGATACTTGTTTTGACCGTCCTCAAGTCTATTATTTGGCATATAATGTTTATCCACTACATAATCTCTGTGATTAGATATCATTTTTCAGGATATGCTGAAGGGGGAGCATGGTAGGATCCAGATTCAAATACATAATAGATGAAATGGAGAGTTTAGAAATGCCAAACAGAAAAATTACACCACAATGTATGCAATGTTAAAAGACTATCAGGACGCAGTTAAATTGAGAAAGTCTCGAAAATACTTTAGGGATGACCGGGACTATAGAGATGACCAAGTCTAAGCAATAAAAACAAACATGATGAGAATTGAAAAATATAATCTAGGGAATGTACACTGACCTCCTCACCAGGGAGCTTGGATATTGATTCTGAAGGAGACACAGTACAGGGAAGTATTTATGCAGGGAACTGGTAGTGATAATGTCACACAGGGTGCCACCAGTCTGAACATTTTTCTTTTAGAAAATATCAAAAGATACAGAAGAGGGAATCAAAGGTTGAATGTCAAACATGTCAGGTTTCAAGAACCTTTCGAACAAGGTATATTAACTCGAAGGACATCTTTAGAGGCAAGAGAGGAGGAAGGCAAAGTGTCAGATGAAGATCACAACCAGACAAGGAGAGTAACAAGATCATATTCCAGGAAACAGCATGCAAAGGGACAGGGATGAATCTCGTGATTAACCTCTATAACGGTAAACTTAATGATACTGAGTTATCCGTCCTTAACAGAGGACTTTCTTTTGCACCAACAGTGGGGACCAATCTTATTGATTTTCAAACTGACCTTTATAAGTTCATTCGAAAATTATAACTGAAAACAATTTTCATTATAAAGTCAGAATTTATGAACCCCCTGAAACATGAATGCCCAAAAATAAATTAACAATTGCAGATATACAGAACACCCATCTATTATTATCTTTGGAATAAGAAACATACGAGTCAAGAACGAATTTGTGAAGAGCTAGGAGTACATCTAAGAAACGTAGATATACGGGAACTGAATGCTTAGTCTAAATTCACTCTGCAATCGGCCATAGAAAGAGTAATAGAGACCTTTCATACAGTATAATGTAAATCTATCAATTTATGGATAAAGTGCATACAAGATCCACCAGGGTATGACGAAATCTGACTAAAGATGAAAGACAATAATCTTTAGCTCTCTTATCTAAGGAGACTAGCATTGTTATAAAGGAGGCTGACAAAGGCGGTAATGTGGTGATCCTGAACAGGCAAGATTATATTCATATGTGTTTTGACCGTCTTGGTATTTCTCAAGGCTAATATTTGGCATATAATGTTTTTCCACAAAATAAACTCTGTGATTAGAATTAATTTTTCAGAAGATGCTGAACGGGAGCATGATACGATCCAGATACAAATTGATCAACTTAAACAAGAAATTGCTGAAATGGATAGTTTAGAAAATACCAAACAGAAAATGTTTACCACAATGTATGCAATATTGAAAGACTATCAGGACAATGTTAAATTGAGAAAGTTTCATAAATACTTTCGGGATGACCAGGACTATAGAGATTGCCAAGTCAATACTTTTCAAACAAAACATGATGAGAATCGAAAAATATAATCAAGGGAATGTACACCGACCTACTCACCAGGGAGCGCAGATATTGATTCTGAAGGAGACACAGTAGAGGGTGTATCTACACAGGGAAATGGTAGTGATAATGTGACACAGGGAGCCACCAGTCTGAGAAAGGTTTTTTAGAAAAAATCAAAAGATACAGAAGAGGGAATCAGAGGTTGAATGCCAAACATGTCAGATTTCAAGAACCTCTCGAACAAGGTATGTTAACTCGAAGAACGCCTGTAGAGGCAAGAGAGGAGGGAGACAAAGGGTCAGATGAAGATCAAGACCAAACAAGGAGAGTGACAAGATCAGGTTCCAGGAAACAGCACGCAATGGGACAGGGACAAATCTTGTGATTAACAGCTCTGACAGAAATCTTACTGATACTGAGTTATCCATCCTTAATAAAGGACTTTCTTTTGCACCAACAATAGGGGCCGTTCTTATTTATTTTCAAATTGACCTTTATAAGTTCATTCGAAAATTATAGCTTGAAACAATTTTCACTACAAAGTCATCCCTTATGAACCCCCTGAAACACACATTTTTATTTTTATTTATTTTTTTTATTTTATTTTATTTTAATATTTATATTGCGCCGGTAGCTCGCGAGCCTAGGGGCGCAGAAATAAGGACACGAGAACGGACGGACAGATAGTGATTAGACAGAGCGGACGGGACAGTCACATAGAATTAAGCTAACTGAGGTATAGGCAGTGATGGCCGTTTATTTGAAGATGTGGGTTTTTACCTGTTTGCGAAAACGCGAGTAGTTGTTTTCCAGTCTAAGGTGGTCTGGTAGGTTGTTCCAAAGGTTGGCTGCAAGGGTTGGAAAGGCTCTACCTAAGCCACTTTTAAGTTTGTGTGGTGCCGTAGCAATTTTACCAAGTTGGGATGATCTCAGTGTTCTATTAGGAACGTATGGTTTGATCCTAGTTTTTAAGTAGGTTGGAGCCTTTCCGTAGATGCATCTGTGAACGATGGTTAAGGTTTTGAAATGCACCCTATCTTCGATTTTCAGCCAATGAAGCTCCCTTCTGGAGTTGCTGATATGATCTGTTTTAGTTTTGAGCTTGACAATTCTTACCGCGTTGTTCTGTACAATTTGGTAGCTTTGTAGGCATTGCTTGGAGGCACCCAGGACTAAAGCGTTGCCATAGTCAAGGCGCGACAAGATGGTGGCTCTTGCTATGGTCGCGCAATTTTCCTCAGGTATGAATGGTCTGATGGCTTTTATTAGGTGGAGGTGGTAAGCACAGTTTTTTTTGATGAACTGTACTTGGGCGTCCGCACTCAACTATGATTCTAGCAGCATACCTAGGGTTTTAACCTTGCTTAGGACCGGAATGGGGGTATCTTTAATGTGGAAGGATGTGTAGGATGAGGGTAGCTTAGCACGAGCAGAGGATGAGCCGAAAATCATGAGTTCCGTTTTTTTTCCGTTTAGGCACATCCAATTGGAGTCCATCCATTGCTCCACGTGGTTGTATATCGTGGTAAATTGCTTGCTATCTTTCTGATAATTGCCACTTAGTTCGAATACAAGCTGCGTGTCGTCAGCATAGTTAGTGAAATAGGTGTTTATGTGGTCGAGAACAAGGCATAGGTACAAATACCCAAAGTAACATAACAATTGCAGATATACAGAGTATACATCTATTATATTCTTTTGAACAATAAACATACACGAGTCAAGAACGAATTTGTGAATAGCTAGAAGTACCCCAGAAAAACCTAGATATATGGGAACTGAAAGCTAAGTCTGAATTCTCTCGCCAATCTGCCACCGAACGTGTAATGGAGACCTTTCATAAAGTGATTCTAATGGAAAGCTATCAATTTATGGATAAGGTGCATGCAAGATCCACCAGGGTATTCCAAAATCTGACCAAAGATGAAAGACAATAATCTTTACTGCTGTTATGTAATGACACTAGTATTCACACAGAGCTTTTTTACATTTCAAAATACAGTATATTAGAGGTGCATAATCAGGTCTATATAAACAATAGCATAATGCCAATTGTATGTTTACTGTCTAAGAAATAAGCAGAAAAACATTTTAACTGTTGTTTATGTATGTTAAATCTTGGTTTGATAACTTGGCTTCTATGAATCCCACAAATTCCTACATAATTTTGTAATAAAGAGGAATTCACCCCTCATGGATGTTAAATTCACCAAATTAGTAATATGAAGTACTGTACTTCAGAGCAACTTTCGAACATATTGTTCTTTTTATTGTCTGAAATAGCCATCTCACCAACACATTTCACAAATATTGGTGTGGAAATCTTTCTATGATGCATACAGGACACATCCTTCCAAACTTAGCTTCTTGCCGTTCAGTTGGGGGTCAAAGTGCCTGTACCTGTATCCTCTGTACACATCACACATATACCTGGTGTCACTTAAACTTCCTTTTAAGCACATGGGCATTCAGGTGCCCATTGCTTTTTGTAGCATTTGTGCAATCATGGTTGTATGTTTGCATGGAATAGCCTTGGTTGATTGAGAACACAGTTTTGATCCTTTTACACCCCTCATTCAACTTGGTGAACACCTCAGTCAACTCCTATGTCTTGTTCTGCTTCACCAATAGGTTGCTTTCTTTCTTTTTTTCTTTTGTTCTTTCTTCTCTGGTCACTTTACCGTTTTTATACATATACATCCATGTCATACAGTATTCACATCTGTGTTTTCATCAAAATGTAAGAGTGTTAAGAGGAACAGTAAGTGTAATGCAGTTTATTTTATTCCCAGTGTCGATAATAAACTGTATTGTTGGCACAGCTTCAGAGAACTACCACCTAACCATCCATCTGATTCTACTCTTCTCAGGAAACCCCCTGACACCTCACACATGCACATTCATTCACACCACACTGACTTCTGGAAGCATTATTAGTCAGGCCATCCATCAAAGGTACTTTGTGTAGCACCTGCAGCACATTCTCAAGGTTTATTATCAATGGACTGCCCAGCCAGAAGCATCATCTGCACCTTCTGAGAAATAATGTGCACCTTTTAACTGAAAGTATGTGCCTGTCTTTGTTTTTCCACACTAATTTAAGGGTGAACTCAACTTAAGTCCAGTAACTTGTAGAGCAATCTCTCCACTACCCCAAGCTCACCTCCGTCTGAAGTTGTATTTTGTCAACCTTTAATGTATTTAAATAAAAACCTTTGGCTCCTCTGCTATAATGGACCACATGTTTGAATGTAGAGCAACATTATCAAGGTTGAGAACCTCCACAGAAAAGGCAGAGACAAGGAACACTTTCCCAACCGTTTTCTACATAATGAGTGATGGAAGCATTTGGTATAATGAGTACAGTAGTATGTGTTGTTTCCATTCTAGAGCCTATCATTACTTTTCCATCTCCATTGCACATCTTTGATATGAGGTTACTGGCTGTTTGTTTTGTTGGATTCTTGTGACTTCCCATCTGTGGATTTGTGATGGATACACGATAGTAACATGTTGCATTAGTGTCAGTGTTCCAAAAAGAGGCTGGCACCTGCCAGACTGCCACCCTCCTCCATGAACGAGGATAGTTTCAATGGACTGTGTAGCCTGAAGCATCCTGTGTGCCTCTTAAGAAACAAAGCTCAGCATTTACCTATGGCTGCCTCTCTCTTCTGTATGTTTTCACATACAGATTCGTTTTTAGGGTGATTTCAGCCTTTGCAACACTGCCCTTACCAACATGACAATCAAAGAAAACTTTGCATGTCCAAAAGCCCCTCCACACCCTCAACATCATCCCCCGGCATGACCCATCAGTCCCCAACATGGCTTCAAAGTGAGAATGACAAATAGTGTTCAGCTACAGGATCGCATATTTGTTTAATTTCCTCAAAGCTGCAGGCCAAAAAACACAAATTCATTGAACATATACTAAAACCACACATCACATAATTGTTGCTCACCCATTCCTATCAATGGCCTTTTTAAGGTGGCAATTGTCCTGAAGCAAATGTCTTGTGAAAAGACTTCAGACAATTTTGTGTTGTATAGTGTGGCATGCTGGACTGAGGAGTCGGAGACAGAGGCAGCATTTCAGTGTGATTTTTATTTAAAGAAAAAAGAAAACACCTACCTTTCCCAAGTTCTAGATGGTTGTCCCTACCTATCCAAGGAATAACTGGGGTGTTCGTCATCAGGATGGAAGTCCAAATGAATAACCGTCCTCTGTCCAAAAATGTCCCCTACTCTTGCTCTACAACTAAACAACAGAAATAAACCTAAATAGTACCAGGAGAATGACTCCCTGCTCCTGGTCCTGCAGGGATCAGCACTAGGGGCAATGTTTAAGAGTCTTTATTTCAATTCATTTCTTCTTCCTGCTGAGGAAATGCCAGGAGAATGATTCCCTTCTCCTAGCTTCAAAAGTCCAACCTTCTCTTGACTGTCCATTACAACCTTTAACTTTAACTTCGGATTCAAGAAATGAACTCAGGAGAATGACTCCATTCTCTTGACTTAAAGTACTCTTTTATCTGTTTTCCACAATAGTTCTTATGAGCCTTTCTAGTTCCCTAGAGGCTTCTCTGAGGGCGTTCTTAAATGTACCACATTCTTTATGTCTGATTTTGACAGTCTTGTCCGACATACTGAGACATGAGAGACTGCTCCCAAGGCTCTGTTCCCTTTGGTTACTGTTTGAACAGTTATTGAAGTGAAGGGGATTCCTTCTGAGGAGTTCTTCCCCAAATGTTCTTGTCCTTAGTGCAATTACTGGAATGAAGATCAATCCAGAGGCTTTCTGCACAACTCGTATTCTTGATGTGCTCTGGAGGCTTCCTTCATAATTCTTATCCTCAATGCAATTATTGAGAGGAGGGAGATCCCTCCTGAGGCTTGCGTCACAATTCTTTTTCTCAATGCAGTTACTGAGATGAGGGAGATCACTCCCGGGGCTTGCTTCACGCGCCCCCTACCCCTGTCCCAGGTGTCCCGTAGCTCCCGTTACTTTTGGTCGGAGCACTTCACTGGTTCTTACTGTGGTGTCGGGATTCTACGTTCCCAGTGAACACTTGTTCGGCTTTGCTCTTATCTATTCACTGTCCAGCTATGTCTCTGCAGGCATTCTGGACAGGTGGTATCTGCATAGTTGTGAGTCCACTCCGTCCACCTCCTCAAGGTGACTCCACCGTCTTCCAGAATCCAGTTCCAGTTTGGCTTGCTCGCGCTCAGACATAGATGGACTTTTCTGGTCTGTGGCTGGCTTCCTCGCAGCATCTGGGTTGCTCCTGCAATGTTCCGTCTTCTCTCCTGGTTTGAACTTCCCATGCTGACCAGGCTTCGCACCTGTTGCTTGCTTTACTGAGTCCTTCTTTGCTTTTTATCTTATTAGGCTGGGACCTCCCCAGCGGGGTGCCATCCTCTGTCAACAGGCTTAGTTTTGCCTCCCCTTGCCTCTTCAGTGCCACCTCGTCCCAGTATCTTTTACATGAGTGCTCTGTATGACTCTGTGAATGTTCTTCTGCTCAGTATCTTCATAATACAAATCCTGTATAGACTGAATGTTCAGAATTATGTTGTCTAATCTATAATCTTACAGGATGAAGAGGAGTATCATAGTAGTACACATTAGTACTGTCAGCCTGAACCTCAAGAGATTTTAAGGGTTTGATAGTTTTTAGGGAAGGGGAATTAGAGAGTACCACCATGGAACAGGAGTGCTTGTCCCCATGGGGGTAATCTCCCTCTATTGAGTCCTCCCACTTTTTACCATCCGGAGGGGTACTATCAGGTAGCAGCCTCACCTTCCTAGTCTCACTGGGAAGGGCTCCCCCATTGGGGAGAAGTGACATGATTCCATCAATTTTCACCACAGTTGAATCACACTTGACATAAACACAGCACAGCATTCCCCCTCAGGCTGAGACAACAAAATAGCCTGACTCTCGTCACAGGCCACCATTTCCAACCCCTAACTTGCAGAGCACGGTAGATAACTCAGTTCATTTTTTAAATCCTGTGAAGAGAGGGCAGCAGAGACATGAGCTGGGTCACTGTTTTTTCATCAAGCTCCTTAAAACAGTAGTCAGTGATCTCACACAAGCGCAAAACTATTAGAAAATGGTTCAGCATGGGAAAGTAAAAATGAATTTGTGTTTTCAAAACCATGCAGAAACCACACAAGATGTTGGATTTACCATACAGATGGGGCACCACTATATACATATATAAATATATATATATGTATATATATATTTTTTTACACGGCTCCGGTAGCGGCCCTGTAGTTATGGTTAAATTGCTCAACTCATTGGAAGAGCACTTTTTGGGTGGATTATAACTTTGCTCTTCCTGAACGAATCCTCACCAAACTTTCCAAAAAAAAGAATATGGCCCACTCTGAATATTTTTGGTAAGTTTGGTGAGGTGTCGTCAAGGGGGGGGCAAAGTTATATGGGTGGTCCCCACATTTTTTTCTCCATAGACTGAATGGAAAGAAATGTTGCTCACGCCTACAGGTCAAACCGCTAGATGGATTTTCACCAGATTTGGGGCAGGAGCAGCGGCTTGGTTCCGAAAGCGTGCTTTTGTAAATTTGGTGAAAATCCGTCCAGTCCTTTTTTTTAAAACAAGCAAAATGTAGGTCTAAATAAATTGGTGGTATCTGGCGCTGCTCCACAGACCCATTTGCCTGTTCGCTCTGCGGACCAGACTCTGATTGGCCTGTGGGGTTGCGTGATGTCCGCGGACATACGACACACCCACTGATTAGCTTGAGGGAAGCCATGTGTGTCACATTTTTCTGAAACGCCCGCCATATTTTATCCGCTGATATCAGCGGATAGCGCGGCAGCAAAAGAGTCTGTGACCTGGTTGAATTACTGTAATAGTATGTGTAGAAAAGTGGACAGGCTCTAAGGCGGCTGGCTTATTGGACTCAAGAGTGTGCTGACTGGTTGCATGTACTGGAATACTATGTGTACAGAAGTGGACAGGGCCTCAGTTGGCTGTCTTATGTTTGTAGGTTGTGGCCAGTGTACAGACTGTTGGGTGCATGGCTGAATTATGCTGTGGTGCTTGTGATGAGCTACTAGAGTCTTGGGTGCATAGCCAGAGAGCATGCACCCACGAGTTTGTGCATTGGCTGCAAGTAGTGTAATAGTATGTGAAGTGGACAGGAGTTTAGTGGATGCCTTATGTGTCTGGGTTGTGGCCACTGGTCAACTTATTGGGTACTTCACTGCATTATGCTGTGTTAGTTGTGGGCAGTCAGTAGAGTCTTGGGTGTGGAGGTCATGCACCTAAGAGTCTGTGTATTGGCTGGAAGTACTGTAATAGTATGTTAACTGAAGTGCATAGGGCCTCAGGCATTAGTGTTATGTGTGTGGATTGGGGTCAGTATGTAGATGTTTGCATGCATGGTTGTACTTAACATTTTGACACTTGCATATGGATTGTATAAATATGTGTATAGAATGGTATTTGCAGATTACAAGTATGACACCAATAATTGTGTACTCACTGTTTGTATTGTTGAGGCCATGTGCACCTTTTTTGCATGCACTGTAGAATACTGTTCAAACGGCAATAGCAGATTTGAGTATGTTGCTATGTGGAAATGCAGGCGAAATCGTTTCATTGTCTGTGATAAAAGAAAACATAACATGTTAGGGGAGGTACTTTGTAATATCGTATTGTATTGCATTGCAGACATTTGTGTACTTTGTGTACCCTCATAATTAGTACTTCACTAGTACTATGCTTTAAACAAGTGCACTGTGCAATGTTCTCAGTTCCTGTGTTTGTTTGCATAAATGTTGGGTCTGTGGGAAAACAAATCCATGCAGGATAAAAAAGAAAAAGAAACTATGTTCATTTGTTGTTATGTGGCACACCCTGTTTCAGTGACATGTGCACTGCTTACAGCAATGTTTAAAGTGCATATCTATGTGGTAGTCTAGTTATAGGCACTGTTGCAGTAGGAGGAATTGAAATGGTGTAGGATTTTCCTTTTTGGAAGTGGTGGTACTATGGTTGCACTTAGATACCAGTTGGCATATTCTAACAGTTTTTCTGTTTCCTCTTTTTAGCAGTATCTGTTTATGTGTTGCTTGCTGTTGATCTTTTGTAAGTACTGTGGTATTGCACAGTAACATTGCAGGATTGTGTGGGCAGTTATATACCTGTTGGCGTATTCTAACTGTTGGTAGTTTGAAAGTTGTTCAGGGGATGTTTGTAGCACTGTGATTGCTGAAGGTTCATTTTGGCAGTTTGACCGCTGGAAGTAATATTGAAGTACTGCGGGTGTAGTAAGATACCAGTTTGTATATGCCTGTTGTTTATACTTAATAAGTGCTGAAAGGGTTCCTCAGAAGAACTTTCATGTTTGCTGGTGGATTTCAAATTTTGTAGTAATGGGAAGTACTATTGTAATATTATTTTGGATTTAGATACCATCTGGCGTATTCTAACTGTTTACAGTTTCCCAGTTTTGCAGGGTATGTCTTCAAGCACGTTCATTCTTGTTGGTGGATTTACAGTACTATGAGTGTACTTACATGTAGTTGCATATTTCTTGCATTGGTATGGGCATTGTTAGACTACTGTTGCCTTATTCTACCAGTTAGTGGTTTCAAAGGTTATTGAGGACAGTTTGTACACCCTCATACTCAGTACTTTTCTTTTTAAGTACTCTGTGGGAAACAATACTAGTGTGTGCTTTCTACAATTGTTGTTTCTGTGACTATAATCATTGGGTCATTGGGGAAAAACTGTATAGCAGCGCAACTGATGTCTTCATGGGTCAGTTGCTGTATGCTAAGTTGTTCCAGTTTCACAGGGTAGAAGGTTATTTTCCTTTTGCAATTACATATGAGATGGTGGGTATTGGGCAGTAGGTTATTCTAGTTTTGTACATTAGTGAGTACATTTTGGTTTTAAGAATATTAAGTAGGCATTTGCAAGATTTGCTGTTAATCTCTGCTTCAGAGTAATGGAAGTATCATTACATTCAAACCATCCACATTTCTTTTTAATGTATGCAGTATAGTGACCTGCACTGGTTGTGGCGCTCATGTGGTAGATTATGCCTACTGTTGTGAAGGTGTTCTTGCCAAGTGATACTTGCCCATGTGTGAAGCTAGTAAGCTTGGAGTTGTTTTTGGTACCATCTGCATTGTATCGTAAAAGCATTACTATTATGTATTGGCTATGTGATTGAATCTGTAAGGTGGAACGATTGTCGGAATTGCAAGTAGTACATAATATGCCATGGTTTGCATTTTGTATGAGCTGCTAAAATGGAATAGATTCACAGTTAGGTATAGATACATACACAAAGCGCTCATTAGGGACTTGTTCCTGCACCATATGGCTACAGAGAGTGCATGTATGTCTCCACATGTATGACATCTGGAAGATTTCATTTATAGGTGTGTTTTTGCTTTCCAGTACTTGCAGTAAGTACATTAGAAATTCCTGTGGATCTTCTTGTGTGTTTACAGTGAGTCTCACCATTCCTGCACAATAGTCCAATTCCTGCCTTATTCCTGAGACACTGTAAGTTTTCTCAGGATTCATTGTTGCATTTCTGTGAAGGAGTAGCATTTGCAAACACAACTGGTCCGTGCAGTTTAAGTAACTGTTTTCAACAATTGGTGCCAATTGGAATAGAACATTGATTGCTACATTTGCATAGCAATTTGCACCAGTTGCATTGGAAAATTTGAATGCACCAGACAGTTCTGTTTCTGACTCAATTGATGGCAGTCCAGGTGGTTTGTTTTAAGAGGTAGTTCTCTTTGTTTGTGCAGTTGGGCATGCATTTGCCTTTTCAGTACATCCTTCTGTAGTTGTGGTAATTGATGAAGTACCAGCTGGTTTTAATTTCTTTGGTGGTACTGTTGGGAGATCATGTATAGGTTATGTTTGTTGTAGTTTTCTTTTACAAAGTTTGTCTTTTTGAAGAACAGGCTACATTTTGAGATGGGGTGTGTAGAGTGCACATAGTCTGTTGTACTCTACGATGCAAGCAATGTCAGCGTTGACTTTACTTGCATCAAAATTGACTAGAAATAGTCCTTCAAGTGTACTTAGGCGTGACAGTGCTACGTAACGTATGCCTTCTTTAACGACTGTGCAGCAATGTCAATAAATGCTTGATCTAGGGTTAGACCTTGTGATTTATGAATAGTGACTGCGTATGCTAGAGACAGAGAAATATTTTCTCTGCCTACATACATATCTTTGAAAAGAAGGAATCTGGTTGTTGAGCATCCTATCCTTTTAACTTCTGAAAGTTTGTCAAAGTGAATATTGACAAACTAAATGCTGTTGTCACGTGGGTATGTCTGGAAGCCAACAACTGTGCCAAGTGCTCCATTAAATACACCTTGCTCAATGTCAAGGTTACGCTTTAGCATTACTTTACAGTTTAAACCAGCCAGCTGTGTTTGAGATAGAGTTTTCTAAGGTATTTAGTCGTGCTATGGCTTGTTGACACCTAGGTACTGTCACACTGTGCGCGGCCAGTTTGTATGTGGAGTAAATTTGCACTAGTGGTTGCATTTCCTTTTTCAACATTGTTTCAATGAATTGTGCAGAGCTTGCTAGGGTTGGAATTATGGACATACAGTTTACATTTTGTGTGCTAATTGTTCCATGACATCAGTAGCACATGTGTTATGCCCGTATAGCTCATGGCGTGCATCTGCTATTTAAGAATGACTGTGCTTCTTTAGAAAGCACACCAATGCGAATGCTTTTTAACATTTTGTCATAGGTGAGGGCTGTAGACTGACACATGTTTTCAGTTAGTTCTCTACATTGGAATTGTTGCCTGAGATTTGCATTTCCTATGCTGCCAAGTGTTCTACGGCACAGTTTGTGTTGTAAGGTTTTAAAAATAGGTTCACCTTTCACTGGTGTTAATTGAAGAAGATCTCTGAAAACAATAATGTGTTTTCCTCCAAAGAGTTCTTCGTGGTCTGTTTTAAGGACCTTTTGCAATCTGAGGTGAATTAAAGCCAACATTAGGTTGGAGACCATGCTCACCTCATCTATTAGGAAAATGTTCATTTGTTTCAAAACTCTGCGTAGCTCCATAGCAGCTTCTGCTGAAAGTTTTCTAGTAGTCTAATTTGTTTTGGTGTTCTACTGGAAAGAGTATCAATCGGGGTGTAAAGTAACACCACCCATGTTGTAGGCAACTGAACCGGCGCAGGCAGTCAGAACAGCTGAGAGCTTGTTGTTTGTCAATTGTTGGAGGAATTTGCTGATGATTTTTTATCAAGAATGTTTTGCCTGAACCAGCTTGACCACTGACATAGAGGAGTACAGGTTTATAGTTTTGACAGGTACAAGTTCTAGTTTTGTGCTTCACACCATGTTCAATTTCTTTAGTTACTTCTAGGAAAATGCTACGCTGCTCATTGTTTAGTTATGATTTCAGTAGAGCAAAGTTTTCTGCAGATTGCTCATACTGACACATGGTGTTTTCTACTTTAGTCATGGCCAATTCTGCCTCATTTGCAATGAGTTGCTGTCCAAGTGGTTCTTGGCTTCCTGTAAGGGAAGGGTGACTGCTCTCAGGAGTGTCAACATTTAGTGTCAACATTTAGTTGTGCTTTTAGTTCTTCTTCTTCTTAGTGTTCTTTGTCCAACATGTTTTTGTACTGTGTAAAGATTTTATCTGTTATAGTGCTTTCATTTGCATTGAAAGCATATTCATAGGAGACATGGGTGTCCAATAAATCTTCTTCTTTTCTCCATGATTTAAAAAGTTGCAGTAGGGGCATGTAGTATAGTTATCTTTGTTGAGGAATTTTTAATGACAGCTTCATATGATTAATGAGGCTGTGTTTGGTATGTTTAACCAGGCTGCCTTCGCAATTGTTCACTATGTATTTACCTTGTTTCTCATCTGGTTTAATAGTATTTTTGTATGATAAGTTTTGGTCTATGTGGTACTCCTGTTTGTGTACTATGTGTGCAATAAGTTGTTTTTCAAAATGTCCTGGCTGTTGGGATCAATTTTGTCTATTGTTTCTATGTCTTAGTACGATTTGAAAACTCTTTTCCTGGATGCAGCAGGACCAAGGATTAGCCAGGCTATGTTTTCAGATTTCCCATACAAGGCGGTGCTGGTTCAACAGACTGTGGCTTTGTAGCAGCCACCTTCTTTATGGAAGAGCATTTTTATGCCAAAGCTGTACAATTTTTGTGACAGTGTTTTGTCAGATGATGTGCCATCCCAGAGGTCTTTCAGTTCTGTTTTCTCTGCTTTGGTTAAGTAGGCTGTGAAATATTGTGCAACTGCAGGGGAATTGGCTGCAATATACTGCACATCTATGTTTGCATTCCATAGGAGGGCAATGTTTGCATAGTAATCATTGATGCACTTTGCAGTGTGTGTTCTTAGCCAATTTGCCTTTCACACTGTGTCTAACAGAAGACACAAAGCTGTTTACTTGTCCTTTAGCTGAAACAGGTCTAGGGAAACCGAAGTGGCATTTGGGGTGGTATTTGCCTTTGTTTTTTATATTTGCATCAACAATATCAGAGTTGTTAGTTCACTTTCAAAGAGGAGGTGGAATATGTATTCCACGTTTTGTCTGAATCTGGGGTCTTCAGAATACATTCGTAAAGAGCAGTATTCTGATGCTGTTATTTCTGTGCATCTTTAATCGTACCTTCCACCTTTTCCAGTAGGAAAAGGCACGTGCGTCTACACTTTTTTCCCATATGCTGATTGGAGATTCTTTAGCTTCTCCCATATGCTGATTGGAGATTCTTTAGCTTGCTGCATTTGATATCTTTCTAGAACATTGTCTTTGGAGTGTAGTGGGTGAAATGTATACTGGTCTAAAATATTGGAGGCTGAAGTAGGATCTAGAAGTTCAAATTGGCCAGTTGATGAGGAATCCTGAATTATTTCTGTGGTTTTTCTCAGGTATCTTCAATGTGTATTGCTCGGTAGTATTCATTGTTGTCTTTAAGATATTTCAGGGCTTCTCTAACTTTGTCTGAATCTACTAGTTGCTGCCAATTATTTTCGTCTTTTGTAGGTACACCATTCGCTAGGATAATCAAAGATTGATCTATTGGCCTTTGCACTTCTAGAGTGTCTACATTTTATTTGAGATCTAATGCAAATAAACTACTTTTCCATGAATGCCTTTCAGTAATTCAGAGGCAGGCAATTTTGCTCTTTTCGGTTGAAGTCATATTATCGCTTGAAATGGGTGGACTGTTTAGATTATAATGCTCTCATACAAATTAAACTGTTGGAGTGGTTTTGGCAGTGGGACTATTTCAAAGTTATTAGTGATAGCCGTGAAGGCATTTGGTTATTGTCAAGTTTTGCAGTGCAGTATGTGCAAAGTATTGATGGGTTAGTAATTTTGTATTTGATGTCTGCTATAAGATAGAGAGCTAATTGGACCCATAGGGATTCCTCTTTGTCTTCTATTTTGTATGTTATATCTGCAGTTTTGGTGCTCTTTGCATAAAAAGTAATGCGGCAACACACACATACTTGGTTTGGTACTTCAGCAGATGTGCTTTTAAACTTTGCTAATTATTTTTTGCATTTGTGTACAGAAGGTTGACATCCGCAAGGTTGTCGCTATTCTTTTCTAAAGTTACTGGATTTTATAAATGCTCTTCAGTTTCAAAATATCTGATTTGAATGTGGTCTATTTCTTCGAGCAGTTCTTTGGCTGTACCATGTAGGAGAATGGCATTTAAATGCTCCAGTGCTAAAGAAAGACCTTTTTGCATAGTACCATTGTGAACAAGATTTCATACAGTAGAATGGTGTGTTGATAACATTTTGATGTGGTGGAAGGTGGTTTTGCAAGCAGGTCCAGAATTGCAGGCTAATGAATGTCCTCATAGTCCTGTAGTCCTGTACATTTACGCACTGGACAGCAGTCCATAGTTTGTAATATTTAAAAATGGTATTTGTCTTTAGCTTTCACATACTGATTGAGGAATTCCTGCAAAGATTTGAAAGATTGCGCACTTTACACATTGATGTGCAGGGCCATTTATAGACGGAACATATTGGTTCAGTGGAATGGAGAGTTGATTGTAAGTTTGTTGGGGATATATTTTCAAGCAGTGTTTCTTCTTCCATAATGGTATTGTCTACCTTTTCATACCCTCGCCCACTGCTATGAATAGCAATTGGGTTGGTTTGCTTTTGTTTGTATGCCCCTTCATTGAAATATGGCTCTGTGCTGGTGGTGTGAATTCACTCACCTGCACAGACATTTGCAAAGTTATCTATACTGATATTTAAAAAAAAATGTAAAATACATTTTTTGGAATGCTTACTTTTGGCTCTGTTACTGTCGGTAGATGTAGTGCTAGCACTACTGGTAGTTGCATTTTTCTTAATGCATTCAGTTTTGTTTTACATTTTGAAAGAGAAGTCACACTTTTTTTCCTGGTACCTGGTTCCGTTTTTCTTAGTGACTGTATTAGCTGTTTTGTTTGACATTTTTGTAGGAAGTCTAATAGTGGTGGATGGACATTTTGCATGGCTTGAGTTTTATCTGCTCTGTTTCTGCATTGTTTTCTATAGAGCTGTTTTTTGGTAGGCATTGTCGTGTGTGTTGGAGAAAAAAGGAAAGTGTGGGTTTGGAAGTTGTGCAATGTATTTGTGTGTACTGTGCATGAATGTCTGAATTTGATGGTAGGTATACATAGACGAGTGTGATTGAGTAAAGGGCTGTTACATTTGGTTGAGAAGGTTGTACTGCTATGTGTGTGTGTTCCTGTGGGAAAAGATTGCCTCAGTGTGCATGACAGTGTAATGTGCTTGAGGAAGTAAGAACATTGCAATGTTTTTATAAAACTAGTGGGTGTTAAGATACTGATGTTCTGATGATAATAGAAACAGTGGACCTGGGAAGGTGCAATGAGTAAGGGTGAAGCCAGTGCTGTGGGCTTGGATAACATTCTCTAGGCTACAATACAACAACAATGCAATATCTGAGTAACTGGCAGAACATTACAACAGGACTGCACTTACTTTTTTGGATGTGAAGAGTAGGTTTCTTCTGGGTTTTCTCTTCCAGCAGACACGTCACTGGCTTTTTGGCAGGCAGTTGTTCACTGCAATTGCAAAGGAAGAAAGTTAGTGGGTATGTGTGTTAATGGTACAGAAATAGCAGTAAGAGAACACATTATTTTAAATTGTAGGAGGATTTGTTTGGCAGGAAGAGTTAGTGTGCGTGTCTAATTGTACAGCACTGCATACGAGTGTGGACTTGGGAGTATTAGCATTGTTGGTATGGGGGCCAGTTGTGCAGTGATAACTGTGTCCTTTGGGGCTGCAGTTTTGAAGTGTGTGAGCTGTTGTTGCACTATTTGTTTTGGAAATGGATTAGTGGAAGTCATAGTACAGTGCAAAGAGGGAGAAAGATGTAGAGATTGGAAAGGGGAATATTTCTGTGTGTGGAATTTTGTTAAGTGTATCACACTTAGATGCTTGCTACATGAGTGCAGAAATTATTTTCAGTTGTTGCATTTATGTATGCAAATTTACAGATAGCAGTTTTTTCCAATTTACATATGTATTTCTTTGCTTTCTTTCCAATGGTGCATTTTTTAAAAAAAAATTTAAAAAGAATTTTATTCAATTTATACAAACTAACAAAACAAAAAAAATACAACCAAACACGCAGTGCAATTCTCAACCAATACATGAACATCAATCAGTCTTTGACCACTGCCCCCGCAATCCCACCCGCCCATTACGAGCCTGTTTGTCCTCCACACTCCGTATCCGCTGCATGAGGCAGGGTATCGCTTTCCTCGGATTCCGCTGGATCCAATGTTGTTCCAAATAGTTCAGCTATTAATGATTTCCATGCCATCAGGGTACCCACTTCTTCCTCCCCATACATGCTACTTGCCTCCTGCCATACCACAGTTTCAGCCTCTGCCCATTTCTGCAATTCCCTCCACCACACCTCCACCCGTGGTCCGTGACACTTTTTCCATCCCATAGCAATCCTCCGCTTTGCAAGCACATATGCCAAGTCTTTCAATTTCCCAACATGTTTAAGCTTCTGTGACCTGGGAAACCCTCCGAGCAGGCAGGCCCAGGCTGTGTCTATGACGAGCGTGACCCCTTTTCCAGCTAGTTTTTGTGCCACTCCTCTCCAGAAACACTCGATTACTGGGCATGACCAAAACATATGTGTCATGTCAGCGTTCTCCACGTCGCACTTAGGGCATGCCTGTCTCCCAGCATTTCTAAACTTAGATATCCTCAGAGGGGTCATATATGCTCTATGTGTTACATACAGTTGAATTTGCTTCAATTGGGCATTCCTTCATACTTTCTTATGGTATCCTAGGGCACGCTCCCACATCCCATCATCCATCTGGGCTCCCACCTCCGCTTCCCAATCCAATCTCAAATGCGTCAATTCTTTCCCAACCTTAGTTATTACCATTTCATACAATCTCGAAATCTCATGCCCTCCCTCCGTTATGTCATATATCGTTCCCATAATGGCGTCTGGTTCTTCCGCCAATATTGTCTCAGGCCACATTTTCCGAATTTTCTGCACCAACCTCTGATACGTAACATATTGGCCCCCATGCAATCCCGCCTCTTCCCCTAGTCCTTCAAAATCCTTGATGGTCCCCTCTTGCCAGATATCCCCTAATGTTACCAGCCCGACCGACTCCCAGTAGGATCTGACAATCACCCTTAGTTGCTTGTCACCCCCTGCCAAAGCAACCAGCGGTACTTGCGGGGAACACGGAAGCGGGTCCCCCATCATCCGGCATGCTCGGCGCCACATTTTCCACCCTAGCATCATCATCCCCGGGCGCTCCTTCATTTCTGACTCAGGCAACCAGATCATTTCCTTCAAGTAGAACGGGGTACAGTCTCGCCCAAACAACCTAAATTCAGGGGTCGTTTCATCGGAGAGCCATGTGGCCACATATTGTAATTAACCCGCTACATAATAAACCTCAAAATTAGGCAGTTTGATCCCCCCTTTCTCATGGAAATTCTGCAACTTCCATAGCGCCACTCTGTTCCGGGTGCCATGCCACAGGAAGTCTCTGCACAGTCCGTTCAGTTTAACAAAAAACCTCTTGGGAATCATATATGGAATATTACTGAAATAATGCAGAAGCCTAGGCAGGACCACCATCTTAAGCATTGCCCCTCGTCCCATCATTGCTAAGGGCAGCTTCTCCCAAAACTTCATAGATTTACGGACTTTTTCAATAGCTATCTCAGTATTATGTCTATGTTCCTCTTCCGCCGTATGAAACACATCTATTCCAAGATAGCGGAAGGAACTAACCGTCCATGCTATTGACAACACTGGTAATCTTTCTACAGGGGTTCCCTTATAACTACCCAACGGGAATATGCTAGATTTTTGGGGATTCGCCTTTATGCCGGACAGCCCCGCATACCTCTCCATCACCTCCAGAATATACTGAAGATTTTCTTCTGGGTATCTCAAATATAATAACAAATCGTCTGCATATAGGGATACCAGGTGTCTTCCCCCCCCCCACCTCAATAACTATCATGTCATATTGTTGCCTGAGGTATATCGCCAGGGGCTCCAGAGCCAAAATGTAGAACATCGGGGACCAGGGGCACCCCTGTCTAGTGCCCCTACTAAGTTGCCATCTCTCAGATATCACCGCTCCCGTTCGAACCCTGGCTAGCGGCTCACTATACATCATCTTCGCCAACCTGATATATCCCGGCCCCACCCCATACTCCTTCAGGGCCGCCAACAGCCACGGCCACCTAATTCGAGTCGAAAGCTTTTACAGCGTCTAAAGACACAACCGCCATTTCCCCTCCATTGTTACACCCCCATTCTACCACCCGATGGAGTCGCCAGTGGTTGTGAGTTATATTCCTGTTCGGGACATAGCCCGTTTGGTCTGGATGTATTAATTTACTAATTACTTTCCGCAATCTGTTTGCCAGGACAGCCTTCAATATCTTGCCGTCCTGGTTCAGCATCGATAATGGCCTGTATGAGCCACAGCTATGCCCTGGTTTATTAGGTTTGGGGAGCGGTATTATGATTGCTTCTCTGAGCGACTCAGGCAACCGTCCCACTTCAAACGCCTCATTAAGCATTTCTAGCAGTGGGGGGAGTACTTCCTCTCTATATGCTTTATAAAATTCACTAGGGAACCCATGGGGTCTTACTGGTAGGCAGCTGCCTAACAACCTCCTCCAACTCCTCCAAAGTAATCGGTGCATCAAGCTCTTCTCTTTCTTCTGCACTGATCTTGGGCAATCCTATATCCTCCAAAGTTTCACGTATCTCGTCCTGGCTGCCCCCCCCCCTGTCCTCATACAGTACCCTGTAATAATCCGCAAATTCCCTATTGACTCCCTCTTGGGTGTCTGCTACCTCTCCATCTTCTCTGGTTATTGTCCTAATCGGGGGCCTAGGGGCTTCACTCTTGTACAGCAACGCTAAGAGGCGGCCCGTTTTATCCCCACCCGCATGCTGTCTCTCAACATACTTTTTATAATTCAGGTTGCAGAGCCTATCCCAGTGTTCCGCGCACTGCTGCTGTAGTTTAAGCACTAGCTCCGTATCGACATTCCCCTTTCTTAATTCTCGTTCTAGTTCATCTTCTGTTCTTTGTAGGTCAGCCAGGACCCCACCCTGCAGTCCTTTTGATTTAGCGATGGCAATCCCCCGCATCACCACCTTGAAGGCCTTCCATAGTGTGCCCACCGAGCTAACACTGCCTGTATTCACCTCGAAATAATTGATAATCTCATCTCTGATATCCTCTCTAAAAATTGGATCTTTGAGCGCCACTGCACGGAGGCGCCATGTCGGAATCCGCACCCTAGGGCGGCAATATTGCCACCCCAGGACCAGGGGCGAGTGATCCGAGAGGACCCTTGCTTTATATTCTACTTGCGTAATCTCTACCACTACATCTGGCGTGGCAAAAATATAATCAAGTCTCGTGTGCAGCTGCTGCGGGGCTGAGAAGTGCGAATATTGCTTCTCCCCAGGATGCTTTGTTCTCCACACATCCACCAACCCAAAGTCGTCTAGTAGCGTCTGCAATGCTTTAGCTGCTGGGGCAGGCCTGTTAATCTTGTCATCAGATCTATCTACCTTGGGGTCCAGTACACAATTGAAATCCCCTCCCCAAATCACTGCACTACCCACACACCTACATAGGTTGGTGCACAGGGTCCTGAAATACGCCGCCGTGTTCTGATTAGGGGCATACGTGTTTACAATGCACACCTCTTTATTCTCTACCACCCCTTTCATTATAACCATCCACCCCTCAGTGTCTACCACTTCCTGTGTCAGCTGGTATGGGACGTGCGGCGTCACCCAGACCAGTACTCCCCTAGCATAGGCAGAGTATGAGGAACCCACTACAGTACCTTTCCATTTTTTCCCAACCAGCTCCAACTTTTCACGCGTTAAATGCATCTCCTGCAGCAATGCAATATCTATCTTTTGTCTTTTCAGATATAGCATGACCTTGTTCCTCTGTAGATAACTGTTAAGTCCCCTGACATTCCACGTTACTATCTTAAGATCTTCCATAGCTCTTCAGTACCCATCTTCCTTCCTCCCAGCCAATCCCACCCGCTCATGCAATACAGATACAACCCTCTAGCTCTTCTATATAGGCTCTCCTGTAAACTTAAGCTCCCCATAACTACAACAACCCACTGCACACAACCCCATCCCTCCCCCCACCCCACGCTACCCCAACCCCAACAGGTGCCCAGCTCCATCCCTGGATCTCAGGCTCCCCCGCGTTTGGTCCTACCCTGGAACACCCAGGTCAGGACCCCAGCAGGGTGTCACCGCACTATTGGTGACCTAACCAAACTCTAAATGGGGGTATAAGGACTAGCTCTGCGAGGCTCCCTAACTAAGCAATAGTCACAGTGCTCACGGATCATGTTCCTTTCCAACCTGTTCATGCCAGCCCATACGCTGCATCAGTTACTATAAGCAAGTCCCATAGTCTTAAGCCACGACACCTGCAGGTGCCCCCTCTGTGCATTACTTATCTCTTCCTTCTCCTTCTCCCATCTGGATGCCCGACTCCTGGGGGCAGCTTTGCATGTCGAGCCACCCCATAGCTTCTTCCGTAGTGTCGAAAAACAAGGTTCTCATTTTATGGAAAACTTTTAGTTTCGCCGGGTAGAGCAACATGTACTTGTAGCCCGCTTCTCGCAATGTTCTCTTGACAGTTCCAAAGTTCACACGGCTCTGTTGCACCATCAGGGTATAATCCGGGTAGGCAGTTATGTTTGCTGTCCCTCTTTGTATTGTTCCACCCTTACGGAAGTGTTCAAGGATTCTTTCTCGATCCCGATAGTTGAGAATCTTAGCAATCACCGGCCTGGGTGGGTTGCCCGGTGGCAGCTTCCTCGTTCGAGCCCTATGCGCCCTCTCCACCGCGAACCCCTGGGACAAGACTCCTCCGGTTATCTCCTGCAGCAGCAGATTCAATAAACTCTGTGGGGTTGGGACCCTCTGTTCCCTCCGGCAAGCCAACAATGCGGATATTATTCCTCCGGGCACGTCCTTCCGCCTCCTCCACCCTGTTCTCTAGGTTGCCCACTAGGGCGTGAAGTTCAGATTTATGTGAAGCACAGTCCGCTGTGTTCGGACCCACCTCTTTCTCAAGGTTCTCAGTGCGCTCCGTCAGTGACCTGACATCTTGCCGGAGAAGATTCACTTCCTCTTGCACTGCTCCAACTTTGAGCTCCAGCGCTGTTTTCAATTCGGTCACGGCCAGTTCAAGCTTGGTTTCCCAAGCCACCTTCAGGTCAGTGATCGCGGCAAGTACCTCCGGGTTCGTGCCCGTTGCGGCCACGATCCCAGTGGGGGTCCTGTCCTTGCTCCTGGCCCCTTACAGGCCGGGCGGTGTCCTGGGGTATTCGTCTAGCGTAGGCTGTTTGCCCTTCAGTCTTGGAGGTTTGTTGGACATGGCGCTGCCGCTAGAATTCGTGGGCAAGCCCCACCACTTGTGGTTTTTCAGCCCCAGCGGGGGCAGACTTCCGTTATCGCCTGAGCCCTGGGGAGCTGCCCCAAAAGCATCCCAAAACTATCTCTTAGCTGCAGGAATGGGTTGTGCCCTCCCACGTAACCGTGTGGACCCCCTCTCCGACTCCGCTAGTGGCCTCAGGGCAGCGGGTGCGTTAGCTGTATCTCTATGTACTTTATGCCGCTCAGTGCCCAAAATGTCCGGGCCCAGTCCGATCGTGTCAGGGGTGTCCTCCGGCTACTTATCTTATTTCCAGAATGGACTGTGTCCACCCACGTAACCATGTGGGTTCATTCCTTCTTGCCTCGGCTCCTGTGGTGTTCAAGTTTTATTGGAGACCGTTCAAAGTAGTATGTGCTCTTCCGTGTTGTGGGCGTTTCGATGCCAATTCTGCCCAATGTAACGCCCTGGCATGCGTCCGCTGTGCGGGTCTGCTTGGGGTTGAGACTGGCCACACGAAAGGGGTTTTAAAGCAACTTGTGAGCTGCAGGAATGGGTTGTGACCTCCCACGTAGGAATATAAGGCTGCGCTCTGATACGTCACCCGCCCACACTGTGAGCTATCCAGACCAGGCACCGTTTATCCTGGCACTCTGCAGGTCCGGACAGGTCTTCCAGCTATCAGCATATAGCCCGCCTGTGTCTCTCTCCTTATGCTCACGCTCTCTGCGTCATGCGCACTTGGTAGTTATGGTCTTATGAGGTATTTGTCCCAAATGTCAATCTGTGCCTATAATGCCCCCGGCGCCTCTCATCGTTTAGGATCCACTCACAGTTTATACCCCTCCGCAAACTGCACCACTCTCAGTTCCACCGTGGAGTAGGGCAGTCCAGTGTCGATCAGCAACTGTTATTGACTGCGTGTTGCTGGAGGCAACACACTGCCCCACCTGCGTGACTCATGTACATAGAGGCAGCTACCTCCACTGCCTCCAATTGTCGTAACTACTTCCCATAGATTGGGCTGCAGTGTGCCTCCTCTTATCACGGTGTCTGACCAGTCCGTTCTTTGGCACTATAATGGGTGCTGTCATACCCTGTTTATCCAGATTGGGTGGTGTCTCTCCTGCCTTAAGTACATTTAGTGCTTCCGTGATACTGCTCCTTTGTTATCTGGGCAAGGGCCCTTCATACTTCAATGCGAGCGTCCTTCACTATAGGTTACCAGCCATTTTTTGCCGCATTGTGTGTCAGCGCCTCATTCCGTAGTGGCTCACAGGCCAACACTTTCAAATGCCTGGGTCTCACACTGTTGATCCAAGCGAGTGCAGCATCAGCTGCACACAGTTTGCGTGCTCACCTCTCTATTCCTGAGAGTCACGTATGGGTATTGCCCTGGCCTCTTGTTTTATCTCGCTCTTCGCTACTGTGTCTGATCTACGCTCCTCTTCCAGCTGTTATCACTGCAGCTCAGGACGCGTGACCAGCACACAGAATGACTCCGCTCCTCCTCCCACTTTCGGAAGCCGCAGCACATGGACCGCAGGGTCCAGCTGCTCCTGCACCCCTCCTCTATGGGCGCCGCACAAGCAATCTGGCCATTCCCGCAGCTTACTGTGCGGCACCTTCGGATGAAGACGTCCGCGTCTATTAGGCACTTCGCTGTGTGTGCATGCCAGTTGGCGGGCACACACCAATCTGGTCCCGCAGGCCCCGTCTCCTGGCTGCGGTCAGGCTGGGGTCTCAAACTCCCCTTCTCACGGATGCCTGGGGAGCTTCAGTATTCGGGCCGTGGGGTCTGATTGCGGCTATGTCCCCACCGCTGCTGCGGTCTTAGCGCCGACCGCCCTCCCTCACAGCACGATCTCCGGCTTTCCGTGGCATGGAACCGTGGCCGCACTGAGCGCAATAAGCTCACTCACATCATGCCGGGGTACCCCGTCCCGTTGTCTGGTCTGCGATCCTGCTACACGCATCCCAGGCGCAGCGTCCACTTTGTTGAGTGTTCCTTTGTGTTCAGGTGTCTGCCATCTTTCCCCCACGGGTCCTCGTATCGAGAGCTACACACGCTCCTTAATGTTGTTCCTGCAGCCGTGTGGGTTCCAAACTTCCAGCATGTGTGCCCTGCACCTTCACAGGCTCAAGCTCATATTTCAACCTTCAAGGGGCCACTGCATCCGCACCTTTTGTCCAGATATATTCAGGATCGATGAGAGCTCCTCGAAGAGCACTTCTGCTCACGTGACCATCATGCCACGCCCCCTTCTTTCCAATGGTGCATTTTGTCAACTGTGCAGCGCATGTGGTTGGCATGCTTTCTTAATATATATGCAGTTTCCCTTTTTTGTGTCCATTCTAGTCATTTCACATAGGTCCTGGAACTTGCAAGTGCTGTGCAAATGTTTGCAATGTGTTTTTTTATAAAAATAAATCACAGGCAGTGGTGCTGAAATTGAAATATGTGGTTTGCAGCTGTTATGCTAGTGGGCAGTACAAGAAAACTGTGAAAGCAAACAGTATTGTAAGTAATTGTCAGTTGATGTGAGGAGATGGTGCAAATGACAGGAAGATTATTTGGGAGGTTATGCAGGGCAAGTGGCAGGCACCCTGTTCACCTGCATGCAATATATGCACTTGCTATGCTTTGGTAATATACATGCAGTTTTGATTGTTTATGTGCATTACAAAACATATTCAGACCTGTATTTTGTGTTGATGGATGTAGATGTGGATGAATCTGGAAGTAGAAGTCTTGGAGAGTTTTACAGTAGTTTTGAATGAAGGTTCTTGGAAATCATAGGAGAACTGTGCTCTGTGTGTTGAACAGTACATCTGCAGTGTTGTACTGAGTTGCTAGAGTTAGATGTAGAGATCTTGGATCTGATTGGTGGATGGTTGTGGGACTGCTTACCAGTAAACAATGAGAAAGTGCTGCAAAGAGTGAAGTGGAAAGGGAAGAATGGCCGCCCCTGTGTTATGAGATCCACGAACACTGCGGTAGTTCGCGGATCACATGTGCTACATCCAGGGATTTCATCATGTCTGGCATGGAAATGGGAGTGTACTGTGGGGATTAGCCAACCAGGTGTTAATGGTGTGGTTTACAGGAAGGGAGGGTAATACTTTTATTCATTGCTGTGTTGGTTGTGCAGTGAAGATGGCAGGTGATATTGTATGGATAGTTGGAGATTTTTCTGTTTCTGATCTGGAGAGGTATGCAAAGGAAAGAGGTGTTTCTACAGATCTTGGGTTTCCAGGCCTGGAGGATTTGTGGTGGAGTGTGCCTGGACGCCACGTGCGGGCACTGGCTTCTCCTTGCAGAAACATGGCTACATTTGTTAGTCCTGATGTCTTGGTGGTGAGGAGAGTATTTGGGATATATCAGTGCCCCAAGTTTGATTCCTGTATTGAAGTCCTTGGTGGAGGAACTAATGATAATTTTTCGATGTGCAAAGGTGATTTTTTTCTGAAATCCTACCAAGAGCACAATGGAACTACCCCAATGTGTTCAATGCCCAGAAAAATGTTGGAATGCGCCACATCAATATAGGTATGGGTGTAGTTCTGCAGCATGCAAACATGTCTGTTTTCTCCAATGACAACATTGACTTCCTTAGTGTGCACTATTTTAATGGTGGTGGAGTGTTGTAGTCTATTCTTCGAAATGCTAGTTTTTTCCAGAATTTAAGGGATGCTGTGCAGAGGCTGCTGTAAGAAGGAAAAGAAGATTAAAAAAAACAAACACAAAATAAAAAGTGTTTGTTTTAAAGCACCTTTAAAAAAAACACCACTAAAGAGGAAATCTCCTACCCTCGTTGACATTTCTATCCCCACCCCCGTGAATTGCACGATATGTCGGCGCACACTGAGGTGGTTCACGGATCGCATGTGACACATCCAGGGCTTTTGAGGATGGCAGTCATGGAAATGGGACTGTTGAGGCAAGGGGATTGGTGAATAAGGTTTCCTGGGTGTGGTATGCAAGGAGAGAGTGTGGCAGAAGGTTTGTTTGCTGAGAGGAGTGCAGATGGCTATGGCTATGGCTGTGTCTTTCAAGAGGCAGAGTGTATGGGTTTCTGGGGACTTGTGGATACATTGGTTGCAGGTGCATGCAGTGCACTGTGGAGTGGCTGCATATCTTGGATTCCCTCATGTGGATGTGCACTTGTATGGAGTGCATGGCATGAGGTGGCTGTGTTTGCTTCCTCTTTGTGCCACTTTGGTGACGCAGAATCATCCAGACATTATTATTGTTCATTGTGGAGGGAGCAGTTTAGGATATGTTACCGGAATCGCATTGCAGTTTGCGATGAAGGAGTCACTTGGGAAAGTCATGGACATGTTTACAAACTCCCGAGTAAATTTTTCTCACATTGCCCAGAGACAGATGTGGCTGTGGTCTTCTTCATTTGGGCCACAAAAGGAGAAAGCGAGGCGCAATGTCAACAATGCTGTTTGTCCCTTTTTCGAGAGATGTTGGCATGTCCTCCTTCCACAATGAAAATATTACATTTCGTAGCAGCAACATTTTTTACAGAGATGGAGTCCATCTTACTGATGCTTGTAATCTGCTTTGTTTTGCGAAATATCCAAAATGCATTGCAGCCCTATTTGCAACTGTAGCTAGCATTTTTGCAGTTGGTGTTGTCCACTTGAAAACTTTCACAAACAACAACAAAAAACCAAAAAGGCTCTTTTCAGAGCCAACATTTTCTTCCGGAAAAGAATGCAATGTTTTTGATAGCGCCCCCTCCTACATTTTTCAGAGGTCCGCAGACTATATCACTGTCCGCGGACTTCTGGGAATGCCCAGGTCCCTGCACCATTTAATTGCCACTTTTACTTTTAAACTGTGGAAGGTGGCTCTGAAAAGAGCCTTTTTTTATTTTTCAGTTTTGTGTGTTATTTTTGTATTGTTTAAACAAGATGCACAAGCGAGGGAAGGGTAGGGAGGGTTTGGAAGGGGTACCAACCACAGGGATATGAAAGGGCAGAAGGAGAGAGGAAGAGATTGGGTGTGTCTCATCGAGGTAAGGGGAATTTTCTATCATGGTCCCAGACTGCAGCCTCGAAAGCACTCTAGAACTGCTCACCCCTGCAGAGCACTGCAGAGCAGTACACTCAAAACACAGTGACATTTTAAAGGTAAGGATCTACTGTAGTGTGTATGGCCTGTGAGGCTGCTTGACGAATCCTCTGTCCCACAGGAGTGTCCCTTGTGGTGACAGGAGCAGATGTTGAGGATGCTGCACTGGAACTCAACCTACTACTCTGTTCGAAGGGGACGACCCTCCAAACTGCCGCTTTGTGGCTGGATCTTAGGTGCCACTGCATGAAGGTAGCTACATAAATGTACAGCCCATGTTTGCCGTGACTGAGTACCATTCCGCACTCATTGCAGCAAACCTTGCCCGCACTAGCGTTGGGCTTACAATCAATGGTGGTAAAAAGCCTCCACACCCAAAACTCAAGTGGGCAGTTCCACTACCTCATCCTCTTTTTCCTATTCTTCCGCTTTTGCATCATCATGCCTGTTCCCCTCTCCAAGCCCCTGGGGAGGTGGTGGTGTTGCTCAGGCAGAGGCAGCAAGAAAAGTAGCCATGGTTTCCATTTTCAAGACAAAGTAGCCTGGAACCGGGAACAGCAGGAACACAGCAATTTTCCAAATAGCTGAACAGCAACCTGCAGCAGTAGTCCTGACCAGCCACAACCAATAGCAATGCAAGTAATGCAGAAATGAAATGCCAATGGCAACAAGTGCCCAATGACAAGAGGTTCTCTGTCCTAGAAATTCAAAAACAGAATGAGGAGCAGCACTGGGGTGTAGCCTTTTATAGGGGTGCTCGGACATTTCAAACCCCAAACTGGGTAAAAACAAATCCCAAAAGTGTCCAGATTGTCAGGGACATGGTCTGGGACTTCTGCAAGGGTGAAGTTTCACAGTTTAACACCTCAGATTGCTCAAAAAAGCACTTTTTTGCTGTCCAGGAACTTGGGCCCTGTCGGCGATTGAGGACCGACACTCAGCGTGTGTGCAGTCACCTGCTGACATCACGAATGTTCGGGAATATGACGGCTGTCCATAGGACATCTGTTGCATGGGATCCATCGAGCGCATGCACATGGGTTTCCTACGGACGGGGTTGGGATCCCTGAACTAATTAAAAGTGTGACACACGTGTGGAAGACAGTTCCAAACAGGTGCAGTGTTTGTAGGATGTAGGGGATGAGATGCGCATGCCCCCAGGTGTCTGCCGGACCGGGTTGGGGTCCTCGAAATAATTAAAAGTACGTCAAAACTTTGCGGAAATGCCCGACAGGGTCGTTGTGCGTAGAACATGGGGAATGAGATGCGCATGCACCCAGGAGTCCGCCGGACATGACTGGGGTCCGCAAACTAATTAAAGTACATCACTGTCTTGCAGACATGCCGCATAGGCAGGATGTTCGTAGGACTTGGTAGGAGTGATGTGCATGCCCCCAGTGTCCGCTAGACGGGGTTGGGGTCCCTGAACTAATTAAAGGTACATCACAACTTTGCGGCCATGTGGACAGGAGCAGAGTCCTACGGAAAACTCCATTTTGAATGCAAACTTTCCGGACTGGCACAGGGTCCTCAGGACACCTCCATTTTGATTAATTGCTGATGTTCTAGACAGTACCACGCTCCGTAGACTCATAACGGGGCTTTTAAAAAAGAAAACACACACACAGCAACAGTATACACATAGAACTTTATTTACACACAAAAATACACAAAATTAGGAAAGGGAAGGGGTAGCAGAAATGGAAACATATAGAGGGGAATTTGGGCTTTCCACAGGTTGGACATCAGGGGAGGAAGGAATTGAGGTCTCATCATAACTTCTTTGCTTAGAGGGAATTTGTGGGGATGGTTGTCTGGGACAGGGGTAAGGGATACAGGTGCAGGTGGGGTAGTGATATTTTGTATATATATATATATGTCTCTGTACAAAATCTTTCAAATCGGCAAATCGGCAAAAGTGTTTATTAATTGGTCAATTTTTGAATCCAGGCTCACTAATGGATTTTGTACAGTGTTACATTGGTGTTCTATGTGGTCATGGACTTGTGGAGGAGCTGCTGTTTCTGGTGCATTTCCTTCATTTCCTGTATGCACTGTTAAAGACAAAAATATGTGTCAGGTAAAGGAAGCAATGGGTATTAATTGTCTTACTTTTCAAACTGTATTGTGTAACAATGGAGTCACTGTCTTCACTCATTTCATCCCAAGGGAAATTCTCTTCAAGCCATTCAAGGGTGCTTCAAGGGTGCTTGCCATTTCTGTAAAAAAAGAGAAATAATTTATCCTAGTATTACACACTGAACAAACTGCGCAGTTATAGGAAAAAATGTAGTGTACTTACCACTTTGTAGTACAGTTCTGCTGTCAGTACTTTGCAGTTGTCCCGCTGACAGTTGCTCTTCAGTTTGTATGTAAAGCAGCACTGAGGTAATACTGTTGGAAGCACAAGTTATTTTACTTCTTGGTGCATTCCATTATTTTGCATACCCTATGCAATTTAACTGTTGCTTTCATAAGTACAGAGTTTGTAGACCTACTTTATTTTTACTTCTAATTCTATGTCAAGACCGGAGGCTCCCATTATGCTTCTCTTTCTTTTATTAAATTATTAAAAGGAAGCTCAGCAGCAAGAAATATTTTCTTCAGATTGCTGAAAAAATATATGTAACAAATAAACAAGACAGTAAACATTCTAAAAGTCTTGAGAGTTGAAAAGCACAAGAAACTCCATTTCCCAGGAGGGCTGTGAAAAGTTCAACATGAGGTCACCAACATGTGACTTGAAACGTCCAATGACAAGGTAAGTCCCTGCATAAACAGTCCTGAAAATGATGCCACTTCCTCTTTCTTTCCTGCTCACAGCAAGAGATAAGTACATCATTTTCTAGATCTGTTTTTTATATATGGCATATGTTTGAAGTGATATATTCATTTCTTTATGTTTGTTTCATGGTTCGCGCACCGTTCGTCGCGCGTGATATCGAGGGTTAATTCACTTGACTGCATTTATCGAGCGCACTTCGCGTGTGACTGGTTTTTCTCTCCGACGCCGACTGCTTCTGGCCGGCGCCGGAGAGTACTTCGTATTTTCTGCCTTCGTTCGGCTGCTTTCACCCGTTCTTTGTTTATGCAGCGAGTGTAAATCCCGCGACTCCGTTCCGCTTTGCTTCCCGAGGCGGCGTGTGTTGCCGGGACTCGGGAAGCAGCGGCGGAGTCCTCCGGGTGACCGCGGTACCTCTGGCGGCCACCAGAGGGAGCGCCTGCCGTCGCAGGTCCGCTCTTCAGTTTTCTGGCGCTCGCGATCGCTTTCCGTTATAATTCCACAACGGATTTAGCGATCGCGAGTGCCAGGAGCTGCCCTTTTCTCTCAACAACATTTTGAGAAACATAAAAAAAAAAAAAAAAAGGAAGTGTAAGGAGAGACAGCGGATCGCTGCTTCATGCCCTTCTGGTTAGGGCTTTTACAACTCTCCTCATTTTACTAAGTGGGCATTGGGCCCACACGCAAAAAAAACAAAAAAACAAATAAGGAATATATTTGAATATATATTTAAAAAAAAAAAAAAAAAAGTAGGGTAAATAGAAAGGTGCTCATAAAATGGCAGCTCAGTACTTCCCTCAGGAGGGCCAGGATTGGTCTGGTCAGGAGGAAGATATTTATGATATTGATGAAGTGGCTATGGCTTCCAGCCTAAAGAAAGTGCTGGGTTCCACAGTGGAGTCCAGCATCAAGAAAGCTGTGACACAAATGCTCCTGCCTATTCAGCAGCGCCTGGATGACATGGAGGAGCACTTACAGGACAAATCCCTACCAAGAAAAAAGACCCAAAAAAGAAAGCACCTTTCAGAAGGGGGATGTACACCGGCTCGCCTGAGTAAGAACTCTACGACCCCCCCGAGCAAGACAGAACCAGCCACTGCTGCCCTATCAGACGCCTTCTCCAGGCTGAAAAAGGCCTTTTTGGACAGGAAGGGGCTCCCTTCTGCAGATGAACCCTCCTATCCGGAGGAAGAATTCAGGGATATCACACCATTAATCCCAGAAGAATCTCAACAGGGCCTTGATCAAGAGGAACTCGACTTTCACAGTCAATCCCCAGCTTCTTCTGAAGAAGATACGCAGACAGTAGGGTCGCGACCCTCTACCTCAGGGATTGTGGCAGCCCCATCCCTAAGAAGTCAGGCACAGATTCCCTTTCCTCTAAAGGGATGTTTGTTCCGGAGGATTTGGTACACCCCAGATCTTCGCATTGGGAGTCATCTTCTGGGACAACAGATTATATCAAGAGCAGGCTTCGTAAGCCATTGGACAAAGAGGTCAGAGCAAAGCTTAGGGCGGAATGTCCACGCCCCGAAATCCCAGATAAGGTGGCCCTGACACCCGAGTTAGACTCCAGGATGATTACTTTCCTAGGAAAGAATGTTAAAGATCCACGAAAAGGCATAGATCGTGCCTGGAAGTCATGCCAAGACCGGGTGCTGGACATTACAGGTCCTCTGGCCAAGATAATGGACCTAGCCGAAGCGGCTATGAACACAGGAGAATCCATTGATCCTGTGATACTTTCAGGTTGGGCTCAAAGAGCCATTTGTTTACTGGGCAATGCCAACTGTACCATTTCGGCAGAGCGCCGCAAAGGTATCCTGCACAAAATCGACACTAAGCTATGCGAATTGGCAGATACTGAATTCGGAGCAACTGCCCAAGGTCTACTCTTTGGAGACTCCTTCATGAAGGAAATGTCCAAATTCGTGGGCACCTTTACTGCGCTGGATAAAGCGCAAGCATCCATTAAAAGAGTCTTTTCTTCAAAAATTTTCACCAGGGCCGGACGAGGCAGAGGTCGCTCTTCCGGCCGATATTCATTCGATAGAAGACCTCAACAATCTAGAGATCAACACGCCTGGCAAGATCGCGCAGATACTTTCTTCCCTTCGAGAGGGAGAGGAAGAGGTCGCGGCTGGAGGAGAGCCGCCCGGTACCCAGCTCAACAACAAACCACAGGTCAGTCTACCCTTCACAGCGCCAGCGCCCCATATGCCTATAGGGGGGAGGCTGGCTCCTTTTGCGCATGCTTGGGATTCCTTATCTGGGGACGCATGGGTCAGAGATACAGTGCGCGGCATGCGCCTAGAATTCTTCGCGCATCCTTTCCAAACAAATCGTCCCACTCCCATTCCAATGTCCAAGGAAGACCAAGTCGCTTTGGACAAAGATTCGCAGTTTAGCAATGAAGCAAGCGATTCGCCCCTGCACGAGCCAAGGCGGGTTTTTCAGTCCAATATTTCGGTACGCAGAAAAGAGAAAGTACGTCCAGTAATAAACCTGAAGGCCCTCAACGATTTCATCGTCTACCGCCATTTCAAAATGGAGGGTATTTACATGCTGAGAGATCTTCTGAGACCCAACGACTGGCTAACGCATTTGGATCTGAAAGACGCGTACCTCGCGGTTCCCATACACCAGGATCACATGAGTTATCTCAGATTCTCCTGGAATCTTCACAGCTGGGAGTTCACGAGTCTGCCTTTCGGTCTCTCTTCCGCTCCTTGGGTTTTCTCCAAACTCCTCCGGCCAGTAGTAGCACACCTAAGAGAACAGGGTGTTCGTCTAATCATATACTTGGACGATATGATCTTCATGGCTCAGTCTCAAGCTCTGGTGGAGCAACAGACCAAACTAGCCATAGACCTACTGCACAGTCTCGGGTTTCTTATAAACTGGGAAAAATCAATTCTTCTCCCTTCCAGAAACATAGAATTTCTAGGGTTCGTTGTAGACACCGAATTAGCTCAACTCCGTCTTCCCACAGCCAAGATTCATTCTACCAAACGAGAGATCCGCAGGCTCCTTCAGAGGGAAGAGTTCTCTCTTCGGGACCTAGCGAGAGTGATAGGGCTTCTCTCCTCCTCTATTCAAGCGATCTTTCCCGGACCTCTACATTACCGGGAGTTACAGAGACTCAAGGGACAACACCTAAGACGCAGTCTCTCCTACTCACAGCGGCTAACTCTGTCGCCGGAAGCAAGGACAGAGCTCAACTGGTGGCTTACTCACATGGAAGCCTGGAACGGCCGAGCAATCTTCGGTTCCGCACCAGACCTCGTGATAGAGTCAGATGCCAGCCGTTCCGGCTGGGGAGCAAGATGCGGTTCAGTAGCCACAGGAGGAATGTGGTCTCCTTTGGAACTCGAGATGCATATAAACTGCCTAGAGCTCTTAGCGGGTTCCTTCGCAGTACGCTAATTCGCCAAAGACAGAGTGAGTTGTTGTATCTTACTGAAAATGGACAACGTCTCGGCAGTGAGATACATCAATCATCTGGGAGGCACCAGATCTCGACCCCTAGCGGAGTTAGCCAAAGATTTTTGGCATTTCTGTCTGCAACACTGGATTTCGGTCACGGCGGAATACCTACCAGGCCTCACGAACGTAGTAGCAGACTGGTACTCCCGGGACACGACCGATTACAGCGATTGGAGGCTCGACAGAGAAGTCTTCCTCAGAATTCAACGAATTTGGGGTCCCATGTCCAAGGACCTGTTTGCCTCGCGCCTGAACACTCAACTTCCAGTGTTCTTCAGCTGGAATCCGGATCCAGCAGCGACGGCGACAGATGCTTTCCTCCAACATTGGACAGAAGGGTACACTATGCCTTTCCCCCCTTCAACATGATTGCGAGGACCCTGGCGAAGGCCCGTCAGGAGCAAACAGAGTTGGTTCTGATAACACCGGTCTGGACCTCTCAGACCTGGTATCCAGTTCTTCTGGAACTTTCTTCGGATTTTCCAATCCTTCTACCCCGATTTCCAGATCTCCTGCTAGATCCAGCGGGCCGTCGCCACCCCCTACTCCTCCACGGCTCTCTGTCGTTAGCAGCCTGGAGGATTTCAGGGCAAGGTGGAGAGTTCCAGGCATGTCCCACAGGGCAGTTAGCCTCATCGAGGAGAGTTGGGCCCCTGCCACTCTCAAAAGATACTCTAACTCTTGGAATGCCTGGAGAAACTGGTGTCAACAAAAAGGCTTACATCCAGTTTCGGCACCTGTAGAGGAGATTCTGAATTTCCTTGCATCCTTAGTGGAAAGAGGTTTAGCCTATAGGTCAGTTAACGCGTACCGTTCTGCAATTTCAGCAGGCCACGACCCTATAGAAGGAATTCCAGCAGGGGAGCATCATCTAGTTTGCAGACTACTCAAAGGCATCAGACTTACAATACCTCCTCCGTCCCGCTACAACAAGCTTTGGGACGTTAATAAGGTGCTCAACCTGTTTCTTCCCTGGCCAGATAACGAGGAACTATCCCGCACTGCCCTGTCCGGCAAACTCGTTACGATGCTCTGTCTCGTCTCCGGCAGGAGAGTTTCCGATGTTAAGGCCCTAGACCTAGCAGGCAGAACCTTCTCTCCAGATGGCATTGTATTCCACATACATAGGACAAAGTGCAACTCAAGAGTGATTTCTTATCCCACCTTCAGGGATCAGCCCAAGCTCTGCTTAGTCAGATGTCTAAAGGCTTACGAAGAGGTTACGGCGCCTCTCAGGAACTCGCCCGATGGGCAACTTTTGATAGCCTTGCGCAAACCGCGTAAAGCGGTTTCCACCCCAACTTTAGCACGCTGGGTGCGGTGGACCCTAACTCAAGCAGGGATCGATACCTTGCACTTTGGAGCGCACTCCGTCAGAGGAGCCATGGCTTCCAAGGCTTTTCAAGTTGGAATTCGCCTGGATGACATCATGAGAATGGCAGACTGGGCAAGTGAATCCGTGTTTAAGCAATTCTATCTGAAACCAGTAGAGCAGCCGGCGTCCATTGTGGTAAGTAAGCTTTAAACTAGCATAATGGGAGCCTCCGGTCTTGACATAGAATAAAGATTTTCCATAATGTCTTACTAGAAAGTCTTAATTCTATTAAAGACACGGAGGCGAGCATTATCCCACCCGGCGAGAAATTTTGAACAGGTCTGTGAATTGTTATATATATATATATTGCAAATAATGGTTTTATTTTAAACAGTACTGTTTATTGAGTAACAACGTATTTCTCTCCCACCCCTATACGGGAACTAGGGTTGTAATATACATGAACTGACTGTGATTTGTTCTATCTTCCCTGACAGGGTCAACAGACAAATCAGCCTGATACCCGTCTTCCGCGACAAGATGACCTTGGCTTATTCCTATATTGGACACGTTCGCAGCTTCGAAAGAGGAAGTGGCATCATTTTCAGGACTGTTTATGCAGGGACCTACCTTGTCATTGGACATTTCAAGTCACATGTTGGTGACCTCATGTTGAACTTTTCACAGCCCTCCTGGGAAATGGAGTTTCTTGTGCTTTTCAACTCTCAAGACTTTTAGAATGTTTACTGTCTTGTTTATTTGTTACATATATTTTTTCAGCAATCTGACGAAAATATTTCTTGCTGCTGAGCTTCCTTTTAATAATTTAATAAAAGAAAGAGAAGCATAATGCTCGCCTCTGTGTCTTTAATAGAATTAAGACTTTCTAGTAAGACATTATGGAAAATCTTTATTCACTAATGTGTTGCTCTTTCAACATGTTCAGTGTCTTTTCTGCATACTACTACAATGTAAGAGAACCCCTGAGATTTTGGGCAGTCTGGATGCTACCTTATAGTCGCATAGTCAGTGGACCCTGCTGTTATCGGCATGGGGCTAGGGGGTTCAGTATGTTCATTAGTCCATCTATACAAATTAAGGATATTCTGGTAAAAAGCTTGGAAATTCAGTGAAAAAACTTTGTTAAAGGGAAGTTATGGTTCAGTTGCCCTAATAAAAACCTATCAAATTTAGTGCAAAAACATCGTTAAAGGGACTTTTATAGTTACTTTGCACTAATAACAAGCTATCCATATTATGGTTACAAGTAAAACCAAAGAAAAACAGAAATTCACCAGTCATTGTAAGCTAAGCAACCATAGCTCGGCCCGCCATCATGCACTGCTAAGACTAAGACCCATGCCATCACAAATGACATTGATGTCATCACTGATGACATCACATGTGCAGTTATTTTTCATGAAAAGTCCCTACAAGGGATTATGAGTATCATGTTGGCAAACAAGCGTCATGAGTAGTTGGGAGGCGTATTATGAACTATAGTTCAATAAGCAATGTACTGATCTAAACAACATTCCATTGTAGTGTTCTTTCGAGTACAGCAACCTACTCATACAGAAACATAGGAATTGACTGCAACATGCACCATAGAGGTGTAATATTTATAATGTTGCAATGTTGGATGTAAAATGGTGAATGCTTCCGTATTAGACGTTTGCATACTGTGCAACATGTAATTACTAGCTAATAATGCATCACTTAGTACATACTTGTACTGCTACAAACAAAACATAAAGAGACCACAATGCATACAAATCTGGGGCATACATAAGGAAAGTAAAGTAACCAAAAAAGAAGCAGTATTATCAGAAACTGTTCATAACCTAGATGGTTATCTTCATGTACCAAAATGATTGCTGTGTTTCAGGCCTGCTTCTTCCCCTATGCATATGCATCACAAGATGTGACTGAACCCTAAGGAAAGTACTGCAAGTACATAAGAGAAGGGTAACATCTACAAATATAGTACCTTTTACATTTTCAGTTTCTGACTGTCAGTGAACAAAACCACCTGGCTTAGATATGTCAGTGAACAAAACACAAGGGGCTAGCCATGTGGTGTCATCAGTGATGACATCAATGACATGTGTGATGTCATCCTTGATGTCATGGGTGTTAGTCTTAGCAGTGCATGGTGGTGGTGGCACGAGTTATGGTTGCTTAGCTTACCATAACTGATGAATTTCTTATTTTTTTGGATAGGTTGTTATTAGTGCAAAGTAACTATAACGTCCCTTTGACAAAGTTTTTGCACTAAATTTGATAGGTTTTTATTAGGGTAACTGAAACATAACATCCCTTTAACAAAGTTTTTTCACCTGAATTTGATAGATTTTTATAGTGCAACTTAGCCATAACAGAATCACTGTAATCGTATTTCTGATGCTTGTATCTGCTTAGATTCACATGCTATGCATATGCTGACATCTAGTGGAAGCTGTGGAATATTACAGTTGTTGTTCTTGAAACTCAAAAAGAGATGTCGACAGGGCGTGCCAGTAATACTATCCCTAGTGTGACATCCACTGTACACATGGTCCTTCACGCATTGAGGTCCCTCAGATTATGTTGTTTCTGATATGAGGTAGCATGAACTGTATCATGAGTACAGGTGTATCAAAGCAGAAAAATATCAGAATGCACCTTCTCTCAGGGGAGGAGCTTGGACGCATGTGAATCTAAGCAGATACAAGCATCAGAAATACAATTACGCTGAGTAATGTATCCCTTCTGAGGCTTGTGTAATCTACTTAGATCACATGCTTTGCATAGAAGAGCGAGCAGTGTTATGAGAAGGTGGTGGGTTGTGAAAAGGAGCAGCAGAAAACAGATGTTTTAGAACCACTTGTCCCACCTGTGCATCTGCTTTGGAATGGGTGTCAATGCAGTAGTGCTGAGTGAAGGTATGTACTGAGCTCCATGTAGCGGCTTTGCAAATGCTGTCTAAGGGAACATTTGCGATAAACGCCAAGGTAGCTCCTGTGCTTCTAGTGGAGTGAGCTCTTGGTGTGAAAGGCAGTGTTTTGTTTGATAATGAAGAGCACAGTTGTATTTATCTGACTATCCATCTGGAGATGGCATTCTTAGAAATGCAATCTCCTTCTCTGCCTGGTGCTACAGAGACAAATGGCTGGCCTGTTTTCATTAGCGGTCTGGTCTTGTTTACAAAGTAAAGGACCACCCTCCTTACATCTAATGTGTGGTGTTTTACCTCAGCTGAGCTAGTTAGATTCTGAAAGAAGGCCAGTAGCTCAATGGATTGGATGGGTACGTAAAACCAATTTGTCCTTATGAATGATAAAGAAAGGATCCTGCACTCACAATGCTTTTAATTCACTAACATCTTCCATTCTTATAGAAGTAATAGCCACTGAGAAGGCAGTCTTGTATGTCAGGTGTTTAAGTGTTGCCTTGTGCATAGGCTCGAATGGGGGCCCCATGAGCTTATCGAGTACAAAATTGAGATCCCATCCTGGTGGTGGATTAGAAATTTGAGGGTGGAGTCTCTTTACCCGTTCCATGAAAGCTTTAATGACTGGAATTTTCCACCATGATACCTTACTCTGAGAGGTGGTGTACGCTGAAAAAGCTGCCAGGTGGACCTTTATGGATTTGAATAGTAACCCTGAGTCTAACAAGGGGAGCATATAGTTTAGAATGTGGGATGGAGTACATTCTGTGGGGTTTATTTGTTTAGACTGGCACCAGATTACAATTTTTCTCCACTTGTCGAAATGAGGATATCCATACACCGTTGTGGCAGATTAAGGTGTCCGAACTCTATGACCTCAGGAGCCAAGCTGCCAGGTTCATTGGTTGTGGTTGTGGGTGTACTGTCATTCCCCCATGTTGGGACAATAGGTTTGTCTGACACAGGAGTTTGATGGGATTGCACATCGCCAGTTTGCGCAGATGTGGATACCATGGCTGTCTTGCCCAGATGGGAGCAACTAGGAGGAGCGTCATTTGTTCCCGTGAATCTTGTTCACTACCCTGCTCATTGAGGGAGTTGGGGTAAAAGCGTAAGCAAATTTCCCTGACCAGTTCATCCACAGGGCGTTCACCTTGGAACCTGGTTGGGGGAAAGTGGATGCAAAGTCTGGGCATTGTTTGTTTTCTCCTGTAGTGAACAAGTCTAGCATGGGGTAACCCCACTGGGAGAAGATGTGGTCTAGTACACCTCGGTTTAGTTGCCACTTATGTTCTTCTGGTAGGGGATCTCTGCTCAGAGAGTCTGCTAGGGTGTTGAGTTCACCTGGAAAGTGTTGGGATGATAGGAACATCCCCTGTTTGAGTGCCCACCTCCATATTCTCTGTGCCAGCTTGGACAGATTTGGAGAGTGTGTGCCCCTCTGTTTGTTTAAATAGAACATTGCAGTGGTGCTTTCTATTCAGATTTGAACCATCTGGTTCGTCAGCAGCGCTTTGAATGCTTGAAGAGCTTTTAATACTGCTAGTAGTTCCAACAGGTTGATGTGGTTCTGTGCCGTGATGTGAGTCCACCGGCCATTTGCTGTGTGGTGAAGGTAGTGAGCCCCCTACCTGGAGAATGATGCGTCTGTTATAATGATCGCTTGCGCCTCCGGATCGTGGAAGGGTTTTCCCTTTAACAGATTTTCCCTTGTCCACCAGCATAGGTTTTGAACTAGCGTAGACGAAATGACCAATAGCTCGTCCCGCTGACCGCTTGCCTGAGACCACTGTTTCGCCAACCACTTGTACATGGTGCGCATGTGCAGATGTACATGTGGGACCAGGTATATGCACAATGCCATCGTGCCTAGTAAACGCATTGCTTTGCATACGCTTATCTGGCATCCGGCTTGATACTGGGCGCTTTGCCAAAGCATGTTTTGAACTCTTTCCATGGATGGAAAGGCCAAGCCTGCTCTTGTGTCTAAGACAGCTGCTAGGAACTGTTTTGTTTTGTTTGGTAGAAGACTTGACTTTTTCTCGTTATTGAGAACCCCAGTTGGAAGAGAAGGTTTATGGTTCTTTGCGTGTTTAGCTTGCAAAGATGGGGTGATTCCCCCGTGATCAGCCAGTCATCCAGGTAGGGCTACACTGGGGATTACTGTTTGTAGCGTAGTCATGCATAGGTTTTGTGGCTTTACATAGGTGTTAGCAGGGCGTACGTCTAACACTGGGCGCATAGTTAGATCTTTCTTTGGCACAAGGAAGTAGTTTGAATAAATATCTTAGTTTACCTCTTTGGACACCATGATCTCTATGGCGTCCTTGAGAAGCATAGCGTTGACCTCTTCGAGAAGGATGAGCTGTTCTTCTCTTGTTGTCGTCCTTTGGTGCCTGGGATGGTTTGATGGTTTTTGGAGGAGGAGCTCCCCACAATAAACTGCGCTACGATTGAAAGCACCCACTTGTCTGTGGTTATTCCCTCCCATGCGTGGGTGAAGTGTGAAATCCGTCCCCCTGCTGGGGAAGTATGGGACGGGATCTGTAGCGGGATGTCATGGCTTGGGAGGTGTTCCTCCACCTCGAGATGTGGAGGACCTCCCCCGGCTGCGGGATCTGCGCTGGCCTCTCCGGCAACCCTGTGACGCCTGACCTTAGTTGTTATTCAAGGAAGAATTTTGACTTTGTCCGGAGCCTCTTTGGGAATTTTGGCCACAAAAGCGGCAAAAATTGTTCTTGCCTCTCTGGCCAGGAGGTTTATTAGTTAGTTTCCTGAGGGACTTGAGGGTGTTGTATTCCTCCTTGACTGACTTCTGGGCGTCCTCTACCGCTTTGCTGAATAAGACTGTCGGTTGAACTGGCATGTTAAGTAACGTTGCCTGGGTCTTCAGCTTAAAGCCAGAATGGCAAAGCCAAGCGTGGTGCTTGAAAATGGTTTCTTCAGCGAGTATACGGCCTGCATTATCTGCAGCATTGAGATTGTTCTTGAGAATGCAGCTGGCCGTAGCTTTGCCTTCAGCTGCTACTAATGCAAGTTGAGACTTTAAAGGCTCGGGAGCAGAATCTATTAGAGTAGTTATGTCATACCATTATGGCAATCATAACTTGCCAACAGTGTAGAGTTGTGGATTGATCAATATAAACCTCCTGTTAAGATCATGAAACCTGCATGATCCTCCTTGTGTTTCAGAGGCAAAGGAAATGTATATGTGGGCACTAACAAGTAGTGTGAGGTAACGCTTGATCTCCCAGACATCGAATGGGGTACAGCAGCACTCATGGACATTTCCTGACATGTGGAGGAATGGCCTATGTACATTTACTGACATACTGGAGAACAATACGTTCTATGACAACCCTGCAGTCTTCCATGTTAATTATCCCAGACACTAACATCCCAGTGATCCGCACCTCCTGATGACTAAGCCAGTTTATTTAATGCATCAGCGGGCCTGGCACTCTTTGGGTCTCCAACGCCATCTTCGCTGCAACTATCTGTCCCAGGAATCCAGCAATTAGCTCAATGATACACCCAATGAGTTTTTTCTGTTAAGCAAAGCAGAAACATTTTTCATGTCACTTATCAATCCTGGGGTACATGCAGTGGACAATGCCAAATGGCTGCAGAATACATGTTGGGAGCTGATACTGCTGGCTAATGAAACCGAACATGGACTGAACACCATTAAGGGGGAACCTAGGGCAATTAGGATGACCAACCGCCAGAAACACTATGTCCTAGACATACTAAATGAAATGGAGGTTGATGTTTGTGCCATAATAATCTACCTTCCAATGATGACTACAATGGAACTCTTACCAAAGCAATAGAGACAATACACAATTTGCTCACCACGATGGAGCGTGACACTGGGTTGAAGGAGAATGATTGGTTTGCAACATTGTTTTCATGGGTACCCTCGTGGATGAGTAATATCTTTAAACTGCTGAACCCTGTTCTTGTTTTGTTTCTTGTTTTTCTCTGCACCTACCAACTGATTATGGGATTTTCCAAGACAATTATGTCTGAAATACTGGTCATGATGTCACTCAAACTGAAATCTGCAAATGGTATGCTCCTTTTGAAAAATGCTCATAGCCAGACAGAACAATGGACTTGCCAGGATAAACCTCATATATTTAGAATAGAGCAGCCAATTGTGCCCCTAGGAACATTATCCAAGTGCCCCAATGACCCGGAAAATCATTGTAATGTTATGTTGACCCTGCTGGGGGATGGGGACTGTTGTTTTTTTTAAATGTGGCTCAGGAGAATATACCAGAGATCGCAAAAACATTTTTAGAGTGTGGATACCAAAAACACGATTTAGTTAATGTATTAACTAGAGGGGGAATGTTTATATGGAAGTGCAACAGTCCAAAACGTAAAGAAAAATATAGATTGAGAGGATATAGAAAACGTGAAGATATGCTAAGGTATGATACTGTTTATTTATATAGCGCCTATACACAGGCGAATGTTTCAAAGCGCTTAAGGAGGGTGGGAGCATGGTAAAAAACTAACAGTCGCTCAGAGTCCTTGAAATTCTGAGACGATAATAGTCTGCACAGGCAGAGTAAGTGCATACAAAAATACATTTAACAGTTTGGGAAACAGCAAATAGGCCTGACGGCAATTCTGCAGTTTTAACAGTGCAACTAAGGGGTGAAGACAAGGGAGAACAGACAGATGATCTTCAGGCACGGTGCAAATGGATCGAGCAAGTGCACAGAGGTGGGGGGGGGAGGTTCAAGTGACAGTGAGCCTCTGGGGGAAAGTGAGAAAAAGTAGAGCACCTCTGAGGAGGTGTAGCTGATAGGCTTTTTAGAGATGCAGTTTCTTGCTCTGCAGGTGGGTGCGGGCACATAGCCAAGGGAGGCCGGCGAGAGTGAAAGTGGGAAAGCAGGAGCAGGGGTCCCAATGCGAAGGATCTCAGTCTTAGTGGTGTTGAGGCAGAGGCCATGTTCAGCACACCAAGATTGAATAGCGGACAGACAATCAGATATGAGCGAGGAGGAGGAGGCAGCTCAGGGTAGCCTGAACGATAGTTGTGTGTCATCCGCGTAGCACTGGAAGTTAGATGTGAAAGTGGCAATTGCATGTGCAAAGGCAGCCATATAGACGTTGAAGAACCAGGGGGATAGGTTAGATCCCTGGGGAACGCCACAGGTTGAGAGAGTGACAGTCAAGTGAAAGGCTCTGAGTTCCACTTGGGAAGGGTGGTCAGAGAGGAAGGAGGTTAACCATGCCAGAGCCTGACCTGTGTTTCCCAGAGTGTCATAAAGACGTGCAATCATGATATCATGGTTAACCGTGTCAAAGGCAGAGGAGAGCTCAAGGCAAATGAGGATAGAGGGAGTGTTAGTGTCAAGATTTGATAGCAGATCTTCACAGGTTGGATTATGTGTTTTCACTGTTTTTGGAGTCTGACAACCTCCAAATGCATCTACTTTTTGTATGGTGACGCATAGGACCTTCAGTGCAGAGTCACAGACAAATCCTTTAGAGTTCTCATAGGTTTAAATACCTTTTTGTGTGTGAACTACTGTTCTCAAGAGTAGTAAAGTGAAATTGACTTTACTTACCTTTTCTCTTTGTAGGTCCAGCACACACCATAGTATGTGGAGTACTGGGGGGTTACCTAGTAGACCCTTATCCTACATTCTCATGTCACATTTTTATGTTACCCTCTCTACTTTAAGTGGCTGGTGGCAGTGGTGTCATTTTCCTACCATTGTGCTTTTCTACCGCATGCTGAACCCTCAGCTGCAGTACAGCACCATTTTGGCCTGTGACTTCTTTTTTTGCCATTTTCTGTTTGTGCCTTTTTTGGGTTTTACTCTGTGTGTCGAGGCAGATTTGGCGGGCTTCTGTCATTTGTATAGACAAAAAGGCACACCCTGTCCATCCAGCTAGGGGCTAATTGGTGTTCCATCTGTGTCTGCTGTTTGACATCCCATTATGCCAATATTGCTGAGTGCCATACTTTTTGCGCTCCTTATGCCACCTTTTAGCGCAGACATTAGACACCCCATTACTACACACAACCTTATTAACCTGAGCAACCCTCTTTGTGCCCCTAAACCTACGTCCCTTCATCTTGGACTATGTAATGCTAGGTCACTATGCAATAAATCATCAACTTTACTTGATATGTTTTTATGTTTAAATTTACAATTACTTTGTATTACTGAAACCTGGATTTCTGCCAGTAATACTACCATACCTGCATCATTGTTTACCTCTGCTACATCTTTCTGCAACACCCCTTGTATTTCTTCTCAGGGGGTTGCACTAGTATCTTATATCATTCATCTTTCTCTCTTATTCCTCATAATTTGACTCTTCCTCACTTCTCCTCATTTGAATTCTCATACTCTATTTTTTTCTGCTGTCTACTTTACATCTTCAATTTCATTCTTACTGATTTATCTTCCACCTGGTCCTGTAGCCTCATTTTGTGAGGACATTGATACATTGTTGTCCTTTTTGCTTCCCATCACTACCCCACTTCTAGTTATTGCCGACTTTAACCTTCACCTCTTAACTACTCATCTGCTCTCCCATTCCTTTCTATTCTTCTATTATATCTCTGGATCTTGTCTAGATCTTATATTTATCTCTTCTATCTCTACATCCCTTGTGTCTTCCCTTGCGGTCTACCTATCAGACCATCATCTTCTCCTGTTCTCGATTTCTCCTGTACTTCTCTCTCACATTTTGGCTCCTGTAACTACTCCTTCTTACCTACGTTAAGAGCTATGCAAATTCAACACTACACTTTTCATTTCCACTAGCACCTCTAAATTGGTGTCTCAAGCATTGTATTCCACTCTGACAGCAGATGAAGCTGCTACTGCTCTTTCCTCTTCACTTTCAACATCTCTTGACTCACTTTACTCCTCTTCTTTGTTCCATCCTTCACGTACACCCCTCAACCCTGGCTTTCTCCCCATCTTCACGCAATGCAACATGTTATTCTGCACTAAGAAACATTATGGTTACAACCTAAGGCAGCAGTGAACTATAGTTCTTATGCATCTTACCATGCTCTCTACGATAATGGTCTTCATACTGCTAAACAATCCTATTTCTCTGATCTACTTCATTCACAGTCTTCTCATTATAAACGGCTTTTCCAAATGTTTCCCGTCTGCTCTCATGTCCTACCCCGGATCCCTCAACTAACTCTACTCTCACTGCTACAGATCCTGCGCTCAATTTCACTTCCAAAGTCTCTTCATTTGAATCAGCTATCGAATCTTCTCGTACACAGGTCAGTTCTTTGACCTCTGTTCCCTTGGTATCTCCTAAAGAAATATTTACTGGATTTGTTCCCATCACTAATGAAGAACCCTCTGTCTCCTTGCTCGTGCTCACCCTACCTCCTCCCCGCTCCCATACCATCTGCGCTCATATCTAAAATCTATCCTTTACTTGTTTCTTAACTTACAATTCTATTTAATTCTTGTTTATCTTCTTCTGTTTTTCCATCTTCATTTAAGCATGCTACTATTATCCCGATCTTGAAAAAGCCTTCTGCTGATGTATCTTCTGCCTACAATTTCCATCCAATTTCACTTTTGCCATATCTTTATAAAATTCTCGAATGCATTGTTTACTCTCTTGTTTCTACCTTTATCTCTTGTAACTCCATTCTTCCTTGTTTTCAATCAGGGTTTCGCCCAGGGTACTCTACCGGGACGGCTCTCCGTCCTGGATTCTCTTCATTTTGCACGTCATGCTAAACTCTCTTCTCTTCTTATACCCCTGGATCTTTCTGCTGCGTTCAACACTGTTGATCACGCACTTGTACTGTCTGATCTTTCCTCTTTTGGCTTTTCTAGCTCTACCTTATCCTGGTTTGAATCATACCTATCACAGAGCACTTTTTCAGTCTCCTGGGCTGGGGCGTCTTCTGCAATATGTCCACTTCCCTATGGTGTTCCTCAAGGTTTGGTCCTTGGTCCTTTTATTTTCTCACTTTACACTTCTTTGTTAGCTGGGGTTATTTCCTCTTTTGGTTTCTCCTATCACATCTACGCTTATGGCACACAGCTTTTTGTTTCATTTCCACAATTTACTGATGACATCCAGCATAAACTCGGCACCTGCCTTGTAGCCATCAAATCATGATTAGTACTTAATGCTGCAAAAACGGAGGTTATCTTTTTCCTTTTATCCACTATTTCTCCTTCTCCATCACCTCCCTTCATATCATTTTCTCCACCCCAGTTACCTATTTGTTCTGTGGCTCGTAACCTGGGTCTCTATCTTGATTCAGATCTTTCAGATCTTTCGTTCAGTAACCATATTTCTTTATCTTCCCGTTCCTGTGGATTTCATTTGTATAATATTTGAAAAGCATGTCCTTTCATGACTTTTAAAGGCACACAGCTACTGGTGTCTGCTCTAATCTTTTCATGGCTCTTCTACTGTTATTCTGCACTCTTTGGACTTCCTCTATCCCATCTAGCTCCTTTGAAATCTGTATCTAATGCTTCTATTCATGTTCTCTGTCTGCTTGCTCCATGTGCTTCTATCTCCCCTTCCTTGACAAATCTAGCGTGTCTCTCTTTTCATCACCATTTAACATTTAATTTTTTATGTTTAGTTTTTAAAGCTCTCCATGTTTTTGCTCCCCACCATCTTTCCTCTCTTGTTGCATTCTACTTTCCTTCTCGCCCACTTTGTTCTACTTCTCATTATCTCCTTATAGCTCTCCGTCCCCCCTTGAACTGGAACTGTCTCCAACTCTCTCTCTCAGTTCTATCACTGTTTATTCACTCTTTCGGGTCTCCCTAAAAACCTACCTTCTTTTGTCTGGTTAACGAATGTTACTGCAATCACAGAAATATTCTGTGTTTTAAATGTTAATTTAATTGTTTGTACTGTGCTTGTTCCCTTGTTCAGTGCTTTAGTGTAAGGCGCTATATAATACCAAATAAAATACAAAAACAAATTTCAAAAAAAATGTAATTAGCCTTCATTTCTGCTTCTCTCCAGAAAATCTCATAATTGCCAAGGTCCACAGAGGAAGGTTGCAGAGCAAATATTAGTTATTGTTTCAAGGAGTATATTCCTGTTATCCTTTATCATGAAGATTTTCCCTAAAGATGTGAGCACAGTGAATAATATTACCTTATATTATTAGCATCAGGAAGATGATAATACAACAGTTGCCAAAGACATGTTTTGGTGTGAACCAGGCCTCGGGTTGAGGCATTGCCAATGCTCTGAATTGGGCTTTGACTCTACAGCCCTCTAGAGCAGATGTCTTCAAACTGTGGGGTGAGCCCCCCCCAGGGGGGCGGGTCCGCATCCCGGGTTGGGGGTAAGGGGCTTGTTCGAGAGCCCAGCATGAAATGTAAAAAAAAACAAGTTTAAAAAAATAGTTTTTTTAGATTGCAGTAAATGGGCAGGGGCGGCTCACATGGTCGGACTAGAGCATAAAACTGTCTCAGGCACCAATGAAAAAGTGGCCCGCAGTTGCAAATGGATATTCATTCCTTTATTCACAGACTGTTTGCATAATACCTGAAGGGGTGTGTTTTGTTAAAATGTAAGCAAATTGTGATATTTAAAGAATATTTATTCAGCAACAATGGTCAGAACTACTAGCTGCATAGTGAAGAAACTCATCAAACTGGCCTACATTGGCCAAAAAAGTGGCCCATTTTGACTTGCCCACGCTAGCATTTTTTATTTCTGGTACGGCCATTGCCCTATTGCACTATAAGCCACTCCGAAACACTGTTTCCCTTTGACAGTTCAGTTCAGTTCCCCAGCCGCACATGCTCACTGAGTCATGCAAGCCTGGGGGTGTTTTGCTTCGCCAGCCTTGCACAGCTCATTGGAAATGCTTGCTGGGTCTATGCAGGTCTATATGTGCAAGGGGGAGCTCCTGCTCATTTATTTTTTATTTAAATATGTGTATGAATGCGTGTATGCTTGTATTATGGGTGAGTGTATGGTGATGGGTGCGCGTGTGAATGAGAGAGTGGTTGCTTTGTGCATGTGTGTGTGTTTGTGTGTGTGTGTGTGTGTGTGTGTGTGTTTGTTTTGGTCCATTGAGCTGATTTTAGCAAGTGGGGGTAGAGGGAGGAGGTAGGGTTGCACAACAAAGGTGTTTTAAAAATGCCTTTGTTGCATAGCGCCCCTACCCACCTGCCAAAATCAGCTCTCCTTCTGAAGCACTGTGGAGCCCAGGGGACAGGGTATTTTTATACTGGATCTCTATCATAAATGTCGATTAAAAAATACCACGCTTTCCCCCTTGCCCCCTTGGCCCACCAGCGCCTTGCAAACTGTTTTTTTTTTTTTTTAAGTATGCTCTAAAATGCAACATTGCTTGGTCACTATGGCATATCTGGTGGAAGTATTTATCCCCCTCCACTTAAATAGTTCAGTAACCACCACTGGCCCTGGTGCTGTGCTCGGAGCAGGGTGATGTAGCCCAGGGTCTGTAGTGGGAGCAGTATGGGCAGGAGCCATGGGATAGTGGTGGAAGCAGGGCAGGGAGAGCCCAGGGACTGGGTAGAAGTGGGATGAAGGAGCCCAGAGACTGTGATGGGAGCATGTGGGGGAAACCAGGGACTATATTGGGAGTAGGGTGTGGTGACAGTGCACGATAATTCAAAGCCATTTGGGCTTACTGTCCATTTGGCATTTTTAGGGGGCTCGGCCTGTCCACATTTTGCTCAGGGGGACCCAGGCCTAAAACGTTTGAATACCACTGCTCTAGAGGGTTTTAGGATTGCCGAGTTTCTGATAGAGTGGCTAGTAGTAAGAAATGACTCCTCGAGAATGAAGCCTCTGCCACAAATATTATGAGGCCCTGCAAACTAACAGTTTTTGTTCTTGGCTTAGCTAGAAGAATGAGTAATTGAGGGGCAGTATGGATGGACAGGTGCTCATGGGAGCCCAGGCGGTAAGTGCCAAGGGATGCCAAGGTGGGAGGCCACTAGCTAACTGCTGGGGCACAGGAGTCCCAAGGGCGGGTGCATCTTAACCATATTGTCCCTTTAACAATGTTTTTTCTGTCAATTGAATAGGTTTTTATAAGTGAAAATATTTCATAATGTTACATCACTATATATAAGTTATTAATAATTCCTATTTTAACATTTATTAAACAACTACAAACATCCTTTGACAAAAACATGTTTTGCAACGCATACTTATGTTTATCGTTATCAGCAGCGCATGCTGGTGATGCAAGTCATTTTTCAATTGCCTAGGGCTTGACCATGACCACAGCCGCACCAAACCACCCCCGTTATCCAATGCACCTACCCAGCATCCGAGTTCAGTGTCCACTATTTATTTATTTATTTATTTATTTATTAATTACATTTGTTATACATCCAGACCCGGGGGTATCACGGCGTAGTTACAGACAATGGGAGAATGCAATCTTAGAAAGTACACAGAGGAAAACACAGGAATAACAGTCAGTAATATACAATAATATGCGAGGCAGTCAAGAATATACAGCAAAATGCAAAGCAGTCAGATATGTACAGTTAATTGGAGCGGATTAGTGCTCTAGTTCAGTTAGAACTTATTGAAGAGCCAAGTCTTCAGGAAGCTTTTGAATTTAGGGAAGGAGGTTTCGTTCATAATGTGATGTGGGTAGGTAGCGCATTCCAGTGTCTAGGTACCAGTGTTTTGAAGCTACTACCCCCTGCTTTCTCTCTTTTGTATCTGGGGGTTTCGCGGTATGCGTTTTTGTTGGACCTGAGAAGTCTAGTCTGGGGCTTCATCGTGACTGTATTGTTGAGGTATTTGGGTGCTTTGTTAGACCTGCATTTGTGGGTGATGCTCAGGGTTTTAAATAGAATTCTGGCTTGGATGGGGAGCCAGTGGTGGTCTCTTCTGGTGTTGGAGATATGTTCAGATTTTTTGATGCCTAAGGCTGCTCTGAGGGCTTTGTTCTGCATGAGTTGGAGTTTGGCTAAGTTGGCTTTGGACGTGCCCAGGAAAAGGATATTACAATAGTCTAGCTTAGACAGTATGAGTGCTCTGGCTAGAGTAACACAATTTTTGGCTGAGAGGAATTTACGGCTGAGGGAGATGAGTTTGGAGGTGTAGGAGGTGGACGAGGCTAATGTGTTTACTTGTTTGGACATGGATAGTGTTGCATCTAAGTAGAGGCCAAGGGTCTTGACTTGTTTAAGAACAGGGATTGTGGTTCCATCGATGGTGAATGATTTGAAGGCGGGCTCAAGGGTGTTGATTTTGCTGGAAGAGCCTAGTATGAGGAGCTCCGTTTTATCGTCATTGAGACAAAGGCTGTTATTGGCCATCCAGTTTTGGATGAGTGCGTAGATTTGGTTAACCAGGAGGGAGTCTTGTTCATGATTACCTGAGAGAGGAATGAGGATTTGGGTGTCATCGGCGAAGTTAGTATAGATGACACCCATGGCATCCAAAGCTGCAAATAATAGCTTAGTGTAGGCATTATACAGTGTGCGGGATAGGCAAGAGCCTTGCGGCACACCTGCTGGGACAGGCACTGGGTCTGCTGATTCTTTGCCGATGGACACTCTGGAGGTCCTATCAGCCAAGAATGATTTGATCCAGTTGTTAGCGCTCTGAGCTAGGTTGAAGTTGTTTGCTAGAGTGTTGCAGAGTTTGTCGTGGTCGACCAGATCGAAGGCCGCTGAGAGGTCCAGGAGCATCAGCAGACAGAGTTTGCCTGCTTCTTTAGTGGCATCCATTTGGATCTTCAGATCAAGGAGGGCTGTCTCTGTACTATGGTTGGGGCGGAATCCTGACTGGCGGTCTCCTAATAGTTGATGTTGTTCCAAATGGTTCTGAATTTGGCAATAGGCTATTTTGTCAATTATTTTTAGGAGAAATGGGACCGTTGTAATAGGTCGGTAATTAGTGGGTATTGAGGGGTCCAGGGAAGGTTTTTTTAGGAGTGGTGTCACCCAAGCTTTTTTGATACTGGTGGGGACTGTGTTTGTGAGGAAAGAGGCATTGATGAATTCGGTAATTATGGGTGTGAGGGTGGGGGCACAGAGTTTTACTAGATGGGAGGGGAATTGGTCTTCTTTACAGTTGGAAGCTTTGAGTTTCATTATGGTGTCAAATACTTCTTTGTTAGACACTGGTGTAAATTGAAATGGGGGGCCAATAGTGGCATTTGATGTAGTCGTTGATATAGTGGGTGGAGTTTTGTCAGCTAGGAGCGTTTTTTTATTATCAATTTTGTTTTGTAGTAGGGGAATTTTAGATGAGAGTGCGTTTTGTATAGTGGTGCACCAGTCTTTGCTAGCATTAGAAGGTGCTGAAGTTTGACAGGGGTTTTCGAGCTCTCTAAGGATGGTAAACAGTTCTTTGCTGTCGGAGGACGCATTAGTAATGCGGAGGTTGAAGGCATTGGCTTTTTGAGAGATTATAGCTGATTTATATATTTTGTTAGCTTCAGCGAAGGCTAGTGCCGATTCTGGGGTATTGTTTTTCTTATGGAGGTGTTCAAGAGATCTTTTTGTGCGTCTTAAGGCTACAAGTTCCTCATTAAACCAAAAACAGGAACGTTTGTCAGGTCTACGGGTTTTGGTGGTGATGGGAGCAAGTAGGTCAATAGTTTGGGTAAGGCATTGTTGGTATTGTTCAGCTAGATAGGAAGGGTTGTTAGTGCCTGGAACCGTAAGGGCAAGGGCAGCACTCAGGACTGGAGTGAGTTTGTCGGAGGAGAGTTTTTTGATATTTCTAGTTTCGAATGCTTCTGGTTTTTTAGGGGTGATGTGCTCTGTACTGGCATTATCTATGGTGAAGTTAATTACATAGTGGTCTGACCAATTGACTGGGAGGATGGAGTCAATGGTGATTAGAGAGTTGAGCGTGAGAAGCCAGTCTAGGGTTCTTCCTTTTGAGTGGGTGGGTTTATCTATCAGTTGTACGAAGTGCATTTCTGACATGGCTGTATAGAATGTAGAAGCTTCTGAGTCCAGGGGTCATCGTATCCTAGGTTAAAGTCACAGAGGACTATGCATTTAGTTTTAGGCTTGATGAGGGGCGTTAGGAGTAGCAGTATGTCCAAGTCAGGGTGTGTATTTTTGTTGGGTGATCTGTATACCACTAGTAAGTTGGAAGTAGTTTTGGGGTTGGAGGTATACTTCACTAGAAGGAGTTCATAGCCTTGTATCTGTTCTATTGGGCTAGCTCTAATTTCCAGAGTAGTTTTGGCTATTATTGCAACTCCACCTCCTTGGGTGTTTGACCTGTCTGTTCTAAAGATACTGAATCCTGGGGGAATAGCAAGGGCTAGAGATGGTCCTGCTGCTGGATGGAGCCAGGTTTCAGTGACCACCAGCATGTCAAGGTGTTGGTCCTCAATAAGGTCATGGATGTCTATGGCATGGGCACCTAATGAGCGGGCATTGATGAGTGCGCTTTTGAGGGTGGAGGAGGGGGCAGGGGGTGGTGTGTTATCTAAGATGGTGGAAGAATCAGTGGTTTTGTTATTGGATAGGTGTTTGAGTGGTGCGTTGTGGAGGCTTTTGTGTTGGAGATTGATGGGCGTGGTGTTTAGTTTGGTTGGTGTATTGGGTGTGGTGGTGAGTGGGGTGGGTAGTAGGGGCATTTTAGTTCTAGACATGAGTCTATTGAGTCTTTCATTACCCAGGATGGGTGTGGTCGTATCATTAAAGCTGATAGGTATGGTGTGGTTGTATATGGACGGGTTGGGACTAAAGCATGGGTGGTCTGAGGTTGCTCCATTTTTGATGGTGGTGGGTGTAATGTGGGTCTGAGGGGATGGTATGGGGAAAGGAGGGTGTGTGGGGAGGAAGGGGGTGGGGCAGGTGATGAGGAAGTGGCGTGGACAGCCTGGTCTAACTAGTCCTTCGCCAACCTTGATGAGATGACCTCTTGTGCATGGTGTAGCATTGGGGACTAAACAATAGGGGAACATGATAATGGTAAGGAGCGCCAGCATTATATTGGTAGGGTCTGAGTAGTCAGTGATATAGTTTGATGAGCTATTTAGGCACATGGGCTGGGTACAATAGTCCAGCGCAGGCAGACAACGCCTGTGTTGCTAGCAGGGTGCACAGGCAATAGGTCACAGTCGATGGGTCACTTAAATTCGATTTAAGCAATCAGGCACAAAAACCATAGGTCACAAGCAGGGTGCATAGGCAGTGGGGCACCTAAATTCGATTTTAAAATCAGGCACAAAACCATAGGTCACAAGCAGGGTGCATAGGCAGTGGGGCACCTAAATTCGATTTTAAAATCAGGCACAAAAACCATAGGTCACAAGCAGGGTGCATAGGCAGTGGGGCACCTAAATTCGATTTTATCAATCAGGCACTAAAACCATAGGTCACAAGCAGGGTGCATAGGCAGTGGGGCACCTAAATTCGATTTTAAAATCAGGCACAAAAACCATAGGTCACAAGCAGGGTGCATAGGCAGTGGGGCACCTAAATTCGATTTTAAAATCAGGCACAAAAACCATAGGTCACAAGCAGGGTGCATAGGCAGCGGGGCACCTAAATTCGATTTTAAAATCAGGCACAAAAACCATAGGTCACAAGCAGGGTGCATAGGCAGTGGGGCACCTAAATTCGATTTTATCAATCAGGCCTACAGGTGATAGGTAGACAGTAGAGAGGCACATCCTACTTAGGTGGTTTTAGATCCAGTAGCGGAGAGGCAGCCTAGAGTTGATTTTTACTTGTAGTAACAGCATTAAATAGTCTGTTTAAAAAAGGCAAGCTTAATATTTTAAGAGCATTTGTGAGACCGCTATGTGTGGCAAAGTCATGGCTATAGGTACTTGGGTTACCTTGTATGTTGCAGGTGGGGGGTCTGGCTGACGGCAGACACAGGCACAGACAGGAACCAAACAGGTGCTGGCCTTGTAACAGTGGGCCTTGGTGCATGTGGGCCGGATTCGCCTGCCGGTGATCAGGGATTGGCTAAGGCGCTAGGCCAGCCAATCCGGTTGCAGGCAGGTCCTTGGTAGGGAGTCAGGCAGTCAGGCCGAGGCCAGGGCGGCCATCTTTGAATAATCGGCTCCTCGTAGGCTGTAATGGTGGAGAGGGAGAGCTGGCAGGCATAGATGGTGCACTGATGCTGCATTCAGTGCATCATGCAATTTAAACAGCTTCTTCAAAATTATGAAGAGCGCTCGCGTTGCAGGCGCGATTTTCGAAAATGCGGTGGGGTGCACAGGGAACCCAGCAAAGATGCTTGGGCTTACCTGGTGCCCTCAGAAGCTTGCTGGGATGAGGTACTGCTTCAGCAGTGCCTCTCCGGATCTGGCGGCTGGCTTCTGTACTATACCCTCATAATGTGATCAATGGCCAGTGCTCATGGCTTGCATGGCCAGTCTCCACAATCCATGGGGCACGGGCTTTGGCCATGCTGCCTACCCCCATAGGAAAATCAGAGTAGACATTTGTCTTAGCCAAGGGCTAGGCCCACTACCCACAGCAGAAAATGTATGTCACTATTTTTGGTACTTACGTTTCGCCACTTTCAAAAAAGTAAAACACAGAACAGATTTGCAAAAGTATCCATTCAGGTCCATGCTAATGCTCCTCGCACAAGTTTGCTGCAATCACATCCAGCATTCCGTGCAGCAGCTGCAAGTAGATTATTTTTTCCCATTTAAACTTAGAGTTTTGGCCATGCCGCATGCCCCAATAAGTAAATCAGAGTAGGCATTTGTCCTTACCGAGGGCCAGGCCCATAGTCCAAGCACCAAACTTATATCACTATTTAGCATTCCATTGCCCACAGCAGAAAGGTTATATCACTATTTTTTGTACTAACGTTTTGACACTTTGGAAAAATAAAACACAAAACAGATTTGCAGAAGCGTACTTTCATGTCCTTAGTGATGCTGCTCGCACAGTTGTGTTGTAATTCAGTACAGCACTTCAGGCAAGCAAAAAACATGTTCCCATTAAAACCTAGGGCATCGGCCATGCTGCATGCCCCGATAATCAAATCAGAGTAGACGATTATCAAGTAATTGCAGGACGATAGAATGGGTAGATCACTGCGATTCATTTAGTACTTTAGACAGATTACCCTGCTGCTAGTGATGGGGTTCTTAGTGCTGGGTATTCATTAAGTAACTATTGTCGTAATAAAGCAGTCTTGAAAACCATTGTTGGTGCTATATTTATTTTTAGAAGTCAGGCGACATGGGCTTGTACTCTCGAGTGTCTTTCTCAATGTGTGTGGATTGTGGGCCAGTCATTGCTGCGAGGTTGTGGAAATGAGTCCGGCATGCAATCCCAATATCTTGTCCCGGTAAAAAATAAAATCCCATTCAAACCTATCCCAATTTTGAAAAACTTTACCACATAGCCATTCCCTGGTGGCCATGCCCACTTTAACCCCATTGGCAGTCCCTCATGGAACGGGCCAGTAGCCAGATTTGCTGGCCACTCCCCATGGCCACAGTCCATGACTTGTACAATCTGGACACTGCCCATGGTCACCAAAAGTATAACACTATTTGTTGCATCTACATTATGACACTTTTCAAAAAATAAAACACGGACACAAATGCAAAACCATGCTTTCAGGTCCTTGCCAAGGCTCCTTGCACGACTTTGCTGCAAAACCTTCCATGTTTTATTTTTTTGAAAAGTGTTAACATATATGCACATAAAATAGGCATATCACTTCGCTCTCACTTGACAAAATCCATTCAGACTTTGCACAAACATTCAAGGTTGAGTCTATAATCTTTCTAAAATCTTTTGTACACATTTGTCAAACAGCAACAAAATTATCAGCCATTTAAAAATGTTTACCACCCCCCTCTAATTGTGCCACCTCTTCAGAAAATCCCACCAAGCTTTGCAAAAACATTCAAATCTGGGTCTGAAATCTTTTTGCAAAACTTTGTGCAGATTTGTTAAACGGCACCCTATTTATGTCTTTGAAATATTTTGCGACCATCCTCTAATTTTGTTCCTGCTTGGCAAAACAGCACCAAACTGTGTACAACCATTCATGGTCAGATCTAAAATAATGTCACAAAATGTCACGCAGTTTCATTCAGTGGCGCCAAAGTAATAAACCATCCAAAAACGTCTTTTCACCAACCCTGTAATGCAAAAATATAAATGGATGCTCTCGAACATCTGAAATGTTCACAAACATTACAGGGCTGCCCCGAATTATCCACAAACTTGAAAGGTGGAAAATCACCAGCTTTTTGGCTTTTTATGGCTATGTCCCATCCCATCTTCATCACCCCTCACCTCCTAAGAGATTGTTTAGTTTGACAAGTGCAATGTTGTGTTTTTTAATATGTATTTACTGCGATGTCCGTAGACACAGGCGGTTGTCCGTGAATCCAACATGGTTACCGTTTCAAAATATCTGACTCAGCTCATGTTTTTCACCATCCAATAAGCGGGCGGGTCCGATGTCTGTGGACATCACGCCACCGCCTGATTGGCCCAGGGGGGGTGTCCTTGGACCGAATAGGGGAGTGGATCCGTGGACCGAAACCAGATTTCACTCATTTTGTTACCCATTTTTTGGCTGTTTTAAAAAAAAAAAACACTGGACAGATTTACACCAAATTTATGAAAGCACGCTTTCGGGACCAAGCCGCCACTCCTGCCACAAATTTGCTGAAAATCCATCCAGAGATTTGGGCTGTAGGCGTGAACTATTGTTCCCTAATTATTAATGAGGGATGCCCAACATATGCCCTTTATGCACCCAAATATTACTTCTACAACTTTACCAATCATGTCTTTATTTGTATTCAAATCTCTATGGGTTTCTCTGCTTCCATCCCCTTTTCCAACTTGCTATGTATTGCTCAGTTATTATCATTTTAATGTAAGTGTGAATGTGCTTCTTTTCCAATGTAATTTATTTTGTTAATTAAGTAGTCTTACATGTAGCTCAATGAGTGACCTATAAACATAAAATGCTTGAGCTGAGTGTGTACTTAATTCGCTTGAATTTCATAGAGATATAACTCAATTAAATTCCTTATGAGGCAAGAGATTAAAAAAAAAACCCACAAAACACAGCTATGCAACAGTTGCACATTATGTGTAATGGCACTCTTAGTGGAGCTCACATGGATAAGGAGACATAGGGCCTCATTACAACTCCGTGGTAGCCGTGCTGGCAAAACCGGCAGTTGCATTTTTACCAGCACCCGCGAATGGGCAAGAACCGGGTCATGCTGAGTTCGGCGGACCCGGTAATTGCCCATTTGCGGGTGCCGGCAATAAGGGACTCCCCATCTCCATTCGGCCCTATAGGGCCGAATGGGAATGGGGAGCTCGGATGCACCGGCACCATTCAGAATGGTGCCGGTGCATCCGACATGCTGCGCTCACGGGCGCCGCTCTGCCCGTCAGGTCAGACCTGGCGGGCTGACAAGCACCCACGAGCACAGCTCGTAGTTTGGCGGTCCGGGATCTACGGTACCAGCATGCTTACCGTTGCCGTAGTTCCTGGACCGCCATGCTTATAATGAGGCCCATAGTGCTTTTACATCTTAGTTCTCCTGCTTTAAAACAGTAAACATCTCTCAAAACAAACCTGATGGAAATCAAATAAAGTGCTGAGAATTTGGTAGCATAGCTGTCGAAAGCACATCCACTGTTCGCCTGTGGTTTCAATTTCGGCTATTTCAAACCCAACACATTTCATAAACATGTCCTGCATGTCTGATACTCCAAAAGCAAATACAGTCTTATAATAATAATAATAATAATAATAATAATAATAATAATAAATAAATAAATAAATAGAGAAATACAGCGGCCAGATTATCTAACGTGTGCATGAGTTCTAAAAAGTGAGCAAATACTTTGATATTGTAGAATGGAGCAAACATGTTTTGTCATAATCGGTATTATCTCAAAACATTTGCACTGGGGCACAAATAAATCATACCGTTTTCTGTATTATGCTTGCTGCATAACATAAAAAGAAATCTGTTTGCTACATTTCTTTTCATGTTGCTCATCAAACATAGCAAATAAAACAGTCTGTTTCCTTTTTGTCACTGTGCAAACATGTTTAGATAGTCCAAATTGGGGCTAAATCTCTGTGCTCCATTCCCAATTATCACCAGTGCAAAGCTTAGATAATCTGGCCCGCTGCTTTTAATGCCTGCTCCTGCTGTAAGGACACTGCACTGTTTCTAGCCTGGGTAAGCCGACTGTGTTCTGCTTTGCTTGTCCGCTAACAGTGGTGATCAAGTATACAAAGATAACAAGAAAAGCAGACACCCTTTTTCCAGGCGTAAGCTGGAGTCAGGGCATCACCACATTTAACCAGGGTGCTATTATTCACAGAAGCATCTTGGGGGATAATTGCTGCTTTGGAAGCAGTGAGGTGTGCTCTAATGAAAGGCTGGTGTCTTGCCTGTGCTGCAGTATGCAGTAATAAGGTGCCAATTTATACGTGGAATTACCTTGATTATATCGCAGTCTACGAAAGATACAGTACCGTGAATACTGAGCACCCCATAATTAGGCAGAATTCCGCCAAACATATCTTTAACTGGTTACTTGGCATTGCTTGCCAGTGGGATAGCAAGCACCTGCCCTGCCATCCACCTTCTAGAACACGATAGCGCCTGCTGCCTGCCTCCATTGAACACATCCTTTAACAAAGAGTGGTTCACTTTATTTTAAGTATTCAAGACACATTTTATTTGACTCTGTTGTTTCATAAAGAATATCTCAAAAGTCCAAGGACGTTGGTGTATTTCCTTATGCCTAAAACTATAACCCCACCATTGTCTTCTCTTCTTCCAAATGTGAAATTGCACATTTGGAAATTCACAGACATGCCAACATCCTCCATTCCATTTGACTACTCCACGTTGCATTCTAGGACTCGTTGTCCTGGGTTTATAATTGGTAAATCCATGACTACACGTCCCAGAATGCAACTTTAAAACCAGGACTGGTCCAGCGTTTCCCGAATGGAATGGGTAATGTATGCACTCGGGTAACAAAAATGGTAAAATCATTATTACCCCAACCCATCCCAGCTCCTCAATTACCCCGATGTCCTTCTGGTAATGCCCTGGATGCCTCCCCATTCTATGGTGCTCCGTTGCTTCACAGCTCATCATCCCATTGTAGAGCTGAAGTCACCATGCAACCCATGCTGCCCGCCAGTGCCAAATCATTCCATTGGTAACCTCCAGGGGTAGGATATGCCACTGATGTACACCTGTTCTGTTGGCATGTGTTTCTGTAGTCAGGCTTGCAGAAGACTGAGAGGTCACATGCTCATTTCCATGTACCCCACGTCAGCTCTGTGGGATCAACCAGATTGTTCAGTTGGCTAAAAGCAGTGTTGAGTGCCTTCTGTGGTGCTCCTGCAATCAATGTTGATGGGTGGAGAATGGAGAGAAGGTACTTGTTGCAGACAAACCCTGCTGCACAAAGGGTGGATACCTAGAGGTCGGCTAAGTGATGGCATGATTTCTGTGTGCATTCATTTGCCTACTCCAAGTCTCCCTGTCTTCATACAGTGCATGCACACATGATATATGATCAGCATGGGCTGTGTCACAAGAGCACATAACATTGCACCCCTGGGCTGGGCACACGTGGGCTCATTTGCATGGTGCATAGAAGAATGCATGGTAACATGCCCGAGAGGTGTGATCATGGCTGCATGCATAGCGAGCTTCTGGGAATTGTGATCATTAGGTCATTTGAAGCAGGGACATGGATCCAAATATAGGTTTCTTCCTCCTTCCCCAGGCTCAAGAGGAATGAGTTTAAATCAGCCATACATGTACATGCCGGCATGATTTCATGTAATTTACTATGGATTGCACTCCATTCTGTATGATTTTAAAAGGTGAACCTATTCCATGGGAATACGTGTTGGAGGCCTCACAGTGTGCCGACACAGTGGGAGTGAAGTGCTATTGAAGTGCTAATGATGGTTGCAATCCCTTGTCCACGCGGCTTAACATGCATTGTTTTTGTGGTGTAGAGGATAGAGCAGTGGATGACATTGCATACATTTTCAATGCACTTCATGCTATTTGTATGGCAGTCCTAAGGACCGCCCATGGCTTCTCTCATCTAGGAAGCCACCCACCTGGAACAAGTTAATCAGAGGCACTACACTATGCTGGTGGGTGCATGGACACATTCATGATCATCATCGAAGTACTGTTAGGTGGTTACTCTATGCCCCTGAGAGCACTGTCTATGGAATGTGGCCTGGGGTTTCTTTTGGCTCTCAATTCTCCCCTTGCTGGCGTATGTATGGCTAAAATCATTCTACCTTAATGCAATAGGCATAGGAGCGCTGAGAGGTGTCACAATTCTCTTGCTAAAAGACATGGAATCAAAATCTGCCCCTCCACACTCTCCCAGTGGCATACATTACCCCACACTACGCGGGGCCGCTTCCTTACCAGTAATCTTCATTACTCTGAGTGCAAGTCAACCTCATTACAGTCCTTAACATTACTCCCTCCGGAGATCGTTTGTGGTTTTAAACCACTTGGTAACGTTATGTTATACCAAAGGAGAAGCACCACAACACACAGGTAACTAAGTGCTCGTCCAAAGTGACGAATCCAAACCGGGAATAATCTTAAAATAAGGCACTTTTTCACTTTTTACCTTTTTTTCTAAAGATCGTTAGATTATCGATACCAAATGGCCTCTGGCAGAGTATTGCATAACTTGGCAGCAGTAAATGCACAAGACCTTCGTAAGCCTTTAGACTTTAGTCTAAATTGATTTAAGGTCATGGGATAACGAGTGACTGATCTCTGGGGTCTCGAGGAAGTCAACCATTTCCAGTCCTTCTGGATTTAGTCGAGAGATGTGCCACATAAGGTTTAAAGTCTATTCTGGCCCTGATTGGCTATAAGGGGCGATTCCTTAAGGCCGGGGAGATATGAGCATGTCTCGATGTGTTAGAAATAATGCGTGCAGCTGAATTCTGCATAACATGAAGACAATGGAGTGCAGATTTAGTAATACCAGCATACAGAGCATTCCAATCCAAGCGTGACCCCATGATCGTAGGGGCTATATGTAGTAGCGCAATACTCCTGGATACGAGAGGCTTCATTTGTTTCAAGATCATCCTCTGGAAATGGGATGTACTGAACACTCGGTTCACTTGACCGTATTAAAGACAGGTGTCTAAAATTATTCATAGAGATTTTATAGAAGGTTGTGTTTTTATCAAGGGACCAGCAAGAGAAAACTGTGGATATGAATCCAGAGATTTAGAAAGGTGTGAAGGGTGCCACAAACAAGATCTAGGTATTCTCTTATCTAAATCCTAGTCGGTTCTCTCAAATCCATTTTCAATAAGCCCAAAAAATTGAATGAACATGTAATCTATTGGTATCTGGGTCCTGTTCTAACCGAAACATGATTTGGGTATCATTTGTATAGTTCATGGAGAGATTTCATGAAGATGTTAAGCAATTTGGGGAGATACATGAACTATTTGGGATGCCACAATCCATGGTCCCTGCTTGAGAAACTTGATGGTTAACTTAAATTCGAGAAATTCTGTTACATAGCATGGAGCGCACCCATTCTACAGAATTACCTGATGGGTGAGCAACCTCTTTAAAGCAATGTAGTAGGAGAGCAGGGTCAATAGTATCGAATGCCGCTGATCAATCCAGGAGCATCAGCAATCCCATTTGGTCTATTGATCCTATCTTGAGGATTGCATCTTTCACATTGACCAGCGCCAGCTCCGCTCCTCTCCCTGATCTAAATCTGGATTGATGGTCTCCCAAGAGGGCAGAGTTTTCGAGGTGTAATTGGACCTGAGCAGTCACTACTGGGCCAAGATATTTTTATAAGAAAGGTTACATTGCTTACTGGACACTAGCTTGCACAGTCCTCTGATGGAGGATTGGGCTTCTTCTTCAATAGCTGAGTAACCCAGGCTTGTTTCAGGTCCTCTGGAACATGACATTCTTTGAATGAACCATTGGGCCTCATTACAAGTCAGCCGGTACAGAAACAAGGGTGGCAGTAAATCCGCCGCCACCGTTGTTTCCAGACCGGCTGATTCCAAGTCCTGCAGGCGGGAGGTGTCACTCCCGCCAGGTCTCACCTGGCAGAAGTAACACCAAACGCCTGCAGGCAGACATGGAAACACCGGCTCTGTCATAGACGGAACCAGTGTTTCCATGGTCCTCATCCCCATGGAGTACTATAGGACTCCATGGGAATGGGGCTTAACAGAATTCCGCCTCCAGAATTACCGGATAACCAGGGTTGTAATGCCCGTTGATTCCGGCATCCATGGAGGCGGAATGGAATTACCGTTCTGGCGGCAGCCTGCCAGTTTTTCCGGCACGGCTACCGCCAGACTCATAATGAGACCCATTGATACATTTGGAGATAAAGGTTCTTAATGGCTCTGCACATTCTTTTACAATGATAGATGGACATGGGTCTTTAGAACCATGTGTGTGTTTTAAGTGCCAAGGACGAGTATGCTCGTCCTTTTTGCATAGACTTGCATAATAGCCTGGCACTTAAGGGGTTTAATTGACATCAAGAAAGATTTGATTAATGAAACAGGAGGTCTCAGTAAGTCAGAGGTGCTTTCTTAGCCACTTTAGTGGAGGAGCTAAAAAAAATGTGAAGCAGCAAAACATTTTTTCAGGGGCTTCTGAAACCCCCGCCTGCCGAGTGGGGACTCACCGCATAGTGTAAGGACTGCGGAATGAGGTAATTAGAGGTGCACTGCTGAGCTGCCACAAATGTTTGCGAAAACATGACACAATTTGGCAGTGAGGTTTTATGGAGAGCATTGGTGGGTTGCCATTGGTGTTATCTGCCAAGCATAACGCTTGCAGGAGTGTATTTACAACACATGGGCTACTATTTTCTGGCTTTTAGCCTCTTTCAATGTGTTTCTTTCATAAATGTATATTGTAAATTGTCTTTATTCTCCTTGGCGTTGTCCTAGCTACTGGAGTGTATTAAGTGTGCAATGTGCATATTTTAATTAATGGATCACATTTTAATTTTGAAAAGTGTTCTTGTTAGCTACATATCCAATATTCTACTCTCTCATACGATTACTATACTGCTAGTTCCTCCACCCCTTAATGCTTCCCTGCATTCTCAACCATGGATCTTCCCAGTCATCCAACTGCTGAGGAAAACAATGTGTCTCAGCTGATGCCGTTGACACAAGTATAAATGCCCCATCCTTCTCACTGCATAGATGGGCTCTCCACTGACCCTGACCACAGCTCACAACACAGACAAATCTTCCTACTCCCAAATCCCCCACCATCGTAAAGATCACATAGATTTTCTGCTCTGCTTTGGATGGTAATTCTTGCAACTGCCCCCCAGTCCCAAAATAGACAGGCACTGTTGCCACTTCCCTTCAGGTTCAGGGCCGCTGCTAGCGCCTTCCTATAACCCCACAATATTCCTGGATGTGGGGGCAATCCCACCAGATATGGTCCCAGGTGCCAACCTTTCCACATTGTCTCCAGCAAAGATTTGACACCGGGGGATAGAATGAGTGCAGTTTCTCCAGGATTAGATGCCACTGGAACATAAACTTAGTCTGCATTTCTTGTGTTTGTAGGGATCTTGCCAGCATTGGTATTTTGGCCCACAGCTGCTCCCAGTCCCCCATGTCTATGCCCTGACCGACTACCCCTCCCAAAAGGATTTATATTTTCTTTTGTCTGCCGTCTCCCCCTGTTTGATTGAAGCATAAACTGCACCCACCAGGTTTGTCTCCAGAGTCTGATGTTAGGTACTACTCAAAGGGGGTTAACTCTCGCGTGGCTTGACCTTTCATTCTAGGGTGCAGAACACAGTGTCTTATCTGGAGGTAACGAAACCTCTCCGTCTCCTCTAGTCCAAATTCCTCCTTGCAGTGGGGTAATGTTTTAATTTCAGATCCCCTGAACATGTCCCGCACTTTAAGGCACTCCTCTCTCCATGCTCTGAAACCCCACTCCACTTGCCCGGGGGTAAACCCTGGATTGTCAAAGATTGGGGTAAATGGTGAAGGGAATGTGATGATTTCAGCTTGTTTTATCACCTCGTCCCAGGAGTCCCCTCACACTGATTGTATTTAGCTAGAATAGATATTCTTGGGTCTGTCTCCCTTTGTACAGTACATCTTCTATATTTTCCACAATTAAGGCCTTATCCATTGCAAATTAGATTTTCCCCTGATCGTCTTTCAGCTAGTCCCTCATTATCCTAATCTGGGCTGCTTTAAAGTACGCTGTCAATCTGGTTCCCCAATCCCGCCCCTATTCCTCAGAAGCTTTATCAACCCCCCTGGCTATCTTTGTTTTTTATTATTCCAAATAAATCTGCCTGTGTGCTTTTTTAGTGCTCGAAAGAAGTAGGTCAGGACCTGGGTGAGAAGAGTCATAAAATAGTACAGTAACTGTGGAGGAACCACCATTTTATACACATTAATCCTCCCCATCCAAGATATGGACAAGGGCCACCAATTTATTTCTAACTGTTTCTAATAGGGGCATGTAGTTGACCGCAAATAGTTCCTCCATTTTTCTAGTCAGGTTACCCCCAAGTAGGTTAAATATTGTCCAACCCATTTGTATGGTAGGCTCCTCTTTAGCTCCTCCTCAATCTCCCTTGGCGTTATCAAGTTCAATATCTCAGTTTTCTGGGGGTTGATTTTTAGCCCTACTACCCTCCCAAAATCATTCATCTCAGTCTACCATAGCTCTCAGATAGTCATGTTGGTCACCAGCGTTAATAGCATGTTGTCCGCAAAGGCGACTATCTTGTGAACCCTCCCGCCGACGAATGGTATCCCCTTTATTTCCCAGTTCGCTCGAATTGCAGCCAAGAGTGGCTCCAGATATATTGCATAGAGCAGGGGGAAGGAGGGCATCCCCGTTTCGTGCCCCTTTGTACTTTTATGAGCTCTGACAATTGGCCAGTAATGAATAGTTTTAGTGTTGGGTTCTGATAATTGGCCCGAATCATAATAAGAAATTTCTCCCCAAAGCCCATTTGCTATATTGTGATAACCTTTTCTATGAGGTGGGATATTCTCCTAGATTTGTTACCAGTCTGTCTAATTTTTATAAACCCTGACTGGTCGCAGCCAATTATACTGGGGAGGTAATCGGTTCAGGTGGCTGGCAGTACCTTTGTGTAGATCTTGGCATCCATGTTGATTAGGGCTATTGGTATGTACGAGTCACATACTGTTGTGTCCTTACCTTCTTTAGGGAGGAGAACCACTTTCGCTTCTTCCATGTTAATTGTTATGTTCCCTCCCATCCAATATCATTAAATATTGGGACCAAATACGGAATCCAAGATTCCCTGTACATTTTATAAAATTCAGTATTGAAACCTTCCGGTACCCAAGACGTATTTAGAGGGAGGGCCATAATGACCTTCCGTACTTCCTCTACTGTGATATCCAGCCCTAGTGCTTCTTTCTCATGGATTGGAATTTGGGTCACTTCCTTTGCTTTCAAGTAGTCGGTTTGACTTTGTTCTAAGGGGTTGGCTGAACTGTACAGCTTTGTGTAGAACTGTGAGAACTCCCAAACGATGTCCTTGGTGTCTGTACTCTCCCCCCTTCCACCTTTACCATGAGAATCGATTTAGCTTTCTCCTCCCTTCTCAGCATCCTAGCCAGCAAGCTATCTGCTTTGTTGGCCTTTATGTAATATTTCTGTACTAAGAAAGCCAGTACCTTCTCTGCTGCCCTTGCCTGAATAATCTCCAGCTGCACCTTTATTGCTCTATATTCCTTTCTCGTGGCCCCACTAGCACCCCTACCCATCCTGGCCATTTCTCCCTTTAACTTCACTTCTAGGTTTATTTCCTCTATTCTTAGCTCCCTGTCCCTCTGGGCCTTGATCGCTATAATCCTTCCCCTGATAGTAGCCTTGAAGGTATCCCAATCTCGTGTGCTCCAAAGTCTCCTTCTCCCTGTTGTCTCTGAAAAAATGTGTTATATTCATCCAGCTCCCACCTCAACATCTCATCTTTGAACAGATGCCCCAGGTACCTCCACTTCCATAGCCCCAGGGACCCCCACCTTCTAGCTACCGGTACCTTTATGGGGGTGTGGTCGGATAAAAGAATCACCCCCACCTCGATGGCCCCTACACGACCCAGGAGTTTCCTAGAGGCCACACATAGTCAATCCTTGATGAAGAGCGCTGAACGAGCGAATAAAATGTAAACCCCTCTCCATCTCCTTCTTTCTCCCTCAACACGTCTACTAAGGCTAATCTGTTGACCTATTCTGGCAGTTCATTCAAAGTTTCCCATGGTTTCCTTTAGAGTTTGTCGATCTGTCCTTTCCTGGGTCCCAAGCCATATTGAAATTGCCTGTTCGAATTATTAGGTCCTTTGCAAATTTCTCAAGCCTAATTAAGGAGCTTTGGGGAAAGGTATCCTGGCTCTTATTTTGGGCATAGATAGTTGGCAAAGTGAATCCTTCCCTCCTCCCCTTCAGGTTTACTGCTATATAGCTCCCTAGGGCTTCCCTGTCTGTGTCTGTTACTATGAGATCTAAGTTGGGTCACAGGGCTATCAACACTCCCGCTCTCTTATTCTTGTCCATAGACTGGACAATAGTGGGGAATCCCTACACACTCAGACAGTCCCTGTCCTACATGCGTTTCCTGTAATGTATTATGTCTGTCCCCTCCCTCCGCAGGTACCACTCCAATTTCTTTCTCTTCACCACGGAGTTCAGGCCTTTTATATTCAGGGATATCAGGTTTAATTTACTGTAGTTCCCTATCTCCCTAGGTTATTCCCTTTTCCTCGTGTTCTCTTCCCCACCCTTGGTCGGACTCCCTCTCTCCACCGCCCGCCCACCCACTTCACCTCCCATCAGATGGAGGAGCTCAACCGGCTTTTAGCCCCCCTCCGAATCTCCCACTTGGGAATTGAGTCCCCTAGACACCCCAGCCTGAGCCCCAACAGGTTCACCCCAATCCATTCTTTCTGGGTTCCTCCCCTCCCAACAGGGGGGTTGGTCAGATCCTCATATTCCCCCGTACATGAAGGAGAAGATTGTTTTCCCAGAATCCTCTAAGGATTCTTCCCCTTCAATTTGGAGGACACCAACTTCCTCCCCAAAATGGGCCTTTTTGAGGTCTTTATTTCTCCTACCCACCCTCTGTTGCGTGGGTTGCCGATTTTCAGTGGCAGGAGATTTTTGTTCTGGTTCTGGGGTGTCCAGGGTCTTTTCACAGGACGGATGAGGAAGGAAGCTTCCGCTAGGGCTTTACACCCCTCTTCCCCTTTGCCTCCTCCTCTGGAACCGGTGCATTGTTGGAGTTTCTCCCTGTCATTGTTCTGGGGTGCCAGACCCTTGGTTTGTGGGGTTCTGAGCAGCCATGTTCATCTGAAGGTTCTGTTGAGTCCTCGGCATGCAACTCAGATCCTGGGTAAGGTTCTGGACCTGGTGCTCCAGTTGGGATACCTGTTCTGGCTGGTACGGGGGTCTCTGCTCATACTTCAGTTGTTCACGGGAAGGGTAGCTATCCCTTCTCCAGTAGTACCCTGGAGATGGTGGATTTTGGTAGCCCTTCCCCATTGGCCACCCCTCTCCTGGATTGGGTTGTCTTGGCTCCTGAAACCGGAGAAAGAAAGGAGGGTTGCCCTGCAGGTTGGGGTTTCGAGGGTACTGGGGACAAAAACTTAACAAGGGATTTGGGGGAGTACTACCCTCCTGATGGAAGTTAGGAGGGAATTTTCCTGGGGGAGTACTTACCCGGCGGGACCCCCCTTGGGCTCGAGGAGTCCATACATACCCCAAGATAGGCCAGTTGCCCTTGTACCTGGTACTTATATACTGAGGAGAAGTAGGGGTCGCATTAGTGGGATTACCTTCCTGATTGCCACCTGTTTGTGATTGGCTTGAAGGCCTTCTTGGCCTTTGGTTTTGCTGGTTTGGGATTGGTGCATTTTTAGGCTCCCTCATTTCTAGTTCTAAAATGGGGGCAACCGTCACCTCCGCTAACTTAGCAGCAGCAATGGTGTCGGCTGGTTCTGGGTTTTTGGTCTGATTTTTATTTTCAGCAGGTTTTTGGACTTCATAAATGCGGATCGCCTGCTCTATTACCCAGTCCAGATCTCTTTTATCGTGGAAATCCCTCACCAGCTGGGTCATAATATACTTTGGGAGAACATGAACGAAAGTAGTTATAAACTCCCTGCTATCCGTGCACACCCTCCTAGTGGTTTGTGCAAAGGCGCGTTTTAGCTCCTGCACAAATTCTTGTGGGGCCTGATCTTCCCGCACTGCAAATTTTAGGCTTCTTTGCGAGCCTCCTGGGAGTTTCTGTGGGCGGAAAAGTGTTTCAAGATGGCCGCCCTGTAGGTGGACCATCTTGAATGATTCTGGTCCTCCAGTCCAGCAAAGAAGCTGCAGTACTCTGGAGAGAACGTCCACTTAGCATACTCTATGCAGTTCTGGTTGTCTTTAAGATGAAAAGTGTCCATCATCTGCTCATAGAGTTCCAAATGTTAAACAGAATATTTTGCGTTTTTTGTGGTATAAGGATATGAAATTCCTAATGGCCTTAATCTACCTAATGGGGTCTTTTGCCATAACTCTCTTTAGTTTATTTGCCTTCTTTGGCTTAGTCACCCAAGCCACTCGCCCTCAGACTCAGAGGCGCTACTGTTGGAGGACCCCTCCTGATCTTCTAGGTGCTCCCTGATTCTTTGAGCTTGGAGAGGGGTCGCAGAATGGTGGGGCCTAGTTTCTACTCTACTGTGGTGCACAGGAGAGTAGTCTTCTGACTCATCCCTGATTTCACGGTTTGCAGAGGATCTCCCCCACTGCCCTGATCAAAATGCTCTTTTTGGGCCTCATTTCATTCGGTTTACCTACAAATTGAACCAACTGGTCTCTTGGAAGGTAATATTTCTGTAGATCTAATTCCCTGACTTTCCCCTAATAAGAGACTTTCTTGTCAGAGACATCAGCTTTTATGTTTTGGTATCTATACTGGGACACCCGTGCATCAATCTCTGGGGGCACTGACCTGTCAGACCAATCACCTATTTCATTCCGCCGGCCTCATGGTTTCTGGTCCCTGGGGACCAGTAGACAGGAAGTCAGCAGTGTTCTATGTATTAAATGGGTTTGAGTCCTCTAGCACAGAGGTCATCATACTATGATCAGGGGTGGCCCTGTCCCTCCCTATCTGTTCGGGGTCCCTCCAGTTTGTATTAGATCTAGAATATTCTTTCTTCAACCTTGCTAGTTTTTCCTTCTCAGTCCTTATCTCTTGATAATAGGCAAAGATCTGAACCTTTTGCTCGGCTATTAGGGTTTTACTGGCCTCTATGACCCGCTCTTGAGCATCCACTTGTTTGTGGAGTCCATCATTCCCCTCACAGAGGGCCTCATTATCCCTTTGTGCTGCCTGTATAGTCCGGGCACCCTGAGTCCATTTTTGTTGTAGGTGGTGAGCCTCCCTTTTCTGCACATTCAGAGCCCCTATGGCCTGCTCTAACTCGAGTTCCATTTGCCTCCTATGTCCCATTAATTTATCATATTCTTCTTTTAGACCAGTCAGTCCCTGAAGGTCTGACTCCCTTTTCTCCAGATTGGTTTTTAAATTACACATTTCCTGGTGGAGGGCCTCTTTCTCCTGATACAGAGCACCCCTTTATTCCGCTAGGTCATCCCTTTGTTGTGTTATGACACCTAATTTCGGGTGCTCTTCGTCAAATTCTGCTGGGGAGTGGAGGTCTCTCATAATTAATTTATTATTTTCCTCTTCTAATCTTTTTAACTTATTCTGTAAAGTGGCCATTCGCTCTGTACTGGCATTGTTGTATCTTACTTGTTGTTCTAATTTCAGTTGACCCTCCTCCAAGGAGTCAACCTTTTCTTGACACTCCATTCTTAAAGCATTTATTTGGGCCTCTTGGTCTACATTATTCTGCTGTTGGAGAGCCAAGTCCTCTTTTAATTATTTTATGCAATTTCTAGATTCTGCCTCAGAATCTTGGCTCTTTTGCAAGTTTTGTTCCGCTAATTTCAGTTCAGTCTGGATTTGAGCTAAAAGTTCGGATTGATTTTGCGCAAGAGTTGTATTTTCCTCATGATTTTTCTGCATCACTCTCATAGGAAGATACATATATGCTGTAATTCTGACAACTTTACTCTGCTCCTCTTTAATTTTCAGAGTCATGTATAACTCGCTCAATGCTTGGTGTAATAACCCACCGTCCTGCCATGAATCCATGTCTATGGTGGTGACCTGTTGCAGTATTTCTTCTAGCCAGACTTTTTCATCTTGTTCTGGGCATTACCCACCGACAAATAACTTGTGCAGAAGGTGCTCCCTAGCTATATTGATCTCTACTGTGGCCATTTTGGAAATTGTTCTTTCTTTATTCCTTTATTTACGTAAGGGTGATCTGTATTCTATTGCTTTTTGTCTATTTTTAGGGTTGATTTAACTTTAATTTCATACACTTAGGATTTTTGTTTTGGATGGCACTTCTACAGTGTAACCCAGTATTTCAACTACAGAAAGTATTACCACCTTGGGGTTTAGTCTGCTGTGTTAGGCTGTCATGGGTGAATCAAAAACTCCATCCCCAACTCGAGCCCCCAATTTGTTAAGGATTCCAATCGGGCGTCACCCACCAGACCCGGACACTGGGTCTTATCCTGCGATGTGGTGTTCAATAGGAATCCTTTTTCTTTAATTTCAATTAATTCAAACTGAGCCGCTAGCCGACCCGTCCCACACCCCCTTTTACAAATACCCCGGGTAACAATGTACAATGAACCAGGCCGGTGGGTGAAAATACAATATTGATTTATTTTTAAAATTCACAAAAATCACACACATTTTAATATTGGGCAGCAATCACCAATGGGGTGATAATGACAATGGAAATGGGAGCAATGCACTTGGTTAACCTTCTAGTAGAACATATCCAAAGCACAAGTGAATAAGATCACTTTTTGAATTAGGATAGATAGCACCCAAGTTAAGGTTTCCCCCTGCAAAGTTCCCTCAACACACAAATAATCGAATTTGATAGAAAGAAGCACCAGGTAGTCAGGGATAAGAGGAAGCAACCAGAATCAAAATCCAACTTTCCCTCACAAAATAAGAGGCAAAAAAAACCCTAAAAACCTTTGCAAAGGCCTAAAATTACACTCAGATTTTGAAAAATAGTTAATTATATGTGTGTTAAATAAGGGTATACATATGTTGTATCGCAGTATTAGGAATGTTATCTCACTATCAACCATCAGGCAAGGTATCCCAAAAGCATACAGTTCACAAAACAGATTGCAATTGAAAACCCAGTGCAGCCGGATTCACACATGGAAAGGTTGCACCGGGTGAAAAACACTGAACTGGAATGCATTCTTTGGGCTGGGGGATAGACGTATATCACAGGGACAATATAGAGGTGAAAAGAGGTCTCTAGCTACAGAACTGGTTGAGATTTGCAAGATAGAAGAAGGTTCGCTTTTGGGTAAAATAAAGCAGCAATGGAAGAGAGAAAATCAGATTAGAAACAGGACAGGTTTCACTTAAACTTCATTATTGAGACTATATTCTTAAAGAGGGACACAGTAAGATCCAAGGTTGATTTGCGACATCAACCTTGTCACCCCAGCGTTCAACTTTATGTGGAAATTTGTTTGATTACTCAAAATATGACTGAGGGTTTATGAATTACAGAAGACAGAATTAATAGAGAGATGGCGCTAGCACTTAGAATTCTCCATGCTCCCTGTCCTTGACTTTCTAACAGTTTTAACAAGTTACCAGGGTATGGGTAGGATTGCTTAGAGAGTGGAATAAAGACAGAAGGGTCAAGATGGAGAGACTATTATGTGTTTCTCTTGGATGGGGAAATACTCACAGTCCACGCTTGAGTTTTAAGATTTTGGAACAGTCAGAGTTCTGGTCACAAAAGATTCTGGTCACCGGATAGCAGACTCTCCTGGCAAAACACAGCTGGGCAAAGGTCTGGTCACTGGATAACAAGGACAGTTGGATGGCAGGGTTGCAGCGGGCATGCAGTTAGTGGGCAAAAATCCAGGCTGATCTCAGGATGCTTCCAAAAGAATACCAACGCTTTTCCCGTTGGTATTTGGGATTTAGTGGGATTTCATGATTCAGGCCTTGCAGTGGAATCTGGATCAGCTATGCTTTGGCTTTGCAGTGGGATCTGGAATCAGGCAAGATGGATGGAGAAGATCAGGAACGCAGGCACAGGAAATTCAGGAAAGACACTCCCTAAAGTCCTGTCAGCCACCCTTTATATAGAGCATGATGACATCACAGAATTATTTGTGGGCAGAACTGAGCTAGGCCTACCGCCAAGACTCGGATAGATCAGCCTAAATTAATTGCCTCCCTGAGGAGGAGTATCCGTTTATGAGGTTGCATTTTATGAGGTGAAAAGCCTCCCCACAGTCCTTTTTGCCAAAAATCTGTCATAACATAATTTACACATTTGTACAGTTGTGGCACTTTAAGAAATCACATGGGCAGATTATATATTGTATGTAGAGCATAGCAGTCCAATCCTCACAGTTGTAGGACCTTGTTTCGCCCTTCGACCAGTTTTTTGCACTTTTCAGTGAGAATTATATTACTTTAAATTCTATAACTTTACACATGTGCATAGATTATTATTAGGCATATCAGTATTATATTTTACAGTGGCATCCGTACACTTTCCTCAGAATATCCACTTCTTTGCCATTTCTGTTCTCCACATGGCAGTGAAGTCCACAATGTCTTAAGACCAAAAAATCACATTTAAACCGTTAACTTTTTACATTTTTGCAAAGTCCTGTTGCAATGATAAAAGTCTTACAAGTTTTATTGATAACATAGTCTTTTGAAGCAAATGGGCTGGCCTTTGTCCTTCACTGGACCATTTTTTTCTCTTCAGCTACCAGCAATTGTCATCTCCCCAGACGGAGGATGGGAGTTTCCCAGCTTGATTGAAGGTTTATCGCCCCGTATCCACTTCGCACATCTGTGTAACCGAAATCCTATTGTAAGAGACATTAAGCACAGACCAAAGTCTGTAAAGGTAGCAATTATCACTTGTGTTCCAGTATCTACTGTGGGTGGCCTTCTGTTGCTAGCATCCTCCAAGCAGAAACCTGTTTTAAGCTACATTTCCCCCATGTAGCCACTGCCTTATAATCCCTTATCTTGTTTATTTTTGTCCTGAAACTGAAGAAAGCCTGCTGAATAAAACCTATATATATATATATATATATATATATATATATATATATATATATTGTGGTCCCTGTACCTGAGGGCAGGGAAATTGGAAGGCACTCCAGGAAGCGGTCTTGCGTGCAGGAATCGCGGCAAAACACAGAAGCAGCAGACCATTTATATCAGCCAAAAAGTCTTCTTTAATACATTAAATGTCCAGGACAGAAAGAAAGAAAAAAATCACAAAAACGACATGTTTCGCTGTAACAAACCGCTTGCTCACGTTAAGGGCGAGAGACACAAAGGAAGGACCATTTATACAGATTTACACTCTATGATCGTAGTATAGAGAGTCACGCACACATTTCCTCTGACTCTATTGCACAAATCGGCCATCTTTAATTGGGTTGAAAAGCTAAGCCACACGCAATTGCAAAACAAAAAACAAAACATGCTTATTTGTTTTTTTTTTGATTTTTTGAAAATAAAGCATTCTAAAAAGCCGGCAATGACATATTACAGAATAGTAAACATTTCATAAAAGTTTCCTATGAAATAAGCGGTGCAGTATTTCCCATTGAAGTGCCTAGTACACTACTTTAAGACTCATGTGTATTAAAATTACTTGTTTTAATGCAAGTACCTGTTTAGACTTGCTGTGCAAAATATGCCATATTCAACAAATGTTATTAAAGTGCTATGTGCAATCAGCAGCCACGGAGTACAACTCCAAATACGTAAAGTGCAATGTGCATTTAGCAGCCTTACAATATTATTCTCTGTATGAGAATAAAATAAAGTGCTTAGTTATTTTGTACTATAAAAATACACAGACGTCATTAATTACCGCAACCATTAAAACATTTTTTTATAACAGTCCACAAGTCAATTGCCTGCATATAAGAAAGCCTTAGTAGCAGAATAAACCATAAATAATATTGCCAACCCAGAAATAATGGTCAAAGATGGAAAGAGACAGGAAGGGAAAAAAATGTGTGTATACAAATAATTGTGTGCCTCTGTTAATTAATACTTCAACAAAAAATGAGTTGCTCGCCCTGACAAAAGAAAGAAGTGAAAAAATGTGAAAGAAAATATATATATTAAAATGAAAAAGCAATATCAAGGGAGAGGAAGATCTAAAATATATTTAGTCCTTCATTGATAGAAAAATAATTTGATTTGAAAGACCCTCTAACCTTTATACTAATAAATAACCCGTTTTCTGTCTGAACTGCAAACAAACTTATAGTCAACAAAAGTAATTAGCATTTACATTGGCACAAGGCTAATGATAACATTCATCGTGAAAGAAATAATTAAAACACACGTTATTCGAAGAGACAGGAACTACACAGTCTTTGCTGGTATCTGGGATTTTCTTAGGCAGTTCATACTTGTACTTATTTCAAAAGTTGTCATAGGAAATCAGGTGCCTAGAAATTTATATAATTCTTCAACTAGATTGTGGCCCTGTGGTTTCTTGGTCTCATAATCCAGAATATATCTGGTTTCCGTTTATCTCAGTAAAGGTTCCCTGTTTCCGCCTCTTACTGGTTTTTTAATGGCATGTATTCCAAAGTACCCAAAACCATCCAGTTTCCCTCCGTGTTTCTCTTGGAAATGTAGGGCCATCGAATATTTGGGATCAACATTTTTTATTGCTCTTATATGTTGTAAAATTCAGAGTTTTAGTTTGCCGATCGTACTCCCAACATACCACTGGTTACACCGGCAGGTAAGGACATACACAACGTACTCAGTCTCACATGTGATCCTAGACTTTATGGTCACATTATTTTTTAGTATCGAATGTTGGTAGTTTTTGATATTTTTTGCAAATTTGCAAGCTTTACACTTGGTACATTTATGGAAACCTTCAGGATTGGCACCTAACCAGTTCGGGACCATTGGTGTAATTGTGAGACTCATGTAACTGGACACTAGTTTGTCCTTCAGAGAGGTGTAACGTCTGTAGGTGATGTTAATGTTTGCCCCCAAGGTACGCCCCAAATGCTCATCTTGCTTGAGTACATGCCAATGTTTGTGTATTATGTGGCAAATGTGCTGTGAGGCCTTGCTAAATGTCAAGATGAGTCGTGTATCTTTTTCTTCTGTTTCATTTTATGTTTGAACCTTCGGCATTAGCAACATCGAACGATCCTTTTGTCGAGCTTTAAGATAAGCTCTCTCCAATACTTTTTTCAGATAGCCTCTTTGTTGAAACCTGAGGGCCACAAATCTAGATTCCGTATCAAAGGTTTCCAATAAGGAACAGTTTCGTCTAATGCGGATAAATTCTCCATAGGGGATGCTCCACTTTAAAGACGTGGGATGATTACTTTTAGCATGTAATGGTGTGTTGGAACTTGTGGGTTTCCGGTACATTTCAGTCACTAGAATATCTTGTGCCACAGTTACAAGTATGTCAAGATAGACAATACTGGTCTTAGTGTGGCACTCAGTAAATTGAAGATTATATTCATTTATATTTAGCGACTTGACAAAATCCAACCATTTGTTGGTGGGACCATCCCAAATTAGATTGTCTATGTAACGCAGCCACAGGACCACTTTGTCCGTTTGGTGGCTGTTTGAGGGGACCCACGTTGCAAACTTCTCCCACCATCCCATCGTTAAATTTGCGTATGGAGGAGCAAACATTGTTCCCATGGCTGTTCCTTGCAACTGGGTATAAAACTTGTTATCAAATAAGAAACTGTTGTTCGTTAGGCAGAGATTGATCATCTCTAAAATCATTTTTCCATGCTCAAGATAGTTCAACGATCTGGTTTTGAGGAAGTACTCGCAAAACTGCAGTCAATCTGTGTGTTTGATTGAAGTGTACAAAGATACCGCATCTAGTGTGGCTAGTAGATATGTCTTTTCCCAAGGTATGCCGTCTATTTTATTCAGGAAGTCCTTTGTATCTTGTAAATATGACGGCAGGCTTGTGACAAATTTTATCAATGTTTTGTTTACTAGTTTCGACATGTTTTCTAATAGTGCCCCACATAGGGTTACAATAGGTCTCCCCGGTGGTCTAGTTTTGTTTTTGTGGACTTTTGGTAAGAAGTAAATTGTGGGCATCATTGGAAACCTAGGATGCAGATATTTACACATTTCTTCCTCCAATAAGCCTTTCTCCCTCCATTTCATCAATAGCTCAAAAAATGTATCATTCATTCATTCATTCATTTCTACTGTTGGGTCCATATCCAGCAATTTGTAACACTTGTGGTTCCTTAGCTGTCTGTTAGCTTCAATGATGTAATCAGACCTATTCATAATAACAATGTTTGTGCCTTTGTCCGAAGGTTTAATGATATAATCTTACAATGTTCTCATGCTGGATAGGACCTCCTGCTCTCGTCGTGTTAAATTGTTAGAAATGTTGATCTTAGTTTTCCTGAACTTCTTCAGATCATTTATGGCCAGATCTTGAAAGGCCTCTATGTTGCCACAAGGATTGAACGTGGGATTAAAGCGTGATTTGAGTTTGAGTTTACTCTTGCAAGGCCAATCAGTGCTGATGTTGATAAGTTCCCATTGGGGATCACTTATGTCTTCATTTTCTTGCCATTTGTTTTCTAGATGTATGAGATCTCGTAATACATTCATGTCTTCGATGACCAATGGAGTATATCCCGATCGTGGTTCGTCATCTTTAATCTTGGGGGGGATTGGCTGCATAGAATTTTTTCAAGCGGATCTTACGCATATATTTGTCAAAGTCTATTCTTGTCTCAGCGTAGTTATATGGTGTGGAAGGGCAAAAATTCAGACCAAGTTTGAGCACCTCTAGTTCTTCTACTGAGAAGACACGTGATGTTAAATTGACAATGGACATGTCTGGTGGTTGGTTTTGTATTTATGGATACGGATCCATGTAGATATGGATGTGCATGGCAAGGCCTTATTAATAAAAGTAGTTTGGTGAAAAACAGATGAAAATAGCATCAGAGCAGCATTCTTTTTAATTTTGAAATATGCCCCTTTTCAATGGGAACTTTTTGTTTTTGCAAGCAGCAGAGCAGCGCTGATTGGATTTGCTTCTTTTGGGTGCACCCAGAACACACTGGCACCTTTCTCTGTGTGCTCCCAGTTCCAACTCACCCATTTTGTGTTTGGGAAGATGTTGCAGCCATCCTTTTGTCGCTGCAAGGCACAGTTTTGATGCAACGGTGCCCCCAAGGAGCCAGCGCAGCAATTTTGTTGTTGACTGAAGAAGCACAGCTTGGTTATGGAGGAGAATTCCATTGAGTGGGTCAATGTAGCCCACACACCTTACTCTAGGACTTCCTTTTCTCTCTCTTATTGCCCACTATTTAAGTCATGCCTGTTCTAAATGGCACCCTGTTCTTAAATAAATACAAATAAAACTCATTAGACATAAGATCCACTGGCTCCCGGTCCGAGAACACATAACATTTAAAACCCTATCTCTAACACATAAATGTCTACAAAAAGTGCCCCAATCTATCTATCTGGTCAATTCTCTAAAGTCCAGTCCAACAGACCCACCCGATCTATTTACTCCTTCCGCCTCGACATCCCTCGTTTTAGATGCCAAAAAGCTGGTGTTTGCAGCTTTCCGGTGATTGCAGCCAAACAATGGAACTGTATGCCCTTAGCACTGAAATCGGATCCCTCCCTATGGTCCTTCCACAAAGGCCTCAAAATGTGGCTCATCTGCCAAGGTAATTAGTAGCTCACTCTCCATACAAGCGCCCTCACTTGTTGCAACCTTAACCACCACTGCCCAACGCTCTTTCTATGTTCTTAGACATCTTACTACATAGCCTGTATTATGTAACCTGTAACGACTGAAAATTAACCTGTCATTTGATGTAACCTAACGCAACTCTCATTGACTGTAATGTAAGATAATATGGAATTATTGCAACCACCAAACTTATGTAACTAGTGCCTAGATGCCCCTGGGCTAAGTGCGCTTAACAAATGCCAAAATAAATGAATAAATGAAAAAAGCAGCCAAAATGGCCGTTTGATTAATGAGCCCCGGCAGACACCTGCCTCAGAACGATATTTCTGAGCATGCGGCGGCTCGGACCAGGCTAGCCCCGGCTCACTTAAAGCCCTGGGCCACAGACCTATACTAACACCAGGGCAGTCCTTGTGCATTTGATAGGGCAGCGCAGCGGGCGAATGGCAGAACTGATAAGTGCCCAGCCTGCCCCTGCATAGGGCTGTTAGTTTATTTCACAAAGTGGAAGGAAGAAAAAATGTAAAGTGCCTCTTCTGGCTCATTTAGCAGTACATGCCTTCAAGATAATTTCAACATAGTGTCACAGGAAAGGATCCTTGCGGCAAAATACGGGAGACTTAAGCATGGAGGAAAAACGATAGAAGCAGTAGGTTCTAAACTTTGGAACATCTTTGTACCTGTTCTGTGAAATGAGAGGAATTACAAATGAGTAAACAAAAAAGCAGCTCAAAGCTGAACTGTATGGCCAGCTCTTTAACCCTTAATCCCCAGGCCTGGCTACCAATTGTTTATCTTGACAGCTTCTTACCATGTTTACCCCCAGGCCCCCGTTTTAGCTTTTACTTTATCCCTTAGATTGTTTTCCTCAGTGCATCCCCTGCTCACTCCCACCAACTGACACACACCCTCCCCGAGAGGACTCTGGAACCATCATTTGTAACGAAATGTGAACGTGCATAAATCACCAATAAAAACAAACATTAAAAACAATACTGTATTAGTTCCTGTCACATACCTTACCGGCCGCTGTATTCCCCCGTTAATCTCTTTTTTCTACCCCCCTCTTGCACGTACTCCTTCCCACCTTGCCTGTTCTCCGACTGTCAAATAGCCCTGTTGTTGACCTTACCCTAGCGCATAATGCATTTGCACTTTATCAACAACCTGCTTTCTACAGCTGTGCTTGACAGTTATGCGCGCGAAGCCGGAAGCGCCACTTTTTTTTTTTTTTGAATGGAGCTAATCATCACCATGGCTTCAGAAGTGGGAGGAAAGATTGAGAGAGAGTCTAAAGAAACAAGCGCGCGGCTTGATGGCTCGGAAAGAGCCTATTGATGCTTGAAAATGTCACATCAACTCCCGAACAGAGGTGGGCTCCACACCCTCTCAATTAGGCATTATGTTGCTAAGCAATGCACACGGAGGCACGTTGAGTGGGAGGGGAAGCTGGCAGCCCTGCTCTTCACGGTGCTTTTAGACTCCAGCGGCTGTCTTCAAAGGGAGACGAAAATAAGGCTCGAGATCACAAAACCGTGCAACCATCACGAACACGCCATGCAGCTATCTTAAGCAACTCGCCATGGATTGCTCTCTTTTACTCTCTGAATCGAAAGTAACCTCTTTCCACGCGTATCGCATGTCATCTGGGCCACTTACTACCTGGCACGTGTAGGCACCGGATGTGATGGACCAATCACAATTGCTCTTGGCCACATCAAGAGCAACCCGCATGTGCATGTAATAATGAGAAATGATTACATTGCAAATCACCTCTGAATCAGCAAAGTTCATGACATACGTCGTCACATATACCGCACGGCACTTGTTATATACATTATGTTGCATACCAATCAGAATTGCTGTGAGTGCCATGAGCCCGTCAATTGATACCATTAAAATAATGAGAAATTGCCAGACCTCCCAATCAGTTGCAATCATGATGTCAAAATGAAACATTGTTGAATTGACAGTAATAATAGCTAGAAGAAAGCAGTACAAATCTCAAAATCAAGAAATCCAACTACTAAATTGAATGTTGAGAGATGAATTGCCAGCTGGTACATATCAAAATTGCAAAGGCTATCTCGCCAGGCTAATATGCTTGTTCACTTAATAAAATCTGGAAATGCAATGTCGTGAGGTGAGGTGCTAAAAGTCTAAGCTGTGTTTCATTCTTACAACATACTTACACATAATTGCATTTCCTGGCTTCTCTTGCATTGTCTTTTAGATATAAAAGATGCTACTAAAATACCTTATTTTTCGCTCTACTACTTTCAAGTAGGGATATACAGAAATTGCCTTTGAATAAGATTTCGGCAAGATATTGACTCAAAAGAGAGAGATATGGCTTCAGTCAAATACATAATATTGTTGCCCCCAGTAGTTCTCCTTGGTACGTAGCTGAGGATTATGCATTTCCTCTTTCTTCTTTATTTTTTTTTAGCAGCGGTAAGAAAGTGAAAACACAAACAAAATAAATCCAACCACTACAGACTTCCAGCTCGATAAACGCTTCCCGTCTCCTCCAATCCCCGTGTAGTCTCCATTATTCTGAACTCACTCCCATCGTTTCGCCACTGTCCATCCACGGGGCCAACCTTAGGCACAAAGATCTACACCCAAAATCCAGAGCATCCACCCCGACCATCATGTCTGAATCTGCCACCAGTCAGAAAATCTGCTGCCAGGCATGAGTGTCAGCAGTTGCATGTGACAACAAAAGAGATAGGAAGGGTTAGTGGGGAGGATAATCAGCATTTCAGTGTCATCAATAGGATGTGTAGTCCTTCTCCCGTTTCATGGTGCCCATTTTGTTTGTTTATGTTTTTTACTATTTGCTGCCATGGAAACCGAGAACGGACTTCAGTTCCCCTTCCTTAGCGGGCATTCTTTTTTCTTTTTTCCTGTTGCGAAATGCCAGAGGGTAATGCACCCCCCCACACCCTCCCACACCCCCAGCTTGGGGATTATTGCTTAAATGGTATGCCAGTGTGCAGAATGCTTAATATCATAATACTCCAACTGGATTGTCCATCACAAACAGTCACTTTCTACCGTGAAGATGTGTGGCAGCTCAGCTGGGACGGCACCTAGCTGGGACAGCTGTCCCTTTATTTATTGTATTTATTTATTTATTTATATATGATATGATATGATAGGTTATTTATAACGAGCTTAATACCCAGAGGTTTCTAAGCACGGACCCGGGAACGAACCTATGTTGCTACGTGTCGTCTTGCTTCCAAGGCAAGTAAGTTGCCCCTGAACTATCCTCCCGAGGCATATATATTGCTGAAAGCCCGCAGGCATCAGAACACTACAACAGAAAGACAATATACAAACATATATTGAGACGTAACAACAAAACAAACAACCTACAGAGAATGTAAACAAATATAATCAGTTATAAGGTTAAGATTTGACGATCCTTTGGGCAGATATCTACAGATAATGAGCAAGTATGGCAAGTTATTGGTCCCACATCCTACCAATACACAGTCTCTATTCTCCAGAGCACACCAATCGCCTATCTCGAGTCTACGTAGGATCTTCAAATCAAAGCTTCTTACCACTCCAGGGCCAGTTCTTTGGTGAAGCCAAGCCAATACTTTATTCTGTAAGACTTCTCTCTCGGGCCCCAGGGATGTCTCTATGGGGGGCAATGTGCCCCGGGCCCCCATCGTGGTGACCCTGGAAGGGGACCCCACAGATTATGGGGGGGGCAGGCCACCCACATGTTGGGCTGTAGAGTGAGAGTGAGAACAGGTGGCTGCAGGCAGCAGGCTGCAGCAGGAGGCACGGCTGACTGCTCCTCCGGTGACTTTAATTTAAAGTTCAATCAAAGCAAGTAAGCAACAACGTAATTGAGAAAGTGAGTCGGAAGCGGATTCAATTCTGCTGTGGCTGTGCTCTGCCAGTGCCCCCACCCCCACCGGGCCATCTTGTGCATATGTCGACAACACATGGTCACTCACTCCAGTGCCAATGTGTCTGGCTTCAATAGGATTTGACAGGAAAAATAATTGTGATGGATTGGGCTCCTCGCCCTGGCTCTGCCTCTGCAACTGCCCACCCACAACACATCAACCAATGAACGTCTGTTGCCATGCATGCAGGCAGCAGCTTCTAGCCAATCGGTTGATTTGAATTTTTGGGTGGGCGTGTCTTGAAAGCTCTGAACATAGTCAAGCTCTGCACGAGCACGAGGCCCCATGTGCTGCTCTTCTAGTCGAGGAGGCCTGCTATGAGGTTTTATCACCTTACAGGCCGGGCCCTCACCTAACGCCACACCGACGGCCAATCCCCCACTGTGTTATGATCGTGAAGACGAATCATCCCGTTTTTACCTACTTCAAGATGGCCGCACCGGGGTGTGACAGAAGACCCAGCAACGGTCTAGTTGTTCCTCCTCTTCGAGCAACGCAGGATCCGGAAGTCACTTCCTCTTCGATATATCAGCCGGGAGATCCTGAGGATCAGTGCGTTGCTACTCTCATAGGAGTACCCAAACGCTTAGTGAGTTTAGCGATCCTGTCTAACAATCTATCCTTGTTTTCCATTCCTTTTTAGTCATTTATCCATCCTTACCTCTGTTTTCTGTTCTTCCATCTGTCTACCTACAGCCTTCAGCAAATAATCAGATCGAGGCATCTGAAACCGAAATCTCCAAGACATGCCCTCCTTGTGCTCGACTTATCACGGTTTCGTCTTACGTTCCCTTGGCATGTAGACATTCCATCTAGTTCCATTCTCTTGACAGCCTCTATTATATTCTGCACGGTTTAAGTATCGTACTTGTTATTACAGCTCTACATTCGAAAAGCCGGTTCGTTGCCTCAGACAGTTGAATGCCTTCACGTAAGGGACATATCCTCTTTTTCTGTCTTATTCTCCTTCAACCTGTATCCCTTCTAATCTTGTGTTTACCTCTACAGTATTGAGAACATACGGACTCTTCATTCCCTGATACTAGACGTTTCTGTATAGACATTCTTATGGTAATTTTCGATCTTTTCAGTACACTAGTACTCCTGGCTGTGTCCTTTTACTCTTTCCACCCTGAAGCTGATTCCTGTGTCTTTATTTTCAATACCTCTTCAGCATCAAAACAGCAAGTAAGGAAACATCAGAAATTCGAGACGGATCTCCAGTCCCTTCCTGCCCGTCTCGATTAAACAACGCTCCCCAGCAGCTCTTCCCAGGGTTTTTTCCCCCGTGAGGGTTTGCCTGTTATCCCTCCGGTAGCCAAGTGTTTTAACTGGGCTCCGGAGGGGTTTCCAGGGGGATTTCTATAATCTGCTGGGAAACCGATTGATATTCCACACTTCATTCTGAAAATCTCCCAACCCCCATTGGAAAGAATCCAACCATTCATCCAGGTTCAGGTAGGAGATTCTACGTTCCATTTTGTTGCAATATATAAAGGCTGAATCATTTCCGAAAACAAGGTTGTCTTGATTATAACACACTGTCCCCCCCCTGCCCAGTGTACCTCTGGCCCTGACTAGGAGGGAAGGAAGCAAGTCCTCCTGATTCTGAATCTGAACCCGGCTGTTACCCGGAGGATCAGAGCTGTGCTGCCAGCGGCACCCGGCCGTTACTGGTAAGTACAAGTCAATTTGTCTTTATATTTTTCTTCGTTCCTAATTTCTATGCACTAGGAGCGGAGCAGCAGTGAATTGGGACTAGCCTAGTCAAAGTTGTTTGAATTGCATGGACTACACTGGAATAATTATGTGACGCCGTTTGCATCAGCCATGTCCCACAGTGTTGAAGTTGAACATGTCCGTCCACCACCATGTACTGGGCCCCTGGGGGATGCTTGACGTGCTGTGGAGAGTGTGGGGGACCACACAGGTGCTTCTAGCTAGGCGCTGCACGCTACTGCCCATACAGAACACATGTGTTAGCGTTGCTCTTTAAAAATGAGTTTTTATGCTGCTAGTGCTATTTTTCAAGTGTGTAAACCCCTTCTGCATAACCCTGCCTCTTCCCTCACCAAATACACACACACACCTTCACAACTCTGCACACATTCTCTTAAATTCTTTCACTCACATTCACAACAGAAATGCACAGTAAAACACACTTTTGTTTTTGCTCACGTGGTGGTGCCCACCCTCCCCCATTTGGTGGCAGGCAGTGGTAGACCGCAGCACATATCGGGTCAGGCCAGTAACCTCACTTTACCTCTTTGCTCCCCTGCCTGTGAAAGAAGCTTGGGAAGGGGACAGTATTACAACCCCACAGCTAGCCTGAAACAGGCAGAGAATGGGAGAGGTGAACATACATTCATTGGGCCTCATTACGAGTTTTGCGGTATGGCGAGAACGATGCCGGAATGGTAATACCGGCATCGGTTACCGTACCGGCCCATTACAAGTCTACATACCGGTATTACAGGCAACCCCATGGAGGAATTGATACCATGCACCTCTGTACCGGCATATGCGCTGCCACAAGCCCTTTGTGGCAGCAATACCGGCATGCCACAACCATGAGGAGATTACGAGTCACACGGACATGCACTTACCGCCATCCAGATGGCAGTAATAAGGGTTACCACTATGCTGCTAGCCCCGGCATCGCAGATCACCCTTTAATAGCAATCTGCTGTGTCCCCAACTGCCACAGGTGCACACAATCAGCACAGGTGGAGGCAAGGGTGTCTGTCCCAGCACAAAAGGAGCACACCCACACACCACAGCCCAGAATGATCCCACTTGCTGTTGCGATTTTGGAGCTGAAGGACATGCCTGCACTGCTACTCTATGAGCAGGCACTACATCAGGTACTACAGATGAGACGCAGAAGGAGACGGAGGGTTAGACTGGCCCAGAAAGTACCACCAGTGCAAGTAGTGGTACCACTCAGGCAGCCACCAATCCCTCGCATAAGGGTCACTCCATTCAACTTGACTGCAGCACAGATCCACACTCTGTACCGCCTGGACAGGGACACCAATAACCGCCATTGTGGATCTAATACACAATGACATAGTTAGCCTGATTGAAATCTATACCACCATCCCCACTCTACTGAAGGTAGTGCCTGTGCTCCACTTCCTGGCCATTGGCACCTACCAGCACACAGTGGGGCAGCTGCAGGGCATATCATAACCATGTTTCTCACACATGCTGAACCAAGTGCTGGATGCCCTCCTGAAGCACGCAGGGGACTACATATCCCTACCACGGACTGGCCAGGTGGTGAATGACACAAAAATAGGTTTACATGCACTGACAGGCATGCCACATTGCATCAGTGCCCTCGATTGCACCCACGTGGAGTTGGTGGTTCCGCATGCCATGGAGGTGGTGTACCGCAATCGCAAGCTATACCACTCCATCAATGTGCAGATGGTATGTGACGCCAGCAAGATGATCACACATTGCTGTGCCCGATTCCCCGGATCAACGCACGGTGCAATGGTGCTGTGGAACTCCATGCTACCCTGCTACATGGAGTGACATGCTGCACAATGTGCCTGCTTGCTGGGTAAGTCTGCTCACAGGCCCATGGTTGTGTTTGGGTGGGGGTGAGACATGCATTTGCTACCTGGGTGTGTTGGGGGGGAAACATGCATATGTTATCTCTCCGTCCTCTGGCCCATGGCCGTGAATGTGGTGGTGACTGGACACTGTCCATGCTGGCAAACACTGCGCCCCTAATCATCCCAACTTGAACACGACACTGACAATGTATGCCAACATAGCCTGGCTGCACACCAATGTCAAAATGACACACTCTCAAGCAGCGCACTACCCTCATCATGTCCACTGCATATCATCAGACCGTACCCACAGCACCACAATGCACCAACATGCAGTCACAAGGCTTAATATACAAGACTGCATCAAAGCACCTCACAGATCATGCATGCATGAATGCATACAATTAAATCGCACTCAGGGAATCCACTGTCACTGGCCCTCCACCACAGGAACAACGCATACCACCATAGCAAAATGTGTAGATGAATGCCAACGCAATAATCTACTTGTGACAAGACTGGTGAAAATCCAACCCATCAAGTACTCAACATCCCCTATATGAGTCTGATTTGAGTGGTAAACATCCAATGCACATGAGTAGCAGCATGCAAGTGGACACCCTGCATCATCAAAAGAACGCATCCCTACACTTGTGGACCATACCACCAAACACATTGTGGCATGATTACAGCAAATTACTGCAAGCATGATACTCCAAACAACTTGTGACATGGTGTATTTCAGCCTATATCATCAAACACTGGCTTACATGAATTTGGTCACATCACCTGCCACACATCCCTCACATGTGAGTACATCAGGGCCCCTCTCACTCCACCTGGGTGAGTGGTGAGACTGATGTCAAGTCCCCCTCAGTCATGGATGTCACACATGCTACCACCATGGTTTTGCAAGCTGTGAACAAGCCAGATAGTTGCACATATGTGTAGTGAATGGCTGCGATCAGAAACATCCTGCATATGAACATGGACAATGGACAGACAGGCAGAGCACAGATGGAATTGAAGAATTACCCTCACACATACCTTATTGTGCTCCCATTCAGGTGATGCAGGCTATCCCCTGAAGCCGTGACTCCTCACTCCTGTCAGAAATCCGCAGAACAGGCACGAAGAGGACTTCAATCGGGTTCATACACATACCCGTGACGTGATCGAGCACACCTTAGGCCTGTTGAAGGCATGGTTTCGCTGCCTCAGCAGGTCGGGGTGGGCACTCCTGTACAGGACTGAGAAGATGGGCAAGATCATCATGGTATGTGCCATGCTGCACATCATGTGCATCCAACGGATCGTACCTCTGCCGCCTGACATTGACCAGCAACCACCGGGTGAGGATGAGGATGATGAAGGAGAAAGGGTTGCACATCAGCCAGGTGGCGATGCATATGAGGGTCATGCTGTGCGCTAGTCTCTGATAGACCAATTCTTCTAATGCACATGAATGCAGAGGGTGCCATAGATGTAAGGACACTTCCTCTGAACAATGGGACTGTTCATAGCACACAGTGACTTCTGGTCACTCTTCGGAGAAGGGGGTTGTATTCCAGTGCACCGCATGCTGCGCAGGGACCGGCACACAGGGCTGGTCTGCGTAGAGCTGGCAGGTGTGGCAGATGTTGGGTGAATGGTTGCGGGTTGGTTGGCGCTGGACGCTGCTGCTCCATGTTGTCAGCTATTCTGGCCAGGACCTGGCCACTGCTGCAGAACCATCATGGACACGTTTGCTGTTCCTGTTTACAGCCTTGAAGATGGCCACAGTGTTGGCACGCATTTCTCGCCTGCTTGCCTCCCCATCTGCAACATATTGTTTGACGAGTTCATGCATAGCCTGTTGCCGGCCTGGGGATTGGGGTTTGCACAGCATCCTCAGACAGGGTGCCTCCCTCGTGAGTGTGCTCATCATGGCCCATTTCCTCATCGCCACTATGCGGCGCAGATGCAGCTACCTCCCTGACAGAACTCGTGTCAGCTGACTGTGTTCTGTCATGCTCCAATTCTACGGCTGTGGCCACGTCCTGTGTGACGGTTGACTCCTGGGGTGTGACGGCAGGTGTTTGTCCTGTGCTGGGGGCTCTGAAGATGGTGGTTCACTGGTGTGTGCCTTGCGTGGCACTTGGACCATCCGACTGCCCCAGGATGTCGATGGCATGGTGCCATCATTCCTGGCCCTGGCCCTTTTGCAGGTGTAATGGCCTGGGCACTTGCTTCATGGTCATCGCTGTCTGCATCTGTGCCTGTGGGGGACAAAGAGAGGCAGGGCATCAGTGATGGTAGCACTTGCTTCATGCATGCATTGGGGTCTGTGCAGTTAGTGCCATGTACATTATTGCATGCTTGCTGTTTTGGCGGACAGAGTGCGCATGCTGTGGTGGGGGGGTGGTATTGGCATCCCTCAGGTTTTGATATCTTTGCCGTGGTGTCTGCTGTGCGGCCTACAGGTGTGTTGTGGCTTGCGTGCAGTGTGACACATGCTGTTTATCTGTGTGTCAGGTGTGTTTTGGAAATGGGTGCAGCATGCACCAGCACCATGCATGTTGATGTGACAGTGGCGGGGCAGGGATAGTGTATGTGTGAATGATGGGCCATGTATTGTCTTGCATCACTATCACATTTGTTGGCCGACATTGTACTTTGCATGTCAGTTATTTGTGGGGGCACTCACCTTCATCAGCTGATGATGGTACTCCGAACTCCGCTGCACCAACTCCTTCGATACCCTCCATGTCTATTGTGGTGCTGCACGTCTCCTCCCACCTTGTAAGCTTGATGAGGGAGTGGGCCCTGCCACCTGTTGCCCACCCCTGGCTGCGATTTGCAGACAGGATGTTTCTTACTCGTAGGCATAGATCGTCCCACCTCTTTTTGCAGTCCTTCACCATGCGTGCAGTGGTGCCAACCGCACTGACCCTCTGCACCACATCCTCCCAGATCTGCTTCTTCTGGAGCTGTGCCGGACACCTCAGGTCTGTACACAATACCACGTCCGCCTGCTCCGCTAAAGTGTCAGCCAACATATTTAGTTCCTTGTCACTAAATCTTGCCTTGCGCTGGCGGGGAGCGCCTTTATGGGTAGCTTTGGACATCTTTTTTAAGGTGTGTATGGTATTTTCCCAGAACAGGTCCTGTCTATCAAGGATTGCAATGGATTGTGTTTTTGAAGATGGCACCGGTGCATTTCCCGTTCCGGCGCGATGACGCTACTTCCGGTTCCGCTGATGACAGGCCCGGTAATACCCTTAGTGGTATTGCTGGGTCCGTTATTTTGAGGTGGTCAGAGATGGAAGAGTTATCTGCACATTTCATGATGCCACTATCGGGGGTGCATGCACAAGCTCTCCTAATCAGCCGTGCCAAGGCTACACGGACACGTTATTAACGCCATGCCTGTAATGACGAGATTTTACAGCAAATCCCGTAATGAGGCCCATTGTGTCCAACAAGGCTGCGATATTTAAGACTGATCGAAAACAATGAAGGCCATGGTATTACCGGTTTTAGCACTCAGATCTAACTGACTCCCAACACAGTGCTGTATATGCGTCAGTGTTTGTGGTGTTTCGGAATGGCCACGGCCCTTGGCCAGTTCCAATCGCAACACCATGCAGGGTGACATGGAAAATCAGTCTTCGCATTTTCAAATAATCTAAATATTTTAAGGTTTTTTTATTACCTAAGCCACTTTCTTGTTCATATGGTGACACTGATTCTGATTCATGTGTTTGGCAAGTGTCATGCACGTGCCTTTTACAGAGGACTAGTGAGGCTCAGGTCAGGAGAGCCACGTGCATCTGACTAATGATCGTCAACGGATTCTCGTCAAATGTTTCCCAGGAGAAAATTTGGACTGGTCGTTGACCAATGAAAGAACTTACCATAACATGAAATCTCACCATGGTGATTAGTTGCCAGCAGCTAAAGTATGAATGCGCTGGAACTTGCCAGATGGTATGAAAGAGAGTTGCAGAATATGTTGCAGAATTTCATTATCCTGAAATGCTGCCGCGTATCTGTAAGTGAAAAATAAGAGAGGCAAGAAAAACAGTGGCCTGGTGAATGAAGATATCTCTTCCCTGGGGTTACACAGTACTATATTTGCCTCCTCTGATGCCCCCGGTGCGCATACCGGGTCTGTGTATGAAACAGTCCAGCATGCACTGGTCATAAGCGTGAGTCTAAGCTTACCCGTTCCTGCCAGATCCGTGTGTGATGTGGTGTGCTAGCTCTTCGCGTGAATCCGCGGTCTGACAGCCCGAGGACCTGGTGTTTGTTGAGGGACCTGACCAAGCAAGTATACAACGTCACCTTGGCAATGTTATTGGGGGAGGCTGGTTGGGCCTCACTGCCTCAGCCAATGTTATACAGCTATGCAACGGCTAGTCGTACTGGCGCATTGCACAGTGGCAAGTGTATCATGCCTGCATCCATTTTCCAGGATTTCCAGAGTAGACTTGCTTGAAGGTCGGTGTGTAAGAAAAGGCAGGCTGCATTCGTATAAATGTAGACGATGTGCATGTGTGCGTACAGTCTAGAAAATGCTTGGGACACCTCGCTCCTTTTGGCCAGGTGACAACATCAACGCCGGAGTACATTAGTAAGCGCTTGTGCCTGCACCGGAGGATATATTAGTGTGTGTACATCACACGTGCCTATTTCAATGAGCACACAAGATCCTCAAAAATGCAGATTATAAATTAAACATACCCTGGCGCTGTTGGTGAATTTTTTCCACCTTCAAGAGTGCACATACTGTAGTCCTATTGAGTACCAAGGTGGGGCTGCTTCGTTTAGCTATCTAATGGGGCGTATTGTCGAAAAAGAACAATAATGCTACTGTTGGCATATTTTCTTTTTCTTTTTGTAGAAGCACATATTCTGGGTTTGTTAGTGATTGAATTCCGCCACATATCTGCTGGAGTCAGGTGGCTGAGGGGGGGGGTTACTTACATGCGTTAGGAGGAGTACCATGGATGGATAGTGTATCACAGCGTTCACTATCCAGTGGTCCTAGGTTACATTGTGTGCCCCATACCAGCAACTTACCTCCTCATTATGCGCCCGGGTGCAAACCGATTTTTCTGAATACATTTCTTACTGAAGAAAACTACTTTTGCACTGCCACTTGACTACCACCATACCGATTGCTGTAGGAAGGCTTGCCGAGCTGCTAATGGAATCTCTTGAACACTGCTGGCAGGGTCTCCCTACTGTACTAAAAGTGCTTGGTGGTGCGGATGAATGTGTGGGTTCTGCTATTGTATCATTGCGGGCTAGCAAAACTCCGTTTCAGTACCGAGACCAACACAAAGCCCACTCCTTGCCAGGTAAAGTAGCTGCAAGCCAGAAAACGTGGAGAGGCAGCACATTTCTGCTGCAGAATCTGTTCAAAGGCATAGACAATCCATTGACAACCAGAATATTAAGTTCACGTGGAGGCTGACCTGTTGAGCCAGGTCAACAGGTAAAGGGAATAACTTAAGGAAGAGGACCTCTCCTAATACCAGCAACTTACCTCGTCAGTGATCCTAGGTTACATTGTGTGATGGGGGTCGTCGATGGTCGATGCCGAAAACCTCCAAGAGCCTCCTGAGGGCTTCGGACCTCATCTCATCAGAACCATCATCGTCCTCTGTCTCATTCTCCGTATAGTATAATAAATGCTTGCTTAAAATCCTTTTCCTTTATTTTCTTTCAAAATTAATATATTATTCAAAACAAAAAACAAGTGAAATGTCCTTAATATAGCATCCTCTTGGGGAAACAGATCACAGAGATGTATATTTTTTATATTTTATTAACAACTAGATACTCCATTTAGAGCTTAGAGGCATATCTGTTGAATTGGACTTGAGATATGTAATCCCTTAATTTTTCACATTGGGAGGGGGCATGGGTTTTCTGGGGAGGGGGCAACATGGGTTTGAAGGGGGATGGGAATGGGACATGGGTTTTGGAGGGCTGCCCCAAGGCTGTCTGTGCCCCGGGCCTCCAAAACTGTTAACATGGCTCTGCTCCCGGTTCTCGTCCACCAGGTTTCTCGCTGTTGGCAATAATAACATTTCTATGGTCCATGACAAAGCGTTTGCAGATCTATGAGCCCCTGACGGAACTAGCTTATATTTATTTACTGTAGTTGGGGGTAACACATTAGGCACCAGCAATCGCTACAAAGACATGGCCATAGGAATGTGAGAGATTTGAAGGCACAATCCGTGAAATGTTTTTTTGTATGTATTGTGGGGGCAGGATCCCTTTCCCTAGTGGACAATCAGTCTGGCAACTGCTGTCCACTTTATCCAAATATTGGATTTCCCTGGGCAAAGGTAGGAAGTTTGTTTGATAAGAGTTATCTATTTTAACCGGACTATATTCCTCCATACATTTATCCAATGAATCCATCCATGTACAAAAATTGGTCAAGTTGTTGCACATGTTGAACTCCTTGGACATAATGGCCTTTACTTATGACCATTTTTCGGGGTTAAAATGAGGCTGAGGGTTAATCTCATATTCGGACAGCAGCTGTGCTATTATAGGTGAATGTAGTTCAGGGATAACCCTAAACCCCATGTCACCAAGAGGAGCACATGGTACCATGGGGGGCATGTTATTATGTCCATTTTATTTATTGAAAGATTGTCGAGGTTGACAGCCCCTGTGTTTACCAAGAAATGCATTTGGAAGGCCAGATCTTTACATCCATTGTGCATGTCATTGGTGTCACTACTGTTAAGGTGGTGTCTGTTCTCTTAGAGTGTGATCTCTCCCTTCTGCATGAGCTCAACACTGGAACTTTGACAATGCAGTCCCGAGTAAGAACTGGATGAGTGGCCACAGGAGAAGTGGTTAAGTTTTCACAGCCATGCTGAGGAGAAATCAGGACAGGATTAGTAATTATCTGGGAGGTCAATGGCTTTTTATGAGTAGCTTTCCTTTTTGTGCCGGCATAGTGCCTCAGAGGCAGCACACACTGTGTGAAGTGCACAATTTAACAATAACACCTCGCTATCCACACATACAGTACCTGAAGGGACTCAGCTTCCCACAGCTGCTGGGCAAGCACCTCCTAGTCAGAGACTCAAGCCTATCCTCGAACACCAGGCGCACCGAACGTGGCGCGAGGCACAGCCAGGCACACCCAATTTGCGGGCTGCTGCAGCCCCACGTCATCATCGGCCCCAGCTCTCCGCTTGCCACACTCTCTGCATAGTGGCCTCCAGCACACGTTTCAGTTTAGAGGAAATGACCCAAAGTCCTAGCTGAATGAAACGTCAAGTCGCACTGCCTCCTGACAGCCACTTCTGACGTCCATGATATGTGTGGCATGGAGAGAACAGATAATAGTCTGCCCTACCTTATCAACCTCCTCCTCTCTGCACATCAGTCCCCACTGTGTACCAGGATACGGCAAACCCTCAACACAAGTGGCAGAAAACTTCCCCTCACACAGAACCTTCTCAACAAAAAGGGACAATGAACTTGACATACATAGGTGAACAGAAAGGCCTTAAATCTCTTTCTGAACTACAAGTGTTAATTGTCTGACATTCACCATAGATTTCTTCAGTGTGTAACATAATGTTTCAGGGTCAAGAGACGAGGAAATCACGATAGAGATGGCAGTGCAGCACAGTAGACAGATATGTTGCAGGTAGACATATTTATATTCCAGGCATGCCAAACTAGCTGTGGCGCACTTGAGCTACATCACCAAGCACAGCCACAGTTCTTAACTGGCTTGCGTCAATGCGAATCGTTCAGGCCTGGTCACGGCAGTCGGCGCTCCACGTTGCTCCATCTGAGGTATTTTCCTCATAGCCTACTCCAATAAGCCAAATGCCAGTTTGTATGCCTTGCATGCAACTCTCTAGGATTTTCTTGGTGTGCAACATAATACTCACAGCACCGGCTCCCTGTCCTTGCCCTTAACCACCCTTCCTTGTGCCGATACTCCCCTTACCTGCACCTTCATTAATGATAAGTCGGCCATTTGTAATGCCTCAGCTATTTTGATCTTATCTCCGAACTCATGTTAGACCTGATATTTATTATTGAAACCTGGTTCACAGAAGGCAGTATTACTAGTTTTCATAATACAGTTCCTGATGATTTTTCCTTCACATTGATTAATAGAACAAATCGATGTGGAGGCATAATGGACATTATTATCAAATCCAGCATCCTGATGTTTAATTGTGAACCGCTTAAACTTGAGGATTACTCACTGTTTTGCGCCTTCATGATCAAGCTATCTGACTCTGATTCTGCCAGAATCATGTTTGGCTTCATGATCAAACTATCTGACTCTGATTCTGCCAGAATCATGTTTGGGTATAGAGGTCAAGGGTTGGCCACTAATTTTCAGGCTGCCATCTTGCCTCTCCTACTTTTTCCAGTAATAAACTTCTTGTCTTAGTGGACCTTAATATTTGGCTAAACTGCCCTAATGGTGCTGACTTGTTCAAGTTCTTCGATATAACTCGCTATCACTTTCTACATCCTTTGTTCACCTCAAGTGCGGGCATTGCCTAGACATCATTTTTGTTCATAATCTGGATTCGCTCCACAACTCCACATTCCCCACATCTTTGTGAGATTACTCTGTCTGGCATTTTTGTTAAAAACCACATCTCTTACTAATGCCCGACATCTTTTCCCTCAAGAATCTATATGTTCCACAAAACATCAGCTCAGTATATCTTGTTTCTTCTCTTCCTTCCTGTTCTTCTAGTTGGTACACAGATCCATTTCGATGAATGTGTAATCTCCTTTCAGACCACGATGGAAAAAATCCCACTTCCCATCCACTCTATGAGAACATCTACCAATCCCTAGTGTTCATTCACAGAAACTCAAGATTATTAAACATTGGAGAGTGTCATCAGAATTTGTGTTTTCATCCCATAGCACGCCCCGAGATAGAGCCAGGGTCGGTAGTGTCCCTAGACTTACATGGGGTACAGGTGTCATCACAAAGGATAACAGTGATTGGAATAGACATACATGGATGTGGATGGTGAACAGTGCTGTGCATAAATGCCAACACAGCCTTACGAGATTTGTCTGACGAGGAGATTTTCACTGCCTCAGACAGTGATGGGGAAATTATAATGGAGATAGCAATTCCCTGTGACATCCTGATCCAGAACAGACAAGTGATATGATATGATATGGCATTTATAATGTGCCTATACACAAGTGTTTCAAGGTGCATCAAATGGCCGTAGAGAGCGCACCACCAGTATTTTTCAGTGAAGACATGCAACATGTACCAGCAGACTTGTGGACAACTGGCCCACATGACGTGGCATTGTTGCGTGAGGTAACACCTGTAAAAATAAAACTCAAGCCAGGGGCATTATTGCCCCGGGTAAAACAGTAATCCCTGTCACGAGAGGGAGAAGAAGGAATAAATGAAACAATACACACCTTACTACAGCAAGGGATCATAGTGCCTTCAAATTCTCCCTGTAACACTTGTAGCTATCTGATCAAAAAAGCAAAGGGGGGGCTTGGAGGATGATACAGGATCTATGCCCCCTCAATGACGTGATACAAAAAGAGTTCCCACTTGTCTCAAACCCTGCATCAATATTATGTAGCATACCCAAAGATGCATCATGTTTTACAGTGATGGATTTGAAAAATGCACTTTTCTCAGTACCACTGGACCCTGAAACGCAGTACCTGACAGCATTTACCCTGGGGGGGGGGGGTACGAGCATTGTAGATTACCCAAGGGGTACTGTGAAAGCCCAAGCATATTTAACAGAATACTGCATGAAGATCTTTGAAATATTGACACAAAAAGCACCATCATTCAGTATGTAGATGATCTCTTGATTTGTGGAAAAAATGAAGATGAATGCAGACAGGATTCAGTAACACTAATGACACTACTAGCACACAAGGGTTACAAGGTGGACAAACAAAAGTTGCAGTATTGCTTGACAGAAGTATTGTATTTGGGTCAACTAATATCAAAAGAAGGCAAACGAATACTACCCAACAGAGTAGCAGCTGTACGAACTGTAAGTGAACCCAGAACAGTGAAGGAGATGCAGAAGTTTCTCGGCATGTGCAACTATTGCCGTGCCTGGATATCAGAATATGCAGCATACACAAAACCACTCCTGCACACACTAAAGGAAGCATAAAGGGAAAACGCAGTAACACAATGGACACAAGAAATGCACACTGCCTTCAACACATTAAAATAATTAATATCGACAGCACCCGTCCTGGCGACACCAGATTAAGAGTGCACATTTTATTTATTTTCACATTGTGATGGAACACAGTGGTACACTAGACGCAGTGATGCAGGGACACTTCACTTGCAAACAAGTTCTCGCAGCTGCAGCATTCACCATTGAAAAAAGTGCAACAATTGTGATGGGATGTTCAGTGCAGTTATACGTAGAGCATTCATTGTTTGCCATACTTGAAAGATCAAAAAGTACATTAACCACACAGAGAGCCACGGCATACAAAATAATTCTATGAAGTGCTAACATACAGATAGTGCGCTGCAAAACGGTGAATCCTGCCACATTTCTCACAGAAGCATGTACATTGGAAGACATGCAAGGACACGAGTGTGCCACGTACAGGGGGCTAGATGACGGTACACCCACACCAAATGAAGATGCACTAATTGAAGGAGAAGTATATTTTGTAGCTGTATCAGCATCAATAAATTGTGAAACAGGAGAAAAACATGTAGGGCAGCAGTTGTATGATTGAAGGTAGGAGAATATGAAGTGATTGTACAAAAGAGGTTGCCCACCCATTTTTCAGCACAAGCAGCCTAACTGGTGGCGCTAATTGAAGCGCTGCATAGATTCAAAGGAAGTGCAGTGACAATAAACACTGACTCCATATAAATGACCACAACAGTACATGGGGGATTGGCCCAATGGGGAAGGAGGGGATTCAGAAGTGCAGACGGGTCCCCTGTGCAGCACGCAGACCTGCTTGCAGAATTAATGGAGGCACTAAAGGAGCCAACAGTTGTAGCATTAGTAAAATGCCAGGCCCACACGAACAAGAAGGACGCCATCTCATTAGGAAATGCAACTGCTGCTGCTAAGGAAGCGTCTTACCTAGCAAAAGAAATACCAGGTGAGTACATACTGAAAAGGCATGTGGAGGAAGAGCAAAAGGAGGGAACAACTCCATGCCAGTTTCACAAATACTAGAGTTGCAGCAGGATTCGCCAGAGGAAGAAAAGGAACTATGGTTAAAGAGAGGGTGTAGTCAATCGTCCACTGACCGCCTCTGGCGACAACACAACACAGGTAAAGTAGTAATGGCATGGAAACTACTAGAAATAGCATTCCAGTCACTTCACTTCCCTACCCACAATGCCAAACAACACATTGCAGCAGACATTCAGGAAAAGTGGTTTGGGCCAGGGCTACAAGAACAGATATCCAAAATGGTGATAGAGTGCACCACATGTCAAACATATAATTTGGGAATGACATTGAGAACATTAGGAGGAACATTGCCTAAGCCATTTGGACCCTTTCGAGAACTACACATAGGGCCTCATTCCCAGGTTGGAGGTAGCCATGGCGCTATTAGCGCCATGGCTACCCCCTTACCGCATACTGTGTCCGATTTGCCTGAATATAGAATTACAGGGACATTCCAACCTTGGAGGACCCGGTATTTCCCCATTCAGGGAACCCATCCCCATTCGAGCCCCCATATGGCTCAATGGGAATTGGGACCATGATAACAATGGGCCTGTTAATAACGGGCCCGTTGTTAGCATGCTGGTCCTTTAGCGGCTCCCACTAAGGGCGCCTGGTAAAACCAGCTGCCCTTAGCGGGACCCGCTAAAGGACCTCGTAATGCGGCGGAAAGGGGTTAACGGCACTGGCACCATTACCGGCACCGTTAACCCCTTACCGCCTTCCTTGGAATGAGGCCCATAGACTACGCAGACATGGGAGAAAGGTGTAATGGATTGCGGTACTTAATAGCGGTAGTGTGCCCCTTTTCAAAGTGGGTGGAAGCAGGCCCCTGCTCCCACCCGGACGTGAAGTGTGCAGCCAAGTTCCTAGTGAGGGAAGTCTTTTCACCGCTGGGGGATATGCAATGTCATACGTTCCGACAATGGAACGCATTTCGTCAATGACTTGTTCAAAGCAGTGACAACAATGCTGGGCATTACTCACAAATTATGCACAATTTATCACCCTCAATCAAATGGCGTTGTTGAGAAAATAAACTGACTCCTTAAAACTTAAAAGTAGGCTGTCAAAACTATTTCACACACTAAAGAAAAATTGGGTATATTGCTTACCATTGGCCCTATTTGAATTGAGAAACCAACCCAGTAAGGACCACCACTTGTCCCCCCACAGGTTACTGACAGGTAGACACAGGCACACACCGCACTCCCCATTACGAAGACAATCAGATGCACCCAGAAGTGCAACAGTGTTGGGGGAAGAGTTCCACGAATATTTGAAACAACTTAAAAAAACAGCACTTATGATTGCAAAACGGCTAGCACCCCCTTCACACAAGAAACAGCGAGTGACACGGTAACGCCAGCCACAGATAGCTCGAGCTGCCAGCTCATGCCAGGGGAGATGGTGTACGTGAGAAGGTTCGTACATCGGTGGAATGCACCCAGATTCCATGGTCCATATGAAGTAGTAGCATGCCTATGGCACTGAAGGTGAAGGGCCTGAGATATTGGATTCATTTGTCTGACGTACGCAAAGCATATGACAGTGTAGGGAAAAATGAAGACGAAAACAGGCCAGAAGGAGAAACACAAATGTAAAAAGTGGAACAGACATAATTGATAAGACATCTGAAACAAAAGGGAGGAAATTAATGATGAGAATGCTCAAATAGTGTAAATAATGTATCATAAATGATAAATGTGAAGAAGGGAGAAGAAATATACATTCGAATAGTAGTTGCATTTCAAATAATAGTGATGATAGGGACTCACACATGACAATCATACAACCAGTACTCCCGCACATGTAAATCCTGCTACGCATTATAAAGAATTTGAGTTCAGTATTTACGAGATGAACGACCCGGACCCCTCTGAATTACCCTGGTTACATGATGATCCCAATCCAACTATACTATTTACACCTGACAGAGCTGAGCAACACACACCATATCCTGAGGGTGCGGAACGCGGTTATGAAAATAGTGTTGAGAGGTACATTGCCCTATACAACGAGTGGGAGAAAGGGGGGTAGGCAGAACATTCTCAATCCAAGATGAGGAAAGAGAAGCTCTGGGACGACCGGGAGGGAATACAAGGAGGAAAAGGGGGGTGGGACAGAAGAGATATGATGAGTATCACAGGCTGGGACTGGACACAATAGAAGACCCCAACAAATGGTATGCAGACATGAGCACTACCGGAAAACAGACAACTAATGAGAGCTGCTATGTGTGCTCTCTGATACCCAATGCCTCGGGTACTCCTAAAGTGCTCTTACCACAAGAGTCACCTGTTACAGAGACAGTGTCTCCTTCATCTTGCACTGCAGAATAAAACATACTTTTCAAGCACACACTGTTTCATTTGAAATACTGCAGAACGAGAAGATGTGCTACGCAAAACCACAAGGAGTAATCTGCCTTAAAGAACCTTTCCTGGTGATCCAAGAAACATTATATTCGGACAATAAGTGGCAAGAAGAGCAAATAACATGCAAAGCAGAGGCATTGCGAGGACTATCAGATGGAAGATTGGAATGAATCCATAGAACATACGCCCCAATATGTACCCAACACATCATGAAGCTCACGTGGGTGACAAACTGCAAAAGGAGATATCCTATGAGCTGTGCTTCCACGGAGAGGAAAAAGTAAACATGGGAGCAAACAAGAACTGTAGCAAAACACTCATCATCCCAGACATGAAAAAAGGAACAGCTGCATTAATGGACACTTAATGGGTGTGTGGCAAACCGGTGTACCTGCACCTTCCACAGTCATGGAGGGGCACGTGCTCTCTGGCAACACTGCATTCCGCTCTAATGTTGATACCCGAAAGCCATATCCAAGGGGCGAGGGGGCCACCTACATTTAAAGGTCCGGAGCCCCTGCCAACAACTGAAGATACGCCTGTTTATGCCCTTTCTGAGGAGAAGCTGCAGAGCACAGTCTTGCATAAAAGAAGATGGTCAAACTATATCTCCAAGGCATCCTCTGAACTTTTGGCACAGATTCCAGATCAGTTTCGACTGTTTCAACTCCGCTGAGATGTTATTTGCTTCCCTTGTTCCAAGCATCCAGGCGCAGGACTGTGCAAAATGGCCGCAAATAACATGCTGGAAGCTGATCCAATTGGCCAACGATGCAGAAGATGGGTTTAATGTGATAAAGGTGGAGCTAAGGGCCCTGCAGTTAATGACGATGCAGAACATGTATGTCCTAAACCTGTTGACAGCTATGGATGTAGTTGTTTGCCGAAAATACGGGAACGCATGTTACACTTTCGTACCTTCTGCGGAGGCGGACAATGGAACTCTTTCACATGTCATAGCAGCCCTGCACAACCTTGGTGAGCGGATGAAGGAAGAAGTAGGGGGTACAGCCCAGCACTTGGTTCGACAACATGTTTTCGTGGGTACTATCCTGGCTCGGAATGACTGTCAAACTATTAATACACACCATAGTTTTTCTGCTTTTGATTTTTTGTGTGTGCCAATTAGGCCTTAGGTAGTGCGCAAATGTTGTACCTAATAGTGCAATGATGATGGTGACAATGGGCAGTGCAAAAGGAGTGGTACGGATGACACACGAGGCACAAGTACATACAGTTGATGACTCAGAGCCGAAATATAGAATGACTGCTATATACAACACAGGGTACATTGTAGACAGATTCTATCACACAACAATAAAAGAGCCCAGTGAATTAGCTTGGTACGACGAGGTATGGGTTGACCTGGAAGGAAATGGGGTTTGGATTTACATGACCTGTAACCCCGGATGAATATGCTATGACCGGAGAAAGCCTGAGGGCAGTGTGCAGAGCCTGGATGCCATGGAAGGGAACACCCGCATTGGTTGAGGCAGTGGCAGAGGAGGAAGAGCGTAAAAGGTTAGGTGAGTAACAATATTCGTTACTTAAGTAACGAAATGGGGGAATGTATGGGAGGAAAGGTTGTTTAGGCCCCCTCCCCTCCATTCTCTCCCTGCATGCACACTATGCTCATCCCAAGGCTGCCCATTTACCTGTGACCAAAGGTGTCGGACAGCCTCGGGACGACACATATGAGTGCATTGTCCAGAAAAGGGCTGATTACTGACTTCATTTTGTATGGAATCCCGACTCCATCTTGTATATGCCAAAGTAGGCCCCACAGCAAAGCCAGCTTGCAGGCCTGCAGCTCTCCCCTGCCGCCACGCACATTTAGCAAGCTACTGCCCCACCTCCTCCCCTCTGGTGTCCCTGCAGCTGCCCTGTTCTCACAGAAGACTGGGCGCGAATAGTTGCAAGTTGTACACTCTATCTCTCGCCTTCCTCCATCCATCACTGACCTGTGAATGACCGGGCCTGGAAAAAACTATCAATCAAACATGTCTCGTCACTTGCAGACTCTACCCTTAAGATATATACTGTGTATAACCCCCCAACCTCACACCCCTTTTGATGTAGCAGATGCATACCCCATGACTGTGTGCCACCCTTTTACACCTACAATGTAATTCCCCTATGTAATGCTATAAATTCTATCCTGTGTTTATGCATAAGGGGGCTGTCGCTATGAGATGTAACAGAACGATCAATAATTAACCTGTCGAAATCAATTGCAATGAATATGATATCACATGTTGGTGTCCTATAGTGTTGGTTACACATTGTTCACTACCAAAGATCCCCGCAAATGTATGGAGTGATAGATAACTTGTTTGTTATGATGTAAAACATATTGTCCGCATGCACACTTGTTCTACAGTATTGTGTATACTCTCAAATGTATTTAGATGTTATAATATTCTCATGCACAATACAATGATGCGGCCACGAGACTAATGTAAATAAAAGCCATTCTGTAGCACAGGTGAACACGGTATACGTGATAATAAGTAAACATGACCAATGGTTTACGTATAATTCCACTGATCAAACTCGGCCAAACTGAAAGAGCAAAGGGCCGTCTTTCCACCCTCTCCAGCAGTGCCGTGCACGAAGGGCGCACATCCCCTCATCCGTTTCTCCCTTCCTCATAACAGTGCTGCAGCTGGAGGCCCATGTCTCACTAATGCCTTAATGCAACAACTGTATTGTCTCCCACTTCTGCCAGGCCCACACAGAATGTCAGCCCCCTGCCCCTTGACACAAGATGACCCTCCCTACCTTTTCCCCCTTTCAGGTGCACAAGATAAATGTATGTCTAGATAAGTGTTAAATATATGATTCTCCCCTCCACTGTCAGAATGTGAATAGTATTTTTTATGAGTGTCCTTTTATTGCTTACTTTGAAGTGGTGTTTAGATTAGAGAGTTAGTATCAATCACCCCATTCGGGGCCCCATTACCTTCACCTCACACTGACCAGCTCAGCTGAAGCATGTGATGTCCCCCTTCCCGCCAAGCAACTATCCAATCATCTGGAGGCAGCGCCTACACAAATATACTGTATTTGTGAATCCGCCAATGAGAATGTAATTAATGTAACATAGGTTGTGACATCATTTATGATGCTGTAACTCTTTTTAAAATACTGTTAGAGTGATGCTGGGCAGAGCTGAGTTTGCAGTCTTCTCTGCTTGCCCTATTTTGGTTTTTCGATAAACTTTACTTTTACTCTCGCCTGCACTTGGTCTTGGTCTCACTCCCTCCTGACTCTCACTGGGGAGTTTTGATTGTATTATGAGGGACTCTCCCCTTCACCTGCCATGCATGGATGGGATGCAGAGTAACTCTTACACCAAATAATCAGACTGACTCAGGAAGTTGGCAAAGTCTCATCCAACTGTTTTAATATCTTTCACTTTACAAGTCAGTCTCCTTCCTAATCTGGCCCCACCTCCGGCTCCACAGGCTTTCACTAGAAACAACAAGAATATAACAGTAATAAACGTACTACCACTACTCCAACCCATCATTAACTTCACTCCCATCAGCTCAGACCTCTCAGTTCATGTAGAACTCTACAACCCTACGATGAATCAAGCCATTGATGAAATTGCACCTTTAAAACTGTGCAAAGGTCAGCCTCGAGCTCACCTCAACCCCTGGTTTACCCCTAACCTTAAAGTACTACGCAATGAAAAAAGAAGCGTAGAATCTACCTGGAAAAGAAACCTACAGTAGAGAAAAAGGAAAAACTCTCCAAAATCGCCACTAGATGCAAATCTGAGATCTTGCAAACCAAAAAAGACACTTATAACGACAGAATTAACAAATCCAGTTCACGTACTAGAGAACTCTTCATCATATTAAGAGAACTAGAGTCCCCCTCTCCTCCAATGGAAACATGCACTGAGGATAAGCCTTGGTGTACAAACATTCAAGATGCTCTCTCCAGTAAAAATGAGCTCCTCCAAAAGAAAACTGAAAACAAAAAATTGAATATCTCAGGAGATAATCCGTCAGGGAAATCGCAGACGAACTCAAATAATCCATGTAACCATTTCAAACTCGCCCCCATCTTTACTCTCTTTGCTGAGAACATAATAACCTTGATCAAACTTTCTAGATGCCAGGGAGACACTTGCACGGCACCAATAATCAAAGAGGCAGCTAGGGAACTAGTGCCTTTCATCAAGACATTCATAAACTCCTCCTTCAATACATGTACTGTCCCTACAAACCTTAAAGATGCATGGGTCCTCCCCCTCTTAAAAAAACCTAACCTTGACCCAAATACCCCAACTAACTATAGACCAATAACAACCGTTCCATTTTCTCCTTAAAATACTAGATAAGGCAGCCTATCTTCAGATACAAGCTCACCTTGAAACTAACAACCTCCTTGGCCTTCGACATATGGGCTTCAGAACTAAACATGAAACAGAATCAGCTCTAATAGATCTGAAAAATCAAATGGACGACATAAGAGATAAAGGCAAATTGGCCCTCCTACTCCTCTTAGGCCTTTCAGCGGCATTTGATTTAGTGGATCACAAAGTACAATGTAATCACTTAAAATTGGCTGCCCATTTCTCCACTGAGTCAACAAAAAAAGGGGCCACTCTGTAGTGGCGTCGGTCTGCCCATAGGGAAACGTAACAGTCTGGGGCGCGTGTATATTATATCCAAACAAGAAGGTGCTGTTACGCGGAGGATTGGTCACTTAGGTTAAATTATTCAGACAACGTTTCCTAGTCCAATCTGTTTTCAAAGAGATCATGTATACATTCAATCACAAGGAAACAAACACCATATCAGCCCCAAGTGTGAAACAAGTAACATATTATTTTGGACAACAATTAATGTTAAGGTGTTCAATATGACAATCTAACAATCAAAAAGAAAAAAAGGGAAAACAGCAAATGAGGCCCAGCTCATAGGGGCACATTAAATTATAATTACATCTTCATAAACAAATGCATATTCTTGATCATGTATATAAAGTGTATACAATTATCACAAATAAAAATGGGTAAAAAAGCCATTAATTGAAAAGAGCATCATTACAAAAAATACTTGAACACAGTTAACACAAAACAAAGTGAGAAAACCAGCTCAAGTTGACCGTTATGTGAAAAAGACACACATAGCCTGTGGTATATACATGCTATGTCTATTCGCCTCCCAATTAATGAAAAAGCTGTCTTAAACCCAGACACTGTTATTGGTTCAGGAAACTGGTTTAATATGAAGGAAGTAGATCCTTCTTAGTGTCCCAGGATCAAAGTGATTCTTATCTGGGATCAGGTCTGCCAACGCAGAGGGGGAGCCAGGAAGAAACCAAAGAATGTTCCTTCAGTTGTTGGACCGGTTGTAATTCATGGTCCAAACTTGCAATGCGGTCTGTAGAAGACCTTCAATCCCCTCTTATAACAATGCGTTTCGGTGGAGAGAAAGGTCCGCCTTCGTCAGGGCAGTGGGTAACAGGACCCTGTGATTCAAGAAGGAAAAGGGAAAAGGAAAGCAAGTGGTGAGAAAACGTGTTCAATTAACCACTTGCATATGGTGGAAGGTTCCACATGTAGGGAATGCAAAAATACTCAGGTTAATAAATACATCTAAATTTTCATTTCTTTGACAACTCCAAACTATAGGTTTGTTCGCATCCCTAGCGATATTCTAACTGCAGGGAAGAAGTATCACTGGGGGAAAGAGAATCATAGTTATAAGCCCCCTTCTATAGACTCCACATGGATTCCAAGTTAGACGACCTGGATGTTACCCTCATAGTAGTAGCGATAGTAATACTCATTGTAAAAAGGTGCAAAAAACACACAAATTAAACAGGGAGAATATTGTCTCACCTAAAAAAGTAGAGGTCAGAACACAAGGTATTAGAAATACGCCTCTGACTTCGGTTGAGGTCTGTGAGTGCTGTTGGTTGGAGAGGCCATTAGTGTCTGGCATCCATGGGCAATGAGTCAAGTGCAGTACACCTGGAGGTAAACAAAGGAGAAGAAAGGAAAAAGGGGGGGAACAAAACTATTTGCTCAATTGGGTGTACGAAGCTGCACGTGCAGTCATACGCATTTAGACCTCCCATATACACTGTGCGTGTAGATCTAGAGGCACTGTGGTAAGTGATTAGCTTGTATAAAAAGTACCTGTTTATTTTTAAAAAGTTGGTTGAAGCTGTTTGTAATTCAGTGAGGCGTATGGCTGTGTCGCCTCTCAGAGGAACAAGTCTCGTAGTAGGCGGGACTGTAAGATCATGGAGAAAAACCCAGTCTCCTATGTGGAGGTCGGTCCAGAATGAAAGGAGCCCATTTTCATCTAGGCGCGGTGCATCTGGGGCAACGAGAGATATGAGGATGCCGTTAGTGAGACATGCTTCTCTGTGTTTGTAGGAAATGCTGCTGCACACAAGTGAAACAATAAATCAAAGATGTATGTGTGCGCGGGCGGCAGAGGGGGCACATACCTGGAGGTTTAGAAGACCTCTAGTAAAAGCTCCCGAAAGCCGAATGCTGCAGATCTTCGGTGTTCCAAAAAATGCGGAAGCAAACAAAGGGTTGCTGTAGATACAGAGGCCCGTAATGGGGCCGGAGTAGCTCCGCGTGCGCTGATAGGTTGGCGTCATAGGTAGGTGGTTGTTGTAGTATGGGTGGAGCCACCTGGGCGTCACGAAGGAAGAGGGGGAGGAGGGAAAACTGTACAGCGGCTGTGTGCCATCGAAGCACTGTGCTGAAAAAGAACCCTTCCTTGTAGGGTTGAGCAGGTCCCAGTTAACTGAGTATGCAACAAGTCTGTGCACAGACTGCCATGTTGGTGCAACAAAATGTAAAGTGTAAAAAATGTAAAACACATGTCAAATCGTACCTGGGACTCACGAGAAAAATGGAAATTCTCGTATGAATCCCCTCAATGGCTAATGGCTGCAGTGAGGTGATTGTTGTAAATTGGAGCTGTGTGTCTCGTTGTAGTATACGTGGGGGGGTGTCAGACTGGGTGGTGTTCTAGTCCGCACAGATGGAGTGGAAAACTATGCATATTCAATTTCTCCACTGAGGCCACCACTTGGATACAATCCTTCCTGAATAATCGTACCCCAAAAGTATTCTCAGCGACTGCTTCAGCTGAACTCACACCTATCTTTTGCAGAGTTTTGCAGGGGTCTTGTGTCTGGCCTACGATGTACAACGTCTTTACCAAGCCTCTGTTTGACGACCTTGAAAATCTGGGTGTCTCCTACACTAACTATGCTGACAACACCTAGATTCTCATCCCCATCACTGGTGACCATGACACTGACTAAACCCTGGTCAACAGAATCTATCAGATTATCCAGGATTGGATGGTCACTCATGGCTTCTATCTTAACAATGATAAGACAGAGATCTTGCTCATTGGCTCCACAGTAAGACTAAGCAAACTAAGTAATCAATTCACAGCATTCAGTATTGACAGCAATAATATTAAAGTATCCAAGGAGGTGAAAACCCTGCGTTTTTATCTTGACTCCGCCCTTAATCTGAAAAGACAAGTCAATACCAAAGCCTCTTCTACAACATACACTTGCATGTTCAGAGTAGAATTGCCTAGCATTTCGGTGCTGGACTGCCCCAGGGCAGGACAAAGACTGATATGTGGGGAAATGTCTTCTCTGTGAAAAGAACAGTGAGCTAAAGACTTGGTTGAGACTCTCCCAGTGGCCATCCATCCAAGAACAAGTCAATGGGTTGTGTTTGTGCTGGTAGGGAGTTTCCCAGACCCCCCTCTGTTTTACATACCAAGTAACTTTGGGTCTCACCCTAAGTTACCAGGGGAATCCAGAAGTGAACCCCTTGCTCACTGCTCTTAGACACAGCTTCACCTCACTGATGATGCCCAACTAAGCTGAAACACGTGTATGGGATTGCTGTGGTACTCTTGGTAGGCTCAAGTAAAGACAATATTAATAAACTGCAAATTCTGCAAAATAATGCTCTAAGAACGGCATTAAACATTCCTAGAACACTACATATCTCAGACATCAGACGTACTAATAAATGGTTATCGGTGAAGGACAGAATTAACCTCAAATCTTTAACCATCACCCATAAATGTCTTGCTAACTCAGCACGGAAATACGTAGCAGATAAATTCTCCAAAAAAACTTCTACTTGTCCGACTAGAACGTCACAATCTAGCTGTCTCAATATTCCTACATATAAGCTCATCAAAGCAGGTGGTTGCAGCTTTCCAATATTGTCTGTAAATCACGTGAAAATAAACTTAAGTACTAAACATTCGTCATAAGTGACGTCATACTACGTAGCAAATAAGGAAAACCTATTCAGGATTGTGATTAGCTTAAGGGGAACATCTAAGTATACTTTCTATACAGGAACTGGTTGTGATTGGGTCTCTACAGTCAGGGGGACAGCTTATGCCCACCCCTTGTGCAGTTCATCTTCATCACTTATTAAGTACACAAAATACTATTGACTCTTAACCTACATGGTCCTTCATTATATGCCCTCCTATAATTGGTTGCCACGCTTGTGCCATGACAGAAAATATGGCCCCTTAGCAGCACGTAAACTCATACCCAGGTGCCAGGAGGTGGACATGACTTTTTTTATTTTTTTTTTTATTTTATTTTATTGACTTTAGTTTTGTAAAGAAAAACAAACTTTTTTGTCACATTCAATTCAGTTACAATCCCCAGCCCACGTCATGCTATTATTCAATTTTTCCCTTGAATTAGGCAAGCCTGGGCATATTGGTTCGTCTGAAGTTAACCATGTTTTTGGCGAGCTGATGATTTCCAATAGTTTATGTCAGTATCATGTCCATAAAGTTAATCACGTTGCAGGTTAGTTGTACATTTCTTCCCGTTATCAGATACGACCACCATTCTTCCATATTGCCGTTTTTAGGGGCATAACGTTCGAGATGGAGGGTACGCTGTTCAGTAATTTGTGTACACTCGATTATGAGGTGTTTAATAGATTCAGGTTCCTGCTTACAGAAGCGACAGGTTGCGTCAATAGTCATGGGATCTTTTATTCTTCTTTTATATAGCTTGGTGTTGGACAAATTAAGGCGAAGCCTTAAAAATTGATTTCGATGATATTGAGAGGGAAATTTGGCCAGGTATTTCGGTAGGTTACCTCTTTCCTGTTCACACGGTCCAAGGTCTAGTCCAGTGGATAGTGTTGCTCGCCTTTCCGCATTTTTAATCCACTTGGATTGCATGAATTTTGTTTTTGTCTGTTTTGGCATCCGTAGCACCAGAGGCATTTTTATGTTTGCTTCTTCCAGGATGCTTAATAGATTTTCTTCCCAGTTTTTTAGCATAGATGCAGATGCGTCAGTTATTTTATTAGCCAAGATTGTGTAAGCAGTTGCTACCGGCACCATTCTGATTTTTCTCAACAGTAGTATGGATTTCCATTGTAGGGTAGAGTGCAAGGAGTCCAGGCCAAGTTCGTGTCTCACAGCCACCATTGAGACACATTGTGGTAGTTGGAGGACTTTGCGCCAAAAGCAACCTTCAACTTGAGCCCATAGGCTTGCTCTGATATTCCACCCTGTTTCACTCCCAAAACATATTGCTGGGATCACTTTCTGTAAGTAAAAAGTCGTTACGGGTTGGAGTGAAAATTTCCCGTAATTTAAATGTAATTTGCGACCTTGTAGAGCAAACATTTTCATCCGCTGGGTGATTTCGTTTATCCAGCTCCACTCTCTGATTGATCCATTGAATGAAACACCCAGATATCGGATGGCTTCTGTTCTAGCTAGTATTTCTTTATTGATATGCCAGTTAAACCTCGGTTTTCTTAAGTTATTTCCTGATCCAAAGACCATCACTTGCGTTTTATTTGCATTTATCCTTAGATGGTTTTCTGTTAGATAGGTTTGCAAAGCTGTTAGTGATCGTTGTAGGCCTATTTCGGTGCAATCAAGCAACACTATGTCGTCCGCATAGATTATATGTGTTACGTGTGTGCCGTTGATTTTTGGGGGAAAGCATCTCGTTTGAGCAAAAGCTTCGGGTAGATCTGAGATGAAAAGTTTGAATAGAGTGGCTGCTAGAGGGCATCCTTGCTTCACCCCCTGTGTAGTTTTTATTTCATCAGTTAGTTCTCCTTCTGCATTTAGACGCACACGGATACTGGTATTGGTATGTAGTGCCACTAGTGGGGCTAATAGTTCGTTGGGACATCCCCATTTTTTTAGTTTGTGCCACAACAGGTTCCGGTTTATGCAATCAAAGGCCTGTTTTAGATCAATAAACGCTAAATATAACCTTTTTTTCTGTTTTATTGCATTTAGTTTAGCCAGATTTAATAGTACTAAATTGAGTTCCACTCCGACTCCTTTGGTGAATCCGGTTTGTCTCTCATCATGGATCTTATTCAGTTTTGCCCACCTTTCAATTTTTTCTTGGAGGAATGTGGCAAATATCTCCCCCATAGTATCAAGCAGAGCTATGGGGCGATAATTTGCAGGATCGTCTTTATTTCCTCTTTTAAACACTGGAACGATTATTGCTTTCGTCCATGAGCAAGGAATTTTGGATGTTCGGGCAATCTGGTCGAATAGCACCTTGATGAAATTTGTCCAGCTTGCTTTGTTAGTTTTGAGCATGATGTTGGATACTCCATCAGGGCCGGCAGCACGTGATGATTTTAGCTTCTGAATTGCGTGTGAGATGTTCTCGAGTGATTCTCTTACATCCCAGATATATTGCTCTGTTTTTAAATTTGAGGTTTTAACATCGCCAGTGTTGTTAAAAACTATATCATAATGAGTTATCCAGGAGGATGCATTCACGCCGTTTGCTAGATAATTTGTTTGAGTCAAACAACCATTATTTATTATTTTCCATATATTGGAGCTGTCTTTTTGAATTAAAAGACGCAGCATTAGTTCTGCTTGTTCCTGTCTTCAAGTGATTTTGAAGGATTTCAGCCAATTCCGATATTTTTGACGCCTGGTAGCTAAATGTTGAAGTAAATGTGACCCTCCGATAGATTTTAGTTTTTTTAAGTCACTGGCAAGTAGCTTCTTTGCTTCACTTAGTGCTGGACTAAATGGATGGGTGTGATCTTTCGTCGTTTTCTTGTTTGTATTTCTGTGCGGGTCCAGGAAAGGAGTATATTCTGTGTGTAAATTTGTGGTGCATGCCTCCATAAAGGCTAAGGTTATTTTGTCGATTTGCTTGTTAGTTATTCTTAAACGGTTTAGGGAGGAGTTAATGTCCAATTGCGTAGGGTAACATTGTGGCGTTGTTATTGAGCCCGTAAACCATGATAGAATAAGTGGGTTATGATCACTATTGGGCATTTGCCTTACTTGTAAATCAGAAATCAGGGCATGCAGGTTATCAGATGCCCATATGTAGTCTAAGGTTTTAGATAGACCACCACATTGCCATGTTGCTGCAGCAGGGATATCTCCTTTTGTACTCCCATTCAGCAATACACAATTTCGAGCTGATATTTCATGTGTCCATTTCGTGCTCTGATCCGACCTTTCAGATGGGATCACTTGTGTAGTATCCATATTAGATTGCTTAGGTGTTTTAAACCAAGAAAAGTTTAGATCTCCGCAGATTAGTATAAATGGCGCGACAAATGCTGTATAGCAGTTATCTATTTGGGTAGTTATTGACCTCAAGTAGTCATCATCTGTAATCATTGCGGGATTCCAGTAAGTATTTACCAGCAGCAGATGTTGTTTTCCTTTTAGTCCGTGTATGGTATGGGGCGACGCTTCAAGCGTAATTGCTTGAACAAATAAATTTGGATTTTGGATGTCGATTACTTTCCATCCTGATGAATTTTTTATCATGGCAAGAAGGCCGGAGAAAGGCCTTCCCAATGTGTTTTTGCCTGCTTCGTTTAAGTATGTTGTGTATCCGTCGCAGGAGGGGGTCTTTCTAAGCCATGTTTCCTGAAAACAAATAAACAGGCTTCTGATGTCTTGCTCTCTTCCTTCCCGAAATGAGTGAGCAAATCCTCTGGTGTTCCAAGTTGTTAATAATTGGGTCACTTGTCTGGACCCTCCGTGATCCTATGCGTTATTTTTTCGTCTATTTGTTTCGGAGGCCTGAGGTAAATGTTGTTTAGATTGATTTCTCAGGTCCTCTCTTTTTGTGGTAAGTGTCTTTTTGTGTTGGCCTTTTCCCTGTGTCGATTTGTTTAAAACTGGAGAATCGATTGCTGTGGTTAGATTAAATCCATAGAACAGTAGATCTTCTTTTGCGTCGAGAATTGGGTGCGCCACTGTTTTGGATTGCATATGCAGGATTACCCAATCTGATCTGGATTCATTTTTGTATTCAACGATATTGTTATCATCAGATCGGATATTCCTCAAGGCAGGTACACTGTGCAACAGCTTCATCACATTTGTTCTGTTGAGGTTTATTTCATTTTTTTCCTCTAGAATATTTTCAAGTTCCAGTTTATCCAGACAACCTGTATGGTGGATCAGTTTGTCGCTTCTGCGTTGTGTGCCAGATAGATTTAGATTTTTGGTTTGGGCCTTTGTATGTTTTGGGTTTAGTTTCAGTAAAGATTTTACAGGTGAGCTTTGGGATCGTCTGTTTGTTTCTGTCTTTTTCGTTCCGAAAATTTCTCGCCGTTTTTCAACTTCTTTTGGCCAATGCCCAATTGGGCCCAAAGGATAGCGCTCTGAATGTGCATCTCTTTCTTCTCTACTAGATGGTATTAAAGTGATCCGTTCTCTTTCTGACGGGTCGTGTACCTTAAGGACATCATCGGTTTCTTGTTCATCGTCGACAGAGTAAGTTGATAGATCACAAAGTTCAATTTCCTCTTCTATGGACCGATCTACCGACGGACTGATGTCATTTCTTCTGCGTTTGATGGGAGGTTCTTTGTTGTTTGTGCAGTAGGCAGCACCCAGCCTGACAGTTTTATGCGCGTCATTCTTTTTTGGCACGACATTAGTTTTTTGTATCACTGGTCGCGGCGGTGTATTCAAATTTCTTATAAATTTTTTTGCCTCATTTGTTCGCGGGCGTTTTGTAGCCGAACCTCTCTTTTGAGTTTCCAGGGTAATGGATTGAGTTGTTTTCAATTTCTCTGCTAATTTTGCTGTTTGTATAGTTTTTGCTGTACCCGAGAAAATGTCAAAAGAGATTTTCTTCTCTGTTGGTGCTGCTTGATTCACCAGTCTGATCAGTGATATAGGGGGCATTTCATTCTGCTTTTCTCCAACTGTCACCTCTGCAGCTTCTTTTCGTGTGGTAGATCTTCTGTGTACATCAATCACAGTAGCAGAGCCCGTTATATTGTTTGCTTTAAAGCCGGATCCAACACTTGGGGGCATTGCTTTCTCGAATTGGTTGCTTTTCTCGTTCTTATTTGCCATTATGTCACCGCTAGTCGCAGTATCTGTGAGTTTTTCCTCCAGATCGATTTGTTGCTTACGTGGGTGATCATGACTCCCTTGTTGTTTAGACTTCTTCTCATGATCAGTATGCCTCAGGTTGGCTACTGTAGGCTCTCTCATTAGGTTGATGAGTGGTTGAACTGTAACGTTATGTCTAAGCCACTTGGTGCACTCTACTAAGGCTTCAGCAAGATCTGATTTTTCGTGTGCCTCCCGTCGTGTGATTTCATTCAGACATGAGTGCCATTGGTGGGTCGACGCAGCCTCAAGGTCCAGACGATTGCTTAGATGTTCATTTCCCTTTTCTAAAGTCAACAGTTTGTTGTTTAACCCTGCTAGAATGGCGTTTTGGTCCTGTACGGATTCTTTTATTGACTCATATAATTTCATGAATGGCATTAGTGCTATTGAAGTGGCCGCTAGGACATTATTATGGATCTGAATTCCTGCTGCGATGGAAATGTTTTCTTTGCAGTTCATGTGATGTTCGGGACCTTTAGTTTCATTTTGGTCCAATGTCCCGTTTTCAATCGAGTTGTTTTCTGACTGATTTACATTTTGTTCATCGTGTTTTTTGCGTTCCATTTTTGTCTGTCGATTGTTTAGTGGATGGGCATCAGGTGCATCCAGATTCAAATGGCTTACTACAGAACCAAGATTTGGTGAAGAAGGTGTTTTTTTTTCAGAATTATGTTTTACTACTTTACGCAGAGTGCTTGCCATACAACCAGATGATTGTCCATCGGCATTATTGGATGAAAAGCTTTCATTTAGGCGCTCACGCATTAGATTAAAATCTGATTTGAGACGGGCAGTTAGCCGTGCTTCCCGCGCAGCAATGTCATAGGACATGGATGTATTTGCGTTGGGTGTCAACTGTGATTTTAACTTGGGCAGTTTATTTCCAAGCCTTGCCCAAGCAGCAGGTGCAGCGTTGTTATCTGTGTCGTTAGATGTGCGTCCAACTGCTTTGTCCGCAGTGCATGTTGTTACATGCGTAGTTATATGCATTTGAGAAGCATCTTTTTGAATTGGAGACCTCAGGTCAAAAAGTTTTCCTGTTTTTTGAATCTCTCGTATACTAGAGTGACCATGCAGCGCCTCTGTGATATTTGATGTGTCGTCAGATTGCATGTAGCTGGTATGTTTTTCGGGAGATTTTAGGCTTCCAATTGATGGAGATCGCATTGCCAATAGATCTGCATCAGTGATATCAAATGAGAAGGTCTCAGAGGCGTCTAGGTATACTGTTGGAGGATGTTCTGACAGATCAATTTGTACAATTTTAGGGAGAGCAGGCGGGCGCACTAAATGATCGATCTTGCTATGTTCAGTGTGCTCTTTTTGACGTTCTGCAGATATTGGACCTTTAATGCCGGACGCCGGGAGCATTACAGGCTGCACATTAAAGTTTGTACTTTGCTGATGGGCCATTTCAGAGTTAGTGCCTATATAGGCATGGTGAGTTTAGTTATTCGCCTCAGGGTACGCCGCTACAGGCGGGATGTCGGCTCCTGCTTCCGCTTCAGCTTCCACTCCCTCTCCTGCCTCTGCTACAACTGCAGCCTCAGCTATCGCGGCTGCCGTTGAGGGTGGTAATGTAATAGAAGATGGCAATAATAGACTGACTGGAGATGCAGTTTGTGCCATGCTAGGTAAACCATCATTCAGAGTCTCTGAAGATGTTTCCACTGGGCGATCAAAAGCGTGCAGCTCTGCTTTTTGGGGCAGCATATTTGGCATGAGGTGGAGTGCGTTTATCTTACCTTGCTCCTTTTTTGAAATTTTTTTCCGCAGCCGATTTCGCGTGTGTACTCCCACGCCTGATGTCTCTTCGCCTGGGGATAGTTCCATCAGGTCCGCACCCCTAGCGCTCTATGGTCAGCCTCGGATGTCTCGGACGCTCAAACTATTCGAAGGCGTTACTAAGGCGGACTGGGCAGAGACGGTCTTTTCTGCCGGGCTTCGCGACGTTACTTTCAGCTGCCTTCCAGGCCCTCCAGAGCCAAACAGCAGCAAAACAGCGAAAGTTCAAAACGAAGCACCGCCCTTGACTCGCACCGGGGTTCACGCCGCAAGGGCGCAGGGCGCTTCGTTTTACTTCCTGGCTCCCGGCTCCAGGGGGCGTGGCTTGTCGCTCAGGAAGGCCTTAAAGGCAAAAGGCTCCTTTTCTGTCCTGTGAGCGCAAGCTCGAGTTTCTCAAAATTGCCCAGTTAAATGAAAGAAAGCTGTAGCTGTAGCTGTAGCTCACACTCCACACCGAAGGTCTATAGTCCAGACCAGAGCCACAGCAGCAAAACAGCGAAAGTTCAAAACGAAGCACCGCCCTTGACTCGCACCGGGCTTCACGCCGCAAGGGCGCAGGGCGCTTCGTTTTACTTCCTGGCTCCTGGCTCCAGGGGGCGTGGCTTGTCGCTCAGGTAGGCCTTAAAGGCAAAAGGCTCCTTTTCTGTCCTGTGAGCGCAAGCTCGAGTTTCTCAAAATTGCCCAGTTAAATGAAAGAAAGCTGTAGCTGTAGCTGTAGCTCACACTCCACACCGAAGGTCTATAGTCCAGACCAGAGCCACAGCAGCAAAACAGCGAAAGTTCAAAACGAAGCACCGCCCTTGACTCGCACCGGGCTTCACGCCGCAAGGGCGCAGGGCGCTTCGTTTTACTTCCTGGCTCCCGGCTCCAGGGGGCGTGGCTTGTCGCTCAGGAAGGCCTTAAAGGCAAAAGGCTCCTTTTCTGTCCTGTGAGCGCAAGCTCGAGTTTCTCAAAATTGCCCAGTTAAATGAAAGAAAGCTGTAGCTGTAGCTGTAGCTCACACTCCACACCGAAGGTCTATAGTCCAGACCAGAGCCACAGCAGCAAAACAGCAAAAGTTCAAAACGAAGCACCGCCCTTGACTCGCACCGGGCTTCACGCCGCAAGGGCGCAGGGCGCTTCGTTTTACTTCCTGGCTCCCGGCTCCAGGGGGCGTGGCTTGTCGCTCAGGTAGGCCTTAAAGGCAAAAGGCTCCTTTTCTGTCCTGTGAGCGCAAGCTCGAGTTTCTCAAAATTGCCCAGTTAAATGAAAGAAAGCTGTAGCTCTAGCTCACACTCCACACCGAAGGTCTATAGTCCAGACCAGAGCCACAGCAGCAAAACAGCGAAAGTTCAAAACGAAGCACCGCCCTTGACTCGCACCATGACTTTTGCTTCCCACCCAATTAGCCCCTCATCTCTCATCGCCCATGCCTTCTGCCATGAAGACTGTCTTTGAACTTGGCCTTGCAGTAGATTCTCTTCTCTTGGGAATGAAAGGGAGTGCAGGCACATGCTTATCACAGTTCTGGTCTGCATACCCAACTACTATTTCCATCCTTGGCTCACATGACAGGAGACCATATTTTGGCCTGTTTTGCAGCAATTGTCTTTAATTAATAAACTTCGAACTCATGGTGTTCCTTCTTTGCACCTTAACATAAGAGGATTCAGCATCTCACAGTTTCTGTTCTTCATTGATAGATAACCAGTTCTTGGCTACTTCAGCTTTGAAACCAGGCCAAACAGCTTCACCCTTCAAGTCTGCAATCTCCAGTTAATTCTTTGATGCAAACCACACAGCTCCTGATCCTTCTTTCTCCGTGGATTTGAACTTACAAAAGTTGTGACACCGATGTCCAGACACTATATTATAGCGACTTTGCCTGCAGTCTATTCAATACATATAGCTAGCTTCTAGGATTATTTAGTCTATTTGTGTTACTGCATCTGTACAGTTATTTAATGGCTTGCATTTTCTGCAGTGCTCTTCACATGTGCAATCTTCTTTGCTGCATAAGGCTATTCACTTGATTCCTTATTTGATCATCAGTTTCAATAAGGTCCATACATTTTGCTCTTCTTATCTTCTTAGTGCATCAGTCTCACTTCTTGTGACAACACCAACTTCTCTTTTTCTTGTTTTCATAATTCTTTGTGTACCTCTTCCAAGAGATTGTCATCTCTACGGATACATCAAATAGGGTTTTCTTAGTGGGTACCTTTTCTCGAATACTCATTGCGGTATGGTCACAACTACTGGTGTTAAGCATCGTACAGTTGCAGGCTTCCAACATACAGGCAGTAGGGCGGCGGGACTTCCTGCAGAGGCATTCTGCTGCTCCTCTACACTCCCCCTCTGGTTGATTCATCAACCACACCTTCATTAGTCTCCACATCTTGGGACCTTCTCTTTAAGAATTCTTTTTCGGAGTCCAGATCTTCATCACTCCTTTCAGGAAACCAGCTGATTTGAGATGTTCGTCCACACTCCAGGTCATGTGACTGCACTGTACATTTGGACTACAATAGACCCATCATCCCACATACTTCTTGTGGTTCTTTGGATAAAGCAATGTCGTTCCCTCAGGTGCTAAAATACTGGCCTTTATGTATTCTCTGATTTCTTCATCAGTCAATTCTTTGTATCCAAATCCTGATTGATTCTTGGTTGTCTGCTTGCACTGTGCAATTTTTATCCTGATCACAGAGAATCCAAACATCACCATCACCAATGTTGCTACAAGAAAGTTGCAAATTGTTGGGTGTCCTGACCCACGTTTAAGCTACCCTGCTACAACATTTGGTGCTGTGGGCTTAGAAAATTCAAGATGGCGGAAAACCCACATGTGCGCTGAAATCCAGGAAAGCTGCGCAGTTTGTGCACCCACCAAAATGGTTGCCTCACTTGCCACCCACCAGTGCGAGAATGAAAGGCCGGGTTGCCATGAGGGAAATGGGTTGCCAAAGGAAAAACAGTAGCGCCGGTTAGCTTCAAAGCGCTTTAAAACCACCATTGGACTACCCGCACAGTAGTCTGAAACCATTGGGAATGGCAATGCTGATTGCCAAATGCCACCTAGAAGTGTGGGGAATTCATTTCTTAAATCCCAAAAATGAGTGCAGTACCAGTACTCACCACTATCCAAAAGCCGGCGTTTTAAAACCACTCTGTGTGTTTTTCTGAAGGCAAGCAAAATGCCTATTTCAAACCTTGCAACATGTGCAAAATATTCACTGAACACCAGCAGACATTTGGCAGAATGGAGTTTTGTGTGCCTACAAAATCTGGGAAATGAAGAGCCCAAAAACAATGCTTATAACAAAAATGCTATGGAGTCAGCAGCTTAAGCCTAACTGCAACTGGATTTAAAACCACCAAAATCGAAAATGTTAAATTAAATGAGTGACCTATGTTTGGTGTCACATGCCTTTGTAACTGTTGAAATGTCATAGTTTTGCGCTTAGAATCAGCATTCTAGCTGCATGTGTAAAATTACAAGTTATTGTAAAAGCAACAAAAAGTTAGCTGAAGGTCTGGCTTAAGGAACTTGATTTTGCCTAGCAACTACCCATCAGCAGTGAAACTTGAGTCACCACTGTGTTCCCAGGCCAACCTTCCTTTTGCTGCCCAGGCTAAGGATATGCCATCTATCTGATAATTGAATTTCCTGTGCTCTGCCAGAGAGTGAACAAAGCCCTCTCCACTCAGGCAAAGGTTTTTTATTACAGACGTCGTAAAAAGTGGCTTCCTCCTGGAGAAGCTGGGAGGAGCACTGCCTGTGAGAAGCAAGCTGGCTTGGCAGAAACTGGAAAGACTGGTTTCTGTACCATGTGACCTGAAAAGACACACCCCTGCAGCAAGGATATGGTTTTATAAAAAGGGGGATAATTCATAGAGCGGACATGTGAAAATTTTATAAATGATACCATAATTCTTGTGATTTTTCTGCCCACAGTTTAAGACGTGGTAGGAACCGGTGGTATGTTCAGGGGGGTTTTAGCGGAAAAGTGGATATTACTCTAAATGTGTGCATGTTAAAAATCTGAAACTTCATCAGTTAATGTCCCTACCCCCTGCACACATGTATGTAAAGTTGGGTCCATGTCGGAAATTGGAAAAGCAGTTAAAAAGTCAATTATGTACACTCTTTGAATGCAAGCTCCGAGAATGAGCAGATTTGGACATAGACATGGCTAAATTCAGCCACACCATGTATATGTAATTTTAAACAAATGTGTACCTGTGCAAATATGTTTTTAGGTCAGATATAGATTGTGTGTAAAGTTGACAGGGGTGGGTTCTCTGTATCATAAACAGACCTCATCCTGATGGCACTTCATTTCATTCCCCCAATCAAGTAAGAAATGGAAGTTTGACCAATTAGAAGCTGAGAGAGAGGTAGGGTCAGTGATGCTAGAACACACCCACATTCTAAACACATAAAAGCAGACAGACAGGACAGATAGAGAGATTCATTTTTCATCTGCCGCTGAAAGCTCTGCCGGAAAAATCCATACTTACCTCCATCAAACTCCAGAAAGCCAAACTAGAGACTTCAATCTATCCAGAGCAGAGAGACCCAAAGAACCGGTGCCTAGCAGAGACCAGACCCCTGTGAGCAGTTCCAGAGGCCAGGCGCTGTGAGCAGAACCCGGAAAGACCTGACCAGACTGAAGTCCGTGACCAAGTCGCTTTCCTGTTCAAAATCTCTTGTGAGTACTTAGCAAAACTCAGAACACATCTCTTAGTTTAAATTCATCTAATTCAATCTATTTAACCTAAGTAGAACTGCCTCCTAGCTGTCACCTGTCATTCTAGCTGCAAAAATTTGTCACTTGTCATTTTGAAAAAGTGTGCGTTTAAAATTTACAAAACCAAAAGCGACCTTTACTAAATTACTCATATCTCCGCAACCGTTTGGGCTAGAGACTTGCAATAACTTTCATTTGGAAGCTGAGATCCCAGGCTTTTCTAGGACCCCAAAACGGTAGAGATAGTCCTTGCGGTTCCTTTGTAATAGCGCTCGGCGCATCCGCGAATTTTACCGCGATTTGCAATTTCTTCACATGTAAAAACTGCTGCTGTTTGCTTTCCATTGGCCAGAAATTCGTTTAACCTGCTAACTATCCCTGCATCATTGCTAGTGTGAGCCTGGACTAATATTAACTAGATACCACTCACCCTGAACCTCTATAAGGGAATTAAAAGCAAATTTAGCATATTTCTCATTCATTGCCAGCACATATCCAAGCATTGCCTGTGTTTTCAAAACTCCTATCTGTTTTCTGTAAGCTTGCTGGGATTGAACTGAATTACAGTTGATTGCATTTCTGAGGACTGTGTGTTTTCCTTCCATTTCCTTGCATTGCATAAAGAGGGGGGGAGGGAATAGCCCGAGAAAAGTGATTACATTGTCTGGTTGAATCATATTGCGTATTTTCTGTACTGCATTCATTGAATATTGCATCCACCTGAGCTACATAAAGCATCCTCTACCACATTATACTTTTGTTCCTATTTACCAGTGTGCTACCTTATCCATTTCAGGTCAACTCATTAGTCATTATAAAGAAGTGTGCTAGTGCCAGATTCTCCGTTGTTAATATTTACCATATCAGATTAAGTGTGATATTCAATTATTAATTTATTATAAAGTGTGATATATATATTTTAATTTATCAAATAGACCTTTTAAAATTGCAAAACAGAACTACTTCTTGGCTCAGTGGGGTCAGGGGGATTCCAAGAGAGGGGTGTTATACAGGGGTAGTCATCCAGGACGCATGAACTGGACCTAAAGATATATCAATAAGGGTTTTCATTCAGTATTCTAGACTAGGCGTTAACTTGGCTGTAGTGCTGAATTGAATCCTCTTACAAAGTGGGGGCTCGAGCCGAGACGTTGGGTTAGATTTACCATTTGTGCAGATTAATACAGTGTGCTAACTGACGGGATACATACATCCAGTCGGATCACCACGCTGCATTACGCTGTGAAGCATTCCTCAAAAGGGACACTCCAAGAAAAGTTCTGTTCTGCAAAAATAAAATACTAACTTCTGTAAGTCAGGACAGAGACCAATCTCTAGAATGACGACCTTAGTAGACATGAAAATAGCCAGAGAGCACCTCTTGCATAAGCTATTTGTGAGAGGTGAATGGACCGAACAGGGCCAGGATGTGTGGTTGCAGGCCATCACACAACAGGTCACTGAAACAGGGTCAGATATATATAGAGATCAGGGTCCCTTACATGTGGCCCTGAGTGAACTATATATGGCTCCTAAAGCCAAAGAGGAACACAATAAGATTGCCAGGATAGCAGCATACCTGTACCTATACGTTGGAGACATGCAGGATAGATGTGCGGAAAGCCAAAATCTGGCAAATAGGCAACAGATGGCATTACAGAAGGCCCAATCTGATCTGGACTCTTCTGAGCAGAGGCTGCAGAGGAGCCAGGAGTCAGAAAATGACAGCAGACGGTACATCACTAAAATAAAGGAGGATATGGATGTGCTGCAAAAGGAAAAGTCAGAACAGGATACCAGATTTCTGGCCCTACAGAAGGAGCACCAAGACAGTTTGGACTCCTTACTGCAGAGCCAGAAAAAGCTGGAGCAACAATTAGACTTTAACAGGGCATGCACGGAGCAGGTAGCCACCCTGCAAAGTCATCTAGATAGAGTGAAGGTAGAGAGCAACAAGCTGATCTTGAAAGACCTGGATACCCAGGCAGAGTTTGATGAGGAGCGCCAAAAAGCTGGTGCCCTTCAACGGCAAAGGGACGACCTGGCGGCACAAATGCAGGCTCTTAGTCAGGAAAGAGACGCCTTAGGCCAGGAAGTCTGCCATTTAAAAAGGAAAATGGAAGAAAATCACCTGGCCCACCAGGGGCTGGGTGACCTCCAAAAAGAAAACCAGAACTTGGTAGAGCACACCAGAAGGGTGGAGGATGCTCTAGCAAGAAAGGAGCAGGCCAATAGGGACACAGCTCAGGAGGTAACCCTCCTGCAGCAAAGACTGGCCCAGTTCTCCAGGACCAACCAGGAAGCACAGAGGGAAAATGAGGCCCTCTGTCAACACAATGATAGGCTCCAACAGCAGGTAGCGATGCAGGAGAGACTGATAGAGTCGAGTAAGGCCTTAACTGAGGAACTGAAGGCACAAATGCAGGCTCTTGCATTGCAACAGGGAGCAGGGGCAGATAGAGATGAGGTTCGCTGGGAAATGGAAACTCCGGAGCATAACCTCAGGAGTCCTAGTACCAGAGGCCCTCATACCTCTCAGTCCCTGGACTCTGCCACCCCCATGTCCCCTGGCGCACATGAGCACAGGGCCACAGGGATGGCAGATTACTATCCAGCTAAGAGTATGGGGCTCATAGGCCAGTACCACTCAGGAATGGAGGGGTGGGCATCCGGGTATGGGCACCCAAGTACAGTACAGTTCAATGGGGAACCCCAGGAGAGTAGGCCCATTAAGGGCATCCTGAAAACCTCTGCCCAGTTAGGTCAGTGGAGGGGGTACCCATCAAATCCTGACAGCAAGGAGGAATCTGAAGACTCCTCTGAACTGCGCAGGACACAGGAGACCAGGTCCCCACATTCTGCCAGCCATTCCCAGGCTCGCAGAATCCGGGAAAACCTGGAAGAACAGACGGGAACCTCTGGGAGCAGTGCCTCTGAGTCCGACGAAGAATGGACAAGGGTTACCCGAACCAAAAAGGCCAATAAGGCAAAAAGGGCCTTGCTCAAGGACCCCTTAAAGCAGATTAAGGCGATCAGGAGCGTCATCACGCCTTACCATAAGAACGCTAAGTATTCTGTTTGGGAGCACTTAGAGTTGTTTGAACAAATGATGGAGACTTTCCATTTGAAGGACAGCCAAAGCTGCATTCAATATGTAAAGTGGACCTTCTCCCCGGAATACTCCAGTTTCTTTGCGGGGCTGGAGGATCAAAATCATTTAAGATGGTCCACATATAAGGCGGCCATCCTGAAACATTTTTCTGTTCACAGAAATCCTCAAGAGGCTCGCAAGGCAGCCTACAATTTGCAATGTGGGGAGGATCAGGCCCCACAAGAATTTGTGCAGGAGTTAAAGCGGGCTTTTGCACAGACCACAAGAAGGGTGCGCACGGATAGCCGTGAATTTATAAACACGTTTTTCCATGCCTTGCCCAAATATATCATGACCCAGCTCGTGAGGGATTTTCACGAGAAAAGATCTTTAGACTGGGTCATTGAACAGGCTACCCGCATCTATGAGGTGCAGAAGCCCATAGAAAATAAAAGCAATGCCCAGAAAAACCCCAAAGCCAACAGCACCCCTGCTGCTGCCAAGGTGGCAGAGGTAAAGGTCACCCCCGTTTTGGATTTGGAGATGGGGGGGCCTAAAAACCTACCTGCACCTAATAATGCTAGGCCCAGAAGGTCCTCGGGCCAGTCGCAGACAGGGAGCCAGGGAGGCAGCCCCACAAATGGGGTCCCTCGCTCTCCTGACTATGTAAGTCCTCGCTACAAAGGTAATCGACCCATCCTGGGTTATGTGTGGACTCCTCCAGCCCAAGGGGGGGGATCCAGCCAAGCACCTAACCCAGGGAACTTCCCTCCAAACTTCCCACAGGAGGGCAGAAATTTACCAAACCCTGGGCAGAACTTTTTCCCCAGATATCCACCCGACTTCCAACCCCAAAATCATCCATCCTTCTTTCCTCAATTCCCTGAGCCCAGACCACTGAATCCGGGAGAGGGGAGGCCAAGGGTGGAGGGGTACCAAAATCTTCCCAACCAGGGGTACTACCAGAGGAGGGACAGCTACCCTTCCCGGGATCAGCCCAGGGGAGAAAACAGGGCCCCGTATCAGCCTGAGCGGGTTTCCCAGTTAGAGCGCCAGGTTCAAAACATGGCGCGGGATATGGGTCATATACTGAGGGCACAGCAGAACCCTCAGATCAGCATGCCGGCGCAGAACGTACCCAACTCTGGACCTGGTGCTCCAGAACAATGACGGGGGCAGCACCCCGATAAATCACCGGTTCCCAGGGAGGAGGCACAAAGGGAAGGGGGGTGTAAAGCCTTGGAGGAAGCTTCCTTCCTCACTTGTAAACAGCCCCTGGAAACCCAGGAACCGGAAACAAAATCTCTTGCCCCTGAAAGTCTGCCTCCTAAGGAGCAGAGGGGGGGTAGGAGAAACAAAAGACCCAAACAGACTCAGTTTGAGGAGGAGGTACAGATCTTCCAATTTGAGGGAGAGGGATCCTCAGAGGATCCTGGGAAAAGGATCTTCTCCTTCAGAGAGGGGGGAACTCCTCCCAAAGAAAAATGGGTCCCTAGGGATGCAAATCCAGACTGGGGAGATGTGGAGACTGAGCTACCGCCGCCCACCATCTCATCCCAGAACCAACAGCAAGAAAATCCCCTGGTTCAAACCCATCCTGGTGACTGCCTCCAAAAAGGGGGGGGCGGCCCAGAAACGGAGCCAGGGGAACCCACAATGGCTCTGATCTCCAGTTGCAAATTTTTTCTTTCAGATTCCCAAGACTCTCCACAGAATTCTGCCCAAATCTCCTCGCTAGCGATGTCCAAAACCAGAAAATTAGCCCACCAGTTGTCCAAAAATGTACATTATCTGTGCCCCCTTGAGGAGAAGGAGGGAAGATATTATGCCCCGGTACAAGTACAGGGGCAGGGTACAATCTCAGCACTGGTGGACACTGGATCTCAAGCTACCCTTCTGTCCAGAAGGGCCTTTGACGAACTGAATGCAGGAAGGGGAGAGAATTACCAAATTCCTCTCACCTCTCTTCCTGGACAACTGCAGAACTTTGACGGGAAGGAAATTCCCGTCGAGGGGACGGCAGACTTGGACATTAAGATCGGGCGACACAAGTTGAAACACCCGGTCATAGTTGTGACCCCAGAGGGCACCCCTGGTTTACTAGGGAATGACCTCCTGAGAAGGTTGTCACCCCTAATAGATTGCGTAAACAAGGTCCTCTGGACCCAGACTAGCCGACCAATAAAATTAAAACAGAGTGCCAACCATGTTAGTTTAAACGGCACATGCCACATGGTTGAACAAAAATCTGACCAAGTAGAATTTCACTTCCAGAATAGCCAAATTCCAGACGTGACAGTAATAGCAGTAGGACAACAGACTGGTGATGGGGGGTCCTCTCTATTTCTGAAAATCAACCTTCCTTCCAGTCTAAAGTGGTACTCCACGCTGGAAGGAAACACTCTGAAATTCTATACCAACCCACAATCAGAAACTCCCACTCCTATAGTCCAGAAAGATGTGAAATCAGCTCAGAGCCTGGCCGATATTCAGCAAATTGGAGAGCAGTTGTTCATCCCTGTTCAGTTAAATGATGGGAAGGACTCTGTTCTCGCTCGAGTGTGTGTGAACAACGGGAAGAGCTTCATCAGCGAAGCCATGTTCCGCCAACTCCCAAAAGATCCAGCCATTCCCACCTTCAAACTGATAGACAAGTGGGAAATGGACCTGGAAGCACCTAATTCCAAACATCTCCTGCCAAGCAGGTGTATGCTCAAAATCTCCATTGGCAACAAGAGCATTGTCCATAATTGTTGGGTCGTGCGAGACGTCCCTGCTGCCTTTTACTTAGGCAGTGACATTCTCAATCGCTTTGCCATTAGTTTGGACCTAATAAACTTCAAAGCTTGGTCCCGATTAGCGGATAATCCCATGGGCTTTGATGATCCAGAAAAAGCATTTAGGTCAGCTCAATTGCTACCGTATGCAGTTGAAATTCAGGTTAAAGAGGAAGTCACCATCCCAGAAAGGACCCGACAATTCTCCCTGGAAGTGAAAGTTAAAAGGGGACAAGAGTTGAAAAACCCTGATGCTTACATACATCTAAATGCTTCTCTCCAACAGCAAGGGTTGGGGGTAAACCCGACTCCATTAGTCAACATAGAACATGACCCCATTCTAATAGAGGTGGATAACAGCGACTTAAAGAGTATTACTCTAGCCGCAGGCACCATTATTGGAATGGCGGTTGATGACCGACATTTCTCCATTGATCTTGTAAATGAACTGTTAGGACCCATCCCCAAGGACTGTTTTGACAGTGACAGTGATGACAACGCAACACCAGACAGGATTTTTACCCGGCATGGGGGGAACTTCCTGGTGTACACTTCCTGCCCCTATGGTAAGGAAGATGTGACCTGTGACTTCAGGAGGGATGAGGTGATTTTCCAGGTCCATGAGGGCTGCCTTTTCCACCTGAAGCCTCCGGTCCAAATCAGCACTCTGACCAGGGACTTCTCCACCCAGCTGGAGGAGGCCGCGGAGATAGCCAAACCAGAAGTCTTTCCAGGCTTCAGGCAAATGGTGGAAGAGAGAGTCAACCTAGCTGATGCCTGTGTGACTCTGGAACAAAAGCAAAGGTTGAAACAAGTTTTCTTGGATTTCCAAGATCTCTTTGCGGTAGACTCATATGACTGTGGTCGCACTGACATCCACACAACAACAATCCCCACGGACCCTGGCATGACTCCTGTGTTTGTGAAGCAATATCGCTTGCCTCTCGCATCAATGGAGTCCCTTACTGAAATAATTAAGAACCTTGAGTCCCGGGGAATAATCCGTCCCGTCCACAGCACTTTCAATAATCCGGTGCTGGGAATATTGAAGCCAAACGGCCAGTGGAGACTCTGTGCCGACCTCAGGGAGCTCAACAAACGGGTCCATACTTCCCGATGGCCTCTGCCCTACATTGACCAAGGGCTGGCCCAGATCCAGGGGTCACAGGTATTCACTGCAATAGACCTGACCAATGGATACTGGACTGTGCCTGTCAGTAAGGAGGACCAATACAAGCTGGCTTTTACCTTTGGGGGCCAGCAGTACACCTGGACCCGGACTCCCTTCGGATACCTTAACTCCGGTAATGAGTTCAATATTTTCCTACATAAGGCCATGCCCGACCTGGGTACGAGGGGTAACCTGGCTTATGTAGATGATGTCCTCATCAAAAGTTCATCTGTGGAGGAACACATAGCGGAGATCCGTTATGTTCTGACACAGTTGAGGGCCGCCGGAGCAAAACTTTCCTTTCAGAAAGCACAGTGGTGTAGAACCCGTGTTAATTTCTTGGGGCATGAGATTACTCCTCAGGGTCTTTGTCCCCAGGAAAAGAAAGTGGAAGCACTTCAGAAACTGAAAGACCCCACAACCCTGCGGGAACTAAGGAGCCTCCTTGGACTGACTAATTACAGCAGAAAGTTCATTGAGGGCTACGCAGAGATCACCAGACCCCTGATTCATCTCCTGAAGGGGGGGGTCAAGTGGGAATGGGGTCCAGAACAAGCCGAGGCAGTAAAACAACTCAAGAGAAGCCTCTCACAAGCGCCTTGCCTAGCTTACCCTGTCAGAAACAAGGAGTTCTTCCTGGAGACAGGGTTCTCTAATACGTGCTTGACGGCAGTATTATACCAAAAGCATGACAAGGTCAATAAAGTAATCTCCTATGCGAGCAAAACTTTATCCTCTGTGGAGGAAAAATTCAACGATTGTGAGAAGGCACTCCTGGCAACGGTGTGGGCATTGAAGAATTACCGCCCGTTTATCCAGGGGGAACACATCATAGTGGAGACTCCACACCAGCCTCTGCAATATCTCCAAAGTGACAGAATCCGGGCCGGAAATGTGAGTAATTCCCGAATTACTTCCTGGATTCTGTCAATGCAAGGCTTTCCTGTGGAGGTCAGATATGGCCAAAACAAGAAGAGTCCCCTCGCGCAAGGTCTGGCTGACTTGCATGATTGTGCCAGAGAAAACTGTCTCGAGGACGAAAGTCTAAAAATAAAGGACAACATGGAGGCATACCTTAATTCCCCACACAAAGTCTTTGAAGAAGACAAGTGTGAGGGAATGCCCACTGTCTATGTGGATGGATGCTCTTACCATGTTGACTACAACGGGGAGAAAGAACTAGTGGCCGGCGTAGGGAATGCATGGGTGAATGAGTCCCCAGAACCCTCCGCCGGATTCAAAATTGGTCCCCGAAGTAGTCAGGTGGCAGAATTGATGGCTGTGCATCAGGCCATCCTCACTGCTGTCCAACATCAACTCCACGAACTGGTCATAATCACAGATTCGGATTATGTACGGAACGGGTTCGTGGAGCACCTGGTTAATTGGAAAACCAGAGGCATGTTATGTGCTAACAACAAACCCTTGAAACATGGGAAGTTGATCCAAAACATTGATGATCTGGTCACCTCGAATGGGATGACCATCTATTGGAAGAAGATCAAGGGTCATTCCAAAGTAGAGGGACCAGACAAAACTGGAAATGACTTAGCTGATCAGCTGGCCAAAACCGGGGCCATCCAAGGGGATCTAATTGAGATTGAGTCCCTGTTGGGGGAAATCCAGGTCACTGCTATCACTAGGTCCCAGACAAATGCTAACAACGACCTTTCAATTGCACAATGGAGTAAGGAGACCCCTGATGCTGATGTGATTACTGCTCAGAAGGGGGATCCAATAATTGGTAAATTTTACCAGCACCTTGAGGACCCTGAGAACTTTCCCCTGACGGATACCGATTACATTGGGAAAGAGGACCTAAGAGTGTTGATGAAATGTCCAAAAATGTTCCGAATCCAAGACGGTTTGCTGGTAAGGAAATCCAAAGCTGGCCACGATCAGTGGGTGGTTCCTACCTCATTCCGAAGCCTGATGTTAAGTCACGCCCATGATGCGGCCACGGCCGGTCACAGGGGGTTTCACACAACATTGGAAATCTTAAGAGAGGTTGCCTACTGGCCACACATGGGGCAGGACCTCGACCAATACTTGAAGGGGTGTCTTGTGTGTGCACAGTTTCAGCCATCATCCCTCACGCACCGTGCGCCTCTCCAAAAGAGGGGAATGACACTGCCATGGTCAGATTTACAAATCGACTTTGTAGGCCCTGTGATTCGCTCGGCTAGGGGGAATAAGTACATGTTGACCGTGACATGCTTGTTTACCAAGTGGGTGGAATGTCTCCCAGCCCCAAATTGCAAGGCAGAAACTGCAGCGGCCTTGATGATTAACCACATCTTTTCCCGTTTTGGTCTACCTCAAAGGATTGAGTCAGACAGAGGTAGCCACTTCACCAGTGAAGTAATGACAAAGATGTGGGAGATACTGGGGGTCAAGAGAAAGCTGCATATTGCTTATAGACCAGCTTCTTCTGGGGCAGTAGAGAGATATAACCGGACAATTGTGAGCATATTAAAGAAGTTTGTGGCAGATTCTGGGCCAAGTTGGGATATCCGATTACCTCTGGTCCTAATGGCTATCAGATCTACCCCTTCATCTGCAACCAAAATGTCACCATTTGAGTTGATGACTGGGCGCAAGATGGTGCTTCCTCAGCATTTGCTCTATAGGACCCAAGAGCAGACACTGATAAATGCCTCCACTACTCATGAGTATGTAGAGAATTTAAGGAAACACCTTCAACATGCTTTTGCTTATGCTCAGCGGAATCTAGAAAGATCGGCTGATAGCATGAAGACCCATTATGACCTGAAAACTTCCAGGAAGGAATATCAGGTGGGAGACCGGGTCTATCTATACAACTTCCAAAGGAACCAGGCCAAGCAGCGCAAATTTTTGCCTACATGGAAGGGACCCTTTGAGATCGTCGATAAGATCTCCCCTGTGGCCTACAAGATCCGCATCCCCAAAGGCGGTTCGGCAGAGGGGGAAGACAAGTGGGTCCACATAAACCAGTTGAAATGTTGCCATCCCAGGCACACTCTGCAACAACTGGAGGAATCCTCTGGAATCCTAGCAGGCACTGTCTCAGACTAATTCAGTTCCAACCATAAAACATACCACATCTAGTCTCTAAAATATTGTGATTTACATGAAACTGTCTCTAGTGATACTGTTTTTTTTTTCTCAAAATAAGAATGTAATGTTTCGTTATGATAAAATGCATATGCTGCCCCACTACCTCAACAGTGGTGGAAAAAAATCGCCTATGAGTAGATATTGCCGCTTTTGCTTTATCATCCTAGGAGAGATGAAACCATGAAGGATGACCAAGAAGAACGATCCGGAGACCGGGAGCAGAGACGCAACGGGCCCGGGGTACCGCCCAATCTTCCCATCAGGACCGGCGAGGAGAACCGATCGATCAGTACCGGATGGAGAAGAAGATGCTGAACTGTGCCATCTACAGAAGAGGAAGAAGATTATGCGGACAGACCGGTGCATGGGTCAAAACCCTTGTGCACGCGACTCCCCATCGACTCAAATTCAAAGTGCAGTCGCGTGGGGGGGACTTGTTGGGTGTCCTGACCCACGTTTAAGCTACCCTGCTACAACATTTGGTGCTGTGGGCTTAGAAAATTCAAGATGGCGGAAAACCCACATGTGCGCTGAAATCCAGGAAAGCTGCGCAGTTTGTGCACCCACCAAAATGGTTGCCTCACTTGCCACCCACCAGTGCGAGAATGAAAGGCCGGGTTGCCATGAGGGAAATGGGTTGCCAAAGGAAAAACAGTAGCGCCGGTTAGCTTCAAAGCGCTTTAAAACCACCATTGGACTACCCGCACAGTAGTCTGAAACCATTGGGAATGGCAATGCTGATTGCCAAATGCCACCTAGAAGTGTGGGGAATTCATTTCTTAAATCCCAAAAATGAGTGCAGTACCAGTACTCACCACTATCCAAAAGCCGGCGTTTTAAAACCACTCTGTGTGTTTTTCTGAAGGCAAGCAAAATGCCTATTTCAAACCTTGCAACATGTGCAAAATATTCACTGAACACCAGCAGACATTTGGCAGAATGGAGTTTTGTGTGCCTACAAAATCTGGGAAATGAAGAGCCCAAAAACAATGCTTATAACAAAAATGCTATGGAGTCAGCAGCTTAAGCCTAACTGCAACTGGATTTAAAACCACCAAAATCGAAAATGTTAAATTAAATGAGTGACCTATGTTTGGTGTCACATGCCTTTGTAACTGTTGAAATGTCATAGTTTTGCGCTTAGAATCAGCATTCTAGCTGCATGTGTAAAATTACAAGTTATTGTAAAAGCAACAAAAAGTTAGCTGAAGGTCTGGCTTAAGGAACTTGATTTTGCCTAGCAACTACCCATCAGCAGTGAAACTTGAGTCACCACTGTGTTCCCAGGCCAACCTTCCTTTTGCTGCCCAGGCTAAGGATATGCCATCTATCTGATAATTGAATTTCCTGTGCTCTGCCAGAGAGTGAACAAAGCCCTCTCCACTCAGGCAAAGGTTTTTTATTACAGACGTCGTAAAAAGTGGCTTCCTCCTGGAGAAGCTGGGAGGAGCACTGCCTGTGAGAAGCAAGCTGGCTTGGCAGAAACTGGAAAGACTGGTTTCTGTACCATGTGACCTGAAAAGACACACCCCTGCAGCAAGGATATGGTTTTATAAAAAGGGGGATAATTCATAGAGCGGACATGTGAAAATTTTATAAATGATACCATAATTCTTGTGATTTTTCTGCCCACAGTTTAAGACGTGGTAGGAACCGGTGGTATGTTCAGGGGGGTTTTAGCGGAAAAGTGGATATTACTCTAAATGTGTGCATGTTAAAAATCTGAAACTTCATCAGTTAATGTCCCTACCCCCTGCACACATGTATGTAAAGTTGGGTCCATGTCGGAAATTGGAAAAGCAGTTAAAAAGTCAATTATGTACACTCTTTGAATGCAAGCTCCGAGAATGAGCAGATTTGGACATAGACATGGCTAAATTCAGCCACACCATGTATATGTAATTTTAAACAAATGTGTACCTGTGCAAATATGTTTTTAGGTCAGATATAGATTGTGTGTAAAGTTGACAGGGGTGGGTTCTCTGTATCATAAACAGACCTCATCCTGATGGCACTTCATTTCATTCCCCCAATCAAGTAAGAAATGGAAGTTTGACCAATTAGAAGCTGAGAGAGAGGTAGGGTCAGTGATGCTAGAACACACCCACATTCTAAACACATAAAAGCAGACAGACAGGACAGATAGAGAGATTCATTTTTCATCTGCCGCTGAAAGCTCTGCCGGAAAAATCCATACTTACCTCCATCAAACTCCAGAAAGCCAAACTAGAGACTTCAATCTATCCAGAGCAGAGAGACCCAAAGAACCGGTGCCTAGCAGAGACCAGACCCCTGTGAGCAGTTCCAGAGGCCAGGCGCTGTGAGCAGAACCCGGAAAGACCTGACCAGACTGAAGTCCGTGACCAAGTCGCTTTCCTGTTCAAAATCTCTTGTGAGTACTTAGCAAAACTCAGAACACATCTCTTAGTTTAAATTCATCTAATTCAATCTATTTAACCTAAGTAGAACTGCCTCCTAGCTGTCACCTGTCATTCTAGCTGCAAAAATTTGTCACTTGTCATTTTGAAAAAGTGTGCGTTTAAAATTTACAAAACCAAAAGCGACCTTTACTAAATTACTCATATCTCCGCAACCGTTTGGGCTAGAGACTTGCAATAACTTTCATTTGGAAGCTGAGATCCCAGGCTTTTCTAGGACCCCAAAACGGTAGAGATAGTCCTTGCGGTTCCTTTGTAATAGCGCTCGGCGCATCCGCGAATTTTACCGCGATTTGCAATTTCTTCACATGTAAAAACTGCTGCTGTTTGCTTTCCATTGGCCAGAAATTCGTTTAACCTGCTAACTATCCCTGCATCATTGCTAGTGTGAGCCTGGACTAATATTAACTAGATACCACTCACCCTGAACCTCTATAAGGGAATTAAAAGCAAATTTAGCATATTTCTCATTCATTGCCAGCACATATCCAAGCATTGCCTGTGTTTTCAAAACTCCTATCTGTTTTCTGTAAGCTTGCTGGGATTGAACTGAATTACAGTTGATTGCATTTCTGAGGACTGTGTGTTTTCCTTCCATTTCCTTGCATTGCATAAAGAGGGGGGGAGGGAATAGCCCGAGAAAAGTGATTACATTGTCTGGTTGAATCATATTGCGTATTTTCTGTACTGCATTCATTGAATATTGCATCCACCTGAGCTACATAAAGCATCCTCTACCACATTATACTTTTGTTCCTATTTACCAGTGTGCTACCTTATCCATTTCAGGTCAACTCATTAGTCATTATAAAGAAGTGTGCTAGTGCCAGATTCTCCGTTGTTAATATTTACCATATCAGATTAAGTGTGATATTCAATTATTAATTTATTATAAAGTGTGATATATATATTTTAATTTATCAAATAAACCTTTTAAAATTGCAAAACAGAACTACTTCTTGGCTCAGTGGGGTCAGGGGGATTCCAAGAGAGGGGTGTTATACAGGGGTAGTCATCCAGGACGCATGAACTGGACCTAAAGATATATCAATAAGGGTTTTCATTCAGTATTCTAGACTAGGCGTTAACTTGGCTGTAGTGCTGAATTGAATCCTCTTACAAAATGTTCGCCATCCATTCTGTCACCCATGAGAAAATGGATGCGAACCATTCATCCTCTATGATGCCTTCTGTCTCGTCTTCCATCTGGTTATGCAGGTTTGTTAGCAACATTATGGCCTCTGTCAAGGTCCCATTCTCATCTTTGTGAGACGGTATGAATAAGCAACATGATGGCCTGATTTTGCCGCAAACTCCTCCTTCCATCGCTGTAACCATATCTAGGACATATCTGTTCTGGAGGTTCATTAGTCGTATGGCCCTCAACTCTTCCTTGATAGCATTGAATCCCTTTAAGCTAGTGTTGATTGTCTGCAAAAGCTCCCATCTGGCAATTTGCAATCATTTGGCATTGGCCGTCATCTGGATACCAGGCATAAAGATAACCGTGAATACTGAAGCAGTCTAGCTGAACAGCCTGTGCTCATATGTAATAGCATCAAAAGCTTCTATTACATGTTGCTTAATGAAAACATTGATTCAGCTACCATTCCTCTTGCCTTCAATGAAGTCTCTAATCATAACATTCTACCATTGCTTGTCAGGCTTAAAACCAGTCACATTAAAATGGAGGCATTGCCTGCGCTGGTGGCCCAGGCCAAGGCAGCGACTCTTGTTGATTGCATTACTAAACTTACAAATCTCTCTTACAAGAGTTCATTTTTCCTCATGGTCTCAAAAAATCCATTATCACTGCCCTGTTGATAAAAACAACTTTACCCCACGGTTCTAAATAACCACCATCCGATAGCATGCCTACCGTGGATGTCTAAAAGAAGATAGTAACCCAACAAATTGTGCTCTTTGTTCAGGGCCATTATGTTCTCAATACACTTTAATCAGGTTTTCATCCCAGGCATGGAACAAAATTGCTCTGCTTGCAGTTTGGGATAACTTGTTATAACACGCTGGTCAAGGCCATTTGTCTCTAATGGTCATGGTGGACTTGTCCACCGCTTTTGATAAAGTGGGCCACTCCATACTCGTATCCAGAGATCTTCTTTTGGACTGTAATCTAAGGTGTGGCGCGACAGTGGTTTCACCGTTGTCTTGTTGGTATAACACTATCTATTAAATTCTGATCTTTTTGTTCCTCCTCAGTCACCATCACTAGCAGCGTTCCTCTGGATTTCTCCCTTTCACCCCTTCTTTTTAACATATATATTCTCCCTTTACTGTGTATCGTCTAACATTTCAATGTTCAATTCCACTCTTACGCAGATGATATCCAACTTTATATTATAGCCTTGCGACCTAAAGACACATTTGGCCAAGTTCAGCTGTGTCTTACTGTGATCAAATCCTGGCTTGCTCAGAATAATCTTCAACTTAATCCATCAAAAATGGAAGTGATGCTCCTAGACTGAAAACATCTTCTATTCAAACAGAAAGCCTTGCCCACCAGTATTATTTGGCCTCATTACATCTTTAACGAGCAAGGTAAAGAACACTGGGGTAATACTGAACTTGAAGATGCCCTTATATGAACAAATTAATGAAAGTGTCAGATGTGCCTCTTTTAGTATTCTAAATTTTTGACACGGTCTGCCATATGATATGATATGATATTTTATTTGTATTGCGCTCATCCACACGTGTTATAGAGCGCGACGAGGCAAGGGAGCGTACAAGGGATGACAAAACAACTATTTTACTAGGCCCAGTGACATTGTGAACACGCAAGTGCAGGGGAGAGGGAAGGGGGAAAGTGCAGGGGAGAGGGGAGAGGTGGAAAGTGCTGAGCAAGGGGTAAAAACAACAACTGGTAGTGCAGCCAGCAGGGTGGCAAGTCCGAGGTTTAAAGCTCAGACAAGGGGTGTCTGAGAAGTGCATGAAAGGGGGACTGTAGGGTTACAGATACAGACCCAATTGCATGGGTTTCCAGGAATAGGTGCAGGTGTGTGGCTGGGTGGGAAGGGCCCTGGGCCCGAAATCAAAGGTAGTCAGGTGCACGGAGTTGAGGCAGGCAGATTAGCATGGGAGAGGAAGAGCGAAGGCAGAAGCAAAGAGGAAGGGCTTGAGGTGCTTCTGGAACCATAGATAGTTCTCCTCAAGTTTCAGAGTGGCAGGCAGGCTGTTCCAGAAGGAGGCCCCAGCCGAGTTAAGAGATCTACCCCCAATTTGTTGTTTGGAGAAGCCACTGACCCTTAGCGAGTTGGAGGTGGAGGAGGGAAGAGGTCAAGTGGGAAGGTATTTACAGAGGGAAAGTTGAAAGAATTTTGAACCCAAGCCCCAGAAAGCCCTGTGGACTATGCAGAGTATCTTGAATTTAACGATTGCAGTCACTGGGAGCCAATGAAGAGATTTCAGGGCTGGGGAGATAGGATCCCAGGACTTGAGGACAAGGACAAGTCTTGCAGTCCTGTTCTGGATGAGTTGCCGAGGGTGGAGGGTAGAAGCAGCCAGATTTATAAAGAGGCTGTTGCAATAGTCTAGCCTGGAGAGAACCAGAGCTCTAGAGACAGTACGCTTCTGGGGGAAGGAGAGGAAAGGAAGAATACCTCTGAGGAGGTGCTGTTGATAGTTTGACTTCTTAGAGACATCAGAGATGTGAGGAGAAAAGGAGAGTGTGGAGTCGAAGATGACCCTGACGTTCTTAGCCTCGCAGGTGGGAGCGGGAAGAGGGCCAAGGGAGGCCGGCCAGTGAGTGACAGGAAAGGAGGGTGCAGGTGTGCCGATGAGGAGAATCTCCATCTTACTGGCATCAAGGCATATCTAGAATAAGAGCCTCATTACAAATGTGTCAGTCCAAAAATAATAGTTCCGGTAAGCCTACCAGCACCATTGTTTCCGGACCGGTACACTACGGGTTTGCCTGCCAGAGCCACTGTGCCCGACAGGGCTGATCCTGCTGGGCACAGAAGTTATGGTAGGCAAGCCATCATCGAAGCACCGGCACCATTAACAAAGGTGCCGGTGCTTCCGTTGTCCCCATTCCCATAGAGTCCAACAGGACTCCATGGGAATGGGGACTTACAAATTACCGGCGCCTGACTTCCCAGGCCTGCCTGGGTTGTAATCCCCCGGTGTTACCGGGGAGTCAGGCACCAGTAATGTTTTTGGGGTTCCGCCAGCAACCCTCCAGTATCACCGGCAGGGTATCCGCCGGACCCATAATGAGGCCCTAAGTTTAATTTCACAGCAATAAAATATAGCCATACTGGCTGCAACTATCATGTTTGTTCTACCATTGATGCCCAGTTGAAAAATACCATGCTCCAGTCATGTTAAAAGATCCTGAACAAGGTGAAGAGATAATGGAAGGAAAAGAATTCCATATTTGGGACACCCTCTCATGCTGGGATCTGGAAAAGGAAATCATGCTGCAGCAATGAAAGATAGCCATACTGGGTGCACCAAAGTAGGCCAGTCCAACTACGTAATGCACTTATCATGTTTGCTTTACCACTGATGCCCAATGAAAAAAGTGCATGTCACAGTAATAAAATATAGGCAGACTGGCTGCACCTAAATAGACCATTTTAGCAACTTAACAACACTTATGTTTTACTTTTGCATTGATGCTCATTAAAAATGGCATGGCACATTAAGAAAAGAGAGCCATACCAGACTGGCTGCCAGATGAGCCTCACCCCACCCAAATCAGCAACTGTCCTGGCACAAATAGCAGCACATACACACAATAATACACATTATTCACTCACGCATGCAAACAACATTCACTCGCTCATTCACATGCACACCCACATAGCATCCACTCTTTCATTCATGCATGCACACATACAGCATTCCCTCTGTCATACACATGGGCACCTGCCCATACACTCTCTTATTCACACATGTAATTACAGACAGAAGTGCAGGTTCTATGTTAGAAAAACACATGCATTTGACTGAATGTAAAAAGTTTGAATATTTTTAACCACATTTTTTACAGAAAAAGATGAGGGAGACCCCAACACTCCACCACCCCTCCCCCGCCCTTCCTTGCTATATACCCATCCCCGAACACACCATCTACATATTTGTAGAGAATAAAATGTGATAGAAAATGCGGCAAAAAAGATTTCAACCATTTTACTTTCAGCCAAAAAAGTGAATAACCAAATCCACACATACAAGCATACATACATACATTCCTATTTTTGTTTCTTGCCGTGAGAACAGGGACTAGGAAGCAGGGAGCGCCCTGGTTCCCACACATGCATAGAGGAGCTGGAGCGCTCCAGGAATAGCTCCCCAATCAGTCTGAATGTGCAGGGAGGTGCATAAGCACTCCCTATGCACATTCGGAAATTCAGTTCCACAACCTTCATCCACAGTGGACCATGGAAGGTTGTGGAAACAAAGTGCCCACAGCCTTACGTGGCTGATTGGGCATGCACACTGGGGAACATAAACTATCAAAGGGACACCCCATTTCCAATTGACAGTTAAAGCAGGCCCATGAGCCAACCCTCAGCTGGAAGATGCAGCTCAGGGAGCACTCAGTGGTTTCACTGGGCTGGCTTGGCTTGTCCAGTATGGATGGTGGTTCAGTGTCCAACTCAGAGTGACAAATGCAAAACTGAAGGATGGTAGCAAGAAGGATATGAATGATAGGTAAAAAGTAATACATGTGTAACATGTGGCTAGCCTAGGAGCAGGATACTGTATTTCAGATAAGGGCCTATCATGTGTCCCTCAATGTCCCTCAATGTCCCTCAATGCCCATGAGAAGTCCTTAGCAGACTGTTGTTTTAATGCAATTCAGGTAGATGATACAGGTTCTCTCAAGGAGGCTGGGGATCTGTCATATATGGGGGTGTTGAAGAGGGACTCACATAGCTCAAATAAGCAAATGCCACGAGCTTGTTGCTGGAACATTGATGGTGTTCTGGAAATCACAGAGTATCATGTTCAAATATATATGTATGCATTCTTGCCTCTCAGAAGATTGACTGCCCGCATGAAAGTGCCTTAAGATATCACCCTAAGCGTCCCCTGCAGTATGCCCTATCTACACCCCCGACCCCATAGCTGATTTTCTGAAGAATGACAGCAAAGTGTCATGGAGGGAACAACCCCACAGCTCGCTCAGAACAGAATGTACATTCACTGAATATATAGCTACAAAAGCCAACTTCAGTATCCAGTAACACTCACATGGACACAGGGTAGAACTGTGAAGGGTGTGCAAGGAGTCCAAGGACTCTAGCAGAGCAAACTTGGACTGCACACATTCAAGTCATGGTGTTAGACTTACATAGTCAATGACATTAGACCTGTAATGGGTCCGAGCTGCAGCCCCTCAGTTGCTACAGGAAGTCTAGGCAAGGTGTGTTAACGATTGACAAACAACTACTTCCCATAAAGCATTCATATATTACGAAGGGTGGAAAATGCCTCTTGTTGAGTAATCATTTGAGTAATCATTCGAGTTGCTGATAAGATACTGACTTTTTCACAATGCTTTTTAAAATGACTTCAAAAACATTGTAATTTTTTTGATACCATCAGAAGTGATTGATTGCAAAATGCAAGCAAGGTTGCACGAGTTAAGCCAGAACCCACTAACGCAGATCTGTTCAGACCTGGGACGCTTTAATTCATCCGTAAGTAAGGCAACCTAGTTTGGCAACCTATACAGCAGTGCACAATCTTTCTGTACACCTCCTTAAGCTTTTATGGCCTTGCAGTTCTCACTCTTGTTAACTAGAAAGTGGTTTAGTTCAATGAACTTTATATTTCCCAAACCTGACCACGATCAGAAGTTCCAACATCCAGAATGCTGACTTGACATGGACCCCAAAACATGAACCCGTATATCTTTCTTCTTGAGAAGATGTCATAGCATATAGGTTACACTCAACATCCTATTAAAATGTCAGTGCCTAACATTGGAAATACCCAGTTGGAACCGTCAGTCCATCCTTTATGTTTGCTTGTTTGTTTATTTATTTATTATGGCGCGCAGAACCCAGCAGTAACACGGCGCAACAGAGAACAGGAGGATAAGATTACATAAGAACTTAGTTGCATGATAAGGCACATATGAGTATAAAGCATAGCATTACATTATTTATAATCTGATGAAAGGACATATTTACATATATACATACAGTTAATTACATTTCGGTAGGCTAAGGGATGTACATATCTACAGTCAGGTTGGTTATAGTTTGTTAGTGTGAGAGTGCACACATTAGTCATGGGGATCATTAGATCGTAACCAGGTGAGAGTGTTTCGCCTAAAGCTATAGTAGGATTGGTCTGTTCTGATGTTGAGTGGGAGGGTGTTCCAATGTTGGGCTGCCATGACGGGGAAACTACTGCCGCCCGTTTTTTTTTGTCTGAATTTCGGTACCTAGTGGCAATGAGAGTTAATCATTCTGGTAGGCCGGGTGGAGTTTATTTTTATTATTCTGGCTGCGAGATGGGGGGCTGCCTTGTTTAGGCATTTGAACGTGTGTGATTCTGTTTTGAGTGAGATGCGGTCACAGATTTTGAGCCATTTGTGTTCTCTTCTTTTGTTGGAGATGTGTTCCTTGGAGGGTAAGTTAAGGGCTGTTCTGAGTGCATTGTTTTGTAGTGTTTGAAGTTTGTCAGTTGTGTATTTGTTGGCTCCTAGATACATGCCATTACAATAATCAAGTTTGGAGAGTATTAGGGCATTAGCGATGATGATGCAGCTAGCTTGAGAGAGGAATGCTCTACTTGCCCTGATTAGCCTGCACGTGTAGGCGGTGGCGGATGCTAATGAGTTTACTTGTTTTTTTAGAGACAAGGCTGAGTCTAGATGATAGCCTAAGGTTTTCACTGTCTTGGCAACTGTGATGGTGTTGCCATCGATGTTGAAAGCCTTGTAGTTGGGGCTGAGTTTTTTAGATTGGCGTTGGAGCCGAGGAGCAGGATTTCGGTTTCTCATCATTCAGGCATAAGCCATGTGTGGCCATCCATGCCTGAATGATGAGATATATTTTGTTTACCAAGGCCGTATCTGAGTCAAAGTTGCCCGAAAGGGGTATGAGGATCTGGGTGTCATCTGCATAATTAGTGTATGTGACACCCAGTCTGTCCAACTTGTCAAATAGGGGCTTGGTAAAGATGTTGTAGAGGGTTGGGGAGACGCAGGAGCCCTGGGGTACGCCACAAGTTATTTTAATGGGGTCTGCTGAGGCTAGTGAGAAGAAGACTCTCATAGTTCGATTGTCCAAGAATAATTGGATCCGGACAATGGCCTCTTTCGAGAAGTGGGCAACCGAGGCCAGGTGTTCGCACAGGACTGTGTGATCCACCAGGTCGAATGCCGCCTACAGGTCGCGGAGGAGTAGCATGGCGGTGTTGCATTTGTCGTTAATCTCGTTGATCTGGGTTTTAAGATCGATTAGGGCTGTCTCAGTGCTGTGGTCCGAAACCGGATTGGCGGGCGCTTAGTAGTTTGTGAGTTTCTAGATATTGCTGGATTTGTAGGTATGCTACTCTGTCTATTATCTTTAACAGAAACGGTACCGTGGTGATGGGCCTGTAGTTGGTGGGAATTGCAGGGTCTAGGGTTTGCTTCCTGAGGAGAGGCAGAACCCAGGATTCTTTGAGATTGCTTGGTATGGTGTTGGAGGAGAAGGATGCGTTGATCAGTTTGGTTATAAAGGGAGGTAGGTCCCTGGCAGCATCCTTGATTATTTGGGGTGGGCAGTTGTCGCCTTTGCAGTTGGATGGTTTGAGTGAGGCTATGATCTTTTCTGTTTCTAGGATGTATATTTTACTGAATCTGAAGAGATTTGGGCCTGATGGGTTGGTTGTTTTGGCATGATTGCTAGGGGATAATACGTTAGGGGTTAGGGAGTCTTTTTTCAGTGCGATTTTAGTTTGGAGAGTTTTGATTTTGTTGGTTAGAGCGTTTTGGACGCTGGTACACCATTGTTTGTCTTTAGTTATGTTATCTGGTGGGGTTATGGGGGATTCTAGTTCCCTTAGTATAGCAAATAGTTCTCTGGTGTTGGAGTTGGATTTTTCAATTCTTTCATTGAAGAGGTTCTTTTTTGTGAGAAGGATTTCTTTTTTATAGTTGTTTGCAAAGAGTTTAAGTTTGTTCTCTTCTGTGGGGTTATTGCGCCATTGGGTTTCAAGTTTCCTTTTGCGCATTCTTAGTTCTTTCAAGTGGGGGGTGAACCAGGTGTTCAGGTGAGCTTGTTGTTTGCTTTTTTGCATTTTATGGGGGGCGATGATGTATAGTCCTTTTTTCATAGCCTTGTTGTAGCTTTGTAGTAGGCATTCTGGATTTAGGTTGTCGGGGAGAGCATTGAGGGTTGTCAGTAGAAGTGGTAGAAGGTTGTCAGGAGTTATATTTTTTTTGCTCTAGTGGGCAATGGTGGTGCCATGATTTTTTCTTTGCTGACTTCTTTATTGAGTGACAATGTGAAGTCAATGAGGTGGTGGTCTGTCCAGTGTTGAGGAGTGGTTTTGGTGATGGTGGTATCGCAGTTCAAGGCGGCGATCCAGTCCAAGGTCCTGCCTTTATTATGGGTAGGGGTAAACACTTTTTGGGTTAGGCCGTGTTCAGCTAGCATATTGGCTATGGCTTGTGGTGGTTTGTCATCAGGGTCATTCAGACCAAGATTCAGGTTGCCTAGTAATAGTATTTGGGAGGTGTCTTTTGTATTGTTGGCTATGAGGCTGGATAGGTCTGCCTCGAATGAGCCAATGGGGCCAGGTGGCCTATATATTAGGTAGATGGTTAAGGTGCGGCTGTTGGAGATGGGTAATTGGCTATGAGGAGCTCGCAGGACTTGAGAGGTGATTGAGTGAATGGTCTTAGCTCGAGGTTAGTCTTTGCTATGATGGCCAGACCGCCTCCTCTATTATTAGGTCTGTCCATTCTGATTATTTGATAGTTTTCAGGGATGGCTAATGAGAGTGCTGGGCCTGCTGCTTCATGCAGCCAGGATTCTGTGATTGCTAGTAGGTCGAGGTTGTTGGTGGATAAGATTTCTGCTATTCCCGTGGCGTGTGCCACTAAGGATCTAGCATTGATCAAGGCTCCGGATAGAGTGGGTAGATCCTGAATGGTTATAGGGATAAGTTTGAGTTGGGTGAATTTATTACAGGGCGTGGTTAGGTTAGGACATACTTTGGGGTGTCGTGAGGTAGATCTCAGAAGAGGATTGGGAGTTTTGTTGTGGCGGGTGGGCTCATAGAAACAAGGTAATCTGGCGTGAAGCCTGATGTTTCTTTCTGTGATCGCGCAAGGTGCATTTTCTGCTGAAGCATGGTTGCTGCAGTAATAGCCGTGGTAATGTGTAATAGAGGCATGAGGAGGTACAGTAGGGTGGCCGTTTGGCTCTTGCTAACGTGCATTGTGCAGTGAGTGATTATCTCAAATTACATTTGGTAGATGCAGTAGCGATATCACACATTGACTAGCATCAGGTAGGACACAGCAGCTAGTATGAGGTAGGGCTAGTTTGGTAGCAGCAGCAGTAGTAAGGTTTAGCGGCTATCAACAGGTTAGACACAGTGACTAGTATGCGGGGCTAGGCTAGTAGTGGCAGTAGTAGTGTGGTACATCGGCTAGAATCAGGCAGCGCATAACAATGCCATGGGCATAGGGTGCTATAGATATGTGGTGTAGCATGAGGCAGTGGGGCTATATAATTGTACTGTGGTACAGCGCAGGATTGCAGGGCAATACGGTTATAGTGAAGTATGGATTCAAATAGGGGTTGGGCACATAGGCTAAAAGCAACTATCCAACAACAGGTGAGTGGCAGTCTAATGCGAGATTCATTTTGCAGTTGAGCACATAGGTTGAAAGCAACTATCCAGCAGCAGGTAAGTAGCAGTCTAGTGCAAGATTCATTTGGCGGTTGGGCACATAGGCTAAAAGCAGCTATTCAGCAGCAGGTAAGTAGCAGTCTAGTGCAAGATTCATTTGGTGGTTGGGCACATAGGCTAAAAGCAGCTTTTCAGCAGCAGGTAAGTAGCAGTCTAATGCGATTCATTTGGCAGTTGGGCACATAGGTTAAAAGCAACAATCAAGCAACAGAGTAGCAGTCTTATGCAGGTTACGTTTGGTAGTTGGGCACATAGTCTGAAAGCAGTTATCTAGCAACAGATAGGTAGTAGTGATTTAGCTAATGGTTGTGCACAGACAACTTATAATGTTGACTAGTGTGCTAGCAGTGTAACATAATACCAGACCATAATAAGGCAAATTCGATCAAGGCAAGTAGTTTAGAGCAGTGCAATTGACAGTATGGCACAATAAAACAGTGTGGGTCGTGGGTTTCTAAATTGTGGGTAAAATCGTGATTGTCTGCCTGTCATGGGTGCATGGGGCAATGGGGAAAGGGTGCGTAGAAGGTGCGCCGGACCAGAGTGCATTGAAGTGGGGCAGACTCGGAGGGTCGAGTAATAGGCGTACACTGATGAGGTCTGTGAACAGTAGCCGACGGGACAGTGGGCTCTCAGGGTAAGATGAGCAAGTAACAGGACAAGATGGAAGTTTGGGTGTCACGGGGTAATTTTCTGATTACTGCTTCCCTTGCTGGCAATGACGATGTGGCTTTGGAGATGTTTCAAGTGTACTCACATGCATTGGCTCATGTATCTTATCTTGGCTGTGCCGTGGCTGGAGGCGCTCTGTGCCGAACAGGGGCAAACAGGAAGGGGCCTTGCTCTCTTGGGCCTTCCTCGAGTGGGCCGGCTTCCACCTGCCGGTGGCCTTCTGGGCAGGATGCTGGGCGTTGCTAGGCAATGCAGTAAACAATGATGGTGGCGGTCATTTTAGGAGGCTTGAGCTTATCGTGTCGTAATGCACACGATTTCGGGTGCCTGGTGTTGGGTGGCAGGGCGCACTGCGCACCGCCGGTGGGCTTCAGGCTCACCTGCAGATGGCATAGGGAGTGCTTCCAGATGGCTGCTTCAATGGATGCACGACTTCTCTTGCAGTCCGTGTTGTCATCGGGCCGGCGGGTCTCAGGAGATGCATGTAGTGCAAGGCAAAAGGGGCTCCTGCCCTCTTGAGCATCTACCTGAAGTGGGGGTGCAAAAGCACAGCATGTACACCCATCAGAATCCCCTTATCGAGCAGGTCCCCGTTACTGAAACAACACAACACTCCTAAACTCTAGAATGTGCAATCAATCAGCATCTGTCATGGTACATGTACATGTTATTTCATGTCAGCAATAACTATAAAAAATATCACTTCCATGTCTAATGTGCTGTTAAACCTCCTGCAAATGACTTCGGGATGAGGTAGACTCTGAGGTCTCTGGCACCACCTTACCAATAGGGGTCTGTGTGCCATTAGTGTGTTTGCCCTGATGCATCACAGTTGGCGAATCATATCTCACCACACAGTTCTCTGAAGTGATCCAAGAGGAACGTGGCGTTTGGCAACTGCTGCCTGTAACTCGTCCAGTTCGCGTTGGGCTTCTTGGTAAAGCTCACTAGCAGTGGTGGTTGGCATGATCCATCCTTCCCAGAATCTTGAAACACCAGTTTCCAGTATATTTCCTCTCAGTTAAATGAAGAGCTCTGGCAGCCAGCAAGTAACCTGCATTCTGCACAGTTAGAGCAGCTTGTGTATTAGACCCTGAATAAGTCTCCCCATTTCATCATGGCAGACATACACTTCCCGGTCAGGAATGAAGGCTGCACTCAACACAGCCCTCAATCTCTAAATCATCATCATCATCATCTTTTATTTCTGCCAAAGCCATAAAAAGAAATAACAATACTTAGAATATACAATATAAAAACTACACAGACACAAGGTCCTGCAATGATATAACAGTGCTTCAGACATAAGATACCAAACAATGCGTGCAGACTGCAAATCACAGATAAACAATACATGATACAAAAACCATAATAAAGTGTTGTCCAATCTCTATACTTTTAAAAACAGACATGTCATTTTAAAAAGTCCTAATCAGATTAAAAACACAGAATGGTAAAACAGCACTACCTTTCAAAATACGGGTCAGTTTGTGCAAGCTGTACAAACTTCAGAAGAAAAACATAATTCGGGGGCAGCAAATAAAAAGCTGGAACAAAAATAACTCCTTGCTAAAAGCATAAAAGGGGAACATACAGGAGTACGTAATATCTAAAATATCAGTGCAGTATTACCCTGGCTATCAACAGTTTGTGCCTTCAATATCACAATCCTCCTTCACCAAGCTCTATATAAATAACAGCTTACAGAGTGCACCGCCAGACTACCAGAAGAATTTCAGCACAATCTATTACTAAATGTCTGAATTTATCTAACCAGAAATAAAGGCTCCAAGACGCAGACTCTAAATTCCTTATTGCCATCACAGATGAAGAGGAAATGTCCGATACTTTCACATTTTGTCCATTTTGTTCCATTTCCTTGTCCGGCTTTTAGTAACTAAAATTTGCAAGCATCATTTAGGGGGTAATTCATAGAATTTGACGCACAAGTGGCGCATGCGGCTGGTGCACAGAGTGCGAGTGCGGCTGTCTGCGCCAGCCGTGTGTGCCAAAACCCATTTCAACGCACAGCATATTCATGGATTTCAACATCCATCACCAGCCGTGGTGCAGAGCGGTGCAGCAACCCTGCAGCAGTGCCAGTTACGCCACCAACCCCGCCCCGTGCACCAAAAACATCGCACAAATCCCCTACATGGCGTAAAGGCCAGTGGACCAGCATACAGCCCCACAACCATGAAAACGCATGGAAAACTCCCTGCGCACCGCTTGGAATATGCATAACCCGCTTGCGCTAGCGAAAACGCATGTAAATGTCCACGCGCACCCCCGGAATATACGTACCCCGCTCGCGCTAGCGAAAACGCGTGTAAAAGTCCATGCGCACCCCCGGAATACACATACCCCGCTCGTGGCAGCGAAAATGCGTGTGAAACTCCATGCGCACCCCAGAATACAAGTACCCCGCTCGCGCCAGTGAAAATGTGTGTAAAAGTCCACGTGCACCCCCGGAATACACGTACCCCTCTCGCACCAGCGAAAACGCGTGTAAAAGTCCATGCACACCCCCAGAATACACGTACCCCGCTCGTGCTAGCAAAAAAGCGTGTAAAAGTCCACGCGCACCCCCGGAATACACGTACCCCGCTCTCGCTAGCGAATACGAGTGTAAAAAGTCCACGCGCACCCCTGTAATACACGTACCCCACTCGCACCAGTGAAAATGCGTGTGAAACTCCATGCGCATCCCCGAAATACACCTACCCGCTCGTTTGCGGCAGCGAAAACGCATGTAAAAGTCCACGCGCACCCCTGGAATACATGTACCCGTGCCCTGCCCGATGATGCCGGCACATCCTCCATCTGCTGGGGTCCAGTTGGTGGGGTGGCCACCCCTGCTGGACCTCCGACTCCCGACTGTGGCAGGGATGGGATCTCCACCGGCTGGCTGAGTTGGTTGGGGCAGATCCACAGGGGGCCCTGGTGGCATCTGGGACGGAAGACGGCACGGAGAATGACTGGAGTATAGTGTGCACAGAGGAGGAGAGGGCCGCAATACTGGCCGACACATGGAGAAAACCCCCGACCATGGTCCCTCCCAACTGGGCCACATGGGCACACAGCTCTTCGTGATGATGTGCGTGGTCGCCCCAGGAAGCACGCACGTCATCATGGTTGTCACGTGTGCGCAACGCGACACCAATCAGGACGGACTCAATCCGGTCACGGGTTCCCTCGTCTGCAGGTAGAGGAGTGCCAGATGATGTGGACCTCCCTCCTACCTGTGGACGGGCCTGGGCGGGGCATCCCTGCTGGTGCATGGTGATGCAGTCACAGTATCAGGGACAGAGACATGCACAGGCACCTCTGCAGCGACCTGTGCTGTCTCCTGCCCCTGGACTGCACCACTTGCACCAGTGGTACCACCCCCACCAGGCCCCATGTGTGGCTCTGTAGCGGCCTCCTCCTCCTCAATACACACCATCAACCTGGATGGCTCTGCACCATCTTCCGCCATTGCAAGCCCCTGTGGGGGCTCATCCGCCCCTTCCTCTGCAGCCGTAGTGGCAGACATGCACTAGTCCCCTCGCTCCCGGATGATGGAATTTCTTGGGAGGGTGACTGGGCCTTGCGTCGCCGGTGTAGGCATCCCTGCCGCTTTCCTCCACAGCACCGTCTCCGCCCTCTTCTTCACTCGCCGCTGTGTAATAGGGAGACATTGAACAGAAGCATCAGAGTACTGAACTATAGTCCCCTAGAGACAAAGCAATAGCACATGAGTGGCACTGTCAAACATCATTTCCATCATGTCCCTGCACAACACATGGGTCAGTGCAGGCAACACACATGCAGGAACAGGCATGGCACATGCAACATACATTGGCATCCATGTCCAGGGCACCGTAGTTCCATCCAATTGTGGGCTGATACTCACATTCATCATGGGACATGCTGGTCACATGCACACACATCACCGGGGGGTCATGCATCTGGCCCGGTATATCCCCAGACACAGTGGATACAAGGATGACTAGGCTGTATCAGTGAATCAAAATATCGTCACGGACATGTGTCATGCATCCATGGCACACACGCTACTCAGACACACGGACATGTACATCATGCATGTCCATGACAGCAGCACACATCTCTCACACCCCAAACATGTCAAAGTACAGACACAGACATGCATACATATGTGCGTTCCGCATGCTGCTCCGCATGATACATTGTAACACATACACCATCCATGTGGGTCACGCCTGACTGGACTCACATGCAGCACCATCATGTCCCTGCACACACATCCAAACATGACCCATGCCACACATGCAGCCAAAAAGCTAACTACCAGCACACTGCAACATGCCCTTTTTTAAACGTGAATGCATGGCCACTTACCGTTCAACTCCAGACGGGCCTTCATCCTGAGGATCTGGTGGTTAAGCACTGGGCAAATGCACTCCATCTGCTGGGTGGTAAGCCTTCTTGAGGGTCCTGGACTTGTAGTCCTCCCAGCGCTTCTGGACGTGTTTGATGTCGCGGGCTGCCACCCCCTCCACGTTGATGGCACCCACTATGTCCTTCCAGATCTTCTTCCGTCTCTCCTTGTCAGTGCGCAGTGGTGTGAAGAGGGCACCATAATGCCCCAGGACTTGCTCCACCAGGATAGCAACTTCCTTTTCACTGAAGCTGGTAGACCTCTGCCTCTCTGCTGGGGGTTGCCACTGGTGCCGGAAGGTGTTGTGTCGGACATGGCAAACCCCGAGGCAGGTGTGGGTGGGCAACTGGCTCCTGGGGCTGGGCTGTGGAGTGATGGAACTTCAGTCAGGAGTCTTCTGTTCCAGCAGGGGTGGTCACTGCAACTGGACCCCTGCAGATGGCAGATGTGCAGGCACCAAATGTCAGGGCATGGTGGCAGCAGGCAGATAGCAGCAGATGGCTCGTGGGAGGCTGCTCGGGGCTCTGGGGGGCAGTAATTCGGGCTTCTGGGCAGGAGCGTGGTCTTCTGTGTGTTGTCGCGTGGCCAGTTTGATACGGAGTGATTTGGCACGTGAAAAACAGCACGTTTGCGTGAATTCCAAGGAAAGGCCCTTAGCGCGTAAGCGCGTAGGTGACGTAACGTGTGCACAGGCGTTTCCCTCGCCACAGGTTGAAGGTCCCACATGGGTTTCCATCGCTCTGTACGTGCTCTTCGCGGAAAGCGGTGCTTGTGTTTTCCAGACGTTGGGGTTCACACGCAATTACTTCATAGCGGCTACAGTGCGTACTTCTTATTTTGCCGTGGGTGTTGGCTACGCATTATCTACATGCAAGGCAGATGGTGAGTTACTCACGCTATTTTTCCTACTGCGGGTGTCCCTGTTAGTCGCATACCCCTTTTTTTGGGCATACTAGCATGCGTGTTGATCACGTATGCATTTTTTGTGTTCCTGGCTGCCATAGCGTACTGCGTGTGTTTTTATACACGCACGTGGGCTACAAGGGTCGCGTATCTCTTTTTCTTGCTTTTTTGGGATGCCTGAGTGTTGCGCGACACATCATTTCTCCTAGGGGGCCACAGAATGGGATATTCATCGTAGCTGTATATACGTGTTTGTTGTTTGCATGCACTTTTGTAATGCGCAGGGCTGCTAACGCCTGCTTTCATGTTGTGAACGTTTTTAGACCTTTGCGTGTCTTTGGCCGTGCGTGGGTTTCCCCTATTCGATTCCATGAATACGTTGGGTTCGCGTGCCTGTGGGCGTTCCGTGTACTTCCCAGCACTACTTCCCCAGTTATGCCCTTATTTTCACACAGTGTTCCTCATTCCGTGCGTTCCGCCCCGTGTTCTGACCCCTTTTTGGCATGTTCGCTAACGTTGTGCGCTTTCGCTCTGCGCATCGCACATGGCGTTCTGGATGTTGCAATGACGTGTGCATCACCCGCGGATTTCGCGCACATCCCGGGGAAAACACACGCAAGGCCTTCCATGAATTGCCGGCTTTTTCACGTTTGTGCCAGCTTGCGCCACTAATTTCGGGGCACATTTATTCCATTAATTACCCCCTTAGTGTATAATTCCCTTACAAACCTGGGCTGTATAACAACTAAATAGAGTTCATAGCCAAAGACAAATTTACAATCCCAGTATTTCCGAGCTCCTAGGTAATGACACAGATCAGAAAGACTATTCCACTCTGCTTTAGCTTTCAGCGCCTCTTTGAAAGATGTCCTTGTTGGGGAATTCATTTGGTCAGGTTCAGACCACAAAGCTCTTAGCCCCAGGTCTGCCAGGCCTGACTTAATATGCTTAAAGCAGGGGAGCCAGGTGCCTCCTGGTTGATTCAGCAAGTCCAGCACCGCCTCCCTGGAATTCACCAAGTTTTCAGTCGTCCACAGCCTTACCCAATAAAAGAAAGGCTTAGGACTGCATATCCAATCAATTCCCTCAAGGCCTTGCTCAGCAAAAACCTGCAAACTCTGTGTGCTACTCGGCAGCCCTAGTATCTGCTTAAACAATGTATTTTCAACTATGGACAGCGTACCACAGTTTACATACCCCCAAAGCTCTGCCCCGAACCGTGCAGCCTTCCTGACCTGCCGCTTATAAGCATCTAGCAACACCGTAATTCGTCCGAACCCATGATCATAATTAAATCTTGATATCGCTCCATAGTGCCTCTTGAGGGACAAACTTGATGTATCTAATTGGGCAGACCAGCAACAATTATCTGTTGCTCTTAAGCCTAGATAATCATAGGAGTTTACCTGTTCAATTGCTTCCCCCTCCAGCTCCAATGTAATCCCCGCTTTGTGTGTGGCCCGGTTCCCACTAAATATCAGGCTCTTAGTATTGCTGACATATATAGTTAACCCATTTTCTTTACAGAATCCAATACAACTTGCCAACTGCTGCTTCACCACATCATCAGAAGGAGTAGTGGGATCATCTTCCCCGCTAACGAGGGGGAATCAGGAGGGGAATCAAATAATATCTTACAGATCCCAATGATAAAAAGGCTGAATAACTTTGGGGCGAGTACACAACCTTGCCTTATTCCCATCTCAACCCAAAACGTGTCGGCCGTGCTCCAATCCAGTTTCCATTTGACCACATCCACATTATTCTGATAGAGGCCATGAATGGCCCTGAGTAATGGTGAGGGTATATTCAAACCTTCCAAAACCTCCCACACTCTAGCCCTAGGGACTCCATCAAAGTCTGTCCTGGGGTCAATGAAAACAGAATAAACAAATATCTTCTGCAAGGTCACATACTTGCTATAGACTAATTGAAGCCTTAAGCTTTGATCAATAGTGCCAGTGTTAGATTGGAAGCCAGCCTGCAAGTGATGGATGGCATGATGCTCCTCAATCCAGGCCTCTGGGTAACCCAATAAGGCATTAGCAAAAATCTTCCCACTTGCGTCTTGGCCCGTAATTCCCAGGTAGATCTCTATCCCCTTTTTAAATACAGGAACAATCTCCGCTTTGGTCCATGACACCAGTGCTAGATTGAACTCCAAAATCGCATTAAAAAGTTTAACCAGATACAGGACACAGATCAGAGGTTTCATAAGGTAGTAGTCCACTGGGATTTTTTTTTCCGGTCCCCGTGCTTTCCTGGGTTTTTGCAACAATAATGTCATTCTTACTTCCTCATGGGGTAGGATAAGCAGTATAGCCATTGTCCTTCCAGGACCTAAGGCATGCTCATCAGGCTCCTGACACGAAGCCCACTTAGTTCTATCCTCATGATATAAACCCTTAAAATGTTTTTGCCAAGCCGGTTCTGCAATACACACAACAAGCTATGATTGACGCGCCGTCCTTCTCCCACTAGTTTCCAAAATCCCTGGCTATCTTTAATCTTTATGGCAAACAAGTGGTTAGCCCATAGACATACATCATAATCGCTCTTTTTGGCCTCAATATGTTTCCTATACATCACCCTGGACTCCCGGAGTGCTCCCCATCCTCTAGTGACGACCTCCTTCGCTCTGTGGACCAATAGACCCTTTGCTTCTCTAAACTATCTGTCATACCAGGGATTTTGTCTGAAGACAAGCTTTCCCTACACTTTTAGCACTAATAACAAAATATTCCCCCAGGCCACATGTAATTGCAGCATGCATATGTATTATGGAGGCTGCCGAGCATCCCGCACCTGTTGATACAGATTCAAGCATTGGAAAAATACCACTGGAGGCTTCTGGCAATACTTTCGCGGTGTCGAGCTTAGCCCCCTTCACTACACGTCTCGCATGACCTTCATCTCTAAATACTTTAGCATCATTTGCTGTCATGATACCTTCTGCCTCGTTGTACACTCCTGATCATAGTAAGGTCTATAATGTTCTCATTGTGTAGTTAGTTTCATCATCCAGAAGGTCTTTCTTTAGAAGGGAGAAGCCTGCCACAGTTTTCCTCTCTACAGTAACTGTCTTCTGGCTATCACTGTGTTCCTGCTTCTTCCGGTCACAGAGCCCTGGTCTATTCCTTGCTGAGGGACACTGCAGAGAAAGTAAAACCGTTTCCCATTCTTCTAATCCAACAGGCTAGCAAATCCCCAGCTAAAGGGTATCGGGTAATAATGTCCCCATACATAATGTCCCCATACATAATGTCGCCGGGAAAAGCCATTGGCGACATTATATATGGTGACATTATGTATAGGGGGAACAGGTTTTGGGGATGTCCCCTGCTCCCATTAAAACAAAAAAACAGGGGTTGTGGGGCTGTCCCCCGCATGTTCAATGTAATAATGTCTCTGCAAAAAAAGGCGACGTTTTTGTCAGGGGACATTTTTGCAGGGACAGTATTACATGGAACCAGCTAAAGATAGCCATGGACACAGGGAGAATGCAATCTGTTTGTCCTCCATTTACAATTAGGACAATATGCGGAAGTGCTGGTTGCCTAATTACAGCGTGATTCTAACAACAGCTCCATTTCTGCAAGTGACTATGAACTGCAGAGTATAACACATCGAACAGTGCTGAACGAGAACTGACTTTTAGCGGGTTGGACTTAATGTATGTGCGCATATAACCATTGATAAAGCAAACGCGTAGACCCGCACTGCCTTCACAAATCTGGGCGCATCTCGGTGATCTGCGTGACTGGAACCTGAAACAGATCTGGGAAGCATAGCAGATTTCATGGAATTGCTCACTGCACTCTTTAGAACCCTCACTTAAATATAGGAATCCAAGCTACACATCTGTTTCATTTCACACACAGATTTATCTTCCTCTAATTCAAACACTTCAGCGCTGCGTTTGTGACTACTTAGCTGAAGTGTACCATTAATCAGGAGGTAGACTGGAAGAGTGATAATTACAGATAAACAAATACAATTAGATTAAGATGGAGCCACGAAGTAGGCAAGTAATTGTGGTGTGCACTCTACTTTTCTTTTATGGAGATTTGTGGAACATAGAGAATCTAATTGCTGCCGGCAATTTAGGAGAATAAACTTCCAGTGCGGAAATTCAAAAAGCACATGAAAGTAAACAAACACACCCACGTTAGCTTAAAATAAAGGGAGTAAAGGTAACTGCTTAAATAAGAAATTCCCAAAATCTAATCTGTTATAACCTTTTTGCACTATCAACGATGAGGGGAACTTTCCGTTAAATTGATGTAAGGGTGTAGCTATGCCTCTTGTTTAGCACTTAACAATCTGTTAGGGAGAATTCTCTGTATAGGCTAATTTCCCAAACCTAGTGAGTCCCCCGGCAGCTTTGCTGGATTTTTGGGGTTTATTTTTTTCTCCTGCTAAGAGTGAGACTCTTTTTCTCCCACTCTTACGCATGATTTGAGAATGTCCTTTTACTTTGTAATGTGTTTTATGGGCTATGGGGTCTTTTACTCCATAGGGTTTCATGTGTTTTTGGTAAGTGTGTTACACAACCCACCCTCAGTGCAGTAACACAGGGGTGTCATAGTGACCCCCAAACATAGACTCCATACCCTGGGACTGACTACTGTCTCCCAGGGCATGTAAAATCACCATTGACTTTACTAGTCTTAAATTGTGAACAGAACCAGTACAAACCATCATATAGTGGAAGTACTGGTAGGGGTAATTAGATTGCCCCTGGGTCTGTTTTTCGAGGGGGCGCTACGCAGTCCCCCCTCGTCAAGTTTCTGGCTGGTGGCAGTGGTTACCATGCAAAATATTCCACCGGAATATTTCCTATGGGATTTTCCCATTCATTTTTAAACGCACCACTTTTTTGGTGCAATGTTAAAGATACCGCCGGGTTATTTATTTAATATTTATTCCCCATTTATTCCCCAGTTGGGTCTTTTTGCCAGGACTCAGTTTTAAAATGGCATTTGTGTTCGCCTCTGTAACTCCAACCCAAGTCGAGCCCTTTGTTCCACTTTTGGCGGGCTTCTGCACAGAAGTCTCCAAACGTGGTGCCTCTCTGTCTGGGTTCACAGGATGTGTGGGAGGGGGGAATAGGCACCCTGGACTGAGTTGCCTCAGCAACTCAAGTCGCACACTTGTGTGATTGGCCCAGTGGTGAGCCGCCCGGCTCATCACTTAGCATGTTAAAGTGACAGCTAGGACTGGTGAATTGGGGTTTTCTGCATAAAAGCAGGGCTTTGGGGACTGGAACTTCAGAAGTCACTACAGGACCTAAAGAATCCAAAGAGGGAGAAGCTGAGCCGACCTGCAACGACAACACCACCGGTGGAGCCCTGCTGAACCGCCTCACCACTTCCCGACAACAGAGAAGATCTTCATCCTGGAGAGTCTTCTTCCTTTGAACTGGTGGGGTTAACCAGTGTGGTGAAAAGGGAAATCCCGCACCCTCCCTTTGGGCCAGCCCTGGGTGCTATAATCACTCCTAATCACCTTCCCACAAGTAAGTTTATACGAAGCACAATGAACTCAGTCTGGAAGAAACCCAATCACACAAAATATATGATGCTTGCATTTATTTCTATAATGTCTAATGAGAACTAAGCAGCAATTTACAATAATATGGGAATAAAAGTGCAAGCTGAATAATGCCAGTTATCAGTCACAGATGAATATGCAATTATCTTACGCTCCTATAAAATGTAGATGATCAGGTCAGATCACACCCGAGACCCTCGCTGCTACAGGTGCCTGGCACTCCACGAGAGAGGAGGGGAGGACTGGCCAAGGCCCCCACAGTTCTACACCAAAGCGGGGATGTGATGCTAGAAGTCTCAGCCCAGATAGTGCACGGCTGGTCGTCCAGGCACTGTTCCTCTTCGTGCGTGCGTTTCACCAAACAGCCCAGGATGAGTCCCTCTCTTACTGGCCCACGTATAGTTCTCTTATATGGGGATGTACGTCAATCACTATGACGTACCAGCTCTTTGAGAAGCTTCTGGGCTCATCCTTCCGGGCAGTAAACATGTTTTCGCCTGGAAAGTTACAAGACTGGAAACAGCCAGTCTTGGCTCACAGGCTTCGTGCACGTTGTTTTGGGGAAGGTCTGGCATTCTGTGTTATCAGTGCACCTGACTCGCAGAGCAAAGGCGAGCAAAGCTGTGCAAAGCTGTGCCTGGCTCCCAAGGGCTGCGTAGAGCTTCTTGCAAAGGCTAGATGTTTATGTCTTCATGAAGGGCCTTCGCAGTTAACCCCTTACAAGCATGTGGGCTCACCCAGTTCGAGAGGCCTGGCTGATTTCAGCATTTTCCTCCACGCTTCGAATAAGCTCTAATATACTCAAGATAGCTCAGTAGGCTAGTTCAAGTGCAGGTTACTGCAAGCGCCTAGAAGCTTATCATGACAACCAGTTTGCCTCTTTTCGCCTTCTCGTGGTCGAATCGCCCGTGCCAAGCACCCCGGCTGCCGGATAGCCACGCTTCACCACTACCGCGACTAAAAGTGTAGTACCTTTTAACCGAGAAACTCCGCGGCTGGTTTCTTCCCTGGCAGTGCAACGACCTCCAGCTTTCCTCCACGTCGAGATCTTCTCTTCCCCTGGACGAAGCACTGACTTGCTCCCACTGCCAGGAACAACTGCCCCCGCTGGAGCTTTCTCACCATTTCAGGTACTGTGTCCCGCCTGGTCTCCCTTGCAACAGACTGTACAATGTGTCCCGTAAATCTTTGACTCTCTATCCTGGGGTGACCTGGGACCTGTTAACTAACTTTTCTGAACTGATCCAACTCTTTTTGAACTATCTGCAAAGACTTTTAAAGTATAATTCAACTGTGTGATCTTGGGTGCATTCCGCCTTGCTCTCGCCAAGAGTGGGCCTGGCCTACGAACTTTCTTGCTCTACAGTAGACTATGCCTTTCTTGACTGGCTGTGGTTCTGGTATTGTGTGCTTTTCTAATTCTGCCTTTTCCCTCCCTTTTTAAATAATTATTGGAGTGCCATCTTGGTTAATCGCTCACCTCTGTATTTGATAATAAGTGGTGTTCTTTTCCTAAGACTTGTCGAATAATTAATCAGGGAGGTGTATATATTTCTAATGACTGTGTTTGAACTTGCTTGACATATTAGTGTCAGTGTATTTTTACAAGTGTGTTTTTAAATAAATAATTATATACTTTCATTCCAAAGCTCTGGTCAGTGTTTGCTTGTACTACTGTATTTTTTTGTACCTAATGTGTATACTCTATATACTGCCTAACTCTTCTTGAGAGAAGTCTGACTGCTCAGCCACAGCTACCAGGTAAATCTGGGTGGTACAGACTGCTACCAATTGGGTTTACTGCTAACACCTGTAGTCTTAAACTTTTTGCAGTGGTCCCTAAGGGAACTGCACAGGTTTCTGCCTAACACATCCTGATTGGGCAACTTCAAAGTGCTGTAATTTACAAAGTAAAACAGCACCTATATTAACTATATAGCGTTGAAAACACACATTGGGCCTCATCACGAGAAAGGTGCTGATGGAATGAAGGGGGGCGGTACGGGACCGGCCCCCTTCATTCCGTCAGGGCCGATTACGAGGTTCCCTTCGCAGGACCCGGATTAGACGCCTGGTAAAACCAGGCATCTTTTCTGGGTCCCGCGAGGGGAAGAGGGAAGTAACAACGGGACACGCATAATGTGCCCGTTGTTACCTCCCTCCCCATTCCCATTGAGCCCTATGGGGGCTCAATGGGAATGGGGAATGGTTCCTGCAAGGAGGACTTACCGGGTCCTCCTATGTCGGAGTAACCCGGTAAGTCCCCATTGCAGGAACCCGGTAAAGGAGGCCGATTTGGAGGCAGCCATGGAGCCTCAAAACTCGTAATGAGGCCCATTATCACAAAAAAACCTTAAGGGGCACAATACAAAGCATTAGTACCTGCTCTGAAAATCAGGGCAGAAAATTGGGCTTTACATTTTAAAGTGAAGTCCGACTGAATGCAAGCACCTAAATCATATAACAGTGATCAATAGTCATAATAGTCATAAAATACGAGATATTAGTACCCGACTGGGAATCCCTCACCTTCAATGCTGTTCGGCACTGTTCCGAACATTCCTTCCCTTTCTGTCCCCGGCAGTGGGAGGTGTGTGGCAGCCGCTCCGCTCCGAGCCACAAAATGGCTGGAGGCTGCCATCTTCCCCCACCGGGGACAGAGGTAAGTGTTGTCCACTCCCGCCCCCCCCCCCACAATCCACAGAATTCTCTCCCTGCCCTCCCAACCCCACTTATCTTCGTTTCTGTCCATTTCTGGAGCGGATGCGCTGGGAACACTTCTCTCCCCAGCGAGTCCGCTCCTGATCTGCGACAGGCCATCATAGAAAGGATGTTTTCCCTTCCCTGGTAGCCATTTTTTGACATTTTATTTTTCTGTTCCATGGGCCGGGGTACTAATAGCAACAGGCTCCTCCCAGGTAATACCCAGGGGCCTTCGTTAACTCTAACTGTAATTATGGGTCATGGGGCATTACCTGAATTAGTAATGCCCCCCCCAGCCCCCACTTAGAGTTTATTGCTTAAATATGCCTGTGCCTGTGCAAGAATAATATAACAGGCAGAGTAATATAACATGCATTAATGACTCTGTCAATAAAAAGACACATACACAGTTGTTAGGGCAAACCTTTAATTTTGGAATTCTCTGGACATGATTCATGGGTCTCCTAAACCTTTTTTTTTTTTGCTGCCTTCTACAGTGTTTTACTTGTTGGTTAGAGGGACTTCTACTGAAATCTCACTTTTACTGCATCTCTTTTTTGATTGTGTGCCCCAGTAGCCTATATGACCATGTTGTTCCCAGGGGGATTCCGTCACCCTGTAAGTGTGCTGTGAAGTAGGCAGGTGACAGCTGCATTTAGTATTGTTTCCACTAAGGCTTGTAACAATGCATCCTGCATTAATAGCCAAATTGGTCATTGTGGAAACTAATTAATGTTCTGTTAATCTTGTTCACAACTATTTTCTTTTGTTGCTCTCCTTTGTCTGTGAGGCAATGCTGTAGCCCTAAAATGGCTTTTTATGTTGACGAGGGCTCTCTCTGAGCCCACCCCTGCACCATCTAGAGTGGTTAAAACTGGGTAAGCCTGGTACTCTGATATGTACTACCAGATATGGTAGTACACATACTGTGTGGGCATGTCTGGTGATGTTAGGGCCAGTCTGTTTGGCTGGTTGCCGAAACCTTTGTGATTATGCCCATACTGTGATTGGAGGGCTGACACATGCAAGCCCTTGAATGATTGTGTTATCAGTTGTAGACCTTTTGCATTCCTCAGATTCTGACCTGAATTTCTCAAGTGGGCTGCTGCCGCAGAGTACCTGGTTAGGCCATATATGTTGGACCTGGCTCCTTTGTCCATGCCCTGGTTGCTCCAAAAGATGCTAGAAGCCCTTCCGGTGCTTTTCTTCATCTTCTGCACAGTCATCTTTGCTGGCTGAACTAGCACTCATACATTCAGACAATTTAGTGGTTGTTGCTGTGCTGATTCCCTGCAAAATCATCCTGGCCCAAGTTCCTCGAGGTGGGGAGTTATCTTGGCCTGGATGAGGGGGTGGTAACCACTAATCCAGCTCTGCTCTGTATTGTGCCATCCTGGTCATAGTGGGACTGTTTCTTGCTGTCTGTGACCAGAACCCATTAGTCGGGTAACTCTATCTCCCTGGCGCTTGCCCCACCACTTCTGCTGCTTCTGCCTGGTTAATTATCTGGGTAACCATACTCTTTTCATCGTTATGGGCTGTTTTTGTCTTATTTCCAAGTCCCTTGTTCTGGAGTGATTGATTGATTGATTGATTGAGTGATATGTTATTTATAATGCACCTTTAGACAAGTGTTTCAAGGCATAACCAAGCAAAGGGAAGGAACAAGAGAAAACAAGACAAACACTCTTACTAGGCCTAGTATCATTTAGATCATGCAAGTGTGCAGCCAGAAAGTGAAGGGGAAGGGTACGGGAAGGAAGTGCACCAAGAGCAGCACAGCCCTGAGTTAAGTGCAAGCAAGGGCTTTGCCTCCCAAGGAAACACACCCAGGTAGTGCAAGGTAGGATAGGCAGCAGTGCAGGAAGGCCAACAGTCAAGTGCAGTGGGACTGGACAGGGGCAGGGGCTGGTGTCCTGTATGACTCAGAGGAACACCAAGCATCCAGTTAGTATAGCATTGCAGGAGGAAGGGAAAGGTTAGCAGAGGAGAGGCAGAGAGAAGGAAGAGGAGAAGAGTAAGGTCTTGAGGAGCTCCCAGAATTTAAGGAGATCCATCTCAAGGCAGAGAGAGGCAGGGAAGCGGTTCCAGAGGGAAGCACCTGCAGAGGAAAGAGCTCTGACACCCAGTAGCTGCTTGAAGAGCCTCACCTGCAGAGAACTGGACATAGACGAGCAGAGGGCTTGGGTAGGAATGCAGTTAGGAAGAGAGCATTGGAGATGGTGAGGGCCCGGCCCCAGATAGCCTTGTGGACAATGCAGATGGTATTAAACTTGATCCTTGCAGCCACCGGGAGCCAGAGGAGGGATTTCCAGAGGCAGAGGGATGCAGTCCATGCGCTTGAGGCCCAGTATCAGTCTCGGGGTCCTTTTCTGTATTGGTTAGAGAGGGCGAAGGGTAGCGTTATGTATATTGAGAAAGAGGCTGTTGCAGTAGTCCACCCTAGAGAGAACCAGGGCTCTGGAGACAGTAAGCTTCTGGGGGAAGGTGAGAAAAGGAAGAATACCTCTAAGGAGGTGCAGCTGGAAATGGGAATTTCTGGCAAGGTCTGTGATGTGTGGAGAGAAAGAGAGAGTGGAGTCGAAGATAGCTCCAAGGTTTTTTGCCTCACAAGAGGGTGAGGGCAGAGGACCAAGGGAGGCTGGCCAGAGTGAGAGGGGAAATCGGGAACAGTAGTCTCCGTTTTACTTGCATTCAGGCACAGATAATTTGAGGTGCATCATGCCTGAATAGTGGATAGGCAGTCAGGGAGGAGGCGGAGGGTAGCCTGGAAGAAAGCTGCGTGTCATCCGCTTAACACTGAAAGTTAGAAGAAAAGGTAGAGATAAGGAGGGCCACAGGGGCCAAATAGACATTGAAAAACCAGGGGGAGAGGTTATAGCCCTGAGGAACACCAAATGTAGAGAGTGTGGTGGAGGAGAGGAATGACCCAAGTTGAACCTGGGAAGGAAGGTCCAAGAGGAAGGAGGGGAGCCACACCAGACCCTGATCCGTGATGTTCAAGGTATCGCAGAGACGAGTGATCAGGATGTTGTGGTTCACTGTGTCAAAAACAGAGGAAAGGTCAAGGAGAATGAGGACAGAGGAAGAGTTAGAGTCAAGGTTTGAGAACAAACCTTCACAGGTGTTCAGGATAGCAGTTTCCATGCACCTGACTGATCTGAAGCCAGACTGATGTTCATGGAGACAGCCAACAGATTCAGTGTGGAGGGTAAGCTGGGGGATAGCAAACTTCTCCAGGGGTTTTCCCAGGAAAGGAGTGATAGAGATCGAGCGATAGTTTGCCAGAATGAAGGGATCGGCAGAAGGCTTTTTTAGAAGGGTGCGTACAAGGGAGTGCTTGAGAAGGGATAGGGAAAACTCCAGTGGCGAAAGAGTGGTTGCAGAGATCGGCCAAGGCTGGAGAGAGTGAATCAATATTGTTCTCAATGGTTCTAGAGGGTCAGAGGCTCACCTGTTTGGATGAGACTTTCATAGATGGGACTAGTCTGGAAACCTCATCAGGTGTTACAGGAGAGAGGGAGGAAAGAAGGAGAGGAGAGGGGGAGGCTAAGACAGGCATGAGAGAGGTAGAGAGTTGGAGAGTAGAAGAGGAAAGTGAGGACAGGATGTCCTGGGTTTTAGTATTGAAATGAGAGGCCAGGGCTGAGCAGAGGGCCTGGGTATGAGTAGAAGAGGAAGATACTGCAGTAGGAGTGTCCAGCTCCTTGCTGATTTTGAATAGTTTGGCTGTTTTTAGGGGCTGCAGAGATGTGGGCTTGAATCTAGACACTCTTTTTAGAGAGGATGAGAGTCTGTATTGCCTTTTGTCGCCGGCAGTCCAGTTTGTCAGAGAGTGTACCTGAAGCTCCCCATTTCCATTCAGCTGCTCTGCACTTGCGTTTTAGAGCGGACAGATCAGAGTTATACCAAGAGTTGCATTTTCTGGCAGGCTTCCTGCGGATCTTCATGACAGGGGCAAGCATGTCCAGTGTATTAGAGATAGAAAGGTAAGGTTCAGAAAGGGCTGTGTCAGGATGGGAGTCAGCCGCAGGAGTAGGATGTGGAGAGAAAGTGATGGAAAAGGTGACTACTGACACTCGCTTCATTGTTCGAATGACCACCAAGGAAGGTGGCAGTGCTGGGTAAGCCTTTTCCAATGGGACATGAAGCTTCAAGTGAGAAGAAAGGAGAGAGTGGTCAGTCCAGGAGAGAGGAGTAATGAGAGGCTTAAAGAGGAGGAATTCTGAAGACATGAGAGCATCCAAGGTTTTCCCGGCAAAGTAAGTCGGGCCAGTGGGGAGAATGGATAGGTAGAGAGTCACAGAGGTTGCAGAAATGCCATGATGAGTCAAGGGAGTCCAGGTGGATGTTGAGATCCCCAAGGAAGAGAGATTGGAGGTAGAGGAAAGGAGAGATGCAGTGAGGTCAGTCCATTCAGAAAGGAAGAGGGTGACCTGGCCCGGTAGCCTGTAGAAGGTGACCAAGGTCAGAGAGAATCCAGGAGAGATAGAGAGCCTGCAGACCAGGCTTTCAAAGGAGGAGTAGGTTTGAGTGGGAATGATGGATGCATGAATCCACTCAGGAAAAATCAGGGCCCCTCAGCCTCTGGGCCTGTTGGGCCTGGGCTCAGAGAGGATCTTGTAGCCCTCAGGAAAGAGTGTGTCAAAACGTGTGACAGAGCTGGCCTTAAATCATGTCTCGGTGAGCACGAGTACATCTAGATCCAGGAGTTCAAAGAGGTGGCAGATGTCAGAAGAGTGTTTGACAGCAGAGCGAGAGTTGAGAGTAGGAATGTGGAGCAGTTGCCACTTCTGAATGACCTCCTGGGCGGGGCACAGGGGAGCGAGGACACAACAGAAGTGGCAGAGGAACCTTGGAGGTGGAGGCCGAGGGTGTCAAGGGTGCCAGGAGAGAGGCAGCTGGCAAGGGAGCCAAGGAGGTAGATGGCGAGGAACCTGAGGGGTAAAAGGAGGAGGAGGCGGAGGAGCACAAGAGGTCATGGATGGCGAGGGAGCCAGAGAGGTGGATACTGAGGGTGTCAAGGGAGCCAGGAGAGTGCCACCATTAATGGCAGAGGAGGAAAAAGGAGAGAGAACAGAGACAATATGAAGGGTCCATAGGTCTGGAGAGGGAGTGACAAAGAGGATGTCAGTGAGAGTCTGTCTGGAGGAAGAACTGATGTAGGTATCAGCGATGGGGAGGCGTGGGTTGGAGACCAGGATGTCCCTCTTGAACTTTTTCTTAACCGACTTAGTGAGAGGGATAGGATAAGAGATAGAGTAGCAGTTAGAGAAGATAAGGGAAATGGAAAGCACCATAGAGGGTGAGAGGTGAAGTACGAGGAAAAGGGAGCCAAGGAGAGAGGACGGATGCATAGCCCAGCGCCGTACAGCATGGATGTGCAGGGGGGCCACACAGTAGGGAACACACAGAAGGAGCAGACAGGTGCACTCACAGTACAAAGGTACTCCCAGCAGAGAGGGGACCTAGAAGTGGGAAAAGCCTAATGAGACACAGATTGCAGTACCACAGTTACCACAAAGCAAAACTAGATTTGACTTTCCTAGAAAGAGGGGAAAAAAGCCTAATTTTTAAACACAGCAGCAATGCAAGACACCCAGATTCAACTTTCCTATAAAAGGGAAAAAGGCCTCATTTTTAAACACAACAGCTATTCAAAAGCCACAGATGGAATTTTCCTAGAAGAGGGAAAAAGGCCTTGTTTTTAAACAAAGCAGCAATGCAAGACACCCAAATTCAACTTTCCTAGAAGAGGAAAACGGGCCTTGTTTTTAAACACAGCAGCAATGCACCACAGACGGATACAACTTTCCTAGAAGAGGGAAAAGGCCTAGTTTTTAAACACAGCAGCAATGCAAAACACACAGATGCAACTTTCCTAGAAGAGGGAAATTGCCTAGTTTTTAAACACAGCAGCAATGCAAGACACTCAGATTCAGCTTTCCTAGAAGAGGGAAAAGGGGCTAGTTTTTAAACACAGCAGCAATGTAAAGAATGAGACACGCCTGGGAGATTTGTGGGAAGGCCAAATAATAAAATTTACTGGAATGATTTGAGGTGGGAGGAATGGGTCGGTTTAGTGGGATGCAGTGTGTGCTGCCCCCCCACCCCCGACACATCTACCCGATTTGGCACAGCAGGTTGACGGCTGCAGATGTCTTGCTTCCCTCGAGGACATTGCCAGACACCACTGGAACTGATTACCAGTGTAGCTGTCCTTAGCCTCAGTGTCCTTGCCAGTGTCCTTTGCCAAGGGGCTGCCAGGCAGGGACTGCCTGTAAGGCTACCTGATAAGGGTACAGGGAAGCAGTACAAGGGGAGGGGGAAGCCAGTGCGGTGCAGAGTAGCAGCAAAAATGAATTAATTAATGAGAGGGTTGAAGCGCTGGAAAAAGCACTGCGGTGCAATAACGGTGATTAAATTAAGTTTGAGCACAATGGCTACAAACAGCGCAAGCACTAACCCCATCCACAAGGATCCAGCAAGAGTGAACGCAGCCTCTGGGGGTGAAGGCACACACACTGGGACGTGCCCGTTCTCCAATGGGAGGCAGTGGGCGGGAGGGAGGGAGGAGGGGGAAGAAACAGGTAAGCCGCGCAAGGAGAGGGGTAGCAGGAAGCCAGCCGCTGCGGCGCTGAGGAGTGCAGCAAAAAAGAATGTATTAATGAGAAGGTTGAAACCCTTGAACAAGCACTGAAGCGCAATAACACAGATTGAAAAGATGTACGTTTGAGCCCAATGGCTACAAACAGCGTGAGCACTTACCCCAGCTCCTAGTAAAATCATTTCTGTACTTAGCAGGCTATCCTACAGTCTCTGAGCTGGATCCATAGTGAATGGTACCACGAGTACTTGTTTTAAGGTCTTGGAGTCCTGATAATGTCTTTGCAATTGTTATCAGGGGTCGCCTGGGTCCGGGAGCAGTTGGGTCCCCCCCCCCACCTGCTCTACTCGGAATTATGATTCAATTGCATTGGTCACAATCCTGCTGTGCATCCATCCTTCTCTGGACTTTTGGGTTTTGAACCTTTAGCTGAAGCTTTTTAAGGGGTCCTACTGGTATTCCCTAGGGATTGGTTGCTTGCTTGGCCACACCTGGGGATAAATCTGGCCCTTACCTTCATTCCTCCTGTAACTAAAGCTTACCCACCAACCTTGCCCCATTAGTCCATATTTGAACTCCTGATAAGTGACTGAAAAAGGAAATTACCCGACTTTTGACATTTCTGTTGCTCCTCTCACCCCCAGGGTTTCAGGAACTTCTCATCAAAGCACTCACCTGTGATTTAGTAGGGAATTAAGTGTAATACAACACAGCATTTCCCATCATTTCCATACAATAACATAGCGTAACAGTAATCACTGTGGTGACATTGGTTCTGCTCTATTCTAGGGGTGAATTGACAACTATAGTTTGCTGCCCCTATATTCACCAACTCCATTAACTTAGCAGAGTACACTGTCAAGCTGGTATTAATGGTGCTACCTCTTTATTTGGGTAGCAATTGAAGAATTAGCCCATTTGCTTGGGCCATTTCGAGTGAATTCTTGCTGACATAAGCATGCTATCTTCAAAGAAAATCTAACGGCATGCCAGAATATTTATAATTCATTGAGTGACATCCATCTTGTCTGAAAAGACAAGAATAGCAGTCTGATGAATTCAACAAAGAACAATTCCATCCCACAATGTGGGATAAAAAACAACGATTTTGTAAATCCAGGTTTGTCGTGAAACATCTTTAGAAACAGAAACGATAAGCATTTAAAATAAAATGTGAAAATGCAATATCAATTCAACGAAGGGAAATCATGGTAGTCATATATTTGTATAAATTCAACATGTAAAAACATATGCAATTTGAGAACTCTTAGTTGAAAGGATAACTTAAGTTCACTTGCTATTTACTATGGCGGATCTGAGAACAGACACATGTTGAAGTTGAGTCAAGAGTTGAATGGCATATATTTCTTTGGAAAGGGAATGCACGTTTTAATACAAAAGTATGCTGATTTCTGATCAAGGCAAATGAAAGGCTGCATTCAAAATGATATGCATTGGAAGGTAGGGCAAATGAAAGAGAGCATGATTTGAGCCACTGATTTATAAGACCCTTTATAAGACCCTATTAGCTTAAACAAAACCTTCCACAAACTCTTAAACATTGGAAAAAGAGAAGTTTAATTGAAACATTTTAATTGTACCAAGATTTCCAACAGGGCATTTTTCATAATCCCACTGTTGTCCATCTCTGTGATGAGCTGCAAACACATTTCACAGACTCATTTATATGTTTGCTTCTGCACAAAATTTTGGAAGAAAGATTACGACTTATATCTGCAGAGGTGACTACCTCCTGCCCAATAGACTTAATCTCTAATGGCTATAACATGTAAGTACACACACGGGGAATGGGTTAACTTATTTTTGTCCACGCTTTTTGTGGAAAATTAGACATGAGCCCAGTGCCCACTGATAAATCCTTGAGACTTCTAGAACACTATGTGACCTGTGCAGAACAGGGCCCTGAAAAACTGGAATCCTGGTACTCGCTCATCAAATCCCCCTACTCAGCTTTCAGAATGGTCTTCTCATCCAGATATTTCTCTGTTCCTTGCATGCAAGTTGCACGAATTTTCCCTGTTAAATTATCCAAGTTGTAGGCATGCATAAATATATTGGGCCTCATTACACGGTAGGCGGTAGCCATGGGGCTATAAGCGCCATGGCTACTCCCTTACCGCATTCCGGGTCCGTGTTTCCAGAATAGGGACTTACCGGGTCATTCCGACCTTGGAGGACCCGGTAAGTCCCCATTCTGGGAATCATTCCCCATTCCCATTTGAGTCCCCATGGGGATAAATGGGAATGGGGAAGTAGCTAATAATGGTACCGCAATTTGCGGTACCGTTATTAACTCTGAAGTCCCTTAACGGGTCCCGTCCTTAACACCAGGTCAGACCTGACGTTAAGGAAGGGACCCGCTAAGGGACCTCGTAGTAGGGCGGTAAGGGATTACTTGCACCGGTGCCCTTACCAGTGCCGGTAATCCCTTACCGCCTACTGTTTAATGAGGCCCATTGTCTCTTTGTTTCTTAACTGTAGCGTTTGATTTTAAATATTCAGCTCACCCCCGACACATCAAAGGGCTTCTAAAGCAATGTAATTACATTGAATTACCTATTTGATTTGTCCAGTGTCTCTAATGAATATCATCCCAGTCCACCATTTAATTACTATTGGTGTAGGTGCTTGAAGACCATGTTGTGGGAGTTTGCAACTCAAACCTTTGCAAAACCCTGAAAGTAAAATCATGATCTTGGTATTTGTTCTCAAATAACCTTTTTAATTTATTTTTATATTTGGCGGTTGGCTTGAGTATCAAACGTTTCACCAATCATATAAAAGAAACACATTACATCATTATACTAGTTCACATGGTTGCAAAATGCAGCATCATAAAAGGTATAATAATACAATTTTCCAACAGATAAAATACATACAACTAAACATTTTCAATTGCCACACTTTTCGTACCCTTTTTATTACAGTTCTCAAATTTCACCACCCAACTGGGTGAGGGAAGCAGACCAAGTACATCTATACTTTTTAAGGGCTAGGATCAGTATTCCTTTACCCTAATCCCTGAAAGTGACATCATGATCTTGAAACTTAAATATCTATTTTCTTCTGTGTTCTGTAAATAGATTTGTGTTCCTGTCACACCTTGCTAAATAACATTCAAGCATTGATAAAAAAAATGCTGCTTCGAATGCACTACCTCTGCATTCTGTGAGCTACATAGAACCATGTTATCACCATATATTTGTGTATATATATATATAGCTTACCCACAATGGGCAGCTAAAGGAATATTCCTGTCCCTTTCTTTCCTCCTAGTGCTCTGTAACGATACACGAGATCAAATAGTTGGTTTTAAAGTTTTTGTGTTTTAAACAATTTTTTATGATGTTGGTAATGGTGTGTTTGCTTTGGAGCACATTTGTTGCTCTGCACTATTTTTTCTATACATACGGTAATGGGGGAGTAGAGAAGGGGAGAAGAAGAGCAAGGAGAGGCTAATTGGGAAGTAGATTTAACTAGAAAAACATAGTCTGCAAACTGGATATCGATTTACTAGTGTTGTTATGTACTTGGGGATAATCTTCCATTTATGGTTGGATATATCTAGAATGTTATCTCGATTTCAATTATTATGCTGGAATTGGGATTTCCCTTGCACTAAGTATTTCATTAAACAAATAGATAAACAAGTGACCAAGCAGAGATCTAATACTATAAATGATTATACCTGGGACACTAATATTATAGTGACTAAAAGACCTAACAGATTAAGGGTATGCTACAGAGATCCATGTTTTGGGGTTCTAGATACTCATTTATATCCTATTAAGGTAGTTATAGATGTTTTTAATTATGCACTAGTCACTTCAAAATCGGAAGAAATAAAGTAAAAAACTTGGGTGGTGAATATTCCATACCCCCCCCAGCTGCTAATGCACAACGCACTTTAAATTTACCTTTAGGAACAAAATGCTTATTCGCATGATTGTATGTCTGTTAGGCAAACTCACTAGGCAAAGATGTCTGCTATGGTTTTGCACTAAGTACAGATAAACAAGTGACCAAGCAGAGATCTAACACTATAAATGATTATACCTTGGACACTAATATTATAGTGACTAAAAGACCTAACAGATTAAGGGTGAGCTACAGAGATCCATGTTTTGGGATTTTAGATACTTATTTATACCCCACTAAGGTAGTTATAGATGTTTTTAATTATGCACTAGTCACTTTAAAATCGGAAGAAATAAAGTAAAAAACTTGGGTGGTGAATATTTCATACCCCCCCCCAGCTGCTAATGCACAACGCACTTTAAATTTACCTCTAGGAACAAAATGCTCATTCGCATAAATGTATGTCTGTTAGGCAAACTCACTAGGCAAAGATGTCTGCCATGGTTTAGGCACGTAATGCAGATCACTAAATGAGGCCTTCTTTGATTTCTATGTTGCCTGCCTGCCCACCCCCTCCTTTCCCTCTCTCCTCCTCCTAGTCTCATGTTTTAAAGTGGTGTATGGTGGAGAGGTTGTTTGTTGTGAAAAAGCGGCGAGTTGGCCGCGAAACGCGTCACGCCTCGAGTGTTGCACTTGGGAGGACCCACATTGGGGTCATACTTTCTACTTTCTGAAATGGATTTCCATGATTTTTAAATATTTTTTTCCCGTGTGGATCAATAAAAGAAGAAAATTAACAAAACGGAAAGCGGTTGGTGTGGAGTTTTATTCCCCCCCCCCCTCCTTCGTTTGCTGTTTGGTGGAAATTGGGCAAGCATGGCTTTATGGAGAGTGCAGCTCGACTTGGCTACCCTAAGGTAGAATTGATAATATATATATATATATATATATATTGTGTGTGACAGTTCTGAATACAAAAATATAATCCCATAAAGGTGTATTTAATGATAACTATGAAAATATCTATCTTTATAGATAAAATGCTTAGGTATGTTTCCGTACCCAGCTGATTCAATTGATCAGTGTAAGGTTGTCTTCTGCTGTCCTCATGGCAAAATGCACCTCTGTGTGCCTGTCCACTTCAACAACCGCTATCATTTTAACAAAGAGAATGAGCATGGTTCTACGCGGTGACCTTCAAGTTCCACTATCGCAAACATTCGGAATAATTTCAAGTTACTTCATTCGAACCCCCACTTCTCTTCACACATGGCAGAGCAATTCCTGTGTCAATGCACAGTTAATTACTGGCTAAACTTGCAGTCTTTAAAGAGTGGAACGCAGTAGGATGGATGCCTCCTCACAAGCTAAATCTGAAAGTAGATGTTGTAATTATGCTACTACGAAATCCTATTCCATCTCAGGGACTTTGCGATGGATAAAGGTTAACAATTACGTGTCTATAAAGACACATCATAGAGGCCCATGTAATCGGTGGAACTTAAATTCTGTTCTTATAGTGCACTTCCCATTCATTCAATATGATACACATGTGTCTTTCAAATTCAAAAGAAGACAGCTATCTATATGTTTAGCCTTTTCAATAACCATTAATAAGTCACAGGGACCTAGGCCCCATTCCTGGAAGTGATTATTGGTATTTCTTATATTTTAGAAGGGGAACAGAAGTGACCCTATGAATTACAGACCGATATTGACCTTTAAGATCTGCTAGAACGGTATATGTTATGCCCGGAATGGCTAATGATTCTTAGTTCCCTAAGAAACCTTATGACAAAATTATGAGCATGTTTTGAGGTCATAAGAAACTGGGTAATTCACTGACCATTCAAACGCAGAACAATCATCACTTGTTTGTCAAATGTGCTCTTGAAGAAAATAGGTCAACCACCAGATATTAAAAAGACAGGAACCCTCTAGACTGATGGACTAAGCAGCTTGTTTTGAGTTTGAGAAGACAGTTCGCTTGAATAATGTGTTTCTTTTCCATTACACATGCAATGATTTAGCTTTTAGCCTGCAAAGTCTAAGTGTAATCCCTAACTTTAGTTACTGAGGTGGCCTGGAAATTACCTTAAAGGGTTTATAACCGTCTGTTTCTTAAACTCTATTTTGGATGATAACTATTTCAGATGACGAATTGATTAGCAAATGCACTGTCAATTATTGTCTTTGACTTAAATGAGCTTCCATGTGAGAGCTTTAAACTGAGAATAACTAAAGTTTTCCAACTATGGGCTGTATATTTACCAAGTTGGTGGTGTATGAAATGATCTAGAAAATGCAACATATAGGAGAAAACTACACGACTAACAGCCATGAAAAGATGGAAAACAGTGCTTGACACCATAATACATATTGTTTACTAACACCCATCCCACACCAGCATACTTTCAAACACCAGTGATAGACCTCCTATTGGCCACATTAACCAAGCTCTTACAGCCCTTGTGAACTTTGTTATGGGCTAGACCAAACTCAGCTCCCAGAACTCCAGAGACTCTACACATCAAGGGGACATTGTGTATGTGCTGCAACATTCTCATCCGGTGTCAAAGAGGATTAGATTTAAACAGTCAGTATAATTAATTGCTGACGTGGGTATACCATGTTTGCCTTTTCTATATACAATATTAGTGTCTATGAAGGAGGAGGCTTCTGTTTCATCTGGATGGATTATCTTCAGGCGAGATGGAAATAGCATTTTGCCTTTTATATTATTATCACATAGCCTGAATTGGACTTCCAGAAATGACTTTGTTGTATCCTGTACAGTAGAACAGAAGCCAAGGAAGAATGTTATCTTTGCATCGCCATATTACAGGTCACCTTTCTCCTTGCTGCTTTTAGAATCAAGTCGCTGCCCCTATAATTGAATAATCTAGCAATCACAGGACTAGGTGGCATCCCAGGAGCCGGTCAGGGACCCAATGAGTGGTGGGCTCTCTCGACCCGAAAATGATCAGAGAACACCGTCAACCGATGAATTCTGGCAGGTGTTTCTCCTAAAATAGCTCCACTGAGCCTTGCACTCATGACACCCGCAAGCCCAACATTCTTATGTTATTGCAACCAGAGAGCCATAGATTTTAAGTCCTAATTGTTTGCATTTAGACTACACGTTTCTTTGTGCAATGTTGCTAACTTTATTTCTAGTAAGAAAACTGGATCCTCAGACTTTGCCTCAGTCATCCTACCACATAACTGATCAATCTTGTGTTCTGAGGCATCAACTTTGACAGCTAATGAATCCATTTCACTGCCCATCACTATAAAGTGCCCTATACCTCCGACAGAATCATGCGCAGGCCAGCATCCTCGGGGCTTGCTGCTCCATTGCTCCAGTATTATTCGGCGATGGTCAATCAGCTTCCGCAGATTTATTTTTAGTTTAATGAAAGGCATCTTATTTAGACAGTTTTGCATATGGCATATCAATCAACAGTCCTGCTACAGTTACCCTCCACTATGATGCAACCAGGCACTTTGCCTACATTTTATTGGCAGCAATAAAAGAATTTAAAGTGGCAATCAACCCATGTATCATAAAGTTATTACAAGTATCACCATCAGGCAAGATTCAATTTAGTGCCGCCCTCTGCATATCAAGAGTCAATGAACAGTTTGATGCAGCCCCTCACTGTTATGGTGCGTTTTTAGGTTATTAGGGCCAACAGTGCTCTGCCAAGACCTTCAGGGACGTCATTTAGGGATCGGCAGGGGTCAAAATTGCAACCCCTGAGGTCTTTCTTTCTACCCCTGTGGTCTCCCTTGCTACCCCTAAAAGATATATATTTTTTTTATTTTAATGCAAGGTCCTGGGCTGTGGCCGGTATCAGGTAATATAATCGCGGCAAAAATGCCACCGTTTGACCCGGTAAAAGTGTGTCCATTATACCATTTAAGGGGAGCGGGGGTTGCGGTGGTGTCCCCCGCTCCCCTTAAATGGTATAATGGGTCTGGGGGTTGCAGGGTTGTCCCCCGCATGTTTTACATGGACTGCGGCGCAAAAACGGCAGCATTCTTGCCGCGATTATATCACATGGAACCCTGTGGCCAGCACCATGTGGCTCTTTGCTTCTGGAGTGGCTGTCTTTCATGTTCAGGCCTCTTGAGAAATCATTAAATAAAAAAATAACAGGGGTTACACAAGTCTAACACTTTCAGCAGTGACCCTAAATAAGAAAGAATAGGAATACCAAATAATGTGTCTTTCTGGAATTGTATACAATAATTACAAGACTCATCAAAGGTTTATTTCATGCACACTTCAGGGGGTGAGTCACTGGTTTAGTCTGTTCTTAAACACCTCAACTCTGCCTTTCATCCTTTTGAGGTCGATAAATGAGTACCAACACAGGTTGGGTGATATTGTATGTATATTTGTTCTATATGAAGCGCTTAAGCATAAGTGCAGTATAATAGCACTTCATTTTCATTTGGCCATGGACGTCTGCTTGCATTCACAGTGCAATATGGGCCTATACACACTGATCTTAACATTACATATGGCGATCCATTCTTGTATGAAATGTATATCACATTGTAGTAATATTGTAACTATATTTTTCGTAGTGTGCTTAGCAACCATGCTATGCGATGCCACTTCCTTTTTGGTCAAGGGTTTAAAGGTAGTGTTCCATCGCTTCCCGTGATATCACTTTGGGGTGGGGTCGAATGACATCACTTCCTATCAGAGGTCAAGGGTCGTGTGATGTCACGTCCGCTACCCCTGGCTTTTTGGTGAAATGACGACCCTGAAAACCTTACATCTAATGCAACGAGGATCGTCTGATGATCAGGGTCAAAATGACACCTCACAGACCATTAACATGCCTGATGTACCTACATCTGCACTGGCTGGTTGCAATGGACAAAGCCGAGCGCTCAGCTGCTCCACTCGCCCTGCGGCTGCAGGAGCTCACAATCAAACCGCCTCGGTCAGGCAGGCCTGCTTATGGATGTTACTTAGTGCCACCAGGGCCCAGGGTCGGATTGGCCCCTCGGCCTTTCGGCCTGTGGCTGGGGCGAAATCGCCCCTGGGGAGTGGGGGCCGGTTTCTGGCCATGCCTGGGCTGGTTTGGAAGAAAAAAAAATTAGAAAATTATTTTTTTATTTCTTTTTTTTTTTTTCAAAAAGCCTTTCATCCTTCTTAGGTCGATAAATGAGTACCACCACAGGTTGGGTGATATTGTATGCATATTTCTTCTATAAAAAAAGAGCTTAAGCGTAAGTGCTATACAATAACATTATCATGTGGCCTTGGACGTCTGCTTGGATTCACAGTAATTTAGTGTACTTAGGAACAATGCTATTTAATGCCACTTCCTGTTTTGTCAAGGGGTGAAAGGTTGTGTTTCATCGCTTCCCAGGATGTCACTGTGGGGTAAAAAGGACATCACTTCTGGTGATGTCATCAGAGGTCAAAGGTCGTGAGGCAAGGGGTGGGCCACTTTTTTGAGGAGAGGGGTGGGCCACTTTTTTTTTGGGTGACCGGGCCTATTTCTTGTCCCAGTCCGACCCTGCCAGGGCCTCAAGGCTCCAAGGGTAAGGCCACAACACACACTGCTGCAGCTGTCCGTCTCCCATCTACACCTCCAGTCATCACTCACCACTACCAGGGTGGTGCTGTTAAAGGAGTGAACTGCAATCACGGTTCCTCCAGACGCGCTGCCACTGAATCTATGAGGGGCAGCTACTAAAAATGTGTGCCGTAGCAAGGAGCACATGCAGCAAATATGATGTTCTTTATTGGAGCATATAGACAGGTCATCTGCAGATAGGCATTGTTCGGTATGACAATGACAGTTTCACGCATCCATGTCTGGAAAAATACAGATAAGGGTCAGGATTGGTATCTTTATTTCTTTTGTCATGTTCGGGACATCCACATCTTCATGTTTGAGGCAGGTCTATGGTGGGTGGCACGATAGGAAGTGACGAAACGAGGCAAGGAGCCTCGGTGGCGACAGGGATTATTAAATAAAGTTCCGTTGATGCTGTGTGGGCCTCCTTTCTTTCCTGCGTGCAGTGCACTGCCATTACCGTATATTTGCAGCTGCACTGGCCCTGGATACTGACATCTGTCAAACGTTGGTATATGTTGTTGTTACAGAAAATAGTATACCAAGCCCAGGAGTTAACTCTTTGTGGGTTTTGGAGCAACTCCACATGATGCAGCCTCCCCAGTTGCTGTAGTCACCTGAAAGTACTGATACTCTGTGGTTTAGATGCACAATCTGCCAGGCAAATAGTTGTCCTTCCAGGAGCGGACACAGTGAACATTCTTCTAAAAAGGCCAATGTGCATACACAGACAACTTGTCCTTTCAGAAGTTGCAGCATCTAGTCTGTTATTCAACAGTGTTATTGTCTTGCCATGCTAAACATGTACCTACACAGAGCAATCTGTTTTTTTCCTGGTTGTCCCTCTTCCAGCACGACTCACTCTCAGCATATCCAAACAAACCCTGACTCCTGTGATGCATCGATCCCCAACACAGGCTAGATGCAGCTGATAAGAGATGCCTGTGTCCTTGAAACATTGGGATATAGCCCGGCGATATACAGGTAGACTCAGAGGACAGGAGCTGGAGCTCAAGGTGCAAATACTTTTCTTTTCCAGCAGTGAGACTGAACTGGGGTTGGTTGCTCTTGCTTTCTTTTCTCCTTCCAACCTTGTAGGTGGGTCTAGTCCTCACAGCTTCAGCTGACACCCCAGGAAAGGATGGCTTCAAGGAAGGGAATGATAGCAGCTCCCTGCACCTGGGGACAGCTCAACAAAGGTAAAGGCAAGTGGTAGAGTTTCTATGTGGCAGGATGTATCGCTGCAGAATGTTCTAACCCACCCAGCCGGGGGTAACAAATTGGATACTGGAGGAGATGCTGCGGGATGATACCCGTCCCTGAAATGATTGTGGATCTGACTGGTGCAGATGGGCAGCTGGTGTTGCACCCAGGCACATGGCAGAGGAGTGGGAAAGCTTTTTCAATGTTATGCATGGTGTTGGTGCAGCAGTAGTGTACTGGACCGAAGAGGAGGTGCTGCAGAAATAGGAGCCTGGCAGTTATCCATCTGGAATGTCTGTATACATCTTCATCTGGTTCAATGTTATTCATATACTTCCCAGGAGGCTTGAGCATCATCGCACTGCAGTGCATAAAACTGACAGCACGTGTTAGTTCCTTACAGTGCTTTAGCAAGGCATTTTCCATTTTTGTAAAAACGTTCAGACAACAAGCACATGTTGCTGATTGTGTATGCATTTAGCAGTTGGTTAGAAGCCTATCCCTGTGCTAAAGTCGCCGCTCTCACAGTTGCAAAGAAACTACTCAGAGATCTTATCCCCAGAAGGGTCATTCCACTGTCCATTCAAATGGTTTATAAGAACAATAATAGAGTATGGATAGAAAGGGTAACTATGAGGGCACACATGAACAAAAGGGCAGAGAACAGAAATTACATTCAACAAATGGACAGGGCACAGTGTGTACCTGTTGCACTGCTTTGCAGGATTACCACTTATCAGCATATCCTCTCGGAATGGATACACTGTATTGCTTGACTGCACAGATGTGCTGCCTCATTAGATAAGACCTTCTTAATAGTCTGGGGATTTTCTTTATTCAAAAATAAACATCTTTAAATTGCTAGTGAAATGCACCTCCCTAAAACTTTACATATTGTTTGTGCTTGGGCTGCATTGGAATCATGATGGAATGATTAACTGGAATGCTGTTACAGGTTTTTGCAAATGTGTTGAGAGGTTGTAGATCTAGCTCGGGTCATAAGATGCCACCTTTCCTTGGCAAAAGGAAGTACGTTGAATAAGTAACTTGGTTGTACTCGTCCGTTGCGACTTCCTTGATAGCCCCTTTTGTTTAGTAGTTCCTCTACCTCTGCAAGTAGTAGTAGGATGTGATTTTGTAGGTGTTATTTCTTTGGGGGAATATTGGCATTTTGATGAACTCCATGCACATGTAACAAACAGGTGCTATCACCCACTGGTCTTTAGTAACTGCCTCCTATGAGCATGGTGTGTATATCCGTTCAGTAAAAGGGGGTGGAGGCTGAAGAGGATTTCCTTGGGGAAGTCAATGTTGTGCAGATGGTATGCCTTAGTATGTCACCCCATGACCCTTCCCTGTCTTCCCCTATTATCACAATATGGTTTCTGTTGATCCTGGGATTGACCATATGCTTGGTGACCTTGAGGCAATGTTTTGGTTGGGGCTGCAAAGTGTGGTGGTAGAGCCGTGTATCCTCACCTTGTAGAGTCTTAGCAGGAGGAGGACATAGTTGTAGCACTTATTATATGTGTAGAGATCTACACCTCTTCAAACTAATCAGTTTACACTAGGCATAACAGTAGATGCAAGGTTAGGTTAGAGACATGGCTTCAACAATACTTTTGTTAACACAAAAATCTTGTCTTATTTTTCCTCCACTCTGATATGTAATGTTCATCCCCCACCTTGCCTGTCTGCAAACTCCTCAACAAGTCTTTCCCTGGGACAGGCAACGTATGCACAGGTTAGGGAAGATTAGGGGATCAGCATACCATCTCTTTCTGGTGTTGCCAGGATAAAGGAATCATAGCAAATTGCCCCTTCATGCTTAGACTTCCTCACAGGGAGAGTGGCCCGTGACAAAGATGTTTAACACCAACTGCCTGGCGTGTCTGGGGAAAGACCAGCTAGTACCTATGGCCTAATGAGGCATAGGTGGTACCAGGAGAATTGACTCTGATATCCGGTACCATGACTTAGATACACCAGCCGTATGAGAATGAAAGGTTCTCAACTCAGATGCCCAACCTGAATCACGGATGCACCAGTCATTAAAGAACAAAAGGTAATACTTGAATGTACCTTATTATGTTCCTTCACTCATTAACAAAACATATGAAGCAGGTTGAATTCCTATTTAGTATAACAGGTTGTAGGTAGGGAGAGATTAATGCCATTCAGAAGGTAGCCCCCACACCTCAGTGTACTAGGAATGTGTACTTTGTTGTAAACACCTATGATGCATGGTGCATGGAACCTTGAGCAGTAAATACATTAATTAAAGGACATAATAAGGAAAAGGTGATTTACGGAAACAAAACAATTTAATTAAAGAAAAGGTCCAAAGTATCATAAAGGAAGGGCTCAGCTAATTAGTGGACACTCAGATTGCAAAGATCATGAAAGATGTGGGAACAGTATGATGGAAAGTTATATAAAAAGATTAGAATCACAGTTGGGCTGATCCAGTGTTTGTTAAGGATTTCAATCAGGCGACGCATACCTTAGTCTCAGCCCAGTATGCAGCGCACAATCGAAATGCTTATGTTTATGTTAGATTCAATATTGATATGATACACCACTCCTATCACATCCCCTTTTCAAATACCCCGGGTCACAATGGACCATGAACCCGGCTGGTTGGTACAATATAATATTTATTTATTTGAAAATTAAAAGAAATCATAACATTTATAATATGGGGCAGCAATCACCAATGGGGTGATAATAACAATAGGAATGTAAGAAATGCACTTAATTTAACCTTCTTTTGACACATCTACAACACACCAGGGAATAGGAGCACTTTATTATTTTAGTTAAGATAGCACTTAAGTTAGAATTTCCCCATGCAATGTTCCCTCAACCCACAAATAATCAATGGCGAGTGTATAAACAGAAGCAGCAGGCAATGACAGATTCGAAATCAGACCTTCCCTCCCCAAACAAGAGAGAACAACAGATTTTAAACCCTGGCAATGCTAAAAATGACACTCGGAAATGGATGAATAAATGAATGAATGTGTATAAAAACATTAAATAAAATGTTATTCCTCACTACAGCAACCATCATGTGGAAGTACAAACAATCACAAGCAATGTATAACCAAGAGTACACAGTTCGAAAATGAGTGGCAGGTTTTAAAACATGTTTGCAGCAGATGACACGTTGGAAAATTAGCAAACTTTGCAATTCCCGCCTGAAATTACTAAACGGTTTTTAATAAAAACGGGTGAAATATGTGTTGGGGTGCAGTTATAGATCATAGGTACAATATGGAAGTGAAATTGAGTCTCTATCTGGAAAAATTAGTGAGTTATGCAAGATCCAGTGAGGTTTGTTTTTAGGAAAATAGAGCAGAGAAGCAACAGAAAAACGGCTTTAAAATGGATTGCAAATTTTATTTAAACAGGATTTAATGACTAAGAAAAAGAGAATGCCACCCGTGAATCTTCACAGTTGCGCGGCCATTGTAACTCTTCACGTGGGGTACCCCATTTCCTTTATGGAAAATTAATGTATTTAATCAAAATCGCTACTGGCTTATGTTCTAGCAAAACAAAAATGAAGAACAAATCAGTGCTAACACTAGGACTCAAAGGCAGGGTTTCACATATAATGCTGACAATTTTAACAAGATATCGGGGTCAGAATAGGATAGCTTAGAGATTGGGATAGGACAAAGCCAGGCAAGGTATACTTTGAATTTCTATGGTTCTGTTACGCTCACCTGATTCCCACAGGGCGGCCGATCTGTACTGGCCCGCTGTTGCTTCCACCAGAGTAACACGTAGAGCCGAGATGACAGATTGGACAGACCCACTTAGCTTCGTTTGTTGGATTCGTACGAATATCTTTCTGCAATGGAGAAAGGGAATTAACTTCCCGTAATCTGAGCGTTAACCCGCCTTCCCACTCCCTTGTCTGCCCACAGAACACTCCTGAAGTTCCCTCTAAATCTCACCTGAAGATATGGAAAGATGAGCTCTCCATCCTGCGTCGAGCGCAGGGGCGCGTAGACGACCAGTTACTTCACTGGCGTGGAGGAATTTGTGAGTTCCAGTATTGACTCTAAGTCCAATTGTTCATAAGAGTTCAATAGTCTGATCTTCACTCTGCCAGATTCCTTGCAGGTTGCGGATTTAAACCACCAGAAGAGATCCAAGTGGCAATTGGTAAGATCCTGGTAAGTCTATTGTGGTTCTCCCCTTTGGGGCCGGGGTACAGCGATGATGCAGAATTAACTGCGCCGACCCGAAATGAGGTGAGTACCCCCCTGTGGTAAATCAGGTAAGTCTTTGGGGGTAGGTTGTATTGTCCTTGTTTTTTCCCCTTAGGGGCCGGGGTGTGGCGGTGATGCGGAATTGACTGTGCCGACCCGAGATGAGGTGAGTACCCCCCTGTGGTAATCAGGTAAGTCTTTGGGGGTGATTTGTATTGTCCTTGTTTTCCCCTTAGGGGCCGGGGTGCGGCAGTGATGCAGAATTGACTACGCCGACCCGAGATGAGGTGAGTACCGCCCTGTGGTAAATCAGGTAAGTCTTTGGGGGTGGTTTGTATTGCCCTTGCTCACCTATCTGTTCTTGTCTCCCCCAGGTGTTGAAGAATGGCCTGGAGATGCTGAATTTGCGATGGAGTTAAGGAATGCAGCCCCGGTTGGTGAGTTCAGCGCGGCTCTGCGAGGTGCATGGCAATACACCTGAGAAGGCTTCTCTCTTCCAGATCGACGATGTGCTGGATCAAGGATTCAGGTAAGGGTTTTGTTCTGACCTCTTCTCCTTCTCCTTTTCTTGTTCCAGGTGTTCCAGGGCTGAAGCGGGCGTGGCTGAAGACTGGAGCTGCTGAAGACACGGTGAGCGTTACGCTGCAGCAAGCAGAATAACGCGAAGCCGTGTGGCTGTCCGGGTGTGGCTTAAATAGCCTTGGAAGAAGTCCCAGGTAAGTATTCTTCCACAGCCCCACCCGAGAGGAAAGGAGTCCCTGAGGTAAAGTAGTCCCTTTAAGCCTCATTTGGCTTGTGGCTTCGTGCAGCATGGTCTGCATCAGGTAGGTATGCAGCATGGTCTGCAACAGGTAAGATTTCTGTAATGAGCCTGGCGCCCATGGCGCCAGGACTGACTTTATTCTTATGAGCCTGGCGCCATAGGCGCCAGGACTGTAGCCAAAGAGCCCCTAACTGGGGTCTTTGGACATGCTTCAAGTGGCATGATGCCTGCTTCCAGGGTTGCTGGGCCCTGGTCTGGCTTTCCGGGGGCAGGCATCGTGACAGGTTCCTATTGATACTCACAGTTCTCTTTTAGTTTTTGGAGGAGGCTTCTGTTTCATCTGGATGGATTATCTTCAGGCGAGATGGAAATAGCATTTTGCCTTTTATATTATTATCACATAGCCTGAATTGGACTTCCAGAAATGACTTTGTTGTATCCTGTACAGTAGAACAGAAGCCAAGGAAGAATGTTATCTTTGCATCGCCATATTACAGGTCACCTTTCTCCTTGCTGCTTTTAGAATCAAGTCGCTGCCCCTATAATTGAATAATCTAGCAATCACAGGACTAGGTGGCATCCCAGGAGCCAGTCAGGGACCCAATGAGTGGTGGGCTCTCTCGACCGGAAAATGATCAGAGAACACCGTCAACCGATGAATTCTGGCAGGTGTTTCTCCTAAAATAGCTCCACTGAGCCTTGCACTCATGACACCCGCAAGCCCAACATTCTTATGTTATTGCAACCAGAGAGCCATAGATTTTAAGTCCTAATTGTTCGCATTTAGACTACACGTTTCTTTGTGCAATGTTGCTAACTTTATTTCTAGTAAGAAAACTGGATCCTCAGACTTTGCCTCAGTCATCCTACCACATAACTGATCAATCTTGTGTTCTGAGGCATCAACTTTGACAGCTAATGAATCCATTTCACTGCCCATCACTATAAAGTGCCCTATACCTCCGACAGAATCATGCGCAGGCCAGCATCCTCGGGGCTTGCTGCTCCATTGCTCCAGTATTATTCGGCGATGGTCAATCAGCTTCCGCAGATTTATTATTAGTTTAATGAAAGGCATCTTATTTAGACAGTTTTGCATATGGCATATCAATCAACAGTCCTGCTCCAGTTACCCTCCACTATGATGCAACCAGGCACTTTGCCTACATTTTATTGGCAGCAATAAAAGAATTTAAAGTGGCAATCAACCCATGTATCATAAAGTTATTACAAGTATCACCATCAGGCAAGATTCAATTTAGTGCCGCCCTCTGCATGTCAAGAGTCAATGAACAGTTTGATGCAGCCCCTCACTGTTATGGTGCGTTTTTAGGTTATTAGGGCCAACAGTGCTCTGCCAAGACCTTCAGGGACGTCATTTAGGGATCGGCAGGGGTCAAAATTGCAACCCCTGAGGTCTTTCTTCCTACCCCTGTGGTCTCCCTTGCTACCCCTAAAAGATATATATTTTTTTTATTTTAATGCAAGGTCCTGGGCTGTGGCCGGTATCAGGTAATATAATCGCGGCAAAAATGCCACCGTTTGACCCGGTAAAAGTGTGTCCATTATACCATTTAAGGGGAGCGGGGGTTGCGGTGGTGTCCCCCGCTCCCCTTAAATGGTATAATGGGTCTGGGGGTTGCAGGGTTGTCCCCCGCATGTTTTACATGGACAGCGGCGCAAAAACGGCAGCATTCTTGCCGCGATTATATCACATGGAACCCTGTGGCCAGCACCATGTGGCTCTTTGCTTCTGGAGTGGCTGTCTTTCATGTTCAGGCCTCTTGAGAAATCATTAAATAAAAAAATAACAGGGGTTACACAAGTCTAACACTTTCAGCAGTGACCCTAAATAAGAAAGAATAGGAATACCAAATAATGTGTCTTTCTGGAATTGTATACAATAATTACAAGACTCATCAAAGGTTTATTTCATGCACACTTCAGGGGGTGAGTCACTGGTTTAGTCTGTTCTTAAACACCTCAACTCTGCCTTTCATCCTTTTGAGGTCGATAAATGAGTACCAACACAGGTTGGGTGATATTGTATGTATATTTGTTCTATATGAAGCGCTTAAGCATAAGTGCAGTATAATAGCACTTCATTTTCATTTGGCCATGGACGTCTGCTTGCATTCACAGTGCAATATGGGCCTATACACACTGATCTTAACATTACATATGGCGATCCATTCTTGTATGAAATGTATATCACATTGTAGTAATATTGTAACTATATTTTTCGTAGTGTGCTTAGCAACCATGCTATGCGATGCCACTTCCTTTTTGGTCAAGGGTTTAAAGGTAGTGTTCCATCACTTCCCGTGATATCACTTTGGGGTGGGGTCGAATGACATCACTTCCTATCAGAGGTCAAGGGTCGTGTGATGTCACGTCCGCTACCCCTGGCTTTTTGGTGAAATGACGACCCTGAAAACCTTACATCTAATGCAACGAGGATCGTCTGATGATCAGGGTCAAAATGACACCTCACAGACCATTAACATGCCTGATGTACCTACATCTGCACTGGCTGGTTGCAATGGACAAAGCCGAGCGCTCAGCTGCTCCACTCGCCCTGCGGCTGCAGGAGCTCACAATCAAACCGCCTCGGTCAGGCAGGCCAGCTTATGGATGTTACTTAGTGCCACCAGGGCCCAGGGTCGGATTGGCCCCTCGGCTTTTCGGCCTGTGGCTGGGGCGAAATCGCCCCTGGGGAGTGGGGGCCGGTTTCTGGCCATGCCTGGGCTGGTTTGGAAGAAAAAAAAAATTAGAAAATTATTTTTTTATTTCTTTTTTTTTTTTTCAAAAAGCCTTTCATCCTTCTTAGGTCGATAAATGAGTACCACCACAGGTTGGGTGATATTGTATGCATATTTCTTCTATAAAAAAAAGAGCTTAAGCGTAAGTGCTATACAATAACATTATCATGTGGCCTTGGACGTCTGCTTGGATTCACAGTAAATTAGTGTACTTAGGAACAATGCTATTTAATGCCACTTCCTGTTTTGTCAATGGGTGAAACGTTGTGTTTCATCGCTTCCCAGGATGTCACTGTGGGGTAAAAAGGACATCACTTCTGGTGATGTCATCAGAGGTCAAAGGTCGTGAGGCAAGGGGTGGGCCACTTTTTTGAGGAGAGGGGTGGGCCACTTTTTTTTTGGGTGACCGGGCCTATTTCTTGTCCCAGTCCGACCCTGCCAGGGCCTCAAGGCTCCAAGGGTAAGGCCACAACACACACTGCTGCAGCTGTCCGTCTCCCATCTACACCTCCAGTCATCACTCACCACTACCAGGGTGGTGCTGTTAAAGGAGTGAACTGCAATCACGGTTCCTCCAGACGCGCTGCCACTGAATCTATGAGGGGCAGCTACTAAAAATGTGTGCCGTAGCAAGGAGCACATGCAGCAAATATGATGTTCTTTATTGGAGCATATAGACAGGTCATCTGCAGATAGGCATTGTTCGGTATGACAATGACAGTTTCACGCATCCATGTCTGGAAAAATACAGATAAGGGTCAGGATTGGTATCTTTATTTCTTTTGTCATGTTCGGGACATCCACATCTTTATGTTTGAGGCAGGTCTATGGTGGGTGGCACGATAGGAAGTGACGAAACGAGGCAAGGAGCCTCGGTGGCGACAGGGATTATTAAATAAAGTTCCGTTGATGCTGTGTGGGCCTCCTTTCTTTCCTGCGTGCAGTGCACTGCCATTACCGTATATTTGCAGCTGCACTGGCCCTGGATACTGACATCTGTCAAACGTTGGTATATGTTGTTGTTACAGAAAATAGTATACCAAGCCCAGGAGTTAACTCTTTGTGGGTTTTGGAGCAACTCCACAGGATGCAGCCTCCCCAGTTGCTGTAGTCACCTGAAAGTACTGATACTCTGTGGTTTAGATGCACAATCTGCCAGGCAAATAGTTGTCCTTCCAGGAGCGGACACAGTGAACATTCTTCTAAAAAGGCCAATGTGCATACACAGACAACTTGTCCTTTCAGAAGTTGCAGCATCTAGTCTGTTATTCAACAGTGTTATTGTCTTGCCATGCTAAACATGTACCTACACAGAGCAATCTGTTTTTTTCCTGGTTGTCCCTCTTCCAGCACGACTCACTCTCAGCATATCCAAACAAACCCTGACTCCTGTGATGCATCGATCCCCAACACAGGCTAGATGCAGCTGATAAGAGATGCCTGTGTCCTTGAAACATTGGGATATAGCCCGGCGATATACAGGTAGACTCAGAGGACAGGAGCTGGAGCTCAAGGTGCAACTACTTTTCTTTTCCAGCAGTGAGACTGAACTGGGGTTGGTTGCTCTTGCTTTCTTTTCTCCTTCCAACCTTGTAGGTGGGTCTAGTCCTCACAGCTTCAGCTGACACCCCAGGAAAGGATGGCTTCAAGGAAGGGAATGATAGCAGCTCCCTGCACCTGGGGACAGCTCAACAAAGGTAAAGGCAAGTGGTAGAGTTTCTATGTGGCAGGATGTATCGCTGCAGAATGTTCTAACCCACCCAGCCGGGGGTAACAAATTGGATACTGGAGGAGATGCTGCGGGATGATACCCGTCCCTGAAATGATTGTGGATCTGACTGGTGCAGATGGGCAGCTGGTGTTGCACCCAGGCACATGGCAGAGGAGTGGGAAAGCTTTTTCAATGTTATGCATGGTGTTGGTGCAGCAGTAGTGTACTGGACCGAAGAGGAGGTGCTGCAGAAATAGGAGCCTGGCAGTTATCCATCTGGAATGTCTGTATACATCTTCATCTGGTTCAATGTTATTCATACACTTCCCAGGAGGCTTGAGCATCATCGCACTGCAGTGCATAAAACTGACAGCACGTGTTAGTTCCTTACAGTGCTTTAGCAAGGCATTTTCCATTTTTGTAAAAACGTTCAGACAACAAGCACATGCTGCTGATTGTGGATGCATTTAGCAGTTGGTTAGAAGCCTATCCCTGTGCTAAAGTCGCCGCTCTCACAGTTGCAAAGAAACTACTCAGAGATCTTATCCCCAGAAGGGTCATTCCACTGTCCATTCAAATGGTTTATAAGAACAATAATAGAGTATGGATAGAAAGGGTAACTATGAGGGCACACATGAACAAAAGGGCAGAGAACAGAAATTACATTCAACAAATGGACAGGGCACAGTGTGTACCTGTTGCACTGCTTTGCAGGATTACCACTTATCAGCATATCCTCTCGGAATGGATACACTGTATTGCTTGACTGCACAGATGTGCTGCCTCATTAGATAAGACCTTCTTAATAGTCTGGGGATTTTCTTTATTCAAAAATAAACATCTTTAAATTGCTAGTGAAATGCACCTCCCTAAAACTTTACATATTGTTTGTGCTTGGGCTGCATTGGAATCATGATGGAATGATTAACTGGAATGCTGTTACAGGTTTTTGCAAATGTGTTGAGAGGTTGTAGATCTAGCTCGGGTCATAAGATGCCACCTTTCCTTGGCAAAAGGAAGTACGTTGAATAAGTAACTTGGTTGTACTCGTCCGTTGCGACTTCCTTGATAGCCCCTTTTGTTTAGTAGTTCCTCTACCTCTGCAAGTAGTAGTAGGATGTGATTTTGTAGGTGTTATTTCTTTGGGGGAATATTGGCATTTTGATGAACTCCATGCACATGTAACAAACAGGTGCTATCACCCACTGGTCTTTAGTAACTGCCTCCTATGAGCATGGTGTGTATATCCGTTCAGTAAAAGGGGGTGGAGGCTGAAGAGGATTTCCTTGGGGAAGTCAATGTTGTGCAGATGGTATGCCTTAGTATGTCACCCCATGACCCTTCCCTGTCTTCCCCTATTATCACAATATGGTTTCTGTTGATCCTGGGATTGACCATATGCTTGGTGACCTTGAGGCAATGTTTTGGTTGGGGCTGCAAAGTGTGGTGGTAGAGCCGTGTATCCTCACCTTGTAGAGTCTTAGCAGGAGGAGGACATAGTTGTAGCACTTATTATAGGTGTAGAGATCTACACCTCTTCAAACTAATCAGTTTACACTAGGCATAACAGTAGATGCAAGGTTAGGTTAGAGACATGGCTTCAACAATACTTTTGTTAACACAAAAATCTTGTCTTATTTTTCCTCCACTCTGATATGTAATGTTCATCCCCCACCTTGCCTGTCTGCAAACTCCTCAACAAGTCTTTCCCTGGGACAGGCAACGTATGCACAGGTTAGGGAAGATTAGGGGATCAGCATACCATCTCTTTCTGGTGTTGCCAGGATAAAGGAATCATAGCAAATTGCCCCTTCATGCTTAGACTTCCTCACAGGGAGAGTGGCCCGTGACAAAGATGTTTAACACCAACTGCCTGGCGTGTCTGGGGAAAGACCAGCTAGTACCTATGGCCTAATGAGGCATAGGTGGTACCAGGAGAATTGTCTCTGATATCCGGTACCATGACTTAGATACACCAGCCGTATGAGAATGAAAGGTTCTCAACTCAGATGCCCAACCTGAATCACGGATGCACCAGTCATTAAAGAACAAAAGGTAATACTTGAATGTACCTTATTATGTTCCTTCACTCATTAACAAAACATATGAAGCAGGTTGAATTCCTATTTAGTATAACAGGTTGTAGGTAGGGAGAGATTAATGCCATTCAGAAGGTAGCCCCCACACCTCAGTGTACTAGGAATGTGTACTTTGTTGTAAACACCTATGATGCATGGTGCATGGAACCTTGAGCAGTAAATACATTAATTAAAGGACATAATAAGGAAAAGGTGATTTACGGAAACAAAACAATTTAATTAAAGAAAAGGTCCAAAGTATCATAAAGGAAGGGCTCAGCTAATTAGTGGACACTCAGATTGCAAAGATCATGAAAGATGTGGGAACAGTATGATGGAAAGTTATATAAAAAGATGAGAATCACAGTTCGGCTGATCCAGTGTTTGTTAAGGATTTCAATCAGGCGACGCATACCTTAGTCTCAGCCCAGTATGCAGCCCACAATCGAAATGCTTATGTTTATGTTAGATTCAATATTGATATGATACACCACTCCTATCACATCCCCTTTTCAAATACCCCGGGTCACAATGGACCATGAACCCGGCTGGTTGGTAAAATATAATATTTATTTATTTGAAAATTAAAAGAAATCATAACATTTATAATATGGGGCAGCAATCACCAATGGGGTGATAATAACAATAGGAATGTAAGAAATGCACTTAGTTTAACCTTCTTTTGACACATCTACAAAACACCAGGGAATAGGAGCACTTTAATATTTTAGTTAAGATAGCACTTAAGTTAGAATTTCCCCATGCAATGTTCCCTCAACCCACAAATAATCAATAGCGAGTGTATAAACAGAAGCAGCAGGCAATGACAGATTCGAAATCAGACCTTCCCTCCCCAAACAAGAGAGAACAACAGATTTTAAACCCTGGCAATGCTAAAAATGACACTCGGAAATGGATGAATAAATGAATGAATGTGTATAAAAACATTAAATAAAATGTTATTCCTCACTACAGCAACCATCATGTGGAAGTACAAACAATCACAAGCAATGTATAACCAAGAGTACACAGTTCGAAAATGAGTGGCAGGTTTTAAAACATGTTTGCAGCAGATGACACGTTGGAAAATTAGCAAACTTTGCAATTCCCGCCTGAAATTACTAAACGGTTTTTAATAAAAACGGGTGAAATATGTGTTGGGGTGCAGTTATAGATCATAGGTACAATATGGAAGTGAAATTGAGTCTCTATCTGGAAAAATTAGTGAGTTATGCAAGATCCAGTGAGGTTTGTTTTTAGGAAAATAGAGCAGAGAAGCAACAGAAAAACGGCTTTAAAATGGATTGCAAATTTTATTTAAACAGGATTTAATGACTAAGAAAAAGAGAATGCCACCCGTGAATCTTCACAGTTGCGCGGCCATTGTAACTCTTCACGTGGGGTACCCCATTAACTTTATGGAAAATTAATGTATTTAATCAAAATCGCTACTGGCTTATGTTCTAGCAAAACAAAAATGAAGAACAAATCAGTGCTAACACTAGGACTCAAAGGCAGGGTTTCACATATAATGCTGACAATTTTAACAAGATATCGGGGTCAGAATAGGATAGCTTAGAGATTGGGATAGGACAAAGCCAGGCAAGGTATACTTTGAATTTCTATGGTTCTGTTACGCTCACCTGATTCCCACAGGGCGGCCGATCTGTACTGGCCCGCTGTTGCTTCCACCAGAGTAACACGTAGAGCCGAGATGACAGATTGGACAGACCCACTTAGCTTCGTTTGTTGGATTCGTACGAATATCTTTCTGCAATGGAGAAAGGGAATTAACTTCCCGTAATCTGAGCGTTAACCCGCCTTCCCACTCCCTTGTCTGCCCACAGAACACTCCTGAAGTTCCCTCTAAATCTCACCTGAAGATATGGAAAGATGAGCTCTCCATCCTGCGTCGAGCGCAGGGGCGCGTAGACGACCAGTTACTTCACTGGCGTGGAGGAATTTGTGAGTTCCAGTATTGACTCTAAGTCCAATTGTTCATAAGAGTTCAATAGTCTGATCTTCACTCTGCCAGATTCCTTGCAGGTTGCGGATTTAAACCACCAGAAGAGTTCCAAGTGGCAATTGGTAAGATCCTGGTAAGTCTATTGTGGTTCTCCCCTTTGGGGCCGGGGTACAGCGATGACGCAGAATTAACTGCGCCGACCCGAAATGAGGTGAGTACCCCCCTGTGGTAAATCAGGTAAGTCTTTGGGGGTAGGTTGTATTGTCCTTGTTTTTTCCCCTTAGGGGCCGGGGTGCGGCGGTGATGCGGAATTGACTGTGCCGACCCGAGATGAGGTGAGTACCCCCCTGTGGTAATCAGGTAAGTCTTTGGGGGTGATTAGTATTGTCCTTGTTTTCCCCTTAGGGGCCGGGGTGCGGCAGTGATGCAGAATTGACTACGCCGACCCGAGATGAGGTGAGTACCGCCCTGTGGTAAATCAGGTAAGTCTTTGGGGGTGGTTTGTATTGCCCTTGCTCACCTATCTGTTCTTGTCTCCCCCAGGTGTTGAAGAATGGCCTGGAGATGCTGAATTTGCGATGGAGTTAAGGAATGCAGCCCCGGTTGGTGAGTTCAGCGCGGCTCTGCGAGGTGCATGGCAATACACCTGAGAAGGCTTCTCTCTTCCAGATCGACGATGTGCTGGATCAAGGATTCAGGTAAGGGTTTTGTTCTGACCTCTTCTCCTTCTCCTTTTCTTGTTCCAGGTGTTCCAGGGCTGAAGCGGGCGTGGCTGAAGACTGGAGCTGCTGAAGACACGGTGAGCGTTACGCTGCAGCAAGCAGAATAACGCGAAGCCGTGTGGCTGTCCGGGTGTGGCTTAAATAGCCTTGGAAGAAGTCCCAGGTAAGTATTCTTCCACAGCCCCACCCGGGAGGAAAGGAGTCCCTGAGGTAAAGTAGTCCCTTTAAGCCTCATTTGGCTTGTGGCTTCGTGCAGCATGGTCTGCATCAGGTAGGTATGCAGCATGGTCTGCAACAGGTAAGATTTCTGTAATGAGCCTGGCGCCCATGGCACCAGGACTGACTTTATTCTTATGAGCCTGGCGCCATAGGCGCCAGGACTGTAGCCAAAGAGCCCCTAACTGGGGTCTTTGGGCATGCTTCAAGTGGCATGATGCCTGCTTCCAGGGTTGCTGGGCCCTGGTCTGGCTTTCCGGGGGCAGGCATCGTGACAGGTTCCTATTGATACTCACAGTTCTCTTTTAGTTTTTGGATTTTGGACAGTCAGCACTCTGTTCACCACACAGATCTGGTCTAACAAAGGACAGCTGGACAAAATCAGCAGGAAAGGACCAGCTGGGCATGGACTAGTTACCGGGTAGCACTTCTGGCCACTGGATAAGATAGGGCATCAGGGTAGCAGGATGGCAGCAGCATGCAGTGAGTGGCAGCAAGCCAATCTGGATCAGGATGCAAAAAGTACCACAGTTTTCTCCTGGTTAATGGGAGATAAGTGTTTTTTTTTATATTAGAGGCCTTGCTGGAGCAGGATCAGCAATGGTTGGCCTTGTAGTTGGGATCTGGATTCTGGATAGATGACAGGTACAGGACGCCGGCACAGGAAAATCAGGAAGAGTGTCTGTCCAGGGTCTGGTGTAGGCTGGGCAGGGTTAACTATGCATACCCCTAAACTACTTGGATTGGGCGGGGGTGCTAGTCTCTGCCTTGCTCCTAACTGGTTGAATTTCCAAGGGTATGATGTCAGGTTCAATGAGTTGAGGTTTAAAATGTCCAATGTCCAAGGACTCCCACATTTACTTTACTGAAAATCTGATTTTGGAAAAAAACATACATTTATACAATTGCAAACTTTTGGCAAATTATACACACAGGTTACATATTATGTGTAGCACAGTTCAGTCCAATCCTCAGGTCTGTGCAACCTTGTTTCGCTCTTCGAATATATTTTGGTAATTTTAAACATGAAAGATTTGGCCTAAAAATCTACAACTTTATACACCGATGCAAATTATCCCCAGGGATGTATGTACTAAATGTTATGTTTCCAACATTAATACTTTCCTTGGAATCTGTCGTATTTTGTAACTTCTGTTCCCCATGCAGCTACCAAGTTTTAAAAGACAGCACGTAAAATTACATTTGAAACTACAAACTTTCTATATTTTTACTAATTCTTGCTACCAAGATAAAACGTCTTTAAAGTTTCTCTATAAGATAGTCTTTGTAACCAAAAGGCAGTCCCTTTGTTCCTAAATCCTGTTTTTTTTTTCTTCCTCCAACTGCAATCAATTGTCATTTCCTTCAAGGCAAGGGGGGTTCCCATCTTAATTGAAGGTTTTATTGCCCCCTTACACTTGACAGGTTAGTGTCCCAGGACTTCCATTCTTGGGTCCCAGCAGAGACACAAGTCTGTTCAACCCCATAATTATCAGGAGGTTGTCAGTATCTGCTGAGAGTTTTTATGATAGTCCCCTTCCCCTTGGGGGAAGTTTCATGACTGGCAACTGGAATGACTGGCTTTTCTGAGAGCTTGCAAATCCAGCCCATGTGTTTTAAACTCTTTAATATCTTATTTTGGCTCTTGAATTAAACACACCTGTGAAAGAAGATATGTGTATTATCACCACTAACACAATCCCTTTACATTGTAAGGAAGCAGGCTTTTATTCAACAATTTATTTTAAACAGACCATGTATTCTTCAGTCAGCAAAGCCCATTTTTCCACATGTGTTAAACTGCTAGCATTTCGTTCTTTAAATTCGGTTTTGCAGCTGCCCCAGATTGCCCACACTGTCTTTGCAGTTGTAGTCATTTCCTTGAAGCAGGAGTTTTATGTAAAGTATAGATACATTTACACTTGACCTGGCTCAGAGTGTTAAAAGTCTCTTTGAACTGGTGCGCCTAGATACATTTGGAAGGAAAATAAACGCGTTTTCCGTGTGAGTGAAAATGAAGTTGCTTCTTGATTTCTGTGAGAGCTGGTTTGACTGGGCCTGTCACTCAGGAATTATGCCTGGTTTTGGTGAAGCACACAGGAATATTCTGGGCATTACAGGGCCTTTTTACTCACAGTGGTTTCAGAATGAATAGAGAATTAGAGAAAAACAGCATTTTGAAAGGGATTTTAGCTTTTGCAGCAATGCACTGCTGCTTGTTCACTTGATTCCCTTTATAGGTTTTAGAACACCCTGGCATACTTTTTCCGTGTGTCCCCTGGTTCCATCTTGCCTGAAGTGGGTTTTGTTACTGCCAAAACACAGTTTTGAGGTCCTGCTGTGCACAGCAGCCAGCAAAGCCAGGTTGCTGTTTCTTGCGCAAATGCAGCTTATTGATGTGGGGCAATGCCATTGAGTGGGTCAATATATCCCACATGTTCTACTGCTGAGCTGACATTTTGTGTCGCTGTGGATTTCCCAAGCAAAGAAAACCTCATACTTTATAAACACATGTTTATGTTTATGTTTAATTTATGTAGCGCTTTAAGCCAAAGTGCTTTACAATATAACAGGCACAAAAGTGAGAGAAGCATATTTACAAACATGAACAGAAACAGGTAATTAAAACAATAAGTAGAACCATTTACAAGGGGGGGTAGTGGGGGGAGGGTTGAGGAGGGGGTAGGTGAAGGGAGTAACGGTGTAGGATTTGAGGTAGGGGGGAGGGAGGGGAGAGGGGAAGTGTGTCCTTCCCTCCTCTACTTGGACTATGGTGGCAGCAATCTCAAAATACCAAAGTGAATGAAGATCAATGAAAGATTGAGCATTTTGAAAATATTCAAAGGGAAAGCTGCTCATCTGTCTATAATAGAAATCTGTAGTGATGATTCATTAGAAAATTGGTAGGTAAGATTACTTGGTATTAATTTATGTGGATTAAGTGGTAGTACAGGGTACAGAAATCTACTGTCCTCTCCTGACCAACCAACCTTCCTCTGCATTCCTCATTTCACCTCCTAGACCCCCCATCCTTCATCAAGTTACCACTCCCCCTCCTCTCTTACAGAAACTCCTCTTCCTCTTACTCAGTATATTTGTTCAGGTATCTTGGTTTCCTTCTTCTGCCATATCTCAAACTCGATGGACCATCATTTGTGTTACAAGGCAAGGAAATACTTTTCAACTGATATCCTTCATATTCTCTCTCCTCAACATTGTAGACTATTCTTTTCATTATCATAACCCTTTCCATGTTCCACAATCTGTCATCTTCTGTCTTAATGGTTCTCTTAAATACTCTTTTAACTTTCATAGGTGCTGACCATATACTCCCTTCCTTTCTGAGTGCTGTTGGCAAATTAATTCTGACGCAATGGGCCGCATTACGAGGTTGGAGGTAGCCATGCCCTTAATAAGGGCATGGCTACCCCCAAACCCAGGTCCGGGTCCCGCGAAAGGGGAATTACAAGGCCATTCCAACCTTGGGGGGCCCGGTAATTTCCCTTTTGCAGGACCTGGAGCCGGTATGTCCCCATTCCCATTTGAGCCCCCATAGGGCTCAATGGGAATGGGGAGGATGCTAGCAGCGATACCGTTCATAACATTACTGTTGCTACCACCCTGTTCTGCTCGCGGGGGCGGGTCTGACCAGGCATCCAGAGCGTCACCCACGAGCAAACTCGTAATGTTCCGGTAAGACACCAATGGCACCGGTAGCACTACCGGCTCCATTGTTGCCTTACTGCAACAGTCGTAATGAGGCCCAATCTCCTATTTGAGGACAATCTCTATCTTTTACACCATTGTTGTCATATAATGTTATATTCCTCATTTATTTCCTTCTTATCCTGTCCTCTGCCCCATCCACAGTGACATCAGCTGTGCTATCCTTCCTTAACCATGCTGGGAACAGGCTTGTATTAGCTTTCCTGCCCCTGCTGAATTCCAAAGTGGAAATGCCTCTTGTACTATGTGGTGTAAACCTGTGTGCTAGCACCATCCTCCTAACAGTACTTCTTCAGTCTTTCCCATTTGCCCATGCCCACGTTATTGTTTGTTTGATTATTCTTTAAAATCTTTCCATAACTACATTTGTTTGGGGATGATATATGGCGCTTGTATGATGCTCAATGGCATAGTCTCTACAGAACTTCGCTATCTCCCATGATTTGAGTTGTGCCCCATTATTTGCCAAAATCATGTTAGGATAGCTGCACAATTCCTAATGAAACTCTATTACTCCCCTCATGTTTACATATGGTGTCAAAAGTATTTCCACCCACCTAGTCAGCAAACCTATGGCTACCAAACAATATCTTTGAACTCCACCACTCCATATCGGACCAACAACATCCATCCCTAGCTTTTTACATGCTTTTTTTGGAATGTCTGTTATAGTCACTGGAAGTTTGCAACTCGCACACACCTTATCACTCTTTCACAAAGGATACAATTGCTCACAGCTATTTCTAACTACAAGCTGCATCCAGGCCACCAGTAGAGACACTATCTCTTAATGTCCTTAGTGCCCCAGATCAATTATGCGCTGTCTTATTCCTTCAGGTGGTATGACCATGTCTCCTCTCTTCAGAATATGTTTTTGTACATATAGTTCTTCCTTTATATTCCTGAGAGCTTCCATATTTATTTCTTTGAGCAATGTTTTATTCAAATTGTTTTCACTCAGGCCCCTCATAATTGAGAATATTATAGTGTCACTTCCCCTGGCTATGTTCAATTCTCTTTCTGGAATTGTTGTTTAAGTTATCTCTAGAATTGCTTCTTGTTCCTCTTCACTGCTAGTGTCTTCTTCATAAGTTGTCATCCTAGACAATTGGCTGCATAGTTTTTTTTTTACACCAGGTATGTTTACATTCTCAAGTTGTACTCTTGCAAATTAGTCACCCATCACCTTATCCTCGCAGACATTTTGTCTAAACCTTTCAACATTATTATCTTTTTCACTGGCTTTTGGTCTCTGTGTACTTCAAAGTGTATTCCCCATATGAAACGTCTCAACTTTTCTGTTACCAACTTTATTGCTAAAGCTTCCTTTTCAAGTGTGGTGAATTTCTTCTCTGGTCCCTTTAAAAGTCTGGATGCAAAGGCTATTAAGTATTCTTTCCCTACTGTTTGCGTCAAAACTGCCCCCAACTCAGCATTACTTGCATCAGTCGTGATTACCATTCTTCTTCCCCTTTTGTTGTCCAGTGCTGCTGCATTCTCCAGCACTTTTTCTAAGTACATAAATTCCTTATCACAATCTTAGTCCCAGTCAAACTCACATCCTCACCAGACTTCTCATCGCTGCTGTGTGCTTTACAAAATTCTGTACACATTTTGAATAGTACTAGGAATATCTTGACTTGTTCCTTGCTTGTGGGAGTTGACGTCTTCTCAATGGTGTTTACCAGATCCTTTGTGGGTAAAGTGTCTCTCTCAGAGATGATGTGTCCAACATATTCGCTCTCCTGTATGTTGATTTTGCACTTATCTTTGCTTGAGGTCGTTCATACATCTTATAGTTTTTTCAGTACTCCATTGAGTCTTTGATTGTGTTCTTATAGATTTTCTGCATATATAAGAATGTTGTCCTGAAATAATTAGACACCAACATCACTGTTGAAAATTCTGTACATGATTTTCTGGAAAACTGAGGCTGCAGATATGAGCCCAAATGGCATCCTCACGTACTGGCATAATCCTTTTGGTGTTATAAAAGCTCTTACATTTTGAGATTCTCTGTGAAGTTTTGCTAGATGGTAAGCAGAGGTGAGGCCAAGAGTTGAAAATATCTTCGCTGGTCCCATGGTTGTTATGAACTCTTGAATATTTTGCAGCAGATGTCTCTGGTATGACACATTTTTTGAGCTACTACATATCAACCCATGTTCTTATTTTACCAGAGTTCTTCCACAAAACACAAATAGTGGTGACACCCACTCCAAAGCATTTATTCTCTTTCTGATGCCGTGGTCTTCCAATTTCTTCAGTTCTGCCTTCACTTTGTCTCTCGTGGCAATAGGAATGCTCCATATCTTCTTTGCAACTGCTTTAAAACTTTGTTTTATTTTTATCTGGTTTACAAATCATTTTACACATCCTATGTCTTGTAGAAAAAAGGTGTTCTTGTATTGGATGCATGACTTCAGATGTGTCGCTATCTACTGACAACACAGCTTCTTGTGCATTGTGGTCCAGTTTCACTTCTAATCTCTTCTAATAGGCCCAGCTCAGCAGTGGCTTGCCTTGATACGAAGACGTTTCCAGTGACTTCTCTCCCTTTGAACTGTAATGTGGCTTGAAACAATCCAATAAGTTCTATCTGTATCCCTCCCATAAGCTTTCAGGCTGATATCAACTTCATGTAGGTATTTGTTTTTGAACTTATCTTTCCACATCACTTCCTGCAATAAAGTATATTTGACCCGAGTCAATCATCGTAATTGGTACTTCATTCATGATGATTGGTTTTTTTTGGACTTTCCAAGCCTTCTTCTTTGTCCCTGAGTGTGGATATACATTCCACATCATCATTATATATTGTATTAACCCAGTTTGCAGTGTTGCTCCTGCAGTATTTGGCCAAATTACCTTTACTGTTGCATATTTTACATATGATTCAGAGTGCTAGGCAATTTGGGTTGTTCACCCAATGTGAAAAATTGTTACATCTGTAACACCTTCTTGGTTGACTTGGAAGCTTTCCTCTCCCGAAGGGTTGTCAATCCTTGAGGGATTTCCTTTTTGACCTCTGTGATGGGGCAGCTCACCACAAAGAACCACACTGACTCTGCTAGTAAGTCCAACATTGTTGATTAAAATTATAGGGAGTCAGAATGACTTCTGCTTTTAAGGTTCTTTGTGGCCTATCAGGGTTGTAAATGGGATTTGGCACTGGGCTGCATTATCCCAACGGCCCTAGCCCAGGTGACTCCGATCTGTATGATCTTCTACTTTGGTCAATGGGTGGTATCCCTATAATGCTGCCTGACTCTCTTCCTAGGGACCTTCTTACCTTTCCATGACTTATCCTGCTTAGTAGTCTAGGAAGATAGCGATGGTGCCTTCTTTCACCCAGTGTTACTCCTCCATCTCTCACACCCAATCGCTCCTGACCATTCGCTACTGTAGGACCCAAGATGATCTCCTCTCACCATACTAAAAGTCCCTCCAATCTCTCACTCCACCTTTCCACCTCCTCTGTTTGATCTGCTTTCCTTTCTTACTCTTGTTCTTACTATCACCCATACGCCCCAACTACATCTCTACCTCTGTTATATTTTCTTCCCTCCTTCTTCTCACTCTTCTTTCTTGCCTCTTGCTATTCTTCCGTTACAATCTCAGCCTCACGCTGTGATAATAGTTATTCCTATTTACCCACTCTTTGTCGCTCTTACTAGCCTGTTTCTCACACTATTTCCACTCCAGACTTAAACCTCGCTATTGCCCTTTACTACCTATTATTGCTCTACTGCTTCTTCTCCCACTAACACTCCCTAACACCTTCTCCACTTCCAATATTATACTTTACCCTCACTATTATTACTTCTTCCGTCTCACTCAATCGCAATTCTACTACTCCCACTACCACTATCTTCACTCACAACTACTACTACCTCTGCCAATCCTACCACTCTGCTACTCCTACACTACCTCTACTCTTCACACTCTCCACTCTCACACACAAAAACTCCACAGACCCCTCATTTCAATAGCCTCCACACTTCTGTCTCTCTCGCCTCCTCTGGTCTCTTATATGTCCTCCATCACCAACTAACCCACCCTCGGGCATTCACACACTTACTTATATATCCCACCTCCTCCCAGGATTTGACAACTTTGCGAGGCCATGGGAGGGTTTAAAAGAACTTGTGAACTCTTCCCCCTTCTTTCCTCCAACTGCTTTCCACCTTTCTAACATGTAGGCGGCCATAGTTGTCAGGGGACTGTCGGCCCCTGTTATTCTGGCCTCCTTGCAGGCCTTTCTGCAATAATATGGTCCCTAGTGGGGCTGCATATGGAAAGGCTTTCTGGGAGGCAATATTTAAAAATGCCATCCCTGGTGGTGTAGTCGGTTCCTCACATACAAGCTCCAGTGGAGTCTGGGCCGGTGGTTCCCTCCTTGCATCATCCACTCACTGGTACCATGTAATCCACCACTGCACCTTGTGACACACCCTGCTGCTGTGCCCAGACAGCCCATGTAGGGTCAGCCACCTGTATCCCGCAATGTCCTCTTGTGTCATCTTCCACATTGCAGATGGGCTTCACAAAGCCCTGTCACAGACACAGCCGCCCTCTTCACCACCAGCGCCGCCCTTCATCTAGGTAAGCTGGGGGTGGAAGGGCCTGCCCACACACCGGCACCATGGAAGGGTGTTAGGGCTGTGCTCCCTCTCCTGATGGGCTTGCGAGCAGGCCCTGTCGCACCTCTTTCCTCTGGTACCCATCTCTTTCTGACAATTTTAGTTGTGTGGTTTGCTATAGTGGATATTGTTTCAGTCATGCCTACGGAAGTACTTTGTACTATTTTTAGTGCCCGTTTAATGGTTGCTTGTTTAATTGTGCTTTCTAGTGTCCCGGCACATTTTTCTGTGTGTTCAACTTCTTTAGCTATCTGTAGTACTGTTTTGAATAAGGGGTCATCTTCTGCCCATAGTTTCTCTTTCACATAAATTGGTCTGTTAGTCTCTCACCAAGTTGTTGGTTGAAGTTGCATGATCTGGCTAATTTCTGGAGTGCAGTAATGTATTGCTCTACAGTTTCCCCTTCCTTACACTCTCTTCCCAAAATTGTAGTGTTCTAATATGGTGCTAGTAGTCTTCTTCTCATAGTGTTTACTCATTTGTTTTACACACTTTTAATATTCATTGAGATTGAGACATTCTCCCTCGGGAGGTCCTCAGATTGTTCCTGTCCTGCTGTCCCTAGACCATGTAGTGATCGGGATTCTTTTTTCTATCCGCACTCTAATTTGTCCCACATACTATATTTGCATAATTCTCAAATGATTTGAGACACATTTCCCATTGTGTAGTGGGTTCTCCCACTTCTGGGAGGAACAACGTAGGAGGCAGGACACTGCATGCTTATTTGGTTTTGAATTGACTTGTGCCATATTTCATTTTGAATTGATCCACTATGAAATTCATTGGCATCCAGGTGTGCATATATGTTTACTATGAAAGGTCACTGTTTCAATGCACGGAATGGCATACCTATATGTCATTGCCAAATATTTGTTTTCATGCACTCCCAGCGTGCACACGTTGCTTCCTTCATTGATGCTGCTTTGCTTGTGTCGTTGCTAGGCAACGACTGCCGACATGGAAGTGTCTGGAATGATGAGCATTACAGGCTCACGCCCGTCTGTGTGCCCGCTCGCCTTCCGTGTGATTTTCTAGTTCCCAATTGACCAACTGCATCTGGGGTATCAGTTGGGCGCAGCACTTACCTTCGTCTATAGGAAGCCACCACCATCTTTACCTCATGCAGTGTCATTTTCCAGCAGAGGTCCTTCGCTGTGTGCTCTGGTGCCCATATGGTGCTGCCCGTTCAGCCTTGCTCGTCACCAAATGTATGGTGACAGTTCATGATACAATTGGTAGGTGAGATTACTTGCGATTTATTTATGTGGCTTAAATCCAAGTTGCAGTAAATAAAGGGTATGGAGCTATGGTGTCCTTTTCACCCACTTCTCCTCGCCAACGGCCCTTCCTCTGCGTTCCTCATTCCACCTTCTAGAATCACTATCCTTCGTCACGTCACCTCAAAATCCCTTAATTAACCTCCGTGATCTGTATTTTAGTTTATTTGTGATCGGGCGAGTGATTATAGGACGGAGGGGTTCTCGTATGTGCCTAGGTATGCAAATATCAGAGAGGGGCTGCTCTGCAGAGGGTACATTACATGTTCCTCTCCACTGTTTGTTTGTTTGTTTGTTTGTTTGTTTGTTTGTTTATTTATTTATATATATATATATATATATACTGTCCTTTTCAAAAGCCTTTGGTTGCTGTCCATTTTAAAATGTTATACTAGTTATGATGTTTTACTTTAGCTATAAAAGCAACGTTTGTTTTAAATGATGTGTGCTCTCTAGCTGTGTGTATTTGTCCCAATGGAACTTTTGCCACATGGGTATATTACTTGGAATTTAACAGTGTCAATTATAAAAAGTTGCCCTCATATTCCGCTTCCAAGGCCATGGAAGCCCTAAATCTACTTTACTACCATGTTTGGTTACTATGCAGATGGCACATGCTCCATCTGAGTGATGTCCTGTTATTCTAGAGAGGCCCCACATTTATGAAATGGTAAGCTGCACTTTCGGGGTCCCACATGCATTAGCATGGATTATATAGTTTACAAATGATCTTACTCTTCTTATATGCACACCTTGGGGGTTTGAAACATTGGGGTGCATTGGCTAAAATGTGCCAGTGTTTTTGATGATTTTCCTGATCTTGACAGACTGATCGGTGAACATGAACCAATACTAAACTGCATGTTCTCTTAGTGTAAGCCATCAGGCGTACAAGTTGAGCGATGGGGCAAGAATAAACAGAGACGACCTCATTTTTGCTATCAATTATGAACCTCACAAACATGGCAGCAGAAAGGCTCAGTACACCTTTTACAGATGAAAGCCAATCAGGAGAGTAAGTGTGGAGAACATAAGCGCTACTTTATGTGAAGATTGTGTCATCAAATGGTTCAAATTATTGAACAGACTGACTCTGAAAGAGGATCAGTATCCATCAGAGTACACAGATGTTTTGACTCCAAATATTTTTGGGGGGAACCCAGTTTTGTCGGTGGGAGACAAATTGAGCTATTGCACAACTTTGCCCCACTCGGTCAGGAACATAGAAGAACTTAGGGGGAATGCAGTGCAGACGTTGGTTGAAGAGGATGGGTGGGAACAGATATTGAAGTGGGCGGATCAGGCACATATTATCTAAAGAGAGGTTGTATGAGTGAAGTTATGTAAAGTGTGGGCTGGCAAGGGAAGCTGGGAAGGCAGCAATGCGAGAATGATGCCCAGTGCACAAGGGAACAGGTGGAGTCAGATAGACCCCTCAGAAGTGGAGAGATTTTAGAGTACGGAAGGGAGAACAGGAGAGGATAAGAGGTCTATTTGTTGGAAGGAGCTGACAACGCATTAAAGAAGAGATATTTGGGATAATGAAGTAAATAAGAGGTGTGAGACAGCGGATAGTGAAGTGATACAATGGAAACTATTTTTGAGTCAGAACGGGGGTGGGGGGTGAATGATCCCAAAAAACTAGCAGAAAGGTTAAGGAAGCAGGTGAAGAAGGGAAGGGCACCACCAATGGCTGTACATAGAGCAAGAGAGCAGAAGCTGGTCCTGATAGTTAGTAGACCCCAAGCACAGCAACAAGGCCATTGCTTGAAGTATTCGAGGGTTTTCCCACCTGACGGCAAGCTCAGATGTCAACTTAGGAGCTTTTGATCTCCTGTGCTTGCAGGAAACTTGGTTGCTGATGAAACCTTACCTCGGCGGATATACCTTGACCTTCACCCCGGCAGAGAAGGGAGCCACGGGAAGACCAAGAGCGGGTCTTGTGACGGCAGTAAGATCGGGATGCGGCTTAGTGCCTCTGGCGGAATTACATCTTTCTCCGCTTATCCAGGCTACCAGAGTAGAGTGGCAACCAGACAGTGTTGGAACGGGGAAGGAAAGTTCTCTACAAAAACTTCTAGTGATGAATACATATTGGAACCCGGCAGAGATTACCACAGATCATTACCTAGAGGCCATTGATAATCTCCTGGAGGATGAAAGTGAAAACCAACAAGCCTCCCTTATCATTATAAACGGAGATCTAAACTGTACAATGGATGACGAAGTGACTCTGACATGTATGAGATCCACAATGGATGGGGATAGAGCTAAACGATGGGGTACCCTAATGGACAAATGGGATCTGCACAATTTGCACTGGCTGCACTCTAAAGAGAACAAGAAAATCCCAACATGGCAAAGAAATGATCAAAAGGGAACTATCGACCACACTTTTGTATCGAAGGCTCTACTGAGTATGACAAAGTCTTTTGAAGTGGTGAAAACGGACAAAAGCGACCACAACATCTTAAAAACGACCTTGCACTTTTACAGGCCCGCGCAAGAACTCATGGTGCAAGGCCTGGAAGCAAATCCCAGTGGCAATCGCCTAAGGTTAACGGCGAAAGCCATCAGTGAAATAACGACAGCCTACAAAATCATCAGCAATAAGCCTATCGATAAGCTAGCTGGAGGCGCCACTGTGGACTATGTGCCGTTATTGGAAACTTATCGTAGACCAAAGCAACAAGGGGACCCCAAGAATCCAGTCCACAAACACAGTTACAACAAGGAACTGGTGAAGCAAAGAGCGTCCTTGAGAAAAATCTGAAGACTGGCGCAAACTTCTAATTCAAAAAACTTGCAAATGAAATATCGCCTAGCGCATCGCCAGTACAAAAACTGGGTGAGACATCAGCGTGCAAGCCTCTTACAACACGACGCAGAACAAATGCTGCGTATACTTATGAAGAAAAGCAGCAAAGAATTCTGGTCCTTGATCCACGCGAAAACATCGAGTATCCAGACCAACCTCCAGAACAACGTCAGCAAAGAGAAATGGGTGGATTTCTTTAAGTCTCTATACAAACAAGAAGATTGTCAGCTATTGACCATCCGGGGGCGTCAAGCGCCAAATTGGGAAATACCTTCTGATAGTGACTCTATAAAATCAAAAATTAAAAAGCTAAAAAATTCTAGAGCGCCAGGGCCAGACGGCATTTCCAATATAGATCTGAAGAACAACATTACTATTTGGGCGCCCCTTATTGGTCAGATCTTTCAGAATTGTAACACCTCTAAATCTGTGCACCCCTCCTGGAAGACGTCAAACGTGGTCCCGATTTTCAAAAAAGGAGCGAAAGAAGATCCAAGAAATTACCGTCCTATAGCGCTTTTGGACGTCATCGGGAAGGTTTTTGGCTCTTGCGCCTTGGAGGGCCTGAACAATTGGCCAAAAGAATCCAACTATAGAGACCAATTCCAGACGGGGTTTGTCAGAAACATCGGCACCACAGCAAACATTCTGATTTTATGATCTCTGAAAGCAAGAGTCCAACAAGGAGCGCCAAGAATATTCATGGCCTTCGTCGACCTTATGCAGGCGTTCGACCGGGTGAGCCGAGAACGCCTGTGGGACAAACTAGTTTGTAGGAACTGCCCTAACAAAATCCTAGCCCCAATAAGAGCTCTATATGAAGGCACCACTATAAGAGTTCGGCTGAATGGTGCGGCAACGCTATCAAAGGTAATTCACACTGCCCGAGGAGTAAAGCAGGGCTGTTCCTTAGCGCCAGCACTGTATAACGCCTATATAGCAGATCTGGAAGACGACTTCTCTAAAACTAGGTGCTTTCCCCCATCACTAGGAGGAGAGAAAATACAGAGACTCCTTTATGTGGATGATATCATCCTACTTGATCAAACAGTGGTGGGGCTTCAAAGGCAGTTGAATAGTTTGCTCGTATACTTGGGAAATAACCATCTAGAATTAAATAAAAGCAAAACCAAGATCATGGCCTTCGAAACCACAACTCGAACAGCAGGCAAAGAAAAATGGAGTGTTGAAAATGAAAAAATCGAAATCGTAAAGAGCTTTAAATACTTGGGACAAAGTCATGCCAAGCACGGACGATCGATAAGAAATATGGAAAGTTCACATTGATTCCAGTCCTGTCTTTCTTCAAAGCTAAGGTCATCCCAAGCATAACATATGCAGCTGAAGCCATGCCACAAATCCCGAAACAGTTTTGGGACAAACTGGAAGGTCAATTTTTGAAGAAGGTGCTGGGGCTGCCGATGTCTGTGCCCATATGCCATATCAGACAAGAACTCGGTCTTCCCTCTGTGAAGGGGATTGTGGACAGGAATACTCTGATGCTTTTCAGGAAAGTGATCATGGACTCTCCAGAGCCTGTTTTCAAGATTTTGAAGGCCGAACTGTCTAATGGGAAAAACAGAATACTAGCAATATGGGTGGACCATTGTGTAAACCTGCTACAAGAGGTGGCCTTGACGAGAGCAACCCTTATACAAAATCCAACGAAAGTTGTGAAAAAACTGACTGAATTAGACTGGATTAAAACGCAGGATAACGTCGCCACATACAAATCAACCAAAGACTTTCCGATAATCCAAAAGAGAGTTAACGAGGTGAGAGGATATTTGAAGAAATTTCCGGATAAACGGCTACCTTAACACCTTTATCAGAATCAGATTAAATCTCCTGAAGACAAATGAGATTTTGGCAAGACGAGGTGTGTCAACTTCGGATAAGTGCCGGTACTGCAACACTGAGCAGGTGGAATCCATCAGACACCTTCTGTTAAGGTGTAAGGGTACCCAAGAGGCTAGAGAAATCTACCTAATGAAACACCTGACCAGTGTAACCACAGCGGATGAGGAAGACTGCTGGTATGGTTTGATGGGTGGGGAAAAAAACGAGTGGACAATGGCGGTGACCTTGTTTTTTAAACAAATTGGCCTTGTACAGGAGTTCAAAACGAGTTCAGGAGGTAAAAGGCCAACAACAACGGACGCAGGAACAAGTTGAAGCCTACACCCCAGTTCTCCTAAACCAGGAACGATTGAACTTAATTTGGAGGGACTTGGAAGGATGAATCTTTTATTATTGTTCGTTTTGTAAAAATTGTAAACTTGCATTACAATTAAATAAAAAAAAAAAATAATAAATTGCTTGAAGTACAAAGGGAGAAGAGTACATGCTAGTATAGGGACAAACCAGCACAAAACACTACAGGGAGGGACTCCCACAATGTACTGATGCAAGAAGACAAATGCTGTACGCCCACGGCGTGGTATGCCTTGAGGAGGCCATTTTTAAATTAGATGCATTGGTGGAGTGTTGGGCTGTAATGAATATGGCTGAACTCTCAGAGGTGAAAGGTTACAGAACGATACAAATGAAAGGTTTATTAGGGGATCCTAATCTCGACATCAGCATTCAGAAACACGTTGGATGTTCATTTTGTAGAAATGGCTTCAGAGGGTAACATTTGAAGCCAAACATGTATAAGTGTCTGTCGAGCTTGAGAAATGCCTTCTCTGCATCCCTACTTGAGATCTGTAGGAGAGGCTCTTTGTAAAGGGCTTTATCCATAATCATAGCTAGGATGTCTTTCTGTTCTATGAGATCTGTTTCCATTAGGAATTACTGTTGTCCATTCCTAATCAAGGACGGCACACATTTTACAGCTGCTCAGCAGCAAGCGGTGCGTACATTTTAGAGTCCTCATTCAGAGAGTGGGCAATATGGGTTGCAGTGTTTAGGATTTTACAGTCTACTTTGAATGCGTTGATTATAAATTCATTTCATTTTGGTGGAATTATCCCTTTCTGATGTATGAGAGCACGTATAGAATTAGGAACATATTCCCAGGTCAGAAAATGTAGATCATTTCGTCCAACTTATTTTTTTTTCTTCACATTTTCAACATTGCCTTATATCATTGTTATTCTTTCCAGGTCTAATAATAGCTTTGTAATAGTAAAATCTGATAAAATGCCAAACACCATATGTTAGGCAGAAACCTGTGCAGTTCCCTTAGGGACCACTGCAAAAGATTTAAGACTACAGGTGTTGGCAGTAAACCCACTTGGTAGCAGTCTGTACCACCCAGATTTACCTGGTAGCTGTGGCTGAGCAGTCAGACTTCTCTCAAGAAGAGTTAGACAGTATGCAAAGTATACACAATAGGCACTCAGATACAACAATACAAGCAAACACTGACCAGAGCTTTGGTATCAAAGTATATAATTATTTATTTAAAAACACACGGTTTGAAACACTTCAGCACTCTTATTGTGAAATATTCTAAACGCAGTTACTATTGTAATATATACACCCCTTTTTCCTTATCAGATAAGTCACTGTAAAACACCACTTATGTTCATACAGAGGTGAGCGCTTAACTAGATGGCACTCCAATAGGTTTGTGAGAAAGGGAGGGAAAAAGACAGAATATGGAAAGGTACACCACTCTAAAATTCAGGAACACTGTTAGCAAGGCAGCAGAGCAAACAGTCACTGGTGAGCCAAAGTCCAAAGGCTGGCCCAACTCTTAGAGAGAGCAGAACACAAATGCGCCCAAGATCACACAGTTACACTAGGCTTAGAAAGTCTTGCATAGGGTTCAAAAAGAGTTTAGAGAGGCTTAGGAAAGTTTAGACAGGGTGTCCCAGGCTAACCCAGGTTCGAAAGCCGGGGGCTAAATCTACCCCGTGCAGTCGGTAGCAAGGGAAGCCAGGCGGGACATGGTACCTAAAGTGGGAAGGATCCTCCAGCAGTGGCAGTTGTTCCTGGTAGTGGGTGCAAGTTGCGTCGTCGTCCAGGGGAAGAGAAGATCTCGACTTGGAGGAAAGATGAAGGTCGTTGCTCTACCAGGGCAGAAACCAGCTGCAGAGTTTTCCGGTTAAAGGTGGTACCTTTATTCGCGGTCGTGGTAAAACGTGGTATCCCGGTTGCCGGGGTGCTTGGCACAGGCAAGGCGGCCACGAGGTACGTCGGGAAGGTAAAAAGACGGTGAAACTGGTTATCCCCACCAGTCAAAGGAAGAAGACTCTCCGGCGGGAGATCTCCTCTGTCGTTGGGAAAAGTGGTGAGACGGTCCAGCAGGGCTCCACCGGCGGTGGTGTCGTGGCAGGTCGGCTCAGCTTCTCCCTCGTCGGATTCTTAGGTCCTGTGGCGACTTATGAAGTTCCTGTCGCCAAAGCCATGCTTTTATGCAGAAAACCCCCCATTCACTCTGCCTAGCTGTCACTCAAACATGCCAAGTGGTGAGCCGGCCGGCTCACCACTTGGGCCAATCAGGATGGAGTGCGACTTGAGTTGCCTAGGCAACTCAGTCCAGGGTGCCTCAATTCCCCTCCACCCCTCCTAAGTACCCCAGACAGAGTGGCACCACTTTGGAGGGCTTCTGTGGAGAACCCCGCCAAAAAGTGGAACAAAGGGCTCGTCTTGGGTTGGAGTCACTGAAGAGAACACAAACGCCATTTTAGAATCAAGTTTTGGCAAAAAATACCAACCGGAGAATTAATATTAATTAAATAAACCGGCGGTATGTTCGAGGCTACCGTAAATAATTAAATAAAGATAGTAGCCTAAAACAATGGGAAATCCCATAAGAAAATATTCGCGGTTGAATATAAAAAGTAGTATCCACTGCCACCAGCCAAAACTCGATCAGGGGGGACGGAGACGTGCCCCCTCGACTAACAGACCCTGGGGCAATCGAATTGCCCCCGCCAGTACGTCCACAATATGATGGTTTGTACTGGTTCTGTTCAGAATTTAAGACTAGTAAAGTCAATGGTGACTTTACATGCCGTAGTCAGTAGTCAGTCCCAGGGTATGGAGTCTATACTGGGGGGTCACTATGACACCCCTGTGTCACTGCACTGAGGGTGCTGTGTAACACACATCACAAAAACACATGAAGCCCTATGGAGTAAAAGACCCCATAGCCCATTAAACACTTCTAGATTCAAAGAAACACACTCAAATCATGTCCAAGAGTGAGGGTAAAAGAGTCTCACTCTTGGCAGGAGAAAAAAATAAACCCCAAAAATCCAGCAAAGCTGCTGGGGGACTCACTAGGTTAGGAAATTCAGCCTAAACAGAGAATTCTCCCTAACACCATAAGAGTTATTTTTAGCTTTTAGCCCCCTGATTTTGTACTAGTGAAATATGGAGAACAAGAAGGGAAGCCATTATTTCTAGCTTATATTCCTCATCTAAAACACTGCATGTTTTTCTAAATTTGGAAGACACTTGGCTATTTGGCTGTATTAAACAGATTGATTACTCAAAAGTGGGCCAATATTTGTGTATCAGAGAAAGAATGTTTTAGAGAGCTCAATGTCACTGATGCACACACTATTAATAACACCATCATCATTAAAGTCAACTAGTTTCTACTCTTCTGACTCTAATAAACATACTTGAGAATTTGTAAAATCCGGGGGCAATCACAACTAACTCTTTCCGGGATACATTCTGGGGAAAACAGGGATACATTGTGCAGACGATAGTACTGGGTGGCATGCTGGAGATCACTATCTTTCACAGAGAAGAAATATCCCAAGTAACTTTGGGTCCCACCCTGGGTGGCATGCTGGAGATCACTATCTTTCACAGAGAAGAAATATCCCAAGTAACTTTGGGTCCCACCCTAAGTTACTAGGGGAATCCAGACGTGGACCGAAACACATGTCTGGGGTTTCTGTTGGTACTCTTGTTCAGAGGAGAATTGGCTAGCATTTCGGTGCTGGACTGCCCCAGGGCAGGACAAAGACTGATATGTTTGGGATATTTCTTCTTTGTGAAAGATAGTGAGCTAAAGACTCTGGGTAAGTCTCTTGTAACCAGGACTAATGTCTGGCAGAGGGACTCCCAGGACCCCCCTGTTAATTTGCATATTTAAGTAACTTTGGGTCTCACCCTAAGTTACTAGGGGAATCCAGACGTGGACCCCTTGCTCACTATTTTTAGAGAGGCACAGATCCACCCTACTGATGAGGCCCAACCAGACCGAAACATGTGTCTGGGGTTTCTGTTGGTACTCTTGTTCAGAGGAGAATTGCCTAGCATTTCGGTGCTTGACTGCCCCAGGGCAGGACAAAGACTGATATGTTTGGGATATTTCTTCTTTGTGAAAGATAGTGAGCTAAAGACTCTGGGTAAGACTCTTGTAACCAGGACTAATGTCTGGCAGAGGGACTCCCAGGACCCCCCTTGTTAATTTCCAGAAAAGGAAATGCCATTTAGTGCATAAAGTATGAATGATTACGTATAGTGAACAAGGGCATGAAAAAACACTTTATGAAATTTGGATATACATAGGGGAATTCCTTCAGGGATATGCAAAGCAATAATACATGATGGATGAAAAGTAGTAGACGCAGTGGAGGCTGGTGAATTCTTTTCAATATTTGTGAATTTCAATATTTGCCCCAAATGCGCAAGAGCAACTGAGTGTGGCAAGGGTACCGGAAGCAACAAATGGTGGTTCGGGTGGGTTCCCCCGGGGTTCCCCACCTGGAAACGTTTTGGACTAATGATTTAAAATGATGCATTATACAGCATACTTTCTGTGAAAGAATTGGGTAAAAAGCAATACAGTTTGCAATCGGTTTTGTAAGGTAATGCATGAAAAAATCCTATAGACCCAAATCATCAACAGTGCGCAGGAGCATTTTCCACCGCATTTTCATGATACCTTTCACTACAATATATGCCAGTATAAAAACTATTTTCACGCTGGCTGTGCCCATACATTTCCATTCTGGCTGCACCTATGCCTGTCAGTATTCCCATATTAGAACATACTCTTTTTTGCTTTGCGCATAATGCCAGTAATGATATTATAATTAAAAAAGTGTGAAAAGCGGGACCCGCTAGCAGGCCTCGTAATAGGGCATCACGTAATGAACAGTGCTGGCCCGTACCAGCACCGTTCATTACGGGACCGCCAGGGCCCTAATGAGGCCCATTGCATTTAAAAGGGATAGGGAGCTGGCTGACCAGATCAAGCAAGTTGGATACAAACAGGGTGCGTTGGGAAGGGCATCTCTTTTGACATCCATTGTACCATCGAGGAAGAACACGACAAGGCCTCTACCCTAAACTACCATATTTTCCACGCCAAACACCATCAAATATAAATGCCAGCGTTCCCCAGGTGGACTGAACCTCCACATCTATTGTCTTCCTCATTACAGTGCACGCCCCAGCACATCACCCCTCCTCCCTAAGACACCCTTAGGCACTATGATTCCAAGGGATAAGAGCATAAGTTCCACTGGACGGGACTAAGTATTGGGAGACATTACTGGGGAGGAGGAGCAGTTCTTGGTTAGCAACAGGAAACATTATTCAGGAGCAGCTGACCACATTATGTGCACACATTTAGGTTGGAACAGGATCTGTTATGGTTAACAAGTTAACGTTGTTGGATTGGAAAGGTCTTCCCTGATGTTGCGTAGCAAGCACAGTCATGTACGCATACGCGAGCAGCATCGAGGCTCCCGCATGCGCTTAAGATATCAAAGGCGGTGCGCCGGCAGTTCGCGCCGGCGACCGGAGCAGACACACGTCTCCGGCGTCTTCTCTGTGGATGCCTGCCTGCATGTGTGAGTGTGTATGCGTGTGAGGCCCCGACATGCCCTGAGGCCCATAACACTGGCGACGAAGGCGGACACGGAGCCGTCCTCCGCTCCGAAGGCATCGGAGAGAAAGAATGTTGCTTCGTGTGCATCGATCGTATGCATGCAGACCCGCACGCACGGCTGGTGGCCATTTTCTTAATCTACTTCTGCACGCAGATTGCAGTGGTTGCGGCCCGAGAGGGTGCTCGTGCGCCATCTGCCTCCTGCACTGCTCCAGAGCAATTTTTGGAACCACCACAGCCCAGATACCACAGGGTTGTGGTAAGGACAAAAAAGACAGTGTGAAAGCACTCTGAAGTTGACCGGTCACCTCGACACCTACCAGACAAGGATCACTGTGAGTACATCATGGGTGAAGAAAGTGAGGAAGAAGAAAATGCTGTTGCCCCAATACCTCGCAGAATGCACAGTACTCTAGCCCCCATGCCTGAATTTGATACCACAGGCCCCCCAGCTAAGCTAGGACCGAAGTGGATCACATGGGTCAAAAAGCTGGAAATGTTTTTTAGGGCCTCGGGAGAAACGGAGGATGAGGCGAAGATTGCCATCATGGTCTATTCTGCAGGGACTGAGGTTCAATGCATATATGACTCTCAACATTCCAGCAGCTAATTATGATGCGGTCAAGCAAGCACTCCGTGACCACTTCCTTCCTATGGCGATGTTGACTTTGACAGGTTTGTCATGGGCGCTGAGAAACAATTGGAAGAGGAGTCATTAGACCAGTTTTGCGCTCGTTTGAGACACCTAGCAAGCTCCTGTAGATGGGTTAATGAGGAAGAAATGGTTTGCAACCAGCTGCTGCAGGGTTGCTGCTCAGGGAAACTGAGGAGACAAGTGCTAAGAGAACCTGGACTGACTCTGCAGCAAATTCTGGACATGGGGAGAGCGTACAAACTGGCCGAGGCAAGAGGGGCGAAAATGGACGCTGCTACACGCTCCAGGAAAGAGGAAGAAGCATATGCAATAGGACGTTCGGCCACAGGGAAGGCAAGATGGACACCAAGGAGAAGTGAAGGGCCCACAACGCAAGGGAATGTCTCATCATGTTCATACTGTGGATACGATCTGCCACATGCGGGAGAGTGCCCAGCAAAGTCAAGAACCTGTGGTCGATGCGGCACATCGGGACACTATGCCAGGATGTGCAGGGCAACGGCACCAGTAACAGTTTTGAGAGGACCAGAGAGAAGTGGTGGGAGTGTCACTGGGAGAGTAAGGGGTGTATCCTCTGTCGAACAAGGAATGCAAGATCTCAATATTGCGGAAGAGGAGGAGGAGGATGAAGAAATATTTTTAATCTCAAGCATTGCGCAAGGCCCTGGAGACCGTCGACAACCCAGATGCACCGTCAACATTAGCGAGATACCAACTCCAGTCCTCATAGATACCGGGGCGTCTGTCTGCGTACTTGCAACCAAACATTACAATGCTCTCCCTGGTCCACCAAGGCTGACGAATTCCACAGCGCGAATCTACGCATTCGGAGGAGATACACCTCTCCCCATCCAAGGAGTATTCGTGGCCCCAGTCTCTCATGGTCAAAACAAAATAAAGGCAAGGTTTTTCGTCACTAGCGTAAGCCCACACTCCCTCCTAAACTGTGCCGCGTCAGAAGCGCTAAACATTGTACACTTCACTCTTTCTGTGTACCTCACCGATCTAGACCGCCTACTACAGCGCTTTGAGAAGATTTTCACTGGTATTGGAAAACTCAAGGCTGAGCCCATACGGCTGCACATAGATGAGTCAGTGAGGCCGACAGCGCTTAAACATCGCCGCATCCCTTTTCATCTAAGGGAACAAGTTGTAAAAGAGCTACAGTCACTGGTGGACAAGGACATTATCGAAAGGGTAGATGGACCCACACCCTGGGTCTCTCCAATTGTGGTGGCCCCAAAGTCGAAACAACCAGGGGCAGTACGCATCTGCGTAGATATGAGGCTGCCCAATGTGGTGATCAAACGAGAACGCCATCTCACACCGACCCTAGATGACATCGTCGGAGAGCTCCAGGGAGCAAGGGTTTTCTTGAAGCTGGACCTAAGATCAGGTTACCACCAGTTGGAGCTCCACCCCGAGTCCAGGTACATTACTACCTTTATGACTCATGAGGGGTTGTATCAATACAAAAGACTTAGTTTCGGGATCTCGTCCGCAGCAGAGGTCTTTCAGAATGCCATCAGGGGGGCACTGTCAGGACACAAAGGGGTCATCAACATGTCAGATGACATCCTAGTTTTCGCAAAGTCAGAAGCTGAACATTTGAAGCACCTAGAGAACACCCTTGAGAGACTGTGCAGTGTCGGTTTAACCCTATATAAAGAAAAATGCGAATTTCTGAAGGACAGGCTTGAATTTTTCGGATTTATATTTCATGCTGGAGGAATTTCCCCGGATCCGGAGAAGGTAAAAGACATCCGAGATGCATCCCCACCAGCGTCCCCAGCCGAAGTAAGAAGCTTCCTAGGGATGGTCAATTATTGTGGCCGCTTTATCCGAGATCTAGCCTCTCTATCAGAACCACTGAGGGCACTCACCAGAAATGATGTGGCGTGGACATGGACAGGGAAGGAACAAAGGGCGTTCACCGCCATCAAATACGCCCTATCGGAGCAAAAAACAATGGCTTACTTTCACCCCGGTCGCGGTTCGGAGATCGTAGTTGATGCTAGCCCAGTGGGGTTGGGAGCAGTCCTCATGCAAGCAGACCAGCAAGGGACCATGAGGCCCATCGCCTATGCTAGCAAAGCCCTGACCGACACGGAGAGGCGTTACTCCCAAATAGAGCGAGAAGCCTTGGCCATACTATGGGGGTGTAAACATTTCAGAATATATATTCTAGGGAAGCCAGTCGTTGTGGTGACTGACCACAAACCCCTCATCCCGATATTGTCTGGAACGTCGTCCAAACCGCCTCCGCGCATAGAAAGGTGGATGTTGGCCCTCATGGAATATGGGGTCAAATTACTATATCGACCAGGGACACACAACCCGGCGGACTACCTATCGCGCCATCCGGGCACTGGGTGGCCCAGGGACTCACTAGAGGTGGCAGACTGTGTGGAAGCCGTACATCTAGTAGTTGAGGCAGCACTGCCTGTTGCCCTGACACGTCAGGAAATCGCGGATGAATCCAATAGCAATGAAGCATTCCGAAAGATAAAAGGTGCGGTGGACACAGGAGAATGGCGGGAGGTCCTCCTAGACAACTCCCGAAGGACTGCAGAAGCACAAAGGGATCTACAGGCACTCTGGAAGGCACGCCATGAATTATCGGTGGCGGACGATGGAATACTGCTAAGAGGGCACCAGATCGTGATACCAGGGGCGTTAGTTGTGAAAGTCCTACAGCTGGCCCACAAGGGACATCAAGGAATGGCCAAGATGAAAGCTCGTCTCAGATTGAAAGTCTGGTTTCCTGATCTGGAAGGCAGGGTGGAGAAATTTGTGAAGGCCTGCATCCCATGTCAAGCCGCAAGCCCTGTGGAGAGGGCACCACCCATTCAGGCCATGGAAAGGAGTGACTGCCCATGGGGGACAGTGCACGCGGATTTCGGATCCACGGGCCGGGGTTTATACTTTCTGGTGGTGACCGACCAGTGGTCACGATACCCAGAGGTGGAGTTGGTCGAATCCACATCCAGTGACCACACCATTCTGGCCATGGACAAAATATTCGCCACACATGGTTTCCCTCTGGAGATTTGCTCGGACAATGGGTCACCGTTTCAAGGCCAGCGTTTTGCTTAATACTGTGAGGACAGGGGAATAAAGCATCGCAAAATAACCCCACTATGGCCGAGAGCAAATGGCGAGGTGGAGCGGTTTATGCGAACGCTCAACAAAGTGTTCCGCATATCGGTGAATGGTGGAGAAGATCTCCGGCGAAATCTGGTCGATTTTCTCAGAGAGTATCGCACGACCCCACATCAGTCCACCGGAGTCGCCCCCGCAGAAGCCCTTTTCAAAAGAATACCAAGAGGCCTACTACCCGAAGTAGAAGGAAGACTACCAGGAGAGATTGACAACCGCAACCTGCGCACAGAGAGGGCCATTCTGAATGAGAAGGAGACTACACGGCGAAAACTACCTGAGAGGGCGATCGCCATAGGTGAAACCGTGCTGGTGCGCAACAGAAAGCCAGAGGGGAAGTTAGCGCTGTCATATGAACCACAACCATTGGGCATGACCCACGTCAAAGGGTCGATGGTCACGGCTGCCAACGCAAGAGGGACTGTTACCAGAAACATTTCGTTCTTCAAGCGCATAGAAACTACGAACCCTGAGGCAACAGTCAGAGATGACCCTGATCAGAATACTGGAGTGCCGGTGGAAAACGATGGGCCGCCAGAAGCTCCCGTGGCACCCGAGGACCCCGACGCAGGAGCACGCAGGTACCCGAGCCGGGCGGGGCGCAAGCCACCGCAGAGGTTCAAAGACTTTTATTATGGACCCTACCTCATAACTAAGGGCACACTTATAGTGAAAGTTATGAGGGACCCTGTTGGTTCCTATGTTTGCTAATGTTATTTTGTTTTGGGGGAAAAGGAGGGATGTTGCGTAGCAAGCACAGTCATGTACGCATGCGCGAGCAGCATCGAGGCTCGCGCATGCGCTTAAGATATTAAAGGCGGTGCGCCGGCAGTTCGCGCCGGCGACCGGAGCAGACACACGTCTCCGGCTTCTTCTCTGTGGATGCCTGCCTGCATGTGTGAGTGTGTATACGTGTGAGGCCCCGACACGCCCTGAGGCCCATAACACCTACTCATAATCGAAGGACCCACATTCTGTCATTGTCCTCGGGTTTCATGGGTAATCACAACCAGCAACTAACATTGAGATAAATGAGTTACTATGATCAGTATTGCCTTACTTTCCTGGTGCAGATTATTCATTTGTAGTCACTGCATTAGTTAATTCTGAACTCAACTATGCAATGTCACGCTGGCAGGTTTCCCGGAGCAACAGATGCCTCTCCTTCAGCCACAAAAAATACTGCAGTGAGATTGGTTTTGCATTTGCCAAAGTTTTCTCGATTTCCCACCTGGACAGATCCCTGCTTTGGCTGCCAGTCAAACAGAGGGTCACTTTTATGATTGTGGGCCCGATTCATGGAATTATTTTGCAAGGTTCAAAGTGACTTTGCACTGCTGAAAAGTGACGTTGCACTGTCGACACAAACCGTGATGCCTGGAACTGTTTATTTTTACAGTGCAAAGTCAGTGCAAAGTCATTTTGTAATGCAAACATCACTTTGTACTGACTTTGCACTGACTTTGCACTGCAAAAATACACTTTGCACAGTCCATGAATCAGGGTGTGTGTCCGCGGTAAAAGGACAATTTTCAACAGTGTAAACTCACTTTTAACAGTACAAGAAAATTCCATTAATCGGGCCCTTTGTGTTTGGTCTTTAAATGCATGCACCATCTAACCTTTTTCAGATAATTTGGTTTTATCAGCCAACATGTCACCACTGCTCTAACTAGCAACACCTATTGGTCGTTCCTACATCTTTCTCTGTGCATTGTGGGGACAGATAGGTTCTTCTCTGTTTTAGATGCGTGCCTGTGGAACTCTCGTCATATTCACTTGCTGGATCCCCTCGTTGCACAAAGCGCTTAAGACTCACCTTTTAATCAAATGTTTTCCCCTCTCCAGTTTGCTTTTCATCATTTCTGGGATAGCATCTGCACCCAGATTTGGTTTATTCGGCTAGGTTTGTATGCATTACAAATAAATAAATAAATGTAAAGGCAGAATCCATGGCCCCCTCCGTCAAAACCCCTTACCTCTTAAGCAGCAAAAGTCTGAAACACCCACCTCAGCTCAACACACACACTTTCAAATTTCAATCACTCCCATTTGCATTACTGCTATTGCACAAACACCATTTCCCCAGTATTTCACAGCAGTGTCAATCTGATGTAATTGTTGGCATTTATTTGTTCATTGGAACGTTTCTTTCAAGTCAATAAATATAAATAAATCAGCAGAAAATATTCAAATGTTGTGGGTTCTCAGACAAGCGATGGGGTCAGACGGATGGGAAATCGAAAGATGGCAAGTCGGTTGACAATATCGATGACCATTAGAACCACTGAACAGCTAAATATAGAACAGCGTGAATCAGACCTGTCCAGAGCGCCATCCCCCATATTATCCTTGGTAAATTCAGTATCACAGTGCATGGTTGTCGTATTGTCTGATCCCATATTCATTGGGCTTTAAGGGTGCCCTACCCCTAATGTCCCTATATAAAGATTAGGACTTTGGTGGTATCCTGCCATTAAATGCAGCGGAATACCAACAAATGGTATTACGGTTCCCACCACTTGATATCCGAGAATTACGGTGATATTACAGGTGACACGAAGGGCTGTAAATCCCCACTCCCTTGGAGTCCTATGGGACTCTCGCACATTCCTATGGGAGTCCTATGGGACTCTCACACACTCTCTCCACACTCGCACACCTGCCATATGAAAAATCTGCTTCTTAATGGGTGCTCCACGGCATGCCTCGGTCTTGGGCTTCAACTGCACTGGGCTAATACTTCAAGACATGTCACTTTCAAATGTCTCTCCTGGCACTGATGAACTGCTCAGAATTCAGACTAACTAGTTTGCAGAATCTGAATCGGGAAGGATCGTTTGTTCACATTCTGGAAGTGTCACCGTCTATAACGAGAACAGTCAATCTGAGGTTTAGATAACAGCCATGCTTGTGATAAAACATGACCCTGAAAGGATGCAGCACAACATGCACAGGAAGTGTCCTAACGAGACCAGCTCCATTGTTCTCTCCATGAGAAACATAACAGTTAATTCTGGAAATGCTGTGGTTTGAATTAAAATGATCAGCAAGGATTTAAACTGATAGATTAGGGCCGTCTTCTGCCACTAATGCAAGGCCATATTACAGGAAATGGGCATTCGTGAACATGAATTTTCCCACCAGTGATACGTTTGCCATAGTTATAGTCCTTTGCCCTGGTGAGAAAAAAAAATGCATTAAGAAATATGATTGTGTTTTCACCAGGGTAATTTTAACCCTAGTGCAAATTGCGCTTTCACTGATGCACGTTTGTATAATATGACCCCTAATATGAAAACATTGTGCACAACATGTGAAGCACTTCTGCAAACATTCAAACTGCTCTCAGTTTACTCTTACGTAGTGTTGATTTAAAGGAAAGAAGGCTTTCCAGAAGTTCACAACATTTAACAAAAGGAAGGTTTCGAAATCATGAAGGGAACATGCTGAGGAATGGTGACATATTTGTAAGAACCCTAGTTTAACCATCTGAATGTATTAAATATAGTTTTCATCCACAGTACAATAGGAGACATACCACAGTGGGAGATGCACGCTGTGAACAATACGCTTCAGTGCACGCCAGGGCACCAGTGTGGGAGCCCCCTATGTGAGAACTGCAGAATAAACATGCAGTTTGCCCAACTGAAAGAACCCCTTTGGTTGGGACCTGAGGATAACTGCAAACGCCTGTACTGCACAAGCAGACGAATCTTAGGAGGGGAGAGGAGGAAGGGGAAAACTTTACCAGGAGGCAAGGTGCATAGGGGAGCTCAAGGTCGGAGAGAGAAATATGAGTGGTTCTGAAACATGATAGCGTTGTTCTTGACTTCATTCTGTACTAAAACATCTAAATTAATGCTGTGAAATGTTAAAGTGGCGACCATTTTTGTGTTATCTGGATTCCGATTTCAGTTCAGATACCCTTCATAATTACAAGTGCAGAAGCTATTCATTTGAGCTTTGCCTGTGAAAGCAAAAGATCAGGTGAGTCAGAAAATAGACATTTACTCACTCCTAATCGTCGCAGTCGTTCTCTGGATTATCGATGATCCTGTGGTCTCTGGAGAGGTCGTGGATCATTCTTCAACAGGATTCAGTGGATGCGTCTTTCTTCCCCAGCATAAAGGTGGTTCCTGGAAGAGAGAAGCAGCTCTTTAAAACCACACAGGAATCTCCAGCAGGCCTGGATGTCTCTCTGTCCACGGGACTCCTGGACCAAATCATACAACACTGACTCTGCCGTGATATTCGTTGCAGAGATCATGCTCAAAAGCTCTGTGAACAGGTCCCTCAGCAGGTCTCTGGTGTGTCTCATCTACTGTCGATCCTTTCGAGCAGTTTCTGAAGTGGTTGAGTGCTCTGCCGTCTGTTAAAGCTCTCATTGGCTGTCTCAACCAGACAACCATTAGGAAATGTCGTTGTGCTCGCCAGTCACTCTATCTGATGCAATGTATTTCCACATGTGCTCTGGTGTGTGCTCAGGTTATGGCGTCATTTTGATTGCAGACATCCTTCCCGCCCTTTCATCATACACTGGTCTAGGATTATGGTCTCCAGCTGGAATTCCTAAGGAATCCCTTTGCTTCTGCATAGTACCACAGTGGCATCCAGTTGTAGGGCTCCACCCCTATTGGTCCACCCATCCCAGTGCAGTCTTCTCCGGACTGGTTGGAGGAAGATCGAGGCCATCATGAATCCTGAGCATCTGTCATCATTGCTCTGCAGGTGCTGCATCTCTTGTATCCTGCCATTCTAATCTCGAGGCTACCGGAATTACTTTACATGATTCCTGTCTCTAAACACTTTCATATTTCGCAGAGTGCTGTGAAAAATCAAATGAGCACCAAGTACAGTGCACAATATGTAGTTATTCTGGAATGGAACTCTTTTATCACAGACATAGTTGTCAAATATAAAGTTGTGTGGTAACTTTCTGTTAACAAAATGCTCCTTAATTTTACGCAAAAGAAAAATCGTTGATATTAATTGTCTTGTTCCCCTTTCGCAAAGAAGTATTTAGTTTGGTGCTATTAAAATCCCTGACGGTGGCGAAAGCGGAGCGAAAGTGGGACCTAAGTGTTCTGCAGTGTTGGCTGACTTTGCCTTTAACACTGTTACCCAGAAGCAGTTTGGTGCTTTTAAAATCCATGACGGTGGAGAAAGCGGAGCGAAAGTGGGACTAAAGTGTTCCGCAGTGTTCAGCAGTGTTTGCCAGGGCGGTCGCGGATTGCAGCAGAGTTTTCTTTCTGAGACCTGCCATTCCAGGGCAGCACAGACACCCCAGCAGAATAGTGGGTGTAGCTGTCTCAGCAGGAAGTGCTGAGTGTTGGTCTTCCTTTGCTGGTTGTGAATCTGGAGGCAGAGCTTGCCATTGAAACCACCTTCTCGCCATGGAGCGGTGCACAGTAGCAGTCTCAGCAGTCTGGGCTGCTGGGTGCGGCAGCGGTGGGAGCTATCTGATCGGAAGGACCTCACCCTAGAAGCAAGTAAGTCACATGAATACTGCCTGAAGACTGATGACGGCGCCCCTCAGCGGGTAAGGCTGAGGATGCGGGTGGTTCCTGGTTGATCTCCCAGGCGTGTGAAAACGGAGATTACAGGTGTTGTGCAAGCATAGGGGATATGAGCGGTCATAGTTTGTAGCTTGGGAGACGCGGACAGCCATCGCCTGTGACGATCGGCACACAGGCTTCTGCAATTATAGCCTCAATCTCCCTACTTCCCCCGTTTGAACCAAATCCCCCCCCACCTGCCCTCCTCCGCTGTTTAGGGCACCCTCACTATCCTATGGTGGCCTCAAGGAAGACAGCAAATACTGCTGGGCGATTGAGAAAAATCACCATTAACATATTGAGGAGAGTCCTGAACTTCCACGAAAATGAAATAAAACCACTGACTTTGCGCAGCCACATGCACTTACCAGTCAAACCTCTTTGACGTGTTGTGGGGAAAAGTACAAATCCCAACACTCTCCTCCATGCACACAATTATAAGTGTGAGCGTGTGGGCTTCGCTAATGAAGCCCAGTCAAAAATCGACTCCTTTTTTGGAAATTAACCACAGGCGACAAATGCTGATCAGCTAAGCTCAGCCCAAGGGGCTAATACTGAACAGCTGAGAATGGCCCATGAGGTAGAAAGGGATCTTGAGGAGGAGGTCTCAGTAGAGGCAAATAATTCACTGGACAACAATGGCTCCCTCCTTAAACTGTGTGAAGCCATCCAAAGGAACTCCTTGGGCCCTGCGACTTCGCTCAGTTTAATATACAAGCTTCTATCCTGTCACAGTCACCTGACTTAGAAAAATTACTGACAACCTTTGAATCGACATCTGGTGAGAGTGAGTACGATGAAGAATCACATTCACAGTCTTGTACTGAGGACCCAAACATAACGCACATGTCGGCCAAGGAGTCAGGCCCTTTAGAAGCAAAAATGGAAGCTCTCCTACTGTTGTGTTTAAAAATGGCGGAGGAACAGAGGGGGCTTAAGGAGATTGCAGCAAAGCTATTGGAATTGACATTGAACAACAACCAAGACCAGGAGCCACTGGAACATTCAAATCATTTGGGTGGGATAAAGAACAGGCAGACTCTCCCATGTCACCTCCTAATAACAAGAGGAATCATATCAGAAAGTCAGGAGGGTCTAAAGATAAGAGTAGCACTAATTGTGGCCATCCTCTCTCCTGTTGGACCTCCCATTACAATCCTGCTATGTGGTGGCTGAATCTGAGAGCTATCCACTCGAGGCTCTCCTGGTACAAAATTCTCTTATTAACACCCATCCATCGCCAACTAGGAGCATGTGGTATAAAGGCCCCCTATCTCCTCATCAAAGTTTCCTGCCCAACCCTTTACAAAAAAAAGGTAACAACAATTCCACGGAATCAGACAAGAGATCGAGGTGAGAAAAAGGTGACAGAAAAAAGAACCATCACCAAATACATGGGCAACGGCATGGTTAGAATGGTCCAGCTCCAAGGCCTGATGGATAAGTGGATTGCCCCTGGCACAAATGGGGGAAAGACCCCTCGAGGGACTCAACTGCTGCAAGACATTGAGCCACAAAACACTGCTCCAACAAATGGAGAATGATTGTGGAAACAAAAACTATGGTGGGACTTCTCAACACAAGGGATTGTGGGGAGAGGTGTCCCAAATACAGATGGTGTTTCTACAAGCTGGGCCCAGAGAGCACCCCCTGAAGAGGGGGGAAGATGGGGAAATAAATCAGTCCAGTATTATTACTGGACGAATACCTACTGCCCACCTGGAGTACATGGTTGAACCATATGGAGGAATTATGCCTGGTAAAACAGGTGTCTGGGCCAGCCCATGGAACAAACACATCCTACTCAGGGCTGCATTACATCACACTGGTAGAGTCGAAACCCACAGGAAACAGTCTGTTTTTAAATCGCTCATGGCTAATGGAGCTGCTTCATTTAGTACCAGAGCTCAAAGCCATAACAAGGAAGGATTTTAGTAGGCTGGAATTACCAACTCGTAATAGTTACCAACTGGGTTGTGGTGAATTTTGAATCTTCTTTTGTTTTGGAAGTGTGGAAAGCTGTCAATCGCCTAGCTAAACATCTTCGATATGCAAAATACTCTCAGCAGGGTTCCACTGTTGACTCTCCGAGGAGCTACTTAACCAAACTAAGCTTCCCTGCTCTGACTAGATTCATATTTGCCATGCGACTAAACCTCCTCCCAGTGTTGGAAAACACAGGCCTGTGGATGGGAATGCCAAGGGAATCCCAGATGTGTAGACTGTGTGGAAATCATGTTGAGGCACAAAGGCACATTCTTACCACCTGTGGCGCACTGGAAGAGGAATATGAGGAAGGTTACAGCAAATTTAGGCTAGTGTCATCAGACCGTTTTTCGGCTGATATTGGCAGCAGAATCTTTGTTGATAGTCTCAGCTGCTTATCACATTTGGCAAAGGGATCTGATCACGGTGAACATTTTAATTGAATGAATTATATTTTAGACTGTTATGGCTGTTATATTTTAGACTGTGATGAATTAAATGCTTTCTATTTTTACTCGCTTTTATCGGGTTTTGATGAAGTAACAAATTGAATGTCTGATTATTTTAAAGTGTTTTGTAAAGTGAATAATTTGTATGTTAAATTTGTTTTGTCTTACGTAATGTAAAAGGTTGACAATGTTCTACCAAATACACTAATACAAAAAAAGAAAAAGAAAAGGAGTATTTCAAAAGACTACAATAGTTTATGTGGTTTCTATGGGTGTTGATTGTTTGCTTTGCTCAGTAAGACAAGCGTAGCCTTTTAATTATTACTAAAATATACACTGGATGTGATCATTAGCAATGTAGCATTGCAAATGTTTAACAATAACCAGTTCATAATGTTAGCACAATTAAGCATTTTCTTTTTTTTTTTAAATATATTCTTTTGCAAAAAGCACAGAACTCACCCTTTCAAAATATCTGTGTTTATTTTCATTGGTTGTGCGCCATTCAACAATGGTCCGGGTGGCTCTAGCAAATAGGTACCTGACAAGACTACTGAGAGAGGCAAGAGAGACAGGGAGAGAAAAAGAGGCCAAAAACAAAGTGGGAAAAAGAGAGAGCGAGAGAGAGAGAGAGGGGGGCACTAAATTGGCATATGGTACGCTCGTGCCAGCACTTTCACATAATACTGTACTCTGTACTGAAAAATACACGTACTCTGTAAAGCAGAGGCGTGGTTAGCCCAGACTTTTAAATACTTCGGGAAGTAACTTCTACCTTTTTGTAGACTCTGTGAAAGTTCTAGAAGCACAGGCCTTATTAGAGAACGAATGAACATATTGAATCTGAATATACATTGCTCATGTTCAGCTAGCACTGCAAGTCCTGATTCCTTTAGGCTTAATCTCATTATATCTAGCTTGTACTGCAAACCCTTATTCCCATATGCATTGCAAGATATCATTATGCCAGTTACCACTATGATGCCATTATGCAAGGCAACACTCTGAGCATGCTACCTTATTGAGGCAGAAAGAAAGGCCTACATGTATATATAGTTGATATGAATGCATTTGTCTGTATAACACCAATTGGGTTGTAACAATGACATGTCCACCAAAAAGCTTTTTACAATGCACTAGTACTAGTTACACAACTCCAAATAAATAAATATATAAAGCAATAATGTATGGTCTCTTACTCACAATTAACGTTACATGTAAACATATATTGTTAAACGGACCACAATTAGGCAGTGCTTGCCTGTAGGAATGTAACAGACAGGTCAAGGACAGAACATGTCTGCTGTGGGATGCCCTGTCTATCCAAGGATTCCTTTCTTGATGTTCAATGCCAGCAATATGCACACACCTTTCAAGAACCTGTTCTCCCGCTCTGTGTCATGTGAGGCGTGCCCTCATCTGGGCACTTGAGCCAGGGATGTCTACAATTGGCTGGCCAGAGGAATGTGCTACTTTGAAGTGGAGACTTTGCTCTTTCTATTTTTAAGTGAGAATAAACCTGTGGTTTGAGATGTCATGAGGTTTAGGAGGCAATGTGCAGCTATTTGTGGTGGATCAGCTCAACATGGTAGGAGACCACTCACCAAGAAGCACTGACACATCTACTGGCCACCAACAACAGGGAGCCTGTAGGTTGATCCTCTTCGAACAGATGCAGAAAACAGAACAATTGTCCTCAGGAGAATTTCCATAGTGGCTGAGAGATAATGGCCTGATAGAGATGCACTAGATAGGAGGTTTGAACCTTTCTTTGAGGGGAAAGGTGAATTATTTTTGGTAGGAGCACAATTAAGGAGGGGAGTACAGTTTGTGCTTCCAGAAAATATCAGAAAAAGGTTGATTGAACTGGCGCACCAAGGTCAGCTAGGAGCAAGCGGCACAAAAGGGAGAGTGTGGCAGAGTTGTTGGTGGCCAACTATGGACAGATCAATTGAAAAGGAAGTGAGTGACTGTGTAGAGTGTGCCTTGAGTGACCAATGCAAGGTTGTGTGGGAGACCACTTTGATTCCAGTGGAATGACCGTTCCAACTCTGGCATCGAGTTGTGGTAGATGTAATGGATCCCATTCAGGGTTTGGGGGAAGATACCACATTTTTATTTATGATGGTAGATTACCACTCCAAATGGGTGGAGCGGGCGGGTGTGAGAGAGGCCACCAAAAGTGAATTCATACGATTTTTATAAAATCTTGTCTTCTGAGAGGGATTTCCAAGCACATTAGTGACTGATAATGGAGTACAATTTACGTCTGAAATGATTAGGACATTTATGGGTGAGTATACTATCTAACATGTGAAGACAGCTCTATATTACCCCAGAGCAAATGGCTTAGTGAAGAGGGTAAAACGATGTATTAAAGGAAGGATTCAATTGGCGTTGAGAGCTGTTTTACCATGGAAGGTATTACTGAGACTGTTGGTTTGGGGTTATTGCACTACACCACATTCAGTGACGTGAATCTCTGTGTTTTTTTTCATTGAAAGGATGGGAACCAGGGACCAAAACGTGTCCTGGTTGGATGGGGGCAGCAACACCCCTGCGGGTGAACCGTGAAGAGGTAATGAAGGTAATTCAAAAAAGGACAAGAGAATTACAAAAGGGTATTTCATTGCTCACATGTGGTGAACGATTGCAAATGGTCAGTTGGACACATGGTTTCGAAAATGCTAGCATGGGACCAAAACTGTTTGGTGATCTAGTTTTTGGGGCTGAAGAGAATTTCTGCTATAAAAGAAGGGCTGGTGATTGTTGAGGGTGATAAAGTATGGTCCAAAGGCAGGTTGGCCCTGTACAAGGAAATGGCAGGGAGTAGTGATGGGAGAGAGGTGGAATTAGAGTTAGAAATTAAAAATGCTCCTGGACTGGGACCTGGTGCAAGGGTTCCGGCTGGAACCAGAATGAGTTGCAGAGAAAGGAGAATGCCAAATCACTTGAAAGATTTAATTCAATAGTTCATTAATTCTGTGAAAACTATTTAATGAAATAGTTCTTTAACCCTGTATGACACATTGGGCCTTATTACGAGTCCGGCAGTAACCGCGGCGGTAAAACCGCCTGGTTACCGCCGGACTCGTATTACCATTCCGCCTCCGTGACTCCCGGAATTACCAGGGCATTACAGCCCCGGTGTCCGGGAGTCACGGAGGCGGAATGGTGTTAATCCCCATTCCCGTTGAGTCCGGTAGGACTCAACGGGAATGGGGAAATGGAAACACCGGCACCATCTTGTGATGGTGCTGGTGTTTCCACGTCCACCTGCAGGCGGGAGGTGTTCAACCCGCCAGGTCAGACCTGGCGGGAAGATCACCTTCCGCCTGCAGGGGCCGGGATCGGGCGGTCCGGAATTAACAGTGGCAGCGGGTTTACCGCCACTGTTAATTCCGGACCGCCCGACCCGTAATGAGGCCCATTGTTTTTAAATGATTTTTTTCTGTTACGTAGTGGGGAAACTTTACTAATATTAATAAACAAATGTTATGTTATTTACAAGGTGGGGAAACATAACAAGTTGTTAAAGTTAAATATGACCATAGGGTGCTATATCATTATGCATCAGTTGAATGTAATTTACAAATTGAATTATTAGGATTCTGTGGGGGGGAAGATGTTATGTCCTGATGTAAATGATGTAACTCCCATTCCACTGTAGAACCTATAAGGTCATGCAAACCACATTCCACTGTAGAACGTATGAGGTTATCTTTAGACTGTTGTTTGGTTAGTGTTGGCCGCACAGACTGGCTCTGTGGGCTTCAATAAAGGAGCTTACTTGACTCACCAGGTATCATCCTTTCAATGTATAATTGTACGTTTTTTTGAAGGCATTCTACCAGTCGCATTAATAGCACTTTTCCCAAACGTCTCCCATTAGAGTCTCGTGGAGAGATGGGGTGATAATTCTCTGGCTTTTCTCTCCCCGTCTTCTTGTATATTGGCACTATGTTCGCGTTCTTCCAGGAACCCGGTATTTAGTCTTGTGCACAAATCACTATAAAGACAACTGTCAAATACGTTGCCCTTGCCAGATCTCTGTATTTTCTTTTAAAAGGTCAGTTGGGTCCTGTGGATTTTTCTGCTCTTTGTCATTTTATAACTTTTTATAGCTCAATTATCTTAAATGTGAGGTATATTGCTTCTTCTAGAAGACTATTGAGTTAATTAATTATCTGGGAAAGTAAAACATACTCTCTTCTTTGTACAATTTTGCACAGTGGTTATAACATTCTATTTTGGGTATTCAGGATTGAAATGACACATTGAATTTAAATGTGCCCATCTGAATAATCTGTTAGAACGCTTTTTTATTTCCTGTGTCTATGACATTTAGCAGAGAGTCCCATTTATTTTTGGAAAATATATATTATTCCTTTGTATAAGTACCTCATAGAATGTATGTGCTTCTCTTAATTTAGGCATTACATACATATTAGTTGACTTTATCATTTTGACTACAATTGTCTTTGCTTCCCTGCATTCCTGACCGTACCACTGTTCACTGGATTCCAGGGGTTTGTTTACCCCTCTAGCAGTTTTGATAAAGTAAGAGGCAACTATTTCAAACACAGAATCGTAAAGATTGTAAAGCGCCACCTGGCTATTCAGCTGGGAATTAGTAAAAGTGGCTTCTGTGACTGGCAGGAGTTGTTTATATAAAGCTGGAGTTGCTTGGGAATACTTGATTTTTTCCCATGTTATACGTTTCTTAGCACCCAGACAAAGCAATATTTCCATACCAGTTCCCCCACTACAATACTCAATGTGTGCAGCCATGAGATCAAGATTTAATTGCAATGGGTTGTGATCGCTTCCATTCCCTGTTATGACTTCAAAGTTTTTTCCTCTTCCCCATTCTTCAATATATTAACGAGGTGATGTTACCCTTCCCAAAAGTAATTTTCGCAGGCATATCTCCTGCTATTCATGCTGTTGCATGTTCTAAGGCATAGGGCCTCATTACGACCCTGGCGGTGCGGGGTAAACGGTGCCGTAAAAGGTGCCGGTGCCGTTTACCCCGTACCGTCTCATTAAGAAGTGCCCTTGCGGGACCCCGAAAGCAACGCCTGGTCAAACCAGGCATGCTTACCGGGTCCCGTGAGGGGAAGAGGGAGCAAACAACGGGCCATCAGCAAACAACGGGCCAACTGCCCCGTTGTTTGCTCCCTCTCCCATTCCCATTCAGCCCTATGGGGCTGAAATGGGAATGGGGAAGGACCGGGTCCGGGTCCTTGAAGGGAGGAATTACCGGGCCTTCCGAACTCGGAATGGCCCGGTAATTCCTCATTCTGAGGACCCAGACCCGGACGCGATTTGGGGGTCAGCCATCCCGCCAATAGCGGCATGGCTACCGCCGAGGTCGTAATGAGGCCATGTAAGAGGGGTGTGTTCCAGCTAACATCTTCCCCCATTATTCGTGTAATGGTGCCTATGGGTTCGAATTTCAGGTTAAAGTCACCTGCGATGATGACAATGCAATCTCTTTTTGAGTTTTTTTTTTCCAGTATTCCCAGTTTGTTTCTATAACATTTAATGTGGATAGACTCCCTATGCCACAAGGGCGATTATATAGGTTGATTAATAAGATGAATATGACATACTTATATAAAAAATGTGGGTATCCTTTGAGTCATAATTTAATAGGGAACATGTTTCATAAAACCCTACCTTCAACCACGTTATCAATCCCCCACTTTGGCGGCCCTGTTTTCCCTTGGTTGCAGGAATACTAAAGGATACACATCGTTCGATAGAGAGAGGCACATAGACAAGTACGTTCTCAAGTGCAAAGTTTGGCAGTGGTGTGGTGTTTGGAGTGTGTTGGTGTCCGAAGTGCTGCAGATCGGCAGGAGATTGTGTTGCTGCGTTTCCCTGCTGGAACTGCAGCCGGCTGCAACTACTTGTGCATTACACAAATAAAAACACTGTACAGCGCTTGAGCATGTGCGTGGACAAGTGCGTTCTTAAGTGCAGAGTTTGGCAGTGGTTTGGTGTTTGGAGTGTGCTGGTGTTGGAATCGCTGCAGAGCAACAGGAGATTGTGCCACTCCTTTCCACGATGGTGCTAGAGCCGGCTGCAACTACCGGTGCCTTAAATAGAAATGCCTTTCAGCTCATGAGTGCACACATGGACAACTGCATTCTCAAATGCACAGCTTGGCAGTTTGGAGGTGAGGAAGGGCGAGCTGGCTCCTGAGAAATTAATTACAGACTAACTGCAGATATCTATTGCAACCTCTATAGAGTGAGAAGCAGAGAACATGAACTGGTTACAGACTGCAGCCCGTTTGAAAGGCTAACCCTTACAGCTTTGTTGTATTTGTATCACTGAAGAACAGAACTGTAATACTCGGCAAGGTGCCGCCCTTACTTTGTGAAGCGTAACACATATGGTGGCTGTATCTATAACAGATGGAAGTGATTGACAACAGTGAATGATTTCATGCCGCAATCTTTTCTGAAGTCCTAAAACTATTAGCTGAGGGTCATTCTGGGTGGAGAAATGTCTATTGATACAGGACACACTCAGAAGTGCTAATGTGGGAGACGGCCCTCGTGCTATAGAAGTGGATTATATAGAGGGCAATATGGAATCTGCTCAAATACCGTCAGTTTTTTTGGTGGGAGGTGTCTTTGTTGTAAGGATAACTGGAATGAAGGCAGAGGCTTTAGTTGCTTTTCTTTTTAGATTTATTCCAGACTGCAAGTAGGACTGTGGTCTCCGCATCGAGGGATCCGCTTAAGTGTACACTTGGAATACCAGTCTCAAGTCATAACAATTCTGCTGCATCTGCATGCCATTATTACATTGTATACTCTACAAGCAAAATAACCTATTTACAATAGATCATGTAACTATGTACAGTGAAAGTAACTGGAGTTACAATACATAAGTAAATAACTTTAAAACAAAACTCATCTCCTAAGGCACTAATACTTTGGTCCTTCACCCCTCATGCATATTTTGCACCATTTTCCTTATTATACACTTTGCCACCACACATCCTCACTGTATTCCCATAATCCTTCTCTACCTCCTTGACCAGAGATAATCTCGTATCACACTTCCTCGCTTTCGTTACCAACAACACCTTCACTCTGTTCCCTTTCTCAAACCTCAAAAGCTTCCAGCACTTCTTCTCATCATACCTGCCTTTGGCCACCTCACTGCATATCCTTATTCAATCCCCACCGTCTCAGAGTCAACCTGGACTTCCCTAGCCAACCCGGCATGAGGGGAGTGTTGTGTTTTCTGACAGCCATCCGTACTCCATCCATTATGGTCCGGTTAAATCTCTCAACAACACTGCAGTTTCTTTCTTTGGGGGTGGTACAGAAAGGTCTTCTTGTGTTTTATGCCCAACGAATTGAGCCATTATTCAAACTCAAGAGATGGAAATTGGGGCCCATTGTCACTGACAAGACTGGTGGGAAAACCTTGCAAAACCACTCACTTCAAAAACTCAATCACCTTAGCTGTGGTAATCTTTCTCAAAACACCTACCTTGGGCTACCTGGATAAAACATCAACATTTACCACCATATATAGTCTCGGGAGGATAGCCCAGGGACAACGTGCTCGCCTTGGATGCAAGACGACACGGTGCAACACAGGTTTCATTCCCGGGTCCGCGCTTAGAAACCTCTGGGTATTAAGCGCCTTATAAATAACCAATCATATCATGTCATAACTATCTCTAACTCCTGGTAAATTGAGTGAGCACAGTAAATCAATGGCTACCACCTCACACAGTACTTATGGCACAATAGGTACTACCATAGGAGCAGTCCTGATTTTCAGGACCATGTCACCTTCCCTGCAAATGTTGCAATTTTCTACACCACTTTCAATATCTAAATCCATCTGCAGCCAACAAAAGTCAACTCTAACAAACAATTTGGTCCCAGAGATGCCCATATGAGCTCTGTCACTCAAATGAAACACAACTTCGCTCATGTCAGCAGGAACTAGCAACTGCTCCCCTCTACCGACTAAATCATCTCTCAAACACAACTCATTCTTGATCCTGCTAAACTTCTTAAGGTCTTAATTATCATCCCTCTTTTGCATCTCATAATCACAAAGCCAATTTTTTTTGATAAGATGCTTCACCTGCTGATAAACCTCATTGCTCTCACATGGCTCCAACCACTTCGACTCAACTAAACATTCTTCCACAGCAAATATGTCTTTGAAACCTCCATCAGATTCTTTTACATCACCACAATCTTTCTCCACCAGGGCATTGCGTGAAAGTCCGTCAGCTGCCACATCTTTCTACCTTCTGTATGATCTACTACAAAATCCAATCCTTGCACTCTAGTCAGCCATTTCATGATGCACTTGGAAAATCTGTCTAAACCTCCTTTGTTAGAAATGTTTACCAAAGGCGTATGGTCTGTCATCAGAATAAAAAGGCATGCCAAACAATTATACCTTAAACTTCATCAATGCCCAAAATACTGCCAGCACCTCCTGTTCAATTACTGATTATTATATTTTTTTACATTTTTGTGTGTCTTGGATGCAAACGCTACTGTGTTCGTGTTTCCTGCAGAATCTTCTTGCATCAGAACCGCCCCAAGACCTAGCTCAGTGGCATCCTGTGGAGTCATCCCTAAACCCCAGCCTAAAGTCTCCTGCCATGTGGCCAGGGGAAGGCAGTCGCTATCTGATCCTAACCCTATGGGGAGGTAACATGAGGGAGGATCACATGGGAGGACACGGCTTTCAGGGGGAAGTGGTGACTCCATTAGGAGGGACGCTGTATTCATCCTTTTCTGAGGATGAGATTCCCCTAATACCTGAATATCTAACATGAAAACTCTTTTTACCAACATAAAAGTGGTACATTCGGGGTTCAGGAAGTAAATATCACACCTTCTAGTTGTTATGATTCTGCCTTATATCAGGGTCCAAAACCCAATGGTAAATCACTAACTCCTTTAACAACCTCCCATAAATGTGAACACTCTCAGTTAATAAATCAGCTTAAGTTTACTGATCATAAAACCAACAAAACATTATGGACTTCAATCCCCATAATGCCCGTAGTACTGGGACGAAGAAGAGGCACTCAAAGTCAAAGACGTATCATGAGCGGTCTAGTTGTTTTGGCCGGAAGCAAATGAGCTGGAACTTTAATTATATCAATGGGCTCCAGATGAAGGAGGGAGGAGAAGCTGGAGGTCTAGTCGTAGTGGCCGCAGGATGATATGCATGAGAGGCTGGAGATGCAGAGGAAGCGTGGCCATGCAGAGAATGCACAGTGGGAAGCAGTTCTGAAGCAAACCATGCCAGGTAGCAGACGAGCTCCTGACACGCCGTGAACTGCTCCGTTATTGAAGTTGCACCAGAGAGCAAACGGAGCTGCCAGGGCTCCCTTGAAGGACTGTGCGTACCGCAGCAGTCAAGCCAGAGCTGGTAGAAGCAGAGAAGGCCCCCGAAGAGACCTGCAGCAAAACCTGCCAGTCTGAAGGAAATGCCACGGCACACCAGTGATTTGGCCTGAAGCAGGTGAGCCAGGAGTGCTCCGAAGGAGACCACTAGGTGAGAGTAATAATTTTGAATACTGAACAAACAAACTGATGCAAATTGGGCACAACTCTCCTAACAAGGGATACCAATTAGGTGACAATTGCAACCCTCATTGCCAAAGCCAGAGAAGAGTGATATTAAGGCAAAGTGGGCACAACTCTCCTAACAAGGGATACCATTTAGAGGACAATTGTAACCCGCATTGCCAAATCAGCAGCAGAGTAATAAAAGGGCAGGCATGGCTCAACTCTCCTAATAATAGATGCCAATTGGGAGATAACTGTAACCCACATAGCCAGCAGTCAAGAGGTTGTATAACCAGAAAACACATGTTGCAGGAGCAAAGTCCTCCTTGTATGAAAGAGCAGGAGGGAGATTTCTGTAACCTGAATTGCCTACAGCCAAAAGGCAAGCTAGAGAGCAATTATCCTTTTGTGAACTACCAATTTGGGAAGAGATGTAACCCACTTGGTTATGAGCCAAGAGACTATAAAGAGAAGAAGTTGGTGTTCAAATCTCCTCATGCATGGTCCTGGTGTGGAGAGGTTTGGAACAAGCAATACCACAGTACACAATTGTAGTATCAGGAGTTGTATCCTGGCAAGCAAGTACACCAGGAAAGGGACCCATTTTAGTTATTCCTGACAGGCGAGTATATCAGGAAAGAAAATTAAGATTTTAAATACTCTGGTTCTGAATATAAAGGTATGCTGGAAAAGAAGTGTTCAGTCCATCACCTTGTCTTGAAAACTGTTGCTTTACAGAAAGTGATGATTGAGCTATCCTGGCTAAAGCATTTTTTTTGAAGTAGTTTAATGTGCTAACAATTGCTTGACCTTTGAGAAAGGAACATTTACCCTGGTTTATGATCTGGTGTTCTGAGGAAAAGACGTTTGTTTTGCCATGCAGGAGATTGTGAAAACAAGCATTTGCCAAGCAGTTGGAAAAGTGATATTCAATTTGCCACATGAATGGATGTATTGAATGGAAAATAATGTGTATGCTTGACTGAGTGGAACTTTGTTATTGCACAGAACATTCTTGAACCTGAACTTTGCTCAAGGCATTTCTGAATTGATCCAGGGGGAAGGGAACTCAACCCTGGTCACAAGGAGCACTACTTAAAGCTTAAGACTGCCAACAAACCTTGTATCATTTTTGTGTGTATATTAGTGTGAGATTCAGATACTTTCTGGTCACTGGGTCCTTTTGCTTTAGCCTTAGTTTGCTGGGTAGGAAACTTCTTGTTAGGTTAGGGAAAGATGGGTGTTTGTCTAACCGCTTTTTATGTAATAAAGGGGTGCTTTGCGAGAAAACTATACCATTGTGTCCGTCTCGCTTTTCTGACGCCTCACAGTCAGCACTGTGTCACCCACCAACAGTCCAATCACATAGTTCTGATTACACGGGGAGCAGTGTGAAACAGCCCACACTGCTGCCCGCTCTGCTCCGTTATGCCGGAAGGTGACTTCAGGCAGGGACCAGCATGAGCGGTGTGGCAGCGCAGTGCAGAGCCCTCCTCCTCCTTCTCAGAGGCTTAGTGGCTCCAGGTAAACAGTGATGAAGGCAAATGAACTGCAGGATTGTAATACTAATAGAAATGCCCATTCCTATAGAAGATCTGGATCAGCAATAGTCATTGGGTCACCAATATATTATCTTAACATCATTTGTCATAGAACAGAATGTTTGATCATATTATTTAAAGTGCATTGTGGGTGTAAATTTGAAGGTTGTGTAATAGGACATTCAGGAAGAAGGTTCATGGTGAAAGTTATCAATGTGGGGGAGGAAAATGCAATATTAGAATATTAAGTTCCCAACCATGATAAAATGACAGTTATGGTTAAATTAGTGACATGCGGGTGTAGCAGTATTTTAATTACAGTGCATTTCAAATGTTCCTTAGCAACCTCAGTTGCTCTGATAAATAAGCTATTGATACGTTCTCTAGATTGGAAAACTAACAAAAGAAATTATGCAGACATTGAATTTTATATATATCTCATGAGTGCTGCATCGAAATAAAAGAGAGTGCATTTCTTCCTGGGCATAGCATGGTGAACACACAATAATTGACTTTTTCTGAGCCAGTAAAGAAGTCATTGAGGCATATCATCAATTATCCAAGCAAGCTTTGTGTCAGATCATGCTCACATTAAAATACAATTAAGAACTCTGTTTGGTACGTTATAAATAATTAGATGCACTTAAAACACAGATTTAATTCTTGATATATTAACCCTTTCAGATTGTAGAGAATAAAACAAAAGAGTTGCTCAAAGATAATGGAGATGCAACTAACATGCTATTTGTTTGAGATAACAGTAAATCTATATTACCCGGCCACGGTAATAAGTTGCTGTTTCCATAGGAAGAGCACTTTCTGGGCGGCTTATAACTTTGCTCTCCCTGGACGAATCCTCACCAAGCTTTGCAAAAATCGTATATGGCCCACTCTGAATTTTTTCGCAAAGTTTAGTGAGGATTCGTAAAGGGGCGGCAAAGTTATAGGGGGGGGTCCCAAAACTTCTTTTTTTCCCATAGACTGAATGGGGAAAAAACTTTGCTCACGCCTACAGCCCAAACCACTGGATGGAATGGATTTTCACCAAATTTGGACCAGGAGTAGTGGCTTGGTCCCGAAAGCGTGCTTTTGCAGATTTGGTGAAAATCCGTCCAGTAGCTTTTTTTAAAATGACCAAAAAGTAGGTCATAAAAAATGAGTGATATCTGTGTTCGGTCCGCGGATACACTTCCCTGTTCGCTCCGCGGAGAGTGTCCTGATTGGCCAATCGGCTTGCGTCATGTCTGCTGATTGGACGGCTTAGAGCATGAAGTGCCTCAGATTTTCGGTAGCGCCCACCATCTTGGATTCACGGACGTCCGCGGACAGCGTGGAGAAACTTGGTTTAAAATTTGTATTTAGTAGAGTGTGTTGGTGTATAAGAGTGTTTGGGGAGGGTGGGAGAGTATGAGGTAGGTTAAATGTTGTATTTTCTTATGGGGTAGACCCTCTTGTTGTGTTCGATTTGTCTGCGGACATTACGGCTTTTCTGAAATGTTCTAAATAAACTAAATGGGGGGGTGTTCTGAGGACAGAATATGTGTCGGTTTTGTTCGCAAGCAAGCTGAAACTTTTCTAAGAACACTCGCGGTGCCCTGAAATGTACGTAAAAAAAAAATGGGGGTGTTCTGAGGATGGTGTCCATATTGTTCTCTGGCAAGTTGAATGTGATCTAAGAACACTTGCAGTGTCCTGAAATCTTCGTAAATAAACAAAATGGTGGTGTTCTGAGGACGTTGTCCGTATTGTTCGCTGGCAAGTTGAATGTGTTCTAACAACACTCGCGGTGTCCTGAAATGTTCGTAAATAAACAAAATGGGGGTGTTCGGAGAACGCTGTGCGTATTGTTCGCTGGCAAGTTTTATGTGTTCTAAGAACACTTGTGGTGTCCTAAAATGTTCGTAAATAAACAAAATGGGGGTGTCCTGAGGACGGTGTCCGTATTGTTCTCTGGCAAGTTCAATGTGTTCTAAGAACAATGTTCTAAATAAACAAAATGGGGGGTGTTCTGAGGACGCAATATGTGTCCGTTTTGTTTGCAAGCAAGCTGAAACTGTTCTAAGAACACTTGCGGTGTCCTGAAATGTTCGTAAATAAACAAAATGGGGGTGTCCTGAGGACACTGTGCGTATTGTTCGATGGCAAGTTGAATGTGTTCTAAGAACACTCGCGGTGTCCTGAAATGTTCGTAAATAAACAAAATGGGGGTGTCCTGAGGACAGTGTCCGTATTGTTCGCTGGCAAGTTGAATGTGTTCTAAGAACACTCGCAGTGTCCTGCAATGTTCGTAAATAAACAAAATGGGGGTGTCCTGAGGACAGTGTCCGTATTGTTCGCTGGCAAGTTAAATGTGTTCTAAGAACACTCGCTGTGTCCTGAAATGTTCGTAAATAAACAAAATGGGGGTGTGCTGAGGACGCTGTCCGTATTGTTCTCTGGCAAGTTGAATGTGTTCTAAGAACACTCGCGGTGTCCTGAAATGTTCCTAAATAAACAAAATGGGGGTGTCCTGAGGACGCTGTCCGTATTGTTCGATGGCAAGTTGAATGTGTTCTAACAACACTCGCGGTGTCCTGAAATGTTCGTAAATAAACAAAATGGGGGTGTTCGGAGAACGCTGTGCGTATTGTTCGCTGGCAAGTCAAATGTGTTCTAAGAAGACTCGCTGTGTCCTGAAATGTACGTAAAAAAAAAAATGGGGGTGTTCTGAGGATGGTGTCCATATTGTTCTCTGGCAAGTTGAATGCGATCTAAGAACACTTGCGGTGTCCTGAAATCTTCGTAAATAAACAAAATGGGGGTGTTCTGAGGACGTTGTCCGTATTGTTCGCTGGCAAGTTGAATGTGTTCTAACAACACTCGCGGTGTCCTGAAATGTTCGTAAATAAACAAAATGGGGGTGTTCGGAGAACGCTGTGCGTATTGTTCGCTGGCAAGTTTTATGTGTTCTAAGAACACTTGTGGTGTCCTAAAATGTTGGTAAATAAACAAAATGGGGGTGTCCTGAGGACAGTGTCCGTATTGTTCTCTGGCAAGTTGAATGTGTTCTAAGAACAATGTTCTAAATAAACAAAATGGGGGGGTGTTCTGAGGACGCAATATGTGTCTGTTTTGTTCGCAAGCAAGCTGAAACCGTTCTAAGAACACTTGCGGTGTCCTGAAATGTTCGTAAATAAACAAAATGGGGGTGTCCTGAGGACGGTGTCCGTATTGTTCTCTGGCAAGTTGAATGTGTTCTAAGAACAATGTTCTAAATAAACAAAATGGGGGGGTGTTCTGAGGACAGAATATGTGTCGGTTTTGTTCGCAAGCAAGCTGAAACTTTTCTAAGAACACTCGCGGTGCCCTGAAATGTACGTAAAAAAAAAAATGGGGGTGTTCTGAGGATGGTGTCCATATTGTTCTCTGGCAAGTTGAATGTGATCTAAGAACACTTGCAGTGTCCTGAAATCTTCGTAAATAAACAAAATGGTGGTGTTCTGAGGACGTTGTCCGTATTGTTCGCTGGCAAGTTGAATGTGTTCTAACAACACTCGCGGTGTCCTGAAATGTTCGTAAATAAACAAAATGGGGGTGTTCGGAGAACGCTGTGCGTATTGTTCGCTGGCAAGTTTTATGTGTTCTAAGAACACTCGTGGTGTCCTAAAATGTTCGTAAATAAACAAAATGGGGGTGTCCTGAGGACGGTGTCCGTATTGTTCTCTGGCAAGTTCAATGTGTTCTAAGAACAATGTTCTAAATAAACAAAATGTGGGGTGTTCTGAGGACGCAATATGTGTCCGTTTTGTTTGCAAGCAAGCTGAAACTGTTCTAAGAACACTTGCGGTGTCCTGAAATGTTCGTAAATAAACAAAATGGGGGTGTCCTGAGGACACTGTGCGTATTGTTCGATGGCAAGTTGAATGTGTTCTAAGAACACTCGCGGTGTCCTGAAATGTTCGTAAATAAACAAAATGGGGGTGTCCTGAGGACAGTGTCCGTATTGTTCGCTGGCAAGTTGAATGTGTTCTAAGAACACTCGCAGTGTCCTGCAATGTTCGTAAATAAACAAAATGGGGGTGTCCTGAGGACAGTGTCCGTATTGTTCGCTGGCAAGTTAAATGTGTTCTAAGAACACTCGCTGTGTCCTGAAATGTTCGTAAATAAACAAAATGGGGGTGTGCTGAGGACGCTGTCCATATTGTTCTCTGGCAAGTTGAATGTGTTCTAAGAACACTCGCGGTGTCCTGAAATGTTCCTAAATAAACAAAATGGGGGTGTCCTGAGGACGCTGTCCGTATTGTTCGATGGCAAGTTGAATGTGTTCTAACAACACTCGCGGTGTCCTGAAATGTTCGTAAATAAACAAAATGGGGGTGTTCGGAGAACGCTGTGCGTATTGTTCGCTGGCAAGTTAAATGTGTTCTAAGAAGACTCGCTGTGTCCTGAAATGTACGTAAAAAAAAAAATGGGGGTGTTCTGAGGATGGTGTCCATATTGTTCTCTGGCAAGTTGAATGCGATCTAAGAACACTTGCGGTGTCCTGAAATCTTCGTAAATAAACAAAATGGGGGTGTTCTGAGGACGTTGTCCGTATTGTTCGCTGGCAAGTTGAATGTGTTCTAACAACACTCGCGGTGTCCTGAAATGTTCGTAAATAAACAAAATGGGGGTGTTCGGAGAACGCTGTGCGTATTGTTCGCTGGCAAGTTTTATGTGTTCTAAGAACACTCGTGGTGTCCTAAAATGTTCGTAAATAAACAAAATGGGGGTGTCCTGAGGACGGTGTCCGTATTGTTCTCTGGCAAGTTGAATGTGTTCTAAGAACAATGTTCTAAATAAACAAAATGGGGGGGTGTTCTGAGGACGCAATATGTGTCTGTTTTGTTCGCAAGCAAGCTGAAACTGTTCTAAGAACACTTGCGGTGTCCTGAAATGTTCGTAAATAAACAAAATGGGGGTGTCCTGAGGACACTGTGCGTATTGTTCGATGGCAAGTTGAATGTGTTCTAAGAACACTCGCGGTGTCCTGAAATGTTCGTAAATAAACAAAATGGGGGTGTCCTGAGGACAGTGTCCGTATTGTTCGCTGTCAAGTTGAATGTGTTCTAAGAATACTCGCAGTGTCCTGCAATGTTCGTAAATAAACAAAATGGGGGTGTCCTGAGGACGGTGTCCGTATTGTTCGCTGGCAAGTTAAATGTGTTCTAAGAACACTCGCGGTGTGCTGAAATGTTCGTAAATTAACAAAATGGGGGTGTTCTGAGGACGATGTCCGTATTGTTCTCTGGCAAGTTGAATGTGTTCTAAGAACACTTGCGGTGTCCTAAAATGTTCGTAAATAAACACAATGGGGGTGTTCTGAGGACGCTGTCCGTATTGTTCGATGGCAAGTTCAATGTGTTCTAAGAACACTCGCGGTGTCCTGAAATGTTCATAAATAAACAAAATGGGGGTGTCCTGAGGACGATGTCCGTATTGTTCGATGGCAAGTTGAATGTGTTCTAAGAACACTCGCGGTGTCCTGAAATGTTCGTAAATAAAAAAAATGGAGGTGTCCCGGGGACGATGTCCGTATTGTTCTCTGGCAAGTTGAATGTGTTCTAAGAACACTTGCGGTTCCTGAAATGTTTGTAAATTAACAAAATGGGGTTGTTCTGAGGACACCGTCCGTATTGTTTTCTGGCAAGTTGAAACTGTTTTAAGAACACTTGCGGTGTCCTGAAATGTTTGTAAATAAACAAAATAGGGGTGTCCTGAGGACGCTGTCCGTATTGTTCTCTGGAAAGTTGAATGTGTTATAAGAACACTCGCAGTGTCCTGAAATGTTCGTAAATAAACAAAATGGGGGTATCCTGAGGACGTTTCCGTATTCTTATTGTTCGATGGCAAGTTGAATGTGTTCTAAGAACACTCGCGGTGTCCTGAAATGTTCGTAAATAAACAAAATGGGGGTGTCCCGAGGACACTGTCCGTATTGTTCTCTGGCAAGTTGAATGCATTCTAAGAACACTCGTGGTGTCCTGAAATGTTCGTAAATAAACAAAATGGGGGTGTCCTGCGGACGGTGTCCGTATTGTTCGGTGGCAAGTTGATTGTGTTCTAATAACACTCGCGGTGTCCTGAAATGTTCGTAAGGAAACAAAATGGGGGTGTCCCGAGGACGCTGTCCGTATTGTCCGCTGGCAAGTTGAATGTGTTCTAAGAACACCCGCGGTGTCCTGAAATGTTCGTAAATAAACAAAATGGGGGTGTCCCGAGGACGCTGTCCGTATTGTTCACTGGCAAGTTGAATGTGTTCTAAGAACACTCGCGGTGTGCTGAAATGTTCGTAAATTAACAAAATGGGGGTGTTCTGAGGACGCTGTCCGTATTGTTCGCTGGCAAGTTGAATGTGTTCTAAGAACACTTGCGCTGTCCTGAAATTTTCGTAAATAAACACAATGGGGGTGTCCTGAGGACGCTGTCCGTATTGTTCGATGGCAAGTTGAATGTGTTCTAAGAACACTCGCGGTGTCCTGAAATGTTCATAAATAAACAAAATGGGGGTGTCCCGGGGACGATGTCCGTATTGTTCGCTGGCAAGTTGAATGTGTTCTAAGAACACTCGCGGTATCCGCTAAATGTTCAGAAATTAACAAAATGGGGCTGTCCTGAGGACGCTGTCCGTATTGTTCTCTGGAAAGTTGAATGTGTTATAAGAACACTCGCAGTGTCCTGAAATGTTCGTAAATAAACAAAATGGGGGTATCCTGAGGACGTTTCCGTATTGTTATTGTTCGATGGCAAGTTGAATGTGTTCTAAGAACACTCGCGGTGTCCTGAAATGTTCGTAAATAAACAAAATGGGGGTGTCCTGAGAACACTGTCCGTATTGTTCTCTGGCAAGTTGAATGCATTCTAAGAACACTCGTGGTGTCCTGAAATGTTCGTAAATAAACAAAATGGGGGTGTCCTGCGGACGGTGTCCGTATTGTTCGGTGGCAAGTTGATTGTGTTCTAATAACACTCGCGGTGTCCTGAAATGTTCGTAAAGAAACAAAATGGGGGTGTCCTGAGGACGCTGTCCCTATTGTCCGCTGGCAAGTTGAAAGTGTTCTAAGAACACTCGCAGTGTCCTGAAATGTTCATAAATAAACAAAATGGGGGTGTCCTGAGGACGGTGTCCGTATCGTTCGATGGCAAGTTGAATGTGTTCTAAGAACACCCGCGGTGTCCTGAAATGTTCGTAAATAAACAAAATGGGGGTGTCCCGAGGACGCTGTCCGTATTGTTCACTGGCAAGTTGAATGTGTTCTAAGAACACTTGCGGTGTGCTGAAATGTTCGTAAATTAACAAAATGGGGGTGTTCTGAGGACGCTGTCCGTATTGTTCGCTGGCAAGTTGAATGTGTTCTAAGAACACTTGCGGTGTCCTGAAATGTTTGTAAATAAACACAATGGGGGTGTCCTGAGGACGCTGTCCGTATTGTTCGATGGCAAGTTGAATGTGTTCTAAGAACACTTGCGGTGTCCTGAAATGTTCATAAATAAACAAAATGGGGGTGTCCTGAGGACGGTGTCCGTATTGTTCGATGGCAAGTTGAATGTGTTCTAACAACACTCGCGGTGTCCTGAAATGTTCGTAAATAAACAAAATGGGGGTGTCCCGGGGACGATGTCCGTATTGTTCGCTGGCAAGTTGAATGTGTTCTAAGAACACTCGCGGTATCCGCTAAATGTTCAGAAATTAACAAAATGGGGGTGTCCTGAGGACGCTGTCCATATTGTTCGCTGGCAAGTTGAAAGTGTTCTAAGAACGCTTGCGGTGTGCTGAAATGTTCGTAAATTAACAAAATGGGGGTGTTCTGAGGACGCTGTCCGTATTGTTCGCTGGCAAGTTGAATGTGTTCTAAGAACACTTGCAGTGTCCTGAAATGTTCGTAAATAAACAAAATGGGGGTGTCCTGAAGACGCTGTCCGTATTGTTCTCTGGCAAGTTGAATGTGTTCTAAGAACACTTGCGGTGTCCTGAAATGTTTGTAAATTAACAAAATGGGGGTGTTCTGAGGACACCATCCGTATTGTTTTCTGGCAAGTTGAAAGTGTTCTAAGAACACTCGTGGTGTCCGTTAAATGTTCGTAAATTAACAAAATGGAGGTGTTCTTAGGACGCTGTCTGTATTGTTCTTTGGCAAGTTGAATGTGTTCTAAGAACACTCGCGCTGTCCTGAAATGTTCGTAAATAAACAAAATGGGGGTGTCCTGAGGATGCTGTCCGTATTGTTCTCCGGCAAGTTGAATGTGTTCTAAGAACACTCGTGGTGTCCTGAAATGTTTGTAAATAAACAAAATGGGGGTGTTCTGAGGACACTTTCCGTACAGTTCGATGGCAAGTTGAATGTGTTCAAAGAACACTTGCGGTGTCCTGAAATGTTCGTAAATAAACAAAATGGGTGTGTCCTGAGGACGCTGTCCGTATTGTTCTCTGGCAAGTTGAATGTGTTCTAAGAACACTCGCAGTGTCCTGAAATGTTCGTAAATAAACAAAATGGGGGCATCCTCTCTGACGTTGTCCGTATTATTATTGTTCGATGGCAAGTTGAATGTGTTCTAAGAACACTCGCGGTTTCCTGAAATGTTCGTAAATAAACAAAATGGGGGTGTCCTGAGGACACTGTCTGTATTGTTCTCTGGCAAGTTGAATGCATTCTAAGAACACTCGTGGTGTCCTGAAATGTTCGTAAAGAAACAAAATGGGGGTGTCCTGAGGACACTGTCCGTATTGTCCACTGGCAAGTTGAAAGTGTTCTAAGAACACTCATTATGTCCGGGGGACATTAAAAGTTCCCATAGGCCATAGTTGAAATGTTTGACTCTATGGGTGTGATATGCTGCAGTGATTGTGGCCAGGGCATAGAGTCTTGGGTGCATGGCCATTTGGCCATGCACCCAAGACTCTATGCCCTGGCCACAACCACCGCAGCATATCACACTCATAGTGGCTTATAACTTTGGGATCAAAAACAAATTTATAAGGAACAAAGTTATAAGCCACTATGGGTGTGATATGCTGCGATGGTTGTACTTACTAAACCAAACAGTAAGTATATTATAATAACTGGAGTGCATGTATTTCTTGTTCATTTCTGTGATAAAAGAAAAGTACATGTTAGTATTGGTATTTTGTAATGACCTATTACATTGAATAATCAACATTTTTTTTTTACCCTCATATTTGGTAGATTACAAACCAGAGTACTGTGCAATTTGCTCAGTTTCTGCGTTTGTTGCTAAAATCATTGGGTGTGTGGGAGAAAATAAAATCCATGTTGGATTAAAAAAAAAACTTTTTCTGTTATGCTACAGTTTATTTGTTTGTTTTCAGTGTTCACTTGTTTCTGGCTAATGCTGTATATATTGGCTTGTTGCAGGTTTTTTGCAGCAGTAACATATCATTTATTTGTTTGGATATTGTAAAATTTTGGAGCAGTTAGATAACAGTAGGCGTATTCTAACTGTCTATTTTTTATATATATTTTAGTGGTATTGATTTATCTGTTTGGATATTGTAAAATTTTGGGACAGTTAGATACCAATTGGCGTATTCTAACTATTTTTTGCTCTAATTTAGTGGTATTGATTTATCTGATTAGTTGTTGTAGAATCTTTGGGCAGTTAGATAGCTTTTGGAATATTCTAACATTTTATATTTTTTTACTACAAGTTTTCTTAAGGCTTAAGTACAGTTTAGTTATTACATTTTGGTTTTAAGAACATTAAATAAGCGTTTGAAGGATTTGCTGGTAATCTCTGCTTTAGAGTAATGGTACTATCATTACATTCAAACCATCCACATTTCTTTTTTATATATGCAGTGTAGTACTCTGAATTGGTTGTGGCTCCTGCGTGGTAGATTATACCTATTGTTGTGAAGGTTTTCTTACCAAGTGATACTTGACCATGTGTGAATCCAGTCAGCTTGCAGTTGTTTTTGGTACCATCCGCATTGTAACGTAGAAGCATTAGTATTAGGTATTTACTATGTGTTTGTATTAGTAAGGTGGAGCGAGTATCCGAATTGCAGGTAGTACATAATGTACCATGGTTTGCATTTTGTACAAGATGCTGAAATGGAATGGATTCACAATTAGGTATTGATATATATATGAAGCGTTCATTGGGGATTTGTTCTTGTGTCACATTGTTGCAGAGAGTGCATGTATGTTTCCACATGTATGAAATCTGAAAGATTTCATTTATAGGTATGTTTTTATTTTCCAGTACTTGTAGAAAGTACATTAGAAATTCTTGTGGATCTTCCTGTGAGTTATAGTGAATTTAACCATTCCAGCACAGTAGTCCAATTGTTGTCTTATTCCATAAACACTATACGTGTTATCAGGATTTTTTTTTGTTGCATTTCTGTGAAGTACTAACATTTGCAAACACAATTGGTCTGTACTGTATAAGTAAATGTTGTCACGGCCATTCGGTGTGGCTCAGGACTACAACTAAAGAAAACTTTAAGTTCTTCTACTTACCTGTTGGCCACGGAAGTCAGCTGGATGACTTGCAAGGAGGAAAGGGCAAATTCAAGAAACAGCCCTTAATTATCATTAAAGTCTATTGGAATCCGGCAGCTTTGAGTGACGTTTCCTTCATTGCCTTGACCAGAGAAACCATCAATGAAGCCCTGGTGAATAATCCAGAGGCATTACTGGTCATTTGTGGAGACTTAAATGCTACCTGGACGCCGCTTGAAGCAGCAGGGCACCCCCAGCCTCTTGGCTCAGCTCTTAGAAACAAACGTGGAGAAAAGTGGTTAGCTCTAATGTCAACTTGTGATCTGCTGTGCGCAGAGGACCTTTTCTCTAGACAAGGGCGGCCACCTACCTGGGAAAGAGGCAACTCGCACGCGGATATTGACCACATTTTCATCAGTAGGCATCTGGCCACCTTCACTACATCGTTTGAAGTATTAAAGTCAGTGGCGAGTGATCATAACTTGCTGGTGTTGAAATGGAAGACGAGTTCAACGCATAACCTAATTATGCCTGCTCCTGTTGAGGCGAACAATCAACAAACCCGTTTAAAACTGTCAGCAGCTGCCATTTCTACGATAAAGTCGCAGTACGCAAGTACAGGTAAAGAACAAAACCAACAGAAGGTCCTGCAATTACCAGATTATCAACCGCTTCTGTTACCTTTCAGATCAAAGCCCAATGGCCCGGGACGGCACAACAAAACCGCCTCACACGAGTACAATGAAGAACTGGTCCTAAAAAGGCATCCATTGAGACAAGCAAAGAGAAAGCTGAGAGCATTTCCGACGTTAGAAAACCAGGCAACCTTCACACAGGTGCAGAGAACCTATAAAACATGTATTAGACAACATCGGAGCAACCTTTACCAACAAGACGCGGAAGCAATGTTGAAACTGGTTTGTGGTCATCACCCCAGAGAGTTCTGGTCATTGATCAGATCTAAGCTCAATCCTCCCGGCGAATTACTAACAAACCCGATTTGTGAAGCTGACTGGATAAAATGTTATTCCAATCTTTTTCAGACGCCTACACACTCGAGGACATCGCTGCCAAGTACAAAATTGGAACCGTGGGCTGATCTGAGCAACGAAACAGAGATCACTAAAATGCTTCTCATGCTTAAACCATCGAGAGCCCCTGGACCAGATGGCATCACAAATCCTGATCTAAAACAATTCCCGAAGGAATGGTCTGCACTGATTAGTGAGATCTTCAAACGATGCAAACAGGCCAGATAAATTCCGCTTTCATGGACAACATCAATAGTGGTGCCTATTTTCAAAAAAGGACGTAAAGAAGATCCCATGAACTATCGTCCTATAGCCCTTCTGGACACGGTTGGAAAGGTGTTCGGTTCCCTATTACTCCAGCAATTCCACCGATGGTTCAAAGATACAGATCGTGCTGACCCGTTTCAAACGGGTTTCACCAAGAACAACGGTACGTCCATAAACATCATGTTTCTTAGTGTGTTAAAAAGCAAGGTGCTAGCAGGAGGCCCGAGAGTGTTCCTGGCCTTCATTGACTTGGCGCAAGCCTTTGACCAAGTTAATAGAGCTAATTTGTGGAGGAAACTGTCCCTGTGGAACTGTCCAGCAGAACGACTTCAACCAATCCAGGCACTACATACCTCCGCGTGAGGTTAAACCAAGCAGGCTTGCTATCGTCAGAAATTTCAGTCGGCAGAGGAGTAAAGCAGGGATGTCCGCTATCTCCTGCACTTTTTATCACCTACCTCAGTGACTTCAAGGACTCCGAACAATCTATTCGCTCCTTTCCGCCGTCTTTGGGAAACTGCAAAACCACAAGGTTACTTTATGCAGATGACTTAATCCTAATGGATATGACCCCAATTGGTCTTCAGTGTCAGCTTGAAAATCTGGCTGTTTACGTTCGTGGAAACAACTTAACCAAAAACTCTCGAAGACCAAAATTTTGACGATGGAAAAACTCAAACGGGCACAAGAGAAATTCTCTTGGTATCTGGAAGGTGTGGCGCTTGATAAAGTATCAAGTATTAAATACCTTGGAGTAACTTTGGACAGCTCCAGTGTAAACGCAACCTTTCAGACTTGCTTGGTCAACAAAGTAAAAAAATTAGCTGCACAGGCTTGTGCACTGGACAAGAATTATGGACACGTTTCCTTGCTGCCAGCGATCAAATTCTATCGTACAAAGGTGGTTCCATCACTCACCTATGCAGCGGATGCTCTTCCTCACATGCCCCCTCAGCTGTGGCTGAAGCTAGAGGGGTACTTTTGGCGCACGGTTCTGGGTCTGCCAAAATCAACATCGGCGCCTCTAATCAGAAGGGAATTGGGTCTACTCTCACTGCAAGGGACTGTGGAGACCAAATTCATGATGCTCTACAGAAAAATGCTACTTCGTGATTGTCCTTACGTGCTTGCCACGATTCGCACCGAAGTCCAAGCAGCACGCTGTCCGGTGCTAAAATCCTGGGAAAGAGCACGAAAAGTTACATTAGTGGAAATTCATTCCTCGGAACAAGAGCTTATCCGGAACCCTCTAAAAATAGAAATCAGTCAATCATCTTCCACCCTACCAAAGTAGACTCAACATTGTTCCCAACTATTTGAGCAAGTTTCCTAGCAAAGCAGCCAGAAACCTGTTCCTGAAAGCACGCTTAAACTTACTGCATACCAACGAGATTCTGAAACGAAGAGGACTGAGTGACTCAGATATATGTTGTTTCTGTAAGGACTCCACAAAAGTTGAAACTATACGCCACCTGCTTCTAAATTGTCCAGGTACGCAAGAAATTGGCAAAGAATATCTGCAGCAACATCTTTTGGCATCTTACACCAGGGAAGATGAATTCTGGTGGGATCGCTTAATGAGCGGAGAAAGAAATACCTGGACAATTGCGACCACTCAAACTCTAAAGGCTATCTTGTCTTTATGAACTTCATTCTACTGTTCTTCTTCAACTATGTTTTGCAAAAATCATTAATTTGATTAAATCAAGGAAATAAATAAATAATGTTGTCAATAATTTGTGGCAATTGAAATAGAAAATTCATTGCTACATTTGCAACTTGCTCCAACTATATTTGAGAGTTTAAATGGACCAGGTAGTTCTGTAACTGATTGATTTTTTTTTAGTTTGTCTTCCTTCTTTGATGAAGTACCTGGTTTACTTTCCCTAATGGGTTCTTTTATGTTTGTGGTACTTGATGAAGTTTTAGTTTCTTTTACTCTCTTTGCAGGATTTGCAGTGACATCTTGTTGCATTTCTGTATGATTTAGTTTTCTTTTACAACATTTTACTTTTTGTGGTACAGAATATGTGTTTAGATGGGGGGTGTATAGTGAGCGATGTCTATTGTATTCTAAAATGCAAGGAATATCAGCGTTTACTTTACTTGCATCAAATTTGATTAGAAATAGACTGTCAAGTGTACGTAAGCGTGATAGTGCTACGTAGCTCATGCCTTCTTTAAAGACTGTGTTACCAATGTCTATCATTGCTTTGTCTAGGGTAAGACCTTGTGATTTATGAATGGTGACTGCGTATGCAAGAGTTAGAGAAAATTGTTCTCTGCGTACATACATGTCTTTGAAGAGAAGGAAACGAGCTGTTGAGCGTCCTATCCTTTTTACTTCTGAAAGTTTGTCAAAGAGAATATTGACAAACTGAATTTTGTTGTCACGTGGGTATGTTTGAAAGCCAACAACTGTACCCAGTGCTCCATTAACTAGTCCTTGGTCCATGTCAAGGTTACGTTTAAGCATTACTCTGCAATTTAAGGATGATTTTAATATCTTTTCCAAGCCTGCTGTGTTTGAGGTTGATTTTTCTAAACTATTTAGTCTTGTTGTGGCTTGGTCACACATAGGTAGTGTCATACCATGTACATATAGTTTGTCTGTGGCGCTAATTTCCATTATTGGTTGCATTTCTTTACTTACCATTATTTCATTGAATTTGAAACAGCTTGCAAGAGTTGGCATTAAGGCCATACAATTGACATTTTTGTGGGATAATTGTTCCATAACATCTGTAGCGCATGCATTATCACCATAAAGTGCATGAATGTGGCGGGTTTTCAATATTGCTTCTGCTTCTTTAGAAACTATACCAACTCTGATACTTTTTAAGATGTTGGCATAAGTGAGATCTGCAAATTGTTGCATGTTTTCTGTTAATTCTCTGTAGTGGAAATGTTGCCAAAGGTTGACATTTCCAATGCTGCCAACAGTTTTACGGCAGAGTTTGTGTCCTAATGTTTTAAAAATAGGCTCACCTTTTACTGGTGTGAATTGAAGAAGATCTCCGAAAACAATAATGTGTTTTCCTGCATAGAACTCTTCATAGTTTGTTTTGAGTACTTCTTGTAATCTGAGGTGAATCAAAGCCAACATTAGGTTGGACATCATGCTCACTTCATCTATTAGTAGCATTTTAATTTGTTTCAATACTCTGCGTAGTTCCATTGCAGCTTCTGTAGAAAGTTTGTAATAGTCTAATTTGTTTTGGTGTTCTACTGGCAGGAGTAGTAATCGGTGTAAAGTGACACCACCTATGTTGTAGGCAGCTAAACCTGTGGGGGCAGTGACAACAGCTGACAGTTTGTTGTTTGTCAATTGTTGAAGGAACTTACTGATGATTTTGATTAGGAATGTTTTGCCAGAACCAGCTTCACCACTGCCGTACAGTAGTATAGGTTTGTAATTTTGGCAGGTGCCTTCTTTCTTTTCATGTTGTACACCATGTGCAATTTCTTTTGTTACTTCTTGAAAAATGCTACGTTGCTCATTGTTTAGTTTTGGTTGTAGTATAATTAAGTCTTCTTTATCTTCATACTGACACGTAGGGGGTAATTCATGGAATTTAGCGCACAAGTGGCGCATGCGGCTGGCGCACAGTATGCGCGTGCGAATCTCTGCCCCAGCCACGTGCGCTAAAATCCATTTCCGTGCACAGCGTATTCATGGATTTTAGCTACCAAAACCAGCTGTGGTACACAGTGGCGCAGCGACCCTGCAGCAGTGCCAGTTACGCCCCCAAGAACGCCCCTCGCGCAGTGAATAGCCATGAAAATCCCCAATCCAGCGCAAAGGGCTGCGCTAACCCTGTACCAGTATACATGGCCGCCACACAGCACACGGCAAGCGGGGAACGTGTATTACTGGGTTTGCATGAAGTTTCACACGTGAAAGGGCCTGTGCGAGTGGGGTACATGTATTACTGGGGTTCGCGGCAAGTTTCACAAACGAAAGGGCCTGTGCGAGTGGGGTACGTGTATTACTGGGGTGCGTGGGAAGTTTCACACGCGATTGGCTCTGCGCGAGCGGGGTACATGTATTACTGGGGTTCGTGTGAAGTCTCACACGCGATTTGAGCAGGGTATGTGTATTTCGGGGGGTGCGCGGGAAGTTTCACATGCGATTGGCCCTGTGCGAGTGGGGTACGTGTATTACTGGGGTTCACGGGAAGTTTCACACGCGAAAGGGCCTGTGCGAGTGGGGTACGTGTATTACTGGGGTTCGCGGAAAGTTACACACGCGATTGGCCCTGTGCGAGTGGGGTACGTGTATTACTGGGGTTCGTGGGACGTTTAACACGCGAACGGGCCTGTGCGAGTGGGGTACGTGTATTACTGGGGTTCGCGAGAAGATTCACACGCGATTGGCCCTGTGCGAGTGGGGTACATGTATTACTGGGGTTCGCGAGAAGTTTCAAACACGAAAGGGCCTGTGCGAGTGGGGTACGTGTATTACTGGGGTGCGCGGGAAGTTTCACACGCGATTTGAGCAGGGTACGTGCATTTCGGGGGGTGCGCGGGAAGTTTCACATGCGATTGGCCCTGTGCGAGTGGGGTACGTGTATTACTGGGGTTCACGGGAAGTTTCACACGCGAAAGGGCCTGTGCGAGTGGGGTACGTGTATTACTGGGGTTCGCGGAAAGTTACACACGCGATTGGCCCTGTGCGAGTGGGGTACGTGTATTACTGGGGTTCGTGGGACGTTTAACACGCGAACGGGCCTGTGCGAGTGGGGTACGTGTATTACTGGGGTTCGCGAGAAGATTCACACGCGATTGGCCCTGTGCGAGTGGGGTACATGTATTACTGGGGTTCGCGAGAAGTTTCAAACACGAAAGGGCCTGTGCGAGTGGGGTACGTGTATTACTGGGGTGCGCGGGAAGTTTCACACGCGATTTGAGCAGGGTACGTGCATTTCGGGGGGGTGTGTGGGAAGTTTCACACACGATTGGCCCTGTGCGAGTGGGGTACGTTTATTACTGGGGTTCGCAGGAAGTTTCACACACGGAAGGGCCTGTGCGAGTTTGGTATGTGTATTACTGGGGTTCGTGGGAAGTTTCACACGCGAAAGGGCCTGTGCAAGTGGGGTACGTGTATTACTGGGGCTCGCAGGAAGTTTCACACACGAAAGGACCTATGCGAGTGGGGTACGTGTATAACTGGGGTTCGCGTGAAGTCTCACATGCAATTTGAGCAGGGTACATGTATTTCGGGGGGTGTGCGGGAAGTTACACACGCGATTGGCCCAGTGCGAGTGGGGTATGTGTATAACTGGGGTTCGCGTGAAGTCTCACACGCGATTTGAGCATGGTACGTGTATTTCGGGGGTACGCTGGGAGTCCGTCACGTGAATTGGCAGTGTGGGTCCTACCAGGTGTTCCCTCTACACCCTCCATGGCCCCTGCAGGCAGCCCATGCCACAGGGGACTACCCTGCACCCCAGGTCATGTCCCCCAGGCAGCCCATCCATCATGGGCATGCCCCCCAGCCAAGCCACATGTCAGCTTGCACTACTGATCACCAACTCATGTCCCCAAGTACCCCCACCCCCCAGCAGTGCGGGACACCTGCCAGCAGGCCCCCACTCATGTCCCCCTGCACCCCCACCCCCCAGCAGTGCAGGGCACCTGCCATCAGGCCCCCACTCATGTCCCCCTGCACCCCCACCCCCCAGCAGTGCAGGGCACCTGCCAGCAGCCCCCCACTCTTGTCCCCCTGCACCCCCACCCCCCAGCAGTGCAGGGCACCTGCCATCAGGCCCCCACTCATGTCCCCCTGCACCCCCACCCCCCAGCAGTGCAGGGCACCTGCCAGCAGGCCCACACTCATGTCCTACTCATGTCCCCCTGCTCCCCCACCCCCCAGCAGTGCAGGGCACCTGCCAGCAGGCCCCCACTCATGTCCCCCTGCACCCACACCCCCAGCAGTGCAGGGCACCTGCCAGCAGGCCCCCATTCATGTCCCCCTGCACCCCCACCCCCCAGCAGTGCAGGGCACCTGCCAGCAGGCCCACACTCATGTCCCACTCATGTCCCCCTGCTCCCCCACCCCCCAGCAGTGCAGGGCACCTGCCAGCAGGCCCCCACTCATGTCCCCCTGCACCCCCACCCCCCAGCAGTGCAGGGCACCTGCCAGCAGGCCCCCATGCATGTCCCACTCATGTCCCCCTGCACCCCCAACCTCCAGCAATGCAGGGCACCTGCCAGCAGGCCCCCACTCATGTCCCACTCATGTCCCCCTGTACCCCCACACCCCAGCAGTGCAGGGCACCTTCCAGCAGGCCCCCACTCATGTCCCCCTGCACCCCCACCCCCAGCAGTGCAGGGCACCTGCTAGCAGGCCCCCACTCATGTCCCCCTGCACCCCCACCCCCCAGCAGTGCAGGGCACCTGCCAGCAGGCCCACACTCATGTCCCACTCATGTCCCCTTGCTCCCCCACCCCCCAGCAGTGCAGAGCAACTGCCAGCAGGCCCCCACTCATGTCCCCCTGCACCCCCACCCCCCAGCAGTGCAGGGCACCTGCCAGCAGGCCCCCACGCATGTCCCACTCATGTCCCCCTGCACCCCCAACCTCCAGCAATGCAGGGCACCTGCCAGCAGGCCCCCACTCATGTCCCCCTGTACCCCCAGCAGTTCAGGGCACCTTCCGGCAGGCCCCCACTCATGTCCCCCTGCACCCCCACCACCCAGCAGTGCAGGGCACCTGCCAGCAGGCCCTCACTCATGTCCCAATCATGTCCCCCTGCACCCCCACCCCCCAGCAGTGCAGGGCACCTGCCAGCAGGCCCCCACTCATGTCCCCCTGCACCCCCACCCCCCAGCAGTACAGGGCACCTGCCAGGAGGCCCCCACTCATGTCCCACTCATGTCCCCCCGCCCCCACATCATGACGATCCTCAATCATGGCCCTTATAGCCAGCCTCCCCAGCCCAAAGACCCAACATAGAAAAGGCAATTACATGATACAACCCCAAAGGCAAGTATGTAAATGAACACATGTCCGTCACACACACATAATGGGTGCAAGTGAATGTGAAAACCCATATCATGTCATGCATGAAACTAATGAGATAGTACCACACATCGAAGTATGAAGAAAAAAATGTATTAAACACAACATGAAAGTAATTAAAAGAAAACACACAACAATGGAAATAATTAAAGAAATGCTGCATGTTTGTAAAAGAATAAAAAACAAGAAATCATAATCCAAAGAAATCCAAAAGAAATGGTGTCCAAAGTCACAGTCCAACAAAGCAAATCCAAGGGAAAAAAGAAAGTGAAATACATTGCTCCATGGTGAAAATAAAAAAAAATGAGAATAATCCAATGGTGAACTATGTACAAATGAACAATCCAGGGTCCAAACCTACCAAAAATGCTACCTAATAAAAAACTATATACAAAAAAGTGGTGAATTGGCCAAGTGCAACCAAAATAAAAAAAAAAGGAAAGGAAACCTAACACTATCTAACTATATACAATGGCGGCGGGCAAGTCCTGCGGCTCACTCTGTGGTGTCCTGGGCCAGGGCATCATCGAACTCCATGTCGATGTCCCGGAGGCGGGCCTCTGCCCTGACCCCGAGGTTTCGCACTCATGGCATGTTCCAACTCCCTGTGAGTTGCCTCGAGGCACTCTGTCCGCCTCAACGCCCGACGCATGGAGAAGTCTGCCCTGACCATGGTGATCCGCACCTCTTCCACCCGCCGCCGCTCCGCACTTATACGCTGGCCCAACCGCAGCCACACGGAAGACACATCCATTCCATGGTCCTCCTGCCCTCTGGCCGATGCCTGCCCCCCTGATGTCGATAGCCCCGAGCCATCATTGCTCCCACCTAGAGCCTGCTCCTGCTGCTGCTGTCCATGTGCCCTGTCCGATGATGCCTGCACATCCTCCATCAGCTGGTCTCCAGTTGTGGTGTCCACCCCTGCTGGACCGCCAATTCCCGACTGTGGCAGGGATGGGATCTCCACCAAGCTGGCTGTGCTGGTCAGGCCAGGTCCACACGGGGCCCTGGTGGAATCTGGGCCGGAAGACGGCAGGAAGAACGACTTGCACATAGTCTCCACAGAGGAGGAGAGGTCCGCCAGAGTGCGCGTTCCATGTAGGAACCAACCAACCAGGGCCCCTCCCAACAGTGCCACGTCGCGACGCTGCTCTTCGTGATGGCGTGTGTTCTCTGCCCTGGAAAAACGCACATCATCACGAATGTCACGCGTGCGCAACGCGAGACCAATCAGGACGGAGCCCATACATTCATGGGACCCCTTGTCCGCAGGTAGTGGAGAGGCAGATGACATGGCACTCTCCCCTACCTGCGGAAGGGCCTGGGATGGGGCCTCCCTGCTGGTGCATGGTGGTGCAGTCACAGGGTCAAGGACAGGAACATGCACAGGCCCCTCCGCGGTGACCTGTGCTGCCTCCTGACCTTGGCCCTGGACTGCACCACTTGCAACAGTGGTACTACCCCCACCAGGCCCCATGTGCGGCTCAGTAGCGGGCTCCTCCTCCTCTGTGGAGACCACCAACCTCGATGTCTCTGTACCGTCTTCTGCCATTGCAAGCCCCTGTGGGGGCTCACCCGGCCCTTCCGCCACAGCCGTAGTGGCAGACGCGGCACCAGCCCCCTCACTCCCAGATGATAGCAAGTCCTGGGAGGGTGGCTGGGCCTTGCGTCCCCGCCCAGTGGAGGCATCCCCGCCACTTGGCTCCACAGCGCCGTCTCCGCCCTCTTCTTCACTTGACGCTGCGTAGAGGGAGACATAGAACACAAGCATCAGGGTACAGTACAATATTCCCCTAGACAGGAAGCAATAACACATGAGTGGCAGTGTCTAACGTCACTTCCATCCTGTCCCTCCACAACACATGGGTAAATGCATGCAACACACATGCATAAACAGGCATGGCACCTGCAATCAACATCAGCATCCATGTACAAGGGCCTCTATGATCTTCGTATGATTTTAGAACTCTTTTTCTAGATTTAGCTGGACCAAGACTTAGCCATACTATATTTTCAGATTTACCATACAATGCAGTACCAGTTAAACGATCAGCTGCTTTACAGGATCCACATTCTCTAAGGGAGAGCATTTTTATGCCCAAGCTGTATAATTTCTGACACACTGTTTTATCTGATGACAGGTCATTCCAGAGGTCTTGCAGCTCTGTCTTTTCTGCTTTGGTTAAGTATGCTGTGACATATCGTGCAACTGCAGTAGAATTGTCTGCAATGCACTGCACATCTATGTTTGCATTCCATAAGTGGGCAATGATTGCATTGTAATCATTGATATATTTTTCTTCTTCTTTTCTTTTTATGTAATATGTAGTTTTAGGTGACTTACCTTTAACACTATGTCTAACTGAAGACATGAGGTTGTTCACTTGACCTGTATTTGTAACTGGTCTAGCGAAACCGAATCGCCATTTGGTGTAGTATTTCCCTGTTAAATTGTAAAATTGTAAAATTTGTGCATGAATATCACTATTTGTGGATTCTGATGGAATTTCACAAGTGACATATTTTTAAATAAACTGTAAAACAGTGGCATCACTGTCTTGACCAAATTTAGGAGCATCTTTAATCCATAAAAGCATGTGGATATGTGGTGCTCCTCTGGCTTGGTATTCTTTTCTCCAAAAGAAGTGTTGCACTTCTCCAAGGGGAGGAACAGTTTTATTATAAATAAAATGTAGCATTGCAATGAAGGGATGGTGAAAATATCTTGAACAAATTAACAGGATCCAGAGAACAAAGTTGTTAGTATATCTATGTTTGTTTTGTTTTTGTTTGATATGCGTAGGAAATCATGTAAATCTACCCATGCATATTCTGCACAACTTAATGTAACAAACTAAGTGGGTGGGCCAAGGTTTCTGATCATACAACGTACATCTCCATGACGTTGAAACCAGTACTCACTGGTACAGTACTCATTGTGAAAAGAGGACATGCCAAAATCTCTTAGAAAGGCACAAACAGCTTTATTGACATTGCACCTTGCTTTCTCCATTTGTGGACCAAATGAAGAAGAACGAAGCCACATTTGTCTCTGCGCAATCCGTGAAAAAATTACTTGAGAATTTGGAAACATGTCCATGACCTTCACAAGTCCTGCTTTTAATTGCAAAATTGCAAAGAAATTCCAGACACATGTCCTAAACTGTTCCCTCCACAATGAATTATAATTATATCTGGATGTTGCTCTGTCTCCAAAGTAGCACAGAGAGGTAGCAAGTCCAACCACTTAATTCCACGTACTCCATGCCAGTGTACTTCCACATGTGGGAATCTAAGATATACAGCTACTCCACAACTTTCTGCATGCACCTTCAACCAATGTATCCACGAGTCTTCCAAAATCCAAACAATCTGTTTTCTGAAACACACAGCTATCTGTTCTTCTCTCAGCAAAAAGAGTATCTGAGAAACTCTCTCCTGCACAACACACCCACTAAACTTTCCTGACCAATCCCTTTCTATGTTCATTTTCATTTGCATGGCTTCCCAACCCAAAAATCCCCAGATGTAACACCCGATGTCCGCGAACTACCGCCATGTCCGCGGACATATTGTAACATGGACAGCCCGTCTACCATTTCCACTTCATTCTCTGTGCCATTCCCTCATTGGATGTAGCTAAGAAGTCACATGACCATCCACCAATCACATCCAAGACCTCTACATCTAACTGCATCATCATAGATCAGCACTGCAAAAATTTACTGTGAATCTCTCTGAGAACAAGTGTCATATCATTGGCAAGCACCATCTACAAGAAATACTGTGCAAGTCTCCAAGATGTCTACTTGCAGCTCCATGCATATCCATACGCATGAACACAAACTACAACACAAACTACAGGTATGCATATTTTCTGTAAAGTACATGAACACATTTTTTAACTGACCTTTAGCTTGTATAATCTGTAAAATGAATCTACTGTCTTTTTTTCAATCTCCTAAAATCAACTGTCACTTACAAACCTTTATACTATTTAATGTCTTTATACACACACACACACACTCAAATCATGTTGAACTAACATTTTTGAAATAAAATATATAGACTACATATAGTCAAACTAAATTGCATGCACACTCTATGTTCAAATCTCAAACAATAATACTTGTACAGTTACATAATTTTTAAAAATGTTTTTATTTATTTAATTACTTACATTTATATGGGACACGCAGCCCATGACATTGAGGCACTATTACTTGCAAAAGCTTAGTTACAGGAATAGTGGTATTCAGTGGTACATTATGAACTTCTCATGGCATACAAAAGGTATTTTGTTTGCTACAGTTAGTCATTGGAATACAGTTTATTCATTAACAACATATGATTTGTATTGAACTGGTGCGACGTATCTTATGTGAATAAGATAGTTTTAATGGTTGAGAGGAAGGCACCGAGGATGTCAATTAAAAAAATCAATGTCTAAATTAAAAACAGTGCTATATACAAACAAAATTACTAATTTGTTTCTTTTACAATTGCAGTGAAGACCATTCTCCTGAAAAGAAGCAGCTGATTTTGAAGTACAAAGAACAACTAAGAAGTAACCTGCTCATTTTAGAAAAAAAGTATGTTGAATACCACCATAATATTTCTATTATTACTCAAACAAACTGTAAGATTAATGCATGCTATTTCTGTGCCTAAAAATAGAGATTCTGCACCATTCTGTCCAAAAATCCCCACAGACAAACTAGATGTACATGGTATGACGCTACCCATGTGTGACCAAGCCACAACAAGACTAAATAGTTTAGAAAAATCAATCTCAAACACAGCAGGCTTGGAAAGGATATTAAAATTATCCTTAAATTGCAGAGTAATGCTTAAACGTAACCTTGACATGGACCAAGGACTAGTTAATGGAATACTGGGTACAGTTGTTGGCTTTCAAACATACCCACGTGACAACAAAATTCAGTTTGTCAATATTCTCTTTGACAAACTTTCAGAAGTAAAAAGGATAGGACGCTCAACAGCTTGATTCCTTCTCTTCAAAGACATGTATGTACGCAGAGAACAATTTTCTCTAACTCTTGCATACACAGTCACCATTCATAAATCACAAGGTCTTACCCTAGACAAAGCAATGATAGACATTGGTAACATAGTCTTTAAAGAAGGCATGAGCTACGTAGCACTATGACGCTTACGGACACTAGACGGTCTATTTCTAATCAACTTTGATGCAAGTAAAGTAAACGCTGATATTCCTTGCATTTTAGAATACAATAGACTTCGCTCACTAGACACCCCCCATCTAAACACATATTCTGTACCACAAAATGTAAAACGTAAAAGAAAACTAAATCAAACAGAAATGCAACAGGATGTCACTGCAAATCCTCCAAAGAGAGTAAAAGAAACTAAAACTTCATCAAGTACCACAAACATGAAAGAACCCATTAGGGAAAGTAAACCAGGTACTTCATCAAAGAAGGAAGACAAAAACTAAAAAAAATCAATCAGATACGGAACTACCTGGTCCATTTAAACTCTCAAATATAGTTGGAGTAAGTTGCTACGCAAATGTAGCAATGAATATTCTATTTCAATTGCCACCAATAGTTGACAACATTTACTTACACAGTACATACCAATTGTGTTTGCAAATGTTAGTCCTTCACAGAAATGCAACAAACAATCCTGATAACACGTATAGTGTTTATGGAATAAGACAACAATTGGACTACTGTGCTGGAATGGTTTAATTCACTATAAACTCACAGGAAGATCCACAAGAATTTGTAATGTACTTACTACAAGTACTAGAAAATAAACACATACTTATAAATTAAATCTTTCAGATTTCATACATGTGGAAACATACATGCACTCTCTGCAACAATGTGACACAAGAACAAATCCCCAATGAGCGCTTTGTGTATGTATCAATACATGATTGTGAATCCGTTCCATTTCAGCATCTTGTACAAAATGCAAACCATGGTACATTATGTACTACCTGCAATTCGGATAATCGCTCCACGTTACTAATACAAACACATAGTAAATACGTAATACTAATGCTTCTACGTTACAATGCAGATGGTACCAAAAACAACTGCTAGCTGACTGGATTCACACATGGTCAAGTATCACTTGGTAAGGAAACCTTCACTACAATAGGTATAATCTACCACGCAGGAGCCACAACCAATTCAGGGGACTACACTGCATATATAAAAAAGAAATGTGGATGGTTTGAATGTAATGATAGTACCATTACTCTAATGCAGAGATTACCAGCAAATCTTACAAACGCTTATTTAATGTTGTTAAAACCAAAATTTGATAACTAAACTGTACTTAAACCTTAAGTAAACTTGTAGTAAAAAAATATAAACTGTTAGAATATTCCAAAAGCTATCTAACTGCCCAAACATTCTACAACAACTAATCAGATAAATGAATACCACTAAATTAGAGCAAAACCTAGACAGTTAGAATACGCCAATTGGTATCTAACTGTCCCAAAATTTTACAATATCCAAACAGATAAATCAATACCACTAAAATATATAAAAAAAATAGACAGTTAGAATATGCCTACTGGTATCTAACTGCTCCAAAATTTTACAATATCCAAACAAATAAATAATATGTTACTGCTACAAAAAAACTGCAACAAGCCAATGTATACAGCATTAGCCAGAAACAAAAAGTGAACGCTGAAAACAAACAAACAAATAAACTGTAGCATAACAGAAAAAGGTTTTATTTTTTAATCCAACATAGATTTTTTTTTCTCCCACAGACCCAATGATTTTAGCAACAAACACAGAAACTGAGCAAATTGCATAGTACTCTGGTTTGTAATCTACTAAATATGAGGGTAAAACAAAAATTTGATTATACAATGTAATAAGTGATTACAAAATACCAATAATACTAACATGCTCTTTTCTTTTATCACAGAAATGAACAAGAAATACATGTACTCCAGTTACTAAACCAAACAGTAAGTATATTATAATAAGTACAACCATCGCAGCAGATCACACCCATAGTGGCTTATAACTTTGTTCCTTATAAATTTGTTTGTGACCCAAAGTTATAAGCCACTATGAGTGACATTAAAAGTTCCCATAGGCCATAGTTGAAATTTTTGACTCTATGGGTGTGATATGCTGCGGTGGTTGTGGCCAGGGCATTTCGCCATGCACCCAACATAATGAGTGTTCTTAGAACACTTTCAACTTGACAACGAACAATACGGACAGCGTCCTCAGAACACCCCTGTTGTGTTAATTTACGAACATATCAGGACACCGCGAGTGTTCTTAGAACACATTCAACTTGCCAGCGAACAATACAGACAGCGTCCTCAGAACACCCCCATTGTGTTCATTTACGAACATATCAGGACACTGCGAGTGTTCTTAGAACACATTCAACTTGCCAGCGAACAATACGGACAGCATCCTCAGAACACCCCCATTTTGTTTATTTACGAACATTTCAGGCCACTGCGAGTGTTCTTAGAACACATTCAACTTGCCAGAGAACAATACGGACACTGTCCTCAGGACACCCTCATTTTCTTTATTTACGAACATTTCAGGACACCACAAGTGTTCTAAGAACACATTCAACTTACCAGCAAACAATACGGACAGCGTCCTCAGAACACCCCCCATTTTGTTTATTTACGAATAATTCAGGACACCACGAGTGTTCTTAGAACACATTCAACTTGCCAGCGGACAAAACGGGCAGCGTCCTCAGAACACCCCCATTTTGTTTACTTACGAACATTTCAGGACACCGCTAGTGTTCTTAGAACAGTTTCAGCTTGCTTGCGAACAAAACGGACACATATTGCGTCCTCAGAACAACCCCCCATTTAGTTTATTTAGAACATTTCAGAACAGCCATGTTGTCCGCAAACAAATCGAACAGAACAAGAGGGTCTACCACATAAAAAAATACAACATTTAACCTACCTCATACTCTCCCACCCTCCCCAAACACTCTTACACACCAACACACTGTACTAAATAAAAATTTTAAACCAAGTTTCACCGCGCTGTCCACGAATCCAAGATGGCGTGTGCTACCGAAAATTTGACGCGCTTCACGCTCTACGCCGTCCAATCAGTGAACACGTTGCATGTCCGCAAAGCCGATTGGCCAATCAGGGCACTGTCCCCAGACCGAACAGGGAAGATTGTCCGTGGACCGAACACAGATATCACCAATTTTTTATGTCCTACTTTTTGGTCATTTAAAAAAGAAATACTGGATGGATTTTCACCCAATTTGCAAAAGCACGCTTTCGAGACCAAGCCGCTGCTCCTGGTCCAAATTTGGTGAAAATCCGTCCAGCGGTTTGGGGTTTAGGCGTGAGCAAAGTTTTTTCCCCATTCAGTCTAGTTTGGTGAGAATTCGTCCAGGGGGAGCGAAGTTATAAGCCGCCCAAAAAGTGCTCTTCCTATAGAAACAGCAACTTAACCATAAATACACGGCCACCAATGTGGCCGTGTAATATAGATTTACTGTTATCTCAAACAAATAGCATTTTAGTTGCATCTGCTTTATCTTTGAGCAACTCTTTTGTTTTATTCTCTAGAATCTGAAATGGTTAATATATCAAGAAATAAATCTGTGTTTTATCTGCATCTAATTATTTATAACGTACCAAACAGAGTTCTTAATTGTATTTTAATGTGAGCATGATCTGCTTGCTTGGATAATTGATGATATGCCTCAATGACTTCTTTACTAGCTCAGAAAAAGTCAATTATTGTGTGTTCACCATGCTATGCCCAGGAAGAAATGCACTCTCTTTTATTTCGATGCAGCACTCATGAGATATATACAAAATTCAATGTCTGCATAATTTATTTTGTTAGTTTTCCAATCTAGAGAACGTATCAATAGCTTATTTATCAGCGCAACTGAGGTTGCTAAGGAGCATTTGAAATGCACTGCAATTAAAATACTGCTACACCCGCATCTCACTAATTTAACCATAATTGATTGATATTTTATTTCTATCGCGCTCGTACACAAGTGTTTCAGAGCGCGACAAGGCAAGGGTGGGGAACAGGGGAGAACAAAACAGCGATCTTACTAGGCCCAGTGACATTGAGAATGCTCAAGTGCGTGGGAGAGGGGGGAGGGGAAAAGTGCATGGAAGGGGGGAGAGGTGGAAAGTGCGAAGCAGAGGAGAAACAGATAAATAATTAATAAAGGCAACAAACAGTGGTAATGCAGCCAGCACTTTGCAAGTGCTAGGTTTAAGGCAGCAGACAGGGTAGGTCTGATAAGTGCAGGAAGGAAAAGGGGGGGCTGTATGGGTACAGATACTGACCCCAGTGCAAGGGGTGGCCCGGAGGCAGTGAGGGAGGGTGGCAGGATGAGCAGGTACCGGGGCCCAAAAGACAGAGGGTGGCCAGGTGCGCGGTGCCAAGAGAGAACAGATCAGCAGGGGAGAGGGGGAGCGAAGGCAGAAGAAAAGAGGAAGGTCTTGAGGTGCTTCCGGAACCGGAGATGGTTCCCCTCAAGTTTTAGAGTGGCAGGGAGGCTGTTCCAGCCGAAGACAAAGATCTTCCCCCAGCTAGTTTCTTAGAAAAACGACTGACCCTGAGTGAGTTGGAGGTAAAGGAGTGAAGAGCTTGAGAGGGGAGGTATTTGCGGAGGGATAGCTGAAGGTATTTTGGACCCAGGCCCCAGGAAGCCTTGTGGACAATGCAGAGGGTTTTGAATTTAATCCTTGCATCCACTGGGAGCCAGTGGAGAGATTTCAGAGCTGGAGATATACGATGCCAGGGCTTGAGGCCAAGGACAAGTCTCGCAGACCTGTTCTGGATTAGTTGCAGAGGGAGGAGAGTAGAGGCAGGTAGATTTAGAAAGAGGCTGTTACAATAGTCCAAGCTAGAGAGAACCAGAGCTTGAGATACCATGAGCTTCTGGGGGAAGGAGAGGAAAGGCAGAGTACCTCTGAGCAGGTGCAGTCGGAAATTTGACTTTTTAGAGACCTCAGAGATGTGGGCACAGAAGGAAAGGGTGGAGTCAAAGATGACCCCGAGGTTCTTAGCCTCGCAGGTGGGGGTAGGAGGAGGGCCAAGGGAGGCCGGCCAGAGAGTGAGGGGAAAGGACGGTGAAGGTGTGCCGATGAGGAGGATCTCCATCTTGCTGGCATTCAGACAAAGATCATTGGCGGCACACCAATCTTGAATGGCAGTTAGGCAATCAGAGATGAGAGAGGGAGAGGAGGTGGCAGAGGGCAGCTTGAAAATGAGTTGAGTGTCGTCAGCGTAGCACTGGAAATCTGAGCAGAAAATGGCAATGCAGTGGGCGAGAGTTGCCAGGTATTGGTTGAAAAGCCAGGGCGAGAGGTTAGACCCCTGGGGAACACCACAGGTAGAGAGGAAGATAGATGAAAGGAAGGACCTAAGTTGGACCTGGGAGGGTCAATCTGAGAGGAAAGAGGTCAGCCAGGCCAGAGCCTGATCAGAGACGGTTGAGCAGGATGGTATGGTTGACCGTGACGAAGGCAGAAGAGAGATCGAGGAGGATGAGGACAGATGGAATGCTAGAGTCAAGGTTGGTGAGCAGATCTTCACGGATGTTTAGGAGATCAATTTCCGTGCTTCTGGCAGCTCTGAAGCCAGACTGGTGGTCATGGAGACAGCCAACCGAATTGGAATGAAGGTTAAGCTGAGAGATGGCCAACTTTTCCAGGATGTTGCCAAGAAAGGGAGTAATGGAAATTGGGCGATAGTTAGCTGGACAAGAAGGATCAGCTGTGGGTTTCTTGAGAAAAAGATGCACAAAGGAGTTCTTCAGAGGGGAGTGGAAGGATCCAGAGGCAAAGGAGTGGTTGCAAAAATCAGCAAGGGCCGGAGCGAGGGTGTCAATGTGGTCCTTGATGGTTTTAGAGGAACAGGGATGAACCTGTTTTGAAGAGGCTTTCATAGTTCGGACTTGTCTAGCAACCTCGTCAGGGGTGGAAATAGGAAAGGACGAGAAGGATGGTGGGAGGGTGGCTAAAGGAGGGTCAGCAAGCACAGATGGAGAGGGAAGAGGAGGAGTGTGGGTGGAGAGGGTGGACAGGATGTCCTGGGTTTTTGAAATTAAGTGAGAGGCAAGGGCATTGCAAAGAGCCTGGGAGGCAACAGGAGGGGTAAAGACTACAGCAGGGTTGGCCAGCTCCTTGCAGATTTTAAAAAGTTTGGCCGAGTTGTTAGATGCTTCAAAGACACGAGCTTGAATGTGGACTCTCTTCTTGGTGAGGATAGAGAGCCACAACTGTCATGTTATCATGGTTGGGAACTTAATATTCTAATATTGCATTTTCCTCCCCCACATTGATAACTTTCACCGTGAACCCTCTTCCTGAAGGGCCTATTACACAACCTTCAAATTTACACCCACAATGCACTTTAAATAATATGATGAAACATTCTGTTCTATGACAAATGATGTTAAGATAATATATTGGTGACCCAATGACTATTGCTGATCCAGCTCTTCATTAGGAATGGGCATTTCTATTAGTATTACAATCCTGCAGTTCATTTGCCTTCATCACTGTTTACCTGCAGCCACTAAGCCTCTGAGAAGGAGGAGGAGGGCTCTGCGCTGCCACACCGCTCATGCTGGTCCCTGCCTGAGGTCACCTTCCGGTATAACGGAGCAGAGCGGGCAGCAGTGCGGGCTGTTTCACACTGCTCCCTGTGTAATCAGAACTATGTGATTGGACTGTTGGTGGGTGACCCAGTGCTGACTGTGAGGCGTCAGAAAAGCGAGACGGACAAAATGGTATAGTTTTCCTGCAAAGTACCCCTTTATTACATAAAAAGCGGTTAGACAAACACCCATCTTTCCCTAACCTAACAAGAAGTTTCCTACCCAGCAAACTAAGGCTAAAGGAAAAGGACCTAGTGACCAGAAAGTATCTGAATCTCACACTAATATACACACAAAAATGATACAAGGTTTGTTGGCAGTCTTAAGTCCCACAAAACAATATAACAATTCAAACTCAAAAGCTTTAAGTAGTGCTCCTTGTGACCAGGGTTGAGTTCCCTTCCCCCTGGATCAATTCTGAAATGCCTTGAGCAAAGTTCAGGTTCAAGAATGTTCTGTGCAATAACAAAGTTCCACTCAATGAAGCATACACATTCTTTTCCATTCAATACATCCATTCAAGTGGCAAATTGAATATCACTCTTCCAACTGCTTGCCAAATGCTTGTTTCCACAATCTCCTGCATGGCAAAACAAAAGTCTTTTCCTCAGAACACCAGTTCATAAACCAGGGTTAATGTTCCTTTCTCAAAGGTCAAGCAATTGTTAGCACATTAAACTTCTTCAAAAGAAGAATTTTTTTTTGGAAGTATGTTTGTATGTTCGAGGATGGCTTCAGCTCCATAAGAGTTGGTGGGTTGAATTGTGTCCCAAGGTCTGCATACCAGTCTGGGGTGTACTGGCAATAGAGACATTTGACTAACCCACCCATGTGCCCTGTACAGGGTGGGGTCCAGCCCTGTGCTATCAGTATAGGCGATGTCAGGAGATTGCTGATTTTGTAAATGTTAGCTTCAGCCCCACAACAGTTGGTGGGCTGAAATACTGGTACGGGTTTGGCATACCTGCACAGGGCGGGATCTGGCTATGTGCTATCAGTAAAGGTGATTTTGGGAGATTGCCGATTTTGTGACCTTTCCAATAATAGGAAGTTAGGACACAAGGTCAGAATACCAGTCTGGCGTGTACTGGCAATAGTGACATTTGACCAACCCCACCCATTCGCTCTGCACAGGGGTGGAGCAGGGTCTGGACCTGTGCTATCAGTATGGGCAATTTCGGGAGATTGACAATTTTGTGACTTTTTTAAAATAGGAAGTTATGACACAATAAAACACACACAAGGCTATAGCAGACCCCGACGTTCATGTCAGCTACAGACCCGTGCAACGCCAGGTGGTACCGCTAGCCCAAAATAAAATTACTATGTTAGCAATTCACAGTAAGCAAGAAGCTGCAAAGAAAACAGCTACATGAAAATAAAGTAAAGACATGTTTTGAGAATAACTGATCAACTATAACCTCAGGGCAGATCAGAAAAAGCTTGTACTAATAACTGAATTGATAAGAGACGATTATTATTACAAATAATAATGAAAGAAAGAAATGGAACAAAATATGTGGAAATTGTGACAGGCTATTCAATATATTGACTATCCAGAGTTAGCAAAAAGATACAGACACTATGATAAAGGTATTTCAAGATGAGCAGTGCCAGGATCCCATCTCGGTAAATGGGCAGATACGGGTTTTGGTACTTGTAGAAGGAAATGTATGATGAAGATACAGGGCCAAAACTATTTTTTTTTAAATGATTTGATAAGTAATGGGAGAAAACCGATCTCAAGCAAATAACCATTAAACATCACACACTTTGCCAGAGCATTGTCCATAATCACATTTTGTTTGGGGGTGTTTGGGGATAATGTGTGGTCGTGCTTATGGACTGTATGATAAGGTGCATATTGTACATGTTGCTAACTCTGTATAAGTACAGACTCAGAAGGTCATTAAATTGAAGATATAATTAGGTGTCTGCCTAATGTAAAAGCTGCAAGACCAGCTGGCTTCACCAATGAGTATTTGAAAGTGTTAAGAAGAACAGTGGCAACAGAAATCCCAAACCCTTTTCTTATAATACAATTACTACTCAGTACTATGTTAGAAACTTGAAATATGTTCACGGGCCCTTCCTTGCTAAAAAGTGACTGGCTGCAACATTGCATAGGATAATGTTGCCTATTTTGATTACTCTGATACAATGACATTGTCAGTGAAAAATAAGTCAACATGTTAATGTATTACAGTCATTTAAAACTGTACTGGATGAAATAAGGTGGAAAATATTAGATATACATATATATTTTACAATTAAGCTGCAGTGTTATGGCAGTGATAAGCTATCCAATGTTTGAATGCAAGTAGAGGAACAAGCCATTGTTTTATTAATGTTTTATTAATGATCATAAGAAGCAGGCGATTTCTGAACACTGGCTCAATGAAATCTCACCTGGACTCAACAAATGGAGTAATGGGTTCTGAAGATGTTAATTTTCTATATTGAGGCCAATTAGGAATAACACGAAGAAATACTGTGCAGTAAAGAGAGGCAGGTTAGCTGGAGGCAAAGACTTAAAGGTACAAAGAGCGTGTAACAAGCCTGGCAATCAAATGTGTCTGTTTCTCTTTTTGCATTGCTTTTCATGACACAAATAAGACAAAATTGTTAGGTTTAGATTCAAATCCATCTTATATCATTTTACTTCATAAATTATTTACATTTTTAGCTGAACGGTTAAAATGTAAAAGAATTGAGAAAATGAAAATGAAAAAAGGAAAACTTATGCAGCAGAAACATTGTATACTATATGATTAAGATGAATCTAATTCAATATGAGACTATGTTAAGACAAAGCGGCGTATGATGTCCAAAGAATGCTCTCGAGATCTCAGGCTGGTGATCAGGGAGGAGGGTATAAAAGTACGAAAATCGATGAGAATTAACTTAAAAGGCATATGAGTGAGCTAGAATGGCTCGATGTGGGCAATATAAGGATCTACCCAGTTATTTGAGAAGGTGGCCGCCGTATGAGGTCAATTCAACAAGGAAACCATTTATAAAGCTGAAAGAGCACTGCTTAAAGTGGAGAAACACTTCTGCCAGCCTTGGAATGAAGCAGAAACGTGGCTAGCAAGACAATTGTGTTGCAGCAAGTCAAGGCCATTATTCACATGATAAACCGAGCAGACAGCGTTGAGGGAGGTTATGAAAAAAACAATTTGAGAAACCTTGATGAGGTTCTATAGTGCCTCTGAGCATCATGGGCCTGAAGAAAAAACAGGTATCTTGATAAGCCAGGTTTGACTCACGATTAGAGACCATAGAGAGGAGCTTGATCTCCTGATGTCCAAACCAGGAGGTCCCAATGCAATCAAGAATGTGAAACTTTGCAAATGCCAGGGGGAAGATTGGTGAACTTGCCACTTCTATATATGGTTAACACAACCCCTGACTGATGTATTTAATATCCTCTGTACTTACTGCAGGACAACAGAAACAATGAAAGAAACTCACATCAATTGGGTGCTGAAGCCAACCTTCATTGTAATGCGAAACTGTGCATGATAATCCTAGAAGGCTGTATGGAGCTGTTATTCACCATTGTATAGAACCTAGAACAGTCTGGCTTAATACTGCATAGACATGCATATAACATTACAAGATTAGAATCCTACACAGTAACAACAAGGTGAGCAGGGAGGACAGGAGCCTGCTATAGAGGATGCTTACAAGGCTTGGGTTTGCAGATGCCATGCTCACCATGCGAATGAAAATACAATAGCACTTCAAGTGGGGATTGGGGTAAATGGGTCAGTCACTAGTGGCATATGTCTGGCAAGGAGCATGGACCAAAAATGCCCACTCTTATTGTGACGTGTTGCCGTAATTATGATGCCACTGTTGTAAACATTTCAAACAATGCTGACTTCCATGTGCGTATATGATGATATCCCTGCTTGGCTTCAAAATAAACACAAGAACATCTAAGCCCTTGAATATACTCCTCTTGGCAAGGGGTGCTCAAGCTGCCAATCCCCTTTTACTTGTTCATCAATTCTTCCATAAAGTTATAACGAGAATTGACAATCTTTATAAAGCTAATTAAAACCGTATGGCAAGACCTGGGAAATTAGAAAGAGTAATCGTTCCTGGATGGGACAGATCTTTCCTCCTTTAGACTTGCTGTGTCTATTCCTCATTGGGAGTTCGACCAACTCCAGAGTTGGGTAATGCACTTCATTTCGGATGAGTGCACAGAAAGTTGTGAGGAAAAGAGCCGGAACAGAGTGAGTGTGTGTTTCCAAAACCTACTAAAATATAATCAACCATCCCAAATTAGAGTAGTAGAGTGATGAATTAATGGAATCATGATGCATTTGAGAAGTCCTTCATCTTTATGGAAACAGCAGTGAATGATTAACACATTTTGAAACTACCATGGCAACTGACTAAGTCAGACAATGGAGTAAATCCAATCACCAAACGTATAGTAGCTAATTTTATTTAAAAATGTAAATTGCTAAGAGGGGACTACTTACGCGTGCACTATTTGCGAGTAGGTTTCCTGTGGGCAATTTTTGTTATTTGCACTGTGGAATGCAAATGAGAAGCACAAAGAGACGGTGGAAGCCTATTCACACTTCTCTTTTGCAATCTGCAGTGCAATGGCAGCAAAAAAACACCTGTCATGTAAGCATGGCAGGCAACATTTACAATGATGCAAAAAGCTGGCGGTTTCCATGTGAAATCATTGGTTTCAGGCCAGCATGAAGATCTAACGGTAGACGGAAATGTAACTCCCGTAATGCCTCTGCCCTCCACCTTCAAAATTGGAGGCATTAAGATGCGCCTGTATTTGCTCACTACATTTACGCTCCAGGGGCTTCAAAAAGGAGCTCCATAGTAGATGGAAGTGAGGAAGGATTCCCAAAGTCATAAAGGATTACAAGATGGTGGTATGATGGCTTGTGGACCTTATCACTGCTTGAAAGTTGTTGGTAATAATCACTGGGGCATACTTGAAGCACCTAATACATGTATGCGATTGTGCAGGTTGGCACATCCTTCTTCTGGAGGAAATTATGTGTGCCATGGCACCTCTACAAGTTTCATCACCTCTTGGCCATTGGTCCTGGTATCCAGCCCAACTGCGCTAAGCGTTTCTTAACTAAAATACCTCTTCTCCATGCTTGCTTTTGAGAACCCACAAATAAACCCTTGCTCATGGGCAGGGAATTGTATTGTATGGAAGCCTGGGCGAATGAATGGGAGATATTCTGAAGCTTCTCAATTGCGCACTTGTAAATCTTATCAATAAAAATATTTTACCAGAAATTCATCCTAGGAGGCTCGATAGTGTCATTATTTAGGAACATGTGCGAAATAATCAACTTACGCAACAAAAATGAGCTAAGTTAACATGACTAGAGTTGAATTCAGCCAAACAAAAATTGTGGAATGCAAAGCATGACATTGTTAGAATTTAATAATGACCAAATACATTGTGTTTTTGGTGATTTTATATTTTAAAGTACATACACGTTAATGTGCTGCTCTCTTAGCTTTAAATGTTTGTAACTTTCCCTGTTGCCAACTGCAACGTGGAATGTTTACTGTTGTGTTAAGGCCGATGGGTAATAGATTTTAAAAGCACGCATTTCAAACTGTATGGCCCACAGGCCTTGCTACAATTGTAAGTGTGTTGATGCCAGATTGCAGTTGGGGGCAGAGAAAGTAACAAACGCATTAATTCAAACTGATACAACAGCAAATTAACTTCCATTTATGTATGGGTTTTACAAATCAGGTATCTAGCTCAGAAGCAAACACTTGGGAGACAGACCTGCGGACACAGGTAGGGTGCTGGGGAGCAGATGTAGCAGGGATGGGTAGGGGAAGAAAGTGTGGGTGGCAGCTTCAGAGGGGGGAACATAGGGTGCAATAGAGTGATCAGCGATTAGCAAGATGCTCTTTGAAGAGCAGGGTCTTTAGGTCATCCTGAAGTGTAGGATGGGTGTTGGGTTAGTCTGTTCAGCATTGATAACTCATTCAATGCACATGGGCCATACCAGGAAAAGGCCGGTTTAATAGTGTTTCTGGCTTGTAGTTATAGTTTCAAGTCTGGTGATGTCATGACTTCTGGAAATGCATTGGCTTCTGAAGATTCTGAATTTATTGGAGTGATGCAGACTCTCTTAAACGAGTTGTGTACTTGGAGGGGTACTTGGGGTCGCCATAGTACTTCCTTGACAATGTGTTTGATGTGGTTGAACATGTTTAGTCCTGTGATGGGGCATGATGCTAAATGCTAAGAAAGTTGGCACCGGGGACTCCTGCATGTCAGGCATTGTCACTGTCCAAGTGGCAGATGAACAGGGCTTGGAGATCTGTTCTGAACCTTGGTGGGGATGAAGGGCTTGGCTTTATAGAGGCCCGTGCACGGGTAGCGTCTTGTTTTGGTCTTCATTCACATTTGTGTTTTGAATAAGCGACACTGGGTGGGTTTGGAGGCATACATCCATTGAGCTTTATTTCTGTCAGTCATTTCTGGCCTAGGGAATCCTTTGAGAAGGAATGTGTTCTTTTTCCGGTTGACCTTCAGGTAGGTGCTTGACATCTAGGTTTGGAAGAGTGCTTGGTTTGTTGGATGTTGCTGATAATATTGAACTTTAGCTACAGCTCCATGTCATCTGCATACTGGGGAATCCTGATGCCAGTGTTGGTTAGGAGTTCCATCAGAGGTTCCATGTAGAGGTTAAAGTTGACAAGAGACAGAATGCAGTCTTGTGAAACTGCCGGTTGCATGGTGGCGTTATGATCTGTTGGGGTCCATCTAGACAGTTTGGAGTCTGTTAGAGATATGGGAGGCAATCCACTGCAAGACTATTCCATTGAAGCCTATTCACATGATGGGAATGTTGAAGAGGGCTTCATGGTTAACCAGATAGAAGGAAACAGAGATGTTGAGTAAGATGTGTAGTCAAGTGCCCTGTTTGTCCAGGATGTGGAGACAGTTGTCAATAACCTGAATGGTGGTGGTCTCTATGTTGAATCCTGATTGGAATCCAGATTGGTAGTTCTATGTATGATTGCACTTGGTGATCCTTTTCTGCAGCTGGGTGGTGACATTTTTCTCAGTCCCTTTGCTGAGGAACATGAGATGTGTTATGGGGAAATGACTGGCCAGGTGTCTAGCAGAGAGTTTTTTTTCAGCAGGAGCAGATCAGTATTATTTTCAGTGGATTTGGGGAGTTGTCATGTGAAGTATGTCTTGATAATGTTGGCATGGGTTCCAGGAAGGTTGAGGTCTCCAAAGAAGATGTTAGCTGTGTTGTTGACTTTTGCAGTTGTGATGAGGTCTGCAATTAATCAAGAATCGCCTTTTTGGTTTGGGGTGGTTGGTATATCATGGTAAAGGTGGTTGCCTGAGTGTTAGCGAGCAGAAAGAGGCAGGTGATGGGTTCCATGTATGTGGAGTGTTGTGTTCTTGGAGAGTGCATTAGCATGAAGATATGTGGATGATGGCAAGCTCAACTCCAGGCTTCCCTTTGCAGTGCTTGTGATAGTTGCTATAGCCTGTGTGGGTGAGGACATCCAGGATGTGTGTGGAGGTGGTGGGTGAGACATTCGACGAAGAGTGGTTCTGTGTTGTGAATGGTGACAAGATCAGCAACATCTTCTAATTGTGGTTCTGTGGTTTGGATATTCATGGGAGGGAGATGCAGAATGTGTCTTTGCATGTGCGGTTCTGTTCCTTTCCAAGTCTGAACAAGACCAAACAAGAATGACCCTTGTCTGCCAGTCACTTTAAATGTCGATGTTAAAGGGCCCCTGGGGTCTAAGAGTTAACAAGTGACGAAATAGTGGGACAGACAAAAGGGGTAGGAAGAGCTAAGCAGTGATTCACACATGGGTGGGGCAGAGGCCACATGTCCTTGACCAGTAACACCAGCAGACAAACTGCATTACAAAAATGTCTGGAAGGCAGATGAAAGGGAAAAGAAGGAGTCACAGTAGATTTCAGCTGGCGATGACCAAACATCAAACATAGGATTAAGAGATGGCACAGCAACTGGGGAGCTTGATGATAGTTTGGAGGAAAAGAATGAGAAGGCAGCACATACTGTACATGACTATAAATATATGACAATTCGGTAAAGGGGGCTTGATTCTGAGTTGCAGTCGGTGAGGGAGAGCATGTTTTCCGTCTTGTGGAAGATGGATTAAACATAACTGAGAATGCTGGGGTGTGGCGCTAAAAGTGTTTGGCCAGGGAAAAACTTGGGTTTTGAAAGAGAAACTGAATTACATCAATGCTGGCTTCTTCCAGGATATATGTTGTCTTATGCAGGTCGTAATGACAGTACTAACTTTCGTAGCTGCAAGTGGTACCATGTAATGCGTGTAACCTTACGCCAGTCTTGACTTTTAAATTTGCATCCTAGTACTTGTAAGCCATTACTTACAATGGGAAAAGAAAACTAAATGCAATGAGAAAAACCAGGGCTGGCTCAATGTGTTGCACATTACATAGGCCTATGTGTCAGCTATAAAGTCTATCCCCTGTCCTTTGCTGACATTTCTGTATTCAACCCTTTGTAACATGTGCCAGGGTAGCAACATCTGAACAGAAAATAAGATATTTGAAAATATCTACATCTAAATCACTGATTAATTTATATCAGAACAAATTGAGTAAAAGGTCAATGGTAGCTACTTGTCATCAGAGTCATGGTAATAAGTGGTCTCTAAGATCTAAGCTGTTTGGCTTTTTGGAACATGGGGTATTCAATGTGCTGCCACCAGACAGTTCAAGAACCTCATTGTGATCCACGTGTAAAATGTTCATTAATGTCCAGGTTAAATGCACATTATTTGTGGCACAATTCCATATAATTTCTTGCAATGTTTTGTGGTCCATTGTAGGTTTCACCTGTGAGCCATGCTAAGAAGCCGTTAATTGGAAATCAGGTTCCTGGTCTGGCAGCAGCAGTCGTGAGTTATGAAGAATTCCCTGCTGAGTTAGAGTGCTGAAAGAATTCCCAAGAGGAGTAAGAGATAATGAACGGAACTGAATGTTTATCTCAGATGATCTGAAATGTATCTATAGAAGGAGGTTGTATTTCAGCGACTTACCTAACCATTTATTGTTATAGAATGTGACCCCTTCCAAGTAACCAGAGGAAATGCAGTTATCAGCGTGATAAAATAGTATTTGGTGGCATTGGTTATGTGATAACAGACTATTGACTTGTTTTGTTATTGTAGGATTAGAATATGACATTTCAGCTATAGTGCCACAGAGTAACCCACTGTATATCTTAGCAAAGAGAGAATAGTAATTTTTGTAGCAGGATTGTAGGCTGCAATCTAGTTGCATTAAGATTTGACGAAGCAGTTATGTGCAATTGAGAGAACTTCCCTCTCTGCACATACAGGTATTGTCATGTGTGACAAATTCAGGGAATTCGTCCCTTCCCCCCTAAGGTGATCATCCCCTTTGGCTCTAGGGAGGTGAGCCCACAATGCTAAGAACCCCTAGAGGACAGGGCAAGCAGGATCTCACTGGGTGTGCCCTCCACTTAGGGGACAAGAAATCCTCAGGTAAAGATTGTTTACATCTTCCTTGAAAACAGAGTCCCAAATGTGGGGCTTGAACAGTATAATAGTGTGCAGGGCCCTTTAAAAATGAATGACTTAGTTCCTGACCCCACTTTGTCAAATGCAATGCTTGAAGAGCAGAACCAATGCTGCTGCTTTCCCATTCCAGGTGGAAACGTAGGAGAGCTGAGGTCCCTGTGGAGACGGTGAGAGCCAGCCTGATGGTGCAAAGTGGACGCCTGTGCTGGAATGCAGACGAGACTTCTGATCCTGGAGGCAGAGCCACAAAGTCGGCATGGTGGGCAGAGGAAACACAGAGCGCACATAATGCTACCGAGCCCGGCAGGATGAAGAGCCCACCAAGCTCAGTACCACCCAGCAAGTGAGAGCCTGAGCAGCTGCAGACATGGCATACCAGCGTTCACCTGCTCCAACACCACAGACAACAGGAATCAAAGAAGATTGGAGCAAGAAGACATTGACTCAGCAGTTCCACAGCCATCAGAGAAGCCACATTCACTGACGAGCACCACTGCCAAGAACCAAGTACACAGCTGACAGAGAGGAGTGGGAGGACAGCAGTGAGGCACCGAAAAACCTTGCGCGCCAAGTGAGCAAATATCGTAGGGAGGGGGAGAACAATATGAGGTCCAGATGGCCTGAGAGGCCAAATACCCCACACCGAGCTGAGAGAGCAAAGACCACAGAAGGTGATGATAGTAATACAAGGTCCAGATGGCCTGAGACGCGGAATTGCCTGTACAGGGCTGAGCCAGCAGTTATGGGGATGAGAGCAATGTGCGGTCCAGACAGCCTGAGACCAGATAGCCCATGAGGGGCCACAACCTAAAGTACCCCACAAGGAGGTAAGGTAAAAGCAACAAGGAAGCCAGATGGCTTGAGAGGCCAGGCAAGGGACTGAAACACAAGGACCCCACGGGAGGGTGAAAGCAACAAGAAAGCCAAAAGGTCTGCAAGGCTAGATAGCCCACCCAGGGCTGGGAAACCATGCAAACCCCAGAGTGGTGAGTACAGTGCCAGGCTGAGACAGACTCAAGATCGAAAAAGCCCACAATGGGCAAATGGATGCAATAACCCAGAAGAAACTGAAACGCACTGAAGCAGGAGTTAGATGAGGGGTAAACCTGGAACTTATGCTAAACATAAGTCCACAGCCTACTATATGAAATAAGTAGCTGGTTTAAAGGACCAGCTACTCCAATTCAGGAACACACATTTTCACCTGATGAGGACATTTGTTTGGTGGTCTGGAGGTATTTTGAACTGTACCAGCAGGCTAGGGGATGGAAGAAAGAACTAATCAAAGACGCAGATGTATGGCAGTTAGTAACCAGCCACCATAAGACAAGAAACGGAGGAAGTGATATTTTCCTAGGCTAAGTTTATGTTTCCTTTGATATTAGTGGTAGGGTTAGATATTAGGGTATATTAGGTTTGGACAAGGACTGAATTTTTGTAAGACATACTGCTGAGCACCAGTTTGTTATTTTTGTGGCTTAGGGAACGTCATCATCATAGTTGCAGGGATGGGTAGGGATTCTTTCCTTAAATAATAAAACCTCAAAGTGTGAACCATGTCTTCGTGTCTGTCTACTATATCTGACTCTCCACACATGTCTTTAAGATTATGCATCACATAAGTTAAATGCTAAAGCAACCAAATCCCTATGAAATCTTTTCCATTTAAACAGCCACTGATCACTATGAGAGGTGTTGGCTTCACCTCTTTCATTGTAAGAATAATTGTAGTAAGATAGAGAAGGGCAAATCCACAGGGCCAAATGCTGAAATGATCCCTTGATGTGCTTATGCCAGGTGAAATTTTTCTCCAATTAGAAACAGAAAATGTGGTATTGTACTGCTTTAAACCTAATGTATTTTACTGCATGTTGTAATAAGAAATATGAAGCCTGCGATATGCTGAGCAACACTTCAACAAGACAACATATTACACCATTCCCCACAAATAGTGTGGAGCAAAATGCAAGGAAGCCAAAGAACTGTCACCTGGTTCTGCATCACCTGGAAAACACTGGCAATCATGTAAACAGAGCCCAGTTGATATCACTGATTTTCCCTAGTTTGAAAACCACACCAGCCAAAGTATTCACCTGTAATTTCATAGACCACATGCAATGTGTTTTTAAATGGAGCACATCTTCAGTTATATAAGGGAAAACATGATGACTCTTCCATGTCCTAATTAATATTACAAAGCTCTACACATGTCTCAGAATTGACAATGTTGGTTGTTATCCTAGAAATGTATTTAATTCAAAGCAAGTAATTTAATGTTGAATATAAAAGATCATATTTTACAAAAGCAATAAGATTCATCATCATTAGAGATATGTCAAATTAATCATTTTGATGCAACTATAAATTGAGATAAGCATATTGCAAATGTATCAAAAGTCCATAATTACATGTCAGTCTGATAGAAATTATACAGAGAATACATTACTGTTAAATCGCATGGCCAGATTGAAGTTCTAATGTGGGCATTGCTAATGCTTGATCTTGCTGATTCTTCAGTGAGGTTTATATAAGCTGAAATTCTGTTCAACACACATGAGAAAACATGACTGATGTGGGTGGTTAATGATCCCAGGGGATTATCTTCTCCATCTGGAGAAAAATAGATGTATTTCTATTTAAGCAAAGAAATACATTGGGCCCACCACTCCAAAGGAATCCCATGTCCAGGCCTCTAATGAATGGGCTGCTCCAACCTTGTGGGCTCCTGGGAGGATAGCTCAGCGGCAACGTGTACGCCTTGGAAGCAAGACATCACGAAGCAACACAGGTTCGATCCCAGAGTCCGTGCTTAGAAACCTCTGGGTGTTTAAGCGCGTTATAAATATGCAACTAAGACAAAAAAACAATTATGCAACTAAAAAAAAACAATTCCTGTAACAGCGCCTCGATGCCCGCAGGCTCCGTGAGCGCTTTAAAAATGCAAATTAACAGGCCTGCTTTCCAACCCTGAGGCTTCATAGGGCAATTGGTGTACATCAAATTTGAATTTACCATCTGGAGTTAAGGGGAGGCTTCACAAAGGTACCTGTCAGCCACTCATATTAATCATTAGCTTCACAAAAAGCCTCTGTGAGCTGTTCACATGATTCATTTGCTAACACAGGTGTTCATGTGCACAGTGTAACAGAAATAAAGTTGAACATTTAAATCAGCATTATTTGGGGTATTGAAAACCATTTTGGATCTAACTTTCTAAGGCTGAATGTTAGAACAAATGTGTCATGTGTTCTGTAACTTTTAGAGTCTCTCCTACGAAATGAGCTGACATACCACATATTTGGGAGGCCACCAGGGGGTGCATGAACGCTACCAGCATAATGCATGTGGTCCTTTCCCAATGGGTCTAATTAAGGACTTCAGCCCCCCTAAGACCTGCAAGGTTGTACATCAACAACCCCTACAACTCCCCCAAGATGAGGTAAACTGGCAGTGCAAGTTTGAAGGGGTACCGCTCACCCCGCCCACTGTTATCGCCTATTGAAATCTCACTGAGAAGAAGGAGCAGGTAGCAACACCTTCCAGTATCAGGGCATAGATTAGGATTTCCAGAGGCTCGGCGGCCCGCCACTTTGAGGTGGAGGGAGCAGGTGGTTCAGTCTTTATCTACGGTCAGGTGAACGGGAGATTCTACAGCAGCCGGCAGAGCCTTGACAGAAATCATCGAGGTGTCCTCTGCCACCCAGCTAACTGAATAGAAGCTTGAGCAGATACATAGGCAAAGCACAGGGTGAGCCGTATTGTCCTCCCCGACATACCAAGATAGGCGATTCAGTTCCCAGGAGTGATCAGTCCCCCACCCAGCGTGGGGCAAGGTGAAATTACAACTTCTCACAGGCCCGACATTAACTAATGTGCAATAATCACTCCTGGAGGTGCCATCCAAAAGTCACAATTCCGTTCGGCCTTCACTGGAAAAAGTGCTTCTGCAACACATTGAGGATGAGTCAGGACAAGGAAACCCTAATATCATAATAACCCCAGAATTCCACACAAACCACCATAAGGCTCTCCCTAGCAGCTTAACAGCGGGGGAAGGATTCCTTAGAGGTAGATCTGGCTCGCAAGGCAGCAAAGGTAACACCTGCACCAACCAGATAATCAGTGAGAGTTGGCCAAGATGTGTACCCCGACAACCCAGTAAACAAATCCCCAGTCATAGAGCACCCAGGCATTAGGCTAGACACCACATAGACGTAAGTCGGGCTGCATATGACCCAGAGATTCTTTACAAGAACAGATAAATAAAACAGAGAGTAAAACAGATTTAACCCCACGGAGGCACCTATGGAGACACTTAACTCTGAACAATTTTGCAGGCTCGCTATAGCCCAGCCCTGAAGGACTGTAGGGGCCCAGAGCCCACAAAGAGCTGATTGTCGACCCCAAGGTCTATACTGGCCGACTAAGGAAATATAGAGGACTGGTCGAAGCCAAGTAGATGATGGCCTCCCCCAAGCTGAGACGATATCCAGGTGAACCAAAGTCCCTCAACCCCCTAGGTAAAATCTGATAAAGAAACAACCCTCATTGGGGTACTATGGTGGAGCCTTGAACAACGTTAAGGGGATCCTAGCCTAAGACTCTGCTTCACCCCCATGAGTTGGAAGGAATCACTGCAAAAATGTAGACACAGCTCTACCTCTAACACATGTGTGGTTGAAGAAGGTGTGAACCTAAAAGTAGACACTGGGGAGCAGTCAGCCACAAAAAAAGATATAGCAGCTGTTGTAGAAGAAATCAGAGGGATAAGGTCTGACCTAGGTCACAGAATGAGTGGTTTGGATAAAAAAGTGGACACCCCTGAGAAAAGGGTCCAGGGACTTGAAGCAAGCCAGTCATTAGTAGACATCCTAGAGACTAAGTTGGATATGAGAATCTCTGAACTAGAGCAACGGGAGGAAGAGTCAAAACTAAATATGGACGATTCTCAGCACCGTGAGCGTAGAAACAACATGGTTCTTTGGCCTTCCCGAAAATGAAGAGGAAAATGAGAAAGACATTAGAAAGGTCATTTAAAGGTTATAAAGACCATGTTTTGAAAAGAAGAAGTGGGTGAAATGACCATTGACAGATCTCACCGAGCAGGAGGTAGAGGAAGGGGGACCCAGATCGATCTTGGTGAGATTCCACTACTACACTGAGAAATCAAGAGTGCTGGCAAGGCCAGGAGAGACGGTCCCATAGAATTTGGCCCTCTAAAGATAACAGTGTTTCAGGACCTGTCTGAATTCACTCTATCTAGGTGACGACAATGTGACCCCCTGGTTTCAAGGGGGGGTGCTTGTGTAGTCAACTCCACTTCAGAAACAGGAGGTTTGGCAGGTGATTTTTAGCAGTAGCCTCCCACTACAAATTAAGGGTTCACTTGAATGGGGATTTCAATCGGGGGGAACATTTATGGTTATGGCAGAGTGGATTTAGAGTGGAAAGTTACCCAGAGAGAATATGGTTTTATGGAGCAGACAACATTAAAGGAGGTAGACAAATCTAGGAACTGGAATGAAATTGGCAGGACTGTACTTAGCTGTTAGGGGGGCTCGAAGAGGTGATTTATGGTCAAGAGAGGGGAGGTGGGTGAAGACTTACCTGGTGGTCAATCCTGAGCATGTTTGGTAAGGTGGACTTGGGCTGGATGCCAAGGGGGAAGAAGGAGTTTGTGGTTGGGGTTGGGTTATTCTATATTATTGTTGGGGTCGTTTGAATATTACTTTGTCACTAAAGGGAGCTCATGTAGATTTTGAGATGGTTTGGAACGGAATGCTGAAAGGGGGAATTGAAAACTGTACATGGTACTAATGAGTCCAAAGAGCTGCACGAGGTACTTGAGAATGGTTTAGGATGATATAGCGATTACCAAAGGGTTCTTGAATGCAAGAGGTCTTAACTCCCCGGGTAAGACATCTTTGATTTACAGAGAATTTAAACACTCTGAGTTGAACGTCCTCTGCCTCCAGGAGTCACAATGAGAAAAGGGGCAGAACATCCTAATCCACAGAAAATACATAGAGAGAATATACACGTCTTCAGGACTCACAGTGGGGCAGCAAAAGTGGTGGGAGACCAATTGCGGCTGGTAGTTGAGAAAGAGCTTACAGATCCAGACGGTAGGTAAATTGTCTTGAAACAGTCTTTCCAGGGAAACCCAATAACGATAGGGATGGTATATTGTCCGAATACCGCTCATATCCCATGCTGGGAGAAATTGTCAGATAAAATCAAATTATTTGTGGAAGGGGCCCTCATCGTGGGTAGCGACTTTAATATGGTTCTGAACCCCGACCGAGATAGGAAAAGGGTGAAACTCCAGGGGGACCCTCCCACTCATGGAAACAAATTAAAGCACTTTTGGGAAATTAATCAGAATCTGGGGATCAAATATGCTTTAACTCTGCTGCTGGGGGGGTGCATACACTTTTTACTCAGCGCTTCGTAACTTGTACTCATGGATCGACTTGATCCTGGCTGACTTGCGGGTGACGGCTAATGTTAAAAAGGTGGTGTTCATGTCGATTCCATGGTCGGATCACAACTTAGTAATTGCCAGGGCCAGTGACTGTTCAGAGGTAGGTGTATGTGTAATGATTTCCTTCTTATTGATAGAGAAGTAGCACAAAACATCCTGATGAATGTTAGGGCATATATTTCCAATTTAACGACAATGGCGAAGTAAGCCCCTCTATATTATGGGATGGGTTTAAAGCAACAACTATGGGAGAATTAATTAGAATAGTATCCTAGAAGAAAAAAGAATGACAGCGGGCGCAATCTAGATTGAGGGAAAAAAATAGAAACATTCCAAACGGGTGGCTGAGTTACAAATTACAGCAACCGAGTGATATCTAAACTACTTTGAACTTATCAAGCGCAATTGCAGGCCCTTATGTCACACGAAACAGACAGTAGATTTGTTCCTGAAACAAAATATTACAAAAAGGTCAAGAAGGCAGATAGAATCCTGGCATGGAAGTTGAGGGAAATGAGAAAGTCTAAAATGGTACTCAAAATAATTTCCAGTGAATCCCAGGTGGTCTATGGGACTCGTAACATAGTGGAAAAAAAATCGAGACTTACTATGAGAAATTGTATATGTCAGAGTATGAGGGTGTAGGGAGACTAATAGATAAGTGCCTGGAGACCACCTCTGTGGTGATGACGGTGCATGGTATAAGTCAAAATAACATTAAAATATGAAGGGGTGCACGAACCCGGGGCATGATGGGTTTCAATTAGCTTTTATAAAATGTTCAGATCCACTCTAACCCCTTACTTGATGAAAGTCTTTAATAATGTGCTTTGTGGGGAGGAGTTGCCAGACATATTGATGGGGTGTTGATAGTCGTGATTCATAAAGAGGGTAAAGACCTTCTTTGTGTGTGTCCTATAGACCCATATCCCTCTTATATAAGGATGTGAAAACTCTAGAAGGTCCTCCCTACATGAATACACATAGACCAAGTGGGATGTAGAAGGGGCAGACAGGGGTCCGATAATGTTAGAAAACCCTTGAACTTGATTCATACAGCACAGAATCAAGACCTGGACACTTGCTTGGTCCCATTAGGTTAGAAGAAAACATTCAATAGAGTTGAGTGGACTTACTTATGGAGGGTCCAGGAGAAATGCGGGCTTGGCCTGAACTTCCGGAGATGGTTTGCAGCATTATATAGAGCTCCGACGGCTAGAGTGCAAGTCAACTGCATACGCTCTAACCCCATCATGTTATCTCAAGGAACTAGACAGGGTTGCTCTCCATTAGCAGTAGCAATAAGAAGAAAACCTGGCGTCAAAGGTATCCCATGCAGGGAGGTCGAGTTTAACCTATCCCTGTTTGCTGATGATATTCTGGGAGACGTTAGGGAATCGATAATGGTATTGATGAACACAATAAATAATTATGGTGTGTTTCCCTGACTGAAAATAAATATATCTAAATCCAAAGTACTGCCAATTAAATGAGCAGACTCTAATCTTGTAGGCGAGACAGAAGTACTAGGAATTCAGGTGGGCAGAGAAGAAATAGTTTACCTCTGGGTCAGAATCCCAAAAGGTATGTTGGACATACACTCCTTAAATTATAATCCATTCCTAGATGCAATACAAGCTGACCTTAGGCAATGGAGTTCTCTAATTCTTTCATGGTTTGGTAGGATGATGGCAGTTAAAATGTATATTCTACCTCACTTCTTGTATCTATTCACCACAATCCCTACACCCCAGTTAGATCTTTTTTTATAAAGATTTGTCCACGCTGTTTTTAAATTTATTTCCGATGGAAAGAAACCTTAGATCAGATGATTGATGTTAACCGAACCAAAGGACCAGGGAGGTTTTGGTTTCCCCAACTTCTATAAATATTACAAAGCGGCTCAGCTTGTATTATTTTTGGAACACATGAAGGACGACCTGAGAACATATTTGATATATTTGGAGGACTGGGCAGCACATCCTAAAAAGGTTATGGACTGCCTGTGGTCCCCAATGAAAGAGATCTATAGTACTATTCGATCTGACCCGACTCTTAGAGTACTATGGTCACTATTGAGGAAAGGCCAACTTTGCAAGGCTCTCACTACTTGGACACCCCCAATGAGTTTGCTTTGGGGGGGAAGCCTACAAGATGAATACATTGGCATTTCGGATAGCACAAGCATGGTCGGACAGTGGTTTGGAGATAGTGGGGCAATTGTTTCAAGAGACTAAGTTTAAGGGCTATGAAGAAGTTTATGAGATGTTAGATCGGCAGTCCATCAATGTGGTCATACTGGATCCCCCGATACTCGTATCATGACCGCCCGAACAGAGGTTGTGATGCATTATAACTCGATGTAGCTCCAGTATTATATCACAAGTACCAAGCACCTATCTGTGTTTGGATACAGAAAATCTGAAAATGACTACAAGATGTTTCCTAAAACTTGTAGAAGAGCTTACTCATGCGGGCTGAAATTAATCGAAATCATGTAAGAAGGAAGCTTTCTTTTTGTGGTGCCCCACCAGTCACTATTACCTAATAAGGTGGTTTATAACGATATTGAGGGGTAGTGGTTGGACAAATAAACTATGTCCTGATGAAGGCCAGCCCATAAGTGTGAGAGGAACCTTTTTTGGATGCACGTATCCCTGCAAGGGGCTGAAATACATAGTGTCAACCATTGTGTCCTTTATTTACATTCTATAATACTTTTCCAGAATTTTTTAGGGAGAAGAAAATACAGTAGCCTACTCTCCCTACTACTTTGATGAATTGACTTATGTAGATTTAATAGATCTAAGAAATAAGATAATGGTGATAAAAGTGTAAAGGAAGGATTCAGTTCAGTACAAGTCATGGGATATAAGTAGGCTACGTTTTATCTCTGATGTTGTAGAACATTGAATATGTGTTTGTAATATCAAGGTGCTTCATGCACACACTAGGCACTTTATACTGACCACCGTTTGGAAGTGGTGCTTTTCTTGCACGTTTGATACATGGTTTTAGTATGTATTTTGGGTATGTATCTTGTAATAACTGTATGTTGATTTTAATGATTTCGTATTGAGTATTCACTAAAACATATTTTAGATAGATAGGCTTAGGTGTTATGCAGGTATTAATCATCCGCCTTTTTCCTCATCTCCCTTATTAATTGGTGGATGAGTGAGGGGTAGTCTGTGTCACGTGTGTTTGCTTAATGTATTGACTTTATATACAATCACTGTACTTCACATAAAGGACTTCTGGTTATTGTGATATTTCTGCATTGTCTTTAACGGCTTTTCAGTGTTGTACTGCACAAGGGCACTCAGATAACAATGTGAACAAATATATGTTTTAAACAAATCTTTGACTTGATCATGCATAGTTTTGGGCTTTTAAAATTATGTTCTTCTTTCTTCTAATTTACGACTGTGGCTTTCAATAAAGGAAGCATTTTTAATGATTATTGACTTTGATATATGACATCCACATTCGAAAAAAAAAAACTTTTCATTGGTTTAAAAATGTTAGACATGCCCCAATCCACAACCCACCGTTCTCTAAAGTGTCCAACTGGTAAACTTTTTTTTCAGATTGCACTTTAACAGCCACTCACCCACACAAATTGTTTCCCCCTGTCTGGACAAATCATTATTCAAAGCACTCCATTTCTGGCAGTACACAATCTAATCAGTATATTTGGATTGAACAATTGATCTTAACCACCATTCTTAGTAAAACATTAAACAAATAAACCCATTTGTCTTATTACAGACAGTTCCTTCACTTACACTTGAAATTAAAACAATGAAAAATGACCCACACATACGGATATATTAAAGGAAATATTAACTTTCTTTTTCGTACCTCATGACTTGTGTCATTTAAAAGAGACTGATAACGGGCTGCAAAGTGTCGCACAAAACGTAGACTTTATAGTATCTCAGAAGTCCATCACATCAATATGTATTGCAGAGGTGTCAGGCCCAGCAGCCATAGTCCCACAGCTTTGTCAACCTCATCAATGTTTACAAGCCAAGGAGACGATAACACATTTTTTTTGCATATCCTTCACTTTTACAAAACTAATATTGAGACGTGTTAACATTTCAATGCATTCATTATACCACAATACACCATCATCTTTGGGATTGTCCTTCAATTTCCAATGCATGAAAAGGATTATATCGGAAATGCGTGCATGCCTTCTCCTCAGGTAGGTGCTCGTTTTCCATTCCAAATTCCAATTGTGTATTCTTGTAAATTAATGTTACCCTTGAAATAATCAAGGCATTTTCACACATTTCATAGTTTACATTTCTTTTTAGAAACTCTTGATAAAACGGATACAATATTACTTAATTGGTGTACATATTTAGTAAATGTAACATTTCCCCAAAACAGTGAAGAAACTGTCGTTATAGTTGGCATACCTTAACATACCATAGCACGTCCTCAATCAGAACTTTCACAGCTTTCGAAAGCCAGACTTTTCTACAAAATACAAGATTTGGAAGGTTTCGACGGCACTGGAAAAAACGGAATATGCACCGAGTTCAACTGGACAGGATTCCCCGCAAAAAGCACGCCTAGAGCATGCTACAACGGCCTGCATTTCTTTATATCCAAAACATTTCTCACAGACAAACCTTCTCGCATAAAGATCAATCTTTGGGTGGGGGTGTTAGATCTAACCACTTTTTTATTAAAATCAACCAATCATTGGTTGAGATTATTTTACTAGATGATCACTTACTGGCCTCATTTAGCCACCCAAAATGATGTGTCTGTATATGCAGATGCCCTCACAATCTCTGTGCTCCAAGCAAATAGGCATGGCATCGGGCAACCTTCTACCCACAGCCAGTCCCAAGGCTTGAATCACCTGAGCATCAACTTCATGTGAAAAGACTACTCTGTGACACATCATGGCTAGCACAGATAGCTTTGCTGTGTTCACTTTCTCGAGAGCTATTCATTTGACTAGCTATATTCATTACTTGCTTTTCAGTAGTTATGATTGCTTATAGCACAATTGTAGCTACAGAGCAGCTTTACAACAGGAGGTGCCAATATTGGCCTTGGCATTTTGTATAGTATTGCAGTAATGTTGGTGGATGGAGTGAGGAATTTGTATTTTTCCATCTGGTTTTGATACGTTTGGGGCTCAGCTTGTTTGTGGTTGTTAACTAATCCACCTAACTTGTTGGTGTGTGTTGTTTGAATGTTTTTGTCATTTGTCAGATTATCCGGATGTTTGTTGCTGTAGTGGGTAGGATGGTACATATGCTTTGTGAATGCTTGATTATTTGTTTTACTGTCACACAGGAGCTTTTGCAACAGGCTAAAATTATAATTATAATAATTACTATTTATTGAGCGCTGACCTAGCTTTCAGGAGCAACAGAGCGCTTTACAGAGTTATACAAAAATACAGATATATAACAGAGCACTTTACAGAGGTTTACAACATTACAGATACATAACAAAGTGCGTTTCAGTGGTAACAATAGAACAGATATACAGCGAGGGTAGGATACAGGAGGGAGACAGAGAAGGGGTACAGCTGTACCGTATGGGGGGAGTAGAGGGGTGGGCGGGGTCTAGCGAGTCAGGTGACGCAAGGATCAACGTGATGGCCGAGGTGTTGAGGAGGAGAGACTCCTTGAAGAGGTGGGTCTTGAGGTCTTTTCTGAATTGTAGGAGAGCGTGGGGGTCTGATGCTGAGGGGGAGGAGGTTCCATAGTCTTAGGGCGTAGGTAAAGAAGGCTTGTTTTCTGGTCCTTTCCTTTTAGAAGCAGCAAATTTCAAGTCTGCACGTGTCCTTGCTTCTGGTGGTGCACTGTCCACCGGAGATGCAGGGTTTTTTCCACAAGACAGCTGGGTGACTTGTGGGCGACTTGCCTTATAGGTGATGCAGCAAGACTTGAAGGTGATTTATGTGTGCATTGGGAGCCAGTGAAGGTCGATGAGGCGGCCCTTCACCTTCAAGGTGATGTGGTTGAATCTGCGTAGACCCATGATGAGGCGTGTGGCCGTGTATAGGCCACTTCTCAGAGGCACAAGTGGGGATGACGGGAGGCCTTTGAGGAGTGCATTGCCCCCAATCAGCCGGGATAGGACCAGTGCTTGAACGTGAATCTAAAGCTGTCCGGAGGGAGGAAGGGCTTGAATATTGGCATAAGGAAGAGCTGATACCAAGCTGTATGAGTTTTCTTACCTATGTGTGTCTTGAAGGAGTGGTCTTTGTCGATGTGGAACCTGTGGGACTTGCGCAGGAGGTGTGGTTGGGTGTCAAGACCTCAGAGTTCATGGTTGATAGCCAGATCTGTATGTCTAGGCAGGCTCAGACTGGCCTATAGGGCAATAGGGCAATGCCTAAATTGAAAAATGCAAAATGCTTGTGTGGGGCAGTTTTTTGTGTCAAAGTGGGCCACTTTTCTGGCCTATGTGGGCCAGTGTGATAAGTTACTTCACCATGTGGCTAGTAGTTTTGACCAGTGCTACTGAATAAATAATTTGGGTACTACTCAAACAGTCTGTCTGAGACAATGTTATGCCCAAGTCCGACCTTGTGTCTGGGTGTTCGGTGTTGTTGGTGAGGAGTAGGAATAAATGTGCATGATATTAGAAGATGTTTTCAAGAATATATATATATATATATATATATATATATATATATATATATATATATATATATATATATATATATATATATATTCAGTGAAAAAACTTTGTTAAAGGGTTAAGTTGCGCTACTAAAAACCTATGAAATTCAGTGAAAAAACTTTGTTAAAGGGACATTATAGTTCCAAGTAAAACCGAAAAACCCTTGAAATTCGCCAGTTATGGTAAGCTAAGCAACCATAACTCGCGCCACCACCGTGCACTGCTAAGCCTAACACCCAGGACATCAAAGATGCAATTTGCGGTACCGTAATTAGCTCCTTCCACATTCCCATAATGCCCTATGGGGGCAAAAATGGAATGGGGAAGTGCCTTGGTGAATGGGGAATTACCGCCCCCGCTCACCTTGGAGTAGGGCGGTAATTCCGCCATCCACCAAGGTGGACACGGTAAAATAACGGCGACAACCATGGTGCTAATAGCGCCATGGTTACCGCCTACCGTGTAATGAGGCCCAATATGTTCTAAAATGGAATATACCAAAAGAAGATAAATTGGCTTCCAACAAAATTACCTCACAGACACTCCACAACTAAGAGCAAGACCAGACTTACAGAGTACTCAGAACATATCTTACCTGAAATAGTAAGTGTTCTTCATTTTACTCATATATTTATAAACTTTCTGTATTAGATAAAAAAATATATTATCTTTTTTGTCACACAGAAATGTCTAGTACTCTGGAATGGCTAGAGGAGCATTTCCCACATGAGGAAATGTCAGAAGATAGTGAAACTAATGGTACACACTTTACAGTATAAACCATTTAATTATTATTATTTTATATACATTTAACATATATATTTCTTTTTGTACAGAGCATACCAAAATAGAAAATACCTCTGAAGAAACTGTTACGGATAACACTCTTGACAGCATAAAAGAAAAAATGGATTTATTGTTGACCAATTTTAATAATTTGAAAACTTTTGTTGAGGATCATTTTAAAACAAAAACCTCATACCATTGTCCCACATGTACTTGTCCCCCCTCACCATATCCCAGTCAATTATCCCCAAACCCTCTCCATAACCCAAAACGTTTTGATGAGACTTCCATCCCTTCTTCACCTGATACCAATCATGTTGAAACCCCTAATTCTCCTGTTTTTGTTTCTGTTTCTGCCTCACCTTCTCTGTCATGAATTGTTAATATATGTTAAATAGAGTTTAAATTTTTATATTGTGTTGTAATTAGTTTCAGTTTAAAAATAAAAAAAATGTAGGTGTCCACAGACAGCGCGGTTGTTCTGAAATGTTCGTAAATAAATGAAAATGGAGGTGTCCTGAAGAACACTATACCTGTCCGTACTGTTTGCTAGCAAGTTGAAACTGTTCGAGAACACACGCGGTGTCCTGAAATGTTCATAAATAAACAAATATGGAGGTGTCCTGAAGAACACTATACCTGTCCGTACTGTTCGCTAGCAAGTGGAAACTGTTCTAGAATACACGCGGTGTCCTGAAATTTTCGTAAATAAACGAAAACGGAGGTGTCCTGAAGAACACTATACCTGTCCGTACTGTTCGCTGGCAAGTTGAAACTGCTCTAAGAACACTAGCGGTGTCCCGAAATGTTTGTAAATAAACGAAAATGGAGGTTTCCTGAAGAACAGTATACCTGTCCGTACTGTTCGCTAGCAAGTTGAAACTGTTCTAAGAACACACGCGGTGTTCTGAAATGTTCGTAAATAAACAAAAATGGAGGTGTCCTGAGGACATTATGTCTGTCCGTATTGTTCGCAAGGAAGTTAAACTGTTCTAAGAACAAATGGTTGTCCGTAACTGTTCGTTTGACGTGTGACGCACTTTTAATTACTTCAGGACCCAAACAGTGTCCGTAGAACATCAACACGCAAGCGCAAACCAATGTCCATGCATTTGGTGTCCTGCGGACAGCCGCTTCCTTTGTGAACATGTTTGCGAAGCGATCAAGTGACCGCGCCCATGCTGATCGAGTGTTCTGAATGCGGACACTGTTCGTGTCCCCGAACAATTTAAAAGTACATTTTAAGTAATCCACAATATTTGTCAATAAAAACTCACCATAGCACAAGTCCCACATACTAATCCTGAGTTTCTACATATTTTTTGAAAGTTTTTGAACCTTTTTTTGTGTTCGATCTGTCCGCAGACAGCGCGCATGTCCGTGAACCGCGTACAAACACCCCTATAAAAGACCACTCCCTAGAGCTTATTCTCATTGTGTTTCTGGCTATTCTTCAGAGCACAGCTATTTTTCCTGCAACTTGCAGATTACACCATCATTGAGATGGCATCCATGGCTGCACTACTGCCACCTGGTGCTGCACCTGCTTCAGCATCACCCTCACCACCTCCACCACCACCACCTCCCCAAGGGCCTGAAGAGGGGAACAGGAGTGAGGATGCAGAGGAGGAAGACGAGGATGACGAGAATGAGGTAGTGGAAATCCCTACTACCCGCACTCAGAGTGAGTCTTGGGTGTGGCGGTTATTTACCATTCATGGGGATGGTCCTAAGGCTTGTGCGACCGAGTCACCTGCAATGAGTGCAAAATGGTACTCAGTCGCGGGAAGCATGGTTCGTACAGCTTTGGGACCACTACCATGAAGCGACACATAAGGTCATTTCACTCTGGGGCCATTCGCAAGGTTGTACCTTGCGAGGAGCGTAGTAGGTTGATTTCCTCTATTTCATCCTCCGTTTCTGATCCTGTCACCACAAGGAACACCTCTGTGGGACAGCGTCTTCCTCAAGCTGCCTCACAGGCCATACATAATGCTGATGACCCTTACCTTTCGAGGGTCACAGTTGTGTGTAAGTACTGCGACACAGTACTCTGCAGGGGGGAGCGACTTCATGGTGCTTTTGCGACTATCGTCTCAGAGCATGAGAAGACCTGCTCACTACCCAAATAAAACCCACTCTACATCTTCCTCTCTCAGCTCGCCCTTTCTTATCCCTGTGGTTGGTGTCCCTCCCTTTACCCTCCTTTCCCCTCCTAGTGTGTCGTGTATAAAAAACCAAAAAAAAATAAAATAAAAAAAATCAAAAAAAATAAGGCTCTTTTCAAATAAATGAAGCAGGGCCCTTTGTATTTTTTAGAAGTCCGCGGACAGTCTGCGGACATCTAAAATTTTGAGGTGCTACCCTATCAAAACCATTGCAATTTTCTCTGGGAGGAAGTGGTGGCTCTGAAAAAAGCCTTTGGGAGGTGTTTGTGTTTCAAAAATTATAAATACTCAACACCTACTTCAAAATGGATGCTGGCATTCTAAAAAAGGTCGCAATGCATTTTGTATGTTTCTTAGAAAAATCTGATTGCCAGCATAAGTTCGATGTACTCCATCTCTACGAAAAATGCATGTACTACGAAACATAATATTTTCATTGTGAAAAGAGGACATGCCAAAATCTCTTAGAAAGGCACAAACAGCCTTATTGATATTGCGCCTTGCTTTCTCCATTTGTGCACCAAATGAAGAAGAACGAAGCCACATTTGTCTCTGCGCAATCCGTGAAAAAATTACTTGAGAATTTGGAAACATGTCCATGTTCTTCCCAAGTCCTTCTTTCATTGCAAATTGCAAAGAAATTCTATACACATGTCCTAAACTGTTCCCTCCACAATGAATTATAATTATATCTGGATGTTGCTCTGTCTCCAAAGTAGCACAGAGAGGTAACAAGTCCAACCACTTCATTCCACGTACTCCATGCCAGTGTACTTCCACATGTGGGAATCCAAGATGTACAGCTACAGCTACTCCACAGGTTTCTGCATGCACCTTCAACCAATGTATCCACGAGTCTCCCAAAATCCAAACAATCTGTTTTCTGAAACACACAGCCATAGCTATCTGTTCTTCTCTCAGCAAAAAGAGTATCTGAGAAACTCTCTCCTGGCACAACAGACCCACTAAACGTTCCTGACCAATCCCTTTCAGTGCTCATTTTCATTTGCAAGACTTCTGAATCCCAAAATCCCCAGATGTAACACCCGATGTCTGCGAACTACCGCCATGTCCGCGGACATATCGTAACATGAACAGCCCTTCTACCATTTCCAGTTCACTCTCTGTGCCATTCCCTCATTGGATGTAGCTAAGAAGTCACATGACCATCCACCAATCATATTCAAGACCTCTACATCTAACTGCATCATCATTGATCAGCACTGCAAATGCACTGTGAATCTCTCTGAGTACAAGTGTCATATCATTAGCAAGCACCATCTACAAGAAATACTGTACAAGTCTCCAAGTTTTCTACTTGCAGCTCCATGCATATCCATGTGCATGAACACAAACTACAGGTATGCATATTTTCTATACAGTACATGAACACATTTTCTAACTGACTTTTAGCTTGTATAATCTGTAAAATGAATCTACTGTCTTTTTTCAATCTCTTAAAATCAACTGTCACTTACAAATCTTTATACTATTTAATTTCTTAATACACACACCCTCAAATCATGTTAAACTAACATTTTTTAAATGAAATATATAGACTACATATAGTCAAAACTCTATGTTCAAATCTCAAACAATAATACTTGTACTATTACATATATTTTTTAATTTCTTTATTTATTTGATTACTTACATTTATATAGGACAAGCAGCCCATGACTCTGAGCCACTATTAGTTGGAAGACCTTAGTTACAGGAATAATGAAAACCCTTTCAGTGCTCATTCTCATTTGTAAGACTTCTGAACCCCAAAATCCCCAGATGTAACACCCGATGTCCGCGAACTACCGCCATGTCCGCGGACATTTCGTAACATGAACAGCCCTTCTACCATTTCCAGTTCACTCTCTGTGCCATTCCCTCATTGGATGTAGCTAAGAAGTCACATGACCATCCACCAATCATATTCAAGACCTCTACATCTAACTGCATCATCATTGATCAGCACTGCAAATGCACTGTGAATCTCTCTGAGTACAAGTATCATATCATTGGAAAGCACCATCTACAAGAAATACTGTACAAGTCTCCAAGATTTCTACTTGCAGCTTCATGCATATCCATATGCATGAACACAAACTACAGGTATGCATATTTTCTGTACAGTACATGACCACATTTTCTAACTGACTTTTAGCTTGTATAATCTGTAAAATGAATCTACTGTCTTTTTTTCAATCTCCTAAAATCAACTGTCACTTACAAATCTTTATACTATTTAATTTCTCAATACACACACACAGACTCAAATCATGTTAAACTAACATTTTTGAAATCAAATATATAGACTACATATAGTCAAAACTCTATGTTCAAATCTCAAACAATAATACTTGTACTATTACATATATTTTTTAATTTCTTTATTTATTTGATTACTTACATTTATATAGGACAAGCAGCCCATGACACTGAGCCACTATTAGTTGGAAGACCTTAGTTACAGGAATAATGGTATTCAGTGGTACATTATGAATTTCACAAGACATAGTAAAGATATTTTGTTTGCTACAGTTAGTCATTGCAATACAATTTCTTCATTAAGAACATATCATATGTATTCAACTGGTGCGACGTATCTTATGTAAATAAGATAGTTTTAATGGTTTTGAGGAAAGGAAAGCGCTGAGGATTTCAATTAAAAAAATCAATGTTTAAATTAAAAACAGTGCTATATACAAACAAAATTACTAATTTGTTTCTTTTACAATTGCAGTGAAGACCATTCTCCTGAAAAGAAGCAACCCTATTTGAAGTACAAAGAAAAACTAAGAAGTAACCTGCTCATTTTAGAAAAAAGTAAGTAGAATATCACCATAATATTTGTATTATTACTCAAACACACTGTAAGGTTAATTCATGCTATTTCTGTGCCTAAAAATAGAGATTCTGCACCATTCTGTCCAAAAATCCCCATGTCTTAAACAGCAATTTACAGCCAGAATGGCCCACAAATTCCTATTTTTCGACACACAAATTACCCAAGTCAACCGCTAGAATTTAGATGCTATAGAACAAACAACTGTTTTAATTGTATAGCATTAGATATACTATTTATACTTCTCCACACCACTAGCTTACTTTTTCTGTCATCTGAACCCCAGTTTAGTAACACATTTATTCAAGAATACCCATCCCTACTAGCTGTAGTTCCCAATGCACAATCACACACCATTACATATATCTTTATCACCTTACTCAAACACTCATGCACAAAGCACACATACATTGCAGAACACCAAAACCCATACCTTCTTTATTATTTTCAACAGACCCTAAAGAATGCCTACCAAAAATCAAGTCTGTAGAAAGCAACGCAGATGTACAGCAAATGAAAATAAAAGTGTCCAACATAAGCAGCCATCTCTAGCATAATTTGTAAAAAAATAGTTGAAACAAAACAGCTAATACAGTCATTTAGTGAAACAAAAGAAGTTTCAAGTACAAAAACTTTGCCTCCTCTATCAAAATGTAAACCAAACCAAAATACAATTAGCAGAAAATCAGCTATAACTACAGATAAAACTGCTTCTTTAAATCTTGATATAGTGCCAAAGTAAACATACCAAGAAAAGTATTTTAGCCAAAATGTTCCGTCACAAAGTCCTTCAAAATCTTATAAAAACAAGAGAGAAACCAGGTTCAACGCTTAAAACCTATTGTAGGAAATTAATCTTAGAAGCGTTGATAGACAGTGCAATTCTTCTCAAAAGAAAGTTATTTATTTTAGTGTTAAGCAAAATTAAACCACTAACAAAACAAATAACTAAATTACAAAAAAGACTTCTCAATAAACGAAATGTCAACAGAAAGAACTTCTTAAGTATCTGCGGAGGTTTATGGGGTCACACTATGAGCACAGAACCATACTTTAATAAAGAAGCGTACAAACAAAAGCAAACAAATACAATTGCCAAACATAGCAGTGGTCAAGGTTATGAAAAAGTTAATAATACCATAATGGAACAAGAAGTACTCCTTACAAAAATATGTCCTGAAAACTTAGAATTACCCCTCCATTCAACTGAATCAGAACGTCGAGTGTACAAATGGCCATGCACGTCAATGTGTAACATTCCCAAACAATTTTTCAAGTCTTTACGCCAATTCCTCAATCAATATGTGAAAAGCAAAGACAAAGTAAAAATTAAACTACTGCAAAATATGGATACCTTTACAAGGACATTCATTGGCCTGCATTACAGGACCTACTTGCAAAACCACCTTCCATGATATCAAATAGATATCAACACATCATTCAACTATAAGAAATCTAGTTTATAAACTGTACTATGCTAAAAGTCCTGCTTTAGCACTAGCCAATTTAAATAACATTCTTCTACATGGTACAGCAAAAGACCTAATAGAAGAAATCGACTATATCCAGAAAAAATATTTTGGAAGTGAAACCCACTTACAGAATGAAATAGCTGTAAACCAAATTAGTAACAATTCTACACATGGCTACCTTTTACTACACACATACAAAAAAGAAATACTAAAATTTAAAAGTACATCAGCTGAAGTACCAAACCATTTGTGTGTATGTTGCAGCAGAACTTTTTATAAAAGTAAGACAAAAACTGTAGACCTATCATACAAAATAGAAGACAATGAAGATTCCAAATGGTTCGAATTAGCTCTCTACCTTAAAGAAGAAAACAAATACGAAATAACTGACCCCGTAATACTTTGTAGTTACTGCACTACAAAACTTGACAACAACCAAACTCCTTCACGCGCTATCACAAATAATTTGGAATTATATCCACTACCAAAACCCCTTCAACAACTTAATTTATATGAGAGCATCATAATTCAAACAGTGCACCCATTTCAAGCAATAATACGCCTTCAACAAACAAACTGCAAAATTACCTCCCTCTGAATTAGTGAAAGGTATTTGTGAAAAAGAAGTGTATTTACCATTAGATCTAAAAGAAAATGTGCACACTCTAGGAGTGCAACATCCAATGCAACAATCTTTAATTATCTTGGTAAATGGAGTACCTACAAAAGACAAAATAAATTGGCAACAGCTGGTAGATTTACATAAAGTTAGAGAAGCCTTGCAATATCTTAAAGAGAATAATTAATATTACAAAGAAATTAATATTAAAGAAAACTTGAAGTATACAACTGAAATAATTCAAGAGACACAAGAAGCTGGTCAATTTGAGCTCCTAGATCCTGCTACAATATCAAACACTTTAGACCATTATACAATTCATCCATTGCACTCTAATGACACCATAGAAGATTCACTGGAAACGTACCAAAAGTGTCAAACAAAAGGATCACCAATCAGCATATGGGAAAAAACTACAGAAGCACGTGCTTTTCCTCTACTCTTTCCTGCTGGCAAAGGAGGAAGGTACGATGATAGACCTATTCAAATATCAGCATCAGAATACCGCTCATTACGGATGTATTCTGAAGATCCCAGATTTAGACAAAATGTGGAATACATATTCCACCTACTCTTTGAAAGTGAACTAGAAACTTTGTTACGGAGTTGCACACATATTAAAATCAGGATCACACTTTCAAAATATGACAGCTACACACTTACTACAAAAAGTGCAACAAAAAGATAAGGTTTTACAATAAATATTACAAATCTATTAGCAAATATGTGTGGTACTAAAGAGTACTGGTTTCGACGTCACGGAGATGTATGTTGTATGATCAGAAACCTTGGCCCACCCACTTGGTTTGTTACATTAAGTTGTGCAGAATATCCATGGGAAGATTTACATGATTTCCTACGCATATCAAACAAAAACAAAACAAACATATATATATATACTAACACCTGGAGAACTTTGTTCTCTGGATCAAGTTAATGTTTCAAGATATTTTCACCATCGCTTCATTGCTATGCTACATTTTATTTGTAATAAAACTGTTCCTCCCCTTGGAGAAGTGCAACACTTCTTTTGGAGAAAGCCAGAGGAGCACCACATATCAACATGCTTTTATGGATTAAAGATGCTCCTAAATTTGGTCAAGACAGTGATGCAACTGTTTTACAGTTTATTGAAAAATATGTTACTTGTGAAATTCCATCGGAATCCAAAAATAGTGATCTTCATGCACAAATTTTACAATTCCAGAGACACAAATGTGGCAAATATTGTCATCGCAAATACAAAAACAAAGGGAAATACTACACCAAATGCCGATTTGGTTTCCCTAGACCAGTTACAAATACAGGTCAAGTGAACAACCTCATGTCTTCAGTTAGACATAGTGTTAAAGGTAAGTCACCTAAAAATACATATTACATAAAAAGAAAAGAAGAAGAAAAATATATCAATGATTACAACGCAATCATTGCCCACTTATGGAATCCAAACATAGATGTGCAGTACATTGCAGACAATTCTACTGCAGTTGCACGATATGTCACAGCATACTTAACCAAAGCAGAAAAGACAGAGCTGCAAGACCTCTGGAATGGCCTGTCATCAGATAAAACAGTGTCTCAAAAATTATACAGCTTGGACATAAAAATGCTGTCCCATAGAGAATGTGGATCCTATGAAGCAGCTGATTGTTTAACTGGTACTGCACTGTATGGTAAATCTGAAAATATAGTATGGCTAAGTCTTGGTTCAGCTAAATCTAGAAAAAGAGTTCTAAAATCATACGAAGATATAGAAACAATAGCCAAACATGATCCCAACAGCCAAGACATTTTAAAAAACAATATTTTGGACACATACTACCCAAACAGGAGTACTACTTTGGAAACCATGTGTCTATACCACATAGCCCAAAACTACACGTACAAAAATAATATAAAACCTGATGAAAAAAACGGTAAATACAAAGTGACAAACTGTGAAGGCAGCTCAGTAAAACTCACCAAACCAAATGTGATTAATCATATCAAATTGTCATTAAAGACTCCTTAACATAAAGAAGTATATTACATGTCCCTGCTACAACTCTTTAAACCATGGAGAAAAGAAGAAGAAATACTAGATAACTATGACTCATATGAAGATGCTTTCAAAGCAAATGAAAGCACTATAACTGATGTAAACTTTACACAGTACAAAACAATGTTGCACAATGAACAGCAACACTAAGAAGAACTCCAGGCCCAACTAGATAAGGACACTCCTGACAGTAGTCAACCTTCTGTAACAGGAAGCCAAGAACCACTGGGAGAGCCACTAAAAACAAATGAGGCAGAACTAGCTATGACAGAAGTAGAAAACACCATGTGTCAGTATGAAGATAAAGAAGACTTAACTATACTACAATCAAAACTAAACAATGAGCAATGTAGCATTTTTCAAGCAGTAACAAAAGAAATTGCACATGGTGTACAACATGAAAACAAAGAATGCACCTGCCAAAATTACAAACCTATACTATTGTACGTCAGCAGTGAAGCTGGTTCTGGCAAAACATTCCTAATCAAAATCATCAGTAAGTTCCTTCAACAATTGACAAACAACAAACTGTCAGCTGTTGTCACTGCCCCCACAGGTTTAGCTGCCCACAACATAGGTGCTGTCACATTACAATGATTACTACTCCTGCCAGCAGAGCACCAAAACAAATTAGACTATTACAAACTTTCTACAGAAGCTGCAATGGAACTACGCAGAGTATTGAAACAAATGAAAATGCTTCTAATAGATGAAGTGAGCATGGTGTCCAACCTAATCTTGGCTTTGATTCACCTCAGATTACAAGAAGTTCTGAAAACAAACTATGAAGAGCTCTTTGCAGGAAAACACATTATTGTTTTCGGAGATCTTCTTCAATTGACACCAGTAAAAGGTGAGCCTATTTTTAAAACATTAGGACACAAACTCTGCCGTAAAACTGTTGGCAGCATTGGAAATGTCAACCTTTGGCAAAATTTCCAATACAGAGAATTAACAGAAAACATGCAGCAATCTGCAGATCTCACTTATGCCAACATCCTAAAAAGTATCAGAGTTGGTATACTTTCTAAAGAAGCAGAAGCAATATTGAAAACCTACAGATGTTATGGAACAATTAGCCCACAAAAATGTCAATTGTATGGCCTTAATGCCAACTCTTGCAAGCTGTTTCAAATTCAATGAAATAATGTTAAGTAAAGAAATGCAACCAATAATGGAAATTAGCGCCACAGACAAACTAGATGTACATGGTATGACACTACCCATGTGTGACCAAGCCACAACAAGACTAAATAGTTTAGAAAAATCAATCTCAAACACGGCAGGATTGGAAAAGATATTAAAATTATCCTTAAATTGCAGAGTAATGCTTAAACGCAACCTTGACGTGGACCGAGGACTAGTTAATGGAGCACTGAGTACAGTTGTTGGCTTTCAAACATACCCACGTGACAACAAAATTCAGTTTGTCAATATTCTCTTTGACAAACTTTCAGAAATAAAAAGGATAGGACGCTCAACAGTTCGATTCCTTCTCTTCAAAGACATGTATGTACGCAGAGAACAATTTTCTCTAACTCTTGCATACGCAGTCACCATTCATAAATCACAAGGTCTTACCCTAGACAAAGCAATGATAGACATTGGTAACACAGTATTTAAAGAAGGCATGAGCTGCGTAGCACTATCACGCTTACGTGCACTTGACGGTCTATTTCTAATCAACTTTGATGCAAGTAAAGTAAACTCTGATATTCCTTGCATTTTAGAATATAATAGACTTTGCTCACTATACACCTCCCATCTAAACACATATTCTGTACCACAAAAAGTAAAACATTGTAAAAGAAAACTAAATCAAACAGAAATGCAACAGGATGTCACTGCAAATCCTCCAAAGAGAGTAAAAGAAACTAAAACTTCATCAAGTACCACAAACATAAAAGAACCCATATGGGAAAGTAAACCAGGTACTTCATCAAAGAAGGAAGACAAACTAAAAAAAAATCAATCAGATACAGAACTACCTGGTCCATTTAAGCTCTTATATAGTTGGAGTAAGTTGCTACGCAAATGTAGCAATGAATATTCTACTTCAATTGCCACCAATTGTTGACAACATTTACTTACACAGTACAGACCAATTGTGTTTGCAAATGCTAATACTTCACAGACATGCAACAAACAATCCTGATAACATGTATAGTGTTTATGGAATAAGACAACAATTGGACTACTGTGCTGGAATGGTTAAATTCACTCTAAACTCACAGGAAGATCCACAAGAATTTCTAATGTACTTACTACAAGTACTGGAAAATAAAAACTTACCTATAAATGAAATCTTCCAGATTTCATACATGTGGAAACATACATGCACTCTCTGCAACAATGTGACAAAAGAAGAAATCTCCAATGAATGCTTCATATATATATATATATATCAATACCTAATTTTGAATCCATTCCATTTCAGCAACTTGTACAAAATGCAAACCATGGTAGATTATGTACTACCTGCAATTCGGATAATCGCTCCACGTTAGTAATACAAACACATAGTAAATACGTAATACTAATGCTTCTATGTACAATGCAGATGGTACCAAAAACAACTGCAAGCTGACTGCATTCGCACATGGTCAAGTATCACTTGGTAAGAAAACCTTCACAACAATAGGTATAATCTACCACGCAGGAGCCACAACCAATTCAGGGCACTACACGGCATATATAAAAAAGAAATGTGGATGGTTTGAATGTAATGATAGTACCATTACTCTAAAGCAGAGACTACCAGTAAATCTTACAAACGCTTATTTAATGTTCTTAAAACAAAAATTTGATAACTAAACTGTACTTAAACCTTAAGTAAACGTATAGTAAAAAAATATAAACTGTTAGAATATTCCAAAAGCTATATAACTGCCCAAAGAGTTTAGAACAACTAATTAGATAAATGAATACCACTAAATTAGAGCAACAAATAGACAGTTAGAATACGCCTATTTGTATGTAACTGCTCCAAAATTTTACAATATCCAAACAAATAAATAATATGTTACTGCTCCAAAAAACTGCAACGAGCCAATGTATAAAGCTTTAGCCAGAAACAAGTGAACACTGAAAACAAACAAACAAATAAACTGTAGCCTAACAGAAAAAGGTTTTTTTTAATCTAACATGGATTTTTATTTCTCCCACAGACCCCATGATTTTAGCAACAAACACAGAAACTGAGCAAATTGCACAGTACTCTGGTTTGTAATCTACTAAATATGAGGGTCCAAAAAAAAAATGTTGATTATACAATGTAATAAGTCATTACAAAATACTAATACTAACATGCCATTTTCTTTTATCACAGAAATGAACAAGAAATACATGTACTCCAGTTACTAAACCAAACAGTAAATATATTATAATAAGAACAACCATCGCAGCATATCACATGCATTGTGGCTTATAACTTTGTTCCTTATAAATATATTTTTGACTCAACTATGAGTGTGATATGCTGCGGTGGTTGTGGCCAGGGCATAGAGTCTTGGGTGCATGGCCAAATGGCCATGCACCCAAGACTCTATGCCCTGGCCACAACCACCGCAGCATATCACACCCATAGAGTCAAACATTTCAACTATTGCCTATGGAAACTTTTAATGTCTGCGGACATTATGAGTGTTCTTAGAACACTTTCAACTTGCCAGCGAACAATACGGACAGCGTCCTCAGAACACCCCCATTTTTTATTTGCAAACATTTCAGGACACCACGAGTGTTCTTAGAACACATTCAACTTGCCAGCGAACAATACGGACAGCGTCTTCAGGATACCCCCTGCGAACATTTCTTTTTTTAATTTATTTATTTATAGTGCAATAGCCAAAATTTGAGTTTTAACACATTTCAACACACAATGTAATAATATGACGCAATTTAAACAAAAAATAATATTAATCAAAGCAGTTTACAAAATTTGAATAAAAAATATACATCATAGAAAAAAAGAGAAAGAATAAAAGAAATTCTAACACAAATTAACAGAAAATCAAATTGTTACTAACTTCAGTTCCTTTAAAATTCTTCCCACCTCAATCGATAAAACCATCTCATTACCAGAAGATAATCTTGCCCAAAAATCATCAGTATTCAAATAAGACTCATTATGAACAAATCTACCAAAAAAACATGCCCTGATGCTCCAGCTCCCAGGACAGTTAGAAAGTAAATGCTTAATAGTCTGGACTTCAATACTTGAACACCTGTCACATATTGGAACAGTTCCCCCTTCTTTATCTCTGATAGCTAATAATTCCAAGGTAGGGAGCAAATTTAAACGAAATCTCAAAAAGGCAGATCTAAACCAAGGACTAGGGGACTTCTTTAGATAAGCCGGTATAAACGATAAACATTTATCTAGCAATGTCAAAGAGGCTGATCTTTTAGTTCTTCGCATATCATCAATCGTATGAATCCAATCAGCCAATTTCATTTTTTCTTTCACTTTTCGAGGGTTCTGTAGAAGCAACTCTACATCAGAGTTGCTTCTACAGAACCCTCAGAAGAAAATAATTCCAAACATGTTAGTTCTAGCCTATGAAGAAAAACATTATTTCCTTGTTTGAGCTCTACAGCAGCTTCCTCAAAGAGGGAGTTCTTGGGGGGATCTAAAATTGACCTACAAAGAGTCAGCCACTTCCATGCTAACCATGATCTAAGTGACGACAAGCCAAGCTCGTAGCGCAAGCAGACAATAGGAACACAGTCTGGCAGACCCAACGTACGTTTCCAAATCCTGGATTCAATTACATCCCATTCTAATTCCAAAGCTACAAAGTTGTAATCCAAGCCATATAGAATTATGGGAACTACCTTCCCTATATAAAATCTTATAAGGGGAAGGATAGTGAATCTGCAAAACTTTGAGTGAATTTATTTTCATCTGAGCACCCAATTTGACCAAATTTAATTCAATAGAAGACAGCAAACTATTCTTAGATGGAAAGGATCTCAATTCGGCTCCTAGATAAGTTAGTTCTGAAACAACCTCTACCTGAGAGTGATCTAACTTCCAAACAAAATTCTTCACTATTTTATTACACCTCTTGAATAGGAGAATCTTCGACTTTAGAGGGTTCATTCTTAATGTATTGATCCTGGCATAAGATTCTAAGGCAGATAACAGACGCTGCAGCCCCACTTGTGAATAATCCAGGACTACTACGTCATCAGCGTACGCTAGCCAATTAATTTTTGCATTTCCAATAGAAGGAGATATTAACCCAATATCCTATAAACAAGCAGCTAGATCTGCCATAAAGAGGATAAAAAGCAGGGGAGCTAGTAAACATCCTTGACGTACCATTCTAGTTATCCTGATTGGATTGGAAAGCAAACCGGACCTGCCAAGTCTAACCCGCATATAGTTATTAGAAAGCAGCTCTCTTAGAATAGAAAGTAAGCCAGGAGGAATTCCCCAGGCATCCAATTTTTCCCATAATAGGTTCCTATCAACCATATCAAAAGCCTGGGATAGATCAATCCAGGCTCCAAAGAGAGAAGGGCCATCCTTGGTAAAATACTTGGCAGCAAGGCAGCTCAGGACCAACCCATTCAGTAAGGTAGAAAGACCATTTCTAAAACCAGATTGCTGCTTCGGAATAATTCCCTTTGTTTTTGCCCAAGATTCCAATTCCCCTAGAATAATGCCCGAAAAGATTTTACTATCGGCGTCTAGGAGAGAAATAGGGCGATAATTGGAGGCCAGTAACCTGTCGCCCTCCTTATAAATAGGAATAACTATTGACTGTTTCCAGAAGTCAGGAATTCTCTTTTGGGTAATTATATTATCAAAGAGGGCCTTAAGAACCTTCGCCCACGCAGCTGGGTCCAATTTCAAGATCGAATTACTTAAACCATTCGCACCAGGCGCTCTGGAGGCTGAAGATTTCTTGATTAGCAATTCAATGTCCAGAACGTTAAACCCAAAACACCAACTGAACATTACATCAACAACCGAGCATATAAAGGCATAAAGGCCTCAGAGTCATAAACCTTGGCAAAATGGTCAAGCCACACCCCCTCTTGAATAATAGAGTCTTGTTTCTGGTGCTGAGTAACCTCATTCAAACCTACCAGTGTCCAAAAATTTCGAAAATTCCTAAGAGAGCAGAGAGCATTCTCTCTGCATCCTGTTGAAATAGCAGATGTTTATGGGCACGAAGCCAATTCCTATAATTATTTTTTAACTTTGCTACTCCCTCCCCATATACTTTCGCACATAGGCCTGATCTCCTTAAGATAGATATCTGACGCCTCAATTCATTTCTACGAGCTATTATTTGAACATTAAAGGAATGTTTGTGCAATTTATGGGATTTATGTGAGGAAGGCTCCACCGAGGCCTGATCAAACAAAAAATTCAAAAAAACACTAGGAGTGCAAAAGTCAGACATTTTCTGAACAGATAAATGACTCGTCCTAAGTCGCAGCTCGTTGTTTAGTAGTTATCCTCCCTTGGGAAATGTTCTAATAACATTTCCAGAGTTATTAATAAAGAGCTCATGGTCATAACGAGGGGCCACTGGAACCCAATCATAAGACAGAACCACCTTCAACATAGCATGGTCATCGTAGTTCCCATCCCCAACTATCAAGCTATGGCAATTTTCAAAAATGTTTTTAGAGACAAAGAAATAATCTATCGTGGAAAAGGAGGAACCTCTATGCCAAGAAGGGGAGTTTGGAATATCCCCCCTGATGTTTCCATTTGGTATAATTAAATTCCATTCCCGCATAACCATATTTTGCCATTACTAGACTTCTGTTTACAGTTGCCTGATCTAGGATCCAGTGTGGAAATACATTGGGAATTGAGATCCCCGACAATAAGAATGTCATCCGCTGGGTATCGCATAGAGCAATCAAGTAGACCCTCCGAAAGGGCAAGAAAAAACTCAGATAGTGGAAGAACACCTGGGTTCCAATACAGGTTTACCACAATCCAATTTAAACATTGATTAGAGCTTCTCGTAGACACTCTCACCATGAGGATCCCCTGAGTACTATTTGGAATGATAACAGAGGATTTAAACACCTCATTACTAGAGGCCACTAATAGACCCCCCATTGGTCTGCCCACCCCTGGAGCCAAAGCCAACTGTTGAAACGTAGAGTATCCATCTATGCCCACTAAACAAGTTAGCCAAGTTTCTTGAAAAAGAATTAAGTCGAAAGTTGTAAAAATTTCACATCTCCTAGGCTCCTCAGAGAAAGATACATAGGGCCTCCTTACACGGATGGCGGTAATGGTTAACGGACACCGTTAATGGTAACGGTGACCGTTAACCATTACCGCCTTACTACGAGGTCCCTTAGCGGGTTGGTGCTTTAACGCCTGCTTTTAGCAGGCGGTAAAAACCAACCCGCTAAGGGACCTTGGTGCTAATTACGCACCGCAAAATTGCGGTGCCGTAATTAGCACCTTCCCCATTCCCATTATGCCCTAATGGGCAAAAATGGGAATGGGCAAGGGCAGTGATGGAAGGGGGAATTACCGCCCCGCCAACCTTGGAATGGGGCGGTAATTCCCCTTTCCACCAAGGCGGTGCCGTTATTTTACCGGCATGGACCAAGGTGCTAATAGCACCTTGGTCCATGTGCTAATACCGCCATCCGTGTAATGAGGCCCATAGTCTCTAGTATTCCACGATAGCACATTAACCTGAGTCGACCCTAAAGCTTCGGATGGGTCATACCTAGCTTAAGAAAGACTTGCAAGATCACTTCAGGTAACATATCCAACATACTCGTTAAAGAAGTTTGGGGAACATCCTTAATGACTGCTCCCCGAATGTGCTCTTGGTTGACTATCTGATGAGAGTAAATGGAGACAAGTACCGGACAAGTCTGAGAAATCTTCAGGCCCCTCTGCTCCCAGGCCGCCGCCTCACCCATGATTAAATCCAGTCCTAGTCTTGACTTAAGTTCTATTGCCGCTGTGTTAGTGCCAGTATCAAGCGGAAAACTCACTGCCTCACTATCATCTCAAGAGAAGTACTTCAAGGCTGGAATTGACTTCATTTCCATGAGAATTGCAGAACGATTTAATGGGGAGTCATTTCGTGTAGATGCAACATGTCTTGATAGAAAAACTCTCAAATCTAAATTCTGTTTATACAGTTCATCGGGCCTCTGGGCTCCTATGGGGCAATTTCCGTTCCCCATCGAAGTTCCTAAGCCAGAGGGAGGTCCAGTTCCAGCAGCTAGAAGCGCAGCATCAGACCTGAAGAGTACCGATCTATCAGATGGGCACTTCATTACATCGGCAGTATTTGCTTGCAGATTTTCTGTACTTGAAGTCGCACCCTTGGTTCCAGGACCTAAGGCCACCCTCGCTGATTTTTTCAGAAAAGTAGGAGCAATTTTAACCAGAGGATTAGACAACAACTTTTTCTGTTTAGCCATTAAAAAGATCGGCGCAATTTTCTTTGGTTGCTCCACAGAGTCAGTTTGACTTTCCACAGTAGATTTGCCTCCAGGGGTTATCATTTCAGTCATGTGATACACTTTTTGGGCTTTCAATTTAGAGGTTTTCTTCCCCTTTTTAGAACTAGGACTCATGGACAACTCCTTTTGAGATTTTTCAAGGTTCTTTGAACCGTCTTTTAATTTTGCAGATGTTGATTAGTTTCAGAGGTAATCTGCTTTTTCTTCCCTTTACCCTGTTTGGTTGAAGGGGTGATGACTTCATCGGCTATTAGCGCCCTATTTTTTCTTTTCTTTTTAGACTTCCCATTTAGTTTCTTGCTCCGAGGAGCTGCCAGATCCGAGTCCGAGGAAGAGATATCAATTGGAAAAACCTCATCCAGGCCCACAAATTGAGGGTTAGTGTCAGCCATCGCAGCCAATCTCATGAACTCCTCCATCACAGATATCGAGAGGGGGGTATCATCAGAAGTGGCCTCAGGTTGAGTGGGGACAAAAGGACCCTGAGGGCCTTCCTGTGTCTGGTTATCACAATGTTAAGCTTTTTCTAGTAGGATCACAGACACCTTTTTTAGATCCCCACATAATTTGGTCAAATATGCCATTTTACATGATTGGTCCTTTACTTCTTTATGAAGCTCAGTCAAAAACCCTCCCAGTGAGTCATTAATTGCTGATTTTAAGGCCACCATAGCAATTTCATTTAATTCCAAGTCCTTATTAATCTCCAGTAGTATACCCTTATGCTGGTAGACCTCAGTTTTCAGATTTTCAAAGACCTTAACCAAAGAGGATAGAACAAAATTTAGGGCCGTTATAGTCGGTGGCACAAGTACTTCAGAAGAGTTCTGAGCAGGATCAACAGGCCTCTCTTGTTCAGACAATATAATTGGTTGGTCCTGAGGGATCTCCTGCGACCTTACTTCAACCGGTCACAGATCATTCCCACGTCGGAAGCCAAGAATACCGCTTCCAGCTCCAGCATATCATCATCTCTAGGCTCATTAAGATCCTCACAATGATGAGTCAAAAGAGTCTCCAATTGTGCTGAGCCCATCCCTGGGACTAAAAAAGGAGGCATAATATTAGTCAGAGAAGGCTCACTTGTAGAGACTAGATGGTTTGAGATCACATTCTTCATAGTGGAAGTCCTCAGGGTAAAATCAAGATCACCTTGGAAAAGCGCACGGGTGGGTTGATTTAAAGGCGTTGACTGGCCCTCTATCGGCCTCATCTGCGATAGGGAATCCTGAAAACCCGAGCCTGCTGGTGACTGATCATCTGGGGATAGACACTAGGTGGAGGAAGAAAAATACCTCCACCTTATTTATAGGGTTTGAAGAAGGATGCCCTCGTTCTTTCCTTCTCTTTGCGGGATGGCTTCTTTCCCATATCTACCGGAGTAGATTGTAGTGGTCTCTGGGCTTTCGAAGGTAAAGCCGTACTACGGAGATCATACATATCCCCCTTTTATACTAGATTGTTCAATTTTAGGCTAGATTTTAGCCACAAGTCACACTTCTTTAAAATTGGGTCAAAGGCAAGAGAATGCCCACAGTCCCCACGTCAGAGAGAGAGAAGAGAAGGCACACAAAACAAAGTGCCGCCAGCAATATGCAATTTACTATCACAAGCCTAAGTTCCAAAAAAAAAATAAGTAGAGCTAGCTCAGAGTAGCAAAGCCCCAAGAGAGTAGAAAATGCAGAAGAGCAACAGAGCAGGATACGGCCAGCAGACTCAGTCCCTGCCCGCTGCCCCCCCGTTCCCACTCCTCACCTCATCACTCGTTAGGGCCACGGAGGCTAGAGAGGGGCAAACCACTCTGCACTCTGCACTCCGTACTCTTTTGCTGTTAGCATTCTGCTGCTCCCAGAATCCCCGCAGCACGCTACGTGATCCGCAACGCACTACGGGCTCCGTGAGTGCTGCTTAGGAGGTTTTGGTGGAATTTTGACAGGACTTGTCAAAAAGACCCCCGGCACCCGGCTATCGGCTCGGCTATCGGCTCGGTACGGCAGCAGAACACAGCTGACAACACGATCAACTCTGACTCCAACAATACAGGAGCTGCCGGAGAGGAAAGGACCTGAGGGCGAATGGAATGGGCACGTCAGCACGCCAGCACGCCACAAACCATCAAGCCGCACTGAATGAGAGAACATTTCAGCACACCGCAACAGTTCTTAGAACACTTTCAACTTGACAACAAACAATATGGACAGCGTCCTCAGAACACCCGCATTTCGTTTATTTGCAAACATTTCAGGACACCGCAAGTGTTCTTAGAACACATTCAACTTGCAAGAGAACAATACGGACAGAGTCCTCAGAACACCCCGATTTTTTTATTTGCAAACATTTCAGGACACCGCGAGTGTTCTTGGATCACATTCAACTTGCCAGCGAACAATACGGACAGCGTCTTCAGGACACCCCCTACGAACATTTCAGGACACCGCAAGGGTTCTTAGAACACTTTCAACTTGACAACGAACAATACGGACACCCCCGAACAATACGGACAGTGTCTTCAGGACACCCCCTACGAACATTTCAGGACACCGCGAGGGTTCTTAGAACACTTTCAACTTGACAACGAACAATACGGACACCCCCGAACAATACGGACAGCGTCTTCAGGACACCCCCTACGAACATTTCAGGACACCGCAAGGGTTCTTAGAACACTTTCAACTTGACAACGAACAATACGGACACCCCCGAACAATACGGACAGCGTCCTCAGGAGACCCCCATTTTGTTTATTTGCGAACGAGTGTTCTTAGAACACATTCAACTTGCCATCAAACAATACGGACAGCGTCCTTAGGACACCCCCATTTGGTTTATTTACAAACATTTCAGGACACCACGAGTGTTCTTAGAAAACATTCAACTTGCTAGAGAACAATACGGACAGCGTCCTCAGGACACCCCCATTTTGTTTATTTACGAACATTTCAGGAAATCACAAGTGTTCTTAGAACACATTCAACTTGCAAAAGAACAACTGGACAGCGTCCTCAGAACACCCCCATTTTCTTATTTGGGAACATTTCAGGACACCGCAAGTGTTCTTAGAACACATTCAACTTGCCAGAGAACAATACTGTAAGAGGATTCAATTCAGCACTACAGCCAAGTTAACGCCTAGTCTAGAATACTGAATGAAAACCCTTATTGATATATCTTTAGGTCCAGTTCATGCGTTCTGGATGACTACCCTTGTATAACACCCCTCTCTTGGAATCCCCCTGACCCCACTGAGCCAAGAAGTAATTCTGTTTTGCAAGTTTAAAAGGTTTATTTGATAAATTAAAATATATATCACACTTTTTAATAAATTAATAATTGAATATCACACTTAATCTGATATGGTAAATATTAACAACGGAGAATCTGGCACTAGCACACTTCTTTAATCACTAATGAGTTGACATGAAATGGATAAGGTAGCACACTGGTAAATAGGAACAAAAGTATAATGTGGTAGAGGATGCTTTATGTAGGCTCAGGTGGATGCAATATTCAATGAATGCAGTACAGAAAATACGCAATATGATTTCAACCAAACAATGTAATCACTTTTCTCTGGCTACTCCCCTCCCCCCCTTGATGCAAGGCAAGGAAATGGAAGGAAAACACACAGTTCTCAGAAATGCAATCAACTGTAATTCAGTTCAATCCAGCAAGCTTAAACAGAAGTTTGAAAACACAGGCAAATGCTTTGATAGGTGCTAGCAATGAATGAGAAATATGCTGGAAACGCTCTTAATTCCCTTTTAGAGGTTCAGGATGAGTGGTATCTAGTTAATATTAGTCCAGGCTCACACTAGCAATGATGCAGGGATAGTTAGCAGGTTAAACGAATTTCTGGCAAATGGAAAGCAAACAGCAGCAGTTTTTACATGCGAAGAAATTGCAAATCGCGGTAAAATTCGCGGATGCGCCGAGCGCTATTACAAAGGAACCGCAAGGACTATCTCTACCGTTTTGGGGTCCTAGGAAAGCCTGGGATCTCAGCTTCCAAATGAAAGTTACTGCAAGTCTCTAGCCCAAACGGTTGCGGAGATATGAGTAATTTAGTAAAGGTCGTTTTTGGTTTTGTAAATTTTAAACGCACACTTTTTCAAAATGACAAATTTTACTAGAAATGACAGGTGACAGATAGGAGGCAGTTCTACTTAGGTTAAATAGATTGAATTAGATGAATTTAAACTAAGAGATGTGTTCTGAGTTTTGCTAAGTACTCACAAGAGATTTTGAACAGGAAAGCGACTTGGTCACGATCTTCAGTCTGGTCAGGTCTTTCCGGATTCTGCTCACAGCGCCTGGTCTGGTCTCGGCTAGGCACAGCACTGCTTTCTCTCTGGTCTGGTCTCTGCTAGGCACAGCACTGCTTTCTCTCTGGTCTGGTCTCTGCTAGGCACAGCACTGCTTTCTCTCTGGTCTGGTCTCTGCTAGGCACAGCACTGCTTTCTCTCTGGTCTGGTCTCTGCTCTGGATATATTGAAGTCTCTAGTTTGGCTTTCTGGAGTTTGATGGAGGTAAGTATGGATTTTTCCGGCAGGGCTTCCAGCGGCAGATGAAATTGAATGTCTCTATGTGTCCTGACTCTCTGCTTTTATCTGTTTCTTGAGAATGGGTGTGTGTGTTGCATCACTAGACTTGCCCCTCTCATTCGTCATTGGTCAGGCTTCCATTCCTCCGCTTGATTGGCAAACTGAACTGTGAGTCAGATTGATGTCATTTTATGATCTCTTGAAACAACCTCCCTTATCATCTGTGCACCCAAATATATATATGATCAAAATCCATACTTCAGAGTTACACAGTTGTTTGAAATTACATATACATGGTGTGGCTGAATTTAGCCATGTCTATGTCCAAATCTGCTCATTCTCGGAGCTTGCATTCAAAGAGTGTACATAATTGACTTTTTAACTGCTTTTTCAATTTCCGACATGGACCCAACTTTACATACATGTGTGCAGGGGGTAGGGACATTAACTGATGAAGTTTCAGATTTTTAACATGCACACATTTAGAGTAATATCCACTTTTCCGCTAAAACCCCCCTGAACATACCACCGGTTCCTACCACGTCTTAAACTGTGGGCAGAAAAATCACAAGAATTATGGTATCATTTATAAAATTTTCACATGTCCGCACTATGAATTATCCCCCTTTTTATAAAACCATATCCTTGCTGCAGGGGTGTGTCTTTTCAGGTCACATGGTACAGAAACCAGTCTTTCCAGTTTCTGCCAAGCCAGCTTGCTTCTCACAGGCAGTGCCCCTCCCAGCTTCTCCAGGAGGAAGCCACTTTTTACGACGTCTGTAATAAAAACCTTTGCCTGAGTGGAGAGGGCTTTGTTCACTCTCTGGCAGAGCACAGGAAATTCAATTATCAGATAGATGGCATATCCTCAGTGGGGGCAGCAAAAGGAAGGTTGGCCTGGGAACATAGTTGTGACTCAAGTTTCACTCCTGATGGGATCCGTTGCTAGGCAAAATCAAGTTCCTTAAGCCAGACCTTCAGCTAACTTTTTGTTGCTTTTAAAATAACTTGTAATTTTACACATGCAGCTAGAATGCTGATTCTAAGTGCAAAACTATGACATTTCAACAGTTACAAAGGCATGTGACACCAAACATAGGTCACTCATTTAATTTAACATTTTCGATTTTGGTGGTTTTAAATCCAGTTGCAGTTAGGCTTAAGCTGCTGACTCCATAGCATTTTTGTTATAAGCATTGTTTTTGGGCTCTTCATTTCCCAGATTTTGTAGGCACACAAAACTCCATTCTGCCAAATGTCTGCTGGTGTTCAGTGAATATTTTGCACATGTTGCAAGGTTTGAAATAGGCATTTTGCTTGCCTTCAGAAAAACACACAGTGGGTTTTAAAACGCCGGCTTTTGGATAGTGGTGAGTACTGGTACTGCACCCATTTTTGGGATTTTCTTGGATTAATGCATTCTAAACAGGAATGGTTCTTACATGGTAGTAAATCCTTGCTTAACATTGTTTTGATGGGGCTCCTTACAGTAAGATGGTTATGTGGAACCCCACAAAAAGGGTTGAATCTTTAAAGTGGTCCAATGAGTCACGATTTCAGCAACTTTTTGACATCAGTAAAAGTGGATTTTGTTAACAAAGACCTTTCTTTACACTGGTGGGTGGCAAGTTAGGTAACCATTTTGGTGTGCGCACAACTGCGCAGCTTTCCTGGATTTCGGCGCACATGTGGGTTTTCCGCCATCTTGAATTTCCTAAGCCCACAGCACCAAATGTTGTAGCAGGGTAGCTTAAACGTGGGTCAGGACACCCTACAAGCCCCCCCACGTGACTGCACTTTGAGTTTGGGTAGATGGGGAGTCGCGTGCCCAAGGGTTTTGACCCACGCACCGGTCTGTCCGCATAATCTTCTTCCTCTTCTGTAGATGGCACCGTTCAGCATCTTCTTCTCCATCCGGTCAGATCGATCAGTTCTCCTTGCCGGTCCTGATGGGAAGATTGGGCGGTACCCCGGGCCCGTTGTGTCTTTGCTCCCGGTCTCCGGATCGTCCTTCTTGGTCATCCTTCATGGTTTCATCTCTCCTAGGATGATAAAGGAAGAGCGGCAATATCTACTCATAGACGATTTTTTTTTCCACCACTGTTGAGATAGTGGGGCAGCATATGCATTTCATCGTAACGAAATATTACATTCTTATTTTGAAAAAAAAAAACAGCATCACTAGAGACAGTTTCATGTAAATCACAATATTTTAGAGACTAGATGTGGTAGGTTTTATGATTGGAACTGAATTAGTCTGATACAGTACCCGCTAGGATTCCAGAGGATTCCTCCAGTTGTTGCAGAGTGTGCCTGGGATGGCAACATTTCAACTGGTTTATGTGGACCCACTTGTCTTCCCCCTCTGCCGAACCACCTTTGGGGATGCGGATCTTGTAGGCCACAGGGGAGATCTTATCGACGATCTCAAAGGGTCCCTTCCATGTAGGCAAAAATTTGCGCTGCTTGGCCTGGTTCCTTTGGAAGTTGTATAGATAGACCCGGTCTCCCACCTGATATTCCTTCCTGGAAGTTTTCAGGTCATAATGGGTCTTCATGCTATCAGTCGATCTTTCTAGATTCCGCTGAGCATAAGCAAAAGCATGTTGGAGGTGTTTCCTTAAATTCTCTACATACTCATGAGTAGCGGAGGCATTTATCAGTGTCTGCTCTTGGGTCCTGTAGAGCAAATGCTGCGGAAGCACCATCTTGCGCCCAGTCATCAACTCAAATGGTGACATTTTGGTTGCAGATGAAGGGGTAGATCTGATGGCCATTATGACCAGAGGTAATCGGATATCCCAACTTGGCCCAGAATCTGCCACAAACTTCTTTAATATGCTCACAATTGTCCGGTTATATCTCTCTACTGCCCCAGAAGAAGCTGGTCTATAAGCAATATGCAGCTTTCTCTTGACCCCCAGTATCTCCCACATCTTTGTCATTACTTCACTGGTGAAGTGGCTACCTCTGTCTGACTCAATCCTTTGAGGTAGACCAAAACGGGAAAAGATGTGGTTAATCATCAAGGCCGCTGCAGTTTCTGCCTTGCAATTTGGGGCTGGGAGACATTCCACCCACTTGGTAAACAAGCATGTCACGGTCAACATGTACTTATTCCCCCTAGCCGAGCGAATCACAGGGCCTACAAAGTCGATTTGTAAATCTGACCATGGCAGTGTCATTCCCCTCTTTTGTAAAGGCGCCCGGTGTGTGAGGGATGATGGCTGAAATTGTGCACACACAAGGCAACCCTTCAGGTACTGGTCGAGGTCCTGCCCCATGTGTGGCCAGTATGCAACCTCTCTTAAGATTTCCAATGTTGTGTGAAACCCCCTATGACCGGCAGTGGCCGCATCATGGGCGTGACTTAACATCAGGCTTCGGAATGAGGTAGGAACCACCCACTGATCGTGGCCAGCTTTGGATTTCCTTACCAACAAACCGTCTTGGATCCGGAACATTTTGGGACATTTCATCAACACTCTTAGGTCCTCTTTCCCAATGTAATCGGTATCCGTCAGGGGAAAGTTCTCAGGGTCCTCAAGGTGCTGGTAAAATTTACCAATTATTGGATCCCCCTTCTGAGCAGTAATCAAATCAGCATCAGGGGTCTCCTTACTCCATTGTGCAATTGAGAGGTCGTTGTGAGCATTTGTCTGGGACCTAGTGATGGCAGTGACCTGGATTTCCCCCAACAGGGACTCAATCTCAATTAGATCCCCTTGGATGGCCCCGGTTTTGGCCAGCTGATCAGCTAAGTCATTTCCAGTTTTGTCTGGTCCCTCTACTTTGGAATGACCCTTGATCTTCTTCCAATAGATGGTCATCCCATTCGAGGTGACCAGATCATCAATGTTTTGGATCAACTTCCCATGTTTCAAGGGTTTGTTGTTAGCACATACCATGCCTCTGGTCTTCCAATTAACCAGGTGCTCCACGAACCCGTTCCGTACATAATCCGAATCTGTGATTATGACCAGTTCGTGGAGTTGATGCTGGACAGCAGTGAGGATGGCCTGATGCACAGCCATCAATTCTGCCACCTGACTACTTCGGGGACCAATTTTGTATCCAGCGGAGGGTTCTGGGGACTCATTCACCCATGCATTCCCTACGCCGGCCACCAGTTCTTTCTCCCCGTTGTTGTCGACATGGTAAGAGCATCCATCCACATACACAGTGGGCATTCCCTCACACTTGTCTTCTTCAAAGACTTTGTGGGGGGAATTAAGGTATGCCTCCATGTTGTCCTTTATTTTTAGACTTTCGTCCTCGAGACAGTTTTCTCTGGCACAATCATGCAAGTCAGCCAGACCTTGCGCGAGGGGACTCTTCTTCTTTTGGCCATATCTGACCTCCACAGGAAAGCCTTGCATTGACAGAATCCAGGAAGTAATTCGGGAATTACTCACATTTCCGGCCCGGATTCTGTCACTTTGGAGATATTGCAGAGGCTGGTGTGGAGTCTCCACTATGATGTGTTCCCCCTGGATAAACGGGCGGTAATTCTTCAATGCCCACACCGTTGCCAGGAGTGCCTTCTCACAATCGTTGAATTTTTCCTCCACAGAGGATAAAGTTTTGCTCGCATAGGAGATTACTTTATTGACCTTGTCATGCTTTTGATATAATACTGCCGTCAAGCACGTATTAGAGAACCCCGTCTCCAGGAAGAACTCCTTGTTTCTGACAGGGTAAGCTAGGCAAGGCGCTTGTGAGAGGCTTCTTTTGAGTTGTTTTACTGCCTCGGCTTGTTCTGGACCCCATTCCCACTTGACCCCCCCCTTCAGGAGATGAATCAGGGGTCTGGTGATCTCTGCGTAGCCCTCAATGAACTTTCTGCTGTAATTAGTCAGTCCAAGGAGGCTCCTTAGTTCCCGCAGAGTTGTGGGGTCTTTCAGTTTCTGAAGTGCTTCCACTTTCTTTTCCTGGGGACAGAGACCCTGAGGAGTAATCTCATGCCCCAAGAAATTAACACGGGTTCTACACCACTGTGCTTTCTGAAAGGAAAGTTTTGCTCCGGCGGCCCTCAACTGTGTCAGAACATAACGGATCTCTGCTATGTGTTCCTCCACAGATGAACTTTTGATGAGGACATCATCTACATAAGCCAGGTTACCCCTCGTACCCAGGTCGGGCATGGCCTTATGTAGGAAAATATTGAACTCATTACCGGAGTTAAGGTATCCGAAGGGAGTCCGGGTCCATGTGTACTGCTGGCCCCCAAAGGTAAAAGCCAGCTTGTATTGGTCCTCCCTACTGACAGGCACGGTCCAGTATCCATTGGTCAGGTCTATTGCAGTGAATACCTGTGACCCCTGAATCTGGGCCAGCCCTTGGTCAATGTAGGGAAGAGGCCATCGGGAAGTGTGGACCCGTTTGTTGAGCTCCCTGAGGTCAGCGCAGAGTCTCCACTGGCCGTTTGGCTTCAATATTCCCAGCACCGGATTATTGAAGGTGCTGTGGACTGGACGGATTATTCCCCGGGACTCAAGGTTCTTAATTATTTCAGTAAGGGACTCCATTGATGCGAGAGGCAAGCGATATTGCTTCACAAACACTGGAGTCATGCCAGGGTCCGTGGGGATTGTTGTGGTGTGGATGTCGGTGCGACCACAGTCATATGAGTCTACCGCAAAGAGATCTTGGAAATCCAAGAAAACTTGTTTCAACTTTTGCTTTTGTTCCAGAGTCACACAGGCATCAGCTAGGTTGACTCTCTCTTCCACCATCTGCCTGAAGCCTGGAAAGACTTCTGGTTTGGCTATCTCCGCGGCCTCCTCCAGCTGGGTGGAGAAGTCCCTGGTCAGAGTGCTGATTTGGACCGGAGGCTTCAGGTGGGAAAGGCAGCCCTCATGGACCTGGAAAATCACCTCATCCCTCCTGAAGTCACAGGTCACATCTTCCTTACCATAGGGGCAGGAAGTGTACACCAGGAAGTTCCCCCCATGCCGGGTAAAAATCCTGTCTGGTGTTGCGTTGTCATCACTGTCACTGTCAAAACAGTCCTTGGGGATGGGTCCTAACAGTTCATTTACAAGATCAATGGAGAAATGTCGGTCATCAACCGCCATTCCAATAATGGTGCCTGCGGCTAGAGTAATACTCTTTAAGTCGCTGTTATCCACCTCTATTAGAATGGGGTCATGTTCTATGTTGACTAATGGAGTCGGGTTTACCCCCAACCCTTGCTGTTGGAGAGAAGCATTTAGATGTATGTAAGCATCAGGGTTTTTCAACTCTTCTCCCCTTTTAACTTTCACTTCCAGGGAGAATTGTCGGGTCCTTTCTGGGATGGTGACTTCCTCTTTGACCTGAATTTCAACTGCATAAGGTAGCAATTGAGCTGACCTAAATGCTTTTTCTGGATCATCAAAGCCCATGGGATTATCCGCTAATCGGGACCAAGCTTTGAAGTTTATTAGGTCCAAACTAATGGCAAAGCGATTGAGAATGTCACTGCCTAAGTAAAAGGCGGCAGTGACGTCTCGCACGACCCAACAATTATGGACTATGCTCTTGTTGCCAATGGAGATTTTGAGCATACACCTGCTTGGCAGGAGATGTTTGGAGTCAGGTGCTTCCAGGTCCATTTCCCATTTGTCTATCAGTTTGAAGGTGGGAATGGCTGGATCTTTTGGGAGTTGGCGGAACATGGCTTCGCTGATGAAGCTCTTACCGTTGTTCACACACACTCGAGCGAGAACAGAGTCCTTCCCATCATTTAACTGAACAGGGATGAACAACTGCTCTCCAATTTGCTGAATATCAGCCAGGCTTTGAGCTGATTTCACATCTTTCTGGACTATAGGAGTGGGAGTTTCAGATTGTGGATTGGTATAGAATTTCAGAGTGTTTCCTTCCAGCGTGGAGTACCACTTTAGACTGGAAGGAAGGTTGATTTTCAGAAATAGAGAGGACCCTCCATCACCAGTCTGTTGTCCTACTGCTATTACTGTCACGTCTGGAATTTGGCTATTCTGGAAGTGAAATTCTACTTGGTCAGATTTTTGTTCAACCATGTGGCATGTGCCGTTTAAACTAACATGGTTGACACTCTGTTTTAATTTTATTGGTCGGCTAGTCTGGGTCCATGAGGACCTTGTTTACACAATCTATTAGGGGTGACAACCTTCTCAGGAGGTCATTCCCTAGTAAACAAGGGGTGCCCTCTGGGGTCACAACTATGACCGGGTGTTTCAACTTATGTCGCCCAATTTTAATGTCCAAATCTGCCGTCCCCTCGACGGGAATTTCCTTCCCGTCAAAGTTCTGCAGTTGTCCAGGAAGAGAGGTGAGAGGAATTTGGTAATTCTCTCCCCTTCCTGCATTCAGTTCATCAAAGGCCCTTCTGGACAGAAGGGTAGCTTGAGATCCAGTGTCCACCAGTGCCAAAATTGTACCCTGCCCCTGTACTTGTACCGGGGCATAATATCTTCCCTCCTTCTCCTCAAGGGGGCACAGATAATGTACATTTTTGGACAACTGGTGGGCTAATTTTCTGGTTTTGGACATCGCTAGCGAGGAGATTTGGGCAGAATTCTGTGGAGAGTCTTGGGAATCTGAAAGAAAAAATTTGCAACTGGAGATCAGAGCCATTGTGGGTTCCCCTGGCTCCGTTTCTGGGCCGCCCCCCCCTTTTTGGAGGCAGTCGCCAGGATGGGTTTGAACCAGGGGATTTTCTTGCTGTTGGTTCTGGGATGAGATGGTGGGCGGCGGTAGCTCAGTCTCCACATCTCCCCAGTCTGGATTTGCATCCCTAGGGACCCATTTTTCTTTGGGAGGAGTTCCCCCCTCTCTGAAGGAGAAGATCCTTTTCCCAGGATCCTCTGAGGATCCCTCTCCCTCAAATTGGAAGATCTGTACCTCCTCCTCAAACTGAGTCTGTTTGGGTCTTTTGTTTCTCCTACCCCCCCTCTGCTCCTTAGGAGGCAGACTTTCAGGGGCAAGAGATTTTGTTTCCGGTTCCTGGGTTTCCAGGGGCTGTTTACAAGTGAGGAAGGAAGCTTCCTCCAAGGCTTTACACCCCCCTTCCCTTTGTGCCTCCTCCCTGGGAACCGGTGAGTTATCGGGGTGCTGCCCCCGTCATTGTTCTGGAGCACCAGGTCCAGAGTTGGGTGCGTTCTGCGCCGGCACGCCCATCTGAGGGTTCTGCTGAGCCCTCAGTATGTGACCCAGGTCCCGCGCCATGTTTTGAACCTGGCGCTCTAACTGGGAAACCCGCTCAGGCTGATACGGGGCCCTGTTTTCTCCCCTGGGCTGATCCCGGGAAGGGTAGCTGTCCCTCCTCTGGTAATACCCCGGGTTGGGAAGATTTGGGTACCCCTCCACCCTTGGCCTCCCCTCTCCCGGATTCAGTGGTCTGGGCTCAGGGAATTGAGGAAAGAAGGATGGATGATTTTGGGGTTGGAAGTCGGGTGGATATCTGGGGAAAAAGTTCTGCCCAGGGTTTGGTAAATTTCTGCCCTCCTGTGGGAAGTTTGGAGGGAAGTTCCCTGGGTTAGGTGCTTGGCTGGATCCCCCCCCTTGGGCTGGAGGAGTCCACACATAACCCAGGATGGGTCTGTTACCTTTGTAGCGAGGACTTACATAGTCAGGAGAGCGAGGGACCCCATTTGTGGGGCTGCCTCCCTGGCTCCCTGTCTGCGACTGGCCCGAGGACCTTCTGGGCCTAGCATTATTAGGTGCAGGTAGGTTTTTAGGCCCCCCCATCTCCAAATCCAAAACGGGGGTGACCTTTACCTCTGCCACCTTGGCAGCAGCAGGGGTGCTGTTGGCTTTGGGGTTTTTCTGGGCATTGCTTTTATTTTCTATGGGCTTCTGCACCTCATAGATGCGGGTAGCCTGTTCAATGACCCAGTCTAAAGATCTTTTCTCGTGAAAATCCCTCACGAGCTGGGTCATGATATATTTGGGCAAGGCATGGAAAAACGTGTTTATAAATTCACGGCTATCCGTGCGCACCCTTCTTGTGGTCTGTGCAAAAGCCCGCTTTAACTCCTGCACAAATTCTTGTGGGGCCTGATCCTCCCCACATTGCAAATTGTAGGCTGCCTTGCGAGCCTCTTGAGGATTTCTGTGAACAGAAAAATGTTTCAGGATGGCCGCCTTATAGGTGGACCATCTTAAATGATTTTGGTCCTCCAGCCCCGCAAAGAAACTGGAGTATTCCGGGGAGAAGGTCCACTTTACATATTGAATGCAGCTTTGGCTGTCCTTCAAATGGAAAGTCTCCATCATTTGTTCAAACAACTCTAAGTGCTCCCAAACAGAATACTTAGCGTTCTTATGGTAAGGCGTGATGACGCTCCTGATCGCCTTAATCTGCTTTAAGGGGTCCTTGAGCAAGGCCCTTTTTGCCTTATTGGCCTTTTTGGTTCGGGTAACCCTTGTCCATTCTTCGTCGGACTCAGAGGCACTGCTCCCAGAGGTTCCCGTCTGTTCTTCCAGGTTTTCCCGGATTCTGCGAGCCTGGGAATGGCTGGCAGAATGTGGGGACCTGGTCTCCTGTGTCCTGCGCAGTTCAGAGGGGTCTTCAGATTCCTCCTTGCTGCCAGGATTTGATGGGTACCCCCTCCACTGACCTAACTGGGCAGAGGTTTTCAGGATGCCCTTAATGGGCCTACTCTCCTGGGGTTCCCCATTGAACTGTACTGTACTTGGGTGCCCATACCCGGATGCCCACCCCTCCATTCCTGAGTGGTTCTGGCCTTTGAGCCCCATACTCTTAGCTGGATAGTAATCTGCCATCCCTGTGGCCCTGTGCTCATGTGCGCCAGGGAACATGGGGGTGGCAGAGTCCAGGGACTGAGAGGTATGAGGGCCTCTGGTACTAGGGCTCCTGAGGTTATGCTCCGGAGTTTCCCTTTCCCAGCGAACCTCATCTCTATCCGCCCCTGCTCCCTGTTGCAATGCAAGAGCCTGCATTTGTGCCTTCAGTTCTTCAGTTAAGGCCTTACTGGACTCTATCAGTCTCTCCTGCATCGCTACCTGTTGTTGGAGCCTATCATTGTGTTCACAGAGGGCCTCGTTTTCCCTCTGTGCTTCCTGGTTGGTCCTGGAGAACTGGGCCAGTCTTTGCTGCAGGAGGGTTACCTCCTGAGCTGTGTCCCTATTGGCCTGCTCCTTTCTTGCTAGAGCATCCTCCACCCTCCTGGTGTGCTCTAACAAGTTCTGGTTTTCTTTTTGGAGATCACCCAGCCCCTGGAGGGCCAGGTGATTTTCTTCAATTTCCTTTTTTAAGTGGCAGACTTCCTGGCCTATGGCGTCTCTTTCCTGACTAAGAGCCTGCATCTGCGCCGCTAGGTCGTCCCTTTGCCTTTGGAAGGCACCAGCTTTCTGGCGCTCCTGATCAAACTCTGCCTGGGTATCCAGGTCTTTCAGGATCAGTTTATTGCTCTCCTCTTTCTCTCTGTCTAGTTGGATTTGCAGGGTGGCTACCTGCTCTGTGCATGCCCTGTTGAAATTGATCTGTTGCTCCAGCTTTTTCTGGTTCTGCAGTAAGGAGTCCAAACTGTCTTGGTGCTCCTTCTGCAGGGCCAGAAATCGGGTATCCTGGTCTGTCTTTTCCTGTTGTAGGATGCCCATATCCTCTTTTATTTTAATGATATATTGCCTACTATCATTTTCTGCCTCCTGGCTCCTCTGCAGCCTCTGCTCAGAAGAGTCCAGATCAGATTGGGCCTTCTGTAATGCCATCTGTTGCCTATTTGCCAGATTTTGGCTTTCAGCACATCTACCCTGCATGTCTCCCATATATAGGTACAGGTATGCTGCTATCCTGGCAATCTTATTGTGTTCCTCTTTGGCTTTAGGAGCCATATATAGTTCACTCAGGGCCACATGTAAGGGACCCTGATCTCTATATATATCTGACCCTGTTTCAGTGACCTGTTGTGTGATGGCCTGCAACCACACATCCTGGCCCTGTTCGGTCCATTCACCTCTCACAAATAGCTTATGCAAGAGGTGCTCTCTGGCTATTTTCATATCTACCAAGGTCGTCATTCTAGAGATTGGTCTCTGTCCTGACTTACAGAAGTTAGTATTTTATTTTTGCAGAACAGAACTTTTCTTGGAGTGTCCCTTTTGAGGAATGCTTCACAGCGTAATGCAGCGTGGTGATCCGACCGGATGTATGTATCCCGTCAGTTAGCACACTGTATTAAGCTGCACAACTGGTAAATCTAACCCAACGTCTCGGCTCGAGCCCCCACTTTGTAAGAGGATTCAATTCAGCACTACAGCCAAGTTAACGCCTAGTCTAGAATACTGAATGAAAACCCTTATTGATATATCTTTAGGTCCAGTTCATGCGTTCTGGATGACTACCCTTGTATAACACCCCTCTCTTGGAATCCCCCTGACCCCACTGAGCCAAGAAGTAATTCTGTTTTGCAAGTTTAAAAGGTTTATTTGATAAATTAAAATATATATCACACTTTTTAATAAATTAATAATTGAATATCATACTTAATCTGATATGGTAAATATTAACAACGGAGAATCTGGCACTAGCACACTTCTTTAATCACTAATGAGTTGACATGAAATGGATAAGGTAGCACACTGGTAAATAGGAACAAAAGTATAATGTGGTAGAGGATGCTTTATGTAGGCTCAGGTGGATGCAATATTCAATGAATGCAGTACAGAAAATACGCAATATGATTTCAACCAAACAATGTAATCACTTTTCTCTGGCTACTCCCCTCCCCCCCTTGATGCAAGGCAAGGAAATGGAAGGAAAACACACAGTTCTCAGAAATGCAATCAACTGTAATTCAGTTCAATCCAGCAAGCTTAAACAGAAGTTTGAAAACACAGGCAAATGCTTTGATAGGTGCTAGCAATGAATGAGAAATATGCTGGAAACGCTCTTAATTCCCTTTTAGAGGTTCAGGATGAGTGGTATCTAGTTAATATTAGTCCAGGCTCACACTAGCAATGATGCAGGGATAGTTAGCAGGTTAAACGAATTTCTGGCAAATGGAAAGCAAACAGCAGCAGTTTTTACATGCGAAGAAATTGCAAATCGCGGTAAAATTCGCGGATGCGCCGAGCGCTATTACAAAGGAACCGCAAGGACTATCTCTACCGTTTTGGGGTCCTAGGAAAGCCTGGGATCTCAGCTTCCAAATGAAAGTTATTGCAAGTCTCTAGCCCAAACGGTTGCGGAGATATGAGTAATTTAGTAAAGGTCGTTTTTGGTTTTGTAAATTTTAAACGCACACTTTTTCAAAATGACAAATTTTACTAGAAATGACAGGTGACAGATAGGAGGCAGTTCTACTTAGGTTAAATAGATTGAATTAGATGAATTTAAACTAAGAGATGTGTTCTGAGTTTTGCTAAGTACTCACAAGAGATTTTGAACAGGAAAGCGACTTGGTCACGATCTTCAGTCTGGTCAGGTCTTTCCGGATTCTGCTCACAGCGCCTGGTCTGGTCTCGGCTAGGCACAGCACTGCTTTCTCTCTGGTCTGGTCTCTGCTAGGCACAGCACTGCTTTCTCTCTGGTCTGGTCTCTGCTAGGCACAGCACTGCTTTCTCTCTGGTCTGGTCTCTGCTAGGCACAGCACTGCTTTCTCTCTGGTCTGGTCTCTGCTCTGGATAGATTGAAGTCTCTAGTTTGGCTTTCTGGAGTTTGATGGAGGTAAGTATGGATTTTTCCGGCAGGGCTTCCAGCGGCAGATGAAATTGAATGTCTCTATGTGTCCTGACTCTCTGCTTGTATCTGTTTCTTGAGAATGGGTGTGTGTGTTGCATCACTAGACTTGCCCCTCTCATTCGTCATTGGTCAGGCTTCCATTCCTCCGCTTGATTGGCAAACTGAACTGTGAGTCAGATTGATGTCATTTTATGATCTCTTGAAACAACCTCCCTTATCATCTGTGCACCCAAATATATATATGATCAAAATCCATACTTCAGAGTTACACAGTTGTTTGAAATTACATATACATGGTGTGGCTGAATTTAGCCATGTCTATGTCCAAATCTGCTCATTCTCGGAGCTTGCATTCAAAGAGTGTACATAATTGACTTTTTAACTGCTTTTTCAATTTCCGACATGGACCCAACTTTACATACATGTGTGCAGGGGGTAGGGACATTAACTGATGAAGTTTCAGATTTTTAACATGCACACATTTAGAGTAATATCCACTTTTCCGCTAAAACCCCCCTGAACATACCACCGGTTCCTACCACGTCTTAAACTGTGGGCAGAAAAATCACAAGAATTATGGTATCATTTATAAAATTTTCACATGTCCGCACTATGAATTATCCCCCTTTTTATAAAACCATATCCTTGCTGCAGGGGTGTGTCTTTTCAGGTCACATGGTACAGAAACCAGTCTTTCCAGTTTCTGCCAAGCCAGCTTGCTTCTCACAGGCAGTGCCCCTCCCAGCTTCTCCAGGAGGAAGCCACTTTTTACGACGTCTGTAATAAAAACCTTTGCCTGAGTGGAGAGGGCTTTGTTCACTCTCTGGCAGAGCACAGGAAATTCAATTATCAGATAGATGGCATATCCTCAGTGGGGGCAGCAAAAGGAAGGTTGGCCTGGGAACATAGTTGTGACTCAAGTTTCACTCCTGATGGGATCCGTTGCTAGGCAAAATCAAGTTCCTTAAGCCAGACCTTCAGCTAACTTTTTGTTGCTTTTAAAATAACTTGTAATTTTACACATGCAGCTAGAATGCTGATTCTAAGTGCAAAACTATGACATTTCAACAGTTACAAAGGCATGTGACACCAAACATAGGTCACTCATTTAATTTAACATTTTCGATTTTGGTGGTTTTAAATCCAGTTGCAGTTAGGCTTAAGCTGCTGACTCCATAGCATTTTTGTTATAAGCATTGTTTTTGGGCTCTTCATTTCCCAGATTTTGTAGGCACACAAAACTCCATTCTGCCAAATGTCTGCTGGTGTTCAGTGAATATTTTGCACATGTTGCAAGGTTTGAAATAGGCATTTTGCTTGCCTTCAGAAAAACACACAGTGGGTTTTAAAACGCCGGCTTTTGGATAGTGGTGAGTACTGGTACTGCACCCATTTTTGGGATTTTCTTGGATTAATGCATTCTAAACAGGAATGGTTCTTACATGGTAGTAAATCCTTGCTTAACATTGTTTTGATGGGGCTCCTTACAGTAAGATGGTTATGTGGAACCCCACAAAAAGGGTTGAATCTTTAAAGTGGTCCAATGAGTCACGATTTCAGCAACTTTTTGACATCAGTAAAAGTGGATTTTGTTAACAAAGACCTTTCTTTACACTGGTGGGTGGCAAGTTAGGTAACCATTTTGGTGTGCGCACAACTGCGCAGCTTTCCTGGATTTCGGCGCACATGTGGGTTTTCCGCCATCTTGAATTTCCTAAGCCCACAGCACCAAATGTTGTAGCAGGGTAGCTTAAACGTGGGTCAGGACACCCTACAAGCCGGACAGCGTCCTCAGGACACCCCCATTTTGTTTATTTGCCAACATTTCAGGACACCGCGAGTGTTCTTAGAACACATTCAACTTCCCATCGAACAATACGGACAGCGTCCTCAGGACACCCCTACGAACATTTCAGGACACCGCGAGTGTTCTTCGAATACTTTAAACTTGACAACGAACAAAACAGACAGCGTCCTCAGAACACCCCCATTTTGTTTATTTACGAACATTTCAGGACACCACGAGTATTCTTAGAACACATTCAACTTGCCAGCGAACAATACGGGCAGCGTCTTCAGGACACCCCCTACGAACATTTCAGGACACCGCGAGTGTTCTTAGAACACTTTCAACTTGACAACGAACAATACTGACAGCGTCCTCAGGACACCCCCATTTTGTTTATTTGCGAACATTTCAGGACACCGCGAGTGTTCTTAGAACACATTCAACTTGCCATTGAACAATACGGACACTGTCCTCAGGACACCCCCATTTTGTTTATTTACGAACATTTCAGGACACCACAAGTGTTCTTAGAACACATTCAAATTGCCAGAGAACAATACGGACAGCGTCCTCAGGACACCCCCATTTTGTTTATTTACGCACATTTCAGAACACTGCGACTGTTCTTAGAACACATTCAACTTCCCATCGAACAATACGCACAGTGTCCTCAGGACACCCCCATTTTGTTTATTTACAAACATTTTAGGACACCAATAGTGTTCTTAGAACGCATTCAACTTTCAAGAGAACAATACGGACAGCGTCCTCAGAACACCCCCATTTTTTTATTTGCGAACATTTCAGGACACCGCAAGTGTTCTTAGAACACATTCAACTTGCCAGCGAACAATATGGACAGCGTCTTCAGGACACCCCCTATGAACATTTCAGGAAACCGCAAGTGTTCTTAGAACACTTTCAACTTGTCATCAAACAATACGGACAGCGTCCTCAGGACACCCCCATTTTGTTTATTTATGAACATTTCAGGAGACCACAAGTGTTCTTAGAACACATTCAACTTACCAGAGAACAATATGGACAGCGTCTTCAGGACACCCCCCATGAACATTTCAGGAAACCGCGAGTGTTCTTAGAACACTTTCAACTTGTCATCAAACAATACGGACAGCGTCCTCAGGACACCCCCATTTTGTTTATTTACGAACATTTCAGGACACCACAAGTGTTCTTAGAACACATTCAACTTACCAGAGAACAATACGGACACCGTCTTCAGGACACCCCCTACGAACATTTCAGGACACCGTGAGTGTTCTTAGAACACTTTAAACTTCACAACGAACAATATGGACAGCGTCCTCAGAACACCCCCATTTTGTTTATTTACAAACATTTCAAGACACCGCAAGTGTTCTTAGAACAGTTTCAGCTTGCTTGCGAACAAAACGGACACATATTGCGTCCTCAGAACACCCCCCCATTTAGTTTATTTAGAACATTTCAGAACAGCCGTGTTGTCCGTAGACAAATCGAACACAACAAGGGCGTCCATCACATAAAAAAACACAACATCACAACATCATCAACAATCATACTCTCCCACCCTCCCCAAACACTCTTACAAACCAACACACTCTACTAAATACAAATTTTAAACCAAGTTTCACCACGCTGTCCGCGAATCCAAGATGGTGGGCGCTACCGAAAATATGATGCGCTTCACGCTCCACGCCGTCCAATCAGCGAACACGTTGCATGTCCCCGGACATCATGCAAGCCGATTGGCCAATCAGGACACTGTCTGTGGAGGGAACAGGGAAGTGTGTCTGCGGACAGAACACAGATATCACTAATTTATTATGACCTACATTTTGGTCATTTAAAAAAAACTGCTGCTTTCGGGACCAAGCCGCTACTCCTGGTCCAAATTTGGTGAAAATCCGTCCAGCGGTTTGGGCTGTAGGTGGAAGCAATGTTTCTTCCCCATTCAGTCTATGGGAAAAACAAAAGTTTTGGGACCCCCCCTATAGCTTTGCCCACCCCTGGACGAATCCTCACCAAACTTTGCAAATAAATTCAGAGTGGGCCATATACTTTTTTTGCAAAGTTTGGTGAGGATTCGTCCAGGGGGAGCAAAGTTATAAGACGCCCAAAAAGTGCTCTTCCTATGGAAACAGCAACTTAACCATAACGACATGGCCACTGCCGTGGCCATGTAATTCATACAAATCTGATCTTTCCAAAGTGGATGCCTATTTCCATCATTCGAACTCAGGTCTACTGTTCTTTTTAATATATGGTCCGCAGGCTCTCTCTCTTCCCTGTCTCCTCTGTCACTCTGGCCACCTTCTATCGTCTGCCGAGCCAGCCCACCATCTTTCTCTCTGAATGGGCTGACGTAGCATCTTCTCTCCTTTCCTCCTCCTCCCAACTCCTCCTTCTGAGGGATCTTAACATCCATCTTAATTCTCCTGGCTCCTCAGGTCCCTTCTGCAACCTACGCAACTCTCTTTCTCTCTCCATTCTACCTTCTGGCCCTACGCACACTGCTGGCCACACTCTAGATGCTTTTATCTCCACAGACCTCCCTCTCTCTATCCCTCTCCTTACTGAAAATCAGAGGTCCAAAAACAATACAGTCCTCTACCCGGTATTTGCCAATAAAGAGACAACACAGAGTGGATTGTGGTATGCCAAATGCAAGGTAGCCCAGCTGTATTGGAAGTATGCGAAGCTGGGGAGAACACAAGATCAACAGCAAAGCTATCTCTCTCAAATTCCTCTCCGTTTTGAACAGCAAACACAGTTTATATAATGTCATTGAGTCACTCAGATGTTATCATAATCACTAAGCTATGAAAACCTATCTCTACTGCTCATTGGTCCTAATTGCTAAGCTACATATAGTATCTATATGTCCCACCCTACTGATTGGGTAACTCTCTATCTAAGGTCCCACCCATAAAACATCCCATAAAACTGTATAACCAGTGAATAAATCGCCTTTAAATTGTGATAATTGTCAGCTTCATTAAATACTTTCATCAATCCCACAATGAATGTATTATTGTTAAGAGAGCAAAATTTCACAAATAACATAGCAGATTTATGTTCTAATATATCACTGGCATATCTTAAATTACATTCTAATAAAATATACTCGCATGATAAAAATATCGGCAATCTAAAAAGCTGTCTTAAAATGTTCCCTTCAAACTTGTTTAGCTCATTTTTAAATGTCCTTCCTCAAATTTCAGCAGCATAAAAATTGACAGAGAAACCACCCTGTCTGTCAATAAAGTAACTAAGCGCACCTGCAATTTATGTACACTTCAATTTTGTTCCAGACTTATGTTGATTCCAAGTTAATTTATGGTCTATAATAACACCTAGATATTTATAACATTGGAAACGTTCGATCTGATTTTTATTAACAAACCACTTGTAGTTGTAACGCTATGCTCACAACACGCAAAGAAAAACACCTCTACAGGACCTGCCTTACAACACAACACAATGCAGGCAATCAACAATTTAATCAATTAAAACACATTATAACATAATAAAATACAGCTGACTTCTGTTTTTTTCTTCTGCACCGGAGTATCCGTATCGATCTCTTTTACTCTACCCTCAAAAGAAGGTTGGGCCCTCAAGGGCAGCCTTCCAAGACCTTCTCAAGGGATATACTTTATCAACTTCACTGTTTCTTAAATACCATAGAATACATTTCCCAACCCCCAAACATTACCATGCACATAGCATACTCACTTTACGTGGACCTTTGAGGATTGTGGGCACTGGGCTCCCCTCAATTTGCAAGCTCCTCCTTTGCTTCCAGCAGGCGGTGGAAGACCAGGCAGGATTCCACCCCAAAGCCGGCTCCTGCTGTCCTCTTGTTAGGTTGTGCACAAAGAATACTGCTCTCCTGACCGGTCCTCTGTCTAAAAAGGAGGGTGGTGTGGGGCACACAATAGTCTCTCGGACTGCTCTTCCCAGGTGGAACTAGGGTCCTTTCTATCCTCTATCACTCTCTCCACTTGTGGTGTGCCCCAGGGAACTATCCTAGTCCAGTGGTTCTTCTATGTCTACATGGCCTCTCTGGCCCACTTGATCTCTACCTTCACCTTTAACTTTCAGTGATATGCAGATGACACACAGCTCTCCTTCAGGCTACCCTCAGCCTCTTCCACCTCCAAGCTCATCTCCGACTCACAAAAAATACTGCTCTCCTGACCGATCCACTGTCCAAAATGAAGGGTGTCAGGGGGAACCTCATAGTCTACAAAACTCCTACTGTACTCTGTTACCAGATGAAAATCAGAGGTCCAAAAACAATACAGCCCTCTACCTGGTATTTTGCAATAAAGAGACAACACAGAGTGGATTGTTGTATGACAAATGCAAGGTTAAACAGCTTTATTGGAAGTATGGAAAGATGGGGAGAACACAAGATCAACAGCAAAGCTCTCTCTCTCAAATTCCTCTCCGTTTTGAACAGCAAACACAGTTTATATAATGTAAATGAGTCACTCTGTCATCATAATTACCGAGCTATGAAAACATGTCCTGCTCATTGGTCCTAATTGCTAAGATACATATAGTATCTATATGTTCCAACCTACTGATTGGGTAACTCTATATCGAAGGACCCACCCATGAAACATCCCATACAAATGTATGACCTCATCATGTTTGAATATTATTGGTAAGCTCTAAATTACTTCTACGGAGAAAAGGACATTGTCATGATGCCTACCCCCGGGCTTCAGGACCAAGCCCATCAGCTCTGGAAGCAGGCATCCAGATATTTATTAAAACCCTAACAGCCCCGGCTGGGGGCTGTTTGGGTTCAGTCCTGGCGTCTTAGGCGCCAGGCTCATCATAGAAATCAGTCCTGGCGCCATAGGCGCCAGTCTCATAGACTTTACTTACCTGATGCAGACCATGCTGCAAGTGAGTCCAAGCCAACGTGAGGCCTGGATGGGACTATTTTATTACAGGGACTATTTTTTACTCGGGCGTGGTTCTGGGGAACTTCTTACCTGGAACTACTTTGGAGGCTATTTAAACCACGCCCGAACAGCAGCACACACTTCGCGTTATTCAGCACCCAGCAGCGTAACGCTCACCGTGCCTGCAGTCAGCATCCAGTCTTCTACCACGCCCGCCTCGAATCTGGAGCTCCTAAAACAAAGAGGAAAGAAAAGGACAAGGTTAGAAAACAAACTATTTTCGAATTCCTCACCTGATTCAGAATCCATCTCGCCTCCGGACCTGGAAAGAACATCATTTCAGTACGCGTCGCATCTTCAACTGCAGCGCCGCGCCATACTCACCAGTCCTCGCAGCACATTTTGATTCGGCACTGCCTCCATCATTTCTTTGCCGAACTCCGGCACCTGGGGACAAAAGAAAACAACAAGGTGAGCCGAGAAAACCAACAAATATAACTCTTATCACCATAGACTTACCTGATTTACCACCAGTGGCATTATTCTATAACTCTCCACATCTTCATGTGCTGCACCTGCAAAGAGAGAGAAAAACAACACGTTAAACACGTGCAACATTTACCGGACAGCGTCGGGTAATACAGACTCTTACCTGAGCGCCACCAGCTACCACGAGAGCATCTTGTCACAAACTCAGCTGCAAGACAAGGAAGGAAGGGGGGAACAAGAGTGAACATCAGACATATTGAACTCTATGAACTTGATACTTACTGTTCCTCGCCAGGAACCTCAGAGTCAATACTCTCCGGAACTCTCCCACGCCTTCAAACCAGTGAAGTAACTGGCATCAACACGCCCCTGCAATCCATGCAGGATGGAGAGCTCATCTTTCAAGAGTATAAGGTGAGATTACTGAGAGGGCACTTCAGAGGTGATTAGTGGGGAGGACTATGGGGGGCGCCATCACTTGAATCCACGGGTGGCTAAATCCATCTCTCCACTTGCAGGAGAATACTTCTACGGGTCAAGCAGACAAGATTAAGAGGGCCAGTCCAGTCAGTCATCTCTGCACTACGCATCACATTGGTGGAGACCGCAGCCGTCCGGGTCCGACCGACACCCCTGTGGGAGCCAGGTGAGCATAGCAGAACGCAAAGCCTTTCTATAAATCCCTACCCGGGCTTTATGGAAACCTCAGAAACCGACCAACTGGCCCAATTATTGGGGGAACTTAGGGCGGAAGTGCTTCCGCTTGCCAAGAGACTAATGCCCTCAGGAGAGAACTGATTGTCTCGAAGGAACTCACTGACAATCTTGCTAGGGAGCTGCTGAAAAACCAAGCAAGGCAAACACCTTTACCAGGACTCGGGGGGGAATTCAACTCCTGTTTTATCGAGCAATCCGGTGCAAGTGGTTTTACCAGGGGATATTCCTTTAGCTCCACCTGAATGCTTTGCTGGGGACCCAAAAAGGTTTGCCGTGTTTATAAACCAATGTCGCTAGCAGTTTTTATGCAGACCTGGAGCTTTTCCAAATGACCAAGCCAAAATAGCTTTTGTATTATCATATTTGAGTGGCACTGCAGCTGATTGGTCGATTCCACTAGTCAATTAGGATGACCCTCTTCTTCGGGACTTTCAGGTTTTTTCAAATGAGCATGGAAAGACTATTCGCTAGACATTCCCAGGGACAGGCCCTGAATAACGAACCTTTATCCCTACGACAAGGTAACCAGGATCTGTTAACCTATATCGCAACCTTTAATAGGTTGATGGTGGAACTGGATGGACAGAGGTAAAATGAATTACACTATTTCATCGTGGACTTCGGGGAGAACTTAAAAATGTTTTGGCCCAAGTTGTGAACCCATCTCAGGGTTGCGCAGAATATATAGACTTAGTGGTTTAGTTAGACCATCGACTTCAGAATAGAAAGGCTGACCGAGCTAAGTTTGAGAATCAGGTATTGGTTAAATCCAAAGTCAGCCCCAAAGGAACAGATGCAGCATAACCTATGCAGATCAGGGGGGTTAAGGGACCCTTAACTACAAAGGAAAGAGAAAGGAGACGGCAGGTGCAATTGTGTCTATACTTTGGGGCCTCAGGACATTTTCCACGGGATTGCCCTATAAAACCATCCAACAAATTAGTCGGAGTCGCTGATAGAAATCAAACAGAACCTGATTTGGGAAACGACCACGCCCAACAAGCTTAGAGGTCCGCTTGCCGAGCTTGAAGAAGTACACTCATACCAATGGTCCTCATTGACCCAAGGCAGCCATCACGTATGCACGCAGTAAGGGCATACATTGATAGCGGGGCCGTAGGAAACTATATGGACCACGAGTTGGCTTCTAGGATGAATCTACCTTTCTGCAAAAAAACCTCTTCGGATGTCATCACCACAGTTGATGGAAATGAAATTGCCTTTGGGCCTGTAACTCATTCCACCACAGAGATGACACTGTTGGGTCAAGATGGGCATCGAGAGACTATTGTGTTTGATTTAATCAGAGCCCTGCAGTTCCAAATAATACTGGGGATACCTTGGTTGGAAACACATAATCCTAGTATTGATTGGCGAGAGAAGAGAAGAGAATAAGCTTCCCAGATTGTACACACACCTGTTACCCGGAAAAAACCTTGAACAAAGGCCGGGCCACAGTCGCTAATCGAGTCGTGCAGTTACCTCAGGAATATCAAGAATTCCAGGATGTTTTTCAAAAAGAACAGGCAAACACCTTACCAACTCACAGATCATACGATTGTCAAATCAATTTCATACCCGGTGCACAACCTCCATGCAGTAGGATCTACGCCCTTACAGAACCCGAAAACCTTCACCTACGACAATACTTGGACCAATACCTTGCTAATGGCTTTATTCGTCCATCCAAGTCCCCTGCATCCTCAGCTTTGTTCTTCGTGCCTAAAAAGGAAGGTGACCTCAGAACATGCATAGACTACCGCGAATTAAATAAGATTACGGTGAAGAACCGATACCCATTGCCTCTGATCCCCAAATTACTAGACCAAGTAAAGGATATTTGCATCTACACTAAATTGGATCTCCGAGTGGCATATCATCTGGTACGTGTAAAGAAAGGCGACAAATGGAAGACTGTCTTTCGCACCAAGTACAGATTATTCGAATATCAGGTGATGCCCTTCGGGTTGTGCAATGCACCAGCAGCCTTCCAGTATTTTATGAACAATGTCCTTCGTGAACTCATTGACGTCTGTGTTGTCGTATACATAGACGATATTCTAGTGTACTCCTCCTCAGAATCAGACCATGTTAAGCACGTGCGCACAGTCCTTGAGAAACTATGCCAGCACAAGTTATATGCAAAATTGGAAAAATGTGTTTTTCATACTACGGAAGTTGAATTCCTTGGATTTATCCTGACTCCAAAAGGAGTCCGAATGGACTCTCAAAAGGTGGACGCAATTCTCAAGTGGCCATCACCCAGTTCAATTAAAGGGGTACAAAGCATGCTTGGACTTGCTCATTTCTACCGCAGATTAATTCTGGATTTCTCACATGTTGTACACCCCATCACAGCACTTTTGCGAAAAAACAAAAGTTTCTTGTGGACCGAAGAGGCTGAAAAGGCCTTCCAAGAGCTGAAAGCAAAATTGACGTCTGCACCTGTCTTAAAGCATCCTCGCCCTGAACTTCCATACATAGTTGAAACTGATGCATCCAGTTTAGCCATGGGAGCTGTCCTGTCCCAGAAGGATCCTGAAACCGGTCAACTTCACCCAGTAGTATTTTGGTCCAGAAAGTTCTCGGCACCCAAGTTAAACTATGCGGTTACCGATAAAGAGTTAATAGCCATCAAATCCGCCTTCAAGGCTTGGCAGCATTATCTTCTCGGTGCCACGCATACCATTACTGTAATCACCGATCACCGGAACTTGCAGTATTTAAAAACAGCCAAAGCCCAATCGTCGCGCCAACTTCGATGGGCATTGTTCTTTGCCGAGTTCGATTTTGTGATGACTTATCGACCAGGCTGTAAAAATGGCAAGGCAGATGCCTTATCCCGAATAGGGATGGGAGAAGCATATGCGAACCCGGAACCGGTGCCTATAATTTCAGAACAAAGAATTATTGGCATAACTACTCTACAGACACTAGAGGATATTCATATAAAAATTCAACAACTCTTCGATCCAACAACCCTGCAGGACTGGGTAAAGAAACACCCAGACTACTCAGTCATCAATGACATACCTTATTATCAAGGGCGACTATTTCTACCACACGAGGAACTACAAGAACTATTCATCTCCAATTATCATGACACCCTGATGGAAGGGCACCCAGGTATCGCAAAAACTGAAGCTAAAATTAAGAGACAATTCTGGTGGCCCACCTGGCGAAAAGACATAAAGTCATTTGTGATGTCTTGTGGCATTTGCGCCCAAAACAAAAGTCAGAAGAAAAAAACAGCTGGTCTTTTACAACCTTTGGATATTCCACCTATACCATGGCACACCTTATCTTTAGACTTTATTACATATCTACCTCCATTTGATGGATTTAACACCATTCTAGTTATTGTGGATCTTTTTTCCAAGATGGCCCACTTTATTCCTTTAAAGGGATTACCTTCTGCTTCAATTCTGGCTAAGGAGTTCCTCGAAAACATTGTTCGAATACACGGATTTCCTTCCGTATTGGACTCTGACCAAGTTAGTCAATTCATTTCACATTTTTGGAAGAAATGTTGTCAATTGGCAAAAATCGACGTGAGGTTATCAACCAGACAACATCCCCAGACCGATGGTCAGACGGAGAGGACCAACCAGACCCTTGAACAGTACCTACGTTGCATGCTACACCAGACCGAAAGTAATTGGAAACATATTTTATGGATTTCCGAGTATGCATACAATAACTCTGTACATTCAGGAACCAGACAAAGCCCCTTTTATGCTATATATGGACATCACCCTCGAACCTCAGAACTAGATTCGCCTCAGCACTTAGAAATGCCCGCAGTTAGTCAATTGCACTCTACTATTACGCAAGCCTTTAAGGAGGCAACAGAACATTTGAAACAAGCAAAAGAGAAATATAAGAAAAATGCTGATCAACATAGGAGTGAAACTCCACAATACCAGATTGGGGATCAAGTTTGGCTGGCTACAAAACACATACCTCTGAAGGGAACTCTGACTTTTAACCCTAGATATTTGGGACCTTACACCATTAAGGCCATTATCAACCCGGTGGCTGTCAAATTGGAACTACCCTCTACTATGCGAATTCATCCTGTCTTCCATGTTTCACTTTTAAAACCAGTTCAACCAGGGACAAGATTAACCAAACCACTCGACCCCATCTTGATAGATGGAGAACCTGAATTTGAGGTAAAAAATATCCTGGACTCCAAGACGGTTCAATCAAATCTTTTTTATTTAATCGATTGGAAGGGCTACGGACCACAAGAAAGGTCATGGGAGCCTAGTGGCTACGTTCATGCACCTCGGTTGGTGAAGAGATTCCATCGGGACTTCCCAGACAAGCCAGGGCCAAGGGGAAGAACAACTTTAGGAGAGGCCTAGGGGGGAGTGCTGTCATGATGCCTGCCCCCGGGCTTCAGGACCAAGCCCATCAGCTCCGGAAGCAGGCATCCAGATATTTATTAAAACCCCAACAGCCCTGGCTGGGGGCTGTTTGGGTTCAGTCCTGGCACCTTAGGCGCCAGGCTCATCATAGAAATCAGTCCTGGCGCCATAGGCGCCAGGCTCATAGACTTTACTTACCTGATGCAGACCATGCTGCAAGTGAGTCCAAGCCAACGTTATTACAGGGACTATTTTTTACTTGGGCGTGGTTCTGGGGAACTTCTTACCTGGAACTACTTTGGAGGCTATTTAAACCACGCCCGAACAGCAGCACACACTTCGCGTTATTCTGCACTCAGCAGCGTAACGCTCACCGTGCCTGCAGTCAGCATCCAGTCTTCTACCACGTCCGCCTCGAATCTGGAGCTCCTAAAACAAAGAGGAAAGAAAAGGACAAGGTTAGAAAACAAACTATTTTCGAATTCCTCACCTGATTCAGGATCCATCTCGCCTCCGGACCTGGAAAGAACATCATTTCAGTACGCGTCACATCTTCATCTGCAGCGCCGCGCCATACGCACCAGTCCTCACAGCATCTTTCGATTCGGCACTGCCTCCATCATTTCTTCGCCGAACTCCGGCACCTGGGGACAAAAGAAAACAACAAGGTGAGCCGAGAAAACCAACAAATATAACTCTTATCACCATAGACTTATCTGATTTACAACCGGAGGCATTATTCTATAACTCTCCACATCTTCATGTGCCGCACCTGCAAAGAGAGAGAAAAACAACACGTTAAACACGTGCAAAATTTACCGGACAGCGTCGGGTAATACAGACTCTTACCTGAGCACCACCAGCTACCACGAGAGCATCTTCTCACAAACTCAGCTGCAAGACAAGGAAGGAATGGGGGAACAAGAGTGAACATCGGACATATTGAACTCTATGAACTTGATACTTACTGGTCCTCACCAGGAAACTCAGATTCAATACTCTCCGGAACTCTCCCACGCCATCAAACCAGTGAAGTAACTGGCATCAACGCGCCCCTGCAATCCATGCAGGATGGAGAGCTCATCTTTCAAGAGTATAAGGTGAGATTGCTGAGAGGGCACTTCGGAGGTGATTAGTGGGGAGGACTGTGGGGGGTGCCATCACTTGAATCCACGGGTGGCTAAATCCATCTCTCCACTTGCAGGAAAATACTTCTACGGGTCAAGCAGACAAGGTTAGGAGGGCCAGTCCAGTCAGTCATCTCTGCACTACGCATCACGTTGGTGGAGACCGCAGCCATCCGGGTCCGACCGACGCCCCTATGGGAGCCAGGTGAGCGTAACAGACATATTCCTATTGGTTAACATGTGGTCACACTCTCCGTGAACTGGTGGCATGATGACATGTTTATGGAGATGGAAGGAGAGGACAAGTGTATCACCTTTGTTCTGAATTAAATAAAATAGCCCTTGTTATCTCCACCATGATGTCTCTGAGGTTCAAGGACCTTGTCATTGCCCAATTTGCAGTAATTCCAGCCCTCCCTGTTCTTGCAACAGTAAAAGTGCCATGCTGTTCTTGACACATTTATGAATTACTATCCTGTGAATCATGCTCCTTCCACCATGTTAAGATTTCGTTGTGGAAATGATTTGTCTTTATAGCTACATCTGCGTTTCTCCATCATGCCTAGCCAATCGCTGAGACATTCACCAGTCAACTACTTATGAAATGTCCTAGTATGTAGTGTTGTTGTAACTGATTCACCTTATTGGTTGAATGGTCGGTGCCCAGATAGTAGTATCTTGATCCGTTAAGTAGACATGCTGTCTTTGGCTTTTGACATTCCTTTGAGGCAGCTATTTCCAACCACCGCAGGATTTTCCTGAATTAAATGTATTTGTTTCAAATAGCGTGCTTAGCTGGGGACCTCTCTTAAAGCTACAGAGCTTAATTCTCTGCTGTACTGGTGCAATTTAAAATGGCACTGCTTGTCATGTTTTTTTACTCTGCAGAACACATTTGCTTTGCTATCTACCAATATCCTGGTGCATGCCTGTCACATTATATCCCTCCACATGTGTGCACTGCAACACTGCAACACTGCAAGGTTATCTACCTACAATTGTCTGCCCTACTTGTGTAGTGAGTCCCTATCTTGCGTACATGCCTTCCTGTCACCTAATCTATTCTATTTGAAATTATAGTAATTGTGCAAGCTAATGCCCTATCTGTTCCCTACTTGTGTAGTGCAAAATAACAGTTCTCTGTGTCAACTGCATTTCCAGGAGAATTTAAAGTGCAGTTTCAAATGTGTCCTTTCTTATCTTATAATTTTGTTTCTTCTGAGGAGGCGAGGGGGCAGAGCCTGAACATGCTCTCTAGTCAATAATTGCCCCACTACACTACCTCACTCTCCTGGACTGACCATTCTCTTCTCTCTTCCCACACAAAGCTCTCTTATCTGCTAGCATTGGCACTCCCTTCACTACCTCCTGCCTTCAATGTCATCCGACGCATGAAAAGAGTGACAGTGGCTGCCTTTACCTCCATCTACTCTCCTCCTTCTACTCCTGCGACTGACTCCCACCCTGACACAGCCCTCTCAAACGTTTACCTCTACATCTCCAACACTCTTGACATTCTTGCCCCTTCCTTTCATGAGGGTCCGTCTGAAACGTTCCAAAAAGTGCAACTCTTGGCATGACTACGAGCTGGCTGCCCTTAAACAAAAGTGAAGAGCAGCAGAACGGAAACGGGGATCTTTAGGTGCACCATCTGAAAAACTGGCCTGCAGCTTTCTTCAAAGGCAATATGGACTCTGCATCCGCTCCTAGAAAAGAGCCTATATTCAATCCTGCATCTCAGCGGCATCTAACAACACAGCTGAACTCTTCAAATTCTGCAAGGAACTGGCCAATCTTAATGCAGCCTCATCCCCTACTGCACCCAACCAGGCCCTGTGCTCGGCCCTGGCTGCCCATTTCACTGCCAAAACACAGGGCATCCTGTTCGTTCTCTCCTCCACACCACCTTCAACTCCACCTACTTCACTTGGACCCCCAACGGCTGCCCCCTCTTTTCTCCTACCTCTCTCTTGTCACACATGAGGAGGTCTCTAGAAAAGTCCGGTCCATGAAAGCCTCCTCCAAACAGGTTGACCCATGCCATCCTAAAACCATGAAGGAAAACATTGATTCTCTAGCTCCAGCCTTGCCCGACCTCTGCAACCTCTCTTTCACCACTGGAGTTTTCTCCACATTTCTCAAGCACTCTCTTGTGCACCCGCTGCTCAAAAAACCCTCTGCTGACCCTTCTACCTCGGCAAACTACCAACCGTTCTCTGTCACTCCTTTCCTGGGCAAGCCCCTGGAGAAATTAGCTATCTCTCAGCTTACTCTCCATACTGAATCTGTTGGTTGTCTCCATGACCATCAGTCTGGCTTTAGAGCATCAAGAACAAGTCTGGCTTTAGACCATCAAGGATAACATTGATTCTCTAGCTCCAGCCTTGCCTGACCTCTGCAACCTCTCTTTCACCACTGGAGTTTTCTCCACATCTCTCAAGCACTCTCTTGTGCACCCGCTGCTCAGAAAACCCTCAGCTGACCCTTCTATGCCGGCAAACTACCACACGATCTCTATCACTCCTTCCTGGGCAAACCCCTGGAGAAATTAGCTATCTCTCAGCTTACCCTCCATACTTAATCTGTAGGTGTCAGTCTGGCTTTAGAGCATCCAGAGGCACAGAATCTGCACTTCTGAACACCTGTGAAAGCCTGCTCTCAAATCTTGACTCTAACTCTCCTTCTCTTCCCATTCTTCTCGATCTTTCATCTGCCTTCGACACTGTAAACCACAACATGCTGATACCCTGGGCATCATAAATCTGGCTTTGGCATGGCGTACCTCCTTTCTCTCTGATCGCTCTTCCGAGGTGGAACTTGGGTCATTTCTCTCCTCTATCACTCTCTCCACTTGTGGCGTCCCCCAGGGATCTATCCTATCCCAGTGGGTCTTCAATGTCTACTTGGCCCCTCTGGCCCACTTGCTCTCTACCTTCACCTATAACTTTGAGTTTTATGCGGATGACACACAGCTCTCCTTCAGGCCACCCTCAGCCTCTTCCTCATCCCCACTCATCCCTGACTGACTGTCCGCAATTCAGTCTTGGTGTGCTGCTAGCGATCTCTGCCTCAATGCCAGTAAGACAGAGATTGTCCTCATTGGGATCCCTGCCCCCACTTTCCCAATTTCCCACTGGCCGGCCTCACTTGGCCCTGCGCCCTTACCTGCTAGTGAGGCAAAAAACCTGGGGGTCATTTTTGACTCCACTCTCTGCTTCTATTCTCACATCTCGGACATCTCTAAAAAGTCCCACTACCAGCTGCACCTCCTCAGAGGTATTCTACCTTTTCTTACCTTCCCCAAAAGGCTCACTGTCTTGAGATCCCTGGTTCTCTATAGGATGGACTACTGCAACAGCCTCTTTCTCAATGTGCCTACTTATACTCACCGCCCGCTACAACTCATCCAGTACAGAACCGCAAGACGTATCCTTGGCCTCAAGCCCTGGGACTGCATCACTCCAGTGCTGAAATCCCTCCACTGGCTCCCCGTGGCAGCTAGAATCAAGTTCAAGATCCTCTGCATAGTCCACAAGGCTTTCTGGGGCTGGGGCCCGCACTATCTACAACGCTCTCTTCCTATATACTCTCCTTCTAGAGCCCTCTGCTCGTCCTACTCCAGCTCTCTGCATGTGAGCCATATTTCCAAGTAGAGATTTGAGGGTAGATCTTTATCTCCTGCAGGTGGCTCCCTCTGGAACAGCCTCCCTGCCTCTCTCTGCCTTGATCCAGAACTCCTTAAGTTCCGGAAACTCCTCAATACCTTCCCCTTCTCTTCCTCTTTCTCTCTCCCTCTCCCTTGCTAACCTCCTCTCTCTTTCTCTCCAGCCTCACTCTTCCATCTTTCCCCTAACTCTGCTAAATTTTTGCTGACTAATCGGCTGGCTCACCTCCATAGCCTCAAAGGTCCCAGACTCCACCACCAGTGTTTGCACTTGCCTCGGGCCTCTGCACTATGCCCAGCACTACTGCACTTTCAGCTTTTCGTTCCATGAGAGGGGTAACCCCTACTGCACTTCATCATATTTTCCATGAGAGGTAACATCTCTGCACTTAAACCAGGGCCCTGCTCGACTGGGCGCCCTTGTTTCCCCTCCCCCCTCCATTGCACCTCGGTTTGTACACTTGCATGACCTGAATTTACTGGGTCTAGTAAATTCTGTCTTGTCCCCCCTTTGTCTCCCCACCCTAATCTGGTTGCGCCTGTTAACTTCATGCACGTACACTAGGTAAAATGCCAGCAGGCCTAGTACGCTATTGACTCTTTTTGTTAGATCATTTGGAAACTTCATGGCCTAAGAATGACTACTGTTTTTCCCTTGCTCCCTTCCCCCCTTGAAGCGCTTTGAAGAACTTCACTTGTGTATGAGCGCTGTACAAATAAACAATTACAAATAAATTGCAATTTCCAATGTCAGTCTGATGGTGGTTAAGATGTGGTTGCCTTCCCCTGGCACATTTTAAGATAAGAATATTTTGCTTTGAGACCCAATTTGGAATTCTTTAATCTTTTTTTTGTTGCTGTTAAACCCATTATGTGTGCATAATAATTGTGTAATCCATAAATGTATTCATAACTATATCAAACATGTATATTATTTCTTATTAAACATCTTTACCAAGATCTGGTGAAGAAATGACGGAATAACACTTTACAAGAGTTTGCATAAAGTGTGGGTCACGACCCACGTTCGTAACTTCGCTAGGCATTGTAGGGCACTGGTTCAGAGAGGGTTATGAGAGCTTACACATTTGCATGACTATCTAAACACGGGCCCCTTTGATGAAGTGTAGTCGCCTCTGGTGTTGTTGCTTGAGCCGCAGTCATTTTTCATGGTCTCGCGCTCGTTTTTCTTTGCCAGACTGGAAAGTGTGTGAAGCCGGGTCACAGTGTTTTATCAGGTGTAACTTGATCAGAGCTGCGCAGGCTTTTACAAGATTCATTCCTGCGTCAGAGAAGTGTTTTCAGACATTTCAATCATCACTCCTATTTCCTCCCGTGATCCGGGGGCAGCCTGTCGACAGTTCCAATTCTCATTTCTCATCCCATATCATATTCCCATATCATATATAGCTGTGTTATTGTTTTATTTTAAATAGAGTTATTGCCTTCCCTTGTAATGAAACAAACGCAATGGAAAGCATTCTGAAATGGAAACAAAATCAAAGGTAAAAACTGACACGTAGCTAGAATAGGTTTCGCAAAGCTTGGAAGTATCTGTGCGTGGACTACTTCATTATAGGCCTCTGTTCACTATCCGGCAATTAATCATCCGGCCGGATCTCGCGGGAATGTGCAGTGGGTGGACCTACACATGAATCAATGTCATCCCATAGACGGATAATTAATACATGGAGGACACGCGCCCGGGACGGCTACCTCGCGTTTGCACGCGCTAACAACTGAATAGACATCGGTTATCAATGCAGAGTCCTTTGGTGGTAGTGAGGTGTGCAGGATCCCACTGCAGAGTGCGGCGCGCGCACATTGGTCTTTGGATTGGATTTTGTTGTTAATCAAGCGCATGCTTGACGCCAATCATACATGGGAAGAAAGTCAATCAAACTGAATTTGGAAGGAAGGAAACCCAGACAAAGGAATGGATATATCCGGGGTCAAATCCTAAAAATTAAAGTGCGGGGACTCATCAGCGATGTGATGTGACGTCACCGTAAATTAGCATAGCACAGTGAAATATGCATATTTCATTAAATTGGCTTTGCATAACCACCAAAATTGCACAGGACGAATGACATTTACCTTTCATAAAATCAACACACACACAAAACCAAGATAAGACATTGGGGGTCATTCCGAGGTTGGAGGTAAGGGATTACCGGCGCCTGTAAGGGCACCGATGGCGGTAATCCCTTACCTCTGTATTCCGAGTTCCCTTTGCGGGTCCCTCTTTACCTCCTGCTTTTAGCAGGAGTAAATTACGGGACCCGCAAAGTGACCTTGGAGTAAATTACGGCACCGTAATTTACGGTGCCGTAATTACCTCCTTCCCCATTCCCATTGAGCCCTATGGGGGCAGAAATGGGGATGGGGAAGGGCTATGGTGAATGGGGAATTACCGGTCCATCCAACCTTGGAATGGACCGGTAATTACTCCATTCTCCATGCCGGTATTCCATGGAGTAAATAGCTCCATGGTTGCCAACCATGGAGCTATTTACTCCATGGTGTAGTCCTAACTCGGAAGGAGGGCCATTTTCTTCTAATAGTGTTATTGAAAACGTTAAAAGGTGTGCATGTTTTAATCTCCAAGAACCAATACAAGTGTTTTCCCAGGAACTTGCAGTACCAAAATGGGACATTTCACCTTTAGTTTGTTATTTTCTATCAGGTTACATAGCGCAGTGGTGAAGTGTCCAGCCTGCAGACCTGACGACTGTGGTTTCGATCTCCAGATCGGTTTTAATTCATATATTAAAAAAGGAATATCAGACTGGAAATCAAAGTCATTAACTAACCCAAACAAGGATTAGCAAAGGAAGGAAGAGGAAAGCCAACTTGACTTTATAATCTCATGGAATACGAGAGGTTTCAGGCACTTGTTTAATAAACCTGACAAACATCTGAAGAGCAACAATCATGTGCCTCCAAGAGACCAGGCTACAGGAAATGCCAACATGTGAAAACTATGCGGTACTCATGAATCCAGCACAAAAAGGAATGAACGGAAGACCCTATGCAAGGCTTCTGATGTTGGTAAAACAAAGTCCGGGAACCTCAATAATAAAACATAGAAAACGAAATACATCAGTGCAATGGGCAATCATTCAAAAGAAAAAACAGGATTTCCCAAAAGATTTAAATATACTGGTAATAAATATTTACTGGAATCCAGTGCGACTTCAGAGCTGAGTGGAATTTCGAAAATAATAATGGAAGCCATGGCAGAAGACCCACGTTTCAGCGTAGTTCTATGTGGAGACCTAAATATTAAATGTATAAACAAACAGGATCTCCCAAGACTTGACATTTAAGATCAGGTTAGATGGACCTAGCAAAGTGGCTAGAGATGGCAGAAATGAACAACCTATTCATGCTGAAGGGACAGGTAGAGGGAGAGATCCCAAGTAAACATATGTGGACAGATGACACTCACAGGTCAGCAATAGACTACGTGTGGATCTCAAGCCTAAGGTTGGACATTTTGACGTATTACCACAACAAGTCAGTGACCATAACATCCTGAGGCTAACATGGTCTGGAGAAAAGGAAACAAAAGGCCTACGACACAATAATGCATTTGGAAGTAAATAAGGGGGGCAAACACCTGAAGCTAAGAAGAAAGGACATCTTAGCAATAACGCACAAGTATGATGAGTAAATAAGGCAAGAAAATCGGGATACATCATATGACTCCCTATTAAAGATCTACGAAACAAAAATAACCAGACTGAAACTGCCACTTTTAGAGCCAAAACACCAATATAATGCGACACTGGTTGTGAAGAGGAAACAACTAAGACAAGAAATTAAACAAAAAAAGAGAACAATCAGCTTTTAAGAACAACTATGCCAAATCAAAATAAAGAAACAATACTACAAGAACTGGCTGATTGGGGTTAGACCAAATCGAGACCAGGAACAAGGGGAAAGGATGCTGCGAGCAATGGCACAGACAACAACTAGAGACATGTGGACAATAATCAACAACCAAACCCTAAACCAACAGAGTCGCTTGATAAGCGGAGTTTCAAAAATTGACTGGATAAACCACTATTGCAGCGTATTTGGCAGTAATGACATCACCGAAAAAGATTTACAGACAAATAAGAAACACTGTTGGAAACTGAAGGTGGATGAAGGCTAAATTGAGTAGATGATAAAAAAGCTGAAAGATTCTTCAGCGGCAGGCCCAGATGGGCTAACAAACGTAGATCTTAAAAAAGACCCAAAAAAGTGGGCTGCACTGATCAATTTGATATTTAAAAACATTGTGAAACAAAAATGAATGCCAGTATTGTGGACAACAAGCATAACGGTACCAATCTTTAAGAAAGGGAAACAAGAAGTGCCAATAAACGACAGGCCTATACCATTGCTCGACATAATTGGGAAGCTGTTTGCCTCAGACCTGCAGTGAAGTTTATCTGAATGGGCGGAAACCAAGCAAATCATCAACCCCCACCAGACAGGCTTTACGAAGGATTGCAGGACAGAATTAAACAGTATCACGTAATATTATCCCCAACAAAAATATAGCCATATATATGGTCATCAGAAACGGCGATATGCAATATTTTTATTTGGGATAATATTTGGGTTTTTTGGGAGTGGGGGCTGCAGGGGTGTCCCCCGCTCTCTTTAAAATAATGCAGGGGTTCTGGGGGTGTCCCCCGCAGGTTCCATGGCTTAATATTGCCGCACAAATATAGCAATATTTTTGTATGACGATCGTTTTGCGGGGTTATTAACACATGGAACCAATTAAACCTCTTATTTCTATCATTATTGAAACTGAACGCTGTTAGAGCTCAAAAGAAATTACATCTAGCCTTTATAGACATAAGGCAAGCTTTCGATGGAGTGAACAGGCACACATTATGGATGAAACTACAGAACTGGAAATGTCCCGAGGAAATATTACAGCCCATCAAAGCCCTACATGAGAGTACAACTACGCAAGTAAGGATCAATAATGAAGGAACCTTATCCGCAGACATAATTATTAAAAGGGAAGTCAAACAGGGGTGTCCTCTTGCGGCTACCCTTTTTAAGCTATACAGCGCCAATTTACCAGAGGATTTGAGACACACAATGCACTTTCCCCTGAAAATTAACAACTGCAAGATCTCGATAATATGCTATGCAGATGGCATAGTCCTTGTAGACCAGACCCAAATCGGCCTGTAAGATCTATTTAGTAAACTACAAGAATATATGGAGACGAACAACCTTGTAATAAACACAGAGATATCTAAAATCCTAACAATAGGAGAAACAAGCAAAGTTAGTGATAAGAGATTTAAATGGAAAATTGGAGAGGAGAGACTGGAAAAAGGGAAGGATATACCATACTTGGGAATAACATTCAACAAGTCTGTAGCTGAAAAAACTGGGAATTTGAACTCTCCTTAAAAGCAAAAAGGCTATGTTCTCAAGGTGTCATACTGAATGGGAGATTTGGAACATGTTCACTAGCTCCTGTGGAATCCTTTTACTTCCAGAAGGTGATGCCTATCCTGGCATACAGTGGGGAAACAGGCCTAAACTTGTCGTGGGAAACATGGACAAAGCTAGAAAGCACATTTTGGAAACCTATCGTAAATCTCCTCAGGTGTACTCCAATTGCTGCCATAAGAGCTGAGTTAGGTCTTCAATTGGTGTACTCAGTAGTGAGATGGAAGTCATTAGCCCTTTTGAGAAAGCTCTCCTTGGCAGAACTGGTGGTTGGCTACAAAATCTTATGGCATGAGCATGGAAAGAGTGCAGTGTTATTTAACAGCTGGTAGGACAATTGAACTCAACAACTACACGAATCCATACCGAGTAAAAGAAACATTTAAAAGATATAACTGTATAAAAACAAGAGAACCAAAGCTTGCCTACAAATCACAACAAAATGCGGCAAACGAACACCGGAAAAGAGAAACCATGCCTCAATATTTGATGACATTTCCCGCAAAACATCATCGGGAGAGGATGATGAAAATAAGATTGGACGTCTATCCCACTAATGAGTATAAACATAACAGAGGTAAGTGAGGGGTGTACGATGGAATGTGCAGACTCTGTAAAAAACAAGGCTCCTTGGAATCCACGAGACACCTAATACTGGAGTGTACCGCAATAGTGGATGAAAGAACACGTTGTCTAAATAGCTAAATGACACCTTTCAAAACTAAAACAGATGAAGAATGGTGGAGTGACTTTGTGCAAGGAAGGAACCCGCGATTTACGTGTGCTGGAATACATTTTTTTGACAAATTAAGGAAAGAGCTAGATTCAGCATAGGGAAAGGATAAGAATAACTACCGAAAAAAAACATAGAGGACAATTGTAGACTGGACAGACTTAAAGAATAGGAGGCAGATTTCAGGGGAATATAGCGAGAAAAGATAGGATAACGGATGTAAATTGGAAATGTAATTGGAAATGTGTAAAACGTTTTTTTGTATAAAACTAAGTCACAATAAAAAAAAGGACATTCAATGTTTCTCATTCTAGCTGGGGGTTGGGGAGATTGAGTCCACCCTCTGAAAAAAGTTGATGGACTCCGTCCACCCACGTGTGCCCTCAACTTGATCCCTGGATATACTTTGTTTTGATACATAGGGCTTGGCGAAGATATACCCAAATAATGGGTAAAAGTGTAAGCTATTTTGGCTTCATTGTTTGCAAAAGGCAGCATTGGTTAATGCCAAGCTGACAAGCTCGTTTACTGCTACAGCCACTCTCTCCATCAGATATACTGCAGGATTGACAGCAGTGGTAAGGCTGTGCGCAGTATAAAGCAACATAACATAACAGTGTTAATCGCCATTTTTGGTGTCCATAGAGATTACAGAAACTTTGCACCAGTCCAAGTGCAAAGTTGTGTAGTATTAGCACTACAGCAAAGTTTGCCCATTTTCAAATAACACTGGGACATATTAGACAACCATTGCACCATCACAAGTGCAGTTTAGCACTATATAAGCACCAGGACAAAAATGACCGTGGTGCTCAAAATATACATTCTCACTGCCTTTTTGTACCAGGGCATAGTCTGCCCTAGCACGAATACTGAATGGTATTAGCACTAGGGCAAACGGTGCCCATGTGAAAAAAGTACCGTCAGCGGTAATTCTTTTTTGAGTACAGTGGGGCTTTAACCTCCAGTGAGAACATTCTGAGGGGCGGTAAAACTGCTGGGAATTCCATTCCAGCCTAAATCAGTGGCTGTAACAGAATTACTGCCAGTTTATTACCACACCATCGAGCCCGTAATGAGGGTCACAATCATTCCCACCTTCAATATGCTATGGTAAGTCTGCATCACAATTGAAGACTAAGCAGCTTGTAAAGGATGGAGAATCTTGAATTAAGCGTTATTGCTATTATGGTCCCGCAGTGAATATCAGAAAATACACTACCAGAGAAATATAATGCAGACACTAACAATCAATCATATACATGTTTTGCTAACAGCAGTGATGTGGCAGGATTGTTATGCTATCCTATGGTAAGCTACATTTTGCTCTCGTACATTTAGTTCTCAGATCCTCCATTTTGCCTTTGCCTGAGGCCTCCCTCTGCTACCATCGCACCTGACATAAGCAGGCAGACCATACACACCAGAAACACGCTGCTGCCACACTTGTCTCCTACCGGTAGTCCCAACATTCTCAAAACCTTTTTTGTCATCAAGCAGCTACAATAATGCTGCACACCTGGAGTGTGGGTACACAAGTCCCCCGAGACCAAGGCGTCTAGGGGCCGGCCGAATGTGCCCAGCGCCTAAGCTGTAGGACTTGTTCAGCAGTTATGATCTCTGCATATGCCATCCGTGCCTGACCCATATGAAGAACCAGGGGCTCCTCCTCGCTGCTCGCCAGGCTTAAATAGTGGTTCTATGGCCTGATTTCTTCCAGCTCTATGCTTATGTCTTTATTCCTGCAGGGATCCTCAACTTTTGCATCACCCTCTCTCCTCTCTACCGGGTCCTGTAATGACTGACACTCTTTGTAACATTTGGGCACAAGGCCCCAATCTCCATAGAGTTGGACTGGTAAAGCAGGGAATAACGCTGCTATTGCATTATTGAATCTGAATTGTGTTTCACTTGCCCGCTGAGGCCAGGCTGCTGCCACTTGAAAAAGAGTCACCTCTAATTAAGGAAGATGCCTCCATTGAACAGGAAATGGTAGATGTGTTAAGACAAATGTCCGATGCCAAACTGATTGAATGTCTGAATTGGGACCTTATAGGTCCACAATCTCTGTCTGTAAAAACAACATCCTTTCTGTGACAATACCTGTGCCTAACCACCCTATCCCTCTGTCAGCCATTTACGTGGGCCTCTTTGATTGATATTATGCTCCAATCCTGCTCCTTGTGGTCTACACCCTGTCTCACGGACGACCAAACGGGGGGTTGATGTGGCAGGATTGTTATGCTATACTATGGTAAGCTAAATTATGCTCTCTCATACATTTAGGCCTCAAAAACTCCATTTTGTTTTGCCTGAGGCCTCCCTCTGAACTTAGCTCCTCCGACATGCCCAAAGCCCACCTGGAGCAGATTAGACCGAGACCCTGTAACAAGACAAATGGGCACGTCAGACCTCCTCTTTCATTTGCTCTTTACAAGTGTAGCATCAGCACCATATATGTAGATAACAGTAGTGTTTCTGTGAATCCTGCTTATCCATGTTACAGCGCAATGTACCCTCAAGGCTTTATCTAAAGGTCACAAGTCAGATGTTGACAGTTATTGCCAAATGTCTGCAATGTCATACCAAGTAACACCCCATTGTGAAAATGCTGTAATACATAAGTGATTTGCTTATGATATGCCATATAAGGTTATGGGTGAAAGGATCGAATACAAAGGATGGAAATGCAACAGTTTAGAGTCAAAAGGCCTGGAAAAAAAAGGTCGCATTTTATTTTTGGGGGGTCCCCCCTCAAACCTCTGTTTTTGGTTTCAAAACTACTTTTTTTTTTCCTTTACGGAAACCAAAAAAAATATACATTTTAAAAAAGGCATTCAACCTTTTTTTTCAGTCCTTTTGACTCAACCCTATTGTATTCGATCCTTTTGTTTTAGATCCTTTGACTGGACACCGCCATATAACCTGTGCTCTAAGGGCAGTCCCTTCAGAGCTCTGAGTTCCGACTACCCACCACTTGTCCTTCTGTATTTTCCTGCTTATCAGCTGATAATTTCTCTGTATGCTGTTTATTTTCTATCTAATACAAGATGCTTGCTTTACACATCAGTCTGGTGTCTCGTCTCCTTATTGCTGTAAGCGGAGGCTGAGGCCGAGGTGACCCTTGAAAAGAGGCCAACCTTAGCTACCATAGAATGGTGCCAGTGCCTCTGGCCTAACTGCGCAGGAGTTTTCTGTGGGCTGCCCTGGACCGCAATTGCAAGGCCGAGTACACAAGTTCCTCACCTTACCAGAGGTTGCTTCTATAAGCGTGGCACACCTGTTGACTGCGAAGATGGCAGATCTGCAGTTTGGTTCAAGAGGTGGGCCACAGAGGATCTCCAGCGCAGCACACAGCTGTGAACCTATTCCCCTCTGGCCGATCGGTACACACAAACTTCCTTCCTCTTATTTTCTGTAACTTTGTTTTTTACTAAGCATTGGTTGTCTTTTTCATGTTATCATTCTACTTCGTACCAAGCACTTTGATCCACTGCTCTGTGACTAAACGTTGATTTGCCATTTAATTTATTCACTGTCTCTCTAGCCACAGCCCATGATATATTTTGCATTTGTCTGTATCTAAGTAGATAGCTGTGCAGCAGATATATAACTATATATATATATATATATATATATATATATATATATATATATATATATATATATATATATTTTCTCTGTCAGTCTCATTCATCACCTTTATCGTGTCTGTCATGCTTCTTGTGGTTAGTGTCATATGTGCTATTTGCTGGCTCCAGTGCAGAGATATATGCTCAAATTGAGTGCCCACAATTTTGAATTAGAGCTTCAGGCTTTCCTGTGTATAGTTATTTGTAGTGCCATAGCTGAGAGACCATTAGGATTACAAGTTAGTGTACAGTGATCTTGGTAGACAAGCTAAAAACAAACAGATATCTCACATTATTTTATCAGAGTAGATCCCCGGAGATGCGGAAGCACTTGCAGGGGGTCTGCCACAGCCCACGACTCCCTCTCTTCCCTCAAGGGAGATCTGCACATTTTAAAGGGCCTTTCTTGCAAACCACTTGTACCTGTTGTTACTGTCTATTTGTCATGTTCTATTAAAAATGCTTCTGGTGCTGCTGATGTACATTTTCTTTCTCGCACTTTTTGATGCTTTGAGTTCTATTTTTTGTTTGTCTTGTTCGGTTTAACTGTTTATGTTGCTGTTCATTTTTGCTTCTCACAAAGCAGTTCCTCTAGTCCATCTTATGTATTACTTTCTCTTTATATTTCACAACCTCTATCACTCCTTGCTTGTTCCTGTTTGTCCTTTTTGTAACACCTCCCTTGTTTGTCTTTTGACTATCAACAGCAATAAATACCATTTATCATTAGGGTGTTGGCACCACCCATCTTGACCTGCACTACGTGCATGTCCATCTCCCTTTGTATTGCCCTGCGCTTTTAATTCCTAAACTTGGCTATGGGCTCTGAGCTATCCAAAACACCACTTACACCTGCAGTAGGGACCAATGCCTTCTTCATGTTTGCAACGTATGGGCCGTTCACCTGTAAATATTAAAAAGATAGTCATCGGTCAGCCTATTTCGCCTGGTACAAAGAATCTACAACCAGATTGCATGACAATCAGGCTAGATCACTTAGGAACTCTCAGGCTAAGCTAGAGAAGGAATTAGAAATTAGAACAATACACACATCCCCCCGGCCAAACAGTAAACACACTCGCAAAACAGGTCTTTACACAAGTGTTTCTGCAGACACCCTTAAAGACTCGCGCACAACAATCCTGGTGGCAATGAAGTCACTCAAGTCCACAGCGCTTGCAAAGAAACTATTGGTTACTGGTGTGAGTGGGTATTTTGCCTGTATACACCACTGTAATACATTGAAATGAGAACAGTCCAGTAACACTGCGCCAAAAATGTCAAATCATGTATGCTTGAGTTGCGTATGATTTATTGAGGAGTGGTTCAGCCTGACACGTGTTTCGAGCAAAAACGTGCTCATCATCCGAGGCTTATATGTGTATGTGATCTGTACAAATCACAATAAAGTCCAGTACGCAAGTTACTCTCATGATTCGCATTGCGGGAATATCTCTAGGGTTGGTGTAGCCGTAGTGAGTTAGAAGAGCTGGGAACTCAGTACGGGTACACCAACCCTAGAGATATTCCCACAACTGCGAAGCATCAGAGTAACTTGTTCTCATTTCACCCTTAAAGACTCCCCTTCAGAAGTACCTACAGCACCACCTGTTGACCTTTTAGATGAAATAATACCATACCTGCTTCTCCTAATTGCCTGCACACCACCTTCTCTGCATCAGACCGACCCACCACCCCCCATGCTACAGCAGACTGCCATTTCACCCGGACCCACCCCGAGAGCCCTTGCCTGGCTCTCACGTCACCCCATGTGCCCTAATCGCCACCTCACTTTTTGTGTTCCATCACCAGAGCCAAACCTCTAGCTTCCTCTAGCCTAACTGCTCCCGCCCAATTTAACAGCCATCACAGCCTAGAACACAGGTGGACCACTGACTAATTACAACAATCTATCACTGCAGCAGACCCAGGCTCGCCACTCTACAATGCATTGCAAGAACTAACAAGGCAAGAACTCCAATTGTCATATGCCTCCATGTCTACACCCCCAGAACTGCACACTATGGATGATTCATCATCCACCACTGCTGCCAGCACCCTAATGCCTATGCACACCCACCCTCAGGCCAATACTGAGGCTGAACCTATGAAAATTCACACTCTATGGAGCTCCACTGACATACCATATGGCACAACAGTTCCCCATATTGCTTGACAACCCCACTGCTTTCACATAACATTTGAACACAATGATTGTCTGTTATGACCCCACCATTGGAGACATTAAACAACTCCTACAAGCTGTGCTCAAAGACACTCTAAACAAATAAATAATGGACAAACTACAATGGCCTGGCACACTGTCTGAAGGTACTGCTATTACTGCTAATATTACCGCACTAGCCGCTTTCATCAAAGAAAAATACCCTGTCAAATCTGACTGGTCAAAAAGAGAAGCCTGCATGCAGAACCAGTCTGAATCTGCCTCTGACTACCTATCTAGATTGCCTGACTGTTTCACTAAATACTCAAGTATTGCAACAACTGGGGAACAAGCTAAACCTGAAATAGTTTCTCATTTTGTGAATGGTCTCCTTCCTGAAATTGCAAACAATATTCTAAATGTTCAGATTGGGTGGCAAGCTGAATCTATTGAAAAAGCTTTGCAAGCAGCTCAATATTTCTATGACAAGCTGAAATGCCAGGAGCAGGATGGTGTGATATGCCTCATGGCTTTGCAAATACAGCATGCTTGACCAACAAATGCCAAGCCTACGCCCAACAAGCTCCTCCCGCTTTTCACCAGGGCCACCAGCCACAACAGACTTTTGCACACTCATTCTAGCCTGCCCAGCAACCTCTGAGAAAAACAAGAGTCCAATCTATGGACCCTTGTGTCCCCTGCACACCCAGATACTGAAAACAGTCACGGATTTCAATGTATAGGTTATATATGAAATTTCTAATCAATGAAATACATAGTACAAGTGCTGTGATCTTCAAAACATATTATATTAAATCTTGATTCAGTGAGGAGGCCAGTCAATCACTTTTGACCTTGATGTGTTTCGGGGAACGCAATCCCCTTCTTCAAGAGCAATTTACACTTTGAAAACACGAAAAGAAAGAAGAAGAATAACTCTAATGATTTGATGAGTAGAGAAACTGCAGAGTTCATATAAAAAAAAAATACAAACTATAAAATCATTCCTCCATATAAAATCAAGCTAAGCATGTGTTCACAGGTAATAGATCAATCGATACTGTTGACCATGTCAGCAATTAATATGGTATACAAAGTACTCATATGTGTATACACTGGATACATCGATTGGATACTGTGTCTCCCAAAAGAATGAACAAGGACTTTAGTATTAACTGTTTCGTATAGAACACATGTATGGTTCTAAGCAGGACCCCTTGATGGGCACATGAATAAGCTGAATACCCTAGTTTATGTGGCTAGCAGTTTTAGAACGTATTGAAATAATGTTGACCTGGAGGATGGGACCCTGTATAGATTGTATTTGGGTCAAGTCCTTTACTACAACCTATACATAAAGTCTAAGTGGTATCTAAACATGTTTGCTTATTCAAAAGAGACACTGTAATGGTATATGGTGAACCAAGAGTTGTTACTGGAATTATGCACATTTTCATTGCTTAAGTAATTTTCCTCGACATGCACCTGTTTTGGGTCTTTACACTATGGCCTTATGCCCTGGCGATATGCTCCACCACCCTCAGTATCATATCAAGGGTTAGTGTATTAGACTGTAAATGAACCAGACTTCTCCTAAACCCATTTATATACGAAGTGGTAGTGTTTTTTCTTACCATGGGCACAGTGTATGGTCCAGACTCTTAACCCCTATATATCGAGTTAATTAAGATTGTATTTTCACATGGTCATGGACACTGTGACTCCATTTTGTACATCATTAGATGGGTGACAAAGAGGGATTAACTCCTTCTGGGTATATAGGAGAGTCCACACTTGTGGTTGTGGATAGTTCGGCACTTCCATTATGCATACCTACTTGGTTCTTACATCATTAAGCATCCTGAGTTCTTTTCGTGTGTGGTTGGGACCACATTTCCCATATTTCCATTGGTTTACATTCTCAGCGCGGATGCAAAATCGCACCGGTGTACAGCAACCACGTTGCCGTTGCTACAGTGATAGGCAACACACAATTATAGTGTGCTTGGATATTTTTGTCCATAACTCGATATTGCCACAGTGTAGATTTACTGGGTTTCAACATTCAGTAGCAGCCGGATCCCCTTTCGTGCTTATCTGGTACTACAATTCCCAGAAATCCTACAGATTCCATTTATAGCATGGCAGCAAAGTCGCGATAGTCTACAGTAGTATGTTGCCTTAGTTACGGGGACAGACTAAATACAGCAATGGCGAGCCTGGAACTCTGCCATAGCTTGCTATTTGTACTACCCCACAGGAACACATTATACAGCAGGACATGCACATTGTTCTACAGAATCATACGTGGGCACTTGGTGAAGCCGTTGACAGTATTCTATACACATTTTATAATTGTGTGACAGGGCCATGAGATTCATAGATGAGATTGTCACATAGTTGGGTTTACTCGTAGGTACGCTTGAACAGTGGATGTGTGGAAACCTGGAGGGACTGCAGCCAAGATGTGATGCAGAATTATCACACTATTTAATTGACATTTCCCGCACTGCAGATTCAAGGTAAGACGAAGGCTGCAGAGCACAGTAACATATCGCTTACATTGCTTTTGTACACAGTTCAGGATTCATAATTGCACGTGTTTGACGCCCCACAGATCCAGTTCCCTGGTCCAATCGGAACAGTAATGGTTACGGATTTAAGGCCAGGTAGGGAGCCTGATACATGTTCCTATTAATGTCCAATTATTTGTATTCAAGAAATGATATTGCATTATTAGCATATATTTTACCAAAGAGGAAGTGCTGCATGGTTGTTTGTTGGGTGGAATCCTCTTATAGACACCTTTGGTTCGCCATGATATCAAAAGAGTACTTTGTATAACGTATTAATTGCTGACATGTTCAACGGTATCGATTGATGTATTGTATTATCTGTGAACACTTTCTTATCTTGATTTTATATGGGGAATAATTTTATAGTTTGCATTTCGTGGTTGTTTATTTGAACACTACAATCAAATCATGAAAATTATTTTTCTTCTTTCTTTTTGGGTGTTGAAAGTGCAAATTACTCTTGAAGAAGGGGATTGTGTTCCCCGAAACACGTCAACCTCAACATTTATTGAGTGGCCTCCTCACTGAATCAAGATTTAATAAAATATGTTTTGAAGAACACAGCACTTGAAATATGTATTTTATGGATTAGACATTTTGTATATAATATATAAATTGAAATCTTTGACTGTTTTCAGTACCTGGGTGTGCAGGGGACAGGATCGATTGATGTCAGAACCTCGTGTCAGGGTCTGTATTCCACCCTTGCACTCAAATGCAATTTAAAACATTTCTATCTGAATGTTAAGATTGTTTGCAATATAACTGTGTGTGCGCTAACGTCTTGTTGAACTTTGCCCAGCAACCTCTGTCAGGGCAACTGTTCTGCAGATATTGTAAACAGATGAGGAATCTCATCAAACAATGCCCTATCAAACCTGCCAGACCACAGCAATATGGTCCCACTACTCCACGCAATTATATAATTCCTCCTGGAAATGTTAACTTCTTCTCTTCACCCCCACTACCCCCTCCGCCTCCTCCTTCTTCTAAAGGGGGCTTCCAAGATATGCATATTTCCTATGGCCCACAATGACATGGCCAGAGGGACCTTTCCCTGCTGGCTGCTGCATTGTTCCCGCTGGACCAGTCCAGGCCCTATCTCAAATGTAACATCCAAGGAAAAAATATAAATTGTTTAATTGACACAGGTGCTAGGAGCTTAACGCTAAAAGATGCAGAATTTCCACAGGTTACAGTTTCTAGAGAAATTGTAAATGCAATTGGTATCTTTGGCACCATGATCCCACACCCGGTGTCCAATGAATTATCTGTTTCTTTTGGTCCCATCACTGAGCATCATGCCTTTCTTCTGAGCCCTTGCTCACCTGCAAATGTGTTGGGTATTGATCTGATATGCAAAAGGTACTGTACCATTTATTTTTCTCGTGACGGTATTTACTTAGAGGTTCCACAGTCTAGACAAGCTGAATGTTTGTTCCTCCTCCAACAGCCCATTCACCCAGGGCCTCCTGCACAGCCTCCAACTCTCCCTACACCCGCAAGCAACACAGGTGTAAAACACCTTATTGACTCACTACCTTTTACTCTCTGGGCAACTCATGCCAATGATGTTGGCTACATTATCTCTGCTAAACCTGTGCGCATCACTATTAATCCTGAGATCCCTCACCCACGTGTCCCCAAGTACAGAGTATCCCCAAAAGCAGAAGGTGGTATTAAGCCTGTCATCCCCTCCCTCATTGAACAGGGAATCCTCTACTTCACCACTAGCCCCTGCAATATTAAGCCTGTCATACCATCATATCCAGTTGTCCCAGACCTCCTCACCAATCTCTTTTGCATCCCACCCAATACCCAATTTTTCACTTGCATCTCAGTATCTCTTTGCATTCACATACAAGGGATGCTTCAGGTCCCTTACAATGGGCTTTATTGACTCCCCGTCCCCCTTCTCCCAGATTCTTCAGGAAGATGTCCTGTGTCTTGCCTTGCCGGGTGGCTCCACTATGATCCAATATGTGGATGACCTACTCCTAGTATCACCTTGCTTGAAGGTCTCTCTCCCTGACTCCAGAGTGCTCCTTACTCCCCTGGCAGCAAAAGGTCACAAAGTCAACAAGGCAAAATTGCAGCTCTGCCTACCCACAGTCCGCTACGTAGGACACGACATTTCCTATGGAGCTAGGCACCTTGCCCCTCTCGTTTCACCAGTATCTTACATTGTCTCATTCCAGCCACTATAAGGGAGCTCTGCTCCTTCTTGGATATGAATAATGTTTGCCACACTTGGATCCTTGATTATGCTACTGTAGCCCTGATGCAAAAGATGCTGCTAGACTCCAAACCTGACAAACTCACATGGTCTCCTGACACTTCAACAGTCTTCTACAAGATAAAAACTGCCCTTCCCATTGCCCCTGCCTTCCCCTTTTCCTGACTACTTAAAATCATTCACCCTGTGCTGTGAGGAGAAAGAGAGGTGTGCTTTAAGCGTACTCACACAGAAGCACGGGGACCTACAACACCCTATGGCTTATTTTAGCTCACAGTTAGACCCTGTTGCCTCTGCTTTCCGAAGATGTCTCAGAGCAGTTCCTGCCGCTACCCTTCTCCTTACAAAAGCTGACAACATCGCCCTAGCATACCATATAAATGTAAGAGTACCACACTCTGTATTTGCACTTCTCCTCAGGAGTAACACACAGCACTGATGGGCTGCACGTCTCACCACATATAAAAAATTGCTTCTCTCTTCCACTAACATCCCTCTCATCAGATGCGGCCCACTCAACCCTTCCTTCCTACTACCCACACCTGATGATGGTCACCTGCACAACTGCCTTGCAGCAGTTGATGTTGTATCATGACCAAGAACCGACCTGAAGCATACCTCCCTCCCCAATGCAGATCTGATCCTCTTTGTTGACAGTTCTTGTTTGAGAGATTCTGCAGGCATGCTCCAGGCAGGTTTTGCCATTTGCACCTCCTTTAAAGTGTTAGAAGATTTTTGGCTTCCATCAATATGATCAGCACAATTTGCTGAACTCATTGCCCTCACACAGGCTTGCACAATCGCCACACAATGCACAGCCACTATATACACTGATTCACGTTACGCCTTTGGTACCTCACATGACTACGGGACCCTCTGGAAACAGAGAAGTTCCCTCACTGCCCAATGTACTCCTATTCTCGATGCTCCCTAGGTTGAAGCACTACTTAGTGTGATGTTGCTACCCACCAAGTTGCACATTGTGAACTATAAGGCCCACGCTTGATTTTCTGACAGCATCTCGCAGGGTAACGCATTGGCTGACTGCCATGTGAAAAATTCGGCCCTCCATGACCCTCAGGCTCCTGATTATGTGCTGCTGTTTCTCCTCTCATCTGAGGACCCCCGAGCATCTCTTTCCATCCTGGTGGACCTCCAAGATGCGGCCCCCCAGGCGGAGAAACAGGGCTGATAGTGATATTGATATTTTATTTGTTTTGCGCTCGTACATAAGTGTTTCAGAGCGCGACAAGGCAAGGGAGGGGAACATGGGAGAAACAAAACCAACGATCTTAATAGGCCCAGTGACATTGAGAATGCGCAAGTGCATGGAAAAGTAAAGATGTGTTTGTTGCACTGATCGCCTATAGCGTGATAACTCAGGCTGGTGGGTGGCCCCACTATAGTTATTACCATACTTAGCACGTGTGGCTCAATATGTGTCCCATTCAAGCAAGGGAATTATGACCTCAGAGGTTCAGAGATATTGGTTTGCCCCTAAATTCCCCTCCATTGCTTAGAAATACTGTGCTCATTGTCCGACATGACTATCGTGCAACCCTGGAAAGTCTGTGAAAACCACTGCAGGAGCACATTAAGCCCCTTAGGGCCCCTTTGTGAATCTCCAAATTGATTGCATTGGCATGACCAAGTGTACCTCTTTCTAATATGTCCTGGTAATAATAGATACATTTTCTGGATGGACTGAGGCCTACCCCTGTAAATATGCTGATTCTATTACAGTGGCCAAGAAACTGCGCAAAGTGTTCATCACACATTTTTGCCTCTGAGTTTTTATAAACTCTCATTTCATAGGACAAATTTTACAGAACATTTGCAAGGCCCTAGGCATCCTACAGAATTGTCACTGCCCATATCACCCAGAATCTGCCGGGACAGTAGAATGCCAACATTTCAACATGAAGAACCACTGTGCCAAGGTGTGCCACAAAGCAGGCCTAAATTGGCCTGATGCCCTGCCTTCTGTACTCATGAGCATAGGAAACACTGTCAATAGAGTACACAGTCTCTCCCCATTTGAGATTCTCATGGGGAGGGCCATGCAAATTCTAGTTACTCTGCCACCTTCACCTGAACTTTGTGATTTACAACTGAATGATGACCTTGTTGTTTCCTATTGCAAAAACCTAATACTCATTGTCAGTTCTCACTTCTGGCAAATTCAAGCAGCTCTCCCTCGACCGCCTGAAACACTGTACCATCGCCTCCTGGCTGGGGACTGGGTGGTCCTGAAAGTGCATCAGCAAAAATCATCCCTGCATCCTTGCCGGAAGGGTCCTTTCCAGGTCTTGCTGATAACCCACACTGCAGTCCGTTGTAAAGGATATGACTCCTGGGTCCACGTCAGCCAGTGTGTGAAAACAACACCTCCATCGATGACGGTTCAGGATAAAGACACCCCTCTTCAGCAGCCCATCAGGGTCCCAAATGCTCAGACCCCGGTGACTCCACATCCTCCGCTCCTCGACGACGAAGGTCCATTACCTATCCCAATATATAACTTATGGAGTGCTGCTTCCATCTCACCTGACATCAGCAGGTGAATCACACAGACCAGAAGCATGCCGCTGCTACATCTGTTTCCTACAGGTGGTCCAAGGCTCTCGATACTTTGCTACACTTTTCGCCCATGGGTGGCCCAATGCTCTCAAAACATTTGTTGTCATCAAGCATCTATGATAAAGCTGCGCACCTGGAGTGTAGGTGACAAATCCTTCAGTCCAAGGGGTTTTGGGGCCTGCTGAATGTGCTCAGTGCTTCAGCTGTAGGATTTGTTCTGCAGTTATTGATCTCTGCATATGCCATCCGTTCCTGACCCTCGTGAAGCACCAGGGTCTCCTCCTTGCTGCTCGCCAGGCTAGAATAGTGGGACAATGGCCTGATTTGATCCAGCTCTATGCTTATATCATCATTATTCTTTCAGGGATCCTGAACTTTTGCATCTCCCTCTCTTCTGTCTACTGAGTCCTTTAATTTTTTGGGTTTTTTTTGCAATATTTATTTTAAAAAGATTACAATATCATGAACATATTTACAAAAAAATATAAACATCATGCAATAATCACATCAAATCAACTTAACTATATACAACAGAAACACCCCCCTCCCCCTAGGAGCCACGATACAATCAATAAAAACAAATCTAATACAGTAACAGAAATTTGCCCCAGATCTTATTAAATAATGCTTCTTTCTTTTCTCTCTGATACAGCACTCTCTCCATATCAGCTAGAGAATGCATCTCAGCAATCCATTCCTCAATAGTAACAGGGGTAGATGTTTTCCAATGTCTCAAAATTAGCTTCTTCCCCACCATTGCCCCACGAAAGATCCATTTCTTCTGAGAAGTAGTCAGGTCGTCCAACAAATCCCCACTACCCAGCACTATGGTCTTAAAATCCATATGAACCTTCTCGTCAATAACCTTTTCACATATCTGTTCAAATTCAAACCACAGACCTCTCACCCTTGAGCACTCCCACAACATATGCTCAAAGGTGCCCACCTCTTGTAAACATGCCCAACATTCAGAGCTGTCAGTCATCCCCCTCTTCATCATTCTCTCAGGCGTCCAATATGTCCTATTCAAGATCTTTATTTGACGCAATCTGTCTGCAAGACTCAAAGAACACAACTTCATGTTCTCACAAATACACGTCCAATCATACTCCGTAATATCTTCTCCAATTCTCCGATTCCAATCCAATCTTAAAGCCTCATTAGGCTAATAGTTCGACACAACCAATCTATAAACATAACTAACCAGTCACATCCACTCACTCCAGGCTCCCAACCCAGCATATCCGTATTGATTTTCTTTCCCATATCCACAATCCCCACCGCCCTCCTGATCTTCTGATAATCTGCCAGGCTAAAAGTAGGAATGCCATCCATACTTCAACTGTATCTCCCTAGCCGTCAACCAATTCACGCCATTGAGCAGATCAACAATCCACTGCACCCCAGCCAGGTACCAATCATGCCAGAACAACATTTTCCCCTCATGTGTAATACTTGAATTCAGCCAAATCGAAGCACTCGGATCTTTCAATGCCTTGAAACCCAAACACTCACACAAAGCCACCCATGTGGTCCGCAAACTCCTGGTCAGTGGGTTTACCATTTTAGCTTGACGTGGCTTACTGGTCAGCACAGCCCCAGGCAACAAAGGTCCTACATAGCTAGACTCTGCACACACCTTCTCATCTTGCTCCGATTTGAAAAAAGAAAATATATACCGAGACATAAAAGCCAGATGGTACACCTTGAAATTAGGGACCCCCAGCCCACCTTTAGATAAAGGTAATTGCAGTTTGCTAATTTTCAGACGTGGAGGTTTACGGTCCCACAAGAATTCCTGCATGAGTCTGTCCAACTCACTCCAAAAATGTTTCTCAATGTCTAATGGGACCATACTCAGAACAAAGTTTATTCTAGGAGTCGACACCATTTTCAAAGCATTCACCTTCCCCCAAAAAGAAAGGTTCAACAAACACCATCGTTCCAATTCCAATTTGAAATTAGTGCACACCATGGTCCTATTTACACTCACAAAATCAGCTACATTGGGCAAAATCAAAACCCCCAAGTACAGTAGTTTATCAGCACACCACCTAAAACCCAACCTGGTAATAAATTGTTTGTCACACATCGGCACCAATGGTAAAACCTCCGATTTTGCCCAATTGATCTTGTATCCAAAGCACAGGTGAAAGGACTCGAGAATGTTCATAAGAACCAGCACTGACTCTCCAAGGTTCTTAAGGACCAATAATAAGTCATCAGCGTATAACCAAATTTTTTGCTGCATACCCCAACAATGAATGCTCTGAAGTCCCTCCTCATTTCTCAACATTATAGCCAAAGGTTCAATACTAAGAACAAAGGTGACAGTGGGCAACCTTGTCTCGTGCCAAGTTTCAATGCAAACAATTTTGATCTCTGACCATTAGTTTTAACATCAGCTATAAGCCTGTTATACAGCAGTTTAATCCAAGAACAGAACTGAATCCCAAAACCCATCTTATCCAAAACTTTAAACATGAATTGCCAATCAACTCTATTGAGTGCCTTCTCCGCATCAAGTGATAGGACAGCCGAGTCTTCAGACAACTCTGACGCTTTCGCAATAGTACAAAGCAGTGTGCGCATGTTACTGGACGTCATCCTACCTTTAACAAAACCAGACTGATTCTGATCTATCAATTTAGGCAAAAGATTTTCTATTCGCAGAGCTAGAATCTTAGCCAAAATCTTATTGTCCACATTAATCAAACTAATCGGTCTGTAACTGGACGCCAGTGATTCATCCCTGCCTTTCTTTAAAAAGACAGAAATAGTAGCATGTCTAGTAGTGTCAGGAAGTATACCCTTAGCCTTGGAGGTCATATACATGTCCGTCAACAGAGTCAACGCAGAATTAGGCAACAACCTATAGAATTCCAATGGCAGTCCATCTGGCCCCGGTGACCTACCAACATTCAATTTTGATATTGCCTTCCTGACCTCATCCACCGTGATATCTCCCTCCAGTAAAGTAGCCTCTTCCCCAAAAATATCTGGAACTTGAATACCCTCCAGAAAGTCTCCATTCGCCGCGTCAATATGGGTTTCATTTCTATACAAATCCTCATAAAACTGTCTGAATACATCATTTATACCCTCCGGAGTGAATGTGACCTGACCATTAGAGTCGATAATAGACAAGATCGAGCGCTCAGACTCCCTCAGTCTCAATCTGTACGCTAACCAGCGATCACATTTCTCCCCATGTTCAAAGTAAGCACATTTTTGATGGAAATACTTCTTATCCACCCTAATAGATATTAGCTCCTTCAACTCCCTTTTCAGCCTGTTTAACTCAGGAAGCAACTCCACTCTCGTAGGATCCACCATCAAAACCCCTGACAAGTCCCTAATCTTCAGCTCCAGTATATTCTGTGTATTGTCCCATTTCCTCTTCAAACCACTTGCCAGACTAATAAACATACCTCTAACCGTGCACTTGAATGCCTCCCAAACCATGTCAGATCCAACTTCTCCAGTACAATTCTCCTCAACAAAATAGTCAATTTCGGTTGCAATTATTTCCATCTCCTCTGGATTGTCCAACAATATGGTATTTAGTCTCCAAGATTTAGATCTACACATAGTGTAACTCCACTTCAAATCCACCGAAACATGAGCATGGTCAGTCAGCACAATATTGCCCATGTCACTCCTTTTACAGTTTTGTAACAGGTCCCCTGCCATCAAAACCATGTCAATTCTGGAATACGTAGCATGTGTGCCGGAATAGAAAGTATATTCTCTCACTGAAGGATTGTCAGTCCTCCAACAGTCCTTTAGATTATGTTCCTCCAGCAGATCCTGTAAAGCCCGGGATTGCATGTCCACCCTTCTGCAATGTCTGGTACTACTCCTATCCATAGTAGAGTCAACAACTGTATTGAAATCCCCCCCCCCCAAGATTATGTTACTAGACTTAAGGTCTTGAATTGCTTGAGCCACCTTTCTGAAAAAGGTACCATCATCTGACGTTGGAGCGTAAACATTACAAAAGGTCACTTCTTTGCCTTGAATATTAGTTAAAATAGCAACCATTCTACCTTCCTTGTCACATATTTCTCTAACAACCCTAATCGGTGCAGGTTTCCTAATAAGAATAACCACACCCCTTGACCGTGACTCAAAAGATGAACCATAAACCCTCCCTACCCAACCTTTCCTCAAACCATCCAAATCACCCTTCAATAGGTGTGTCTCCTGGAGAAAATAAACATCCCCTTTTAAGTCATTCAAATAAATCAAAAATTTCCGTTTTTTCTGAACGTTGTTTAGACCGTTCACGTTCCATGAGACAATTCGCATTTGATCCCCCATTATCATATACAGCTTATCCACTCCCACCCAATGCAAAGATGATCCCTGCAACCGACCTTCAGAATTATTTGTGGCACCAACCGGAAACCCGAACCCCCCGCTATTGAAACTGATGCAAAACAACAAGAACAGCGTATAGAAAAATATTCTAAAACACATTCCAAGAAGTCCAACACCCTGGACCCCTCTCCTAAATAACCTGAACTCCCCAATAAAACCCCTGTAACCCAAAAAAAGGCAACCTCAAAGTTAAATCAATTAAAATTACATCAAAAACTCAATATCCACAGCGATAACCTCAACGTAAATCCACAACAGTTCCGCCACCACATTCCAACCCAAGCCAGGCCATACAACACACTTGAAACAAGCTGGTCCTTCCCATAACCGTATCCCCAGCATAAAATTAAACACTGCTTCCTCAACCCAAAACACCACACACCACAACCGAGAAATGACACTACATTGAGAGTCCAAAAAATAAATGAAGCATAGAACAAACAAAAGCCCCAAGTAAACAGTCCTTTAATGACTGACACTCTTTTGAACTTTTGCGCACAATGCCCCAATCTCCATATGTTTGGACGGCTAAAGCAAGGAATAATGCTGCTCTTGCATTATTGCATCTGAATTGTGTCTCACTTGCCCACTGAGGCCAGGCTGCTGCCACTTGAAATAGAGTCACCTCTAATTAAGGAAGATGCCTCCATTGAACAGGAAATGGTAGATGTGTTAGGACAAATGTCCAATGCCAAACTGTATGAATGTCTGTCCTTTCTGTGACAATCCCTGTGCCTATCCACCCTATCCCTCTGTCACCCAAGTGCATGGGCATTTTTGATCAATGCTATTCACCATTCCTGCTCCCTGTGGTCTACACCCTATCTCAGGGATGACCAAACGGGGGCAGATGTGGCAGGATGTTCATGCTAAGCTATGGTAAGCTACATTATGCTCTCTCATACATTTAGGCCTCAGATCCACCATTTTACTTTGCCTGAGGCTTCCCTCTGCACTCAGCTCCTCTGGCAAGCCTGGAGCAGATTAGATTGAGACCCTGTAACAAGGCAAAGTGACATGTGACACCTTCTCTTCCATTTGCTCTGTACAAGTGTAGCATCAGCACCATTTATGATAGATAACAGTAGTGTTTCTGTGAATGCTGCTTATCCATGTAACAATGCAATGTACCCACAAGGCTTCATCACAAGGTCACAAGTCAGGTGCTGACAGTTATTGCCAAATGTCTACAATGTCATGCCAAGTAACACCCCTGATTGTGAAAATGCTATAATATATTAGAGATTTACTTATGATATGCTATATAACCTGTGCTCTAACAGCGGTCCCTTCAGAGATCTGAATGCCATATGCTGTTTATTTTCTATCTAATACAAGAAGCTTGGTTTTCACATCAGTCTAGTGTCCCGTCTCCTTATTGCTGCAAGCTGGGGCAGAGGTGGTCCTTAGGAAGGGGCTACCCTTGGCTACCACAGCAGTTACAGATGTTTCTTTTCATTATGAAATTATCAAAAAAAGTCTGGCCTTACAGAATACAGGAGAGGTCATTATCACTGGAGCACTGGTCTCAAAAGTGAGGACCATAAGATGAGGAGGGCAATTATACCAAGCGTTAATGACCACTCCAAATTTCTAGCACATTTTAATAAACGTGTGAGTGATAGAGGTGATGAACATGTGGTGGTGGGCCCATTCCTCCAGCCTCACTTGCCCCCTATCATTCCCCAGATATGGAAGAAGAGTGGATAGGACCTGCTGTGTACAGCTACATAGCACTCAGCGTCAGAGGACTGAACAGTGCAGAGAGTGCCTACTAGCACTGTAGTATGTGCGTGCCTTCTTTGTCCCTTTGTCCTTTCTCCCCTGCAGTCACTTTTTCCAGTCTCTAGTACAGCTCTGCTGGCACACCCGTCTCCCCATTGGGACTGGCATTTGCCCCTGCTTCCCCTGTGATCTCCCTTGCTACCCATACAAAAAAGAAACAACACACTTGTTTTTATTTTTTTATTTTTTGAATGTAGATCCTTGGCTGTAGCCAGTGTCATGTTCAGGCCTCTTAAAAATACAGGGGATTCCACAAGTGTAACACTTTGAGTAGCGACCCTAAATAAAAAAGAATAGGAATAACATATCATTTGCCTTTCTGGAATTCTATACAATAATTGCTAGAGTCATTAAAGGTTTATTTCAGGAACATTTCAGGGAGTGAGTCACTGATTTAGTCTGTTCTTAAACACCTCAAATTCACAATGCAGACAAAAACTTCCAAAAAGCATTAAGAGTAGAATAAGCATCCATTACAGATTATGTATTTTGCTTTTCATAAATTGCAGTTATAGCACGTTTGTTTCTGCTGTTGACTCTGTTATGATCATCACAAAACATTCCATCTTGGTGTCCTTGTTCACTTGTCAAAATCCTTGTGCCTACAAGCTTCAGTATAGTGTAGAAATGTTTGACCATAGCACATAAAGTGGCCCTTGTTTTAATTGTGCTACAATTAATACTTTGTTGTAAAGTGTCTATCTTTCCTATCTCCATGGCATGCTGTTCAGGATGTTTGTTTGCATGCATGAGGTAAAGAGTGCCCTGAGTACAGGATGCCATGTGAGTGCGCTACTTTCCCTGCGCTACGCTAAATTCTTTAATACACAGTTATGAACCCTTCCAATGATAAGTATTTTGACAACCTTTGGAGCCTGAAAAGTAGATCCACTCAGGCTTGACATGTGGTCAACTTTACACCAGGCCTGCAGATGAACCGGTCTGCTGTTAAATCTCAGTTACCAAATACCAGTTTAATGGTATACACTACAGAGTGTAATTTGCTTTCAAACTTTGAGAACGTTCAGACATGGAATTGCTAATTTTACTATAGTCAGTAAGGTAGCTATAGCCAGAAAGATAGCTCAGTGGGTTGAGTGCTCACTGCCGCAATGTGTATGTGATCTGCAGGTTGCGGTTTGAATCCCGACAAGGCCAACTCAGCCTTTCATCCTTCTGAGATTGCGAAATGAGTAGCAACATAGCTTGATATTGTATGTATGTTTGTTCTATATGAAGCGCTTAAGCGTAAGTGCTATATAATAACACATCATTATAATTTGGCCTTGGACGTCTGCTTGCATTCACAGTCATTTGGTGATATGGGCCTATACACACTGATATTAATGATACATAGAGGATTAATGAGTAGTGGGAATGATACCTTTACCATCCTCTATTGACCATATTACAGTAAGATTGACAAAATTAGTATGTGCAGGTCATATTCCGGTAGCGAGGATCCTAAAAACAAAACCCTCCCACTAGGGTTTATATCATGAATAAATCTGAATTATGTTCTATGGATAACCACTCGCGCTCAGGAAATGTCCATATGATGGATTCAAAAATGGATTCCAACGAATATTTGATACACAGTTTTCCCAGCTCAAGTTGGCCTGTTTTATTGTGTGTCAAAACAACAGCTGACACGTGTTTCGACCACCCTGGTCTTTCTCAAGGTTGTACTTAGTCACAAATTTCATATAAATCATAAATGTTGCTATATTCAAAACAGAATAATCAGTTACATCATATTTCAAGAATTCTGAAAAGGTTAAGAATAAAAAGAAAACATACCACACAACAGGTTTTCAGATGTAGAATTGCAACGTCATGGTCAGATTAACAAGAGGAAAACTATTTCAAAACAAATTAATGGCTTATTCCTACATCACACATTGTTCACGGTTAGTGAATGTGTTCGAAATAGCGGCAGACACATCCTATATCAAAAGGTGTGTGGGTTTGAGTGCTCAGTAATGCAGACCAGTCCTTGTTAAGTAAGTTAAAACACTGTTCCTTGGCGTATCGAGTTAGATTGATTGGACACCAGATGGTGTCCTCGAAGATTAAAAGTGCATCCGCAAATCCATACTAAATGAGTGATTCTATTGACTAAAACATGTGCGCATCCAATGTTAGAAGGAGCCCTGTGTAGTCGAATTAGATAGCCAGGTCTCACCTTGTATTCTGAGTGCTGATTTCCCTCGGTCTGGAAATCAAAAAAAGAAATATTGAAGAATTAGGGTGGTGGATGGTTTGGACTGGTGTCACCACTGGAACTACTACCAATGATCAAAGAAATAATCTTGGTGGTGCATACCTGGGGGACTGATTTTTCCCAAAGTCAATTGCGTGCCTTCTGGCTTGAAGCGGGAGTATCCACGGTCAGAATCAATGTCTGTAAGGATCAGGGTATCCTGTAGCCATGCTCATTAAATCAGCTGAATCTGTCACAGAAAGCCCTAAGTATTATTTTATGTTGTATGTATTATATGCAGTGAAATTAACCCTGTTCGGAAAACTATGGTCCTAAAGAAAAAACAGGTGTATTCTATGGGTTCTCGTGGCATACAAATTACAGTTACTCGTAAGTAAGCCCAATGATTACATACGATCAATGTCATCCCAAAAAGAAAAAATGCAAGGATCATTAGACATATTGACGCACAGGGCGTTCTAACCTGAGTGCTTGTAATCCGTGGATAAATTCCATGCGTCTTCAAAATGCCACAATGGTGTGTCCGTATGAGCAGAAATGGCAAAGCGGAATCACTGGGTTATGGCGTCCTTTTAAGTCTCTGGCGTCATCCACGGTGGCGGAAAGGCATAATGACGTCACGTAAACGTGTGTGTTACGTCAATGGTAAACAAATAGACGTCATCCTTATTACAATTCTATTGGAATAGAATTACTTCTAGTAGTCAACTCGACTACATTATGTTGAGATGAGATAATCATTGGTAAACAAATACTAATAATCTCTTGATGCCCTGTCCAGTGTTATCTGAAGAAAAAGCAATTAGTAATGAATAATGAATTTTTCCGGCGAGATTTCTTAAAAATCTCACAGTCCTGAAAAAGTCACCAAATAAAGTTGCATTCTAATGATATTTAGAATTCTTATTAAAGTTGTGAGAAAATGCCAGTATTAATTTTCAAAGATATAAATAAATTATTAGGTCAGCTCAACATCAATTGGGAACTAAAGTGCCCCGAGTACTGCAATAATGTTTAGTTGAGATATGAGAAAAAGACGGTTGGTGATGACTGCACACCAAAGGTCCACTTATTGCCATAATAGCCTCAAACACAGCCTGTCATTCAAAGAAATACATACATTTCATGATCAGTATTTAAACCACGCTTTGTTGATCGTAGAAAACAAATTAGTTTTTATTCCATTTGGCGTAATTTCAGCTCTGTGTTCCCACCCTTTTTCCCATTTTAGCTTTCATGAGCCCAATGAAGTGAAGGTCTTGCTTGTTGGACAACTGATACTCCCATTGCCAATGCATGGCCAGTGGAAATTTGGGATCTTGATGTTTTAGGCTAGCTAAATGTTCACGAATTGGTATCCTCAACTGCCTGATAGTACTACCAACGTAGACTTTACTGCATACACGTATAATTCCGTATACTTTTCGGCAGGCAAGTCTTCTCTAAACTAACAGTTGACGCCTTTAAAAAAGGACTTCATTTTTGTTTTACCGATGGTGCTCTGGTGTACGTAAATTTGGGTTTCTCTGACACATACAGAGCCAAGTCTTGATCCAATTTCAAAAGATGCCAGTGCATTGCAACCAATTTATACAGAGTTAAGGAGTCTCTTGAAAATTGGGTTATATTAGAGATGTGTTGCGGTTGTGTTTTTACCACTTTTTTGTCAGTAAATAAGTCCAATTGTTTCACATGAGCAAACTTATGGGCAGCTTTCTTAATGAAATTGGGATGATAACCTCTGTCCAAAAACCGTTTAGTTAAAGTGACACATTCTTTAGTGTAATCACCCTCAAGACTACAATTCCTTCTCGCTCTGTAAAACTCTCCCTCTGGTATGTTGTTGATCGTACTCCGCTGATGGTTGCTCTTGGCGTACAGGACCGAATTTACCTCTGTTGCCTTGTGATAAGTCTTGGTCTGAATGATACCATCAGGAATAAAATATGAAGATCCAGAAAATTGATCTCCAGAGGGCTAGCATGACCAGTGAGTGTGATACCAAAATTATTATTATTAGTGTGTTCAACAAAGTTATCAATTGAATCTACAGTCCCCTTCCAAATTATAAGGATATTGTCAATGAATCTCCTCCATACAATCAAATTGTCTGAGAAAGATTCTTGATGATAAATGTGCATATCCTCATATTGGGACATAAATAGGTTTGCCAGCGTAGGGCAAATTTAGCCCCCATGGCCACTCCTTTTGATTGCAAGAAGTATTCATCCTTAAATAAACAAACATTGTTAGAAAGAGTAAAAACAAGACAACTTTTAAGCATGTCTACATGTTTCCAATACGATGCAGAAGAATTGTGGAAAGTATAATCCAGAGTGTTCACTGCAAGGTCATGATCAATGCTAGTGTATAGCGCGGTCACATCCAAAGTTGCAAGCAAATAGTCTGATTGCCATTCTAAACACTTGAGACATTGCAGGACATGAGTGCTATCTCTGATGTAGGGTTTCATTTCTAATCCAAATGATTTGAGTGCTTCATCTAAATATTGTGATAGGCCCTCAGTGGCCCACCCTTGCCACTCATGATGGGCCTGACTTCTGGCAGGTGTTGATACAGTTTATGTATTTTAGGCAGAAAATATAGTGTGGGCATGGTAGGGTTAGTGATAAGCAAAAACATTTTTCATCTTCAGTCAAATATCCATTGTTATACCATTCAAGTATAAGTTCTTGTAATTCTGTGACTATTCTCTTAGTAGGGTTAGATTTAAGCCGTATATAACAATCAGGAGTTGCTAGATGCTTTCTTCCCATTTCAATATAATCCAATTTGTTAAGCACAACAACATTCCCTCCCTGGTCCGCCTCCTTTCTAATGATGGTTGGATCCTTCATCAAATTTTCCAGAGCTTGACTCTCATCTCTGCTAAGATTTGATCGAGAAGATTTGTGTCTGTGTTTGTTACTACTCAATCTGTCAATGTGAGCATGAATATCTCTGGTAATTGCCCTATGAAACGTTTCAATTACGCTTTCTGAAGATAATTGTGGAGTGAATTTGGACTTGTGTTTAAGTTCTCTGATTTCCAAATGTCTTGGTTGGATCTCTAGTTCCTGATAAATAGTGTGAATGTTAGTATTCTCATCTGCATTGAGGGATGTCAGAATTTCTATATTCTTAAATTCGGATATAGTGTAAGGGGATTATGTGTGGGTTCCGGCTGAAACGAGCGTACCTCTTTTGCAAAAAACTTTTTTAGTTTCAGTTTTCTCACAAATTTAAACATGTCAATCTGAAAATCCACAAAATCTGTATCTCTTTCTGGAGCAAATGAAAGGCCTTTATTCAAAATGGACACATCTGAATCAGTTAGAACACGATAGGAAAGATTGACCACTAAGTTAGATTGAATCATTTCGCTAGACGGTTCTTAGCAGTGGAGCGGGTCAGAATTCCTGGCCGGCCCATATCTTCATCTGAGCTGCCACTTGCACTTGCGACTCCCCCCCTCCTGCCCCTTGTGTGGTACTTGGTGTTGTGGTAAAGACAGTAGGTATGGTTTGAAACCTGACTTGTTTCACATTGTGATATCTCTGGTCTATCTTCTTGTGTATTCAAGTTTGTTCTAAAAAAATATTGATGATACATAAGGTGATTCATTCTTATATGAAATGTATATCACATTGCAGTGATATCGTAACCATATTTCTCGTAGTGTTCTTAGGAACAATGTTATGTGATGCCACTTCCTGTTTTGTCAAGGTGTGAACGGTCGTATTCCATCATTTCTTGTGATGATATGATATGATATGTGATGGCATTTATAACGTGCCTTTACACAAGTGTTTCAAGGCATGACAAGAGAAGGTTGGAAACAGAAGGAGGACAAAAACAACGATCTTACTAGGCCTTGTGACATTTGGATCATGCAAGTTCAAGGGAAGAGTGAGGGGAGAAGTGCAAGGGGAGGATGGAGAAGTGCGAGCCAAGGAAACAACAGAAAGTGCAGCCAACGGGTGGCAAGTGCAGGTGCTTGGAAGTGCAGCCAAATGGGTGGCTAATAAGTGCAAGAAAGGGGGTTGCAGGGTTAGGGATACAGACCACAAAAGAAGGGGGTCTCAAGAGACAGTGCTGGTTGCAACTGGACAGGTAGGGACCTGGGCCTGAGTTCAGAGGGTGGCCAGATGACCAGTGCATGGATCAGACAGGAGATCGGGAGGGGAGAGGAAGAGAGAGGGGGGAAGCAAAGAGGAAGGTCTTGAGGTGCTTCCGGAAATGGTTCTGCTCAGGTTTTAGAGAGGCAGGGAGGCTGTTCCAGAGGGAGGCCCCAGCCGAAGAAAGAGATCTGCCTCCTACTCTTTGTTTGGAGAAGTGACTGACCCTCAAAGAGTTGGAGGTGGAGGAGCGGATAGCTCGAGTAGGAAGATATTTAGGAAGAGAGATTTAATAAATGTAATAAATACCTATGTTTAAAAACATGAACACCTTGTGTCCGCCTCTGATTGGTGACCCCTGACATTTACCAGGGAAGCCTTAACCACTATATGAAGAGTCGAAGGACTGAGAACTTACTTTCTATACCACATCAAGGAATATGCACATTTTATTGAAGGACTTTAAAATCACTGCGACCAGCGACCACTATTTTGGTTACTTGATTGAAAACCTATCATTAGTTAGTTCATTTAGTATGATCATTATCTTATGGTTTAGATGCATTATAATGGCAATTATGGCAATTAAATGTCTGCCAGCCTTCAAATGTCATATTCATGAACTTGGGAAAAACACAACTAAATATGCTTCCTCTAGTCAAACCAGAGTGCCTGTTGCCAAGCAACTGGAAACCTACTGAGTAGAGACCCAAAGGTGTTCTATAACACAAAATGTCAAATAAGAACAGACATGCTATACTAGTGGAATGGAAAGCAATGCATTAATGTATGATATTGATATCACATATAAATAAGCGATGACGAACGAATGGTCTCCCACAATTGATTGTTTTTGCTTGATGTCGATTTTTCCAAGGCAGCATGTGCAGTGAAGTGTGATAGCATTACCTGGACTCTGACAGCATCATACATACAATAGGGAAAACCTCCATTAAAGGAATCCTTTATTCTGCGTGGGGTGACTTTAAAATGCATAAGCACTCCAAACAGAGGGACTGACAACTGCATAACAGACACAACATTTAACAACTGGGAATAACTCTAAGCAACCATTGCAGAACACAGAATAACCATGTTTCAGACAGTAATGGCAACAAAAACCTGGTTGTCAACATTTTCTGTAATGATAGCTACTTCGGATCCATTCAAATTCCCAGAGACACTGATTTAACGAAAATCATCCACTGCTCCATTTACCCTGTGATGATATCATCAATGACTTGACTTTTTTATTTTGATATTCCATTTTGTCGAAGCCACACATAAAACCTTTCAGACGTCCTTGGAAGTTCACCATCAGCTCAGGGTCACTGTGCAGTGCATTGGGGTTATGCAAAGTAATTCAAACGCATGTGTTTGCCTAGGAAAATAGTCAGTGGGCCTGATTTACAAAGCCCTTTTCAATGGGGTTTTCCCATTCAAAAGGCATTTTGTAAATCAGGCCCTTTGTCATATGTGACAGCCCTATTCTATACATAGCTTTGTAACCACATATCCCGCAGCTCTCAAAGGTGCAAACACCCCCATTAGAGATTATCAGTGCCAGATAGTCTAACATCCTTCTTCTTGTATTTGGAGCATTGTAGTATGTTATGCAAACACCATTAATGTTATGGTAGACCTTTGAAAGCATAACAATAACCCTTCAACCTCACATGTGAACGTAGGAAAGACCAGTTGAGTTAAGCCACACATGCCACAGTGCCACCCAGTAGCCAACCTGGAAGTTCACTACCAGTTCAGAGCCACCAAGCAGTGCATTGTGGCCATACACATTATCTGGGTAGGACATTTTTGGGGAATGCTAATATATGCAAATGTAAACTAGCTGTACCTGGAGAATCCTACATCAATCTAGTGCTCTTTTTCTCTCTCTGTCCCACTCTATGTGCCTCATTACTGGTTTGGCAATAATTCGGTGCTAAATCTGCCAATTTAAAGCCAAAATCAATTACCATTACCGCCATTCAGTCTCATGGCATGACTATGGATTTCAAGGGGAGATATGGCAGTGTAAAACCCCAATTTTGATTCCATAAGGCTCCTTTGGTATTTCTGGCAGATTTACAATGAGCTGTAGTTCCGTGTGGTAACTCAGATGATTTTTAGCCTTGAAGTGGAGTATTATTCTGGAGGTAAATCTTACACTTCAAGGTACAACTCTGAATTCACCAGTGCGGTAAAAGCAGAAGCAATTAGGTCACCCCCAAGAGAGAGGCAGTAATGTAGTTACGGCCACTCTTTTAACACACTGCCAATCTCGTAGTGAGGACAATTCTCTATGTTTCTATCTCTGGTAGTGCAGGTTTGATAGAACCACCAGAGCTATTGATGACAGCAGCATGACGAGAAAAAAAAATCACACACATAAAGAGGGGCAGCTGTGGCAGAATACTGTCTGATGAGGGCGGGACGGAATGGGCTTCTCTTCAATTTTTATCAATATCATGATGCAGTAGTTCTGTTTCTGAAAGCAGGATATGATAATCAGACAGCACTTTCCAACATAATGCACATGTGTGTCTTTGCTTTGACCACCTACCGACATCCCCTGCGGCTGCCCTGAAATCTAGATTAAAAGGTCATATGGGCATTTATGAACACAGCTGCAGGAACACAAGTTTCCAAAGGACAGGGTTGGCCTTTTAAACGTCTGCAGATATAGTTCAAAATAGAATTGTGTACCTCAGCAGCCTGTTGGCAGATTAATATCTAAATATGAGGCAGAACTAGTTTTGACTTGGTGACGGCTGAGATTGTGCAGTCTATAAGCATTTGATGTCATTTGATTGTTAGCTTGGTGGACAGGGGCTCATTCATGACAAGGCATGGTGTGTATTAAGCTGTCTTGGCAGAGTGGACCCAAAACAATCATTGGGTCCAGCCCAGGAAGCCATCTATTTGATGCTTCCTTCAGGGAAAAGAGGCATTCCTTGGGAGGCCCCTTGGGAACTGGTGCTTCAAAGGCAGTCCTGTCACTACTGGAGATCTTTTGATTTCGACAGACAAAAGGAAGGTGGCAGAGTTAGCGTAGCAGAGAAAAGAGTTTTAGTGCAATGTTGACTACCAAACTTCCAGTCCCGGCCACCATGTCCTGCAGACATGGCACTCTGTGAATGCATTAGAAGGCAAAGAATACTTGTTAGAGCGGCCAAATGTTGACCCTTAACAACTGCAACGAGAGCAGTCAGAAGTGACTGTGCAACTGTCCATGGTGTTGCTTGACTGCGACATGCCCTTCCTCTAGATGTCTTTCTTGCCATGCCAGAGGGCTGGAGGCCAAAGCTGCGAGCAGAAAGTGGAGCATGTCGGCTCGTTTTGGCCTGTCGGCTCATTTCGGTTGTTCAGAGCTGGCCTTCCCTGTTGCCTATCGGGTGCTGAATGGATTTCCTGGCCACCTGGACTCAAAGCCCACTTGACTCGGCACACCCAATAACGGTTGGTGGTGGATAGAGGTGGGGGTAAACACTGAGGTGGCGACGGCATGGTAGGCTGACACTCGGTATATTGGCGCCTATCTTTCCATACGATGATGCCCCACTAATTTAGCACACACAGATTGCATTTTCCCCCACAGCCATTTGTGGTCTGTACTTTCTGAACCCCCT